>NC_053390.1:274629426-275860051 GCF_905171765.1 Bufo bufo | reverse complement strand
TCAGGAGATTGTCTTGACCAGGACAACACCCCTAAATGCATTGAAGCAACTGCCATGTGATTGGTTGACTAGATAATTGCATTAATGAGAAACAGAACAGGTGTTCCTAATAATTCTTTAGGTGAGTGTATATATATATATACACTGCGTGCAGAATTATTAGGCAAATTAGTATTTTGACCACATCATCCTCTTTATGCATGTTGTCTTACTCCAAGCTGTATAGGCTCGAAAGCCTACTACCAATTAAGCATATTAGATGATGTGCATCTCTGTAATGAGAAGGGGTGTGGTCTAATGACATCAACACCCTATATTAGGTGTGCATAATTATTAGGCAACTTCCTTTCCTTTGGCAAAATGGGTCAAAAGAAGGACTTGACAGGCTCAGAAAAGTCAAAAATAATGAGATATCTTGCAGAGGGATGCAGCACTCTTGAAATTGCAAAGCTTCTGAAGCGTGATCATCGAACAATCAAGCATTTCATTCAAAATAGTCAACAGGGTCGCAAGAAGCGTGTGGAAAAACCAAGGCGCAAAATAACTGCCCATGAACTGAGAAAAGTCAAGCGTGCAGCTGCCAAGATGCCACTTGCCACCAGTTTGGCCATATTTCAGAGCTGCAACATCACTGGAGTGCCCAAAAGCACAAGGTGTGCAATACTCAGAGACATGGCCAAGGTAAGAAAAGCTGAAAGATGACCACCACTGAACAAGACACACAAGCTGAAACGTCAAGACTGGGCCAAGAAATATCTCAAGACTGATTTTTCTAAGGTTTTATGGACTGATGAAATGAGAGTGAGTCTTGATGGGCCAGATGGATGGGCCCGTGGCTGGATTGGTAAAGGGCAGAGAGCTCCAGTCCGACTCAGACGCCAGCAAGGTGGAGGTGGAGTACTGGTTTGGGCTGGTATCATCAAAGATGAGCTTGTGGGGCCTTTTCGGGTTGAGGATGGAGTCAAGCTCAACTCCCAGTCCTACTGCCAGTTTCTGGAAGACACCTTCTTCAAGCAGTGGTACAGGAAGAAGTCTGCATCCTTCAAGAAAAACATGATTTTCATGCAGGACAATGCTCCATCACACGCGTCCAAGTACTCCACAGCGTGGCTTGCAAGAAAGGGTATAAAAGAAGAAAATCTAATGACATGGCCTCCTTGTTCACCTGATCTGAACCCCATTGAGAACCTGTGGTCCATCATCAAATGTGAGATTTACAAGGAGGGAAAACAGTACACCTCTCTGAACAGTGTCTGGGAGGCTGTGGTTGCTGCTGCACGCAATGTTGATGGTGAACAGATCAAAACACTGACAGAATCCATGGATGGCAGGCTTTTGAGTGTCCTTGCAAAGAAAGGTGGCTATATTGGTCACTGATTTGTTTTTGTCTTGTTTTTGAATGTCAAAAATGTATATTTGTGAATGTTGAGATGTTATATTGGTTTCACTGGTAAAAATAAATAATTGAAATGGGTAAATATTTGTTTTTTGTTAAGTTGCCTAATAATTATGCACAGTAATAGTCACCTGCACACACAGATATCCCCCTAAAATAGCTAAAACTAAAAACAAACTAAAAACTACTTCCAAAAATATTCAGCTTTGATATTAATGAGTTTTTTGGGTTCATTGAGAACATGGTTGTTGTTCAATAATAAAATTAATCCTCAAAAATACAACTTGCCTAATAATTCTGCACTCCCTGTAAAGATAAAATCATACTTCTGATATATATGAATGCATAATATATGGGAAACTACTACTGATATTTTTAGCCACAATATAATTACATATATTATAATTAGAGACAGCCTTGCGGTTCGCGATTCGCCGAACATGCGAACATATGGAGAAATTCGCGCCCGCCATATTCTTTTACATTATGAAGAACTTTGACCCATGACACATCTATCAGGTGGTACAGGACAGCCAATTGAGACATTTCAGCACATGGACATACCCCCTACCTTATAAATAAACCTGATCTGGCCGCCATTTTACATTCAGTGTTTTGCCAGTGTGTGGAGCAGGGACAGGACACCAAACGCTAGCTAATAGGGCCACAAAAGCCATTTTAAGGACTAGTATAGGTGTGCTATCGATATGTGTGATACACAGAGGGGTGCGATATACTTATAATATACTTTTATAATGAGTCAAAAACACATAGATTTATATAGTGATCACCTGGAAGTCAGGGGCCTAGGGGCTTACTAAGGCCATTTTTATATAAGGTAAGGTTCCGGACGGAGTCGCTCTTATCAGGGCGGGTGGTCTGTGGTTAGGCTATCAGGGCCAGAATAGCACCCCCCTGTAGGGCAATATCAGGGACAGTTCTTTGCCCACCCTGTCCTTCAATACCACATCATCATCTAGCCCAGGGATAGATGTTTTTTGCTTTCCCTCCGGGATTCATGGATGTGCACTGGAACCCCCCGGATTGTGGTAGGACATATGGTTTCTGATTTGGTGCCGCCGATCACCTAATTTAGTGCCGCCGAGCACTTGTTATTGCCTACCACATCTATGCTTTTTGCTTAACTTTAATAATTTAATTTGTTTTCATTTTGAGGGATATATTTTCCATTCACACGTCCGCAAAATGGGTCCGCATCCGTTCCGCAATTTTGCGGAACGGGTGCAGAGCCATTCATTTTCAATGTGGCCGGAATGTGCTGTCCGCATCCGCATTTGCGGATCCGCACTTCCGCATCTGTGCTTCCGTTTCCGCAAAAAAATAGAACATGTCCTATTCTTGTCCGCAATTGAAGACAAGATTAGGCATTTTCTATTATAGTGCCGGAGATGTGCGGTCCACAAATTGCGGAATGCACATTGCCGGTGTCCGTGTTTTGCGGATCCGCAAAACACTTACGGACGTGTGAATTGACCCTCATAGTAAAATTATTAAAGGTTACGTTTTATCTTTATGTATATTCTAATGGATTGCCTTCCTTGTACAATGTTATAATATACTTTCTATGTTAGAAAGTATATTATAGTGCATTTGTATTGTGCGGCAGTTGTGTGCGGTTCCGCTGCGATACTGCAGGTATATAGAGGGACAAGCGTTATTGGAACAAATAGTTTCTACTGGTGTGATATACCAGTCGCCCCCCCAAAAAAATGGATTGAAGTGGGGTGTTATATACTAATATATATATATATATATACTAATGTATAGTGCATTTGCGCATGTGCGTACGTGAAAATTATATTGCCAATATTTCGCATTGAAAAAAATAATGAATGGAGATTGAAAATTCACTGTCCATGTTGTGGGACTATTTGTGCACTTCTAGTAATTATTTCTTGGCTGCAAATATGAGCTGAAAGTTTTTCAGGATGTCATTCTATTATGCGCGTGCGCACACTGCCACCTTATAGAAACAATACTTAAGATGGCTGTGGAGACAGCGGGTGTGAGGTGCGCATGCGTTCAATATCGTTGCGTGTCACTTCCTGCTTTCACACACCGATGACGTAATCTGGAGCATGCGCATTGTGACAAACCACACGCCGAGTGTGGCGTTACAACATATGAGACTTCTGATCCACCTGTTGGGTATGATTACATGTTTTCTTCTCCTTTGTTCTCCGCCCCTTGATTATGCTTTTATTGATGTTTTTATTGGGTTATTTACACAGCTATTATGCACATATGCACTTTATCTACATATGTATGAATTTTGTATATTATGCAGCATTGCTATTTTGATCACATTGTCGCATTGTTTCTTGTATATGTTATGTAATCGATCACTGTTTATATCACTATATAAAATGTATATCTGTAGTTTGTTCGGTGCCACCATTTTTTCCTATATATATATTAAATTTAGCCTCTATTTCTGAAAAGTTTCTGCTGGGATTTGAACTCACAACCTTCTACATTAGAGTCAAGAACCTTAACCACTATGCTGTTCAGCTACATGTTAACCTGCAGTGAAATATGAAATGATACTTCTGCTATATAGGAATACTTACTACATGACAAACTACTATGAGGTTTTTCTGACACAGTTTATCATTCAGCTTTATAGCTGAGTGGTTAAAGTTCTTGTTTCTAATGTAGATGGTTGTGAGTTCAAATCCTGGCAGAAACTTTTCAAAAATAGAGGCTAAATTGGATTTAAATGCACTGACTCGAGCATCGCACTCGAGCACACAAGGTATTCGGCGGAGCATCATGATGCTCGAGCCGAACTGGTGTTCGACCGAGCATACTCGCTCAACACTAGCTTGGATGTATTTCTGGAGTTTAATAATACTACAGGTTACAGCTACTAGAGAGGGGACCTTGATCCAGGGAGTTATTCTGATTGCCTGATTGGAGTTGAGAAGGAATTTTTTCCCCTTAGTGGGGAAAATTGGCTTCTACCTTTTTTGCCTTCCCCTGGATCAACTTGCAGGATAACAGGTCGAACTGGATGGACAGATGTCTTTTTTCGGCCTTATATACTATGTTACTATGAATGGGGAGATCTCTGGATCCATGCGAGGTACAGGGCTGGTTCTAGCTTTGTTAGAAAATTATTGTTATGTACTATATGATGTCTGATTTTTATTTTTACATTATTCACGGGATAACCCCTTTAAGTCTGCACCTTCAGTTTTTATGTATCATATTTTGTACTAATTTCTTTTTTGAAGAATTTTTTAGGTATTTGTCATCCATGATGTCCTTTTTCTCATCCATCATCACATTGACTACGATGTTAAAAAGGGACATTATGTTATACCAGAAGACTTCTGTGATACAAAAGTGCAAAAATCCCCCATTAAAAATGATTGTAGTCTATCATATGGAACATTTAAATTTTTTTATTTTTTTTTGCCCAGCTATGGGAGAAAGGTATGGGTTTGTCTAACTAAAACATTGGAGTAAATGGTAAAGGAAATGAGCAGAGGAAAGGGACATATGTAGTTACACAATAAAACTGATAAAAATCTGCATTCCATTCTCTTGTTCAAGCAGGCATACTCTGTTTTAAGGATTATCAGGAACGGAAGTTTATATAAGAGCTTCTTCCTGATAATTGTCCCATGTAAATGTGCAGCCAATCAACTAATGAACAAGTAAAGTGATTGTTTATGTGGCTCAATCAATCATTCTGTGTCGGTAGCACATTGCTGTATATAAACAGGCTCTCCTGCCCACAAATAAGGAAACTCTATGAGGATGAATGATCATAGTAATGATCATTCATCATTATATACTCTTGATTACCACATGGAAACACAGCTAGTGAGCAAGCAATGGTTGTAAATGAATGTTTATATGAACGCCTGTCCCTGATCATTGCCCAGTGATATCAGCACATGTACAAGGACCTTTAGCCCAGGACTGGCAGGCATCTTCCTTAGCTACTTAAGGTATTAATGGGTAGATTAATGTCCCTGCCCTGTTGTCTCCCAGATCCCTATTAGAATTATTGTCTGTGACCATGACATTTTGATCTTTTAGAAAGCAGGAAGTCATGTCATTGTTAGATAAATGCATGCAGGAGGACATCATGTGAAGTAGAAAATGACTGTGCTAATCATGAATGGCATGTTGTATCTGGTACATAAGGGTAATTATACACAAGCCAAATTCAGCCCAGAATGAGCACTGGTCAATGATATAACAAATCATATATAACAAATTATTCATTATATTTATGATACTTTTTTATTTCCTTTTAGGTCATACAGACTGAGGGGTCTTCAGGCCCATGTAGAATGCACCATGAATGCTTGGATTCTTCTGCCTCAGATGCACATTATATGTTTGCCAGAAGAGTCAGACTGTAAAGTTGGATTTATGGCTAGAAAAAATTGTTATTTGGTAATTTGTTTGCTTTTTGGAAAAAAAAAATAAAGCAATATGTTTCTCACCTTTATGTTGTCTTTATTTATTTTTTAAATAATATTTTCATATTGGGAATAGTCGTGATGTTCTCTGAACTTTTGTTTCTTATTGATGGAGGGGAGGATGATCTGCTGCTTTCAACTATCTCAGGTATACTGCATCTCAGATCCGAGATTATACCCAGTCGGTACCAAACAACAAAGGTAATCTTGTTTTGGGAGTCAGAGATGTAACAGGGATTTGTTGCCTTGGAAATATCAATTCACAATGTTAAAAACAAGACCAAGCCTTGTCAATGTAATTAGCTTCTTCAGGAGGAAAGCTGAGACGCTAAGTAACAGTTGCTTCTCCTGTGTCTGCACAAACATTTAAGCAGCGGTGCTCGTGGTGCCTCGTCTGAACCTGAAATCTATTCACTAAGCCTCACAAGTGCAATGATTTCCTGAGAACAACACTTACTGAGCAATTTATGACAAGCCAAATGCCAACGCTGCAGAATACAAAGCTTGTGGTGTTATGATGTGTCAAAGCTTGCAGGTGTAAACTGTAAATATGGGTAGGTCACAAGGGATGGGATATCAGGAATATGATATATAGGTAACAGACTTAGCTCAAATTGTATGTCACTACTGGGTAGGACTGACCTAGAACCATACCTCATAAAAGAAGTGCCATACATAATATTGTGCTGATCTACTGTCTTGCAAAAAATAAATAAATAATGAAATTGAAATATGATATGCACAATATAGAGGATTTTAAAGTTGGTATTAATATATAGAAAAGATAATTAGTAGTAAAAGCATATATTATTATGCAAATATATGGCAACTTTTGAAACAATCTTGATCCAAAATATTCTACCATTCTGTACTGGTTACTAGGCCAGGACTTAGGGTAAAATTCAGCCCTGGCATTTTAAAACAGACAGGCCCTCTTGTTGGTGAATGTGAAATATGATTGCGCCCCACCCCAGTGCTAATGGTATATTTGAATGGACATTACATTACATTCACCACTGCTAAACAAAAAGAAGAATACAGCAATACATACCCATTGCTTCCAATGACATCTCCTCTGATGTAGACGTTCTCTTTCCTCATCTTCTCCTTTGGGAGCAGACCATAATGACATCTCACAGCCACGTCTTGTCTCTGCAGAGCTTGGCATACATACATATTAGATTCCTCACTTTTCCATCATCCTCCCCCTTGTGGTGCCCGAGCAGTGTTATCCTGCTGCTACCTCCAATACTGTGCCGTTGTGCTCCCCCAATGTCCCCAAATACTATACTGCAGAAATTATAGTACCATACAGATAGTTCCCCCATAGAAATAGTGCTCCCAAAATTCCCACCAATTATAATTCTCTCCAAGTGTGTTTTCATTACTATTAGGCCCCCTACAGTGATAATGCTTCCTGAGAATGGCCCTGTTAGTAGTAGTGCCCTTCATATTATGCCCAATAATAATGCTCCCCCACTATACCACCAATAGTAATAATGTCCCCTAAAGTGCTTCCATAAGTAATAATGCCCTTCTATAATGCCCCATTAGTTAATATAGGCCCTTCTATAGTTCTCCCCGTACTGTAGTTATCATTGGCACCTCTATAGTTCCCCCAGTAGTTAATATAGTACCCTCTATAGTGCCCCCGGTAGTTATCATTGGCAACTCTATAGTGCCCCCAGTAGTTATTATAGACCCCTCTGTAGTGCCCCCAGTAGTTATTATTGACCCCTCTATGGAATCCCAAGTAAGTATTATTGGTCCTTCTATAGCGCCCCCAGTAGTTATTATAGGCTACTTTATAGTGCCACAATAGTTAATATAGGCCACTTTATAGTGCCCTAGTAGTTAATATAGGCCCTTCTTTGGTGCCCCAGTAGTTAACATAGGCCTCTCTACAGTGCTCTCAGTAGTTATCATTGGCCCCTCTACAGGGACCCCAGTAGTTATTATAGGTCCCTCTTTAGTGCCTCTTTTAGTTATCATTGGTCCCTCTATGGTTCTTCCAGTAGTTATTATAGGCCTCTTTATAGTGCCCTAGTAATTATAAGCCCCTTTATAGTGCACCCAGTAGTTATTATAGGCCCCTTTATAAAGCCCCAGTAGTTATTATAAGCCCACCTGTAGTGCCCTCAGCAGCTTTAGGATCCCCAAAAGTGACACAAAAAAAGCCTGAAATACTCAGTCTTCCACTTTGCTTCAATCTGCGAAACAAGATTCTGGCCTGTAGCCTAAGTTCCAACTTCCTGGCGTCCCAGCACAGGGGGCCACTGTAAAGACGTTGTGTCATCTGCATCCTGGCAAGATAACGTCATTGTGCTGCCCTACAGCCTTCAAGCCTAGCGGCCTGTGACCTATATGAGAGTGAACAGCGGGGCTGAGAACCATTGTACATACTATACTGTACATTCTATACATCTTATCAATTGGCTATCAAATAAGCATCTACGCCCTTTAGACCACAGATGATCAAGCTCATACATTCACTTCAAGGTCAGTGCAGTGCACAGCACTAAATAGGAAGGATAAATAGAATTCCCTCGGTTCGCTCCAAATATCAGCATCAGTCACAATCTAGTATGCATATGTAATGCCCCAGAGTGTTCTTACCACTCCTACGCCCTGCTTCTATCAGTGTATGCTAATATCATGTCATCTTGTGTATTTATTTCAGGCCCACTACACTGTGTATTCCTAATAATGTTTGCAACTGTTATGTTAACGTGTAATGTGCCTAGTTTACCAGCAGGTGGCATAAAACATGGCAGAGCTACAGTTAGATAGAATGGAGCTTTCCATTCCATCTAACCCCCCTCTGTGGAGGAGTGGATGAGTCCCACTTCCTGCAGGAAGGGTGGGGACCTGTTCTAGTCAGTCTAGCTTACCCCCTGCCAAGGGAGGGTGTGCTGGGCACGTCTCTGTTGGACGTGCCCAAGCCAAGTCAGCCAGAGCACCCTCAGCTCTGCTGGACATGGAGGCCAAAGCATAAAGCCTCAGGAGCAATGAGTATAGTTCCCTGGCATAACCTAAGAGTCAGACTACAAAGAGAGAAAGTGCAGCAGACAGAAGAATCTGAGTTATACAGTCAGCCTATCAGTACAGCAGAGCCAGAGAGAAACAAGTGTAGCAGAGCTGAGTTTGCCTGCCAAGTGTAATGCTAAAGCCTGCTGGGACAAAGATAAAGCTTGAAGATTGTCTTGGATTAACATTTATTCAAGTAAAGCTGCTGTTCAACATTATAAGGTCTGGACTCGATTCTTTCTTCAATCCCTCAATTATTCCCCCTATTTATTATTTATTGCTTTGGAGCCAAAGCATGGGGTCCAGCCGTATCCAGGTAGGAGCACCGTGACACATATAAAGGAACATTTTAGGCCGCACTATACCACTCGGCATTCCTACACCTGGGACTCGCGTCATACATCTATTAAGGGCCCTAGGGGGAGGCGCCCATTGCACATATACAGCTATTTACATAGACCTCTTTCACATGAGCTACAGTATACAGAATGTGCCAACTTCATTGGAAAATTATTGATTTTGCCCATAAGTTGAATACATTTTGTCTGCAATTGTGTTCAGTCTTGCTGTTTTTCTGTCCGAATTGCATCCACTTGTCATTCATTTTTCATGCCTGAAAATAAGAAATTTTAAATAACACACAGCATCTCCTAGCAAGAATCAGTGAAAAACGGTCTGTATCCAGATGCCATCCATGTGTTGTCAGTTTTTTTTGTCTAATGACACTTTGACTTGAATGGACCAGTTGTGTAAAAAACATATGAAGATAGAACAAGCTATTTCCTGAATGGACAGATAGTCAGTGAAAAACAATGCCCATGTGCATATACCCATAAAAATGAATGGGTCAGGGTTCAGTCCGGATGCTCTCCATTTTAAAAATGGACCAAACCCGGATGCAATAGAGAATAAGAATTCTACTATTTTCTAAATCATTGGGGTATGACCAGATATGAGATTCAGCCAGTTCCCTCAGGTTCTCCAGATCCAGTTTTTAAAATTACAGCGGCAGCTGGAGATGAGCCCTTTCATTCCATAGTTGAGCTTCTTAGGCTTTTTAAAAGTTGGGTGGTATGTGTGTAGTGTATATATGGTGTATTTATGTATGTGTACCATGTATATGGTGCATTTATGTGTGTTGCACATACAGTGGGATGCGAAAGTTTGGGCAACCTTGTTAATCGTCATGATTTTCCTGTATAAATCGTTGGTTGTTACTATAAAAAATGTCAGTTAAATCTATCATATAGGAGACACACACAGTGATATTTGAGAAGCGAAATGAAGTTTATTGGATTTACAGAAAGTGTGCTATAATTGTTTAAACAAAATTAAGCAGGTGCATACATTTGGGCACTGTTGTCATTTTATTGATTCCAAAACCTTTAGAACTAATTATTGGAACTCAAATTGGCTTGGTAAGCTAAGTGATCCCTGACCTACATACACAGGTGAATCCAATTATGAGAGAGTATTTAAGGGGGTCAATTTTAAGTTTCCCTCCTCTTTTAATTTTCTCTGAAGAATAGCAACATGGGGGTCTCAAAACAACTCTCAAATGACCTGAAGACAAAGATTGTTCACCATCATGGTTTAGGGGAAGGATACAGAACGCTGTCTCAGAGATTTCAGCTGTCTGTTTCCACAGTTAGGAACATATTGAGGAAATGGAAGACCACAGGCTCAGTTCAAGTTAAGGCTCGAAGTGGCAGACCAAGAAAAATCTCGGATAGACAGAAGCGACGAATGGTGAGAACAGTCAGAGTCAACCCACAGACCAGCACCAAAGACCTACAACATCATCTTGCTGCAGATGGAGTCACTGTGCATCGTTCAACCATTCGGCACACTTTACACAAGGAGATGCTGTATGCGAGAGTGATGCAGAGGAAGCCTTTTCTCCGCCCACAGCACAAAAAGTGCCGCTTGAGGTGGGCTAAAGCACATTTGGACAAGCCAGCTTCATTTTGGAATAAGGTGCTGTGGACTGATGTAACTAAAATTGAGTTATTTGGCCATAACAAGGGGCGTTATGATGGAGGAAAAACCACACAGCATTCCAAGAAAAACACCTGCTACCTACAGTAAAATATGGTGGTGGTTACATCATGCTGTGGGGCTGTGTGGCCAGTGCAGGGACTGGGAATCTTGTCAAAGTTGAGGGACGCATGGATTCCACTCAGTATCAGCAGATTCTGGAGACCAATGTCCAGGAATCAGTGACAAAGCTGAAGCTGCGCCGGGGCTGGATCTTTCAACAAGACAACGACCCTAAACACTGCTCAAAATCCACTAAGGCATTTATGCAGAGGAACAAGTACAACGTTCTGGAATGGCCATATCAGTCCCCAGACCTGAATATAATTGAAAATCTGTGGTGTGACTTAAAGAGAGCTGTCCATGCTTGGAAGCCATCAGACCTGAATGAACTAAAGATGTTTTGTAAAGAGGAATGGTCCAAAATACCTTCAACCAGAATCCAGACTCTCATTGCAACCTACAGGAAGCGTTTAGAGGCTGTAATTTCTGCAAAAGGAGGATCTACAAAATATTGATTTCACCCAACTTTTAAAAAGCCTAAGAAGCTCAACTATGGAATGGAAGCGCTCATCTCCAGCTGCCGCTGTAATTTTAAAAACTGGATCTGGAGAACCTGAGGGAACTGGCTGAATCCCATATCTGGTCATACCCCAATGATTTAGAAAATAGTAGAATTCTTATTCTCTTTTGCATCCGGGTTTGGTCCATTTTTAAAATGGAGACGATTAACAGGGTTGCCCAAACTTTCGCATCCCACTGTATATGGTGTATGTAAATGTAAACATGTGTCGTGACGTCGTGTGTCTGCCGTTGAGTAGGGAACATATTGTTAAAAAATTTAATCCCACCCCTGGATATGATCACACGTATCTCTCGTGATACGGTTGGGTTGCGGTCAAGCTGCTGTCAAGAACCGCATGGCAATTAGCCCGCAGCTGCCTTTTATTTAACTAATGAAGACCGCACTGTATAGTCAGTCTTCATTTTTAATGGCCATACGCTATTGAAGTTGCCACATGGCCATTAACAATGAAGACCGACTAAACAGTGCGGTCTTCATTAGGTAGGCAGCAGCGGGCTAATTGGCTGCACGGTTCTTGACCACAGCATGGCCGCAACCCGACTGGAACACAACTGCTCTGTGTTCATACCCTTAGGGTTCATGCACACGAACGTATTTTCTTTCCGTGTCCGTTCTGTTTTTTTTTGCGGACCGTATGCGGAACCATTCATTCAATGGGTCCGCAAAAAAAAAAGGAAGGTACTCCGTGTGCATTCCGTTTCTGTATGTCCGTATTTCCGCACCGCAAAAAAATAGAACATGTCCTATTATTGTACGCATTACAGACAAGGACAGTGATATTTGAGAAGCAAAATGAAGTTTATTGGATTTACAGAAAGTGTGCTATAATTGTTTAAACAAAATTAAGCAGGTGCATACATTTGGGCACTGTTGTCATTTTATTGATTCCAAAACCTTTAGAACTAATTATTGGAACTCAAATTGGCTTGGTAAGCTAAGTGATCCCTGACCTACATACACAGGTGAATCCAATTATGAGAGAGTATTTAAGGGGGTCAATTGTAAGTTTCCCTCCTCTTTTAATTTTCTCTGAAGAGTAGCAACATGGGGGTCTTAAAACAACTCTCAAATGACCTGAAGACAAAGATTGTTCACCATCATGGTTTAGGGGAAGGATACAGAAAGCTGTCTCAGAGATTTCAGCTGTCTGTTTCCACAGTTAGGAACATATTGAGGAAATGGAAGACCACAGGCTCAGTTCAAGTTAAGGCTCGAAGTGGCAGACCAAGAAAAATCTCGGATAGACAGAAGCGACGAATGGTGAGAACAGTCAGAGTCAACCCACAGACCAGCACCAAAGACCTACAACATCATCTTGCTGTACTGTTCTATTAGGGGCTAGCTGTTCCGTTCCGCAAAATACGGAATGCACACGGACGTCATCCATATTTTTTGCGGATCCTTTTTTTGCGGACCGCAAAATACATACGGTCGTGTGCATGAGGCCTTAGTCAGATGACACATGGAGTATTATCCACAATTAGGCACTAGTGCACAGGAAAGATATGCTGAAATACAGATCGAACTGGTTCAAAGGAGGGCAACTAATAAATGGATTTAGAGGACGACAGAATCCATAAAGATTATCAAACTTAGAGTTATTTAGTTTAGAAAAAAATACATCAGAGAGGAGATCTAACAACATTGTATACAGGGGAAGTCTGCCATTCGGGCACTCAGGCATGGACCGAGGGCTTGCGTCCACTAGGGGGCCCTGTGAGAGGTGGGGCATTTGGGTCGGCCTCCCCGGGCCCGGCATCGCTAGGGGGCCCATTGCCCACCCAAATGCCCACAAACTACGGCGGGGCATGGGAGCGCATAGTACCCTGCCCGCCGATCACCACTAAGCCTATGAAGTAGTATTCCTGGCACAGGTGGGTGCGATAACGTCATCAGTGCCTGTGTCGGGATGCAGCACAGTGACGTGCGCCACGCGCCTGCCTATCTACGAGTGTGCACAAGGAGTCTAGGACACAGGTAAGTATTGGCTTTTATTTAATTTTTTTGTGTGCCAATCCAACTTTGGGGGACATTACTGGGGGGCACAGGAGACGAGGATACATATTACTGAAGGGACAATGGGGGGCAAATTACTACATGGGGAGCAACTACTACATAGGGGCAGTGTGATGGGAAATGAATACTGTGGGGGCAGTCTGGGAGAAAATGAATACTGTGGGGGCAGTGTAAGGGACAATTAATACTGTGGGGCAGTGTGAGGAAAAAATTACTACTGTGGGGGACAATTAATACTGTGGGGGCAGTGTGGGAGACCATTAAAACTGTGGGGGCAAAATTACTACTGTGGGGGCAGTCTGAGGGGAAATCAATACTGTGAGGGCTGTGTGGGGGAAATTGATACTGTGGGGAAAATTGATACTGTGGAAGAAATTGATACTGTGGGGGCAGTGTGGGGGACAATTGCTACTGTGGGGGCAGTGTGGGGGACAATTTCTACTGTGGGGGCAGTGTGGGGGACAATTGCTACTGTGGGGGCAGTGTGGGGTAAATTAATACTGTGGGGGCAATGTGGGGGGAAATTACTACTGTGGGGGCAGTGTGGGGGATAATTACTACTGTGGGGGCAGTGTGGTTGACAATTACTACTATGGGGGCAGTGTGGGGGATAATTGGTACTGTGGGAGCAGTGTGGGGGACAATTGGTACTGTGGGGGCAGTGTGGGGAACAATTGGTACTGTGGGGGCAGTGTGGGGAAAAATTGGTACTGTGGGGGCAGTGTGGGGAACAATTGGTACTGTGGCAGCAGTGTGGGGGACAATTAATACTGTGGGGGCAGTGTGGGGGACAATTACTACTGTGGGGGCAGTGTCGGGGACAATTGGTACTGTGGGGGCAGTGTGGGGGACAATTGGTACTGTGGGGCAGTGTGGGGGACAATTGCTACTGTGGGGGCAGTGTGGGGGACAATTGGTACTGTGGGGCAGTGTGGGGGACAATTGGTACTGTGGGGGCAGTGTGGGGGACAATTACTACTGTGGGGGCAGTGTGGGGACAATTACTACTGTGGGGGCAGTGTGGGGGATGTCGCTATTGGGTAGGAACTATAGGGGCATTTCTATTACAAAGACATATTAGGGGACATTATTTTTCAGGGGCACTATACAGGTATTATTACCTAGAGCACAATATAGGATGTTATTATTACTTGGGGTACTTCTAGGGGACATTATAATTGCTGTAGACACCATAGGGACATTTGGGGGTCATTTATTAAACTGGTGTAAAGTAGAACTGGTTGCAACCAGATTCCACTTTTATTTTAGACAGCTCCTTTTGAGAATGAAAGATGGAATCGGATTGGTTGCTATGGGAATACCAGTTTGATAAATGACCCCAATTATGAGAAATCTAACATGTCTGTGTAACAAACTCTGTAGAGACAAGAAGCGGCTGAAAGAATTTGTCATGGCGGTCTGGGTCAAACGGAGAGAAGAGGAAAGAGAAGGTCTACATGACAGGAGATGTCACTGGATGTAAGAGGTATGTGGTGCTGTATTCTCCTATATGTAGTGCTGGCTCACTACTGTGACCTGCGTCTCATCTTCTCCTCCAAGTGTTTTTTTTATTATAAGGCTACTGTACTATCACACTAGCGTTAAAATTTTTCGGTATTGAGTTCTGTCATAGGGTCGCGATACCAGAAAAAAATATGCTTAGTTGTGATCGGCAGGGCAGGGAACTATGCGCTCTCATGCCCCGCCGTATTTTTGTGGGCGTTTGGGTCGGTGATTGGCCCCCCAGCTTCAGTTTTTTCCCCCATTCATTGTCAATGGGGACAAAATTTAACTAAACAGAACGGAATCCTCCAAAATGCATTCCGTTCCATTTAGTTGCGTTACCAGACCGGAGAGCAAACCGCAGCATGTTGTATTTTGCTTTCCGTCCTGGGATGTGGAGCAAGACGGATCTGACACAATAGAAAACGGTTCCGTACCCCATTGACTTTCAATGGAGTTGATGACGGATCCGTCTTTGCTATGTTACAAATAATACAACCTGATCAGTTCATAACGGATGCAGATGGTTGTATTATCAGTAACGGAAGTGTTTTTGCTGAACCCTGCCAGATCCAGCAAAAATGCTAGTGTGAAAGTAGCCTAATTTATGTATTTTAAATTTGGCAACTAAAAATTTAATTTGGCTCCTGGGTATTTCTGCAGTCCTATGTAACACTACAGATAACATACGGTAAAAGGGTTCTCTGGGATTTACATATTGATATAGGTGATGTGGGCGGTGCGATATGTGGGTGTGGCTTGAGGGTGGGTGGGGACACAAGGACACCATAATCTCCTATTGCCCGGAGGTCCCATGAGTTGTCAGTCCGCCCCTGATTGTATAAATATATCAGGGGTCAGAACAGAGATCTCTCCCATCATCTATTTATCCCCAGGACTGTGACAGTGACGAGGGGACATCCTCTGCGTCTAGAGGAAAGAAGGTTTGTACACAAACTGAGAAGAGGATTCTTTACTGTAAGAGCAGTGAGACTATGGAACTCTCTGCCTGAGGAGGTGGTGATGGTGAGTACAATAAAGGAATTCAAGAGGGGCCTGGATGTATTTCTGGAGTGTAATAATATTATAGGTTATACTTAGAGATGAGCGAATTTTTCATAAGTTCGATTCGGCTGATTCGCAAAATAAAAAGAAAAAATTTGCTTCGTGACGAGTTACTTTCACGAAGCACATTTTTTTGTAAGTAGTGGGTGCAATGACAGGGAGCTGCGATAGCGCTGCCCCCCGTCATTGTACCGCCCAGATGCCGCGTTCATACACGATCGCGGCATCTGAGTGTAAAAACAGTGTGAAATTAACATAACAAATAAATAAATAAAACTTACCTCCTCCATTTGCTCATGGCGGGCCGGCCACCGCCATCTTGCTTGAAGATCTGGCGCAAAATCTTACACGGCGCGAGATTACATCATCATGCCGGCCGACATGCATGGGATTTTGGCCGAGATCTTCAATTATGATGGCGACTAGCTGCCCATCGCGAGCAAATGGTGGAGGTAAGAATGAAGGCGAATCGAATTTATCCTGAAATTCAGATCGCATTCCACTACGTGGGATTCGATTTACTCATCTCTAGTTATAATTATAAGATTTCTGGAGAAGGGTCGTTGATCCCTGGAGTTAGGCCTCATGCACACAGCCGTGCCGTTTTTTGCGGTCCGCAAACCGCGGATCCGCAAAAAACAGAAGCCGCCCGTGTTGCCTTCCGCAATTTGCGGAACGGAACGGGCGCCGGCAATATAAATGCCTATTCTTGTCCGCAAAGCGCAGACAAGAATTGGACATGTTATATTTTTTTAATGGGGCCGCGGAACGGAGCCACGGATGCGGACAGAACACGGAGTGCTGTCCGCATCTTTTGCGGCCCCATTGAAGTGAATGGGTCCGCATCCAAGCTGCCAAAACGGCGGCTCGGATGAGGACCCAAACAACGGTTGTGTGAATGAGGCCTTAGGCCTCATGCAACGACCGTTGTTTTATTCCGTGTCCGTTGCGCCGTTTTTCGTGATTTTCTGCAGACCCATTGATTTTCAATGGGTCCGTTGAAAACTCGGCTAATGCAGAGTTTGCCATCCGTGTCTGTGATCCGTGGTTCCAGTCCTTTAAAAAAATATAACCTGTCCTATTATTTTCATGGAAAACGGTTCGCGGACCCATTCAAGTCAATGGGACCGCTAAAATACGCGGAGGCACACAAGATTGTCATCCGCGTCCGCGTCCGTTTTATATTTCTATCATTTGCATGGCAAACCTGTCTTACACTTTTTTTTACATTCCTTTATGTCTGGTGCTCCTCCGAAAATAAAGGAAGACACACAAAAACAAAAAAGGATCACAGAACAACAGAACCCCATTTTGCGGAACGGAACACAACAACGGTCGTGTGCATGAGACCTTATTCTGATTGCAAGGTTTTGAGTCAGGCATTAGCCTGAGGACAATTAGCTTCTGTTTTTTTTTTCTTTTTCCTCTGGATAATAGGCTGAACTGCATGGACATAAGTTTTTCCAGCCTTACCAACTATGTTACTAGGTCACTTAATGGTAAAGCCTATAAACTGTGTGTGAAGATTGTCTAAGTACATGCAATGGATAAATAGCGCTTTATGCCAAATTGCCAACCACATGCAGCTTCCATTGCTTCTTCCAGTATTGTGTTTTGTGCTACTGATGCCTCCTAGCCTGCTGTGAACACTGATTGCTTCTATTCCAACCAAGCAGTGATTGGGGAATTGAAATCACTTGTGGCATCACTGCTGTCACTGAAGTGACTACTCTGTAAATTGTCTAGATCCATATGGATTAGTCAGGCTTGCTGTATACAGCTGCTTAGAAAGGTCATTTGTACAGTATATAGTATAGTATAACTTGTATGTAAACCTAGGAATCAGAGGTCAACAGTGCCTCTTGTTCATAGGCTTTAACTGGTGTTGCAGCTCACCCCTGGTCATTAGTGTTGAGCAAATCAAAATATTCGAAGTGGATCCGAATTTCAGGAAAAATTCTATTAGCCGTGAAGCTGAATTTCATTGCGG
Source organism: Bufo bufo (assembly GCF_905171765.1). Taxonomy (NCBI): domain Eukaryota; kingdom Metazoa; phylum Chordata; class Amphibia; order Anura; family Bufonidae; genus Bufo; species Bufo bufo. The sequence continues at coordinate 275,841,971 of NC_053390.1, read as the reverse complement.
TTTTGTGATATCGAATCGGTTTTCCCTGAAATGGTGGTAAAAAAAACACAAATATACTCATACTCATCCATTTGCACGAAGAAGAGATTTTCCACGGTGTCTTCAAGCAAGATAGCTGCGGCAGGCTCTTTGCAATCAAATGGATAAAGTGAGTATTTTTTTTTACTAATTAACCACTGAAAGCCAGCATTTTTTATCTCAGATGCCGCGATCAGTGATGAACGCGGCATCTGAGGGGTTCAATGACGGGGAAGGCACAATTGCTGTTCCCATGATTGCGTCTGCTACATACAAAGAAATGTGCTTCATGAAGAAGTAAATTTGTGAAATTCGGTGAAGCAGCTGAATGGAATTTTCCATAACTTTTCTCATCTGTATTGATCATCATATGCCTCCAGGTACCATATAGAAAACCATTTCTGTTTAAAAAAAAAGATGTTATGATCTGTTACTCCAGAAGAACTATTGAATAGTGATGAGCGGCAGTAGTCATATTCGAATTCGCGATATTTCGCGAATATTTCGCAGAATATTCAGCGAATATTCGCAAATTCGATTATTCATTATATTCTACGATTTTTTTACTCGAAAAATCGACAAGGTAATGATCGCGTAATATGCAAATTTTCGTAATGCAAATTTTTCAATTGCCGAGCAAAAACATGATTCCTACTTGCTTCTCGGCCAAGCCATAGCACTATATCGAATATATTAATTTTTTCGAATATTCGTAATATTCTAAAACAAGAATATATAGCAATATAGCGAATATTCGGAAAAAAACGAATGTAGAGCAATTTTGCTAATATAATGCTATAATCTTTTTTTAATTAATAATTTTTATTTTCAAAAAGAAGGAACAATACAGGTATAGGTATCACAAGTATTGCGTAGACATATACATGGTAGAGCATAATTATTATGACTATTACAAGTTGTAAAAGATACAGGTACAAGACTGTATACATTACAGCGATAAGTAAAACAGTGGCGGGTCGAGGGGAGGGGGGGAAGGGGAGGGGTTAGCAGGTAAGGTAACGAATAAGGCAGTTTACTTAAGAAGATCAGGAATAACCTCTGAACCTCTTCCAGGGGCTCCAAACATCGAGAAAGACAGCTCTCGTTCTTAGTTCCCAGTGGGAAATTTCCTCCATCCTATAAATCTGGTCTATCTTGGCATACCAATTCTCGAGGCTAGGGGTGTCAGAGGAGAGCCAGAATCTCGGAAGGAGTAGCCTGGCAGCTCCCATCATAAGGGAGAAAAGCGAGGCTTTATTTTTTGAATTTTCTGGAGCCCCAGGGAGAGGAGAACTAACTCCGGTGTACAAGTAATGGTAGTTTGACAGATTTTGTTTATACTTTTCACTATCTCCTCCCACCATGGTTTGATCAAGCTGCAGGACCACCAGATGTGCAGATAGGAGCCTTTTGCTGTTTTACATCTCCAGCAGGGATTAGGGGAGTTATTGTTGTAGAGACACGTTTTATCTGGTGTTTTGTACCAGAGAGACAGGATCTTGTAACTGTTCTCCTATGTTCGAGCAGATCTGGAGATCCTGTGCGGAGCAATCATCATGGAGGAGATTTCCGAGTCAGATAGGGACCGTTGTAGATCCTTCTCCCATAAACCAACTATTGCAGGTTTGGGTACAGAAGCTGCGGATTTCAGGTTCCTATAAATTGTGGAGATGAGTTTGGGGGGATATAAAGTGGTGCTCAGCAATTTTTTTTGAACCAGTGGAGTTCTTTGAGGGATGGAGTGTTTTTATGGGAGGAAAGGGTTTCTGATTTGAGGAAATTCAGTGGGATGGGATTACATTCTATTATTTGGAGATGTTCGAGTAATTTTTGGTCTGTGAGTAGTGTCCCATCTGAGTTTATTAGTTTCTCCAAAGGGATGGATGAAGAACGTAGAGAGAAGGGAAAGCTATCTCTAAGCTCTCTAGGGGCTAGGGAGATTATATCTTTAGTAAGCAATAAAGGGGAAGGGAGAGAAATGGAATTATCCCTGGATGAAAACCACTTCCAAGTTTTGAAGGTGTTCTTAATCATCGAGTTAGGAATAGTATAAAGGTTAGGGAGGGGCTTACCCAACAGAAGTAAGGCCCGGAGGGGAGTATTCAAAAAGGAGTTTTCCAGGGTAATCCACGTCTTGGTGGAGGGGGACCTAATCCAGTCGACTATCCTGGATCATGTGTGCTTCAGGGTCAGGTAATCCTATCCCACCCATCTTCTTTGGCTTAGATAGGGTAGAAAAGGAGATGCGAGGGGCTTTACCTTGCCAAATGAATTTACGGATATGTTTATTTAAAAGGCTGAAAAAGGAGTTAGGCAGTTCTATAGGGTGAGTCTGCATTAGGTACGTGAGTCTTGGCATAACCAGGGACATAAGGAGATTTTTCCTTCCGAATCAGGATAAAAAGGGGAAATTTAGTGAGTCCAATTGGGCAATAATGGAAGATAAAAGGGGTTTATAGTTTAAGGCGTAAAGGTCAGAGAGAAAGGGAGTTAGTTTAACACCTAAGTATGTCAATTGTTGGGTGTCCCAGTTAAAGGGGGTGGAAGCCTTAAGAGAAGCAAAGGTTGAGTGGGGGAGTCCCATGTGCAAGACCTGAGTTTTAGTGGGATTAACTTTAAAATTAGATAAAGCTCCAAATTGGTTCAATAGTGAGAGGATGATGGGCATGGATTTATAGGGGTTAGACGTGATTATTAGGAGGTCGTCTGCAAAAGCAGCTAGTTTAAATTCTATACCCTCTACTCGTAAGCCCTGTATATTTTCCTCCTGTCTCAATGCTTGTAATTGGGTCTCCATAACGAGGACAAAAATAAGGGGGGAAAGGGGGCAGCCCTGTCTGTTCCCGTTTCTGATTGGGAAGCTAGCAGAAAGGATCCCATTGACTGACACGGACGCTGAGGATTGGGCATACATCAAGAAGATTGATTTGATGAAAGGGTCTGGGATCTGGAATTTTTGTAAAGTGTAGCGGATGTAAGACCAATCAATTCTGTCAAAAGCTTTCTCGGCGTCCGTGCCAATCAAGGTCAGGGGGTATGTTTGTGAGAGGCATAGTAAAGGGAGTTTAGGACCTTAGTGGTATTGTCTTTACCTTCCCGTCCCTTGACAAAGCCCACTTGGTCCGGGTGGATTAGAGTAGGAAGGAGTGTATTCAGGCAAAGGGTGAGCATCTTGGCAAGAAGTTTTAGATCGGTGTTGAGCAGGGAAATGGGGCGGTAGTTGGAGCAAGAAGTGAGGTCCTTCCCCTCTTTAGGGATTATAGTGATGGTTGCTCTTGTCATGTCAGTGGAAATGGAGGACCCTTCCAGAGAAGAGATATAAATTGGGAGTAAATAGGGGATAAGAATATTCTTAAAGGAGGAATAATAAAGAATCGGGAGGCCATCAGGGCCTGGGCATTTCCCTCTAGGGGTTGTTTTTATGGCCGCTCTTTCTGGGAAGGGGTTAGGAAGGGGAGTGAAAGGGAATCTAGGAAGCTTTTGGTTCGAGGTGCTTTTTCCTCAGAGGAGTATTTAAGTTCCTGTGGGGGAAGATCATATAAGGACTTGTAAAAAAGTTTAAATTGATCGGCAATGTTGTCTGATTTAAAAAGGAAGGTACCTTGTGGGGATTTGATGCTCTGGACATGTCGGGAATCCCTCCTCTGTTTTATTTTCCGGATCATAAACTTAGAGGCCTTATCACCATGGGCATAAAACTTCTGTTGAGATGACAAGAAGTATTTTGCTGAACGCTCGTCCAGGAGGTTTTTCAATTCTGATCTGAGGTTTAGAAGTTCCGACAGGTGCAGAGCAAGGTGGGACTGTTTATGTTGTTTCTCTAGGGAGTGTATCCTTGACAGAAGGTGATTCAACTTTTTCTCTGATTCCTTTTTAAGAAAGGAACAGAGGCTTATGAGTTTACCTCTAATATAGGGTTTATGGGCATCCCATAGCGTTTGGGGAGAAATCTGATGAGGCCAGTAATTTTGCTTCTTATTATAAGAGGTCAAAAGTTGTAAAAGGCAATGATGATATGGTAAATGCCTCAAAAAATGCAGAGCCAGGGGGGGACGGAGACACCGGCCAGCGGCACCAAAGATCAACTCGCTTGCAGACGAAACAAAAGTGAACTGTGAACAGCTAAGTGTTGTAAATTTATCCAGTGTTATCCTGAGCAGTGAACAGAGGAATGTACTCTCACTCGGTCTTAATTTTGCACCAACTTGTCATTTTGATATGTTTACTACCCTACTTGATATAAATAAATTTGTGCGCAATATTACTGTATCCCGACACTTTCATGATATTCCATCTTCTCCTGACCTCCCACAGGACAACATACAATCCTATGAAGATAATTCGTTCAAAGATCTCCTGTTTAATGAACAGGTAGCTATATGTTGTCTTGAGGGTCTTCAAGAAGAACAGGGAATAGAGACCTGCCCAAACCGGCCAGATAATTTTGTACACGCAATACTAAGTTCTACCCTGTTATGTCACGCACGGGCAGCATGGATGTTTTCCAGGAGGTCCTGGAGAAAGAATTGATGAACATTGAATCAGATAGTAATAGAACTAACAATTTTAATAACCTCAATGCATCCCAAGCCCTTGCTCTTCAGCAATTACAACAGTGTGACACTTTAATTATTAAGATGGCAGACAAAGGGGGGGCGGTGGTCGTTATGGATAAGGCAATTTATGGACAACAACTACGGGAGATGCTAGCGGACACTTCCACATATAAGAAATTATTACGAGATCCGCTACAAGAATATATGGTTAGCTATATTTCACTGATATCGAGGGGAAAGGAGTGTGGTGCCTTCGGTGATAGTGAATATAGATACCTAAATGTGGAAGTGCCCGTTACCCCGATTATGCACGCCCTGCCTAAAATCCATAAAAGCGTACACCCACCCCCCCTTCGTCCTATAGTCTCTGGTATAGGCTCCCTGACTGAGCGCTTAGGCAGTTGGCTGGACAATATCCTCCAGCCACTGGTCAGGCGCACTCCAGGGTTTTTGAAAGATACCTCAGATGTACTACGAGCTATGTATAAATTTGTGTGGACTGAAAATTATAGGTGGATCACAGCGGATGTGGTTTCTCTCTATCCCTCTATTCCCCACGGGGTTGCTCTATTGGCATTAGAATTTCACCTTCATCGATACACTGGACTCAGTTCCGACTATATAGATTTTATTTGTGAAGTCACTAAATTTTTGCTGACACACAATTATTTTGTGTTTGATGGTGTGCACTACCTGCAGACCCGCGGAGTGTCAATGGGGGCCAAATTTTCACCGTCTTTGGCCAATCTGACCATGTCCTATTGGGAGGAAAAGTATATTTATAGTCTGGACAATCCGTTTGGGCCTGGTACGGTCTGGTACGGCAGATACATCGACGACATACTTATGGTGTGGGCGGGCGGTGTGTCTGCCGTCCCGGACCTCCAGGCCTATTTAAACAATAATGATTACAACTTGCGATTCATCTGTTCGGCACATGAATCCCATACCAGTTTTTTGGATCTGACGCTCCGCGGGTGTCCGGGGGAAATTGTGCACACCATCACATACAGAAAAGAAGTGTCTGGCAATTCAATACTTAATGCAAAAAGTCATCATCCAATGCATACCATTAGAGCAATTCCCGTGGGTGAATTCATGCGCACAGCAAGAAACTGTAGTGACAGGGAAAACTTAGATGACGAGTTTGACAAGGTAGCCCAAAGACTAAAAGAAAGGAATTATCCAACCTGGATGATCAAAAGGGGGAGAACAATTGCATCACTCAAAGACAGAGAGGAAATGCTATTTGGCAAGCCCAAGTATAAGAGAAATAGAGGGGCTTCTGCTGGCGATGTGGGAGCTTGCAGAGACATTGAGCAGGACAGTATTCCTACTTTATCCTTGACATATAGCAGAGAATTTAATGCAATCAGTACATCTATAAAAAAATGTTTACCAATATTATTTGATGATAATATTTTATATCAAGGATTGAAATCTGGTTGCAGAATAGTCTCCAGAAGAGCTGCCACTCTGTCATGCTCCTTGTCTCCGTCTCTTTACACCGCCAGCAGTACTAGAAAAGATGCCAAATCTAGCTGGCTGTGTTATCAGGGCTTCACTAAGTGTGGAAGCAACCCGTGTAAAACGTGTAATTATGTTTTACCTACTCAAACATTTGATAATGCTACACACACAGTCAAATTTCCTATCCGCAGTTATATTAACTGCAATACGGAGGGTGTTGTCTATGTCATCAGATGTACTGATTGCGATCTGATGTACATAGGCAGCACGGCCCGTAAATTCAAGAACCGCATCCTCGAACATTTGAACTACATAGGCAACCCAAACATCCTTAACATCTCAAATATAGCGAGGCACTTTATTCAAAAACAGGCTCGTAGAGTGTCATTTTTCCAAGCATTTGCTATTGAAAGGGTTTTGATTCCCAAAAGGGGCGGCGACCACCGAAAGAAAATTCTTCTCCGAGAGGCCTACTGGATTTTTAGACTTGGGTCCAGGATTCCAGCAGGTCTCAACTTGAGAAAAGAACTGATGTATATTTACCACTGACTAAGGCTACTTTCACACTAGCGTTCTGCTGTCCGCTCGTGAGCTCCGTTTGAAGGGGCTCACGAGCGGAGCAGAACGCTTCCGTCCAGCCCTGATGCAGTCTGAATGGATGCGGATCCGCTCAGACTGCATCAGTCTGGCGGCGTTCAGCCTCCGCTCCGCTCGCCTCCGCACGGCCAGGCGGACAGCTGAACGCTGCTTGCAGCGTTCGGGTGTCCGCCTGGCCGTGCGGAGGCGTGCGGATCCGTCCAGACTTACAATGTAAGTCAATGGGAACGGATCCGCTTGAAGATGACACCATATGGCTCAATCTTCAAGCGGATTCGTCCCCCATTGACTTTACATTGAAAGTCTGAACGGATCCGCTCAGGCTACTTTCGCACTTAGAAATTTTTCTAAGTTATTAATGCAGACGGATCCGTACTGAACGGAGCCTCCGTCTGCATTAATATGATCGGATCCGTTCAGAACGGATCCGATCAAGCGCAAGTGTGAAAGTAGCCTTACAAAGTATATGAACAAGGTGGAGATATGTACTCACCAACAGTCCAACATAAAGGTCTGATATACACTTGCATTGACTTATCCCCCTGTTCAGTAGACAAGATGGGCAGGACTTATAGTGTCTGACAGGATCGTGCACACCAGCTGAACACTGCTCAGAATACTGATTACAAGGAGCGGTTCAGTCTTCTACAATATGATTCACCTATTACATGAATCTATCTGATAAAAGCTGTGGTAGCGGGATAGTATCTTTATATATTCAGTTTGTTTCGTTGTCTATGCTTTTCATATAAGGATCAACCAACTTTATAACACTGGATATGTCAATTTGTAATGAACACTTTAATATCAACCTATCTCTGCAGTAATGTGTATATATACATGTTTGCCTCAGTTCGAATATATCGATTTCTGTATCAATTGTCGGGTTACAATGTACTGTAATATACTGCAGGATGAAAGGCCATCCTGGTTTTTTCTTTTATATTACTATTTTTAATGTGTTTAATGATTAGTATTCACACTGTTTATTCTTGCTAAAGCAAACAGCATAGTGACTGTGGGGTTAATTTGCCCCAGGAATATCCTCACAGGGTGTTTTCAATTATATGTGTAATTGGTGAACCAAAGTAAGAGGTGTGCCTTTGCTGTGGCAACCAATAGGATTGGAGGTTCCTCCCTGGATTTTTTGACGAGGTGCACTCCAATTCCTTTATAATGTGGGGTCACACTGAGCATGGTGCTACGACTAAGGGTACTCACCCGAAACGCGTCAGCAACCATGCCGTGGGTCCAGTGACTATGTCAGTTTTATGAATCATACCAATAAAGAAGAGCCAAAAGAGGACCTCTATTGTCTCCAGTACCTTTTTCCTAATTTGTCTGCTGCCTGCTACGGGAACACTCCCCCAGGGCCTCTGGAGCCGGGATTATATACCATACCAGGGAGGTGAGCTGGATAAAAGGTTTTCCGTTTGGGGAGAAATGTCTGGGATGTCATTAAGAGAAAAATATTCCTCAAGATGAGAGGCTATCTCAGACTTATGAGAAGTGTTGCCTAGTAGGGACTCATTGAGGCGCCAAGTAGGAGCTCTGGGGGAAAACGACAAAAATTGTAGGTCACATGTTATAGGGGCATGATCGGAAAGAGTGATATCACCAATTTTTGCTAATTTACAAGATTGCAATTTGTCTTTAGAAATAAATATATAGTCAATCCTAGTATATGTGTCATTAACCAGTGAGTAATAGGAAAAGTCTAATTCATCCAGATGTAAACACCTCCATACGTCTACCAGGCCCAAGTTAAACAGCTTGACCTGGAGAGCTTTGAGGCCTCTAGTGGAGACTGAGGATTTTTTGGAGGATGAATCTAATAGCGGGTTGAGGGTTAGGTTAAAGTCACCTCCTAATATTAATGTGCCTTCTATATGTTCCTCTAGTAGATTCAGGAGGGAGAGAAACCAGTCTATCTGGCCGGAGTTGGGGGCGTACACATTTAGGCTACTTTCACACTTGCGCTTGATCGGATCCGTTCTGAACGGATCCGATCATATTAATGCAGACGGAGGCTCCGTTCAGTACGGATCCGTCTGCATTAATAACTTAGAAAAATTTCTAAGTGCGAAAGTAGCCTGAGCGGATCCGTTCAGACTTTCAATGTAAAGTCAATGGGGGACGAATCCGCTTGAAGATTGAGCCATATGGTGTCATCTTCAAGCGGATCCGTTCCCATTGACTTACATTGTAAGTCTGGACGGATCCGCACGCCTCCGCACGGCCAGGCGGACACCCGAACGCTGCAAGCAGCGTTCAGCTGTCCGCCCGGCCGTGCGGAGGCGAGCGGAGCGGAGGCTGAACGCCGCCAGACTGATGCAGTCTGAGCGGATCCGCATCCATTCAGACTGCATCAGGGCTGGACGGAAGCGTTCTGCTCCGCTCGTGAGCCCCTTCAAACGGAGCTCACGAGCGGACAGCAGAACGCTAGTGTGAAAGTAGCCTTACCAGTGTGAAAACCTGCTGACCTATCAGACCTTTTAGGATGAGGTATCTGCTTTCTGGGTCTAGAATTTGGGATTGGAAAGTGAAGGGAAAATCTTTGCGGAATCCTATACTCACGCCTTTAGAGGCGGCGACACCAGCTCCGCAGTGATACCACGTGGGGAATTTAGCGTATGATAGATTGGGGTAATGACCGTGTTTGAAATGGGTTTCCTGAAGGAATATCACAGAATTATTCTCCTTTCTCAGTAGCGAAAAGATTCTGCACCTTTTAGAAGGCGATCTAAGCCCTTTAACGTTGTAGGAGACCAGATGAACATCCGCCATTATTTAATGTAAGTTGAGAAAAGCGAGGAGTGGAGGAGGGTCCATCTGGTCTCCCCAAGGAAGGCGCTGCCTAGAAGGGCGAGAGTCAGTGGATGGATAAGTCCCACGTGAGTAACCTGTTTTGTAGGAAGGAAAAGCAAAGTGTTTATAGTAAAAGTCTTACTGTCATAATTGGTAAGGTGGGAGAACGACATCTTAAGTGTGGATGAGGTATACCTGTGACAATGAGAAAAGGTAAGAACATGTAACAAAAAACTCAACAAGAGCTTATAACCAAACTCAAAAGTGGAATTACTGTGCATACAAGTTAGTACTAGACACACTGACAGTGGGGGGGGGGGGGAGGGGTAAATATAACATTATACTGTTAAGTAGATAAAACCCTCAGTAGCTAATACTACTGGATAGAAAAGGTCAGAGACCTAAGAAGGCAAAGGTATTCATTTATCTGGTAGAGAAAGTCTCTTTGGGGTAGATGCTAGGTACACCCTCTTGTTATTCTGTGCACTTGGGGTGCGTAGGGTTTCCCAGGGCGATACAGCAGGGAGGGATGGTAGAGATGATAGGTTCTGGACTATCTCCCAGTTCTCTATGTCCAAAGGGGAGATTTTTAGGTGAGTGTAAGCTTTCTCTAAGTCCCCATAGGACGAAATGTTGACGCGGCGACCGCCATGGAGGAACGACAGTCCAAACGGAAAAGACCAACGATAAGCTATGTTATGCTGGCGTAGCCACTCCGTTAGTGGTTTCAAGAATCTGAATTTTTTCAGTGTAGACTGTGCTAGATCCTGATAAACGGCAATAGTGCTATCTTCCCATTTCAGCGGTTCCGCTTGTCTGGCTCCAGATAATATGGCTTCCTTGACCGGAAAATGTAGGAACTTGCAGATAACGTCCCGTGGGGGTTCAGAAGCCTGCGGCTTAGGGCGAAGGGCTCTGTGTGCCCTTTCTATGATCACTTCGTGGACCGATTCTGGCCCCAGGATTTGAAGGCAGATTTGTATAACGTTATGAGGGACATCTACTGGGGACACAGACTCAGGTATCCCACGGAACCGCAGGTTGTTTCTCCTGCCTCTGTTTTTCTGCTTCTCAATTGCTGAGTACAGGGAGTTAAGGTGTTTCTGATATTCAGAGAGGCTGTTAACCCCTTAGTGACCACCCATACGTGTTTTTACGGCGGTCACTAAGGGGCCTTAGGCTGGGCCGCCGCGTTTTTACGGCGGCCCAGTCTAAGCGCTGCACGGCTCCCCCGTGCAGCGGGGAGCGCGGACCAGGCTCTCACATGAGATCCGGGGCCCTGCTCTAACAGCCCGGACCGGCAGGAGTGCCGATCCGGGCTGTTTAACCCTTTACAAGCGGTCTCCCTCTGTCTCCCATCAGCACCCCAAAAATGCGTTCGCGGGGTGCTGATGTGTTGGGAAGCTTACCTTGCTTCCGATCAGGGCCCCGAGCCTGTATTCCGTTACCTCCAGCAGGCTGTGCCTCTCTGGCGCAGCCTGCTGGTCAATGTTTGAATAGCATTGCTATTGAAATGCAATGCATTATAGAGATAATGCATTACATTTTAAAAGCAATCAAAATACTGTATATTATAGTCCCCTTGTGGGACTATGAAGTAGTAAAAAAAATAGAAAAAAAATACACATTTATTAAATAAAAAAAATTCCATAAAATAAAAAAATATGCTTTTTTTTTCATTGAAAATACGCTTTTCAATGAAAAAAATTGCAAAAAGAAAATATCCCCCATATGTTTGGTATTGCCGTGTCCGTACCGACCGGGACTACATAAATATTACATAAATTATCCCCTATGGTGAACGCCGTAAAAATAAATGACAGAATTTCGAATTTATTCTTAGTTTCCACCGAAAAAACTTAATAACAAGCGATCAAAAAGCGGCATTTACTCCAAAATCATGCCAATGAAAAATACAAGTCATCTTTCAAAAATCAAGCCCTCACACAATTCCATATATAAAAAAAAAAAAAAGTTATGGGTCTTGTGAAGTGGCAATGCAAAATAATTTTTTTGATAATAAAAGGGGTTTTATTGCAAAAAAAGTAGTAAAACGTAAACAAAATTATAAGTATTTAGTATCACTGTAATCGTACTGACCCAGAGAATAAAGATATTATGTTATTTGTACCGAAAAATGATCGCCATAAAATTTATAATGTAAAAACGCACTGGCAGTATTGCTATTTTTCCCAATCTCCCTCCCAGAAAAAGTTAATAAAAGTTAATCAGAAAGTTATGTGCACCCCAAAATGGCGCCATTAAAAACTACAACTTGTCCCGTAAAAAACAAGCCCTCATAAAGCTATATAGACGAAAAAATACAAAAGTTATAGCTCTTGGAACGAGACCATGAAAAAAGGAAGAAAAACGCTTGGTCATAAAGGCCCAAACAGGCTTGGTCACTAAGGGGTTAACAGCTTCGGTCTGATGAGTGATGATGGCCGCCTGGTTCTCTTCCAGGGGCTCTACCCGCCTGCCTATGTGCCGGACATCCTCTTTAATAGAAGCTAGATCCTGGCTGAGCGGACCCAGGGCGTCTAGGAGTGTCTCTTTGAGGTAGAATCGGGAGATGGGAAGGCTATCAGGGTCAGGGGAAGCATCTCTTACCCCCTCTGTATCGGCCGTCTCTCTGGCTGGTCTGAAGTTGACGCTTATCGGAGTGCCGGGCGCCATCTTGGGATCCCTGTTCACTGCCACAAATGCAGCTTTTTTAATAAAGCAATCCATTTCGCCAGCCTGGCTGGAGGAGCGGGCTTGACTTGCTTGTTCAGACGACTTTTGGCTACCTATTTTGACCATTTTAAAAGCCAGTAGTGCTGTTTATCCAGGCTTTGAGGGTATAGTCCACAGTCACATGTCCGCTCGGCTCCGGCGCTAGCTCCGCCCCATAATCTTTTTTTTTAATAGTTGTAATTTTTTTCCAATCTGAACTTGAGATGAGAAAAAAATTACAACTAGTAGACAAAGAAGATTATAGCACTAAATTAGCTAAATTGCTCTATATTAGTTTTTTTTAGAATATTCGTGTCACGGATGGTGTACAGGAAACAAGACAATACCATATAAACAATGTCTCTCTCGATCCACAACTAAGGAACAAAGGGAGACCCCTGCAATAGACCTGCCGCTCTCCCTCACTGCTCAGCCTATGCGAACACCCCAAAGGTGGATGGCCGCATATCCACGTTCCTCGGCTATCTATTACCTGAAGACCCTACAATAGTGAAGGGACACGACCACCAGCTCCCTACACTGACACGGAGGGAGTCAGGGTCACCTGGATCCAGAAAAGACAAAATCATAAATACATAAACAGCACTTATCTTGCAGACGAATGATGACTGACGACTGGGAACAGGGAACTGGGAACTGGGAACTGGGAACAGCATGCACACACACTCCAGGAAGTTGTATCAGCCGCACACTACTGCATTATGGGGAGGAACTTAAAGGGTAGCGATCAATCTAACTGCATGACAGCTGAGATAGACTAACGAGATGAGAAACTAAACCAAAACAAAGAAATTCAAGGAGGAGGATCTGAGAAGCTCCTGTGAGCGCTTCTCAGCTGTCTGGCTGTGACAGTACCCCTCCCTCTAGGAGCGGACTCCGGACACTCAGGGCCCACCTTCTCAGGATGGGACCTATGGAAAGCCCTGATGAGACGAGAGGCCTTAATGTCCGTCACTGGGACCCACATCCTCTCCTCAGGACCATAACCCTCCCAATGAACGAGGTACTGGAGGGAACCGCGGACAAGACGAGAATCCACAATCCTAGAGACCTGAAATTCAAGATTTCCATCAACCTAATCGGAGGAGGAGGCAAAGGCGAGGGTACAATAGGTTGAACATAAGGTTTCAATAAGGACTTATTAAAAACATTATGGATCTTCCAAGTCTGACGAAGATCAAGACGGTAGGCAACAGGATTGATGACAGACAGGATCTTGTAAGGCCCAATAAACCTAGGACCCAACTTCCAGGAGGGAACCTTCAATTTGATATTCTTGGTAGACAACCACACCAGATCACCAACATTCAGGTCCGGACCAGGCACACGTCTCTTATCCGCCACACGCTTATATCTCTCACTCATGCTCTTTAGATTATCCTGAATCTTTTGCCAAATAGATGACAAAGACGAGGAGAATCTGTCCTCATCAGGCAAACCAGAAGAGCCCTCTCCCGAGAAAGTCCCAAACTGCGGATGGAACCCATATGCACCAAAAAATGGTGACTTATCAGAGGACTCCTGACGACGGTTATTTAAAGCAAACTCAGCAAGGGACAAAAAAGAACACCAATCCTCCTGATTCTCCGCCACAAAACAGCGCAGATATGTCTCCAGATTCTGATTGACGCGCTCTGTCTGGCCATTCGACTGCGGATGGAAAGCAGAAGAGAATGACAACCGAACCCCCAAGCGAGAACAGAAAGCCTTCCAGAATCTGGAAACAAACTGCGTGCCCCTATCAGAGACTATGTCTGAAGGAATCCCATGCAATTTGACAATGTGGTCAATAAATGCCTGCGCCAGCGTCTTAGCATTGGGCAAACCAGGAAAAGGGATAAAATGCACCATTTTGCTAAAACGGTCCACCACCACCAGAATCACAGACTTCCCCGAGGAACGAGGCAAGTCCGTTATGAAGTCCATGGACAGATGTGTCCAAGGACGGGAAGGAATGGGCAAAGGAAGGAGAGGACCTGATGGCCGTGAATGAGGGACCTTGGCACGAGCACAAGTCTCGCAAGCTGCCACAAAACCCTCAACCGACTTACGAAGCGCAGGCCACCAGAATCTCTGAGCGATGAGATCCAGTGTGGCTCTTGCCCCCGGGTGCCCAGCAAGGACCGTGTCGTGGTGTTCTTTAAAAATCTTGTGTCTCAAAGCGAGAGGCACAAACAACCTCCCAGGAGGACAAAGATCAGGAGCTTCTGACTGGGCTGCCTGCACCTCTGCCTCCAATTCAGGAAAAAGAGCAGAGACCACCACACCTTCAGCCAAAATGGGACCCGGGTCTTCAAAATTCCCACCTCCCGGAAAACAACGTGACAGGGCATCTGCCTTCACATTCTTAACCCCAGGGCGGAACGTAACAACAAAATTAAACCTTGAAAAGAACAAAGACCATCTGGCCTGTCTCGGGTTCAGACGCTTGGCTGACTCCAAGTAGGCCAGATTTTTATGGTCAGTAAACACGGTAATAGGGTGTCTGGCTCCCTCTAGCCAATGGCGCCATTCCTCAAAAGCCAACTTGATGGCCAACAATTCCCTATCTCCCACATCATAATTTCTCTCTGCGGAGGAGAGTTTCTTTGAGAAAAAGGCACACGGTTGCCATTTGGTAGGAGAGGAACCCTGAGACAAGACCGCACCCACCCCTACCTCAGAAGCATCAACCTCAACTATGAAGGGTAACGAAATATCAGGTTGTACTAGGATGGGAGCGGAAGCAAAACTCTCCTTGATATTAGAAAAGGCCTTACGCGCCTCTACCGACCAGGAAGAAAAATCTACCCCCTTTGTGTACAGGAAACAAGACAATACCATATAAACAATGTCTCTCTGGATCCACAACTAAGGAACAAAGGGAGACCCCTGCAATAGACCTGCCGCTCTCCCTCACTGCTCAGCCTATGCGAACACCCCAAAGGTGGATGGCCGCATATCCACGTTCCTCGGCTATCTATTACCTGAAGACCCTACAATAGTGAAGGGACACGACCACCGGCTCCCTACACTGACACGGAGGGAGTCAGGGTCACCTGGATCCAGAAAAGACAAAATCATAAATACATAAACAGCACTTATCTTGCAGACGAATGATGACTGACGACTGGGAACAGGGAACTGGGAACTGGGAACTGGGAACAGCATGCACACACACTCCAGGAAGTTGTATCAGCCGCACACTACTGCATTATGGGGAGGAACTTAAAGGGTAGCGATCAGTCTAACTGCATGACAGCTGAGATAGACTAACGAGATGAGAAACTAAACCAAAACAAAGAAATTCAAGGAGGAGGATCTGAGAAGCTCCTGTGAGCGCTTCTCAGCTGTCTGGCTGTGACAATTCGCTATATTGCTATATATTCTTGTTTTAGAAATTACAAATATTCGAAAAAACTAATATATTCGTTTTTTCGAATATTCGTAATATTCGAAAACAAGGATATATAGCAATATAGCGAATATTCGAAAAAAACAAAACGAATATAGAGCAATTTAGCTAATATAGTGCTATAATCTTTTTTTAATAGTTGAAATTTTTTTCCAATCTGAATTTCAGATGAGAAAAAAATTACAACTATTAGACACAAAAGATTATAGCACTATATTAGCTAAATTGCTCTACATTAGTTTTTTTTCGAATATTCGCTATATTGCTAAATATTCTTGTTTTAGAATATTACGAATATTCGAAAAAACAAATATATTCGATATAGTGCTATATATTAGTTTTTTAGAATTTTCATAATTTTTCCCATTTAAAGTCATGATTCCCCCCTGCTTCTTGCTTGTGGGCCAATGAGTCATTGGCCCACAAGCAAAAAGCAGGGAGGAATCATGTTTTTACTCGGCCATTGAAAAATTTGCAATAAAAATTCGCATTACGAAAATTTGCAATAAAAAAAAATCTTGAATATTCGAAATTAGGAATATATATGACTATATTCTAAATATTCGCGAATTTTCGAATTTCCTATATTCGCGATAAAAATTTGAAATTCGAATATTCGTGATTAACACTACTATTGAAGTATGTAGCTCTATTTCAATAGTGCATCAGTGACCAGAATTTGTTTATACAGTATATCTGAAGTAATATATTGTGTGCAATGGATACAGTATTGCTCATATCAGTTTACTTCCATGTAATAATAGGAAAACTAAAATGTGACCAATTTCAACATACCGTATATGCCGGCGTATAAGACGACTGGGCGTATAAGACGACCCCCAACTTTTACACTGAAAATACAGAGTTTGGGATATACTCGCCGTATAAGACTACTCCCTGCCAGGCTTCCTGCTCTGCTACATTGCTGCAAGCACCCTGTACACACACAGCTCTGCTACATTGCTGCAAGCACCCTGTACACACACAGTCTGCTATATTGCTGCAAGCATCCTGTACACACACAGCTCTGCTACATTGCTGCAAGCACCCTGTACACACACACAGCTCTGCTACATTGCTGCAAGCACCCTGTACACACACAGCTCTGCTACATTGCTGCAAGCACCCTGTACACACACACAGCTCTGCTACATTGCTGCAAGCACCCTGTACACACACAGCTCTGCTACATTGCTGCAAGCACCCTGTACACACACAGCTCTGCTACATTGCTGCAAGCACACTGTACACACACAGCTCTGCTACATGCAATACTATACCACCCCCCCGGACGGACTTGTCAGGAGACAGGGAGCCGCAGAGCAAGAAGCCTGGCAGGGACTCGGTGACAGTCTGTGACTCATTCGATTCTTTTAACTAATAAACTCAGACGATTCTCTTAGTCCCTGTGACTCCTCCCCCTGTGCTGTGAGTCAGTGCTGGACTGCTGGCTGCCTCTGATTGGTTGGACGGCAGGTAGGGGCGGGGCTAGCTTCCACTGTCGGCTCCTATTACACTGCCTGCTGCCGCCCGGCCTGCTACTGAGGTTGTGAGTACAGAGAGGGAGAGGGAGAGGATCGCATAGGAATATTACTATTACAGTGAGCGGGGCCCGGTGTTATTTTATTCTGGGGCGGGCCCCCATCCCGGCCGGGCCCTCGGACCATGTCCAAAGTGCCTGACCGGTCAGTCCGCCCCTGGCCCGGGCTCTCTCTGTTGATAATTCGGGCTTCCTGGCACTGCAGCGCCCGCCATACCCGGCGTATAAGACGACCCACTCTAGAAAATATTTTCTAGGGCTCAAAAGTCGTCTTTTACGCCGGTATATACGGTATACATTTAATACAGTCCTGATCAAAAGTTTAAGACCACTTGAAAAATGGCAACAATTTTTATTTTACATTGTTGGATCTTAACAAGGTTCCAAGTAGAGCTGTTGCAACAAGAAGAAATGAGAGTGAGACAAAACATTTTTTGAGCATTCAATTAATTGAAAATAACAATTAAACTGAAACAGGCTGTTTTTCAGCTGATCGAAATTTTAGGACCACATGCCTTTAAAAGGCCAAATCTGTGCAAAGATGTGGATTCATTGTCGTTTTCTGTCAGGTAGTCACACGTTGTGATGGCAAAGGCAAAAAAACTCTCCCTTTTTGAACGTGGTCGGGTTGTTGAACTGCATAAGCAGGGTCTCTCACAGCGCACCATCGCTGCTGAGGTGGGACGCAGTAAGACAGTCATTTGGAATTTCTTAAATGATCCTGAGGGTTATGGAACAAAAAAGTCAAGTGGAAGACCCCAAAAAATTTCATCAGCACTGAGCCGGAGGATCCAATTGGCTGTCCGTCAAGACACTGGATGATCCTCGACCCAAATTAAGGCCCTTACTGGTGCTGACTGCAGCCCCATAACCATCAGACGGCATCTGAGAACTGCTCGTTTGGACTTTGCAAGAGAGCACCAAACATGGGACATTCAAAGGTGGAAGAAAGTTTTATTCTCTGATGAGAAAAATTTTGACCTTGATGGTCCTGATGGTTTCCAGCGTTACTGGCATGACAAGCAGATCCCACCTGAGATGTTTTTTACGTGCCACAGTGGAGGGGGATGCCATAATGGTCTGGGGTGCTTTTTCCTTCAGTGGAACAATGGCGCTTCAGGAAGTGCAGGGGCGTCAAATGGCGGCTGGCTATGTCCAGATGTTGCAGAGAGCATTCCTCATGACTGAGGGCCTTCGTCTGTGTGGTAACGACTGGGTTTTTCAACAGGACAACGCTACAGTACACAATGCCCGCAGGACAAGGGACTTCTTCCAGGAGAATAACATCACTCTTTTGGCCCATCCTGCGTGTTCCCCTGATCTAAATCCAATTGAGAACCTTTGGGGTTGGATGGCAAGGGAAGTTTACAAAAATGGACAACAGTTCCAGACAGTAGATGGCCTTCGTGCGGCCGTCTTCACCACTTGGAGAAATGTTCCCACTTACCTCATGGAAACGCTTGCATCAAGCATGCCGAAACGAATTTTTTAAGTGATAAACAATAACGGCGGAGCTACTCATTACTGAGTTCATGTTTAGAAGTTGGATTTCTGTTTTGGGGGGGTTAAGTTTTTTTTTGGAGGTGTGGTCCTAAACTTTTGATCAGCTGAAAAACAGCCTGTTTCAGTTTATTCATTGTTTTCATTAAATTGAATGCTCAAAAAATGTTTTGTCTCACTCCCATTTCTTCTTGTTGCATGTTGAAGCTCTACTTGGAACCCTGTTAAGATCCAGCCATGCTAAATATGAGAAAGTTCCCTGGCATAACCTAGAGTCAGACTACAAAGTGAAGTGCAGCATACAGAAGAGTTATACAGCCAACCTGTTAGTACAGCAGAGTCAGAGAGAAACAGATATAGCAGAGTGGAGTTTGCCTGCCAGTTTCATGCTAAAGCCTGCTGGAACCAAGACAAAGGCTGTAAACCGTTCTGGAGAACGTTTATGTGAAGTAAAGCTGCTATTGAACTTCATCTCAAGGTCTGGACTCAAGTTATTCTTTTATCCCTCAATTATTCCCCCTATTTATTGCTTCAGAGTGAAAGCCTGGGCTCCAGCGGTATCCAGGTAGGAGCACCTTAACACACAATAAGAGACATTTAGGCGGCACTACACCACTCGGCATTCCTACTAATCCTGGGATGTGATATAGAGGGCCCTTGGCGGAGGCTGTCCTTTGCAATATTGGCATCACAAACAGGATTTACCTTTGTGTCTTTATACTACAATGCCTACAGAATTGTCGGAGAACTCCTTAAAAATGACTTTACTACGTTTATTTCAGAGTCACAGGCGCAGGATTGTGCACGCCGGCTACTGTGGGGTTAATCCACCATTTTTGCCAGTGATAGCGTATGTTCTTCTTGTACCTCAATAGCGGGAAAATAAGAAAACACCCAGCCCAAGAGCAGAAAGCGACAGCCCTGTCCACCGGGAACTGCCCAGTGCAAGTGTAGAGAGTGAAGACTCCACCCCTAAGAATCCACCCCCCTACCAGTTTGCTTCAGCCAGCAAGAAGACGACAACATGGCGCGTCCATCCAGGCCTAACTGGGGAGAGATGGTCTGGGGCGATGAGCCCAAAGTGCAAGCCCCCCTGGAAGAAGTGAGACTCTCCCAAGTGCAGTGGAACCCAGCAAGATAACCGGAGGTGTCCGCCGTGTCGGCTGGTGCGGTAAAGGCGGCTGGAGTGTCCACTCCACTACCCAGGAAGGACTGTCCGTCCATCTGATGGTCCCACCGCAGGTGATGGCCAACGCTCAGATGATGTGGGACTATAAGAAGGCGATCGAGGACTGGGTAATCCAGGTCCTGGACCACCCACGGGCCGGGGGATCCTCATCTAGAGAGACGCCGGAGCACCATCTTATGGTTTTCGGTGGAACGTGGCAGTGGATTCCTGGCAGACGACAAGGATGGCGTGGAGCTATTCGTAGGCCGTAGGTCAGTAAAGCGCTCCTATCTGCCCCAGGCTCGTCATAGTCTCTAGGTGGGGGACCACATTGAGTATACCCCTATGAACTCTCTCAAAGCATCCTTTGCCACTGGGGTCACCCTATTGACCAAGCCCCTTGTCCCTACGCCAGCCACTGAGAGCTGGCAGGAGGATCCAGCAGCCGCAGGCCATGTGTGCTGCCTTCAAGAGACTGCAGAGGGAGTCCTCCGCTTCCAGGAGAAACGGCAGCCCCAGCCGGAGCCACTGATTCCGGGACTACCGCCACCTCCAACCTTCCTGATTGGATACCAGGCCACGACAGCCTTCTTGTACAACCCTACTGTTGTGTATTACCAGCTGCCCTGAAAAATGGCATCCGTGAGAGCTTCTCGGGCCCCGTCACCACCCATGGAGGTTTTCTTACCGCAGCCCTTGCAGCCGGAGATCCTAAGTTCACTTATTCCGGCAGGAGGTTCCGGTCCTGTTAAGCAACAGATTGCTGCAGCCATAGCCAGTGTGACCACTCAGTCAGTACCAGAAACCTCCACTAGAGTTCAGTGGAGCTCCGCCACCGCAGCCAGATTGGCATACAAGAGGCAGAAGCGCCCTCTGATGAGCTTCACCAGCTCCAGCAGTGAAGAGGACTTCAGGTACCTCCTCTAAGGATCCCCTCCATGGAATAGAAACATCCATTGGACAATGGGAGCCACATAATGGACATTTTTTTGAAGGGTGAGGACTTGTTGGCCATTCTGTTTATTTTGTTGCCCTTGTTTGGCCCTCATCTTGATGGACATGCTTGTCAGGACCCCCCTCTTCTGCAAAATATTCCCAAGTTGCGCATGGCTGCGCCACTTACTTTCCCCCCCTCTTCTCAGGTAAAGTGGGAACCCCCCTTGCTTAAAGGGTTCTCATCATAATTGTTGATATTCTATGCATACCTCATGTGGATTACAAATATTGACTTTACTACCTCATGTGGATTACAAATGACTCTTGCACTACTTGTTCTAGTTTGGTGCACTTGACAAGCCAAACACTTAATGAAAAGACTCTAATGTGAATTTGATTGTATTATATATTTGCATTATTTTTGCAGTAAAGTTTTGTCATTTCAGCAACGTTCAAGAATTTAGCCCATTGCCTGGACTCTATTACAGGTACCGCAATGTGATCCTATTTACTTCAAATGGACTCTGGACTTTATATTGTTAGCTAGATAGTTAGCACCTTACTCTAATGCTCATATGGACTGCCTCTGAGGACGTCAATACGAATGGTTCTTATGTTACCTTGTGTTAGCTTAGAAAGCCTAGGCATTGTATTGTATTTTTCTACACAAAGGGGACCAAGTGGTAAGTCACAAGCAGGTCTAACTCCGTCAAGGGCAACCCCGCTGCTAAAATGTATATTTAGAGGGATTCACTCTCATGGGAGTTCTAGGAGAGAACCGGCTCCTCCTCCTACTGTACTTTAGTGTGTCCTAAGGCTTAGTGAGCTGCCTTATGGATATGTATGTTTAGCTACCTGTTCAGTGATCAAGGTGACAAAGCGTAAAGCATGATAAGGCCTTGGTGCTTGGAAGGGAATACAGGATGAAGCCACCCTTCTAATTGCGGGCGTCTCATAGTATCGTGGAGAGATTACAGTACATCACACCCCCACGCTCCATATACGACTCTGGCCCGGTCCTCTGTGGAGTATTTGAGCGCTTTAAATTGATGTCGACACGACAGCCACATATGTATCAATGTGACATATACCGCCAGACGCGTTTCCGTGCTCCGGCTCCTTCCTCAGTGGCTATATGTCACATGAAACATTTGACTAATTTATACTATTTCTTAATTGACAAAATCTGGACCAGAATCATTGATCAGATGAATACAGCTGAAAACCCGTGAATGGATCAAAACTCCCATTTCCATGTTATCAATTGGTTACTCTATATATTTTCCTCTTTTTTACTATATATTCTTCTATATCAATCATGTAAATCATCATATAATTACAGATCAGGAGACAAAATACTATTTTTATACTTTTTTTTTTATGTGTGAGATTCTGGAGCATTTTTTCATAATTTTTTCTCTTGCATGTGCGTTTTTTTATGTGCGTTTTCCTTTCATTGCTCCCAAAAAAATAATAAAAAAGTTGAAAACCAGGGAAAAAAATGTATTATTTGCCGTTCAGCAGTACGATGCAGTTATATGTTCTAAAGCCTTTTTTGGCATGTATAAGTCGGAAAAAAGGGCTTATTAGCTGTTGTGTGGTGAAGTGAGAAAATTACAGTCCTTTTTGGCGTGTATTAGGCGTGTATTAGTGGCAAAAAAAAAAAGTATTATTTGTCATTCAGCTGTGCAGTTATATGTTCTAAAGCCTTTTTTGGTGTGTATTGGTGGGAAAAACTGGCTTATTAACAGTTGTGTGGTGAAGTGAGAAAAGTACAGTCCTTTTTGTCGTGTATTAGTGACAAAAAAAAAGTATTATTTGCCGTTGTGTGGTGAAGTGACAAAATTACAGCCTTTTTTTGGGTGTATTAATTTCCTTTTTATTTACTTATTTGATCTAACAGTATGTCAGATAGAGAAGTGACAGGCCCTGCACAGGGGGGGCAAAGGCCTAAATGTTTCTGGTGCAGGCACAGGTCGCAGCAGAGTAAGGGGGCTTGGTAGCAGGGGTCACTTCCAGAAGCCTGAGCTCCAAGTGTCAGCTAGCGGTTGTGTCTTGACACCAGCAACCCAGCGGTTATTGAATGGTCGACTCGGTCATCCACTTTATCCCAAGTGACATCAGACAACCCCAGCCAAGAGTTGGTGGGTTCGTCAGACACAGTAGCGTAGTGTGGGTTGCCAGCACCCGGGGCAAGCCAAGTATTGTGCCCCCCCCCAACCTGTGACCAGGGACGTGCACACATAGGGATGAAAGGGGGCTTGAGCCCCTGCCCTTTTCATCACCGGCCCCTTAAATGCCCTCCGCTCTTACAGAAATTTTATTTTATTGGAACTTTTTTTTTTTTTCATAATGCGCAGATGCTGGCACTCACTGTCACGTGCGCTGCGCATTAATCTTTGTTAATTATCAAGACCAGACCCGCCGGCAAGTCACGTGGTACGGGCGGCGCGCACAGGCAGTCTTCTGAGCAGAGAAGAAGAGCTGCCTGGCTGTGTGTGCTCCCGCCCGTCCTGCCCCTGCTGACAAGCCGCCTCAGAGCCTCACCGCCCGCCCCTCCCGTCAGGAATCCGGATTCAAGTGTGGGTGAGTGAAGAAAAATAAAATGATTGATGACATACCACTGCCCTGCGGCCCTGCCCTGCTCACTCAGTTTAATTCCTCCTGTGTGTGCTTGCTTGTGCTGAGTGACTGGGTTGTTGTCTTGTGTTTGTCTTGTCTGTCGGTCTGAGTCACTGTCTGTGTGAGTGTGTGAGTGTGATGTGTCTGTCTGTGATCGCCCCCCGCTCTGTGCTCTGGCTACTGTGCTGCTGCCTGGCCTGCTGACTGAGCCTGCCACACTCACTGTCATGGAGGTAGGCCATTAGTGGCGGCTGGCGGGAAAAAACAGGGAGGGGGGAGGGTGTATAGGAGAGGAGATGCTCTACCTGCCTGCAAAACCCACCCACTGCCCAGCACACCCATGCTTCAGTTTACAATCATGCCTTTATGGCCCAGCAGGCCAGCACCCCTGCTTTTTGGCTACTTGTGCTGCCTGCCACTGCCATCATGGAGGCTGGTAGTGGCGGGAAAAATGTACCGGGGGGGGGGGGGGGGTATGATATGTGCTGCCAGGCTGCCTGCAGTGCAAACCCAGGTCCCAGGCCCATGAATCACCCCTGCAGTCTGTGGGGCCACTTCTTGCTGGTACAGTGGCACATTATTGGTGGGCAGTGGCCAGTGGGCACTATATAGGGGCATCTACTGAGGCCACAAAATAGGGGTATATGTTATATGGGGGGTTCTGTACAATGGCATTTTATACTGGGACACGCTATGCTTGCATTGCTTGGTACTATGAGAAAGGGGGAGAGCAGTAATGGGGGTCATCTACCGGGGGCACTAAGAATGTGTATTTGATGTTTGCAATAGGGATCGACCGCTATTGATTTTTTTTATTGCCGATACCGATATTCTGTGAACTTTCAGGCTGTTCTTTTCTGCCGATATTCTGTGCATTTTAATTTATTTAAAAAAAAAATTTCAGCACAAATCTAGTTTATATACCAATACACATTACTTGCATTATACCGCTAAGGGGCTCATACTTACTCGTATACATATATAGTGTGTTATATACCCTCATACTACAACACAACTACATCATACACACATTTAAATTACATATTAATGTGTGTATGTCTGATGTAGTAGGTAGGTACATGGCAGATGGCACAGCTGTATATGTATGATTATACAATAGGATGTGCACTTGTGGAATATGAGTTTATGACGCACTTTCCCTCCACCAGCCGGAGCAGTAACAGCGTAGCCTATGTACGTAGTCCCGTTTAGGGGTGTTTCAGGCAGGCCCACACACATACCCTCTCTACTGTACTCCCGCAATACTTGGCACCGGCAGCGCAAAGGCACAGCGGTGACTCTGACATTTCGGACAGGTGCGCGGGTGTGGTGGACGCAATATCGGTGGTATCGGCAGTTTATATGCCGATACCCATACTTTACAAAATCAGGAATATCGGCCGATAATCGGTCTATCCCTAGTTTGAACCTTATAGGGGACATTGAGGGCATCTTCTGGGGCACTATGTAGGGGCATTTTGATACCGGTACATTATGGGGGCACTAGGAGGAAGGGGGAAGAGGAGCACTGTGGGGCATTTACTGGGGTTGCCGTATAGGGGTATTTTATACTGGTACATTATGGGGGCACTATAAGGACATTAGCTCAACTGGGGGTATTACAAAGGGGTATTGTTTTTATTGTCCAATAATATAATGTGAATTTTTACTACGGGGGTGAGGTGGGCGGATTAGGGTGGGCTCCTGGGCTTCATGCCTGCTCCATCATGGTCTGATCCCTTTAGAAGCAGCACCAGTCTCTCCCTGCTCTGCTATCCCTCTGCCCCTCCTGCAAATGATCATTATGAAATCTCTCTCTTATTAGGACAAAACACATCAGCTTGCTTCTCCAGTCCATTGAGCACGTCACCCCGCCGGAAAAGTGTCTGCCGACCTCCTGAGATCTCCCCAACAGCCCAGCCAAGGAATTGTAAGTTTTCATCTGAAATATGTTTGTGACTGTGTAATGCAGAAGGTTCTCAGGTAGGTTGTGATACAACCATTAATTTTAATCATGCCTGCAGCACAATGCCGAAAACAGAGAGAATACGGAAAATGAAGGAGAGAGAACGCCAGAAAGCAGCCCATATTAGTAGATCATTGAATGCATGGTTTAAAAAACCAGGTACCAAACCACAAGATACAACACATCTACAAGATGTTGAGAGTGTCCCAACAGAGAGCACGTTAGAGATCCTTCAAGCTACAAATGAATTACAGGAGAGGTCTTTGGAGGCTACACCTGACAAAGATGATAATGAAGTCGATGTTAGTGTTGAAAAGGCTACAATAGGGCAAACAGTGGCTAATGGTGGGCCAGATGAATTAATGGAAGAGGATGTAGCAGAGGAAGATGTGAGTAGTGTAGAAGATGCCTTGTCAAAAATTTCATCCTTAAAATATCCAACCGATCCAGCCCATAATCAAGATTTTCATCTGACATGTAATGCCAGTTATGTAAAAATGTGTGTTGGTAGAGGACCATGTCAACCTGTACTCAGATTTCCCAAAAATGATGAAGGAAGGTCATTTCAGAAAGTGTGGTATGAAAATAACCTGTGGTTAGAGTATTCACCTAACAAAGACAGTATGTACTGCTTCAGCTGTCGGCTTTTTCTAAATGAGCAGAAGTATAGCAAGAGTTCATGGAGAGTGGCTGGGGTAAGCAATTGGAAAAAGGCACGTGAGAAAATAAAAGAACATGCAGAGTCAGAGGCCCACTTAACAAGCATGGTGCGATGGAACACATACAAAAAGAGTGCTTTACAATCAGCTTTTGACGTATCTGATGCTTTAGGCAAGGCAAAAAGGGAGAGAGAGAAGCAACAAAACAGAGAACTTTTGACCCGATTAATTGATATAACCCTATATCTTGCACGGCAGGGGACGGCTTTTAGGGGTGATGACGAGTCTGACACAAGTAGAAACCAGGGCAACTTCCTTGAACTTGTAAAAATGTTTAGCCAGTACGATAGCGTACTTAAGCTCCATTTGGAAAATTTAAAATGCCAGAAAATAGGTAAAAATAGGTGTCAGGTTTCACTCCTCTCAAATAGGACACAAAATGATCTTATCAAAGCACTGGCCACATTCACAAAACGAGAGATTAGGAAAGAAATAGAGGAGGCCACTATATATTCAGTTCTTATAGATGAAACTACTGACGTATCTCACTGTGAGCAGGTGTCTATTGTAGTGCGTTATGTGTACCAAATGGAAATCAAAGAGCGCTTCCTCCAGGTCTGTAATGTGGCAAAAACTACAGGTGAGGAGATGGAGAAAACTGTTCTTGACTTGCTAAAGAACAACAATCTACAGATAGAAATGCGTGGTCAAGGCTATGACGGTGCTGCCAATATGAGTGGTCAATACAAAGGTCTGCAGTCTAGAATATTGCAACACATCAACAAGGCTCTATATGTTCACTGCCAAGCCCACTGCCTAAATTTGGTCCTAGTTGAAGCTGCCAAATCAAGCATCCACTTCATTACCTTTTTCAACCTGGTACAGAAGCTTTATGTGTTTCTCACCAGCTCTACAAAACGGCACACTGCATTTGTGAAATGTCAAGAAGCCTTGCACCCTGGAGAGCGTGTATTTCAACTACAAAAGCTCTCAGACACGCGTTGGGCATGTAGAGAAAAAGCCCTAAAGGCCCTCCTTAAAGTTATAAGTTCTGTGGTCAAAGTCCTGACTGATATTACACAGCAGGAGCCTCCTGATACTGCTGCTGGAGATGCCAGAATGTACCTTAAAGCCATAGACTTTGAGTTTTTGCTTTGCCTTGAAATAGCCAGTCCAGTCTTTGAAGTCACTGCACTTGCCTCTGATGCTCTACAGAATTCTGATATAGATCTGTCCACAGCATATGCTGTTGTCAATGGAGTCAAGGACACCTTGTCCAACCTCAGGACAGAACAGCAGTTTGGAAAATTGTTTAAGAGTGCCTGTGAAAAGGCAGAAGCCGCTGGGATCAGTATTCCCATTGCCCCCCCAGGACAGCAAAGACAGAGGAGGGTGCCTGCAAAATATTCCCATAGTACCCACACAGCCATAGAGAGCCACTCCTTCCAGTCCCTAGAAGACTACTATAGAGTGAAGGTATACTATACATTCATTGATGTTCTTTCTCAGGAGCTAGAGAGAAGATTTAGGGGAGATGGCGAGACACAGTCTAATAAAATATTAAGTGCACTTCACAGTTTGACAAACCCCAACAAATGGATAGGCAAAGATATAATAGGGCCTGACTCTCTTGAGGCCATTCACACACTATGTGAATTCTATGGAGGTGAAGAGCAAAAGTTAAAAACAGAGCTCAGGGTCTTTTATGCCTCTTTCCAGGACACATCCACTGTGAAGGATATCTTAAAAACTCTTAGAGACAACAATGGTCAGGATATCTTTCCAACACTGGTGAAAATGATAACAACCTATGCAACAATTCCTGTGTCAACAGCAACAGTGGAGAGGTCCTTCTCCAAGCTCAAGCTGGTAAAAGATACACTGAGAAACCTTTGTTCAGAGGAGAGGCTTTCTGACCTCCTACTCCTGGCTATTGAGAAAGACATTCCCATAAACCACAGTGAAGTTGTCAACATATACAGGGATATGGCCCCCCGAAGGTTGCTAAGTTAAGTTGATAAGTTAGATCAGCAGATCCTGATAATATTGTTACTTTGCTTGGACCGTGATATTTGCATACTCTGAGTCGCCTCAATTGTATTGGACTGCACATTGTGATTTCATATCTGTATGTACCTTTTTCTTTTTGCATATACAAAAAAAATAATAAAAAGAATTGACAAAAAATAAAGGAATATGCATTATTACTGTATCTATACATTTATGGAGAACAAGGAAAGACTTTTAGAAAGCAACTAAGCTTTGTGGTACAAACACTTTTTCGATTTTTGTCAAGTGCCCTTTTTTTTTTTTTAAGCCCCTGCCCTTCAAAATGTCTGTGCACGTCCCTGCCTGTGACCACGCCCCTATTTACAGATAATGTAGTAGATATCACCTGCAGTCCTATGTAACACCACAGATAACACGGTGATAACTCTCTGTGTACAGATAATGTAGTAGGTGGGTGTGAGGCCCCAGATTTCAGAACACACACAGTATGACCTGAAGTCTGGGGCCAGGCTGCTACAGTCTGGGCCAAATTGATGTAGATGTTCCTTCCCTCTTTCCTCATCTTCTCCTTTCAGACCTTCAGAGCAGACCACCATTTTTCAGCCATTTCTCATCTCTGCAGTTTGACAAAAAAAATCTTAGTTTACTACTTTTCCATCATCCTCCCATCTTCTGGGCAAATCATCCTACCATCCCCAATAATCTGCCTGCCGTGCTCCCCAAAATTATACTGCAGAAACAGATAAACCCCCTGATAATACTAGTACCACACAGATAATGCCCCTTTAATAATTATTGGCACACAGTGCCCTAAAATAACTGCGCCCAGCAAATAGTGCCCCTGACACTAATAGTGTAAACATAAAGTCCCCCAAAAATAATTGTGGTAAGCTGATACTGTGCCAAGGTGCCCCCACAGTAATAGTGCTCCCAAAAGTCCCACCAATAGGAATAATTCTCTGCTAGAGCACACATGGTAGTAATAGTGCTCCTACAGTGCCCCCAACATGTCCCCCAGAAGTAATAATGCTCCCATAGTGCCCATACTAGTAATCATGTTCCCCCTAGACCCCCAGTAGTAAAAAAGCCCACCCAAATGCCCCCAGTAGTAATAATTCTCCTTATAATGTGACAGTGCAAAAAATACCCCCTTTTAATGCCCCCAGTTGATCTAATGTCCCCATAGTGCCCCCATAATTTGCCAGTATAAAATACCCCTATATAATGCCCCCCATAATGTACCAGTATAAAATGCCCCATATATAGTGCCCCAGTAGATGCCCTCAGTTTCCCCCATAATTTGCAAGTATAAAATACCCCTTCTTAGTGCCCCATAGATGACCCCATAGTACTCCTCTCCCCCCTTCTCCATAGTACCCACCATAATGTGTCCCAGTATAAAATGCCCCTATACAGAGCCCTCCATATAAAATACTCCTTCTTTGAGGCCTCGGTAGATGCCCCCAATAATGTGCCAGTAAGAAGTGCCCCCATAGTGCCACCCAATAATGTGCCAGTAAAAAGTGCCACCAATAATGTGCCAGTAAGTTTCCCCATAGATGCCCCCCAATAATGTGCCAGTAAGATGTCCCCCCATAGATGCCCCCACAGTGCCCCCAATAATGTGCCAGTAAGATATGCCCCCATAGATGCCCCCCAATAATGTGCCAGTAAATGCCCCCATAGATGCCCCCCAATCATGTGCCAGTGAGAAGTGCCTCCCATAGATGGCCCCCTAATCATGTGCCAGTAACAAGTGCCCCCCATAGATGGCCCCCCAATCATGTGCCAGTAGCTAGTATTGTACCATATAAAAAAAAAACTAGGCCTGCAGTCTATCAGAGGAACGGGGAAGGGAGACTCCTCTCCTCTGCCCCGCAGCACATCCATCTGTATTGCTGTCCTGAGGACGGCGATACAGATGACTATGGGGATGAGCGCTGCCCTGCCGCCCCCCCCCCCCACTTGTGAGCAGGGCCGCGCCTCACTTTGCCTAATTGGCGGTGCGGCCCTGCCACTGGTCAGATACAACTCTTAGTTGGCATGGCCCGGGAGCAGGCCTTTTGCCCTCACCTGTCCTCAACCTGAATCTGTCATTTTTCTGTTCCCTCAGCCAGAGAAGTATTATATGCTGTGGAATCATCTCCACTATACAGCGAGGACGAGCTACTAGAGGACAGTCAAGATCTGGAGAAAACATCCACCGCTTCCTCCGGTAGGCGGGCAAGTAGTGATGAGGGGAGTGGCGTGGGAGCTGTTGGCTGGTATTTTGAGCAGTCAGGCTCCTGGCTCCGAGACCGTTGAGGAGGACATCAATGACGTGCAGACAGTATTCGATGATGATGTAGCCGATCGCAATTGGGAGCCGGGTGACAAAGGGGCTTCATCATCATCGGAGGAAGAGGGTGGCAGCTAGCACGTGAGGCAGCGGTGGAGCCAGCAAGTCGGTAGCATGGCCAGGAGTCAGCAGGGTGGCACTGGCAGCAGTGGGAGGTTGGGAGCCAAACATGTCCAGGGTAGGCCACCCGCTTCGCAGGAGTCTACCTGCCCAGAAAGTAGTGGTGCAGGGGCTCACGGAGGCAGCGGAGGTAGCAGTCAGTCAGTACGGAATGTTGGGGGTACAATCACCTACTCAGCGGTGTGGCAGTTTTTTGTTAAGCCGCTGGAGGAGGTGAACATGGCCATTTGCCGAATCTGTGGGCAGAAGATGAAGCGTGGCCAGGGTGCCAATGTTGGCCCCACAGCCCTACGTCAACATATGTAGCATCACCATAAAGTGGCCTGGGAGAACCATGGCTCAAATGTGGTGGTCCAGACTTCCGCAGCAACTGCTGCATCACCCAGTGGCACGCACCCGATTTCAGGCAGTCAAGACTCCACCACCTCAGCCGAAGGGAGCTGTCTACTGGTCCTGATGCTCCTGCTCCTCGTCAGTCATTCCGTCAGCAATCGACCACCAAAGCAATTGCCAAGAGACAACAGTATGCATGCACTCATCCAACGGTGCAAAAGCTGACGGTGCTCCTGGCCAAGTTGCTAGTGCTGCAGTCCCTCCCTTTCCAAGTGGTGGACTCTGCACCTTTAAGAGAACTGATGCCTTGTGATGAGCCAAGGTGGAGAGTCCCAAGCCGTCATTTCTTTGCCAAAATGGCAGTACCAGCCCTGCACAAATATGTAGAACAGAAGGTGGGCCAGTCCTTGAGTCTGTCAGTAACTGCTAAAGTGCACGGCAGCGCCGACATGTGGAGCTGTAACTACAGTCAAGGACAATATATGTCCTTTACGGCCTCTAAGTAAATGTGGTTCCTGCCCAGCCACACCAGCAACTTGGCCAGGTGACGCCGCTTTCGCCTCCACGTTCTCACGCTGTTGGTTCTGCGACAACATCCGCCTTCATCCTCCACCATGTCCTCAGCCTCCAGTACAGGGACAATTCACAGTGCTCCTCCAGCATACTACATGTGCAGGGCACTGCGGTGTCACTCAAGCTGTGCTCCTACCCTCCCCACTTCATGACTGGGCCACTATTTTGTCTTTTTGGCCTGGTTGACATCACCATTTATTTGACCCTTCTTCTGATCTGTCAGAAGGAAGGAAAAATGAGATGCACAACGGATCCTGTCTGTGTATCAGCTGTAAGGCCTGTATGGTTCAATTTGAATTGGCTTATGATTTGGTAGCCAAAAGCGGGAGTGGGTACAAAACACAGAAGACATGCCCATATTCCATTTACGTGTCATCTCTGTTTTGGATCCACACCTGTTTTTTTTTTGGCTTTAGGAATACTGATGGATTACTGACCAAATGCTGACAGAGTGAAGGCGGATGCTCAACAGACAGGATCCGTTTTTTGGCCGGTTATTGTTCTGACGGATCAGAGGAAGGGAAAAATAATCAGTGACGTCAACACAAACTTACTGCTGACAACCTCTCCACTCGGGGGGGCTCTACTTGTATAAGCGTTTAATAGAACAGGTTCTGTAGACATCTATGTGGAATCAGCTGACGACAGTGTAAAAGGAGTGCGCTCTTTCACACTACAGTAGGATCTTGGTCCTCTGCACGGTTCTTTATGCCTGGTGCTCACATCAACCTGTAAGGCTGAGTTGACACTTGAGTTATTTGGTCAGTTTTGGCCCTGTAACTGCCCAAATAAGTGAAGTGTGCAGTGATTCTAAGAGTGACGCATGTTACTGCAAGGCACAGTGTTCTACACCACTATACAGGCTCTCTGCAGGAAGGAAATAGCTGTTTTTTAACGCAATTCACCGCAAATAAATTCGGATCAAATAAAACATTTTCAGGAAATTCGGCGAACCGGCCGAATCGAGTTTTTGAGAAATTCGCTCATCTCTAGTCATAGGCTCTACAGCTTGTAGCCATTATAATAAATAAACTTTACAATGCAGTGACCATTGACAACAATGTTACCGCCATGACTATGTGACCAGATAGGATGGACAGTGCAGTCATTCTAAGCAGATGATAGTAACATTTCCATTACCAAGTAACCAGAGTTTCAACCAAGTGTAGACTAACAGCTTAGTTGATAGTTATGATGACCTTGACAGAAGACTAAACTGGCTGCAGGAAATGGATGACAAAGAAGCGGATTATTCACTAAAGACAGGTTTGTGGCTACAATGTAATCTATTAACTCCTGTTTATGTACGATACTCACTCCAATGAGTATACTTTCCTTTTCAGTCTACTGCAGCATATCAGAAGGGTAGAACATGCTGTCAAAATGTATAAATATAGAACATTGAATGTAAACTTTGCTCTATAATCTGCCTAGACAACAACCAAACCCTAAAGGTGGGTTTTTCATGTGCCGAGCTAAATCCAATTGTCGGGAAGGAAGCGTTCCTTCCCAACATGCTCGTTCATTGAAGGAGATCGCTGCATTTACATGCAGAAATCTACTTCACAGTATGAGGATAAGGGATAGCTATTTTGATCGTAGTCCTCATAGAGCTGCTCTGTTTCTGGTTAGCAGATTGCTGTTTAAATCATGAGCCCAGAAACGATAATTTAGGTGCCTGCACAAACAACAGGATCACCCAATGAATGAGTTTTTTGCTAGTTTATTGGATGATTGGCGGCACATTTAGATGGGCAGATTGTTTTTCGGTAATCTTCCCAAATATCAGGCCGCTTAAATACACCTTAAGTCCTGATTCCATCACCCGTTTCAATTTCCATCTAAAAAATACAGACATATATAAATCTGTGTCGATTTCTGTATGGAGTCCAGGTACATATGTTTTTTTTTCTGTGCCAATACACTTGAATGAGTCTGAGATTTTCTCTGACATATGTGCGGTTCCCCAGAACAGGGTACTTGCAAATGTTATTTAATCTCTTAATGCTTTTTATTATGCTTTTTATGTATTCACAAAAGATGTTTGTAGGTGGCACTGTTTAGTTAATTATGCTTTTACTCAGCAGAGGGAATTAGTTTTCCCCTCTGAGGGATTACCTTTCTAGTCGGGATTGCATCAGCCATTTTAGTTTGTCTCTGGCTGCTCTTCAGGGCAGAGGCTAGTTTAGCTCCAGGAGAAATATAATTCCTGTTGAGAAAACAATCCCTGAGGGAAAGCTGAAGAAGACATTCAGAGACTGTCTAGGAACGCAAGGCCGTGCGTTTTACAAGGTGTTCACTGTTTAGATAGACTCTGTAGCTTGTGGAAGCATTAAAGGGGTGATCCAATTATAAAAATGCCCCCCACAATGCCCGGGCCCCTCCTATAGATCATACTTACCCCACTCCCCAGCACTCGCATTACTCCGGATGCCTGCATGCCCGGTGCTGCATCAAAACCTCCGGCGACAGGGGTGCAGCCAGCCCCCTTGCAGCTGTGATGCTAGGGAGGCTGGTCACCGTCACAACCTTCTATTGGCTGCACCCCCCATCGCTGGATGTTTTGATCCACGGAGATGCAGTGTTCTTAGCTGACTTTTGCTATTTTCTCCTGACTTCCCTGTATAGCATAAAATTCACTAATAGGACAAAAAGAAAGGCAGGTTCAGACTTTAAGATTACTTTGGTTTTAAAAGATTTTCTCAAGTAGTTGCTTACCTCATGTACATCTTCCCTATGATTTTTTCTCTTTGGACTCTCCTGACTCGTTATTACAATGTACAGCCAATCATGTATGTAGTACTTTCTGTTGCTGTAACCAACCAAACCCATGATGCTCTTCTTCTTTCTCTACCATAGCTACAGCACCGCCCCTAACAATGTGCAGCTAGTTTATAGTTCCTCCATCCCAGCTAGTAACATAGACACTCCCCTATCATTGACACGCCCATGGACATAACATTAATGATAATAAGAGAGAGCAGCATGGACATGGTCACAGAGCAGAGGATAGAAACAATAAAGGTAAAAGAAATGTGCTACCAGATTACAGCTACCCTTATAAATCATTATTTTGAAGAATGTTGATGCAAATTGGAAAACCCCTTTAATCCCAAATGCCTACCATAATTTATAGGGGGATGGGTGAATGTGAAAGCATAAGATGTAAAGCGCAAGGTTTAAAGTATCTAAATTTGAGCCTTGATTCATGCACACTGTGATGTATGCTGAACTAGCAAAATAATAAGTCTCAAGCAATAATTATAAATGTCCATGACATCCTTATTGGTTAAGCTCCGACATATCAAGATGTGATTTGTGGAGTGGCGAAATACATTTCTTGTTGAACTTGTCAGGGCTAACATTTTACACAACAGTTCTTGGTAGATTCTATTACAAAGTAGCTTGACCTCCTCGAAACATTGGAGAAAGCTGCTTAATGAGTCCTGTAGTCTTTCATTGTGGCAGTTCTGCAATCTGTAGACCTGCTAGGGAATTGTACAGGCAGGACTGATGATGCTTTCTAAGTCCTATTTGCTTTCTCATCAGTTGCACATGAAACACCCCAGGCTAGGATTCTAAAATAAAAAAAATCCATTGGTTTCAATGTCCAAAAAAGTAGCCTGGTGAATATTTCATTAACTGGAAACCACAGGATCTCAATGTGATGTGTGGCATTAATGACCCCAAGAAATGAAAGATGTATCTGCAGCCAGAACGTTGCCTCAGAGGATTGTATGAAAAATGCAACATTTAAACAATGCTCCAATGCAATTTTCCTGGAGAGACTTGACAAATAGCATAGAAATACCATACATGCTTTATAATGCACACACAGAACATCTATGACCTATACATTAGCCAATACAATCGAAAGTCTCGTGACTGGAGATTAACAATGTGATATATTTCAGTTCATTGTAGGACGTACGACGTGTAAAAACAGTGGCCTGTTGTATGTGGTAATTATTATTGATGCTGTGCTCAGATGGTGGCTATATATAACTGTATATTTCTTACAGATGCAGGTAAGTATTGCTCTTGTTGTCATATTGATTATAACGACCTGGAACCATTTTGTTAACTACATGCACTGTGTCTGTCTTCAACTAATTTATTCCATATTGTTCAAGCTGAAAATGTGCTGTAATTGAGGTGTATTCATTCAGGTGGACTGTGAACTAATACCCAGGGGAGGAAAATCAACCATCAGAGCAATGTTTTATGTTATCATCTTTTCTGTGTGTAAAGACAAAAGTTTAGATTTTTCAGGAAATTTAAATTAATCAGAAATAATTAAGTAGTACTACTGTATTGTGTTGCATTTCAGTAGTGGCTCTTGCTCATGTTTCAGCATATATCTTGAAGTTTTTTTTGTCCTACTGTAAATACAAAGGGATACAGTGGCAGAACATGTGCAGAGACAGAAAGAGATTTTGTTTGGATGATGGGGATAGAGCAATGAGATGTATTTTTTAGAGCTCATGCAGACATTAGAATGAAGCAGCAATAAACCAGTCTTATCATAGGAACAGAGATCAAGGCGTCCCCTCAGGCAAAAGACAATGAGAAGTTTAAAGCCAAAAACAGTAAAAAAAATTACAAAAAGTTATACAGTTGCAAGAAAAAGTATGTGAACCCTTTGGAATGATATGGATTTCTGCACAAATTGGTCATAAAATGTGATCCGATCTTCATCTAAGTCACAACAATAGACAATCACAGTCTGCTTGAACTAATAACACAAAGAATTAAATGTTACCATGTTTTTATTGAACACACCATGTAAACATTCACAGTGCAGGTGGAAAAAGTATGTGAACCCCTAGACTAATGACATCTCCAAGAGCTAATTGGAGTGAGGTGTCAGCCAACTGGAGTCCAATTAATGAGATGAGATTGTAGGTGTTGGTTACAGCTGCCCTGCCCTATAAAAAAAACACACACCAGTTCTGGGTTTGCTTTTCACAAGAAGCATTGCCTGATGTGAATGATGCCTCGCACAAAAGAGCTTTCAGAAGACCTACGATTAAGAATTGTTGACTTGCATAAAGAAGGAAAGGGTTATAAAAGTATCTCCAAAAGCCTTGCTGTTCATCAGTCCACAGTAAAACAAATTGTCTATAAATGGAGAAAGTTCAGCACTGCTGCTACTCTCCCTAGAAGTGGCCGTTCTGTAAAGATGACATCAAGACCACAACGCAGACTGCTCAATGAGGTTAAGAAGAATCCTAGAGTGTCAGCTAAAGACTTACAAAAGTCTCTGGCATATGCTAACATCCCTGTTAGCGAATCTACAATACGTAAAACACTAAACAAGAATGGATTTCATGGGAGGATACCACAGAGGAAGCCACTGCTGTCCAAAAAAAACATTGCTGCACATTTAGAGTTTGCACAAGAGCACCTGGATGTTCCACAGCAGTACTGGCAAAATTTTCTGTGGACAGATGAAACCAAAGTTGAGTTGTTTGGAAGAAACACACAACACTATGTGTGGAGAAAAAGAGGCACAGCACACCAACATCAAAACCTCATCCCAACTGTGAAGTATGGTGGTGGGGGCGTCATAGTTTGGGGCTGCTTTGCTGCGTCAGGGCATGGACTGATTGCTATCATCGAAGGAAAAATGAATTCCCAAGTTTATCAAGACATTTTTCAGAAAAACTTAAAGCCATCTGTCCACCAGCTGAAGCTCAACAGAAGATGGGTGTTGCAACAGGACAACGACCCAAAGCATAGAAGTAAATCAACAACAGAATGGCTTAAACAGAAGAAAATATGCCTTCTGGAGTGGCCCAGTCAGAGTCCTAACCTCAACCCGATTGAGATGCTGTGGCATGACCTCAAGAAAGCGATTCACACCAGACTTCCCAAGAAGTCCTGTAAAGTGGAATGGTCAAGAATTACTCCTGACCGTTGTGCACGTCTGATCTGCAACTACAGGAAGCATTTGGTTGAAGTTATTGCTGTCAAAGGAGGTTTAACCAGTTATTAAAGCCAAGGGTTCACATACTTTTTCCACCTGCACTGTGAATGTTTACATGGTGTGTTTAATAAAAACATGGTAACATTTAATTTTTTGTGTATTATTAGTTTAAGCAGACTGTGATTGTCTATTGTTGTAACTTAGATGAAGATCAGATCACAATTTATGACCAATTTGTGCAGAAATCCATATCATTCCAAAGGGTTCACATACTTTTTCTTGCAACTGTATAGGTAATGCTCCATTCACATCAAGGTTTTAAAGGGGTTGTCCGGGTTCAGAGCTGAACCCAGACATATCCCCATTTTCACCCAGGTAGCCTCCCTACATTTCATGCTCCGATGTTTCACTGCTCTCCTTTGCCCTGCGCTGAATAGGAGATCTGGTCACGTACTGGGCTCTCCATGGTGAAATCTAGGCAGAGGCCATGGGCGTCAGCAGAAATTTTTCCAGGGGAGGGCATAATTTCTCTGAAAACACAGGGTTTACTGCAAAAAGCTTGAAGGGGCTGATTATACTCACCAGAACTAATATACAGTGGGATGGGAAAGTTTGGGCAACCTTGTTAATCGTCATGATTTTCCTGTATAAATCGTTGGTTGTTACGATAGCAAATGTCAGTTAAATATATCATATAGGAGACACACACAGTGATATTTGAGAAGCGAAATGAAGTTTATTGGATTTACAGAAAGTGTGCTATAATTGTTTAAACAAAATTAGGCAGGTGCATAAATTTGGGCACTGTTGTCATTTTATTGATTCCAAAACTTTTAGAACTAATTATTGGAACTCAAATTGGCTTGGTAAGATCAGTGACCCCTGACCTACATACACAGGTGAATCCAATTATGAGAAAGAGTATTTAAGGAGGTCAATTGTAAGTTTCCCTCCTCTTTTAATTTTCTCTGAAGAGTAGCAACATGGGGGTCTCAAAACAAATCTCAAATGACCTGAAGACAAAGATTGTTCACCATCATGGTTTAAGGGAAGGATACAGAAAGCTGTCTCAGAGATTTCAGTTGTCTGTTTCCACAGTTACGAACATATTGAGGAAATGGAAGACCACAGGCTCAGTTCAAGTTGAGGCTCGAAGTGGCAGACCAAGAAAAATCTCGGATAGACCGAAGCGACGAATGGTGAGAACAGTCAGAGTCAACCCACAGACCAGCACCAAAGACCTACAACATCATCTTGCTGCAGATGGAGTCACTGTGCATCGTTCAACCATTCGGCGCACTTTACACAAGGAGATGCTGTATGCGAGAGTGATGCAGAGGAAGCCTTTTCTCCGCCCACAGCACAAAAAGTGCCGCTTGAGGTGGGCTAAAGCTAGGCGGAAGCTTCCGCCTAGCAGTGAGCCCAGTAATGTCACTGGAACTAATGGGCAGACTTTAGCGCCGTCCTAGCCTGTAAAATGGCCCTTTAGTGCCGGTGAAGTCACCGGCAACTCTACTAGCCGGAAGCCTCCGCTTAGCAGTGTAAAAATATAAACAAAAAAGCCCTTGCCCTGCGCAATAGAGCACAGGGCAAATGCTCTGATGCTTTTATCAGAGGGCCTGACTGGATGAAAACGGGGATATGTCTTGGTTCAGCTCTGAACCCGGACAACCCCTTTAAGTAGTGATGATCGAATAGAAGTTAATAAAGTGGAATTCGATCAGAATTTCAGTAAAAATTCAATAAGATGGAATCCTTTATTATTATTTATTATTCCAATGCCAGCGTGCCAACCAATACCATCTTTATTACTATACAACATCTTTATTACTATACAAGCAATACACAAAAATATAATTGGAATATTAATATACATTTTCAAACCCCCTTATTCCCCCCCACCTCTTTTACCCCCCTTAACCCCCCAACATATGATGCGTGCGCCCCCACCTCCCCCCACTACCCCCCCTGAAGAATTAAGGGATGGGTGGAGAGAAGAGGGGGCAAAAAAAAAAATATATATATATATATAAATAAATAAATATTTAGATATAATCTATAAATTTTTCATTCATACAGTCCTATCAGAGTTACCAACCGTCCCATATCTTAGCCCATTTCTCAATTCCACCCCTCTGCTTATAGAGAATCTGCTCGTAGTTTTTCACCTTATTGACCAGGTCTATCCATTTATTTATTTCTGGGGCCTGACGTGCAAACCAACTCCGACTGATCAGGACCCTGGCCATTAGTAATATTCTGCCTATTAGAATCTTTTGGGGTTTATGACTAGTTAATATCGAGAGATCGTTCAGTAGAAACAATTGTGGCTCAAGAGCAATCTGTGTTTTTAGTTTGTATATAAGAACTCTGTTAATACCACTCCAAAATGCCCCGAGTTCTGGGCATGTCCAGATCATATGTATGTTATCCGCTCCGGCAGTATCACATCGAGGGCAGTTGGAAGAATCTCTTATTTCACACTTGTTGAGCCAAGTAGGGGTAACATATAACCTAAGTTAAATATTGAACTGTATTAGGACATGATTGAAGTTATGGGATAGTACATCTGGGTTAGTAAAAATACTCCCCCACCCAACACTTTGTATATTTGGGCAATCCCTCACCCAAGCCTTTTGCCCTGGTGATTGTGTCTCAGAAAACCGTGAATTAATTAATAATTTATATACATTTGAAATCTTCATTCTTACTAGTGCCTTCCCAAACCGCTCATTTAGCGGAGAGGAATTATCTATTTCTAACAGTGATTTATCATCTAGACTGAAAAGTGGCGAACGAAGCTGAAAATACCTAAACCATGACAAATTCTCAACACTATGTGATAGTTCCACAAACGGCATGATTTCTCCGTTATTAACAACTTGTGCCAGGGAAAAAATCCAATTTTTTTGCCAGAATTGATCCTGTGCTATACCATCTAATATCTGTAGGTGAGTGTTGTGATCCCTTTACTCCCAACCATTCTCTAGTAACAGCCCATATTTTCATTAGGAGTTTTATAGTCCCTTTAGGCCCCCGGTCCCTATTAGTCAATAACCCTGATTCCAGAAGCGTAAATATATTATTATGTGGGGAGCTTCGTACTAGGCTACTTAAGAAGGTGCTATTTGGCCATTCATTGCACGTCCATAACTGGGCGGCAATGAAATAGCCCTTGAAACATGGGAGGTTTAGACCCCCATGGTCCAAAGGCTTATAAAGGTATTCCAGTTTGAGTCTCACTCGTTTTCTTCCCCAGATCAAATCGTTGATTACTCTTTCCATTAATTTGAAGTATTTATCCTCTATCCAAACAGGTAGATTCCTAAAAACATAAAGAAGTTGAGGTAGAATTACCATTTTAACCAGTGAAACTCAATCCGCTCTGGATAAGGGAAGTCTTAACCAAGTCCCTATTTTTGCTCTTATTTTGGTTATCAATGGGGTCAGGTTAAAATGTACTGAGTCTTCAACCTTGGGAGAGATCATCATACCCAAGTATTGAAAGGTATCAACCAGATCCAACTGGGTTATCAGGGGTTCCTCTTGAGTCACTGAATCTATTGGCATCAGAATAGTCTTCGACCAGTTTATATCTAGGCCTGATACCCCACCAAATAGTTTAACATTATGAATAATTCTTGGGACAGTTATCTCTGTGTTACCTGCAAAGAAAAAAACATCGTCCGCATATAGAGAGATACGATCTTCCTCTCCTAGTGTTCCAAAACCTTTAATTTGAGGATCCTGCCTAACAGCCAGCGCCAAGGGCTCAATGTAGATATCGAACAGAAGTGGAGATAGTGGGCAGCCCTGCCGGGTACCTCTATTTAGATTAAAGCTCGAAGTAAGGCTCCCATTGAGACTCAGCGTGGCCGTAGGGGACCTATAAAGTGTCTTAATCATATTTATAAATCTCTCCCCAAAGCCCATCCTTGCCAAAACATTCCACAGAAACCGCCACTCCACCCTGTCAAAGGCCTTTGAGGCATCTAAAGACAGGATGGAGCGAGCAGACCCACCAGAGGCCTGTATATTGGCAAAAAGCCGGTGGAGATTATGGTGAGTGTCTTTATTTTGGATAAAACCGTTCTGGTCCGGGTGGACAACGGAGGCGATTACCCCAGAAAGTCTTGTCGCTAAAATCCTCGCCAGGAGCTTTACATCAGCGTTCAGTAGCGAAATCGGTCTATAGGATACCATATCTACGGGGTCCTTACCTTTTTTTGAAATTAATATTATTACCGCTTCCATCATTGAACCCGGCAGGTTCCCCTCCTCCACCGACTCGTCAAGGACCTCCAACAGTCTAGGGAAAGCATCCTCTTTATATCTGACATAAAATTCGTATGGAAGTCTGTCCGAGCCGGGGGTGGAGTTGCCCGCACATAGTTCAATTGCGCCCTCCAACTCCTGGATAGAGAGATCGGCCTCAAGTACCTTCCTTTGCGCCAAAGTAATAGTGGGAATAGCTATACCATCAACATATGAGTCGATCAATTAATCCGTGATCTTGCAATCGGCTCTATAGAGGTCTGAGAAGTAATCAAGGAAAGCCCTCTCTATGGAATCGTGTCCCCTAACCATGCTCCCATGGGGGAGTCGTATATAATATATATTCCCCTCATATAGGCCTTAAAAGTGTCCCATACCACCTGGATTCTAGCTGACCCATGGCTAGATAACCAAAATTGTTTTATTTCCTTTTGCATTAATTCATGATCCTTTATAAGTGAAAGCCAATAGGGATTTAGTCTAAAGGGGGACCTCCCTATTTGTTTATCCTGGGCCAGGCAGAATTCAAGGAGTATCGGTAGATGATCCGAGAGTGACCTAGTCTCGTACTTCATTCGTGTTACATGTCGTAGATATTTTTTATTGATCAGTGCATGGTCTATTCTAGACATAGATCTCCCTGATTTACTAATACATGAAAAGACCCTTCTCCCTTGGCCCAGCCCTCCCCAAACATCCTCAAACCCGGCCTCCGAGCAAAAACGAGCCAAGGGGGATCCCTGAGCAGGGACAACTCCCTCCACGCCCAGAGCGACCCTGTCCACTAGCGGATTCATAACACAATTGAAGTCCCCAATAATCAACGTGGGGCATTCTGGCCATTTGTCAATAAATACTAGCAGGGAGTTCAGCACTGAAAACGAGAATGGAGGTGGAATATAAACAAATGCCAGAATGCACATCCTTCCGGCCAACTTACAGTATAGAAAGACAAATCTTCCCTCGTTGTCAACAGAGGATGCCTCGCAAATAAATTCAATTGCTTTATGAATAAACACTGTCACTCCCCTGGAATGACTAGAGAGGGTCGAATGGTACGTGTGCGCAGCCCATCCCCTGGTGACCATCCTCGAGGTTTCCCCAGTAAGGTGTGTTTCTATCAAGCACACAATTGCTGGAAGATGGGTACGCATCATGTCAGAAACCGCTTGTCTCTTTCTTTTGTCCCCCAAACCCCTAACATTCCAGGTTAAAATTCTGATGGACATTATCAACTATAGAAAAAAAATTAAAAAAAACACGCATCAAAACCCATCCCATCCCGCCCCCCCATACTAGTAATCCGCCAGCAAATTGCAGCAGATTTCTCACCTGTGACCATCCCTCCCATCCTCCCCCCCCTGCTCGGACCTCCCTACTAGAATATCTCAAAGAAAGAAACTATAAACTAGCTCTAATCAACCCAGCCACTCCCTCTATAGTTAAATCACATATTGTTATGTTCAAGCCAGTCCGCGGCTTTATCCGGGGTATCAAAAAACAGGGTGCTATCTTTAAAAATGATCCGGAGTTTAGCAGGAAAAATAATTGAATATTTAATGTCCTTTTCTCTTGGCCTCTTTTTAACATCCATAAACGAACGTCTCTTTTCCTGAATATCCTTTGAGAAATCTGGAAAAAAAAGCCAGTCTGTTCCCATCATAGAAAACGGGGGGGGGGGCATTCCCTGGCCCTTCTTAGTACCATATCTCTGTCCCTTGAGAGAAGCATCTTGGCAAGGAGTGTACGTGGTTGTCGCCCAGGGATTGGTTTCCCACCCGGGACACGATGGGCTCTTTCCACCATAAACATTGGTGAAAAAAGGTCCCTACCAAAGTTCTCCAAAATCAAGGACTGTATAAATTGGATGGGGTTTTTATCTTCCGCACCTTCTGGAACCCCCACTATTCTCACATTGTATCTTCGTGACCGATCTTCGAGGTCCACTACCTTTCTTTTGAGTAGGTTGATATCTATCTTCAGGGTGGAAACCTCAGTGTTTATTTTTTGGGATTCATTTTGAATTGTTACCAGAGAGCTCTCCACATTACTAACTCTATCACAGATTTTTTTCAGATCATCTCTAATTATTCCCACCTTGGCATGAATTGACCCGAGTTGAGTTGTAATGCCTTCTTTTAGCGAAATGGGATCGCCCTGGGTTGTGTCTTTTCCCTCTACTCCCCCTTCCCCCTGGGGGGTACCCAGAGGGTTTTTGTGGTTTGGCCTCCATCACCTCTATGTTGTCAGTCCTTTTGGAACTAATGTCCTTTTGACCACCTCTGGTATTAACCCTTGGGGATTTTAAAAATTGATCTATTTTTATCCCTTCAAAGGGTTTAGTAACAGATTTCTGAGCAGAGAGGTCTGTCGACCGCCTGCTAGTTTTTGGAGCCATTCCGTAAACCCCCTTTATTTTTTTATTTTTTTTTGCCTGCTTCCCTTTTCTTTTTTTTTTTTTTTCCTTTCTTTTGTATCCTTTTTCCTTTCTTTTCTTTTTTTTGTTTTTTTCCTCTTCTTTTTCTTTTTATATATTTTATATATATATTTTTTTTTTCCCCTCTTCCTTCTTCCCCTCTCCGCTCTAGTTTTATTTTCTTCGGCTTTTTCTTGCTTTTTCTTTCTTTTTTCTTTTTTTTCTCTCCCCTCTTTCTTTTTTTTAGGGATCCTTATCTTAACTCAGTGCTGCTTGTAAAAAAGGGCAGCACTAAAGCCCACCCATCAGAGCCGGTGACGTCACCGAACACA
Source organism: Bufo bufo (assembly GCF_905171765.1). Classification (NCBI taxonomy): domain Eukaryota; kingdom Metazoa; phylum Chordata; class Amphibia; order Anura; family Bufonidae; genus Bufo; species Bufo bufo. The sequence goes on along the minus strand of NC_053390.1, from coordinate 275,797,675 downwards.
CTGCCGGGCGTAAGTTTCCGCCCGGCAGTGTGTTATGATAAACAAAAGAGCCCGTGCCCTGCACAATCTAGCGCAGGGCAAGTGAGCGCATCAGAGCATGAGAGCCTGGGTGAAAATAAGGGTATGTCCGGGATCAGCTCCGAACATGGACAACCCCTTTAATAGTGATTGTCGAATGGTATTTCAATGTTCTATATGACTAGCACAGCATATACCGCTTCACTCTATATAGAAAATACAAGATAAAAAAAAAAATCTTTTCCTGACTTCTAAAAGGTTAATTTCTAAAGGGAATCCATATGTTACACACATATGTGTAACATGAAATAATGTTATGAATAATTATTAGATAATAATAACATTTTTTTCTCAAGTATAAAGCACATTTTGTCAGGAGGAACATAGATGGATTTATATAACATGGTTCTAGTACTTTTAGTGTTGTGCAGGCTTCTTGTGTAGTCATTTTGTGATACAGCTAGGGTATTATTTTTTCATCTATCTGCTGTTTCATTTTAAGTTGTATAAGATTCTCAAAAGTGAATATATAAAAGTTGGAATTCACATAGAAGAGGAAGAAGAATAGGCAGCACTCACCACTGAAGTATTTTCTTGCTTCAATCTTTATTTCCAAAGCTCAATACATAGATTACACACGGCTGGGTGCATTATGCCTATTTTCACATGCAGCAGCGGCGACGGCCACTTCGCGCACAATCGCGCTTCGTCAGGCCCCTAAGCGCGACTGCTTGTGAGGATTGTGCACCACTGATACTGTAGAAAAGAAAGGAGGCACTAGTGGACCTTTGTCTGAATGTTCCAGATTTATTGAGTTGCTGCTGTGCCACCAGGTCTTTTATACATGGTTTAATATAGAAGTTGGAAACTTAGTGTTTTGGGAGGATAAGCTGAACAGTGAAATGATTCTGATTGATTTGTCCTGCAACGCAGAAATCAAGAAAAACTGCAATAAATTGAACATTTTGCGGAGTTCATACTGTAAAAAGACTGATATATAAAGAAAGCAGGGGGATTAAAGCGCATGCCCAACTTTGAACTCCACTTTACAGAATTAATTAAACGTTAAATACATTTGTGAATATGTAAAATTATTTATGTTTATGCTTTCATTATAGTCCAGAGCTGCATTCACAGTTCTACCATTTTCAAACTCTCCCAGCCTTAACAAAAAAAATAAACTTAAAGGGGTTGTGCAGTGGTATGATATTGATGATCTATCGTTAGGATAGGTCATTAATGTAATTTCTGTAGGGGTCTGAATCCTGGCAATCAGCTTTTTAAGGGATCGCAGCGCGTGCCAGAGTGCTCTGTCCACTTCACTGTTGTAACTCTAGATTGTATTGTCACTGCAGTGTAACTACAACTGCTCCTTCCATTAACTTGAATGGTACAGTTGTAATTACACTGCAGCACCAATACAAGCTAGATGTCCATAAATCACAGAGAAATTTTATTTTTAATAGATATATACTAAAATATAATCCCACTAAACAAACAAAAATGGTTAAAAAATCTACAGGCATATAGATATTTATCAGGTATTTTTCACATACAAATTGGGAGGACATGCATAAAGTCCACTACTGGAATCACCACTACCACAAGTGTAGCCACTCTCAATTTTGTTGTTGGGTCTGCAAAGGTACAGCAGGATGCCACCCATATGTTGTACCCGGTTACCATCGAGGTCAATGGCATAGAATAATATCCAGGTGTGGCATCTTCAATAGCTGTAGGTTGCAAAGTAAGGCTGCTAGTAGGTGATGTGGAACTCTTGCTCTAACGTTCTGTAAGTCCCTGTCTAAGCGGCCCCACTTATCGATGACTTTCCCTCACATTAACGTTTCCTCCCCAACAAATGTATCCCAGGTAACGTTCCCGATGCATTTTGCCTATCAAATCAATGACAGGCTCATCAGGGAATTCAATCTTGTAATGAGCACAGTGGTTCAAATGTTCCAGCCAGTAGATGACATGTGCAACCCTAGATGGCGTCCAGTTAAAAAGTGTAGAGGATGCTGTGAACCCATCAAACAGAAGATTGACGGCAGTCTTGGGAGTCTGAACCTCACGATCGAGCTAGATCATCAATATCGTAGCACACTGCACAACTTCTTTAGTGTTAAATAATAAACCTGGGATGGGACAACAGTCTAACTAAGGGGTGCAGAGCCTGAAGTGGTGGTGTCCGAAGGTGCAAATGGTCCCTCTGACCAGGGGCGTTGCTAGGGTCTCAAAAGATCTGGGGCCCAAGCACCCATACATATGACCCAATTCTCTAAGTTGACCAACCGCATCCCCCCCCCCCGCAAACACTAGCACTGAAGACATTTTACTGTACTTGCTACAGCAGCACGTACCTTTCACATCCATAGCCTCCCAGGTGACGTCTCCTCTGATGTAGATCTTCTGTCATTGTCTTCTCCATTCGGTCTGGACACTTCTCATAGTCCCACCAATCGTAATTCCCTTCTAGAATGCTCTCATTAGTAATACTGCCCCCTACAGTGCCCCCAACAGTGATAATGCTCCCCAAGAGTGCCTCCATTAGTAGAAGAGCCCTCCAGTATTAATAATACCCTCACAGAGCCCCCCACTATTATTCCCCCAGTGGTAATAAAGCTCTCTACAGACCCCTCAGTAGTAATAAGGCCCCCATAGTGCTCTTAGTAGAAATAATGCAGATCCCTCCTATAGAGCCCACAGTAGTAATAAGAAAGCCTAATGTCCCCTGGATTTAAAATGCCCCCACAATGCCCCCAGTATTTATACTGCCCCCTACTGTTATAATGCTCGCCCTGAAGCACCCTAAGTATTTATTATGCCGCCTCCTGTGTCCCCTGTAGTTATATCGCCCCCTACTGTTATAATTCTCACCCTGAAGCGCCCCCAATATTTATAATGCCGCTTCCAGTGCCCCCTGTAGTTATATTCCTCCGTTTAGTGTCCTCAGAAATTATAATTCCTCAGCACCTCCGCCATACAGTCCCATGTAAAAAACACTATTTCCCTCCCTCTGCCATAAAGTCTCATATAAATACCATCACACCATCTCTCCAGCCCCCTCCAATATACAGTCCCATGTAAAAAAAAAAATCCCTCTCTATCTACAGCCCCCTCCAAAATACAGTCCCATGTAAATAACATCATACCATCTCTCCTGCCCCTTCCAACATACCGTCCCATGTAAATAACATCACCCCCTCCCCAGCCGCCTTCAACATACAGTCCCATGTAAATAACATCACCTCCTCAATATTCAGTCCCATATAAATAACATCACTCCCTCTCCCAGACACCTTAAACATACATTCCATGTAAATAAAATAACCTCCTCCCCAGCCACCTCCAACATGCAGTCCCATGTAAATAACATTACCCCTTAACATTCAATCTCATAGAAATAACATCACTCCCTCCCCAGACACCTTCAACATACAGTCCATGTAAATAATATCACTCCCTCCCACAGCTGCCTTCAACATGCAGTCCCATATAAATAACATTACCCCTCAACATATAGTCCCATGTAAATAACATCACCCTACCCCAGCCACTTTCAAATTTCAGTACCATGTAAATAACATCACTCCACCTCACTGTCCCATGTAAATAACTTCCCTCCCTTCAGCCCTAACATACAGTCCCAGTTAAATAACTACAACTCCCAACATTGCTCTGCCTCTCACACTGAGTAATCTTCACTTACCTCTCCTCATGTAGCAGATCTCACCTCAGCCTCTTCCCAGGGCTTCTCTTCACTGCTAAGCCATCCTTTCCTGCACTGGTCACATGATGGTGACATCATCCAAGGTCCTTTTCAGCTACTGCATTTAGAATTGATCACATGACCTGTGAGGTCATCACAGGTCCTTCAGCTCTTGCCGTGCATTAGATTCAATTGTATTGCCGTCCTGAGGATGGCAATACAGTTATATCTAACAGGCAGGCAGTACATTCGGGGCCTGGGTCAAAACATCAGGGGCCTAGGCCCCAAATTTTTTGACCTAGCAACACTCCTGCCTCCGACACAACAAAATATGCTGGTATTATAAATGAGACATGGGGACCAGAAGCTTCAAGCTAACTCTTTGAATCCTGGAATCTGTTGTATATCTCTGATGGTAATATAAGGAATGAACTATTTAGCTCCATAAAAAAAGGGACAAAAAAGCAGTGGCACTCACCACTTGTGCTGGCTGCATTATGGGTGATCTCGCATTTCTGGCTTACTTACTTTAATTTTATAATACTCTCAGCCGCCATTTTAGGAAAAACTGATTCGTTACTGCGAAGCATGAGGAAATTCGGATTTGTTGTGAATTAAAGTTTTCCTAAACTTTGGACTGAATTCCACTTCATATGCTTTGCTTCACTCAAAACGAATTATGACGCAGCATGCATCTTATACATCACGCCTGGTGTCATCACCATGGTTTCCATATAAACATATTAGTGTTCAGATAGAAACAGTGCGACAGACATCAACTATACTCATTCATAGAAATGCACTAAAATAATTTCTATCATTCAATCCCAAACGGGACCATAGCCCCTGTTATCCACTTTGCTTCTCTCTGCGAGAGTACCCTGTGTCTGTCCTCTCCTCTTAAAGGCATATGCACTACTTCTAAGGCTACTTTCACACTTGCGTTTGGGGTTCCGCTTGTGAGCTCCGTTTGAAGGCTCTCACAAGCGGCCCCGAACGGATCCGTACGGCCCCAATGCATTCTGAGTGGATGCGGATCCGCTCAGAATGCATCAGTCTGGCAGCATTCAGCCTCCGCTCCGCTCAGCAGGCGGACACCCGAACGCAGCTTGCAGCGTTCGGGTGTCCGCCTGGCCGTGCGGAGCCAAACGGATCCGTCCAGACTTCCAATGTAAGTCAATGGGGACGGATCTGTTTTAAGTTGACACAATATGGTGCAATTTTCAAACGGATCCGTCCCCCATTGACTTTCAATCCAAAGTCTGGACATTGAGCTGTCCTTTTTTCTTCCAGGACCCATTGAAAATGAATGGGTCCAGATCTGTTCAGCAAAAAACGGAACAGATCAGGAAAGAAAAAACGGACGTGTGAATGGACCCTAAGGCCTCATGCACACGACAGCATTTTTTCTCAGTCCGCAAAACAGGGTTCCGTTGTTCCGTGATCCGTGTCCGTTTTTCCTTCCGTTGTGCCTCCGTGTGTCCGTTTTTTTTGCGGACCGTCAGAAAACAAGGAATGGTGAAAAAAAATTAATTTTAATAGCTCCACCCAGGATACTGGTATAAATGAAGGTCACCTGAGTTTGGTTTTGTGGCCATTTTCTGTAGTCTTCACAGAGTACAGAGGTTATTTTGGTTGCTTCTCTTTGCTGTATCACCATGTCGGATTCTGAGTAAGAGATCTTACTGCATTGGCTTGTTTCTCAGCGATGGGGACAGTGCACTCCTTTGATGGATGAGGAACCGAGTAGAAGGCGACGATTTTGGGCCATCCGATTGTTTCACAATGTTACCGGAAAGGACACTTTCATACCCTCTACAAAGATCTGCGGCTGCATCCAGAGAAGTTCTATTCCTTCTGTCGGATGTCAGTGGGTACATTTGATCGCTTGCTGTCGTCTCTGCGTACTGTCCTTACCTTCATGGACACCAATATGAGGCGCAGCATTTCTCCTGAGGAAAGGCTCATCGTCACGTTGAGGTAAGCAATATTTTACATTTAATGTTTCATCAGTAATGTGCACTGCTTGTGTCAGGAGTAACATGTGCTTGAAAATGGCTGCTGTTAGACATGTGCTACTGTTTGCTGAGGTAAACTTTCTTTGCCCATAGTCTTTTGTTGAATTTTTTTTTTTTTTTTTTTTTAAACCGTTAATCCCTGACACATAACATGCCAATATTGAAGGTTGTTTCCTTCAATACTCGCCAGTATTTTGTGAAAAATTGTGATTTATTCAGTCAGTCAGCCAGGTTACAGCAGGCTGTAACCTGCCTGTCTGAGTGAATTATTCATCTTTTTTTTCCGTCAACTTCTGGCGAGTGCTGCAGATTATTGTAGGGTCTGGAAGAATTGGGACCCTCGGTCAGGATCCCTATCTGCGTGCACCACCCGGCTTGAAGCCTAGATACCGGTCTGTATCCTATTTTGAAGGATTGTGATGCTGCCAACCCCAGAGATTTACAGATAGCGTCCTCATCATGCATAATGTTCCCATAATTTAGAACTTTCACAGTACTTTTAGCATTTCAAAGGGGCTAAACATAGTTGTTGTCACTTAGTTGTGGTAGTACTGCCCACATCCCAGTAGCTGTTAGTGTTTTGCTTTTAGACACAATTTTTTACTCAAAATTTTTTGATTAAAGGACAAAGGGCAGTGATGCCGAGCCCTTTACAGACTGATTTTCCAAACTTCAACCCAAAACCCACGTATTTATCGCTAAGTGACAACAAGTCAATTTTACTTGAATGCTATAGTCCAATATAGTTTATCTTCCATGTATTTTAGCATGGAGCTATAATCGCCTGCTTACATGCAGTGCTGCCTGTCCTGTTCATAGTGCGCCCTGTGCAGATGGCTGTTTTGCAAAGTCTAAGGTATATTGTAAAACCATATACTTTTTCAAGGGTGTGGGTGCCCACAGAGAGGGGCCCGAGTGCCGCCTCTGGAACCCGTGCCATAGGTTCGCCACCACTGACATAGGGTGTTTAATATCATGTCTTGTATATAACATTATACGTGATTCATGAATCTGTTGTTACCTATGATTTGCTGCTGACTGAACTTTTTTTTTTTTTTTTAAACAGATTCCTTGCAACTGGGAACTCTTTTGCATCCCTGCATTTTGAGTTTATTTTAGGAACCTTGACGATCTCGCGAATTGTACGTCACACTTGCCAGGTCATCTGGCAGCAACTCCGAGAGACGGTGATGCCGCAGCCCAAGGCGGACGATTGGGTTCGGATTGCTGAGAGCTTCCAAATTTCAGCGCAGTTTCCAAACTGCATCGGGGCAATGGATGGCAAGCACATCCGTGTGAAGAAGCCTCCTCACTCAGGGTCCTGATTCTTCAATTATAAACACTATTTTTCGGTAGTGCTGATGGCTGTTGCTGACAGTAACTACCGGTTTATAATGGTTGATATCGGGGCCTATGGAAGCACTGCGGATGCTCGCATCTTTAGTGCTTCTAGAACGGGTGAGCGGCTTCGTGCCAACCAGCTTGCCCTGCCCGAGTCCAGAAGACTGCCCGGATATGCAGGTCCGCCGGCTCCATTTGTCATCGTGGCGGATGAAGGCTTTGCATTGACTCCCCATGTTATGCGGCCCTTTCCAAAGCGTGGTTTGGATGACCGAAGGCGTATTTTCAACTACCGGTTGACTCGTGCCCGTCGGTATGTGGAGTGCGCTTTTGGGATACTCTCTAGCAAGTGGAGAGTGTTTTTGTCATCCATACAAATGAATCCGGAAAATGCTACCCTGGTAATTCAAGCTTGTGTTGTTTTGTACAACTTCACCAGGATTCATGAGGCTTCCTCTTCTGTTGACATGGACGATGTTCCTACGTCATCAGATTTGGGTTTGGAAAGGACCCTGCATAGATGACCTGGGACTGCAGGCATTGCAGTTCGGGAACTCTATGCAGACTACATTTACAGCCCAGAGGGGTCCTTGCCATGGCAGAGGGACGCTATTCATGGCAGTTTTTGAAATCTTCTGGGCTCTGTAGTTGTTTATTGTTTTGTAGATAGATTATTTAAATTTATTGCAGTAGTTGAGTGTAGGGACTCGCAAGAGACTGAGGACCCTTGACGTGGGCTTGCGGGCTGAGGTTTTTTGGCCAGCATATTTTTTAACATACATATCCATACTAATGATGTTTGAATGTAAATAAAACCAACATTCACATCATTAGAATTTAATGTAATAGGCCTTAAAATCTTCTAATACCTCATGTACACATAATACCTAAAACGCTTTCTGTCCCTCCCCAATAAAAAGCATGTATATTGTAAACTGGTGTGCGTCTATATGTGTGTATGAAATGTGTTTATGAACTGTAAATATTTGTTTGTTTAATAAAAAAAACACACTTGGAAATAAAAATTTTCTGTTCCAAAATTTTTTGGGCACAAGTATATTAAACCAAATATAATAGAAACAATTACACATAAAATATCATAAATTGGACAGAACATAATAGCTTACAGGTCAAAAAGGTCTTGTGTAAACGAGCCTGGCTGAAATGCAGCTTGTGGCCGTACCTGGCCAGGATCAGTGGCCCGAGTTGCCATCCTTGATGGATAACTGGATGGTGTCGGGTCTGGAAAATGCTGGTAAGTGGTATGGGGCTGGGAAGATGGGCCTTGAGGTGGGACTTGAGGCTGGTAATAGCCGGGGACAGGGACATGTGGGGGGATATTTTGAATTTGCCTGCGTAGGTCATTTATCTGCGAATGTATGTCTCCCTGATAATTGGAGGCATACATTTGTATGACCAGTGCAATTGATGCAACGCATTCGGGATGTCTAGCCACGGGGACTTGTCTCAATATACTGGCAAGGCCCCTCAGCGTTGACTCTTCAATGCCGTCACTTCTCCTCTGGGCAAGGAATTCAATTACTCGGGCATCTATAGCCTCCCGAGTTGCTTGCCCAGAGGAAGACTGAGGGACATTGCGGCGTCTCCTGGGCTGCGGCTGCTGTAGAGGTGAAGGACTCCTCGGTGATCGGGAGGCCTCAGCCTGGGATGCCTGGTCCGGCTGCTCAGCTGGCGTTGGGACAGGACTGGTAGCCGGGGAAAAAACTGGCGACGAGTCTCCACTTAATGCCTCGGACTCTTCAGGCTCATCCAGACTGTCCACAGTACTGTATAGGAAAATGACATGAAAACATATATTACATCATTTGTCTACAACAGTTCAAGCTTCACATTTAGATTTCTTCAAATACACAACTATGTGTGAACTACATATACGTGGCGCTGTCATACATCTCAAATTTTTGCGAAAAAATGAAAAAAAATTCAAATAAAGATTGTGAAATTGTGAAATTTGTTTTAATATATTTTTCAAGGTCAATTAGCTGACAATGCAAAATATAAAACTACTTAAACATATGATTGTCTTTTGAATCTGTGAAGCACAAAACAAGGTATACACATTCATGGACCAAAAGCAGTGCTGAAATTCTGTCCGTCTCTTCTATATCTGGACTGCTTTGCACTGCCTACCATCCATATGTAATGTTAATAAAAAAAGAACATCAATTGCAAAAAAAAAAAAAAGGAGCACACATCACAGGCCATGGTGGTAGTAGTAGTTACCATTCAGCTGTACGGACACTGTTGGAGCATCAGTATACTCTATTTAATAAAGTGTATTATGTTATTTATTTATTTTTTTTAAATATTGGTTTATAGAGGACTATATGTAGAAGTTTTTTAAAAAAAGGATAAAAAAGGTGTAAATGACAATTACAGTACAGAGGAGGTCCCAACACCGAAATCAACCATAATACATTTTGCGTGTATGTTCCAGCAATTATGAACTATAAACCAAACTTTCAAAAATGTGTCCGCTATTCAGGGCCACAAAAAGAAAGCATACACGCATTCACAATTATTACCTATACACAGGATAATAAGTACACAAGATCATATTGGCCAAGGAACAACAGCCAACTACCATGACGAACAACTGTATGAGGAGACAATGTGCGCAGTGTGCACAGGCCAGCTCCCTTCTCGATTCCTGCTCTAATTGCTGAGATCTGTGTGACAAGTTCCTGAAAATGGTGCCAGTCAGGAAATTAAAATATCCAGGAGGCGCCATGTGCGCTCTGCACGTGTCGTGACATCATACTGCTCCTCATCGGTGGTGGCCGGTGTTACTAACCCACAAAAATGATTAGGTTCACCCACACAAAGGATAGTTCAACAATTGTTCAACAACCATGGGCGTTGCTCTAGGGCAGGGGTCAGCAAACTCCGGCACTTCAGATGTTGTGAAACTACAACTCCCAGCATGCTCCATTCACTTCTAAGGGAGTTCTGACAACAACCAAGCAAGTGTGCATGCTGGGAGTTGTAGTTTCATCACAGCTGGAGTGCCGAAGATTGCTGATCCCTGCTCTAGGGGGTGCAGAGGTAACAGTCGCTAATGGGCCCAGGAGCCTGATGTGGCCCAAATACCCTTATGCCACATTAGAAGACACACAATGCACAGAGGGAAGGTGGGCCAAAGCTGAACTCTTGCACCAGGGGCCATGAGCCGTTAGATACGCCCCAGACAACGCCAGACAACTCGTTTCATTGTAGACCACTATGGCATAATTCTAAATTTGGTCCTAATAATTAACATGACAAAAACTATTTCAAACTAAAAAAATACTTACGGCCTCATATCCATGACCGGACGTAGAAACTGCAATTGCGCAGTGTAGACCACATTGAATTTATAGCTACATCATTTTATAGGGACAGACAGTACAACGACATTGATGTCACTTACCTAAAGCTGCACGGCCACGTCCATCTGCTTTGGCCCATTCTTGTCGCCTCAGATTCCGGGCCACTTGCTCCCAAGCAACATCTTTGCGGACACGGTCTTGATAGGTGCTGGACCGGGAGTCCCAGAGTTCTGGCCTCTCCTGCACCAGACATATTAGCTTCTCTACATTCCACCGTGGCATATTTGTGCCCTCCAAACTGAATATAGCCAAAGATAACTCAAAGTAGCCAGACAGCAATGGCTCACCACTCTGGAGATTCACCACAGATGCCTAGCAATTAGCATATCCTGTGATATGAAACTTCCTGGATCTGATTTTATTTTATTTTATTGGCACAAGTTTTGGCAGACAGTTTTGCCATGGCAAACAAGAGAAATAAAACGGACGCGGACGCGGATGACAATCGGATGTGCTTCCACGTTTTTTCGCGGACCCATTGACTTGAATGGGTCCGCGAACCGTTGTCCGTCAAAAAAATAGGACAGGTCCTATTTTTTTGACGGACACGAAACTCGGATCACGGACGCGGATGACAAACGGTGCATTTTCCGAGTTTTCAACGGACCCATTAAAAGTCAATGGGTCCGCAGAAAATCATGAAAAACGGAACAACGGACACGGATGCAAACAACGGTCGTGTGCATGAGGCCTAACTTTCACACTTAGATTTTTTTGTGAAATATAATGCAGACGGATCCGTTCTGAATGGATACCATCGTTTGCATTATAGGAGCGGATCCGTCTGTGCAGACACCAGACGGATCCGCTCCGAACGCAAGTGTGAAAGTAGCCTTATCCGGCAAATGTCTAATAATACTTTACTATCACTATTGTGCATCTCCTTTACATGTTCCATTAGTCTAGGTGTAGGATGTCCCTACTGTACTCCTGTTTTTATGAATCTCATATGTTCTTTGAAATGTTTATGCAGGCATCTGTTTTACCGATGTAGAATCTCTCACAACTACACAGTATTACATATACTACATACTCCTTTTTACATGAAATAAACTGATGGACTACTGTACATGCATTATTCCTCCCACAAAAATATGTCTAGCTTTTATTATTTGGTCACAGGTAGAGCACTGTCCACACTCAAAATTCTCCACCTGAACTAATCTCTCCAACCAATTCTTCCTTGTCTCCCAGAATCAATTTTTTTTACCAAAGTTTCCTTAATTGTACTTGTTTTCAACTGGATTGTTACCTTATCCTTCAATTGCATATAATTTGTCAGAATTGCCAGTTCAATAATAATATAGCACTGCATATTTCCTGCGCCATAGAACTATATCTAATTGAAGTCATACTCATATAGTGATCGTTCCTAGTTTCATCACATCAGGGGTATTTCCAGCTCTTCATCAGGTCATTCATGATAATGCAAAAACATTTTCACTGATCTTTATGTAATTTCTACAAATCACTATTGGTAATTTCAGTGTTTTTCAACTTAATAAAAATATTTTGAAATTATTAATACATTGACTACCCTGTCTATATTGCGAATGTGATGGGCGGTGGGTTCAGAGGAATAGCTGTTGGCTGACCCAATTTTCAGCTATCTAACGTTTATGATCAGCTTGGGTTTTCTACAAATACCTAATATTACAATTCATAAAAAGAAAAAGACATGAAAAGATTGGGTCATACAGTACTACGACATCTGGCACCTTCTGACACTTGTAGACCTTCCTGCCTCTGGCTCTGACTCTGTCTTTGGATATCCTCTGGCTGTGACATTCCTCTCTGATAATCTGACATTGATCCCTGGCTTGCCTGTTTTTTCACCAGCCAGTGTGGCTACTCTACAAACGCAACCAGAGAATTTCCAGCATCGGAGACCAGATTCCTGTAGAAGAGTAGAAAGGTGAAGACCTGAGAGTTATCAAGATTCTGCTAATCAGTAGTGATGAGCGGCATAGGCAATATTCGTTTTCACAATATTTTGTGAATTTTTCGCATAATATTCTAAATAAATTAGCGAATTCTAAAATTCTTGATCTCCAGTCATTATTTTCGCGATTGCGCAAATCGGCACTAATAATGAGCATATTTTTTGCGCAATACATGCAACTTCACATTTTATCAGGTCTGAGTAGATATTACTGATTGGTGCACTAAGTATTGTTGTGACATCACAGCACTATGTCTGTAGCATGTATGTATGGACAGCAGAGAAACAGTAATTTCTATCACACTACCTAACACCCTGCACTGGAACCTATCATCTACACTATATCACTATCTAACCTACACTGACTATCTCCAACTAACTATCTGTATTATATATATGAGCTAACTAACTATCTAATGTAATTGGATAAGGAATAGGATCCAGATGAAAGCACAGAGCACAGCAATGTCAAAAATCAGCATAAAATGGCTGCTGGGGAGTTTCTCATATAGTAAAGGGGTAGGCAACTTTCCTATTGGTTGCTAGGGATGTTGCTAAGTTCTGACAAAGATATTGCAGCCTTCTCAGTGGCCCACAAGCAATAAGGGAGGTTACTGATGAAAAAAAATCTAGAATATTCGCGATTACAAATATATCACTATATTCTACATCTTCGCAAATTCTCGAAGTGACGATATTCGTGATAAAAATTTGCGATTAGAATATTCGCGATCAACACTACTAATCAGGGTTCTCTGCTTAAAGCCTGTCTGTGGAAGAGAAATTGCTAAGCAAGTAATCTATTCAAAAGAAGAGAAAGAGATGGTCACTGACGGTCCCCACCGCTGACAATCCACTGGAGTGGCTACTGGGCCTGTGTTAACCGATGGTGATCGGCCATAACATCCATATTCAATTCCTTAAACAAGAAAAAAAACAGCAGCACTCATCACTTGTGCAAAAACACAATCCTTGCAGACTGTGCGACATTTTTTAATAAAAATGAATAAGAGTACTGAGTACATTGACTTGGTTGGAGAGGGTTTAGAGTTCATATTTAGTAATGAGCAAAGCAAGCTTCGGATCATAGATCAGAAGTTGATTTGCTCAAAACTTTGATTTAGTGCTGTACAGAGATTTGTCTCCGGACTGCATTACAATGTACAGCCTCTGATTAGGCAAAGTCAGTTATTCCTGAAGTATCGCCAGACTTCGCGAAAAACTTCGGTATTTGATTTTTAATCTGGGACACTATTTTAAAACTTGGATCAGAACTCTTCTTGGGTTCCAAGGTACCAATCGGAACCGAAGCCGAGTTCAGATTCAAGTTTTAAAATGGTTTTCCAATTTAAAAATCAAATACCGAAGTTATTCACCAAAGTCTAGCTAGACTTCAGGAATAACTCACTTCACCTAGTCGGAGGCCATACATTTTAATGCTGTTCGGAGAAGGATCTCAGTACATCATTAAACCGAAGTTGTGACCAAAAGGACTTCGGATCTAGGATCTGAAACTTGCTTCTATCATCACTATTCATATTTTAACATAATGCATTTATGTTTAGAGAAAAATGGTTATATCAAAAAACTGGAACCATTGATGTACTTTGTGTAAAAAAGACTTTCTGATAATGACGGAAAGATGTTTAGCAAGTAGTAGCAAAGTGCAGTTAAATGTGTTGTACAATAATGGGGGGTTGGCAATCCCACACTTGGCTGGACCTGTAAAGGGAGGCTTACTTAACTGCTTACCTGATTAATTTAAAGCTCCTGAGGCCCCCAAAAAAATATATATATTTAAATCCCTAACAGTGTCCCTTCCCTATGGTTATTTATCTCCTGATCAGAAGCAAACCGGATATTCGTTGCACTGGGAAATATTCACGGGTTGGAGGTCTGATGCCTCATCATATACCAGCATAAACCTGCCTGAGGAAAACCGCTAACACCGACCATGTGTCATTTGTAATGCTTTGGACTTCCTCAGGGGCCAGGAACTGGATGTGACCTGCAATCCAAAAGATACAAATATGTTAAAAATAATCAGGTAGCAGGATTGTGAAGGAGCACCCACCAGGGAATAGCTTGTGGATAATTTTACAAGCAGCGTGAAAATGAATAAGTGGACATTTATTCATGGCTCACACTGATTCAACAGCTTTAAATTATTTCTTCACTTTGCTTCTAATCAGGGAATGGTCCAACCACAGTAATTTTTCTGCTTTGCCGATAATGAAGAGAAGAACATCTTGAAGATGCAGCCTATACAGATTGTGATAGTATGAGTCATTTAGTTTAGAGTTGGATGACAGATATCAGTTGGCATTGTGTAGGAGCATTTATCTAAAGTAGTGACAGGACAGGAACACAGAGCCCGAGCAAAACAGAGACAATCCAATGGCAAAAATTCACAACTGAGTTTATAGTTTACATACATATAGTACAAACATAAAAGAGAATGCTATGCATTATCACATATACCTGAAAAATCTGCAGCAAATCTAATGTACAATTGGTACATGAAGATTTTACTACAGATTTGGTGTGGATTTCGAGTGATATGTACTGTACAGTGAGAATACATGGCATATTCCCAAGAAAATACGCAAGCTGGGGATTTGAAAAGGTGCAGTATGCCCTCAGATCCGCAATGGACAAATGTGTTAGATGTGAATAATGCTTTAAAACGCCATTCACAAGTATGTATATTGCATTAAATCCACATTCTTTGAATGTGGTATAACACAATATGGCTGACTTACTAATCCTATTGATGGTATAAACTTGGTATAAACTTGGACCACCGGGCAGCATGGTGGCTCAGTGGTTAGCACTAGTGCCTTGCAGCGCTGCATGGAGTTTGTATGTTCTCCCTGGGTTTGTGTGGGTTTCCTCAGAGTACTGTACTCCGGTTTCCTCCCACACTCCAAAGACATACTGACAGGAAACTTAGATTGTGAGCCCCATTGAAGATACCCACTGTGGAATAAAGTAGCTCTATATAAGTGCATGCAATAAATAAAATAAACTTCCTAGACATGCACTAGATTTATCATGGTGGCTCAGGCTGGGTGATAACTGTGGTGCAGAGATAGACAGTTTTGTCTAGCTCTATACCAACTATTGGTTGACTTAGTTTGAGACAAAATTTTATGCCAGAATTATGGCGCAAAATATTGTCACTAGAGATGAGCGAATCAAAGCTGATTCGCACCGAAGCCAAATTTTCTCACGATTCGTGGTAACAAATTGCACTTTTTCCTAAAATGGCTGCTGCACGTGTGAGGACATGGAATAAGGAACATAGAGCAAGGAACTCTGGGAAGGCGAGATCACCCATAATGCCATGCATGCAGCCAATCAGCAGCCAGCCCTGTGATGTCACAGCCCTATAAATAGCCTCAGCCATCTTGGATTTTGCCTTTTTTCAGTGTACTAAGTGCAGGGAGAGACGTCAGCAGGCACTAGGGACAGTGCTAGAAAAAACTTAATTACAGTGTATGGAAAGGATAGGGAGGAATCATTCCACAGCATTTATGTTGAACAGGGTTCAGTAGGGGAAGTGGCAGCCTGGGTAATAGGAACAATCCTATTACACCTTGCTGTACTGACTGGGCACCCACATTGCCATTATATAGCTCTGTAATTCCAGCAATCCTTTATTTTTTTGGGGGTGTTACAGCCATTAAAATTGTTTACTACAAATAAATATTTCTATGTCTTATTTGCCCTTGTGTGGTGCAGTTATATGTTGTACAGAATTTTTTTGCTTGTATTAGTGGGGAAAAGGGCTTATTAGCTGTTGTGTGGTGAAGTGCTAAAATTATAGCACTTTTTGTCGTGTACTATTGGCAAAAGAAAAATATATTTGCCGTTCAGCGGTGCAGTTATATGTTCTAAAGCCTTTTATAGCGTGTATTAGTGGCAAAAGAAAAATATATTTGCCGTTCAGCAGTGCAGTTATATGTTCTAAAGCCCTTTTTGTCATGTAATAGTAGCAAAATAAAAATATATTTGCCGTTCAGCGGTGCAGTTATATTTTCTTAAGCCTTTTGTGGCATGTATTAGTGGCAAAATAAAAATATATTTGCCGTTCAGTGGTGAAGTTATATGTTCTAAAGCCATTTTGTGGCATGTATTAGTGGCAAAAGAAAAATATATTTGCCGTTCAGCGGTGCAGTTATATGTTCTAAAGCCTTCTGTGGCATGTATAAGTGGAAAAAATAAGGCCCTATTTTCCGTTCAGCGGTGCAGTTCTAAATTTTAAAGCCTTTTGTGGCTTGTATTAATGGCAAAAGAAAAACATATTTGCCATTCAGCTGTGCAGTTACATGTTCTAAAGCCCTTTTGTCGTGTATTAATGGCAAAAGAAAAATATATTTGCCGTTCAGCGGTGCAGTTATATGTTCTAAACCCCTTTTGTTGTGTATTAGTGGCAAAATAAAAATATATTTGCCATTCAGCGGTGCAGTTACATGTTCTAAAGCCCTTTTTGTCGTGTATTAGTGGCAAAAGAAAAATATATTTGCCGTTCAGTGGTGCTGTTATATGTTCTAAAGCCATTTGTCGTGTGTATAAGTGGCAAAAGAAAAATATATTTGCAGTTCAGCAGTGCAGTTATATGTTCTAGGCATGCTCAACCTGCGGCAAACAAAACTACAACTCCCAGCATGCCCGAACAGCCTACAGCTATCAGCCTACAGCAGGGCATTGTGGGAGTTGTAGTTTTACAACAGCTGGAGGCCCGCAGGTTGAGCATGCCTGTTCTAAAATCCCTTTTTGGTGTGGATTAGTGGCAAAAAACAAATATATTTTCCATTGAGCGGTAAAGTTCCATTGTACTACAGCCATTTACAGGGTTTATTAATAGGATATATACGTACGTCCCATTAGCCGTTCTGTGGTGAATTGTGATTGCTGTATAAATTTTTTTGGGGTGTATTTTTTGGTGAAACTGCCTTTTTTGGGGAAAATTGATGGGTGATTGTAGACCACTTTTTCCTCCACTTTTTGGATTGTAATGTGGACCAGTACACTTTGCCTCCGCAGCTATGCCATCCCTTTTTTCCTTGTACCCGGGGTGTACGCATTCCACGCATGCGCTGTGTGTGCGCGTCATGTGGTGCTCCGATTAGCTCATCTCTCCGGCGGCCAAGGTGGGCATTGTTTTACGCTTCACGTCACCCAGTACGGGATGATGCGGGAGGTCACGTGAACACGCGCCGTGCCGGCTGTGGAGAGACGGGTGGCGCGCTATGATGACACGGCCCAACCAATCATGCCGGATATGCGTCATGGATTGACCTCAGGTGCGATTTTTAACATAAATACCCGCTTTTAAATCACTTGTTTAAGTCTCCTGAGGAAGCCAGAGGGTTGGCGAAACGCGCGTTGGGGCAGCAGCACACTGAGAGCCTCGGTTATACAGTCCATTATGGGTAATTGATCTCTGTCATTTTCAGCTATATGTTGTAGTGTCATGTAGTTCTTGCATACACACTTTGGGGTGCGGACCCACCATCACGCTATATCGTGTTATTGGTGACCGGACTTTGTTCTGGGGTTATTTGGCCCTCACACATCGTATGTCTGCAGCATATCTTTGTTCCTATATTTAACAATTGCTCTATCATGTTCTAATTGTGTATTATTTGGGCTACATGCACATACATTACTGGTGGATATTATTACTATTATTCATTTGGGCTGACAACCTGAGTTGCTCCAGTGTGGTCTTCACTACCAGGGGTTTTGGGGTGAGGGGGTCTTATGGTCACCTTCTCCCTTATGTTTTCACCTTGTATAATATTTTTACTATCAATAAAGATTTTCGCTTTACAATATACATGAGTACCTTTTCATTACTATTAGTGGTTATTGGTTCAGTCGGTGTAGGAGTTGACATCTTTTTGCTGTACAGACTGAATTACGTCGATTAGTCATTCGTTGGGGAATTTTTTGGGTGAAACAGCCTTTTTTGGGAAAATTGTTGCGTGATTGTAGACCTCTTTTTGCTGTACAGACTGAATTATGTCGATTATCCATTCATTGGGGAATTTTTGGGGTGAAACAGCCTTTTCTGGGAAAATTGATGGGTGTATGGACCTTCTGTATGGACCGAATTACGTAGATTAGCCATTCAGTGGTGAATTTTTTTTGTTAAAATTGGTCGGTTGCTGTAACTACGGTCAAGGACAATATATGTCCTTTATGGCCCACTGGGTAAATGTGGTTCTTGCCCAGCCACACCAGCAACTTGGCCAGGTGATGCTGCTTCCGTCTCCACGTTCTCACGCCGTTGGTCCTGCGACAATGTCCGCCTCTACCTCCTCATCCTCCACCGTGTCCTCAGCCTCCACTGCAGGGACAATTGCTGACCGAGTTAAGACAAATGCTCAACAGACAGGATCCGTTTTTTGGGGGTTATTGTTCTGACGGATCTCCATTCTGTCGGGGAGCTCTGCTTGTATATACGTTTAATAGAACAGGTTCTGTAGACATCTATGTGGAATCAGCTGACGATGGTGTAAAAGGTGTGCTCTTCTTCTTGGCACTAACATCGATCTATAAGGAGTTCATACTTGAGTTATTTGGTCAGTTTTGGCCCCGTCACCGTCCAAATTAATGAAGTGTGCAGTGATTCTAAGAGCGACGCCTGTCATCTACATGTCATACTGACACAGTATTGTTTCACTACCACAGCAGACTCCTTATGCGTGTTAATGCAAGGCACAGTGTTCTACACCACTATAAAGGCTCTCTGCAGCCAGGAAATAGCCATTTTTCTACGTGATTCGCCGCAAATAAATTCGGATCGAACCAAATTTCTGAAAATTCAGCAAACCGGCCGAATCAATTTTTTTAAAAATTTGCTCATCTCTAATTGTCACCTAAGCACATCCGCTTGTTCACACGCATTAGTAAATGTGGGCCATTGCTTTCTACTGCACTGGGTGAACAACAATGGATCATGGACAGAATCTGTTGAAAAGAGTAGACTTCCCAAACTGCAAACCACCAGAACAAGCTTTGTGCAGCTAAAAATCTTCTGGAAATATTGGAAAACCAAAAATGAATTATAAAGCTAACATATGTCTATAGGGCAGAATACAAATAACACAGCAGCATTTAATGAGAACTTTACCAGAATTACAATCACAATAATTTGCTGAGGCTCCTGTAGCTGAAAAAAATCATGGTCACGCTTGGTATTTCTGCTTGCGCTAGTCAGGGTGTTCTCCTTCCCAAAGATGTAGCACACATGTGAAGCCAGTTTTTGCAGTTTCTACCCTGTACTGTTTGAGAAGCGGTTCTCCCTCCTCTTCTAGCACTTTCTGCACATTGGACCACTGACCAGCAAGCTTTAGCTGCTTGCAAATACCATTAGATGCAGCTAGCTATATATGGACTTATACAGCGCCTCACTGAACACAATCATAAATTTATCTGCTGAGCTGCCCCTATAGGTGACTACAGGTACAGAGATTTCATCACTGTACTGTATGGCAAATTAAACCACAACTTCTTCAGTGATATAATATGAACCAGAGCAGAAGGTTGACCTGCAACTAGAGATGAGCAAATTTGTGCAAATTTGATTTGGGTCAGATTTGATCAAATTGACCGTCCAAATCGATTTAACCTGAATCAAAAGCACTTTCTCTCTCCCCAACACAAAATTCTCCTGAACTGAATCATATACATTTCTGATTCGATTAAAAAAATTCTGGTCAAATTCTGATCCAATACAATCGATTCACTCATCTCTGCCCACAACTGACAAGGAGTTAAAAAGTTCAAAGTTGGAGAAATACTTCAGAGCAATAGACAATCAAAATGCAGAAAACATTTCCTACTTTAAAGCAACAGAGTCTGACAAAAAGTTTTATTCTGTTATCCATTAGTTCAGGACATCCTATATACTGCAGTGTAGCTTAAAAATGTCTCCCGTTGGGTCCTTTGTTTTGTTATGTAATCTGCAAACTGACTTTCTGATTCACCGTCTGCTGTGTGGAATAGAAGCCGCTTTCTTTATGCGTTACACAACAGCTGATTGTAAATCGTCAAGTCAGTTTGCAGATTACATAACCATACAAGGGACGCAAATGGAGATGGTGCTACAAAGAGAAAGTGCCGGATGAGTAAAGTCATCATTCTGCAGTTTATAAAATGCCCTGTACTAAAGGACAAAATAATAAAACATGATGTCAGTTTTGCTTTAAAGCAAAGTCATAAACAATTATTTTGAGGACATTCCTGATTACAGCTAAATGGCTAATTTCTGTATGTAAGAGGATCCAGTGTCATGATTAGAGATGAGCGAATTTCTCAAAAATTTGATTTGGTCGGTTCGCCGAATTTTCCGAAAAGATTTGTTTCGATCCAATTTTATTTGTGGCGAATCTCGTTAAAACAGTGGTAGTGGTGCAATACTGTGAGTCAGTATGACATGCACATGACAGGCATCGCTCTTAGAATCACTGCACACTTCAATTATTTGGGCAGTTATGGGGCCAAAACTGACCAAATAACTCAAGTGTGAACTAAGCCTTACAGGTCAATGTTAACACCAGGTATAACCACTTTCCGTCCGCCCATAGGATATAAACGTCCTATGGGTGGACCTCTATTTCTGAAAGCACGTTTTAAAACGTCCTTTCAGAAATAGCAGCTGCACACTAATTGTGCAGCTGCTGATCGGGTTGCCCGCTGTCAGTGACAGCAGGGCAACCCATAGAGAAGGCAGGGACAGTGCCCAGGTGTCCCTGCCTTCTGGATCGCTGCGTACACAGCGCTCACCGAGCGCTGTGTATGCAGAGCAGGAAGCGCTATGTGCTTCCTGTTCCGGCCCGGCGGTCATGTGACCGCCGTGACCGGAGAGTGCAGGGGCTGTGTGAGGTCATCCACAGACCTCGATCAGCCCTGCTCTGAGGCTGTACAGTGCAGAATTACGCTGTACAGCCTCTTTAGGGGGTGCATTTCTTCTGTAACTGGGGCTACTATGTCAGCCCCAGTTACAGGAGAAATTAACAGTGAAAAAAAAAAGAATAAGGGAAGTAAATGTCCCCCAGAGGTCTTGTATAACCTTATGGGGGACGAAAAGTGTAAAATAAAATAAAAAATAAATAAAAGGTTGAAAATAAAAAATAAAAATAAGTTTCACATGTAAAAAAAAAAGTCCCCAAGTAAGGAAGGAAATTTTTTTTAAAAAAATAGAAAAAATAAAATAAAATAGACATATTTGGTATCGCCGCGTCCGTAAAAACCAGCTCTATAAAAATATCACATGACCTAACCCCTCGGGTGAACACCGTAAAAAAAAAAAAAAAAAAAGTGTCAAAACAAGCAATTTTTGTCACCTTGCATCACAAAAGGTGCAACACCAAGTGATCAAAAATGCATATGTCCCACAAAATGGTACCAATAAAACCGTCACCTCATCCCGCAAAAAATTAGCCCCTACATAAGAAAATCTCTCAAAAAATAAAAAAACTATAGCTCTTAGAACATGGAGACACTAAAACATCATTTTTTTGGTTTCAAAAATGCTATTATTGTGTAAAACTTTAATAAATGAGAAAAAGTATACATATTAGGTATCGCCACGTCCGTATCAATCTGCTCTATAAAAATGTCACTTGACTGAACCCCTCAGGTGAACGCTGTAAAAATAAATAAATAGAAACTGTGCTAAAACAACCAATTTTTTGGTCACCTTGCCCCATAAAGTGTTATAATGAATGATCAAAAAATCATATGTACCCAAAAATAGTACTAATAAAACTGGCACCTTATCCCCTAGTTTCCAAAATGGGGTCACTTCTTGGGAGTTTCTACTGTAAGGGTGCATCAGGGGGCTTCAAATGGGACATGGCATCTAAAAACCATGTGGAGTTCCTTTTCTTCTGCGCCCTGCCGTGTGCCTATACAGCAGTTTATGACCACATGTGGGGTGTTTCTGTAAACCACAGAATCTGGGTAATAAATATTGAGTTTTGTTTGGCTGTTAACCATCGATGTGTTAAAGAAAAAAATTGATTAAAATGGAAAATCTGCCAAAAAAGTGAAATTAAAAAATTTGATCTCCATTTTCCTTTAATTCTTGTGGAACGCCTAAAGGGTTAACAAAGTTTGTAAAATCGGTTTTGAATACCTTGAGGGGTGTAGTTTCTACAATGGGGTCATTTATGGGGGTATCCACTATGTAGGCCCCACAAAGTGACTTCAGACCTGAACTGGTCCTTAAAAAGTGGGTTTTGGCAATTTTCTTAAAAATTTGAAGAATTGCTTCTAAACTTCTAAGCCTTCTAACGTCCTAAAAAAATAAAATGACATTTCCAAAATGATGCCAACATAAAGTAGACATATGGGGAATGTTAAGTAATAAATATTTTATGAGGTATCATTTTCTGTTTTAAAAGCAGAGAAATTGAAATTTAGAAAATTGCGAATTTTTCAAATTTTTGGGTAAATTTGGGATTTTTTCATAAATAAAGGTGAAATATTTTGACTCAAATTTATGACTATCATGAAGTACAATGTGTCACGAGAAAACAATCTCTGAATGACTTGGATAAATAAAGGCGTTCCAAAGTTATTACCACATAAAGTGAGATATGTCAGTTTTGCAAAATTTGGCCTGGTCAGGAAGGGGGCAAATGGCCCAGATGGCAGGTGGATAAAGAACCGTGCAGAGACCAAGGATCCTACTATAGAGTGAAAGAGCACACTCCTTTTACACCGTCATCAGCTGATTCCACATAGATGTCTACAAAACCTGTTCTATTAAACACTTATAGAATTAGAGCCCCCCCTGACAGAGTGGAGAGGGTGTCATCACTAAGTTTTTGTTGACGTTACTGATTATTTTGCCCTTCATCTGATCCGTCAGAACAATAACCCGAAAAAACTGATCATGTCGGTTGAGCATCCGCCTTCACTCGGTCAGCATTTGGTCAGTAATCCATCTGTGGATCCAAAGCAAATAGGACACGTGAACGGAATTTTTGCATGTCTTCTGTGTTTTGTACCCACTCCTGCTTTTGGCTACCAAATCATAAGCCAATTTTGATGCAAAATAGGGACCATGTCATACAGCTGCTGCATAGACAGGAGCTGTTGTGCGTCTCATTTTTCCTTTCTTCTGACAGATCAGAATGACGGTCAAATAAATGATGATGTCAACCAAGTCAAAACGGCAAAATAGTGGCCCAGTCATGGACTTGGGAGGGTGGGAAAAGCATGAGACGTCCACAGAGTGGCCCAATTACAGAGAGGTGAGGAGACAGCAACATGAGGAGGCCACAGAGTTGCCCAGTAACAGAGTAGGGAGGAGGCAGCAGCATGAGGAGATCACAGAGTGGCCCAGTGACATTGTGGTGAGGTGGCAGCAGAATAAGGAGACCACAGAGTGGCCCAGTGACATGGTGGTGAGGTGGCTGCAGCATGATGAGACCACAAAGTGGTGATGTAGCAGCAGCATGAGAAGTCCACATACTGGCCCAGTGACATAGTGTTGAGGTGGCAGCAGCATGAGCAGAACACATAGTGTTGAGGTGGCAGCAGCATGAAGAGACCACAGAGTGGTGAGGTGGCAGCAGCATAAGGAGACCACAGAGTGGCCCAGTGACATATTGTTGAGGTGGCAGCAGCATGAGGAGAACACAGAGTGGCCCAGTGACATAGCGATAATCTGGAAGCAGCATGAGGAGACCACAGAGTGGTCCAGTGACATAGTGGTGAGGTGGGGGGCAATAACAGTACCAGCTGAAGATAGTGGGTGGCAGTAGGAGCACCTGGCAGCAGGTGGGTGGCATCAGGCGGGTGGCAGCATCAGAATAGTAGCTGAAGCAGGTAGCCAGAAGAAACATATCTCTTTTGAGAAAGTTTAGGTGTAGCACCATAAATGATCTAGTCTGATGCATCAGGCACTGGTGTGTGGAAATCCTGGCTGATCCACGCCTGATTCAACTACACAAAGGTCAGTTTTGTCCACATTTTGGGTGGACAGGCGAGTTCTACTAGGGGAAACTATGGCCCTCACCACACTAAACACCCACTCTGATGCCACACTGCTGGCCGGGCAGGAAAACTTGTCCAGGGCTGCCCAGTAGTCTAGGGGATCTTTGATGTGGGGTGGCAGGGTTCACTCAAAGTACGCCACAACCTGCTGGTTCGGGTTCTGCTCTATGTCTAGCTGCTGCTGGTGAGTAGTTTCTTCAGTAGGCGGGTGAAGAAAGCTGGTCATCAGCGACTCTAGACTTAAGTTGCTGCTGATGGAGCTGGTACTGCTCCTACCTCCCCACCCCCTCACAGCAGCCATGGCAGTGGAACGTGAGCACAGAAAGGTCCCCCCAGTCAGACCTGCGTGAGGATGAGTGATGACCCACATAGGCAGCGGCCAACTGACTACATAGGATGTATCGATATTAGTTCAGTTTGTTCTCCCTCTCAGCGGGTGTAAAAAAGGCCTCCATTTTGGACCTGTAGCGAGGGTCTAACATGGTGGAGAGCCAGTAGTCATTCCTCTGCCAAATGGTGACAATTCGGCTGTCATGCAACTGAGCAAGCATCGGGCCATTTGCACAAGTGACTCGGAGGGAATGCCGGCCTCCATCTTTAATGCATACTGCCACGGTGTGTTTGGGTCCTCTGCCTCGTCTTCCTTATCGCCCTGTTGCTCCTCCGGCTGCTCCTGCTCCTCCTACTGCTCCTCTCCTGTGGCCTGTGTAGAAAAAACACCCATTTCTGTACACATTGCTTGTGCTTGAATGTCCTCCCCCTCCTCTAGTTTAGCCCCCACAGGGCTCATGTGGCTGTGAGCTGTAGTCGCCACGTCTCCTGTCCCCTGGCCAGCCAGATTTAGCAGCATCTGTTCCAGGACATCAATTAGTGGAATTATGTTGTTCATCCTGTAGTCCTGGTGACTGACAAATAAAGTCAGTACCCGAGCAAATGGTAGGTGTCACGCATGAGCTGCCACTGGCTAACATTGAAGTTACACAGGGAGTACCTATGTCTGCCTGTATCATCAAGACATTTTTTATGGCCTTTCTCTGTTCATATAATCGGTCCAACATATAGAAACATAGAAACATAGAATGTGTCGGCAGATAAGAACCATTTGGCCCATCTAGTCTGCCCAATATACTGAATACTATGAATAGCCCTTGGCCCTATCTTATATGAAGGATGGCCTTATGCCTATCCCATGCATGCTTAAACTCCTTCACTGTATTTGTAGCTACCACTTCTGCAGGAACGCTATTCCAAGTATCCACTACTCTCTCAGTAAAGTAATACTTCCTGATATTACTTTTAAACCTTTGCCCCTCTAATTTAAAACAATGTCGTCTTGTAGCAGTTTTTCTTCTTTTAAATATTCTCTCCTCTTTTACCTTGTTGATTCCTTTTATGTATTTAAAAGTTTCTATCATATCCCCTCTGTCTCATATTTCTTCCACGCTATACATGTTAAGGTCCTTTAATCTTTCCTGGTAAGTTTTATCCTGCAATCCATGTACTAGTTTAGTAGCTCTTCTCTGAACTCTCTCCTCTGCTTGATGAGTGCACGCATACTGTTGTCTCTTGATGGGAAGGACAGACAGTTCCCTTCGGCTGAGGTGGTGGAGCCTTGACTGCATGAAATTGGGTGCGTGCCACTGGGTGATATAGCGGTTGCTGTGGCAGGCTGGACTATCACATCGGAGCCACGGTTCTCCCAGGCCACTTTATGGTGATGCTGCATATGTTGACGCAGGGCGGTGGTGCCAACATTGGCACCCTGGCCCGGCTTTACCTTCTTCCCACAAATTCTGCAAATGGCCATGTTCACCTCCTCCGGTGGCCTAACAAATGTCACACCGCTTAGTATGGTATTTTCCCCCCAACATTCCACGCGGACTGCCTGCTACCGCTACCTCCGTGAACCCCTGCACCGCTACTTTCTGGGCTGGTAGGCTCCTGCGAAGCGGGTGGTCTACCCCGGGCATGTTTAGCTCCCGACCTCCCTCTGCTGCCACCCTGCTGACTCACAGCCACGCTGCCACCCTGCTGGCTTAGCCGCTGCCTCACACACAAGCTGCTACTCTCTTCTCCTAATTATTATGAAGCTCCTTTTTCACCCGGCTCCCAAGGTTAATTGGCTACATCATCCGCTACTATCTGCACGTCACTGATGTACCCCTCAACGGTCTCAGGGCCAGGAGCCTGTCCACTCGCAACACCTGCTCCCATGCGACTCTCATTATCAGTACTTTCCCACTTACCGGAATAAGTAGCGGTTTTCCCCACCAGATCTTGGCTGGGCAGTAGCTGTTGACTGTCCTCTAGTAGATTGTCATCGCTGAAAATTGGAGCTGAGCCTACAGCTTATAATACTTCTCGCACTGATGGAACTGAAAATGAAAGAGAAAGGTTGAGGACAGGTGGGGGCACAGAGCCTGCTCCCGGGCCATGCCAACTAAGCGTCATGTCAGAGGACTCTTGGCTGGCGGTGTCTGATGCCACTTGTGACGAAGTCGAAGACCGAGTCAACCATTCAAGCACAGTTGGGTTGCTGGTCAAGACACAACCGCTAGATGATACCGGGGGCTCAGGCCTCTCTCTATGACTCCTGATGCCACCTTCCCCCTGCTTCCACCCCCCATTCTTCTGCTGCCTTTGACCGAAACATTTGGCCACTGCCCATTCCCTTTGAAGGGCCTGTCACCTGTCTGTCTGACATACTGTATAATAAAATAATTAAATTAAAATTAAAATAATATCCCCCAAAAAAGGCTGTAGTGCAATGTAACTTCACCACAGAACGGCAATTAAAACATATTATTTTTCCTATTTCTACACCCCAAATAAAGAAATATAACAAACAATTCACCACAGAACGGCTAATCGGACTTACGTATATTTCCTTTTAATACACCACGTAAATGGCTGTAGTACAATGTAACTTAACTGCTAAACAGTGATAAAGTAGCCCTAAATTAGAGCATTTGAGATACACACTGGTGCACCAAATCAATGTACCCCCAGGAGGTTAATATCCACGCGTGGTTGAGAGACTGGACACTGACACAGAAGCTGGTCAAAGCAATCTCTAATTTTTATTACACAGAGTAAGTGGTATATGTATCTTCAGAAAAGGGAAGTACTTTCTGAGGCCCAGGCATTATTTCATTGGCTCAAAAGGAAGAAGAGATAAGAGAGAGGAGATAACACCCTGGCATCTGCGCACTGGGCACTACTTTGGAATGTGAATTAATGTAAACATCTGGTTACCGTCGCCATTTTGTAATGGCGTTTATCCTAACAATAATACTGCATACGTCATATGTGACACTTCAAAGAGGTGCTTCTCTATAGGCAGTGAATAATATATACATATCATCAAGCCATATGATTGGCTTATGCATTCCTTCACACTCTATATACCTCCCTTGGGACACCTGTACAAGGATGAGAAAACAGACACTTCTCACAGCACAGCTCTTTGCCCCCCCCCCCCCCTTCTCCAGTCTTGAGACAAAGAGGGGGGTGGGAGGCACTTGACCAGAAGAAAAAGTTAACTCACTACAGTCCTAGAGATACAAAATATAGAATAAAATTCACACATCTTTAACAGTCCCCCCTTGAATTTCATTCTCTCCCTAAACCTAAACATCTGTCCCAATGCTCCGACATCCTCTTCACCAGCTTCCACGACAAGCCATTCATAGCGAACAGCCTCCCGTGACACTGGATTTGAGCACGGGGAAGTCAGATGATCTTTCCCTAACTGGCATTGACATTATATGGGGGAGACTGGAGGTCATCAGTGCTTCTGATTTGACTGGACCGAAGTTTTCATACAATTTCCCATATTCTTTTGAGTCATGATCAACAGTCACACAAGGAAAAACCAGTCTCAACACTTCCTTGAAATCAATCCAATTATGCTTTTCTTTGAGCTTCACTGTGCTTGTGGTCAACAACACTCGGAATGGACCACCAAACCAGGGTCTTTTACTACCACCCAATCTCCAGACACAAGTGGGTGGGTTCCTGGTACTTTATCAAAACCTGGAAGTGAAGCAAAAACTCGAAAATGTACTTTAGTCAAATGCTTGTACAAAACTAATCACATAATCTGTCAGACAACCATGTTGCATCTGAAGCTGCTGTGGGAAATAAAATCCTATCATAGTGGCTGACCCAAAAAGGACCTTATAGGGACAAAGGCCTGTCTCACGGTTAGGCGTATACCTTACTAAAAGAGGGCTACCAGCAGGCACTCTATTAAAGCTTTTTGAATCTTTTAACTTTAGTGTCCCGTTCAGTTCCTGTTCCCTACTCTACTGCTGCTTTGTGGATGGTACAAAGCATGTAAGGCCTGTCCTACACCCAAAACCTTCATCATCTCCTGCCTCACTTCACCTGTGAAGTGAACACCTGTGTCACTTTCAATGATCTAAGGTACCCCATACCTGCACACAACTTCGGCCATAATCTTCTTTACTTCTTTGGGTACGGTTTTGGCCATCCTGAAAACAAGTCATCACATATCAATACATACTCATACATGTCCACCTTGGGTAGTTGAAGGTAAGCTGCAAACGTTGAAAGAGATACAAAAAGCAAGACGTGTTTCTTGGGTACCTTAACCACCTTGCCCACATTGTTCTGGGCACAAATCATTTATCCTTGAGTATGTCTGACTGTTACAGTGCTGAACCCTGGTGCGTACCATATGCTACGTACTAAATCACACATAGCAGTTTTTGTCTGGTGCATCACTCCATGGGTTGCCTGTGCCATCGTGGAGTAGAGGGACCTGGGAAGGCAAAGTTTCCCTTCTTATTTGTAGTCCCCCCTTTTCCATCCACCAGTCCCTTTCCTACTTCCCCATCTGGTTCTGTAATGTCTTAAGAACTTTCGGGAGACAGGAGGAGTTAATTCAGGGACCTGAACTGTGGCCACTTAAGACAGGGGTCTACTTAGGTAATTTGTCAGCCATTTTTCCCACCTGATCTGCCATGGCTTTCCCCTTTGCCTTCTCTGCATCTGTTTACAGAGGCCTTTCGTTGCTATCATCACCTCTCATGTTAGTGACAAGAGGGCTTCCATCAGAGACCTCACTGCTTCCCCATTTTTGATGGGTTTACCTGAAGCGATCAAGGAGTCTCTGGCTTTCCATATGGGCCCATAGTCATGGGCTATCCCAAAAGCACACTTGGAATCAGTGTAAATGTTGGCTGTTTTTCCATCTGCATATCTGCAAGCCATCTTCAGAGTCTTTTAGCTCCAATTCTTGAGCAGACATGTGTGGTAGTTCACGTTTAATCACCACTGCCCAACCTGTGTAGTACCTGCCATCCTGACCATACCTCGATCCATCCACAAAGAGCACATGATCTAGATTACCTAATGGCTGATTTACCAAATCCCACTACCTCTTGTGACATCATCGGCAAACAGTCAGGAGCCTCTTCCTTTGAATCTGGAAGAAAAGGTTAAAGTGTGGTGCCCTAACTCTTCCCTCCCCCCCTTGATCCAGAGGCAACAGGGTGGCTGGGTCCAAAGTATTACACCTTTGGAGAGCAACATTGTCAGGCAACAAAATGGAACACTGCATTCTCAAATAACGGGCAACAAAACAATCATTTGGATTGTACGTTCATGAGGATAGATGTAATATCACCATCACTTTGTGGTTCAGAACTATCTCAGAGCTTTCATCAAGCATAGCTAGTACAACTACTACAGCTCTGATGCAGAAAGGGGCACCTCTGGCCACGGGATCAAGTCTGACTGAATAATATGCTACGGGGCGTTATTGCTGGCCATGCAGTTGGGTGAGGACAGCTGAGTCATGGCCACTCACTTCATAACAATACAATCTAAATGTAATAATCTGATAGGCCCAGTGTGGGGGAACACAAAATTGCCAGCTCTAGGCATAAAAAGCATCTACCACCTCATCTGTGAGGCGGTAGGGACTAAAAGACAAATCAATCACAGTGGAGTGAGTAGGGGTAATGGGAACCTGAGCCAACAAGGTGTGTGTGTGTTGGGCACAATGTGGGTGTTAGAAACTGTGGCTTCATTAACGGCATGTAGGTCATGTACCATCCAATGGTGAGTGGTTTTGCTTTTCTCAGCTTCTGGTAGTACTGATACAAACATGGACCAGGGAATTTTATCACTAATGTCCAACAAACAAAGTTCCTGGTCATTGAGGGCACCTGTAAGCTTCACAGTGCCGTCCTCCTGATATGAGATACCAGCATGTACTTTTGCAAGCAAATCTGCACTCAGGAGGCAACAAGGGGCATTACCACTGACCAGCAAACGGGCAAGCACATCTTGGTTAGGGGCAAATCTAATATGGATGGTTTCTGTTGAAAAGGGAGCATACTACTTCCCCATCCACTTCTACCCAAAGACTGGTATCCTTGGAGAGTAAATCAGGGGAGGCCATGTTTGCTGTGCACAACTGTCTTGGCTGCTCCAGTATCAATCCAAAACGGAACTACTTCTTTATCACCCAGAGTGAGGGATATCATTGGGCCAGACTGAATCTGCTAAAAATGTTTAAAAGTAGAGCCGATACTGGATTTCCTGTTTCCTAATCTTGATCTAACTCCTTGATCTAACTTCCCCCTCCTCACCTGTCTTTGTGTTTTCCTTATGACAAAAAAACATGGGTGTCTGTGGGGACGGACAGTGATCCGGGCATGGTCAACATAGAATACAATCCTCTCGTGTGGTGTGGACGAGGAGTACCACACACAGCACAACACTCTCTCTTCTGGGATCTGGGTCCCACAGACTCTGCAGGCCCATCTCCCAGGACCATTATAGGGTGGCAGACTTACTTTTTCCTGACTTCAATGAGGCGTTTGACATCAGGGCTGAAGCAATGCCAAAGGAACACTACCTATGGTTGGCACCACTGAACCACCCAATGCTGCTTGATGTTACTCTGCATTTTGGCTTACAGAAGTATCCAACTTTCCCTATCGTGGAATTAATAGACTGGAAAACAGGACTTCTCATCTTCCATGGGAGTGTCTTATAACTAGGGGATGGTCACAAGGGCTGTCGTTGTCTGTAACATCCACCCCTATCCTCCTCCCTCCGCTCTGAGTCATCTAAGTCCACTCCTTTCAGTCGGACGCTGTGGTCCTCCTTTTGTCCGTCAGTAGTGTCCCAGCTATCCATAAGAACAGAGCTCTGATGTTAAGCACAACACTTAACATGTAACACGTAACTTCAAACATTGAAACAAACAGATCTGACAATACAGACATGAACACACAAAAAAATGTACAGCTCAATCAAAACTGTTGGCCCCAATAAAAAAACTAAAATCTTCCAAGAAAAATAAAATAAAATAAAAATCCTCAATGCGCATATTATTTAAAAAAAAACTAATATCGTACTCCATACACATTCACATATCATGTACTCATTTTCACAAACAGCTCATAACCACGCCCTTATACATAAAATATGAATTGCATTCATAGCACTGCTAAAAACATCCATCAGTCTTCACACATTTTCGACTCAACTACAACTCAAAGCCACACCCATTCACATTCCACTGAATCATTTGTCTTCCAACCCAGCCACATAGTTTACTTTGTTTCATCCCAAAACTTGCAGCACAGACAAACACAGCTTTCCTGGAAACAGATAGCCACACCACACCCAGAATTGCTGATGGTCTGTCGCTGTTGTGCTGTATTTTCCAATGTCTTCTGGTCTTCACTCTGTGATTAATCAAATCTTATAAGAAGACAATATACATGTTATAATCATACAGTAATTTTGTTAAAAGCTGGATTCCCACATTACACTGTTTGGGTGCGAAGAAAGAAAATTATTGAACAATTCTTCGTCTTGTATAATATATTACACATCACTTACTCTGCATGATTCCCTGCCCGCTTCCCTTATCTCAGGAATGTTTTTGTGTGAAGGCGGGGGAAGTGGATCTCTTTAGCTCACACTAGATACATACAATACTTATCCATTAACTGACCATCTTTTACTGCTGTAATCTCTAATGCTAGTGCTAGGATCTTCCCTATTTAAACACACATAT
This sequence comes from Bufo bufo, assembly GCF_905171765.1. NCBI lineage: Eukaryota > Metazoa > Chordata > Amphibia > Anura > Bufonidae > Bufo > Bufo bufo. The sequence goes on along the minus strand of NC_053390.1, from coordinate 275,765,169 downwards.
CATTAGGGTAACAAACCTTAACCAGTTCATTTCTGAACATTTAACACAAGCGCCTTTCTGATTGCAGACACTGGGGCACTTTCTTTCTTGCTAGTGCCATCAATTAACATCCTGACACTGCTCTGTTTTCTCACTCATTAGAACCCCCCCTCAACATCACAGGAGTTCTGATGCCCACAGTCTGTAAGCTCTAACTTCACAGTTTCTTACAGATTTTCATCCCTGTTGCCAGCCGGGCGACCTGCTGACCGGGGCCACACTTTCTCTAACATTCTTTTTCACATTTTAACTTTCAATTCTCCATTAATATCACATCTTGCAATCTTCATTAACTTCTTATAATTTTTTACATGTTGACTTCCTTTTTCTCTCGCTACAAGCTGAGGAGCAGTATATTCTCCTTCTTCATGTGAGTGCGACTGACCCATCTCAACCGCAGTATTTCAGACTGACACACACACAAAACAGAGGAGTGATCAGCACCTTTAACCCTTTCCTCCGCAGACAAAGGATTCACCCTCCCCTCTGGTTGGCTCAAAATCTGACTATAACGTCTGACTAGTCAGCTGGGACTCCCCGCACGTCTCAGGCGGCTCCGTCGCGTCTTCCTGGGGTCAGGTTAGGTGGAGAATATCTCTGCAGTCTTCCCTGCTAAGGGTCATGAGGCTCCACGCGTCTTCCTGGCCAGGTCAGCCGGAGTTTACAGCCGGAGGGTGAATCCTTTCCAAACCAGGAGGTTACTGTCCCCTCCCTTTGTCTGTGGTCTTACCGTCTGTGCTCAACTCACTCCTCAGATAAATCACAGACACACACAAAACATATACACACCAGAGTGATCTATAAATTCAGACTATTGGTTCTATAGACTCCAAGCTTTCAGCATTACAGCCGACTACTATACTTACATCGGTACCACCTCACAGCAGACTGAGCTATCTGAGCATGACGAAGTAAAGAGCAGAAAGGCAGATGAGATAAAAAAGTTTTCTCACCTTTCTTTTGAGGCTGCGGTCCTCTGCCCTCTGCCGTTCGTCAAGCTCAGGGCTCGTCTGGTCAGCTGTTGGATGCTACCTTCGCTCAGAGTCCCATCTGGGGTGCCATTTGATACAGTAGCCCTAAATTAGAGCATTTGAGATACACTCTGGTGCTCCAAATCAATGTACCCCCAGGGGGTTAATATCCACGCGTGGTTGAGAGACTGGACACTGACACAGAAGCTGGTCAAAGCAATCTCTAATTTTTATTACACAGAGTAAGTGGTATATGTATCTTCAGAAAAGAGCAGTACTTTCTGAGGCCCAGGCATTATTTCATTGGCTCAAAAGGAAGAAGAGATAAGAGAGAGGAAATAACACCCTGGCATCTGCGCACTGGACACTACTTTGGAATGTGAACTAATGTAAACATCTGGTTACCGTCGCCATTTTGTAATGGCGTTTATCCTAACAATAATACTGCACACGTCATATGTGACACTTCAAAGAGGTGCTTCTCTATAGGCAGTGAATAATATATACATATCATCAAGCCATATGATTGGCTTATGCATTCCTTCACACTCTATATACCTCCCTTGGGACACCTGTACAAGGATGAGAAAACAGACACTTCTCCCAGCACAGCTCTTTGCCCCCCCCCCCTCTTCTCCAGTCTTGAGACAAAGAGGGGGGTGGGAGGCACTTGACCAGAAGAAAAAGTTAACTCATTACAGTCCTAGAGATACAAAATATAGAATAAAATTCACACATCTTTAACAACAGAAATTAAGACATACATTTTTTTTTCAGATTAATGAACTCCCCACCCAAAAAAAATAACAATCACCTCAGAACGGCAATTAAGACCTGTTCTTTTTCTACACCCCAAAAAAAGATATACTGTATAACAATCGCAATTCAACGCAGAACAGCTAATGGGACGTATGTATATTTCCTTTTAATTCACCACGCAAATGGCTGTAGTACAATGCAACTTCACAGCTGAATGGCAATTAAGTGTTTTTTTTTTTCTGATAAATAAACCCCCCCCCCCAAAAAAGTAACAATCACAATTAAAGCATAAAGGATAATAGGAAGTAGTTTTATTTCCCTTCAATACTCAGCCAGTAAATGGCTGTAGTACAATGTAACTTCACCGCAGAACAGTATTTTAGACTTATTCTTTTTCCTATTTCTACACCCCTAATGAGACGTACAGTACAGACCAAAAGTTTGGACACACCTTCTCATTCAAAGAGTTTTCTTTATTTTCATGACTATGAAAATTGTAGATTCACACTGAAGGCATCAAAACTATGAATTAACACATGTGGAATTATATACATAACAAACAAGCGTGAAACAACTGAAAATATGTCATATTCTAGGTTCTTCAAAGTAGCCACCTTTTGCTTTGATTACTGCTTTGCACACTCTTGGCATTCTCTTGATGAGCTTTAAGAGGTAGTCCCCTGAAATGTTTTTCACTTCATAGGTGTGCCCTGTCAGGTTTAATAAGTGGGATTTCTTGCCTTATAAATGGGGTTGGGACCATCAGTTGCGTTGAGGAGAAGTCAGGTGGATACACAGCTGATAGTCCTACTGAATAGACTGTTAGAATTTGTATTATGGCAAGAAAAAAGCAGCTAAGTAAAGAAAAACGAGTGGCCATCATTATTTTAAGAAATGAAGGTCAGTCAGTCAGCCGAAAAATTGGGAAAACTTTGAAAGTAAGGGCTATTTGTCCATGAAGGAGAGTGATGGGGTGCTGCGCCAGATGACCTGGCCTCCACAGTCACCGGACCTGAACCCAATCAAGATGGATTGGGGTGAGCTGGACCGCAGAGTGAAGGCAAAAGGGCCAACAAGTGCTAAGAATCTCTGGGAACTCCTTCAAGACTGTTGGAAGACCATTTCAGGGGCCTACCTCTTGAAGCTCATCAAGAGAATGCCAAGAGTGTGCAAAGCAGTAATCAAAGCAAAAGGTGGCTACTTTGAAGAACCTAGAATATGACATATTTTCAGTTGTTTCACACTTGTTTGTTATGTATATAATTCCACATGTGTTAATTCATAGTTTTGATGCCTTCATAGTCATGAAAATAAAGAAAACTCTTTGAATGAGAAGGTGTGTCCAAACTTTTGGTCTGTACTGTACGTATCTTTCCTATTAATACACCCTGTAGATGGCTGTACTACAATGTAACTTCAATGCTAAATGGCAATTATAACATTTATTTTCTCCTATTTTTTTCAAATTAATACACCCCAAAAAAAGAAATATAAAAATCACAATTCACCGCAGAACGGCTAATGGGACGCACATATCTTTCCTATTAATGCACCCCGTAAATGGCTGTAGTACAATGTAACTTCACCGCTGAATGGCAATTATAACTTTCTTTTTTTGGGGTGTATTAATAGGGAAAAAAAGGAAAAAATAAAGTTATAATTGCCATTCAGCGGTGAAGTTACATTGTACTACAGCCATTTACGGGGTGCATTAATAGGAAAGATATGTGCGTCCCATTAGCCGTTCTGGGAGTGAATTGTGATTGTTATATTTCTTTTTTTGGGGTGTATTAATAGGGAAAAAAAGGAAAAAATAAATATAACAATCACAATTCACTCCCAGAACGGCTAATGAGAAGTATGTATCATTCTTATTAATGCACCCCATAAATGGCTGTAGTACAATGTAACTTTACCGCTGAATGGCAATTATGACATATATTTTTTCCTTTTATTTCCTATTAATACACCCCAAAAAAGAGATATAACAATCGTATTAAAATCACCAAGTAGAATAATTTTGTCAGTGTGCTTCACAGATGAAAGTAGGGCATCGAGATCATTACAAAACTTGTCCTTTACTTCATCTGGATTTGTCATTGTGGGTGCATAGGCACTGATCAGCGTAGCTTGTTTTCCACGTAGTAATGGAAGTTGCAGTGACATGAGCCGATCGTTTACACCCTTAGGAAGATTGGCAAGTTGGAGAATAAGATCCTTTTTTTTTTTTTGAAACATGAAATTTTATTGAGGTTTTGCGGATGAGCAAAAATAATGACAACTGTACAAATCCGTCATAGATGGCATACAAAGTCATAAAAGAAATGTAAAGGGCAGGAAAGGGAGGGGAAGGTGGGGAGAGATGAATTAGGGAGAGGGAGGAAGAAGGATGTAAGGGAAGGGGAGGAAGGAAGTGGGGAGGGGTGTAGGATAACAAAATAATACATACCGCAAAGCCAACTCCAGACTCACGACGTTGGTCACTGCCACATCCACACCAAAAGAATTTATGGCCGCCTCCTGTTTCTGTGAGTTGACCTTAATTTGCTAAGCGAGTTTCACACAGGGCCGCAATGTCAATGTCGAACCTTGCAAGCTCTCTAGCTACCAGAGCTGTTCTTCTTTCTGGGCAATCTACTAATGGGTTGTCTTGAAGCGTACATACATTCCATGTACCAATAGTAAGTGGTAATACCTTTTGTCTCATGTTGGGTTTTGTATTTCGACCGCATCAAATGGGATTCCCTCCAGCCGCGGTAAGTTGGATTGGGTTTGGAGAGAAGCAACAATGTTTAGGGCACCTTTTCTAGCTCCTTCCTCATACTACAGAGGTGAGCAGTGTTATCCTAAAGAGGGCTGCAAAGTCACTCAGGTAGACGGCAAATCCAGCTGTTGCTTTGTCAGCATGAAGACGACCATTAGACCTGAGCCGCCTGTGTGCAGGTCCGCATCCACAGCTCCCAGTGATTCCACACCTGCTGCTTCATCGCTCGCCTATTGCCACAGGACTTTGAACTGGTCAAGATGTCAAGACTTGCATGTGAATTGGATTTAAGTGAGGGAGAGGTGCGCAGAGTCAGCCTCACTCTCTCTTCCCAGTTTACATTTTGCTCCAATGGCAGGACAGAAGTCGAGACAGTTGGAGATGGGCTGGGCACAGTGGTTGACCAGGGCACCTTTAGTGTCTTGCCATGCTCTTTACGTACCACATCACTTGCATATACTGGCTTCATGACCGTTGGTCCTATTTAGTAGCTCTCATCCGCTCACTCCGCCAGTCTCTGTCTCCACATGCTTGGGATTGACAGCTGTTACCGAAGGTCAATGACCCGACAGCTACCCTTAACCTGGTTTAGCCAGCCTGTTGAAGCTGTTGCCCAGGGTGTGGCCGCTGCGCATGTTGCAGCTGCTGGGAGCCACAGGTGAGAGCTGAGTGTCAGGTGGGGACCAAACATGTACGAGTTGCCATGGAAAGGCACCCCATACACATTACTGCTCTACTTACTATATGAAAAGTAGAAGGTCTTTGCACAAATTGTCATCAAAATTGTGTTGAGCCCATCTACCAGTGACAAGATGGCTTCTAACAGACGAGACCTACACTAACAGACTTGTCTTTCTTTGGCTTTTCAAAATTCAGAGCAATGTAGAATCCAGCTATAGGATATTCTGATAAAAATCACGAGGCAGATGGGCGGGAGTGTACGGTCTACATAGGGGAAGCCACTCTCCCAAATGTACAATGCAAAAGAAAGTTAGACTAGCACCTCCAAAATATGTATAAAAAGGGGTTCAGATGATGGTCTAACGTTCTTTTGTATTCTATATTTGGGGAGTGGCTTCCCCTATTTAGATTCTGCACTCCTGCCAATCTGCCTAGTGCAGAGTATCATATAGCTGTATTCTACTTTGTCTTGAATTTTGTAGGCCAAAAGCTCAGGAGAGACAAGTTTTTTAGTGTAGGTCCTTGAAAGGAATCCATGTTTTTATATGTTAAAACTAATTCTGTTTTCTGTTAAGTTTCTGTTCTCTGTGGCCATGAATCTTATCTCTTTGGCACTACTCCCGGACAATATACCTAATATGGAAGTTCCATTTTTTCTCGCTCTTTTTGCCTGTAGAATAGAATGTGTTAATATAATAGGTTGAATAAATAACTTACGTTGATATGCTAATAAAGGGGGGTAAAACCCCCTGTATATAACCTGTGTGTGCTAATAATAAACTTCAGAGCATTCATTCAGTACATCATTGTTGTGTCTGTTATTCCCTAATGAGTGAAGCACTCTCCTGACGTCAGAACAAGACTCAAACCAAGCCGATACTAGAAGTTCGGTACCAGGGGTACCAAGAGGGACGTTGAGATTTCCTAACAGTTTGGGGTCTCATGTCCGGGATCGAGAAGGTCATCCTCGGGTCCGGTAAGAAAGACATCTGTTATTATCCTCTGGCCGATCCAAGGACTACGTCTCGATCTAGTAAGTAGAACCTACAACTTATAGTATAATTACTGTATCAGGGATACAGGGAACAGACTCCGGGAGTCTGGGGGAGTGACCCGGGGACTCCGGGAGTCCGCCGTGAGGATCACTCAGAGAAAATATAGTGCGCACTAGAAAATATTGTCTCAGGGAGACAAGGACCGAGCTTGGTTTGACTCTTTTTAAAGTTGTTTTAAGGTATAAGAATGTTAGAGTTGATATAAGGATACTGATGTCCGGGTGGTAAGTGTACGGACTGAAGTTCACTATTTGCATAGAGTTTTAAGGACATTGTATTGTTGTTTACTGTGTTGCGGAGGTCTGCAAGACGCCCCCCCCCCTTTCCCCCGGCTAGGAGCAATCCGCTGACCCGGGGATAGGTGAACGCAAGTGGCGGACCAAAACAACAAATTATATGTTTGATGAAACTCTCTGATATTTTGTGATCAGACCTGAGTCCTTTGCCTAGTTGACAGGATTTGTCTGAGCCTACATGGTTCAGTACAGCCAGTCCTAGGAAAGTAGCATCATTACAATATCAGGCGGAATGGGGGCACAAGGGTCTAAAACAGATTACCCCAAACCTGAGGCGGGAAAAACATGCAAAGTTTATGTTGCACGGTGTAGTCCCACAAATTACTTCTTAGTTAATCCATGGGTAGATAACTTAGCTGGATGGACTGAGTTCATGCAAGCTGCTAGCCCCTTTCCCAGGGACGGCGATAATAGCCCGTACCACATGGACATGATAAAGGGAGACAAAGAAGCATGGCCACATTTTGACCATGACCCATCCTGGGAAATGGATTACATGATAAAAGGGGGGGAACAGTGGTTGGAGATAGCCCCACATTGGTATAATGTAGAATCAAATAAGAAGAAAGGGAAAACTAATAAGACCCCAAAGGATGACAGTCAGTTACATAAAATGGAGAAAAGAAGAGAATTAAAGGACGTGCCTGAGAAGCCAAACCCACCACCTTATACTGTCCCGTCCGCCCCTACACCCCATCTCACACTAAACCCTTTACACATATATCCAAGTATGCAGGAGATACAGGACGAAGATATGGGTGCTACATTTACGCAGATCCATGACGACTTAGAGAAAACAAAATACAGTCTAAAACAACAGAAAGCTGCAGAACAACATAAGTACAATACACGCAGCAAGGGAATAGAAACCAAAGAAGAACAGGTAGAACTGCACCCTTCATAACAATAGGAGAACACTTAATGAAGAAACCCATGGACATCGATGACCTTAATAAAATTATCAAACACTGCCCCAAACCCACAGTGGCTCCTTTATGAACCATCACCTATCTTAAAAAGGCTTGTAAGGGCAGAAATTGTACACAAGAAGATTTAAGGCTCATAATAGATGGCATCATAGGGACACCCACTGCTTGGGATTGGGATGAAGTCCAAGCCATTTCTAAAATAATAGATGGAACTGTTGATGCCAGCCAGTACATATGCAATACAGAAGAAGGAATGGAGAGGATTTGCACACAAGTCGAGGACCATATGAATAAGGTATTCAAACAAAAATCATCTCTTCCTATTGCTGTAGCTTGTAAACAAAAGCCCACAGAGTCTGTTACTGAGTTTTGGAAGAGATTCATGGACTATTGGAGACTGGAGGCGGGACTCCCAACCCTCCAAAACGACAGCCTGATTATCTCCACATTCATTAACAATCTGTCGGACAAATTAACCCTTCCAGTGAAACAAGGTGTATCCTCATGGACCTCAGATGATACTGTCACCTTTGAAAAACACCTTTATGAAAAGGAATCAGCAGGATGTTTTGAAGTGAGGAAAATCACACCCACACATGCCTATGCCAACAACAAGGAAGGGGGCAGGGGAAGGAGAAGAGGAGGTCGTACTAGTTATTACCAGAACACACAGTGTCAACAGGGACACCCACAAGATCAGATACCTAATAACTGTTGTTATAACTGTGGAAAAGAAGAATATTGGGCAAGACAGTGTACACAACCCAAGAGGAACCGGGGTAGACAGGGTCAGAGTCAGGTACCAAACACCAATACACAGCCTTTAAATCTCCCTCAACAAAGATCACAACAGACAGGCCAACAACCAAGATTCCCCATTGACTGGAATCAGCAACAACAATCATACTGATGCTACCCGGAGGGAGGTACCCCGATTTTTCACACAGGTCACCACACACTGGAAAGACACACCTGTTATTCTACTGAGAGTGGGAGGAAGGAGAGTAGGTTTTATGGTAGATAGCGGTGCAACTTCAAGTGTGTTAAGTAAAGATTTGTACAAATGACCATTGAGAAAATCTGAGCCCTCTATGGGAATTAATGGGGTTTTGACAAAAACTTTCAAAACTGACTCACTACCACTTGAGACCATGGACAGGGAGTACATCACAGACCATTCTTTCAGCATTATACCAGATTGCCCAGTCAACCTGTTAGGGAGAGATTTGTTCATTAAAGAGGACCTTTCACTAGATTAAAAAATCTAAACTAAGTATACAGACATGGAGAGCAGCGCCCAGGGATCCCCCTGCACTTACTATTATCCCTGGGCGCCGCTCCGCCCGGTATAGCCTCCGGTATCTTCATATGTTAGGCTCCACCCAGTGGAACCTGCCGGCGTCTTTCTCCCATGCTGTAGCGCTGGCCAATCGCAGCGCTCAGCTCATAGCCTGAGAGTTTTTTTTCTCTCTCAGGCTATGAGCTGAGCGCTGCGATTGGCCAGCTCTACAGCATGGGAGAAAGAGACGCCGGCAGGTTCCACTGGGTGGAGGCTAACATATGAAGATACAGAGCCTATACCGGGCGAACGGAGCGGCGCCCAGGGATAATAGTAAGTGCAGGGGGATACCTGGGCGTCGCTCTCCATGTCTGTATACTTAGTTTCGATTTTTTAATCTAGTGAAAGGTCCTCTTTAAACTTGACTTACAAGTGTCAGCCAAAAATCAGGGCATAAGAGTACACTCAAACCTCATTCCAATCTCTACACCAGTGCCACTGATTCTTGCAAACATACAGAACCACCCAGAACTTAACAACATTAACCCTGCATTATAGTCTTCAAATGAATATGACACGGGGCTCATAGATTGCACACCTTACAAGGCTACTGTGAAACCAGGTGTCATCTCAGTGTTCCAGAAACAGTACCCGTTGTCCACAGAGAAAATTGAGGGCTTGAGGCCAATGATCGAGGAATTTTTAAACAAAGGCTTCCTGGAAGAGGTGATTTCCCCCTTCAGCACTCCATAAATCCTGTGGGCAAAAACAGATGGTTCAGTTCGCTTTGTGCAGGATTTAAGTGCCATCAACAACATCATTGTGCCTATAGACCCTGTTGTACCTGACATCACTCAGTTATTATCTGCCATCCCAGCAGACACTGTTTGGTTCAGTGTGATAGATCTGAAAAATGCATTCTTTTCTATCCCAGTTGACAAGAGGACCAGACTACTTTTTGCTTTTTCCTTCGAGGGGCGACAACTAACCTGGGCAAGAATGCCACAGGGATATGCTGACTCACCTGTAGTGTTCAGCATCGTCCTCCAAATGACTTTAAAACCATGGCACCCCCCCCAAGGTTCCGTGTTGTTGCAATATGTGGATGATCTACTGTTATGCAGTATGTCAGTGGAGGCCAACATTGAGGATGGTATATCACTGTTACAATGGTTGTTTGAATGTGGACACAAAGTGTCATTAGGGAAAATGCAATGGTGTAAACAGCAAGTCGAATACTTGGGGTTTGTCCTCACAAAAGGGGAAAGGAGGATCAGTCCAGAGAGAGTCCAGTCTGTAGCGGGCCTGGTCACCCCGCACTCCGAGAAGGAAATGCTATCCTTCCTTGGAATGATAAACTACTGCAGACAATGGATCCCAGACTGTTCCTACTATGACAATATCTCGACGCAGGCAACACTGGAGGACAAACCAGATTTAATAAGATGGTCTTCAGAAATGTACAATGCATTTGATTATTTGAATGTTCATTAATGTCAAGTCCAGGATTGGGCCTCCCTGACTACAAACTGCCCTTCCACCTGTTTGCACGACAAAATTGTAAAACCATGGCGGGCGTACTGACACAAGAATATGGAGGCAAGTTGCGCCCATGTGCATTTTTCTCTAAGGTAATGCTCACCTCTGTCCAAGGGATGCCGGCATGTCTGCGTTCTCTTGCAGCCTGTGCTATGATGGTAGAGTTGGCAACTCCTTTCACATTGGGACATCACACCATTTTGCACACCACCCATGATGTTGTAGGCCTACTCAAGGGCATCCACACAAACACATGTCTGCACAAAGGCTTTCAGGATATGAGGTATACTGCTCAGTGACCCCTCACTCGAAATCAAGTATGCTTCCCACACCTCAGGTCCAGCAGCAATACTAAATGCTCTTTTAGGCCTTAAGGACAGGAAGATTGCTTTTCAGACAAACATGACTGTTTACAGATACTAGAACGTGAACTTCCCCAAGACATGAGTTGTCATCTACACCTATTGAAGGGGCTCCAGAGGTTTTTGTGGGACGGCTCATGCACCAGACCAAATGACACCAGATACTGTACAGGCTACGCCATTGTCATGGTCCCAGATGTTGTACTAGAGGCAAAGCCCATAAAGTTTCAGTCTGCACAGGCAGCTGAACTCATCGCCCTTACTAGGGCATGTATTCTACATGCTGACAAACCTGTCGCCATCTATACTGACAGTAGATACGCACATGGTGTAGTTTGGGATCATGGAATGATTTGGCACAGGAGAGGTTTCACGGCAGCAGATGGTAAACGCATCTCACACTCGCAGTTGGTCGCAAATCTACTTGAAGCCATCAGATACCCTCACAATTAGCAATTGTCCACTGCAAGGCACACACCAATGGCAAGGATCATGTCTCACAAGGCAATGCGCTGGCAGATAAGGAGGTGAAACGAGTGGGAAAATGCAACCCCACAGGTCCATGTAACCATTGGGAGATGCCATGTCTGGCACCTCCAACCCCTGAGATGTCACAAATGCTTACTGATCTTCAAAGATACGCCACTGAACAGGAACGGCAAAACTGGTGTTATCCAGTATTGCAGAAAAATCCTAAGACAGGATTAGTCTGCAAAGAGGGGAAGCCATGCATTCCCCAACACAGTGCTTCCATCATTATAGCACATTTCCATGGAGTAGGACATAACAGCATACAGACAACTCAGTTATTTTTGAGTCAAAATTTTTACATTACTGACATCAGAAAGTTAGTAACAGAATATGTACACAGGTGCATTACATGTTTGAGGAACAACCCCAACAACCCCTTGAAAGTAGTCCATCAACACCTTGACTATCCCACTACTCCATTCACCCACCTACAGGTAGATTTCACACATATTCCCAAAACTAATGGTAGACAGGAATATGCTTGGTGATTGTTGACATGTTCTCCAGATGGCCTGAAGTATTCCCCACCAAATCAGAGGATGCTAAAACAACATCAAGAATACTTACCCAACAAATTATTCCTAGGTGTGGATGCCCTCTGATGATAAAATCTGACCAAGGGCCAGCATTCACCTCCAAACTCAACAAGGAAGTTGCTAAATTACTACAAAGAGAATGAAATTTCACATTCCATATTACCCACAAAGCTCAGGCATTGTGGAACGCATGAACAGGACTATCAAAGATAAATTGAGGAAGGCCACTGCAGGTACCTTTTGAAAAATGGAAAGAGATCCTACCCATAATATTTGCAGAAATAGGATGACACCCTAATAGAAGTTAGGGTTATCACCATCGAGATACCCATGGGAAGGCCTTTCTTCCCCACCCCCTGGGCAAGATGCCCAATGATAGTAAAGGAAGGAGACCGTGTTTTAATAAGGGAAGAATATGTCACCAATTGTACAGGTACTTAATAAAACTGAGGAAAAAGTTGCTTGTAAGTCTCCCTCTCTTCCACAGGAACCCACCCACCCAAATAGGGTGGGGGGGTGAGGTAGTGGTCAAAACACTGAAGAAAGGAAAATCCCAAGGTGACTTTGCATATGGCCCACCCACTACCGTGGTTGCAGTAACCAGAACAGTTGTGTTGACTGAACAATCTCCAACTTGGATCCACGCCACCCGAATGAAGCTTGTAAGAGCAAGAGAGGAGGCAGGAACGGAGGCAGACAGCCTTGGCCTTGAAGAAGGACAAGAGATACTAACGGGGGCAGACAGCCCTGACCTCCAACATGATGAGCTCCTCACTCTTTTCTGGGAAATGGTTGAATGTACTGACTAAGATTGCTTCAATAATCTTGTTGATTTTACCAATTAGTAGTAAGGGAGAAGTAGCCGCAACTAGTAAGGGCGGCGTCATCACCTTTTGGTATAATTCATCTAACACTCACGTAGCTACCTACACCTTTTGTCTTTGTGATATACTAAAAACATGTTATTACTATGAATACAGCTCTCAAAGCCTATATACAAGGACAGGCCTATGTTTGCGTAACAAGGACTCATATGGCCGGGAAAAATTGTGGATACTGGGGATCAGTGGGATGGAATACAGGGACAGAATGGGGATATAAACCAGAAAGCGCCCTCAAGAGAAAGGATAGATATTCTAAGTCCCTTCTAACTAGAATGACACTCCTTAAGGGAGGGACATGCTATATGGACACTTCTGCATTCTCCGGTGTAGGATATTGCCCAAAAAAATCACAGGAAATGAAACTTATACTAACCATAGAAAATCCTGGTAAACTGGATGAAGGAGATTACGTACTAGGATGGTCTTCCATAAAATGTGGGGAACTGCAACACTAATGTTCAGATTTAGAGATATGTATAAATCTAAAGAATATAAACCCATTACAAATGTCCCTAAAAACCCACTGGCCCCACATATAGTTTCTCTAAAAAGCCTAATGGCCATATCTGATCCCACATATGAGGATACTTTAGACATGGATGAAGTATAGTGCAGCTTCTGTGAATAAAAGTAACTGTTACATATGCGGTGCTGCCAAGCCACACCTAGGTTACCAGAAAATGTTGAAGAATGTTTTTTGACTCTTTTTGTTAATATGTCTTATAACCACAGTGCATGTACAGAATAGAAGTCAAAATACCCCCTGTTGTTAAAAAATCCTCGCCCAGGAGCAGGTATCCAGGTATATCCAGGTAACTACACATGTTACAAAGGGAGTACACATGGGAGGAATGTACAGAATTTCCCCAAAGGTTATTGTTACAAATACAGCAATCTGAATATATCCCTCACTAAGAACCAAGTATACTCCATAGGAGATGTGTACTGGATCTGTGGAGATGGAAAAAATAAGATCCAGACTGGAAGGTGCCTGGAAAGGTGAATGTGCACTTGCCAAAGTTATAATGAACATGCACATTTTTACTGAATCAGATATTACAGACAAAGGGGTGCTAAAGATAAACAAAAGAAGCAGCCCCCTTTCAAGCTTTGATCCCCATGTGTATATAGATGCAATAGGTGTTCCAAGAGGGTTCCTGATGAGTTCAAAGCTAGAGATCAAGTAGCCGCCGGATTTGAATCAATATTTCCCATTATTACTGTGAATAAAAATTTGGATTGGATAAATTACATATACTACAATCAGCAAAGGTTTGTAAACTATACCAGAGATGCATTAAAGGGGTAGCAGAAGAACTACAAGCAGACTCAATCATGACATTCCAGAATCTAATGGTGTTGGATATGATTCTCGCAGAGAAGGGCGGAGTGTGCCGAGTATTGACTGATCCAACCTCCTGTTGCACATACATACCAAATAATACTGGTCCCACTGGTAAGGTCACAATAGCTATAAAAAAGCTTGAAGATCTGTCAATAGAACTGAAAAGAACTTAGGTATAAATAATCCATTGGATCAATACTTTGGGTGGTTCACAAGTTGGAAACAAGGTCTCACGCAACTAGGATCGTCATACTAATAGTAATTGTAGTAATTGGTGTAGTAGCATTATGTGTTATTCCTTGTGTGAGACGAATGCTAGAAAAAGGGCTCTCTAATATGTTGTTATATCAGACTACTCTACCACAGGAGGATCGTAGCCCAGATGGGTATAAGAATTACCTAATATCATATAGAGAGAAAAAGGACAAGAAAGGGAAGAACCATGTAGTGTGATACACTAAAGGTTCTAAGAGGGATTGAAAGGAATCCATGTTTTTATATGTTAAAACTAATTCTGTTTTCTGTTAAGTTTCTGTTCTCTGTGTGGCCATGAATCTTATCTCTTTGGCACTACTCCCGGACAATATCCCTAATATAGAAGTTCCGTTTTAGTTTCTCTTTTGCTGTCTGTAGAATAGAATGTGCTAATATGATAGGTTGAATAAACTTACGTTGATATGCTAAACAAAGGGGGGTAAAACCCCTGTATATAAACCTGTGTGTGCTAATAATAAACTTCAGAGCGTTCATTCAGTACATCATTGTTGTGTCTGTTATTCCCTACTGAGTGAAGCGCTCTCCTGACGTCAGAACAAGATTCAAACCAAGCCGATACTAGAAGTTCGGTACCAGGTGTACCAAGAGGGACGTTGAGATTTCCTAACAGTCCTGTCTGATAGAAGCCACCTTATTGGTTGGCCAGATGGCCCAACACAATTTTGATAAAAAATTTGCAGAACGAGCTTCTAATTTTCATACAGTGAGAATGGCAATAATGCAATCTACTTTTTATTCATGTTTTTTAGTGTTTGCATTGCATGTGTCTTTGTGCATAGAACAGAGTGCTGCTACTAGTTGTCCTTGTTTGTTTTTTACATTGCCCTTTCCCTTTTTATACATAGTTTGGAGGTGCTGGTCTAACTTTCTTTTGCATTGTTCATAGAATGCTGGTTATTTTTAAGAATTGTAAAGCAACTTCTCAGACTCTTGACTAGACCATTTGGATGGGGCTTTTTTCAGACAGCATCAGACGCACATTTATAAATCATTTGTAACCACAACTGCAATCACTCAAGTACATTCATTTCTGGTTCAGGACTTGATTGACAGATTTTTATATTCTTTGGGTTTGATAGGATTCAATTTCATGCTTATTTGGGTACTGCAACTCAATGCTAAATTGTCCTACTGCATTATACTTCTGTGCCAACTAAATACATCCTTTCAAAGGAGATCAACACAATTGAACTAATTTTCACTGCGGGCAGTTCACCAAACTCTGCCTGCTGTTGTTTGAAATTTTTTTTTGCTCTGCTCCGCAGACTAATTCTCTGCCATATATTTCAAAAATAAATAGATATCTGCTTCATCATTATGGGTGACCTTCAAAAGTAGAAATGAATTTTCTCATTTCACAAAGTTGTCTGAGATTCATTTCATATTTCAAACTTTGCTAAAATAACAATTTTTACAGTTTTGCCATTTTCTTTCTCTAACAAGAGCCATGAGAGCTAAGGTGGATCTGTTCTCAAATGGATCCCAATGAATCCTAAAGACAATGACATTTACTTATTTTGGGGTCCACCAGGTTCCTCTTGGGTTTCTTTTTTTGTTTTTTTTGTTTATGGCATTGTTATACTGTACTGTACAATAGTGAAAAGACACTAAGTAGTGACACTAAATAGTGAAATAGTGAAAAGACACTAAGATACAGTATGAACCATTCAGAGTGGACAGTCATTGGGGTCTGTGAGGTCAAGATCACAGACAGTGGGAAGATAAAGAAATAAATAATTTTTTTTGTAACCAAGGTACAAAATTATCCTCACTACGTAGGGTACTTTCACACTAGGAACTCCACAATGGTGCCGGAGCGGGATAGTCCAAGGGCACGTGTGCACTAGCGGCAGCACAGATCCGACAGGCTGTTAACCCGCCAGAACAGCCTGCCGGAGTTCTTTGCCGCTAATGTGAAAACTAGCCTAACTTTAACCTATGGGGAATATAAGCATTAAATGGGTTGTCCAGTAAAAACAAACAAAAAAGTAAAACATGGCTCAGCATGATGTACGATGTAAATAATTGAAAAAAAAAAAAGGAAATCACGGGATCCCCCTGCCATTTCCTCCCACTTCAAAATGATACAGTCCCTCACTGGGTCTCTGCTTCCTGCTGCAGTGATGAAATCCCAACACGGGATATTTGACTTCTATCGCAAATCAGTTGAAAAACCAGCAGGACAATTGGATGACCACTGCTCCATTCAAACTACTCTTCACTCAATAATATGGTAATGAGAAAAGGGGGTCAGGACTCGTTCTAGTGATTGCTGGGGGTCCTAGCAGTGAACAGGTGAGAAATATTTTTTTTAACCCCTTTTAATTTGGCCATGTGGATATAGGGAAATATTTATCAAGACTGGCACTTTATGCACTGCTGGAGGATGCACTAATTTATGACAAGGAGCAGGCCTTGTTGTAAAGTATGCACATTGTTCGGCATTCTGTGCTCCTAAACATAAAACTATGACAGCTCGTAGCTGCCATAGATTCGGCTTCATTTGCGCCTGAAAATTTGGTGTAAATACAGATAAAATTTGTCTTGGGTGTTTTTTTTAGAAAAGTGGCAAGGGTGGTGTAAAAAGAGGCACTTTCGACTTTTTTTTTTAATATATTCTAACCTGATTTGTGGACCATCAACCCAGGATTAAATAAAATAGAAGAAAAACTTTATTCTGATTGGTGGATATTTAATAAGCATCCAATTAAATTCAGTGGAGTCATTATTTCAGAAGTTGCCCTACTCCAATATGACATATGATACTCTAATTGCCTCTAATTTGTCATTGACTTTCCTGGGCACTTATGCTAGGAGATAGCTGATATCCTGCATTTTTAACTAGACTAGGAACATTGACAATACTAAGTGTCATGACTTCAGCTGATAAAGTTACTGACACATAATTAACAATTAACACTACAATGTCCTTTGCAGGTACATTAAATGAAGTTGCTTAGCAACACTACATATTACATCCACTATTTAGCAATGCAGATCAAGCACTTTATTTGACTATTTCATTCAGTATCCATTCATATAATGCCTCTTGTGATGTACTGCTAGCTATTCACACTTGTTATAAGATGGATTTAGAAGTGCATAAGGTTATGGCGATATGTACTGGTAGAAATGTGGCAAGAAAGATGCACCCACTACTGGGAAAATTATGGCAAAAAAACACTCAATAAAAAAATAAATAAAATCAAGCTCAAAATCTTCAGGGCTGACTGGAGTGGAGCAGAGACTCAAGATCTAGAGTAATGTTCGAACACCAACAGTTTGAGGTGCTAAATTTTGGAAGGAATTGAGAATATATAACAAAGTTGAAAGGCGTAATTTGTAAACACACAAGGTTAATCTGCTTCTAGCCTTCAAAAGAACCTTAGAATCGGGTATAAACTTATAGGAGGATACCTTTAACCTGATGTTCCTGGAGGATAGTCAGATTTTGTCTCAAAGAGAGAAATGTGGTAGTAGCCACATTTTTTCCTGCGAGTCTGGATTAGTGAAAAAACTGGTCTTTGGCCAGATCTGTAGGCATTCTATGAGGTAGACTCTGCAGTTTGTACGTAAGAAGAGACTGGAAATGGAAGTGAAATCATAGATATCTAGAATCCCCAGTAGACCATATGCAATGGAAAATAGAGGACTGACTGATTATTATAAGAAAACTTGGCCAGGAAAGCAGAGATAGCCAATCATGGTGAAAGAAAGGAAGTGACGCAGGTTAACCTCTCGAGACATGATTGATTCACTCCACCTGCCTGATGATAGTATTCTGAGGAGAAATCCAACTTGACATCTAGCAATCTACAGAGAGATCTCGAATCCCTGATCAGAAACAATGTTATTACGCAGACCATGCAGATGGAGGATGTGCTTGAGAAACAGGTTGGCCAGAGGAATAATAGAAGGAAGACTGGTCAGAGGGACAAATGAGCAATTTTGTAAAAAAAAAAAAAAAACGTTCAAAGCCACCCAGATCATGGTACATCCATAGGATGGAGGCAAGTATGTAATAAACTCCCAAAGCATTATGTTGTCATGGAGTATCTGGCATTAGGCTTGTGCTTAGCCAGCAACCTATTGTCCCACCACACAAAATACCACATTAAAACAAAATACTAGACCAGCATAACCAGATACCGCAGTGCAGCACAAAATACTACCACAGCAGAACCAAATACTACAATGTAGAACCAAATACTTCAGTACAACACAAAATACTGCCTTAGGGAGAGTTCACATCTCCGTATTATTAAAAAAATAACAGATCCTGAAAAAAAACTCATCTTATGCATCAGTTCTGCACATTTGGCATCTGTTTGAGCCATTTCTGCCTGAGATCCATATTTTGCAGGACTTTTTTTTCGTCTAAAAAACAGATCTCTGACGGAAATGGCTCAAATGGAAATGGCTCAAATGGATAAATAACGGCAATGTGAATTCTCCATTAGCAGAGCTGGATCCCACAGTGCAGAATTGAGAATGATCAATAAATACATACAATGCAACTAAAGTGACATGTACAGGTGACCTTGGCGAGGGAGGAGTGGGTGTGCAAGTGTCTTGAGCTTTTATCTTGCAACTCCCCTCCCTGGTGGAATGAGTATTATTTATTTTGTTGTTTATGGGCAAGTGGATTAGGTTGGTGTCTTGGTGTATTTTTTTAATATTCCACTTTATTGCGGTCTCCCTCTTGATGTTAGGAACTGATTTACTGACTGCTGCCTTTTCCTTTTCCACACAGTGGAATCTGCCATCTTTTATATATTACAAATTATATTATTTTATTAGAAATACCTCTAACTCTGCGTAAATTAGTATTTTTTATTCTGGAAAAAAACTAACATAATTCTTCTTCCTATTACCCTCTCTATAAATCAATCACACACTAATACATTCTGATGCTGTCTTTCTATATTCTAAAGTATTTGGATCCAAAGAAAAATAATAGAAGAAGTGTCAGGGTGTATGAAGTTGAGTGTCAGTTATGCATCTATCTAAACTTCTTTGCACACTACTGAAGTTGTCAGAAAATAAATAGAGCCCTATCTACACTAGCTACCTGGCGGTAAATAAGTTATTACTGATGTATTGTTTATCGCCATATCTCTGCGCAATTTACACTCTGCAAATGACAGCTTACTTTGATTGAACGTTCGGTTTTCCAGCATCAGCAGCTTCCAAGTGAACTAGTTTGGAAAATGTGGCTAATGATTTGTGCACAGAAATATGAGGATATCTGACAAATCCTCAAAACACAAGCATAATTGAGATTACTAATTGATTCATTCAAGAGGATTTGTCACCTGAATATGTGGCAGCTTAATATGTTGAGAGGTATTCTGTACTATAAGGCCAAATGGCACGATAAACTATTGTTTTATTTCACTACATAGCCTAACAAAGAAATATACCGTAGTTATGAGTCTGCTATATATGTGCAGTGAGAACTCCCCCATCCCTCCTGCCCCTCCTGCCCCTCCTACCCCTTCTGCCCCTCCTGCCAGTGACTGATGGCTGCCAGGTATACAGTAGTGTTGAGCACGAATATTCTAATCTTGATTATTTTTATCGCGAATATCGGCACTTTGAGAATTCGCAAAGATCTAGAATATATTTCTATATCTTCGTAATAGTGACTATTCTATATTTTTTTTATTACTAGATAAACCTATAATCCTTTCTTACATATTGTATATAGCAACTCTTAATCTTTATTATGCTATCTATCATCCATACCAATTTTTTTTATAGTTATTATTTCACCTACCATTAATAATTTCATTTTGCAATATTACTTTATTTTTTAAATAAAGCATTACCTATAACTCATAATAAACAATATGTAACAGACAATCACACAAAAGCTGTATGTGTAAGCCAACAACCTATCCATGAGACAGGTACAGTCAGCATACCTTACAATAGCAGCCTTGTGTGCAATGAGACATTCAAGATCAGCTCTCATCTGACTGAGAGCCAGTAAGCCTGAAAGTTGCTTGATTTGAGTTGGATGGCTTGGGGGACCTGCACACCTAGATCATTATCATTAGGGTGACAAAAATTGAAAATTTTATTTATGGATGCCAGCTAACTCTTCTCTCATTGCTTAGGAGAGCTGCATAAAAAATTTCAGTTTTCTAATTGTCCTAACATTTATATTCAATAACCTTTCTATACTGTTTTGTAATGTAAACTCATTTGCATAAACATGGGCATAGGGGAAAGACATGCGAATAGTGTTTTTAACTGAAAAACAAGCCAGATTCTTCTAATTTGCATGTCTTTCCCATATGCCCATGTTTATGTAAATTAGCTTTCATGACAAAAAATATATAATTCAATTTTTATGATAATGATCTAGGTGCGCAGGTCCCCCAAGCCATCCAACAAACATCAAGCACTGGTCTGGATTGGTCTGGTACGGCAGATACATCGATGATCTGCTCATGATTTGGGCGGGCGATGTGTCTGCCGTCCCAGACCTCCAGGCCTACCTTAATGGTAATGATTATAATCTACGCTTCACGTGTACTGTGAATGAATCCCATATCAACTTTCTTGACTTGACACTCCACGGCAGTCCAGGGGAGGTGGTGCACACGCGAACTTACCGAAAAGATATAGCTGGAAACTCGATCCTGAATGCCAGAAGTCACCATCCTCTGCATACCATCAGGGCGATTCCCGTGGGGGAATATATTCGGACTGCAAGAAATTGCAGTTCACCAGAGCTATTAGCAGAGGAATTCAGCAGGGTAGATAAAAGGCTCAAAGCTAGAAACTATCCTGACTGGATGTTACAAAGAGGCCAAAATATTGCACTACGCAAAAATAGACAAGAAATTGCTTTTCGGAAAATCAAAGGATTGCAAAGAATCCAATATTTCTGCGGGGAGTGTGAGGCGTATGGAGACAGTGACCGGACAACACCCCTACTTTATCTCTGACATATAGCAGAGAATTCAATCAAATCAGTTCTACAATCAAACGATGCCTCCCCATCTTATATGATGATGAGATTTTATATAAAGCTTTAAAATCAGGCTGTAGAATTGTTTCTAGGAGGGCTACCACGTTGTCCTGCTCACTGTCTCTATCCCTCTTCACTTCCAACAGAAAGGAAGCCAACATTAAATCTAGTTGGCTTATTTACAAGGGTTTCTCCAGATGTGGGGGCCACCCCTGTAAAAGTTGCAACTACGTGATCCCCTTACAGTCATTTGATAAATCCGACCATTCCTGCAGTTTTCCCATCCAAAGTTACATTAATTGCAACACTGAAGGAGTGGTCTATATCATAAGGTGCACTGACTGTGACTTGATGTATGTTGGGAGTACGATCCGAAAATTTAGGAATCGACTCCTGGAGCATCTCAATTACATCCAAAACCCGAATGCCTTAAATGTCTCCAATGCAGCGAGATATTTTATACAAACACATGCACGTCAGGTTAAAACATTCAAAGCCTTTGCAATTGAGAGGGTCTTTGCTCCTAGGAGGGGGGGGGGATCATTGCAAAAAACTTTGCCTACGAGAAGCTTTCTGGATTTTTAGACTCAATACCAGAGTCCCAAATGGTTTGAATCTGAAAAGAGAACTAATGTATGTATATCAGTAATTTTGATAGATGCCGAAACCAGAATGACCAATGCTGCTATTGCAGTAATACTCTGCTATTTAATATATGCGATCCCCCCCTTTTACATGCAGTTCCCAAGGACTTAATTTTGATGGAGTTCCCGCGGTGTGTATAATAAATTAGGCATGCACTCAACTAATACACATTCACTAACCATGTAAACTAAACTACCCAGACAAATTATTTTAATTTTCATGCGTAATAAACTGTATATTTATGTAATCTTCAGGATCTGCATTCCACGGCAGTGTATTGTGCCATATTGGTTTTGTTATTAATATGTTTTTACAAGTTGTTATATGGAATATGCTGTTCACACTGTGCGGTTTTTGTCCTTTCCCCTGCATGGGTTTGGAACATGGGATTTGGTCCCATAAGGGTTAATTCAGAAGGAACACTCCCGCACAGTGTGTAACTCATTTAATATGTGATTAGCAGGTTGTAAGAAAGGTGTGATACATAGTGGACAACCAATGGAGTTGGTGCATTGTCTCTCAGAATTTTGGAGGGTTGGACATCATACTCCTTTAAATAGTGGGGTCACACTATGAAGCACCGTTACGACTAAGGGTCTAGTACCCGAAACGCGTCAACGTTTTGCATTCCGTGTACCAAGTGGTCATGTCTGCTGTTTTGTATGTTCAATAAAAGAAGAAGCTTTTAAGAGGATTTCCAATGCTTCCGAGACCTTTCCTTCCTAGTTACTTGCAGCCTGCAGTGGGGACACTCCCCTAAGGTCTCTGGAGTCTGGACTATTGTACAACCAGGAAGGTGAGCTGGATAAAGTTTTTTTCTGCAAACATCAAGCACCTTTAAGGCTCACTGGCTC
This sequence comes from Bufo bufo, assembly GCF_905171765.1. Lineage (NCBI taxonomy): Eukaryota > Metazoa > Chordata > Amphibia > Anura > Bufonidae > Bufo > Bufo bufo. The sequence goes on along the minus strand of NC_053390.1, from coordinate 275,742,442 downwards.
TCAAGTCTGTGTAAATAGAGAGCTGGTCTTGAATAACTCATAGTGCACAAGGCTGCCATTGTAAGGTATGTTGACTGTACCTGCCTCATGGATAGGTTGTGGGCTTGCACATAGATGGCTTTTGGCATATAGTCTGTGTGTGATTGCTTGTTATAGATAATGAAATTGCACGCGCAACACATGGATGTTACATAGGCGATTTTTGCAATCGCCAATATTCAGTGAAATATCGTGAATTCGAATATTGCTTATTGCGCTCATCACTAGTATATAGTACATGTAGATACAGTACAGGGCATCTATCAGTCTTATATAGGGAAGCATATTCAGGTGCATGAAACACTTTGACAATTAGTATCTGCTAATTCAAATATTCAGCTAAAATACCAGTAATGTGTCACAAATTTAACATATGCTCGTTTGTTAAAGTTACTGGCCATTCATGAGCTTTTCAGCTTCGTCTAGGTGCAGAGGTCTGATCTGTGACAATAATTTAGCCACAGTGCCAACAGGGAGTCTGAGGTAGTCTAAGACATACCTCCTGTCTCCTTATTGGTTCAGGCTACTGTTCACTTATTGCCCCTGCAGCTCTGCCTCCTCAGATTGGCTGAAGTGTATGAACACAAGGCTATGACATACTCACAAGGAAGTCAGGGCATGTAGAGCGTAATTTATTTACAGTAAGATAAAAAGAACAGACTACTGAACCACTAGTTATATAAAGAAGAAATATTATGGGACTACCATGCATACTGTATACCTTACTAAGGGGTATCTGTAGGGTCACTTTAAGGAAGCTGATTACAAATAATATATGCATGAGTTCAATAAATCTTTCATAGGGTAGTAGGAAGAGTAGATAGATAGATAGATAGATAGATAGATAGATAGATTCCTTCCTCTTTTGGGAGCATTATACTTTGCATCCTCAAAATCATTTTTTAAATTGGTATTAATGAAAGAGGACCTTTCACCAGAATAAAACATCTAAACTAACTATACAGACATGTAGAGCGGCGCCCAGGGATCCCCCTGCACTTACTGTTATCCCTGGGCACCGCTCCGTTCTCCCGGTATAGCCTCCGGTATCTTCACATGTTAGGCTCCACCCAGGGGAACCTGACGGCGTCTCATTCTCCCATGCTGTAGCGCTGGCCAATCGGAGCGCTCAGCTCATAGCCTGAGAGAAAAAAAAAACCTCTCAGGCTATGAGCTGAGCGCTGCGATTGGCCAGCGCTACAGCATAGGAGAAAGAGACGCCGTCAGGTTCCCCTGGGTGGAGCCTAACTATCAAGATACCGGAGGCTATACCGGGTGAACGGAGCGGCGCCCAGGTATAACAGTAAGTGCAGGGGGATCCCTGGGCGCCGCTCTCCATGTCTGTATAGTTAGTTTAGATGTTTTATTCTGGTGAAAGGTCTTCTTTAAACATTTTCAGCCCCACTCTCTGTACAGCCTTGAGATTCTCTAGTACCAGGCTCTGTGTATATACTGTTTCTCACCAGGCAGCTCAGCTAACGACTCCTTATTTTTGATCTCCTGAACTCATAAACACTCATTATAGCTCAATTTTTATCTTACTGATATGAATATGCCTTAAATAAGTGTTAAAAGCTAGAGTTAAAAGTTCAAAGATAAGGGATATACATAGCTGGCAGATAATGGTTCAATGTGAAAGTAAGAGTAAGAAACTCACAGCTAGGCAAAGAGATAACCTTTTATGACACAAACTGCTGAAATATTTAATAAAGACCAATTGAAAAAAAAAGACTTTTAGCCCAAAACGAGTAGAAATGCCCTCAAAGAGATTCATAGCCTTTAATTTCAGAGAGAGAGAGGCGGATAATTAGAGTACTCAAAAAAGTTATTTCAGTGGAGGAGCTGTTACTCCATAATGGCCTCATGTGCATAGTCATATTACAAATTCACTCAACCCCCTTGTTTTACAATACCTTAAAGGAGTTGTCCAGCAATACAGTAAATAATTATTCCCTGATTATTCCTGCAATCTGTCTCCGATTGGGAAGAATCATACTTACCTGCTCCCGGCATCTCCGATTCTGCACGCTGGCTCCTGTGTGCCAATCTTCCACCCTGAAACTTGTTTACTTTCTCTTGGGCATGGGTTTCGTCAGCTGTTCTGCTGCAGCCAACCACTGGCTTCATCAGTGTCCATAATAGACATGTTACATCTGAAGCAGCAGAGCAGGTGGCCATACCCATAGTAGTGAGGAAATAAACAAGCTGTGGACCACAAGATGGACATGTGGAAGCCGGCTTGCAGAACTGGAGCTGCGGGGAGCAGTTAAGTAGGATTCTTTCCCTAGTGGAGGCAGGATACAGGCATCAGGGGAAAAATTACTTATTCCTGGACAACCCCTTTAATGCAGCTTCTGATTGTATATGGAGGTGTACAGATTTTTTATTTCATTTCAGATACTTGAAAAATCTGACAGAAATAAAGTAGATTGTCTGATAATATCTATAATGATTGCTTCTAGTAGAGCATTCCGTTATTCATTCCGTCATAATAGAAGTCTATGGCCTGCATAACAGATACATCCCGTTTCCGTTATACTGGAGAGGACTCCACTGCATAACGGAAAGGGGACAAATCCGTTATGCAGGCCATAGACTTCTATTATGATAGAATGAATGACGGAATGCCTCTAAAGGCATTCCGTTATGCATTCTGTCATAGAATTGCGTTATGATCCGTGGTAACGGAATCCATAACGTAATTCTGCTTTTACCACCAAACGAAGCACAAATGAATTTCAAAATATGAAATTCGCTAATCTTTAATTGTCACCATAAGGTGACACACAGAGTGCCAGTGGATTAACAGTATGGCGCAGCATGGACTCCTTATGCTGCTATACAGGGCAGACAGCACTACCATGTGCTAGAAATTGTCATGTATATCCAGTGTGCCAAAAAAGAAAGGTGGTTCATATACAAGAAAATCACTTGAACAGCTCTATGGCAGTTTTGAGCTTGTCGTTCAGTGCTATGCCAAGGCAAAGCACGCGTCAATGTCAATGAGAGTATTTAGTCACTGACTGACATCTCTCATGAGAATATGGCCATGTTGACCCCTACAATAGTGGTCAATAGTCTGAGAATAAAAATGCTCAATACTTTTAGGACTCTTTGCTTAACATTAAGTAGCTATTATCTAAAAAAAATTGAACTAAAATGAGCAACAAATGCACGCTCTATGCCAGTGATGCCCAACCTGCGGCCCGCGAAGCCGTGTCATGCGGCGCATGCAGTAACAGGACTTTATCAGCGCTGCCTCCTAGCTAATTTATTCACTGCACTTGCCTCTGTGAAATTGAAGAGAAGCGCTGTAATCTCACACAGGCGCACTGGCAGAGGCATCAAAGTGCGCATGCACCAACTTCCTGGCCTCTGCCAGTGCGCCTGTGCGAGATTACGGCGCTTCTCTTCAATTATACAGAGGCAAGTGCAGTGAATAAATTAGCTAGGAAGCGGCTCTGGGTGGGGAGGAGATCTGTGGATGACACTGAGGGGGATATCTGTGGATGACACTGAGGGGGGATCTGTGGATGACACTGAGGGGGGGATCTGTGGATGACACTGGGGGGGGATCTGTGGACGACACTTACGGGGGGATCTGTGGATGACATTTACGGGGGATCTGTGGATGACACTTACGGGGGGATCTGTGGATGACATTTACGGGGGGATCTGTGGATGACACTTACGGGGGGAACTGTGGATGACATTTACGGGGGGAACTGTGGATGACACTTATGGGGGGATCTGTGGATGACACTTACGGGGGATCTGTGGATGACACTTACGGGGGGATCTGTGGATGACACTTACGGGGGGATCTGTGGATGACACTTACAGGGGATCTGTGGATGACACTTACGGGGGGATCTGTGGATGACACTTACGGGGGGATCTGTGGATGACACTTACAGGGGATCTAGGGAGGGGTGTAGGGATGTTGGGGTGGGAGGTCCTGGAGGGGTGTCTGGGTGGGAGCTCTGGAAGGGGTGGGAGGTCCGATAGGTATGTGGGGGTGGGAGATCCGGAAGGGGGGCCCATAAATTTTTTTGCTATGGGGCCCAGTCATTTCTAGCTACGCCCCTGATTGGTAAGATTGGGCGGGCACTGGAGCGATAGAGCGCCCTGCTGTAGGAGAAGTCGGTGGGAGATGAAAGGAGGAGGGGCCAGCTCCTGGTGGTGTCAGGCAGACAGCGCAAGCATGGCGGTGGAGGATCTGACTGAAGCCTAAAGACCAGACATCAAGGTAGACCTGCAGAAGAAGGTGACAGCGCAGTATGTGATGTATACATGTGTGTAATGTATGTAGTGCAGTGTATGATCATCACATACTGCACTACATACATTACACACATATATACATCACATGCCCCCTCACAGTAATAATGCCAAGATATGTGCCATCTTCACAGTAGTAATGCTCACACATGCCCCCTCACAGTAGTTATGCCCAGATATGTGCCCCCTCACAGTAATAAAGCCAAGATATATGCCCTCTTCACAGACGTAATGCTCACACATGCCCCCTCACAGTAGTTATGCCCAGATATGTGCCCCCCTCACAGTAGTTATGCCCAGATATGTGCCCCCTCACAGTAGTTATGCCCAGATATGTGCCCTCTTCACAGTAGTTATGCCCTGATATGTGCCCTCCTCACAGTAGTTATACCCTGATATGTGCCCCCTCACAGTAGTTATGCCCAGATATGTGCCCCCTCACAGTAGTTATACCAGATATGTGCCCTCTTCACAGTAGTAATGCTCACACGTGTCCTCCCACAATGTTTGCATTTCTTTCTGGCAAAGCTACCTGGTTCCGGCCCGCAAAATTTATACCAAGTCTAGTGCGGCCCTCAGACGAAAAATGGTTGGGCACCACTGCTCTATGACATTCACTTACATGCAGCTTTACTTGTCCGGCCGAATCCCAGCATATTTAGTCAATGGGGCTTGTGGGCATTCCAGAGAGCTCTGACAGGCTGTTCTCTGCTGAAACTAATAACTGTAAAGTTAGCCTTATTTGTTGGTTAGCACGTCAAAGCAGATTTAGTATTGAGTTATTATGATGTGTAGTGCTAAATTACAAAATCTGCTCATGTTTCCATAATATAGCCCTGCATACATATTTATATAAAAAAAAATCCTGCATGATACAAAACTCTAAAGGCAGCACAATATGCTGAGTTACAGTATACCTCAAAGAGCACAGACAGAAAAAACTGCCAAGGAAGCTCATCAGATTACCTTTTTGTACAGCTGAACCAAGAGTTAGTCAATCAGAATATGCTGTATAGTGGTATCTACTGTTATTTTCCTAATAAAATGGATAAAATGTTCCTGGAAACTCAATACAATACAAATGGTTATGTATGCACCTGTTAAATATAGAGGATGTAAGCGCCAAATAAGAAGTTAATGAAGCATTGGCTCTGAATTCATGGTTTGTACATACAGTACTTAAGAGCTTAATTACCCAACCTGCCTTTTCCATTTTATAGAGGTGTATAAAGCCTTATCCTAGATTATAGGGAGTATGTTTGTGTTGAAGCACAGTTATGAGAATAAATGTAAAAATTGTGTAAATGTCAATTTTATTTAAACATGCTAATTAAACACATAAAAAAAAATCTATTTTCTTTCCATGTATGAAATGCTATACTATATACAGTATATTATATGTGTTTGGTGATGTCACTGTAGTGTAGAATTACATAAAACAACTTCACTTATTATTAAATATTCTATTCATCTTTTGTCCAATTATACAGTATTTTCTCCTGGAAATAAAATAATAGAATACATTGGCAACTTGGTGTGTCCCATCCAGGGGCGTAACTACCATAGCGTCAGACCATGCGAGTGCTATGGGGCCCAGGGCAAGAAGGGACCCAGTCTTAGTTGGGACCATCTCCTCTTCTACTGGAGGTGAAAACTTGGTCAGGCCTCTACCCTAAAAAGAACAACTTTTAGCAAATTGGAAAAATGGCCCAAGGGTCATTGAAAAGGGTTTAGGTAGAAACCCTTCTGTCCTGTGTGGGGGGCCTGGTTTGATCCTTGCTATGGGGCCCTTACTTCTCTATGTACGCCACTGGTCGCATCATACTTTAACACAGTCCAATCAATAGAGACAGAATTGAACTGTATAGGGACACATTGTATTGTGAAGAAGAATGGTAATGTGTCAAATCTCTTTTTATTATTCAATGATATATTGCGGTACATACAATAAATAGTATAAAGAGAATAACTTACTCACAACAAACAGCACAATCACCTAGAGGTTAAAATATTATCCTTGACACATTGTTCTAAAGTGAACAGACTAGTCTTTAATTGACTACATTTGTATGTCTACCTCTATAGTGCTGGTGAGATAAGCATCAAAAAATTTGAAACACAGATCAACAATTAGAGATGTAAAAGGCGATAGAGAAAGTAAAATGGAGAGAGAGTAAGGTAAAAGTTTGGGAAGGTGACGTAAGGAGGAGGGGGTATTAAGGGTACGCGTTGCACTAGTTCTTCTTAAGGTTTGTTTAGTGATCTGTAGAAGAATAAAATAAAAAAGAAAGAAGAATGGTAATGACCAGTTATTTTTAGGTTTCCAGGAGGAATAACAGAGAAACGGCAAAATACTGAGTTGGAGATATTCTCCAGAATTTTTTTTTTATGGGGAAGGAAAGTAATAACTAAAACCGAGATGTCAGGAGTGGTGACAGGTTTACCTTCCCATGCTGGGAGCCAGTACTTAATGGCCAGCATTTTACATTTACAGCTCTGTGATTGTGGGAACAGAGAAGCCAGCTATGGAAATGCTCATTAGTACCGGAGGATCAGGAAGCAGTGAAGGCTCTGTACTCACCGCTTCCTGGTCCTCGGCTGTCGGCTGTGAAGGCTGCGCACAGCGTGAGAGCGCTCTGTGACCTCACGCTGTGCGCTCCAGTTCACAGCACAGCCGACGCAGGAGGAGCAAGAAAATCGCGGGAGGTGAGGAGCTGCGGCGTCCAGGAGCAGGAGAGGTAAGTGCTTTATTTATTTTGTGATCTGAGGCTGGGGGCTGCTGCATTATGGCTGGGGGCTGAAATATATATGACTGGGGGCTGATTAACATATGGCTGGGGGCTGATATGAGGCATGGAGGACTGAAATGAGGCATTGGGGTCTCATCTGAGGTCTGATTGGGGGATCTTCTTTATATTGGGCTCTGATCTGAGGTCTGATCTGAGATCTTATTAACATTGGGGATCTGATTGGGGCTGTGAGATGAGGTCTGATTAATATTGAGGGTCTAATTGGTGGTCTGACCAGAGGTGTAATGAAAAATATTTTCTTCTTATTTTCCTCCTCTAAAACCTAGGTGCTTCTTATGGGCAAAAAATATGGTATATATATTTTGTGAGGCAAAAAAATAATGATAAAAGCACACAAAAAGAAGTAAAGAACACAATCTTTATACATTTGAGTTGTTAGACTATCAAAGATGTGTCCAGACTCATCCTGTCCTGAATTTTCCTTAAATTTCTCAATGTACAAAATCGATATCACCTTGCTACACTCATTAACAGACGTATACTTTTTTTTAACATGGAAGTCTATAAATAACAGATAACCCAGGGATGGCAAAAGAATGTATGGTTTTGAATACATGTAAAATGTATAATATTTCTAAGGAAATCTACCAAAATGTAATGTAAAGCAGACAGACCTGCGTGGCTGCTGTCTTTCATTTTGGAGGCCCTGTTCTGGACATAGGTGCAGATCTCAGAGGTGGGACCCGCACATATCTGACATTTGTGGCATATCCTAACGATATGCTACAAATGTTGAGATGGGAAAATCAATTTAAAGAACCTGTCTACTGATCTAGCCCCTCTACCCATATAAATATCCGTTATGGCAAGTGATTTTTTCCCCTAAAACTTATTTAGCAGATGAACAGCTTTACATGGCTGTTATGACTTCCAGCAGGCTGTTCCATGCAGCGTTTTTTATTTGGACGAATCCCAGATCTCCGGAGGACCCCATTATAGTCAATGAGGCCGGCGGGCATTCCAGTAACATCCGACGATGCTGGATCCAGAGAACTCCGGCACGCTGTTCTCAGACAGAACTTATAATGGCAATATGAAACAGGCCTAAGCAATATTTTTCCAGAGATTCTTTCTTATACAGATTTTATTCTTTGTCTGGTATGAAGGCATGACAAATAGTATAATATTAACTTAATGGTTTTGAAAACTAGAAACAGGTATTGCTTTTTGCTTTGTGACAAGCGTTCTATGGGACGACACAGGAATAAAGAGTGTTATGGAGCACTTAGGATATAGATCAAAGAACACTAAACTCAGCAGAGCAGCGCAGACATGAATTCATCACAGTGTACAGTATTATTGGTAGATCTTCCTCAAATAGTCAACGTAAAAATCACAAATGCTACAATTTTTCTCATCTCTCTGGCAATGTTGTATTTCATTTCAGGGCCACTGAACAAAAAAAAAAAAAAAGGAAACATTTCTGAAATATGGTTCTGTGTACTGCAAATTTGATTCATGTAATTAAAGAGACTGCTTCTGAAGAGCATAAAAAATCTATAAATATCAAATGATAGGCCTTTAAAGATGGGACCCACTCAGGAACCGAGGGGACACTATAGCAATTAGGAGCCTACAGTTTTACACAGCAGACATCCACTGGCCATATTTGTGAGTGAAAACAACTCTAATCACAGATGTATAGCACCTTAGATGCCATGGTCAATTGCAACCAAGACACTGGAGTGGTGAACTGGAGGGAGGTGGTGAACTGGAGGGAGATGGCTCCCTTCAATACACAAATAGACCCCCTGTGATAAGTTCACAGGAGCTGTTTGGTTGCCAGGGCAGGCATGTGAAGGTTTAGGGTCTGCAATTGTAAAGTTGCTATTAAGCCCTACTGCCTCAAAAAAATAGAATAAAAAATGAACTAAAAGTCATGCATAATTCAAAATTATATCAATATAAACTACAGCTTGCCCAGCAAAATAAAACCATTACACAGCACTGAAAATTGAAATATAAAAAGTCATGGGTGCAGAATATGGTGATGCAAAGAAAATTTTTGTTTTTCAATTTTCAGGCTCTACGTTCCAGAAATTGTTTTACATGCCTACTCAGTCCATTGCTGGCTGCAGCAATGACCAAATTTATCTAATTATTTGGCTGTCAAAGCTGTTTCTGAGATATCGAGTCTGAGAAGGGAAACTGGAGAGGAGCAGACACCGCAACAGAGATCGAGCAAAGCAGTAAGGGATCATTACTTCATTGGTTGTTAATTTTGCCCTCTCCTACCCCATTTTTATTTATATCTCACTGGAACCCTTTTAATTTAGCAATGAATTAATTTGAGAAAGATTAAAATTGATGGACATCTCTTTTTTTCTACATATGTACTGATATAGGTAATGCCACTACCTCACGTTCAGTGAAGTTCCAATTTTTACATAAGATCCAGAAAGTACAACAGTGTAAATATAGACCAACCTTGGTGGGAAATGAACCCCTTAAGGACCCTTGTCATACATCTACGTCACAGCTGGACGTGACTTAAAGACCAGCGATGTACATGTATGGCAGGCTGATCGGGCAGGTGCAGGAGCTGTGCCCACCCGATCAGCAGCACAGACCCAGCAGTCACTAACAGCCGGGTCCCTGCTGCATACACCCGCATCGGTGAAGACACCGATGCCGGCGTATTAACTCCTTGTATGCCACTGTCAAAGATGACCGCGGCATGCAGAGGGTTTGCGGAGGGTACGGGTGTCCTCCGCATCTCCATTGGGTCCCCATGCTGCAGTGGCGGGGAACCAATGGCAGAGAAGGCAAGCCCGATGTCTTCCATAGGCATCGGAGCTTGCCTCCTACGGAAGCCTGTGAGATCCTTAGGCTGGGTCTCACAGGCAGGCTGTCATCAAAAAAAGCTGACAGCCAATGCATTACAATACAGGTTGTATTGTAATGCATTGCAGAGGGGATCAGATCCCAGAAGTTGAAGTCCCACAGTGGGACAAAAATAAAAAGTAAAGTAAAAGTAAAAAAAGTGTTTTTCATAATAAAAAAATAACGTTTCAAGTAAAAAGAAATAAGAAAATTTCCCAAAATAAAACATAAAATTGTGAAAAAAATTATAATAAATATTAAAAAGATACATTTTTTTGTCAACTTACATCACAAAAAGTGCAACACTAAGCAATCAAAAAGGTGCATGCCCTCCAAAATAGTACCAATAAAACCATAATCTCATCCCACAAAAAATAAGACCCTACCTAAGACAATCGGCCAAAATACAAAAAAAACTATGGCACTCAGAATATGGAGACACTAAAACATGATTATTTTTGTTTCAAAAATGCTTTATTATGTAAAACTGAAACAAACAGCCCAAAAAAGTAGTCATATTTGGTATTGTCGTGTCCATAAAAACATGCTCTATAAAAATAGCACATGATCAAACCTGTCAAATGAACAGCGTAAAAAAACGAAAAATAAAAACGGTGCCAAAACAGCTATTTTTTGTTACCTTACCTCACAAAAAGCGTAATATACAGATGAAACTCGAAAAATTTGAATATCGTGCAAAGTTCATTTATTATAGTAATTCAACTTAAAAGGTGAAACTAATATATGAGAGATACTCATTATATGCAAAGAGAGATATTTCAAGCGTTTATTTGTTATAATTTGATTATGGCTTACAGCTTATGAAAACCCCGAAGTCACAATCTCAGGTACCCTTTGCTCAGGGGGTATGGATTAATTAGCTGACTAGAGTGTGACACTTTGAGCCTAGAATATTGAATCTTTTCACAATATTCTAATTTTAAGTTGCATTAAGGCAACTACTTTTAAGTTGCATTACTGAACTAAATGAACTTTTGCACGATATTCAAATTTTTCTAGTGTCACCTGTAGAGCAACCAAAAATATAATATGTACCCTAAAATAGTACCAACAAAACTGCCAGGTAATCCTATAGTTTCCAAAATGTGGTCACTTTTTGGGAGTTTCTACTCTGGGGGTGCATCAGGGGGTCTTCAAATGTGACATGGCAACTTAAAATTATCCCAGTGAAATCTGCCCTCCAAAAACCATATGGCAATCCTTTCCTTCTGCGCCCTGCCGTGTGACTGTAGCAGTGTATGACCACATATGGGGTGTTTTTGTAAACTAATGAATCAGGGTAATAAATATTGAGTTTTTTGGGCTGTTAACCCTTGCTTTGTTACTGGAAAATATGGATTAACCCTTTTGCTACCAGCGCCATACATGTACAGCGCTGGAAGCGCTAGGCAAGCATGATGCCCGCTCTGCTGTTTCAAACAGCAGAGACCTGCGGCTAATTAGCACAACTGGCATTAATGCCGATCACGGCAATTAAATGCTTTAGATGCCATGATCAAGTGAGATCACAGCACCTGAATGCGCAAAAACCAGGAGTACTGAAGCCCTGTGCGGCCAATCGGGACTTCAGTACATGCGATGAATGCGCTGAGTCTCTATGAAGAAATTCAGAGTATTAATGCTGCAATTCTTATTTTGGCCACCAGAAGGCAGACCCACATAAGAAATTAGGTCATTTTTGAGCCTTAAAATGAAGATAAAAAATAAAAAAAATTAATAAAAAAATATATAAAAAAATAAAAAAATATAAAAGTTGAAATCACCCTTTCCGTATAATAATAAAAAAAAATACCTGAATAACAATAAATATAAACATCCTGGGTATCACCGTGACTGAAAACACTCATAATATTAAAATCTAAAAAAGAAAAAAACAATACAGCGAAAAAAGTGTAAAAATGTCCGATTTGCAATTTTTTCATTGCTTCTCTTACCCAAAAAAATGAAATTAAATGTGATCCAAAAGTCAGGCACACTCCAAAATGGTATCAATAAAAACTATGAATTGTCCGGCAAAAATAAGTCCCTAAACAGCTCAGTAGACATAAGTATAAAAAAGTTATGGGGGTCAGAATATCGTGATGTAAAAAAAATGAAAAATTCTCAAAGTTTAAATTTATTTTTACACTATTTACGCATAAAAAACCTATACATATGGGATATCGTTATAATCGTACTGACCCAGATAATGAAGGGCATGGGTCAGTTTTGCCGTAAACAAAATGCCGTGGGAACAAAACCTGTAAAACCGTGGAGGGATTGCATTATTTTTCCAATTCCACCCCATTTGGAATTGTTTTACCGCTTCCCACTACGTCTTATGCCATAATTAATGGGGGGACTAAAAATTACAACTTGTTCCGCAAAAAATTAGCCCTCATGCAGCTATGTGACTGGAAATATAAAAAATGGCTGACGGAAAATAGGAAAGAAAAATGAAAACGCAAAAATGAAAAAAAAAATAACTCTGGTAGCCAAAGTGTTAAAATGGAAAATCTGCCAAAAAAGTTAAATTCGGAAATTTCACCTACATTTTCCTTTAATTCTTGTGGAACACCTAAAAGTTTAACAAAGTTTGTAAAGTCAGTTTTGAGTACCTTGAGGGGTGTAGTTTCTAAAATGTGGCCATTTATGGGTAGTCAGACCACACATGGAGTACTGTGTGCAGTTCTGGGCTCCTGTGAACAAGGCAGACATATCAGAGCTGGAGAGAGTTCAGAGGAGGGCAACTAAAGTAATAACTGGAATGGGGCAACTATAGTACCCTCAAAGATTATCAACATTAGGGTTATTCACTTTAAAAAAAAGACGACTAAGGGGAGATCTAATTATTATGTATAAATATATCAGGGGACAGTACAGAGATCTCTACCATCATCTATTTAACCCCAGGACTGTGACTGTGACGAGGGGACACCCTCTGCGTCTGGAGAAAAGAAGGTTTGTACACAAACATAAAAAATTATTCTTTACGGTAAGAGAAGTGAGACTATAGAACTCTCTGCCTGAGGAGGTGGTGATGGTGAGTACAATAAAAGAATTCAAGAGTAGAGTTGAGCGGACACCTGGATGTTCGGGTTCGACGGGTTCGGCCGAACTTCGGAAAAAAGTTTGAGTTCGGGACCCGAACTTGACCCCGAACCCGAACCCCATTGAAGTCAATGGGGACCCAAACTTTGAGCACTAAAATGGCTGTAAAAATGTCATGGAAAGGGCTAGAGGGCTGCAAATGTCGTCAAAATGGGGTTAAGAGCATGGCAAGTGCTCTGCAAACAAATGTGGATAGGGAAATGACTTAAAATAACATAAAATACATAAAAATAAAAAATAATAATCTTAATCTAGGAGGACCAGGTCCATATGGAGTAGGAGGTTGAGGTGGCGGTGTAGGTGGAAGTGGAGGAGGAGGAGGTAGCCTACACTGCTTTTTGGTTTAAAATGTATTTATATTTTTTAAATTAGGGTACACCCCAAAACATTGGGAAATATAACCCTCCTCCAGTCGTGCTAAACACACGTTCAGACAATACACTGGCTGCAGGGCAGGCCGGCACCTCCAAGACGTAAAGGCATGTGCCCAATTTGGAGACCCAGAATTTGCAGGGGCTGTCCCCTGTCAGTTAGTTCGTGTAGGCGTGTGCATACTTACTGCCCCACCATGTCGCACGTACCCCTGATGTTCACGATCCAATTTGATATCTGCTCTATCAACTTTCGATGTTCTTTTATGCGCCTACCATGGTGGTCACGGGTGGTGGGGAATCAGGGTTCCAGGCCGGAGAGGGAGCGTGAGAAAAAGAGACCAAAATTAAGGGAGATAAATTTATAAAAATATGTTGGGATCGAGCAGAAATGTGGGAAAAGCTATTCAGGCGCAAATGTGGGACAAATTACAGAAGCCCAAATGTGGGCCAAAAGAGTCAAGCGGAATTGTGGGAAAAGCTATTGAGGCGCAAATGTTGTCTAAAAGAGTACAGCAGAAATGTGGGACAAAGTATTGAAGCTTAAATGTGGTACAACTTATTTAAGTTTAAGCATTGAATCAAAGGAGGTGGCGTGCATCAATTAAAAAAGCATTTCAGAAATTTTATTCCCTGTCACCTATGCAGGGGTTTATTCACTTCTAAAATTGTATAATGTCAACCCAAGAATGTAACAGAGAAATTACAGAAATTAATTAACCTGTCTACTTGGTAGAGCAGCGGTCTATGACAGAAAACAATTGTTTATTGTCACCCGAAAATGTAAAATAAAAATTATTGAAATTTATTAAGCTGTCAACTAGGTAGAGGAGGGGTATATTACACTCAAAAATTGGTGAATTTGACCATAAAATGTAACTGACAAATGTTATATTTTTTTTACTGGTCTAATAGGTATAGCAGTGGTACATCACACCAAAAAATTGCTGAATTTCACCAGAAAATGTAACTGACAAATTATTTTGTTTTGTTTACCGGCCTACTAGGTTAAGCAGTGGTACTATACACCCAAAAATTTGTTAATTTCACCCAAAAATGTAACTGACAATTTTTTTTTTTTAACCGGCCTACTAGGAATAGCAGTGGTACTATACACTCAAAAATTGGTGAATTTCACCAGAATATGTAACAGATAATTTTTTTCATTTATTTTACCGGTCTAATAGGTATAGCAGTGGTACTATACACCCAAAAATTTGTGAATTTCACCCGAAAATGTAAATGACAAATAAGTGAAATGATATAAAATAAAACATGTACAAAAAAAAAAAAATTTGATTTATGAGGTGGAGTTCCATATGGAGTAGGAGTTTGAGGAGGCAGTGGACGTAGCGGAGTAGGTGGAAGGGGCGGTGGAGGAGGACGAGATAGCCAACACAGGTTTTTGGTTTTAATTTAATTTTTTAAAATTAAGGTACACTCCAAAAGAGTGTGAAATATCCAAAATACAAACATGAGCAATTGCGCTGCAGTATAACAATGGATGGTTAGTGCCGGTATACATGTCTATTCTGCCGTGCTAAACGCACATTCAGATAATACACTGGCTGCAGGGCAGGCCAGCACTTTCAAGGCGTAAAGGGCAAGCTCAGGCCATGTGCCCAATTTGGAGACCCAGTAGTGGAAGGGGGCAGACCCGTCATTCAGTATGTGTAGGCGTGCACCATGTTAGTGAAATGCTGCCTCCTGCTAAGACGTTCCATATCAGCTGGTGGTGCTGGTTGTTGTGGCGTGCTGACAAATCTTTTCCACATTTCGGCCATGCTAACCCTGCCTTCTGAGGTGCTGGCGGTGCCCCAGATGCATTGGCGACCTCTTCATCATCCTCTGCCTTCGCCTTGTGCTTCCACTGTGCCCCCGCTGTCAGGTAGGAATGTCACCAGCAGCGCGTCTACCAGCGTGCGCTTGTACTCGCGCATCTTACGATCTTGCTCAAGTTACGGAATTAAGGATGGTACGTTGTCCTTGTAACTGGGATCCAGCAGCGTGGCCACCCAGTAATCAGCACAAGTTAGAATGTGGGCAACTCGGCAGTCGTTGCGGAGACACTGCAGCATGTAATCGCTCATGTGTGCTAGGCTGCCCAGAGGCAACGAAAACCTGTCCTCTGTGGGAGGTGTATCGTCTGTGTCCTCTGTATCCCCCATCCACGCACCAGTGATGGCCATGAGCTGGTCTGGGTGCCACCCTGCTGTGAACATGGTTCCTCCTCCTCCATCTCCTCATCCTCCACCTCCTCATCCTCCAGAACTGTGGCCTGGCTGGACAATTGTGTACCTTGGGTTTGTGGGTGCAGGAACCCACCCTCGGAGCCACTTGGGAATGACTGGCCGGAAACCCTACGAAATGATCCCTCTTCCTCCTCCTGTGCCACATCCTCTTCCATCATTGCCAGGAGCGTTTTTTCAAGGAGACATAGAAGTGGGATAGTAACGCTGAGAACGGCGTTATCGGCACTGGCCATGTTGGTGGAGTACTTGAAACAGCGCAACAAGGAACACAGGTCTCGCATGGAAGCCCAGTCATTGGTGGTGAAGTGGTGCTGTTCCGCCGAGCGACTCACCCGTGCGTGCTGCAGCTGAAACTCCACTATCGCCTGCTGCTGCTCACACAGTCTGGCCAGCATGTGCAAGGTGGAGTTCCACCTTGTGGGCACGTCGCATATGAAGTGGTGAGCGGGAAGGCCAAAGTTACGATGCAGCGCTGACAGGCGAGCAGCAGCAGGGTGAGAACGCCGAAAGCGCGCACAGACGGCCCGCACTTTATGCAGCAGCTCTGACATATCGGTGTCTACTCCACTGCAGCTCGTGCTTTGCACTTAAATGCCTGGTCATGCAGGTTGTGCTCAGGTTGAGAATGTTTATGCCTCGCTTCAGGCTCTGATTGCACTGCTTGCAAACCACTCGTGTCTTGTTGTCAGCACATTGTCTGAAGAACTGCCACGCCAGGGAACTCCTTGGAGCTGGCTTTGGTGTGCTCGGTCCCTTGCTGCGGTGGGCAGTAGGAGGCGTACTGTCTAGAGGATGGCCGCTCCACTTTTGCACCCTGCTCCCTCTTCTGCTGTGCTGGTGGCTCTGTGCGACCATCGCCTCTTCCTCCGAACTACATAGGTCACTCGCATGACCTTGATTCTATGTGGGGTCGAGGACCTCATCGTCCTCCACATCATCTTCCACCCAGTCTTCACCCCTGCCTACTTTGTCGGTCTGCACACTTTCGAAAGCCCCAGCAGTTGGCACCTGTGTTTCGTCATCATCCGAGACATGCTGCGATAGTCCTCACATGTACTCATCTTGAAAGATAAGTGGTTAGACATCGGTGCACTCAATCTCTTCCACTTCTGGGGCAGGGCTAGGTGGGTGGGCCTGGGAAACCCTGCTAACAGAGTCATCAAAAAGCAGAAGAGACTGCTGCATGACTTGGGGCACAGACTGCTTGGCTGATTTGCAAGGGGGTGAGGTGAAAGACTGATAGACATTGGCTGCAGGTGCCAACTGTGGTCTTTCAGCAGGAGACTGGGTGGGAGACAATGTGAAGGAACTGGATCCAATGTCAGCAACCCAATCTACTATCGCCTGTACTTGTTCAGGCCTCACCATTCGTAGAGCAGCATTAGGCCAAACCAAATACCGCTGCAGGTTTTCTCGCCTACTCGCACCTGAGGAAGGGATTTCACTTGTGCGTGTAGCTAGCACAGATCGACCACGTCTTCTCCCTGCAACAGGAGATCCACCAGTAGCACCACGACCTGGGCCACGTCCCTTATTTGAATCTCTCCTCATATTTTTCGAATTTAGGATCTTGCCCTAAATGAATATTTAGTTAATAGTAGAATAGAACGACAGTATGTAAAGGGTGTATCTCAAACGGCCTGAACCAGACCAGGCCTCAAATAAAGAATTTTTTTGCCCAAAATGGCTGTATTTTAAATGCCTGAATCAAACCCCTGTATGTTAAGGGTGTATCTCAAAAGGCCTGAACCAGCGTAGGCCTGAATTAAAGATTTATTTTCCCAAAATGGCTGTATTTCGAAAGGCTGTATTTCAAATGGCTGTATTTCAAATGCCTAAATGAAACCCCTGTATGTAAAGGGTGTATCTCACACGGTCTGAACCAGTGTAGGCCTGAATTAAAGATTTCTTTTCCCAAAATGGCTGTATTTCAAAAGGCTGTATTTCAAATGGTTGTATTTCAAATGCCTGAATCAAACCCCTGTATGTAGAGGGTGTATCTCACAGGGCATGAACCAGAGTAGGCCTAAATTAAATATTTCTTTGCACAAAATGGATGTATTTCAAATGGCGGTATTTCAAATGCCTCAATCAAACCCCTTTATGTAGATGGAGTATCTCACAGGGCATGAACCAGTGTAGGCCTAAATTAAATATTTCTTTGCCCAAAATAAATGTATTTCCAATGCCTGTATTTCAAATGCCTGCATCAAACCCCTGTATGAAGAGGGAGTATCTCACAGGGCATGAACCAGTGTAGGCCTAAATTAAATATTTCATTGCACAAAATGGCTGTATTTCAAATGGCTGTTTTTCAAATGCCTGAATCAAACCTCTGTATGTACAGGGAGTATCTCAAAGGGCATGAACTAGTGTAGGCCTAAATTAAATATTTATTTGCACAAAATGGCTGTATTTCAAATGGCTGTATTTCAAATGCCTGAATCAAACCCCTGTATGTAGAGGGGGTATCTCACAGGGCCTGAACCAGTGTAGGCCTAAATTAAATATTTCTTTGCCCAAAATGGCTGTATTTCAAATGACTGTATTTCAAATGCCTGAATCAAACCCCATAATGTAGAGGGAGAATCTCACAGGGCATGAACCAGGGTAGGCCTAAATTAAATATATATTTGCACAAAATGGATGTATTTCAAATGGCTGTATTTCAAGTGCCGAAATTAAACCCCTGTATGTAGAGTGGGTATCTCACAGGGCTTGAACCAGTGTAAGCCTAAATTAAATATTTCTTTGCACAAAATAGATGTATTTCAAATGGCTGTATTTTAAATGCCTGAATCAAACCCATGTATGTAGAGGGGGTATCTCACAGGGCCTAAACCAGTGTAGGCCTAAATTAAATATTTCTTTGCCCAAAATGGCTGTATTTAAAATGGCTGTATTTCAAATGCTTGAATCAAACCCCTGTATGTAGAGGGGGTATCTCACAGGGCATCAAATCAGTGTAGGCCTAAATTAAATATTTATTTGCAAAAAATGGATGTATTTCAAATGGCTGTTTTTCAAATGCCTGAATCAAACCTCTGGATGTAGAGGGGGTATCTCAAAAGGCCTGAACCAGTGTAGGCCTAAATTAAATATTTCTTTGCACAAAATGGATGTATTTCAAATGCCTGAATCAAACCCCTGAATGTAGAGGGTATATCTCACAGGGCCTGAACAAGTGTAGGCCTAAAATAAATATTTCTTTGCCCAAAATGGCTGTATTTCAAATGGCTGTATTTTAAATGCCTGAATCAAACCCCTGTATGTAGAGGGAGTATCTCACAGGGCATTAACCAGTGTAGGCCTAAATTAAATATTTATTTGCACAAAATGGATTTATTTCAAATGGCTATATTTCAAATGCCTGAATCAAACCCATGTATGTAGAGGGGGTATCTCACAGGGCCTGAACCAGTGTAGGCTAAATTAAAAAATTCTATGCAAAAAATGGATGTATTTCAAATGGCGGTATTTCAAATGCCTGAATCAAACCCCTGTATGTAGAGGGTGTATCTCATACGGTCTGAACCAGTGTAGGCCTGAATTAAATATTTCTTTGCACAAAATGGCTGTATTTCAAATGGCTGTATTTCAAATGCCTGAATCAAACCCCTGGATGTAGAGGGGGTATCTCAAAAGGCCTGAACCAGTGTAGGCCCAAATTAAATATTTCTTTGCACAAAATGGATGTATTTCAAATGCCTGAATCAAACCCCTGTATGTAGAGGGTATATCTCACAGGGCCTGAACAAGTGTATGCCTAAAATAAATATTTCTTTTCCCAAAATGGCTGTATTTCAAATGGCTGTATTTCAAATGCCTGAATCAAACCCCTGTATGTTGAGGGAGTATCTCACAGGGCATTAACCAGTGTAGGCCTAAATTAAACATTTCTATGCACAAAATGGATGTATTTCAAATGGCGGTATTTCAAATGCCTGAATCAAACCCCTGTATGTCGAGGGTGTATTTCACAGGGCCTGAACCAGTGTAGGCCTAAATTAAATATTTCTATGCACAAAATGCATGTATTTCAAATGGCGGTATTTCAAATGCCTGAATCAAACCCCTGTATGTCGAGGGTGTATCTCACACGGTCTGAACCAGTGTAGGCCTGAATTAAATATTTCTTTGCACAAAATCGCTGTATTTTAAATGGCTGTATTTCAAATGCCTGAATCAAACCCCTGTATGTAGAGGGGGTATCTCACAGGGCCTGAACTAGTGTAGGCCTAAATTAAATATTTCTTTGCCCAAAATGGCTGTATTTTAAATGGCTGTATTTAAAATGCCTGAATCAAACCCCTGGCTGTAGAGGGGGTATCTCAAAAGGCCTGAACCAGTGTAGGCCTAAATTAAATATTTCTTTGCACAAAATGGATGTATTTCAAATGCCTGAATCAAACCCCTGTATGTAGAGGGTATATCTCACAGGGCCTGAACAAGTGTATGCCTAAAATAAATATTTCTTTGCCCAAAATGGCTGTATTTCAAATGGCTGTATTTCAAATGCCTGAATCAAACCCCTGTATGTTGAGGGAGTATCTCACAGGGCATTAACCAGTGTAGGCATAATTAAATATTTCTATGCACAAAATGGATGTATTTCAAATGGCGGTATTTCAAATGCCTGAATCAAACCCCTGTATGTCGAGGGTGTATCTCACAGGGCCTGAACCAGTGTAGGCCTAAATTAAATATTTCCATGCACAAAATGCATGTATTTCAAATGGCGGTATTTCAAATGCCTGAATCAAACCCCTGTATGTCGAGGGTGTATCTCACACGGTCTGAACCAGTGTAGGCCTGAATTAAATATTTCTTTGCACAAAATGGCTGTATTTCAAATGGCTGTATTTCAAATGCCTGAATCAAACCCCTGTATGTAGAGGGGGTATCTCACAGGGCCTGAACTAGTGTAGGCCTAAATTAAATATTTCTTTGCCCAAAATGGCTGTATTTTAAATGGCTGTATTTAAAATGCCTGAATCAAACCCCTGTATGTAGCGGGAGTATCTCACAGGGCATGAACCAGTGTAGGCCTAAATTAAATATTTCTTTGCACAAAATGGCTGTATTACAAATGGCTGTATTTCAAATGCCTGAATCAAACCCCTGTATGTAGAGGGGTTATCTCACAGGGCCTGAACCAGTGTAGGCCTAAATTAAATATTTCTTTGCCCAAAATGGCTGTATTTCAAATGGCTGTATTTCAAATGCCTGAATCAAACCCCTTAATGTAGAGGGAGAATCTCACAGGGCATGAACCAGTGTAGGCCTAAATTAAATATATATTTGCACAAAATAAATGTATTTCAAATGGCTGTATTTCAAATGCCTAAAACAAAGCCCTTTATGTAGAGTGGGTATCTCACAGGGCTTGAACCAGTGTAGGCCTAAATTAAATATTTCTTTGCACAAAATGGATGTATTTCAAATGGCTGTATTTTAAATGCCTGAATCAAACCCATGTATGTAGAGGGGGTATCTCACAGGGCCTAAACTAGTGTAGGCCTAAATTAAATATTTCTTTGCCCAAAATGGCTGTATTTAAAATGGCTGTATTTCGAATGCTTGAATCAAACCTCTGTATGTAGAGGGGGTATCTCACAGGGCATGAACCAGTGTAGGCCTAAATTAAATATTTCTTTGCCCAAAATGGCTGTATTTCAAATGGCTGTATTTCAAATGCCTGAATCAAACCCCTGTATGTAGAGGGAGTATCTCACAGGGCATGAACCAGTGTAGGCCTAAATTAAATATTTATTTGCACAAAATGGCTGTATTTCAAATGGCTGTATTTCAAATGCCTGAATCAAACACATGTATGTAGAGGGGGTATCTCACAGGGCCTGAACCAGTGTAGGCCTAAATTAAATATTTCTTTGCCCAAAATGGCTGTATTTCAAATGGCTGTATTTCAAATGCCTGAATCAAACCCCATAATGTAGAGGGAGAATCTCACAGGGCATGAACCAGGGTAGGCCTAAATTAAATATATATTTGCACAAAATGGATGTATTTCAAATGGCTGTATTTCAAATGCCGAAATTAAACCCCTGTATGTAGAGTGGGTATCTCACAGGGCTTGAACCAGTGTAGGCCTAAATTAAATATTTCTTTGCACAAAATGGATGTATTTCAAATGGCTGTATTTTAAATGCCTGAATCAAACCCATGTATGTAGAGGGGGTATCTCAGAGGGCCTAAATCAGTGTAGGCCTAAATTAAATATTTCTTTGCCCAAAATGGTTGTATTTAAAATGGCTGTATTTCAAATGCTTGAATCAAACCCCTGTATGTAGAGGGGGTATCTCACAGGGCATCAATCAGTGTAGGCCTAAATTAAATATTTCTTTGCACAAAATGGATGTATTTCAAATGGCTGTATTTCAAATGCCTGAATCAAACCTCTGGATGTAGAGGGGGTATCTCAAAAGGCCTGAACCAGTGTAGGCCTAAATTAAATATTTCTTTGCACAAAATGGATGTATTTCAATGCCTGAATCAAACCCCTGAATGTAGAGGGTATATCTCACAGGGCCTGAACAAGTGTAGGCCTAAAATAAATATTTCTTTGCCCAAAATGGCTGTATTTCAAATGGCTGTATTTTAAATGCCTGAATCAAACCCCTGTATGTAGAGGAAGTATCTCACAGGGCATTAACCAGTGTAGGCCTAAATTAAATATTTATTTGCACAAAATGGATTTATTTCAAATGGCTATATTTCAAATGCCTGAATCAAACCCATGTATGTAGAGGGAGT
Organism: Bufo bufo; assembly: GCF_905171765.1. NCBI lineage: Eukaryota > Metazoa > Chordata > Amphibia > Anura > Bufonidae > Bufo > Bufo bufo. The sequence goes on along the minus strand of NC_053390.1, from coordinate 275,719,981 downwards.
ATCTCACAGGGCCTGAACCAGTGTAGGCTAAATTAAATATTTCTATGCAAAAAATGGATGTATTTCAAATGCCTGAATCAAACCCCTGTATGTAGAGGAAGTATCTCACAGGGCATTAACCAGTGTAGGCCTGAATTAAATATTTCTTTGCACAAAATGGCTGTATTTCAAATGGTTGTATTTCAAATGCCTGAATCAAACCCCTGTATGTAGAGGGTGTATCTCACAGGGCATGAACCAGTGTAGGCCTAAATTAAATATTTCTTTGCACAAAATGGATGTATTTCAAATGGCGGTATTTCAAAAGCCTGAATCAAACCCCTGTATGTAGATGGAGTATCTCACAGGGCATGAACCAGTGTAGGCCTAAATTAAATATTTCTTTGCCCAAAATAAATGTATTTCCAATGCCTGTATTTCAAATGCCTGCATCAAACCCCTGTATGAAGAGGGAGTATCTCACAGGGCATGAACCAGTGTAGGCCTAAATTAAATATTTCATTGCACAAAATGGCTGTATTTCAAATGGCTGTTTTTCAAATGCCTGAATCAAACCTCTGTATGTACAGGGAGTATCTCAAAGGGCATGAACTAGTGTAGGCCTAAATTAAATATTTCTTTGCACAAAATGGCTGTATTTCAAATGGCTGTATTTCAAATGCCTGAATCAAACCCCTGTATGTAGAGGGGGTATCTCACAGGGCCTGAACCAGTGTAGGCCTAAATTAAATATTTCTTTGCACAAAATGGATGTATTTCAAATGCCTGAATCAAACCCCTGAATGTAGAGGGTATATCTCACAGGGCCTGAACAAGTGTAGGCCTAAAATAAATATTTCTTTGCCCAAAATGGCTGTATTTCAAATGGCTGTATTTTAAATGCCTGAATCAAACCCCTGTATGTAGAGGAAGTATCTCACAGGGCATTAACCAGTGTAGGCCTAAATTAAATATTTATTTGCACAAAATGGATTTATTTCAAATGGCTATATTTCAAATGCCTGAATCAAACCCATGTATGTAGAGGGGGTATCTCACAGGGCCTGAACCAGTGTAGGCTAAATTAAATATTTCTATGCAAAAAATGGATGTATTTCAAATGCCTGAATCAAACCCCTGTATGTAGAGGGTGTATCTCACACGGTCTGAACCAGTGTAGGCCTAAATTAAATATTTCTTTGCACAAAATGGATGTATTTCAAATGGCGGTATTTCAAATGCCTGAATCAAACCCCTGTATGTAGATGGAGTATCTCACAGGGCATGAACCAGTGTAGGCCTAAATTAAATATTTCTTTGCCCAAAATAAATGTATTTCCAATGCCTGTATTTCAAATGCCTGCATCAAACCCCTGTATGTAGAGGGGGTATCTCACATGGCCTGAACCAGTGTAGGCCTAAATTAAATATTTCTTTGCCCAAAATGGCTGTATTTCAAATGACTGTATTTCAAATGCCTGAATTAAACCCCTTAATGTAGAGGGAGAATCTCACAGGGCATGAACCAGGGTAGGCCTAAATTAAATATATATTTGCACAAAATGGATGTATTTCAAATGGCTGTATTTCAAATGCCGAAATTAAACCCCTGTATGTAGAGTGGGTATCTCACAGGGCTTGAACTAGTGTAGGCCTAAATTTAATATTTCTTTGCACAAAATGGATGTATTTCAAATGGCTGTATTTTAAATGCCTGAATCAAACCCATGTATGTAGAGGGGGTATCTCACAGGGCCTAAACCAGTGTAGGCCTAAATTAAATATTTCTTTGCCCAAAATGGCTGTATTTAAAATGGCTGTATTTCAAATGCTTGAATCAAACCCCTGTATGTAGAGGGGGTATCTCACAGGGCATCAATCAGTGTAGGCCCAAATTAAATATTTCTTTGCACAAAATGGATGTATTTCAAATGGCTGTTTTTCAAATTCCTGAATCAAACCTCTGGATGTAGAGGGGGTATATCAAAAGGCCTGAACCAGTGTAGGCCTAAATTAAATATTTCTTTGCACAAAATGGATGTATTTCAAATGCCTGAATCAAACCCCTGAATGTAGAGGGTATATCTCACAGGGCCTGAACAAGTGTAGGCCTAAAATAAATATTTCTTTGCCCAAAATGGCTGTATTTCAAATGGCTGTATTTTAAATGCCTGAATCAAACCCCTGTATGTAGAGGGAGTATCTCACAGGGCATTAACCAGTGTAGGCCTAAATTAAATATTTATTTGCACAAAATGGATTTATTTCAAATGGCTATATTTCAAATGCCTGAATCAAACCCATGTATGTAGAGGGGGGTATCTCACAGGGCCTGAACCAGTGTAGGCTAAATTAAATATTTCTATGCAAAAAATGGATGTATTTCAAATGGCGGTATTTCAAATGCCTGAATCATACCCCTGTATGTAGAGGGTGTATCTCACATGGTCTGAACCAGTGTAGGCCTGAATTAAATATTTCTTTGCACAAAATGGCTGTATTTCAAATGGCTGTATTTCAAATGCCTGAATCAAACCCCTGTATGTAGAGGGGGTATCTCACAGGGCCTGAACTAGTGTAGGCCTAAATTAAATATTTCTTTGCACAAAATGGATGTATTTCAAATGGCTGTATTTCAAATGCCTGAATTAAACCCCTGGATGTAGAGGGGGTATCTCAAAAGGCCTGAACCAGTGTAGGCCTAAATTAAATATTTCTTTGCACAAAATGGATGTATTTCAAATGCCTGAATCAAACCCCTGTATGTAGAGGGTATATCTCACAGGGCCTGAACAAGTGTATGCCTAAAATAAATATTTCTTTGCCCAAAATGGCTGTATTTCAAATGGCTGTATTTCAAATGCCTGAATCAAACTCCTGTATGTTGAGGGAGTATCTCACAGGGCATTAACCAGTGTAGGCCTAAATTAAATATTTCTATGCACAAAATGGATGTATTTCAAATGGCGGTATTTCAAATGCCTGAATCAAACCCCTGTATGTCGAGGGTGTATCTCACAGGGCCTGAACCAGTGTAGGCCTAAATTAAATATTTCTATGCACAAAATGCATGTATTTCAAATGGCGGTATTTCAAATGCCTGAATCAAACCCCTGTATGTAGTGGGAGTATCTCATAGGGCATGAACCAGTGTAGGCCTAAATTAAATATTTCTTTGCACAAAATGGCTGTATTTCAAATGGCTGTATTTCAAATGCCTGAATCAAACCCCTGTATGTAGAGGGGTTATCTCACAGGGCCTGATCCAGTGTAGGCCTAAATTAAATATTTCTTTGCCCAAAATGGCTGTATTTCAAATGGCTTTATTTCAAATGCCTGAATCAAACCCCTTAATGTAGAGGGAGAATCTCACAGGGCATGAACCAGTGTAGGCCTAAATTAAATATATATTTGCACAAAATAAATGTATTTCAAATGGCTGTATTTCAAATGCCTAAAACAAAGCCCTTTATGTAGAGTGGGTATCTCACAGGGCTTGAACCAGTGTAGGCCTAAATTAAATATTTCTTTGCACAAAATGGATGTATTTCAAATGGCTGTATTTTAAATGCCTGAATCAAACCCATGTATGTAGAGGGGGTATCTCACAGGGCCTAAACTAGTGTAGGCCTAAATTAAATATTTCTTTGCCCAAAAGGGCTGTATTTAAAATGGCTGTATTTCGAATGCTTGAATTAAACCTCTGTATGTAGAGGGGGTATCTCACAGGGCATGAACCAGTGTAGGCCTAAATTAAATATTTCTTTGCCCAAAATGGCTGTATTTCAAATGGCTGTATTTCAAATGCCTGAATCAAACACCTGTATGTAGAGGGAGTATCTCACAGGGCATGAACCAGTGTAGGCCTAAATTAAATATTTATTTGCACAAAATGGATTTATTTCAAATGGCTATATTTTAAATGCCTGAATCAAACACATGTATGTAGAGGGGGTATCTCACAGGGCCTGAGCCAGTGTAGGCCTGAATTAAATATTTCTTTGCACAAAATGGCTGTATTTCAAATGGCTGTATTTCAAATACCTGAATCAAACCCCTGTATGTAGAGGGGGTATCTCACAGGGCCTGAACTAGTGTAGGCCTAAATTAAATATTTCTTTGCCCAAAATGGCTGTATTTTAAATGGCTGTATTTAAAATGCCTGAATCAAACCCCTGTATGTAGAGGGAGTATCTCACAGGGCCTAAACCAGTGTAGGCCTAAATTTAATATTTCTTTGCCCAAAATAGATGTATTTCAAATGTCTGTATTTCAAATGCCTGAATCAAACCCCTGTATTTAGTGGGGGTAACTTACAGGGCATGAACCAGTGTAGGCCTAAATTAAATATTTCTTTGCACAAAATAGATTATTTCAAATGGCTGTATCTGAAATGCCTGAATGAAACCCCTGTATGTAGATGTGGTATCTCACAGGGCATGAACCAGTGTAGGCCTAAATTAAATATTTCTTTGCACAAAATGGATGTATTACAAATGGCGGTATTTCAATTGCCTGAATCAAACCCCTGTATGTAGATGGAGTATCTCACAGGGCATGAACCAGTGTAGGCCTAAATTAAATATTTCTTTGCTCAAAATGGATGTATTTCAAATGGCTGTATTTCAAATGCCTGAATCAAACCCCTGTATGTAGAGGGGGTATCTCACAAGGCACGAGAGTGTGCCAAACTAGGAGGACTGGTGGGTAATGGTACCATCCCAGTCTCTCCTGTTCTTGGATAAACCCTTTTTAGCGCCAATAGTGGTAGGTCATGTCAAGCTACTCAGGTACAGTATATAGTGGTGCTTACATCAACATTACATTTGTAAAAGAGTATAATAAAAGATGTGTGGATATATATAAAAATAAAAATAATAATTATAATATGTAGGATAAAAAAAAAAAAAAAAAAAAATATATATATATATATATATATATATATAAAAGATTTATATAAAAGATTATACACACAGATAGGAACACTACATAACGTCTCAAGTGCCTAAGAGACCGTATTTTGCAGTGTCATAAACGATATAGTGTGGTATAGTGGGGCGAATTGGTTATATCAAATAGGTAAAATCTGTTTAAAAGGATACGAGTACATATAATAAAATACTGTAGTATCGTTGGTTCATTTACTCACTTCACGAGGGGGCGGTTTACCAGGATAAGCATAATACACCTGTAAACCAAACATCCCCCCAGCCTGGATCGCTTCTAGAGTTTTAACGGATGAAGGCAGACAATCACACGGGTGCTTCTCTTCAAAAGTCTTTATTGCAATACATGTAAAAATCCGTCCGGATTTTTACACTTGTTCGCGTTCGCCGTGGTGGGCGAACATATGCAATGTTCGGTCCGCCCCCTATACATCATCATTGAGCAAACTTTGACCCTGTACCTCACAGTCAGCAGACACATTCCAGCCAATCAGCATACCCTCCCTCCCAGACCCTCCCACCTCCTATCAAAAAGCAAGGACAGCATCCATCAAAAAGCAAGGACAGCATCCATCTTCGATTCATTCTGAAGTTGCAGTGTCACAAATTTGACTAAGGGCTCTTTCACACCTGCGTTCTTTTCTTCCGGCATAGAGTTCCGTCGTCGGGGCTCTATGCCGGAAGAATCCTGATCAGGATTATCCCCATGCATTCTGAATGGAGTGAAATCCGTTCAGGATGCATCAGGATGTCTTCAGTTCCGGAACGGAACGTTTTTTGGCCGGAGAAAATACCGCAGCATGCTGCGCTTTTTGCTCCGGCCAAAAATCCTGAAGACTTGCCGCAAGGCCGGATCCGGAATTAATGCCCATTGAAAGGCATTGATCTGGATCCGGCCTTAAGCTAAACGTCGTTTCGGCGCATTGCCGGAGCCGACATTTAGCTTTTTCTGAATGGTTACCATGGCTGCCGGGACGCTAAAGTCCTGGCAGCCATGGTAAAGTGTAGCGGGGAGTGGGGGAGCAGCATACTTACCGTCCGTGCGGCTCCCGGGGCGCTCCAGAGTGACGTCAGGGCGCCCCAAGCGCATGGATCACGTGATCGCATTGGACACGTCATCCATGCGTATGGGGCGCTCTGACGTCATTCTGGAGCGCCCCGGGAGCCGCACGGACTGTAAGTATACCGCTCCCCCGCTCCCCGCTCCTACTATGGCAACCAGGACTTTAATAGCGTCCTGGGCGCCATAGTAACACTGAACGCATTTGGAAGACGGTTCCGTCTTCAAATGCTTTCAGTAGACTTGCATTTTTCCGGATCCGGAGTGTAATTCCGGCAAGTGGAGTGCACGCCGGATCCGGACAACGCAAGTGTGAAAGAGGCCTAAGTTGTAATCACAATGCGATTAATACAGGTTATATTAATCATATTGCGAATTCAACTTAGATCTGAGTTCCTAATGGTTGTATTGCTAGAATATAACGAAGATTGAGAATATAGTGCTATATTCGTTATATTCGTCAATTCTAGCAATACAACCATTAGGAACCCAGCTCTAAGTTGAATTCGCAAAGCGATAATTATAACCTGTATTAATCGCATTGCGATTACAACTTAGATCTGAGTTCCTAATGGTTGTATTGCTAGAATATAACGAAGATTGAGAATATAGTGCTATATTCGTTATATTCGTCAATTCTAGCAATACAACCATTAGGAACCCAGCTCTAAGTTGAATTCGCAAAGCGATAATTATAACCTGTATTAATCGCATTGCGATTACAACTTAGATCTGAGTTCCTAATGGTTGTATTGCTAGAATAAAACGAAGATTGAGAATGTAGTGCTATATTCGTCAATTCTAGCAATACAACCATTAGGAACTCAGATCTAAGTTGTAATCGCAATGCGATTAATATAACCTGTATTAATCGCATTGCGATTACAACTTAGATCTGAGTTCTGAATGGTGGTTGTATTGCTATAATTGACGAATATAGCACTATATTCTCAATCTTCGTTATATTCTAGCAATACAACCATTAGGAACTCAGATCTAAGTTGTAATCGCAATGCGATTAATACAGGTTATATTAATCGCATTGTGAATTTAACTTACCACACTCTGCGTCAACTTCGTAATTTTCCATGGGAGTTTTGCCATGGATCCCCCTCCGGCATGCCACAGTCCAGGTGTTAGTCCCCTTGAAACAACTTTTCCATCACTATTGTGGCTAGAAAGAGTCCCTGTGGGTTTTAAAATTCGCCTGTCTATTGAAGTCTATGGCGGTTCGCCCGGATCGCCCGTTCGCGAACATTAGCGGAAATTCGCGTTCGATGTTCACGAACGGAAAATTTTATGTTCGCGACATCTCTACTCACAGGGCATGAACCAGTGTAGGCCTAAATTAAATATTTCTATGCACAAAATGGATGTTTTTTTAAATGGCTGTATTTCAAATGCCTGAATTAAAGCCCTGTATGTAGTGGTGATATCTCACAGGGCCTGAACCAGTGTAGGCCTAAATTATATATTTCTTTGCACAAAATGGATGTATTTCAAATGGCTGTATTTCAAATGCCTGAATCAAACCCCTATATGTAGAGGGAGTATCTCACAGGGCATGAACCAGTGTAGGCCTAAATTAAATATTTCTTTGCACAAAATGGATGTATTTCAAATGGCTGTATTTCAAATGCTTGAATCAAACCCCTGTATGTAGAGGGGGTATCTCACAGGGCATGAACTAATGTAGGCCTAAATCAAATATTTATATGCCCAAAATGGATGTATTTCAAATGGCTATATTTCAAATGCTTGAATCAAACCCCTGTATGTAGAGGGGGTATCTCACAGGGCCTGAACCAGTGTAGGCCTAAATTAAATATTTATTTGCCCAAAATGGCTGTATTTTAAATGGCTGTATTTCAAATGCCTGAATCAAACCCCTGTATGTAGAGGGAGTATCTCACAGGGCATGAACCAATGTAGGCCTAAATTAAATATTTCTTTGCACAAAATGGATGTATTTCAAATGGCTGTATTTCAAATGTCTGAATCAAACCCCTGTGTGTAGAGGGGGTATCTCACAGGGCCTAAACCAGTGTAGGCCTAAATTAAATATTTATTTGCCCAAAATAAATGTATTTCAAATGTCTGTATTTCAAATGCCTGAATCAAACCCCTGTATTTAGAGGGGGTATCTTACAGGGCATGAACCAGTGTAGGCCTAAATTAAATATTTTTTTGCAAAAAATAGATGTATTTCAAATGGCTGTATTTCAAATGCCTGAATCAAACCCCTGTATGTAGAGGTGGTATCTCACAGGGCATGAACCAGTGTAGGCCTAATTAAATATTTTTTTGCACAAAATGGATGTATTTCAAATGGCTGTATTTCAAATGCCTGAATCAAACCCCTGTATGTAGATGGAGTATCTCACAGGGCATGAACCAGTGTAGGCCTAAATTAAATATTTCTTTGCTCAAATTGGATGTATTTCAAATGGCTGTATTTCAAATGCCTGAATCAAACCCCTGTATGTAGAGGGGGTATCTCACAGGGCATGAGAGTGTGCCAAACTAGGGGGACTGGTGGGTAATGGTACCATCCCAGTCTCGCCTGTTCTTGGATAAACCCTTTTTAGCGCCAATAGTGGTAGGTCAGTGTCAAGCTACTCAGGTATATAGTGGTGCTTACATCAACATAACATTTGTAAAAGAGTATAATAAAAGATGTGTGGATATATATAAAAATAAAAATAATAATTAGAATATATAGGATAAAAAATATATATATATATATATACAGTGGCGGAAATAATTATTTGACCCCTCACTGATTTTGTAAGTTTGTCCAATGACAAAGAAATGAAAAGTCTCAGAACAGTATCATTTCAATGGTAGGTTTATTGTAACAGTGGCAGATAGCACATCAAAAGGAAAATCGAAAAAATAACTTTAAATAAAAGATAGCAACTGATTTGCATTTCATTGAGTGAAATAAGTATTTGAACCCTCTAACAAAAAAAGACTTAATACTTGGTGGAAAACCCTTGTTTGCAAGCACAGAGGTCAAACGTTTCTTGTAATTGATGACCAAGTTTGCGCACATTTTAGGAGGAATGTTGGTCCACTCCTCTTTGCAGATCATCTCTAAATCCCTAAGGTTTCGAGGCTGTCTCTGTGCAACTCTGAGCTTGAGCTCCCTCCATAGGTTTTTGATTGGATTAAGGTCCGGAGACTGACTAGGCCACTCCATGACCTTAATGTGCTTCTTCTTGAGCCACTCCTTTGTTGCCTTTGCTGTATGTTTTGGGTCATTGTCGTGCTGGAACACCCATCCACGACCCATTTTCAGTTTCCTGGCAGAGGGAAGGAGGTTGTCGCTCAGGATTTCACGATACATGGCTCCGTACATTTTCCCGTTTATGCGAATAAGTTGTCCTGTGCCCTTAGCAGAAAAACACCCCCAAAGCAAAATGTTTCCACCCCCATGCTTGACGGTGGGGACGGTGTTTTGGGGGTCATAGGCAGCATTTTTCTTCCTCCAAACACAGCGAGTTGAGTTAATGCCAAAGAGCTCTATTTTGGTCTCATCAGACCACAGCACCTTCTCCCAGTCACTCTCTGAATCATTCAGGTGTTCATTGGCAAACTTCAGACGGGCCTGCACATGTGCCTTCCTGAGCAGGGTGACCTTGCGAGCCCTGCAGGATTTTAATCCATTGCGGTGTAATGTGTTTCCAATGGTTTTCTTGGTGACTGTGGTCCCTGCTAATTTGAGGTCATTAACTAACTCCTCCCGTGTAGTTCTAGGATGCTTTTTCACCTTTCTCAGAACCATTGACACCCCACGAGGTGAGATCTTGCGTGGAGCCCCAGAGCGAGGTCGATTGATGGTCATTTTGTGCTCCTTCCATTTTCGAACAATCGCACCAACAGTTGTCACCTTCTCTCCCAGCTTCTTGCTAATGGTTTTGTAGCCCATTCCAGCCTTGTGCAGGTCTACAATTTTGTCTCTGACATCCTTGGACAGCTCTTTGGTCTTTCCCATGTTGGAGAGTTTGGAGTCTGCTTGATTGATTGATTCTATGGACAGGTGTCTTTTATACAGGTGACTAGTTAAGACAGGTGTCCTTAATGAGGGTGACTAATTGAGTAGAAGTGTCTAACCACTCTGTGGGAGCCAGAACTCTTAATGGTTGGTAGGGGTTCAAATACTTATTTCACTCAATGAAATGCAAATCAGTTGCTATCTTTTATTTAAAGTTATTTTTTCGATTTTCCTTTTGATGTGCTATCTGCCACTGTTACAATAAACCTACCATTGAAATGATACTGTTCTGAGACTTTTCATTTCTTTGTCATTGGACAAACTTACAAAATCAGTGAGGGGTCAAATAATTATTTCCGCCACTGTATATATATATAAAAGATTTATATAGAAGATTATACACACAGATAGGAACACTACATAACGTCTCAAGTTCCTAAGAGACCGTATTTTGCAGTGTCATAAACGATATAGTGTGGTATAGTGGGGCGAATTGGTTATATCAAATAGGTAAAATCTGTTTAAAAGGATACGAGTACATATAATAAAATACTGTAGTATCGTAGGTTCATTTACTCACTTCACGAGGGAGCGGTTTACCAGGATAAGCATAATACACCTGTAAACCAAACACCCCCCCAGCCTGGATCGCATCTAGAGTTTTAACGGATGAAGGCAGACAATCACACGGGTGCTTCTCTTCAAAGGTCTTTATTGCAATACATGTAAAAATCCGGCCAGATTTTTACACTTGTTCGCGTTCGCCGCGGCGGGCGAACATATGCGATGTTCGGTCTGCCCCCTATACATCATCATTGAGCAAACTTTGACCCTGTACCTCACAGTCAGCAGACACATTCCAGCCAATCAGCATACCCTCCCTCCCAGACCCTCACACCTCCTATCAAAAAGCAAGGACAGCATCCATCTTCGATTCATTCTGAAGTTGCAGTGTCACAAATTTGACTAATTTGTAATCACAATGCGATTAATACAGGTTATATTAATCGCATTGCGAATTCAACTTAGATCTGAGTTCCTAATGGTTGTATTGTTGAATATAACGAAGATTGAGAATATAGTGCTATATTCGTTATATTCGTCAATTCTAGCAATACAACCATTAGAAACTCAGATCTAAGTTGTAATCGCAATGCGATTAATGCAGGTTATATTAATCGCATTGCGATTACAACTTAGATCTGAGTTCCTAATGGTTGTATTGCTAGAATATAACAAAGATTGATAATATAGTGCTATATTCGTTATATTCGTCAATTCTAGCAATACAACAATTAGGAACCCAGCTCTAAGTTGAATTCGCAATGCGATTATTATAACCTGTATTAATCGCATTGCGATTACAACTTAGATCTGAGTTCCTAATGGTTGTATTGCTAGAATATAACGAAGATTGAGAATATAGTGCTATATTCGTCAATTCTAGCAATACAACCATTAGGAACTCAGATCTAAGTTGTAATCGCAATGCGATTAATACAGGTTATATTAATTGCATTGTGAATTTAACTTACCACACTCTGCGTCAACTACGTAATTTTCAATGGCAGTTTTGCCATGGATCCCCCTCCGGCATGCCACAGTCCAGGTGTTAGTCCCCTTGAAACAACTTTTCCATCACTATTGTGGCTAGAAAGAGTTCCTGTGGGTTTTAAAATTCGCCTGTCTATTGAAGTCTATGGCGGTTCGCCCGGATCGCCCATTCGCGAACATTAGCGGAAATTAGCGTTCGCCGTTCGCGAACTGAAAATTTTATGTTCGCGACATCTCTACTCACAGGGCATGAACCAGTGTAGGCCTAAATTAAATATTTATTTGCACAAAATGGATGTTTTTTTAAATGGCTGTATTTCAAATGCCTGAATCAAACCCCTGTATGTAGTGGGGATATCTCACAGGGCCTGAACCAGTGTAAGCCTAAATTAAATATTTCTTTGCACAAAATGGATGTATTTCAAATGGCTGTATTTCAAATTCCTAAATCAATCCCCTGTATGTAGAGTGGGTATCTCACAGGGCCTGAACCAGTGTAGGCCTAAATTAAATATTTATTTGCCCAAAATGGCTGTATTTCAAATGCCTGAATCAAACCCTTGTATGTAGAGGGAGTATATCACAGGGCATGAACAAGTGCAGGCCTAAATTAAATATTTCTTTGCACAAAATGGATGTATTTCAAATGGCTGTATTTCAAATGCCTGAATCAAACCCCTGTATGTAGAGGGTGTATCTCACAGGGCCTGAACCAGTGTAGGCCTAAATTAAATATTTATGTGCCCAAAATAGCTGTTTTTCAAATGGCTGTATTTCAAATACCTGAATCAAACCTTTTTATGTAGAGGGGGTATCTCACAGGGCATGAACCAGTGTAGGCCTAAATTAAATATTTCTTTGCACAAAATGGATGTATTTCAAATGGCTGTATTTCAAATGCCTGAATCAAACCCCTGTATTTAGTGGATGTATCTCACAGGGCCTGATTCAGTGTAGGCCTAAATTAAATATTTATTTGCACAAAATGGATGTATTTCAAATGCCTGAATCAAACCACTGTATGTAGAGGGGGTATCTCACAGGACATGAACCAGTGTAGGCCTAATTTAAATATTTTTTTGCCCAAAATGGCTGTATTTCAAATGTCTGTATTTCAAATTCCTGAATCAAACCCCTGTATGTAGAGGGAGTATTTCACAGGGCATGAACCAGTGTAGGCCTAAATTAATTTTTTTTTTTGCACAAAATGGCTGTATTTCAAATGGCTGAATTTCAAATGCCTGAATCAAAAACCCTGTATGTAGAGGGAGCATCTCACAGGGCATGAACCAGTGTAGGCCTAAATTAAATATTTCTTTGCACAAAATGGATGTATTTCAAATGGCTGTATTTCAAATGCCTGAATCAAACCCCTGTATGTAAAGGGAATATCTCACAAGGCCTGAACCTGTGTAGGCCTAAATTAAATATTTATATGCCCAAAATAGCTGTTTTTCAAATGGCTGTATTTCAAATACCTGAATCAAACCCCTGTATGAAGAGGGGGTATCTCACAAGGCCTGAACCAGTGTAGGCCTAATTTAAATATTTCTTTGCCCAAAATGGCTGTATTTCAAATGGCTGTATTTCAAATGCCTGAATCAAACCCCTGTATGTAGAGGGAGTATCTCACAGGGCATGAACCAGTGTAGGCCTAAATTAAATTTTTTTTTTTCACAAAATGGCTGTATTTCAAATGGCTGTATTTCAAATGCCTGAATGAAAAACCCTGTATGTAGAGGGAGCATCTCACAGGGCATGAACCAGTGTAGGCCTAAATTAAATATTTATTTGCACAAAATGGATGTATTTCAAATGGCTGTATTTCAAATGCCTGAATTAAACCCCTGTATGTAGAGGGGGTATCTCACAGGGCCTGAACCTGTGTAGGCCTAAATTAAATATTTATATGCCCAAAATAGCTGTTTTTCAAATGGCTGTAGTTCAAATACCTGAATCAAACTCCTGTATGAAGGGGGGGGGGTATCTCACAGGGCCTGAACCAGTGTAGGCCTAATTTAAATATTTCTTTGCCCAAAATGGCTGTATTTCAAATGGCTGTATTTCAAATGCCTGAATCAAATCCCTGTATGTAGAGGGAGTATCTCACAGGGCAAGAACCAGTGTAGGCCTAAATTAAATTTTTTTTTGCACAAAATGGATGTATTTTAAATGGCTGTATTTCAAATGCCTGAATCAAACCCTTGTATGTAGAGGGAGTATCACACAGGGCATTAACCAGTGTAGGCCTAAATTTTATATTTCATTGCACAAAATGGATATATTTCAAATGGCTGTATTTCAAATGCCTGAATCAAACACCTGTATGTAGAGGGGGTATCTCACAGGGCTTGAACCAGGCTACCTCACTCTTAAAGTATAGAAGGGTGGACAGCACACCTATTAAATCAGCAGTGGGTGCATGTCTCCCTGGAAATTGTTAAGCTTCCCCTTGATTGACAAATGTTCATTAGTCGCAGCGTTGCATCTGGAATAAATTCTAACAAAAGGACTTGGTGTCTCCACCACCTTTTTTCCTTTGTATGTGGGCTCCCTTACTTCTTCCTGCTGCCATGCACCATTTTGACAAGCACGTTGTATCTGGCATCCTCTTTCCTGCTTAGAGTACTGTACTGTTTATTAGGGCATGTGTGGGCGTTTCTCTCCTTTTGTGAGGTACAGTAGCACGTGCACTCCCTCTATTTCCCCAGCCTGCTGGATTGCTGAATGTATTCAAATGCGCTTCCTGCCTTAGGAAGGCACCTCAGCATCTTGATGACTAGCTAGTCTAGTCCCTTGTGTGAAGGTGTTTGGTAAGTTTCTACTTTACTGTGTATCGGACCCTGCTTGATTAAATGGACTTTGCTTGATTGCCGCCTGCCTCTGACCTTGGTCTTTGATTATGGACTTTTCTTTATTACTGCCTGCCCTGAATCCAGACTTCCTGACCACATCTTTCCCCTCGGTGCTTTGTACCAGTATCTCTGACCCCAAGGTCAGCTGCCACTGGCCCAGGGACTACTCTGGAGGGGTACCTGGTGACTACCCTAGTGGCCCAAGCATATCCTCACCATTAGAGGCTCTAGTGAAGACCAGGTAGTTACTTAGTCATGCCCCACAGGGTATAGCTGGTCAGTGGCGCAGTGGAGCTATATGAGCTGGGTTGTCAATTAGGCAGGGTGAGGCGATCGCATCAAGTGGCACTACCCTGGAGACGAGTGTGGGGGGGGGGGGTGTCAGGGCCGAGAGAAATGAAAGCTCCCATCTCTCTATATTCAATTGTATGACCGTTCTCAAGACGCCAAAGTTGTATGCTGTGACGGGGCACTTGAGCAACATCTTCATGCCCTGCTGTTCTCTCTGATAGGCGTAGCCTATCAGAAGCCGACGCGGGTGGCAAGATGATGTCATCATCATCTCTTTGCCTGAACCAGGCAATGTACAGCGTGGGACTGCATCACTGACAGCCACATGAAGGTAAGTATATGCGTTTATTTTTTCCTTTAACACCATGCTGTTGGCCAATATGGGGAAGGGCGGAGAGGAGCACTATGGGGGAATCATATACTGGCACACGTTATGGGAGGCACTATGGGGAAGAGGACCACCATGGAAGCTTCAATTGGGAGCACTATAAAGGGGAATTATATACTGGAACACGCTATGGGGAAGGGGGGGGGGGAGTAGTAGGGGGGCATCTACTGGGGGTACTATTCAGAGGTATTTTAAACCAGCACACATGGGGGTACTATAGGGACATTGGCTCTACTGGGGCACTAAGTGGGGGTATATTTTTATACTGGCAAACAATGACAGAATTTTTTTGTACTGGCACACACTATAAGGGGGCATTTCTTGCTCTGGCACACATTATAAGGGAACATTTTTAGCAGTGGCTCACATTATAAAGGGGTATTTTTTTATATTAACACATATTATAAGGGGGCATCTTTTGTACTGGGACACATTATAAGGCAGCGTTTTCTACTGTCACACATTATAAGGAGAATTATTACTACTGGGGGGCATTATGGTGAGCTTTATTACTACTGGGGGACTATGGGGAACATGATTACTATTATGACCACTATGGAAGCATTATTACTTCTGGGGCACAATAGGGACATCAGGGCCGTTTCTAGGGGCGGGCGGGACGGGCGGCCGCCCGGGGCGCTGTCAGAAGGGGGGCGCCGGCAGGGGCGCCCTGTGTGGTGTAAAAAAATAAAAATTGGTTATATATAATTGCCGGCCGGCGGCGCCCGTCATGCTGCGCCTCCTGAGCGCTTGCCGCCCCTCTAAAGAATCTCCTGCCTGCTGTCTCTGCTCTGTGCTCATGTTAATGTAGCGTGGCCGAGCTCTGTTTGGTCCGCGGTACAGGAGCATTTGTTTCCTGTACCCGGCCGGACTGACAGGAAGTGCTCACTTAGTGTGCACTTCCTTTCAGTCCGGCCGGGTACAGGAAACAAATGCTCCTGTACCGCGGACCGTACAGAGCTCGGCCACGCTACACTAGAGGTGACAATAGAATGGAAATGAGTGACAAGGGGGGGGGGGGGGAGAATGGAAATTAGTGACGGGGGGGGGAGAATGGAAATTAGTGACAGGGGGGGGGGGAGAATGGAAATTAGTGACAAGGGGGGGGATGAAAATGAATGACAAGGGGGGGGGGGATGAAAATGAATGACAAGGGGGGGGATGGAAATGAGTGACAAGGGGGGGGAAATGGAAATGAGTGACAAGGGGGGGGATGGAAATGAGTGACAAGGGGGGGGAATGGAAATGAGTGACAAGGGGGGGGAATGGAAAAGAGTGACAAGGGGGGGATGGAAATGAGTGACAAGGGGGGGGGGATGAAAATGAATGACAAGGGGGGGGATGGAAATGAATGACAAGGGGGGGATGGAAATGAGTGACAAGGGGGGGGAATGGAAATGAGTGACAAGGGGGGGAATGGAAATGAGTGACAAGGGGGGGGGAATGGAAATGAGTGACAAGGGGGGGGGAGAATGGAAATGAGTGACAAGGGGGGGATGGAAATTAGTGACAGGGGGGGGGGGTGGAAATGAGTGACAAGGGGGGGGGATGGAAATGAGTGACAAGGGGGGGGATGGAAATGAGTGACAAGGGGGGGGGATGGAAATGAGTGACAAGGGGGGGATGGAAATGAGTGACAAGGGGGGGAAAATGTTATTGAGTGACAGGGGGGGGGGGTAGAAGAGAGTGACAAGGGAGTCCCCAGAGCCAGACTGCAGCCAGAGACCAGATCATCTTATTGTCCTGGTGGTAAGTAGACAATGCAATATGTTTATTGTGTAATTGTTTAGTTATTAATACTACATTGGAAACTAATTTACCTCACATTTAGGGTCCATTCACACGTCCGTATGTGTTTTGCGGATCCACAAAACACGGACAGCGGCAATGTGCGTTCCGCATTTTGCGGACCGCACATTGCCAGCACTAAGAGAATATGCCTATTCTTGTCTGCTATTGTAGACAAGAATAGGACATGTTCTATTTTTTTCAGGATCGGAATTGCGGCCCCATAGAAATGTATGAGTCCGCAATTCCATTCCGCAAAAAGACAGCTACAAGAAGCTGGATTAACCGTAAGGGAAGCATAGCAGTTATTTTAATTTAAAAGCTGAGAAAGGGGTGGAAAATATGTGATGTCTGATAAGGGGGGGGGCGGCAATTTTTATCTTGCCTAGGGCGGCAAAAATCCTCGCACCGGCCCTGCCTCCCTCTGACATCTCGCCTGACCTGTGCCCGAGTGCCGAGTCCTCTCACTCTTCAGACAGTGCGGGCGGCACTTACTGACGTCACGCGCCTGCTCCTCCCACTAGGCGGCGCAGGCGTGTGACATACAGTGAGTGAGTGAGCGCCGCACTGCCTGCCTGTTACCGCCCGCCCTGAGCCCCTGAGCAGTGCTGATGCCTGCTGTGAGGCGAGTGATGGTCTGGGGGGGCATTAATTACAATGGGGGGGGCATTAATTACAATGGGGGGGGCATTAATTGCAATGGTGGGGCATTAATTACAATGGGGGGGACATTAATTACAATGGGGAGGGGGAGCACTGTGGGAGACATGAAAATGGGGGCCACTGTCACTGTGGGGGACATTAAGTTTAATAAGGATCAGTATGGAAATTATTTAGAATGGAGGCTGCTGTGGGTGTCATTACTCATTATAACTGTATAATGTCTGATAGGCCTAGTCCTGAGCTGAGTTATATCACCCTGCCCATGCCCTGTATAATAATGTACCCATCCCTGATACCCCTTAGTTATATTACCCGGCTGGGGTAATATAACTAAGGGGTATCAGGGTACATTATTATACAGGGCAGGGTAATATAATTCAGGACTAGGCCTATCAGACATTATACAGTTATAATGACACCCACAGCAGCCTCCATTCTAAATAATGTCCATAGTGATCCTTATTAAAAATAATGTCCCCCCACAGGCAGGCAGTGCGGGCGGCGGCGCTCACTCACTGTACGTCACGCGCCGCGTGACGTACAGTAAGTGCGGTGAGCACCGCCGCCCGCACTGCCTGCCTGTTACCGCCCGGAGCAGTGCTGAGAAAGAAGCCTGCTGTGAGTGAGAGCCTGAGTCTGTGGGTCACTGTGACCGTCCGTGCAATGTGGTTCCACATTTTTTACAATGGGGAGACACTTATTTCATCGAGCAGTTTTGAGGGGGGGGGGGAGTTTTTTTGACACTCGCCCTGAGAGAAATTTTACCTAGAAACTGAGGGACATCACTACTTTTGGGGGCACTCTAGGGGCACTATTACTACTAAGTGTGCACTGGCAGAGAATTATTATTATTGATGGGACTTTGGGAAGCACTATTATTGTAAGGGCATCCTGGAACAATATCAGCTTAGCACAATTATTTTTGGGGGACATTGTATAGTATTACCATTATTACTATTAGTTTCAGGGGCGCTATTTGCTGACCGCAGTTATTTGTTAGGGCACTGCATGGCAATAATTATTTATGGGGGCACTATTTGTGTGGTACTAGTATTTTCAGGGGGACTATTTCTGCAGTATAGTAATGGGGAACACCGTTAGTACAGTATTGGGGTGGCAGGATGGGGTTTTCAGAAGGTGGGAGGAGGTTGGAAAAGTAGAAAGCTAAGTTTTCTGTCAAACGAGACGAGACACGGCTGAGAGAAATCATCATGTTGGTCTGGGGTGAAAAGAGAAGACGAGGAAAGAGAACATCTACATCAAAGTAGATTTTACTGGATGTAAGAGGTATGTGGCACTGTATTGCCCTGTATGTTTTGTAGTTCTGTATGTAATGTTAGGAGGGAAGAGGTTAGGTTGAGAATATCGCATGGGGATTTGGGAAGGGAGGGTGTTTCAGTTTTCGCCTCAGACAGCAGAACTGCTAGGTACACCCCTGTGCATGAGATTAGAAGGGAGCTTTATTTTTTGTCTCAACACCACACCGCTCTTGAGTAGAGTTGAGCGAACACCTGGATGTTCAGGTTCGAGAAGTTCGGCCGAACTTCCCGCAAATGTTCGGGTTCGGGATCCGAACTCGCCCCAAACTTCGCCCCGAACCCCATTGAAGTCAAGGGGGACCCGAATTTTTCGGCACTAAAAAGGCTGTAAAATAGCCCAGGAAAGGGCTAGAGGGCTGCAAAAGGCAGCAAAATGTAGGTAAATCCCCTGCAAACAAATGTGGATAGGAAAATGAATAAAAAAAAAAAAAAAAATTAACCAATATCAATTGGAGAGAGGTCCCATAGCAGAGAATTAGGCTTCATGTCACCCACCACTGGAACAGGCCTTTGTGAGATATTTAGGCCCCGGCACCCAGACAGAGGAGAGAGGTCCCATAGCAGAGAATCAGGCTTCATGTCATAGCAGAGAATCAGGCTTCATGTCACCCACCACTGGAACAGGCCACTGTCAGATATTTTTAGGCCCCGGCACCCAGACAGAGGAGAGAGGTCCCAGAGCAGAGAATCAGGCTTTATGTTATAGCAGAAAATCAGGCTTCATGTCACCCACCACTGGAACAGGCCACTGTTCAGATATTTTTAGGCCCCGGAACCCAGACAGAGGAGAGAGGCCCCATAGCAGAGATTCAGGCTTCATGTCATATCAGAGAATCAGGCTTCATGTCACCCAACACTGGAACAGGCCACTGTCAGATATTTTTAGGCCCCGGCACCCAGACAGAGGAGAGTGGTCCCATAGCAGAGAATCAGGCTTCATGTCACCCACCACTGGAACAGGCCATTGTCAGATATTTTTAGGCCCCGGCACCCAGACAGAGGAGAGAGGCCCCATAGCAGCGATTCAGGCTTCATGTCATAGCAGAGAATCAGGCTTCATGTCACCCCCCACTGGAACAGGCCACTGTGAGAAATTTAGGCCCCGGCACCCAGACAGAGGAGAGAGGTCCCATAGCAGAGAATCAGTCTTCATGTCATAGCAGAGAATCAGGCTTCATGTCACCCACTACTGGAACAGGCCACTGTCAGATATTTTTAAGCCCCGTCACCCAGACAGAGGAGAGAGGTCCCATAGCAGAGAATCAGGCTTCATGTCATAGCAGAGAATCAGGCTTCATGTCACCCACCACTGGAACAGGCCACTGTTCAGATATTTTTAGGCCCCGGAACCCAGACAGAGGAGAGAGGCCCCATAGCAGAGATTCAGGCTTCATGTCATAGCAGAGAATCAGGCTTCATGTCGCCCACCACTGGAACAGGACATTGTCAGATATTTTTAGGCCCCGACACCCAGACAGAGGAGAGAGGCCCCATAGCAGAGATTCAGGCTTCATGTCATAGCAGAGAATCAGGCTTCATGTCGCCCACCACTGGAACAGGCCATTGTCAGATATTTTTAGGCCCCGGCACCCAGACAGAGGAGAGAGGCCCATAGCAGAGATTCAGGCTTTATGTCATAGCAGAGAATCAGGCTTAATGTCACCCACCACTGGAACAGGCCACTGTTCAGATATTTTTAGGCCCCGGAACCCAGACAGAGGAGAGACACCCCATAGCAGAGATTCAGGCTTCATGTCATAGCAGAGAATCAGGCTTCATGTCACCCACCACTGGAACAGGCTATTGTCAGATATTGTTAGGCCCCGGCACCCAGACAGAGGAGAGAGGTCCCATAGCAGAGATTCAGGCTTCATGTCATAGCAGAGAATCAGGCTTCATGTCACCCACCACTGGAACAGGCCACTGTGAGATATTTTTAGGCCCCGGCACCTAGACAGAGGAGAGAGGTCCCATAGCAGAGAATCAGGCAATATGTCACCCACCACTGGAACAGGCCATTGTCAGATATTTTTAGGCTCCGGCACCCAGACAGAGGAGAGAGGTCCCATAGCAGAGAATCAGGCTTCATGTCACCCACCACTGGAACAGGCCACTGTGAGAAATTTAGGCCCCGGCAGAGGAGAGAGGTCCCATAGCAGAGAATCAGGCTTCATGTCACCCACCACTGGAACAGGACATTGTCAGATATTTTTAGGCCCCGACACCCAGACAGAGGAGAGAGGCCCCATAGCAGAGATTCAGGCTTCATGTCATAGCAGAGAATCAGGCTTCATGTCGCCCACCACTGGAACAGGCCATTGTCAGATATTTTTAGGCCCCGGCACCCAGACAGAGGAGAGAGGCCCATAGCAGAGATTCAGGCTTTATGTCATAGCAGAGAATCAGGCTTAATGTAACCCACCACTGGAACAGGCCACTGTTCAGATATTTTTAGGCCCCGGAACCCAGACAGAGGAGAGACACCCCATAGCAGAGATTCAGGCTTCATGTCATAGCAGAGAATCAGGCTTCATGTCACCCACCACTGGAACAGGCTATTGTCAGATATTGTTAGGCCCCGGCACCCAGACAGAGGAGAGAGGTCCCATAGCAGAGATTCAGGCTTCATGTCATAGCAGAGAATCAGGCTTCATGTCACCCACCACTGGAACAGGCCACTGTGAGATATTTTTAGGCCCCGGCACCTAGACAGAGGAGAGAGGTCCCATAGCAGAGAATCAGGCAATATGTCACCCACCACTGGAACAGGCCATTGTCAGATATTTTTAGGCTCCGGCACCCAGACAGAGGAGAGAGGTCCCATAGCAGAGAATCAGGCTTCATGTCACCCACCACTGGAACAGGCCACTGTGAGAAATTTAGGCCCCGGCAGAGGAGAGAGGTCCCATAGCAGAGAATCAGGCTTCATGTCACCCACCACTGGAACAGGACATTGTCAGATATTTTTAGGCCCCGACACCCAGACAGAGGAGAGAGGCCCCATAGCAGAGATTCAGGCTTCATGTCATAGCAGAGAATCAGGCTTCATGTCGCCCACCACTGGAACAGGCCATTGTCAGATATTTTTAGGCCCCGGCACCCAGACAGAGGAGAGAGGCCCATAGCAGAGATTCAGGCTTTATGTCATAGCAGAGAATCAGGCTTAATGTCACCCACCACTGGAACAGGCCACTGTTCAGATATTTTTAGGCCCCGGAACCCAGACAGAGGAGAGACACCCCATAGCAGAGATTCAGGCTTCATGTCATAGCAGAGAATCAGGCTTTATGTCACCCACCACTGGAACAGGCCATTGTCAGATATTTTTAGGCCCCGACACCCAGACAGAGGAGAGAGGTCCCATAGCAGAGATTCAGGCTTCATGTCATAGCAGAGAATCAGGCTTCATGTCACCCACCACTGGAACAGGCCACTGTGAGATATTTTTAGGCCCCGGCACCTAGACAGAGGAGAGAAGTCCCATAGCAGAGAATCAGGCAATATGTCACCCACCACTGGAACAGGCCATTGTCAGATATTTTTAGGCCCCGGTACCCAGACAGAGGAGAGAGGTCCCATAGCAGAGAATCAGGCTTCATGTCACCCACCACTGGAACAGGCCATTGTCAGATATTTTTAGGCCCCGGCACCCAGACAGAGGAGAGAGGTCCCATAGCAGAGAATCAGGCTTCATGTCCTAGCAGAGAATCAGGCTTCACATCACCCACCACTGGAACAGGCCATTGTCAGATATTTTTAGGCCCCGGCACCCAGACAGATGAGAGGTTCATTCAACTTTGGGTTGCCCCGCAATATAATGGTAAAATTAAAAAATGAGGAGTGAATGAGGAAGTGCCATGGAGTACAAGAATATATGGTTAAGGGGAGGTAGTTATAAATGTCTAATCTGCACAAAGGATGGACAGGTCCTGTGGGATCCATGCCGGGTTCATTTTTATGAACGTCAGCTTGTCCACATTGGCTGTAGACAGGCGGCTGCGTTTGTCTGTAATGACGCCCCCTGCCGTGCTGAATACACGTTCAGACAAAACGCTGGCCGCCGGGCAGGCCAGCACCTCCAAGGCATAAAAGGCTAGCTCTGGCCACGTGGACAATTTGGAGACCCAGAAGTTGAATGGGGCCGAACCATCAGTCAGTACGTGGAGGGGTGTGCACACGTACTGTTTCACCATGTTAGTGAAATGTTGCCTCCTGCTAATACGTTCCGTATCAGGTGGTGGTGCAGTTAGCTGTGGCGTGGTGACAAAACTTTTCCACATCTCTGCCATGCTAACCCTGCCCTCAGAGGTGCTGGCCGTGGCACAGCTGCGTTGGCGACCTCTTGCTCCTCCTCTGCCTTTGCCTTGGGCTTCCACTTGTTCCCCTGTGACATTTGGGAAAACTCTCAGTAGCGCGTCTACCAACGTGCGCTTGTACTCGCGCATCTTCCTATCACGCTCCAGTGCAGGAAGTAAGGTGGGCACATTGTCTTTGTACCATTGATCCAGCAGGGTGGCAACCCAGTAGTCCGCACACGTTAAAATGTGGGCAACTCTGCTGCCGTTGCGCAGGCACTGCAGCATGAAGTCGCTCATGTGTGCCAGGCTGCCCAGAGGTAAGGACAAGCTGTCCTCTGTGGGAGGCATATCGTCATTGTCCTGCGTTTCCCCCCAGCCACGCACCAGTGATGGGCCCAAGCTGCGTTGGGTGCCACCCCGCTGTGAACATGCTTCATCCTCCTCCACCTCCTCCTCATCCTCGTCCTCCTCGTCCTCCAGTAGTGGGCCCTGTCTGGCCACATTTGTACCTGGCCTCTGGTGTTGCAAAAAACCTCCCTCTGAGTCCCTTCGAAGAGACTGGCCTGAAAGTGCTAAAAATGACCCCTCTTTCTCCTCCTCCTCCTCCTGAGCCACCTCCTCTTCCATCATCGCCCTAAGTGTTTTCTCAAGGAGACATAGAAGTGGTATTGTAACGCTGATAACGGCGTCATCGCCACTGGTCATGTTGGTGGAGTACTCGAAACAGCGCAACAGGGCACACAGGTCTCGCATGGAGGCCCAGTCATTGGTGGTGAAGTGGTGCTGTTCCGCAGTGCGACTGACCCGTGCGTGCTGCAGCTGAAACTCCACTATGGCCTGCTGCTGCTCGCACAGTCTGTCCAGCATGTGCAAGGTGGAGTTCCACCTGGTGGGCACGTCGCATATGAGGCGGTGAGCGGGAAGGCCGAAGTTACGCTGTAGCGCAGACAGGCGAGCAGCGGCAGGATGTGAACGCCAGAAGCGCGCACAGACGGCCCACACTTTATGCAGCAGCTCTGACATGTCGGGGTAGTTATGAATGAACTTCTGCACCACCAAATTCAGCACATGCGCCAGGCAAGGGAAGTGCGTCAAACCGGCTAGTCCCAGAGCTGCGACGAGATTTCGCCCATTATCGCACACCACCAGGCCGGGCTTGAGGCTCACCGGCAGCAACGACTCGTCGGTCTGTTGTTCAATACCCCGCCACAACTCCTACGCGGTGTGGGGCCTGTCCCCCAAACATATGAGTTTCAGAATGGCCTGCTGACGTTTACCCCGGGCTGTGCTGAAGTTGGTGGTGAAGGTGTGTGGCTGACTGGATGAGCAGGTGGAAGAAGAGGAGGAGGAAGCCGAGTAGGAGGAGGAGGCAAAGAATGTTGCCCTGCGATCCTTGGCGGCAGAAGGACGTGCGCCAAAGAGCTCTCCGCCTGGGGCCCAGCCGCCACTACATTTACCCAGTGTGCAGTTAGGGAGATATAGCGTCCCTGGCCGTGCTTACTGGTCCACGTATCTGTGGTTAGGTGGACCTTGCCACAGATGGCGTTGCGCAGTGCACACTTGATTTTATCGGATACTTGGTTGTGCAGGGAAGGCACGGCTCTCTTGGAGAAGTAGTGACGGCTGGGAACAACATACTGTGGGACAGCAAGCGACATGAGCTGTTTGAAGCTGTCTGTGTCCACCTGCCTGAATGACAGCATTTCATAGGCCAGTAGTTTAGAAATGCTGGCATTCAGGGCCAGGGACCGAGGGAGGCTAGGTGGGAATTTACGCTTTCTATCAAATGTTTGTGAGATGGAGAGCTGAACACTGCCGTGTGACATGGTGGAGATGCTTGGTGATGGAGGTGGTGGTGTTGGTGGTACATCCTCTGTTTGCTGGGCGGCAGGTGCCAACGTTCCTCCCGAGGCGGAGGAAGAGGCCGAGGCGGCAGCAGCAGAAGAGGTAGCAGGGGGAGCCTGAGTGAGTTACTTGTTTTTAAGGTGTTTACTCCACTGCAGTTTATGCTTTGCATGCGGAGGCCTGGTCATGCAGGTTGTGCTAAGGTTCAGAGCGTTAATGCCTCGCTTCAGGCTCTGATGGCACAGCGTGCAAACCACTCGGGTCTTGTCGTCAGCACTTTGTTTGAAGAACTGCCACGCCAGGGAACTCCTTGAAGCTGCCTTTGGGTGCTCGGTCCCAGGTGGCGGTGGCCAGTAGCAGGCGAACTCTCTTGGCGGCGGGTGTTCTGCTTTTGCCCCCTTTTGCTACGCTGTTGGCTCGGTCTCACCACTGCCTCTTCCTCTGAACTCTGAAAGTCAGTGGCACGACCTTCATTCCATGTGGGGGTCTATGACCTCATCGGCCCCTGCATCGTCTTCCACCCAGTCTTCCTCCCTGACCTCCTGTTCAGTCTGCACACTGCAGAAAGACGCAGCAGTTGGCACCTGTGTTTCGTCATCATCAGAGACGTGCTGAGGTGGTATTCCCATGTCCTCATCATCAGGAAACATAAGTGGTTGTGCGTCAGTGAATTCTATGTCTTCCACCACTGGGGAAGGGCTATGTGGACGCCCTTGGGAAACCCTGCCAGCAGAGTCTTCAAACAGCATAAGAGACTGCTACATAACTTGAGGCTCAGACAGTTTCCCTGATATGCATGGGGGTGATGTGACAGACTGATGGGCTTGGTTTTCAGTCGCCACCTATGCGCTTTCTGCAGAAGACTGGGTGGGAGATAATGTGAACATGCTGGAGCCACTGTCGGACACCCAATTGACTAATGCCTGTACCTGCTCAGGCCATACCATCCTTAGAACGGCATTGGGCCCCACCAAATATCGCTGTAAATTCTGGCGGCTACTGGGACCTGACGTAGTTGGTTCACTAGGACGTGTGGCTGTGGCAGAATGGCCACGTCCTCTCCCAGCACCAGAGGGTCCACTAACACCACCACGACCATGTCCGCGTCCGCGTCCCTTACTAGATTTTTTCCTCATTGTTACCGTTCACCACAATAAGAAAAAAATTATTTGGCCCAATGTATGGAATTCAAATTCAGGCCTTTTTTTACAGTCACCTAACACTATCTGGCTATCTATTTAGGTACCGTATTACACTAATACAGGCACAGCAGTAACGACAGATTTAGCTGAATATAAATTGTAGGCCTAGTATTTAGGCTCTGGATTACAGGTATCCCTTTACGGATAGAATTACACTTGGAGATGCACGGTAGCGTGTGAAGTTATTGAAGATGACCCTATCAGCACCTTCAATGTAATATACTTTTTTATGGATAGATTTTAACTTGGCCTGCTACAGCAGAAACCACTGATTTAGGGAATTGCTAATTTGGGAATTGTATTTCAACCCAGAAAAAAATATATCCTTTGCCAGACAGCAGACAGTATTACAATTGGCTAGCCACAGCTGAAACACCAGATTTACGGTACTGCTATTTTGGCAATTGTATTTCACCCCTCAATAAAATAGCAAGCACAGCCAAGCCCCTGATGTAGGATATAGCACAAAAAAAAACACACTATTGATGGTTAAATGGACTTGGTGGCAGCTTGTGCTGGCGCACCACAAGACACAAAATGGCCGCCGATCACCCCAGAAAAAAGTGACAGAAAAAACGCTCTGGGCAGCCTAAAAACAATAATCAATTAACTAGCAGAAGTTGAATGATACACAGCTGTAGATCGATCACTTCAGTAAGTGTTTTTGATGAGTAAATCCCTGCCTAATCTGGCCCTAACAGCAGCAACTGCATCCTATCCCTACACTGATCAGAGCAGAGTGACGTGCGGCGCTACGTGACTCAAGCTTACATAGAGCCTGGGTCACATGCTGCACTGGCCAATCACAGCCATGCCAATAGTAGGCATGGCTGTGATGGCCTCTTGGGGGAAGTAGTATGACGCTTGTTGATTGGCTGCTTTGCAGCCTTTCAAAAATCACCAAGAAAGCGCCGAACACCGAACCCAAACCCGGACTTTTACGTAAATGTTCGGGTTCGGGTCCGTGTCGCGAACACCCCAAAATTCAGTACGAACCCGAACTATATAGTTCGGGTTCACTCATCCCTACTCTTGAGCTGTGTCTGATATTCACTTATTGTAGACCTAATCTCAAACAACCCCTTAGATCTTTATTCAGTACAGTGAGGGTAAAGTGTACGGGTAGTTGGCTAACAATTAAATTATTGCTTATACTAGAACTATTTTCTGTTGCACTGAGAATTAACAGAATATGTTCTTATGAGGATTTTTTTGTGTGAAAGATCAATTGGCTCCATTTTGTTTTATTTAGACCATGCAGTAACACACAGATGTATGTTGCAGATGGTATTATAGCCCCACACTGTCAGTTAAAATAACTTTATAGCATGCTGCTAGGATAACGTTCATAGATCTATTAAATTCCAATTAGTCATGCATTCCAATTATTAGAAAATAATTAAAAAGTTGAACACAAAAATTAAAAAGTTAATCAAAACCTGCTATTTCTGGGGGTTTCAGGGATGGCTGCATCTTATTATGTGCCAGATGGACCTGAAAACATAGTACAATTACATAACAGAATCCTTCTGTGCTTTCCTATGCAGACTATACCTGCTTTGGGAAAATGATATGTTGCGGATTGCATGCTAATTTCACAAGATATCTTAGTGGTTAATAGAGATAAGTGAATTTCCTGAAATTTGTTTTGTTTCCGACTCTATTGATTCAACCATCATTTCTGGATACTTGAATGAGAATGGGAAGGAGGAAGACAGTTTTCCTCACATTTCTAGCCAGCACGATTTTCTCACATATGATGCCAGTTCAAGTGCTGAAGGAAAGCTGTTGTTCCTACATTTATGCTTGGATAGCCACATCTTAGGCTACTTTCACACTAGCATTTTTAGTGGATCCAGCAGGGTTCAGCAGAAACGCTTCCGTAACCATTGCCCTACCCCAAGAAATCAGGTTAAAACACAATATACACAGTTTTTGGGTTTCCCTCAAAACACATCTTTTTAGGTTGGCCTATCACATCCCCTGATCTCACTTCGACCTCATCATATATAGACCATCTATCATTTCCTGAACCTGATCCTCCACCAATATCTCCACCGCACCCATGCACCCAGAAGCACTTCATATATTGGCTGCTGACCGGCTCATGCAGCTTTATATCTGCTACCCAACATGGCTGGACCATTGTACAAAACAAGTACTTTTACCTTTTGTATCACCCTTATCTCCTCATACATTGTAAGCTCTTGCGAGCAGGGCCCTCATTCCTCATGTAATTATTGATATGTCTGTTGCTATGTTATTTATGACTGCTTTTACATGAACCCCTAAACTGTAAAGCGCTGCGGAATATGTTGGCGGTATATAAATAAAGATTATTATTATAATTAAACTGTGATATAGGACACCAGGAACGCTGACTAGTGCCACCATATACATAAAAGGAGGCATATCCTAAAGTCATGAAACCATTCCTAGATTTCTTTCCATATAGGATAGGCAATAATTGAATGATGAATGGCATTTTTGCTGATTTTTGCAGGTGATTAGACAGTTCCAAGTGACACAGACTTCAGTTTCTAGAAATGTGAAAATATTAACCTGTACTTCTTAAATGGCTATAGAAGGGTGTTTTCACTTAGTCACACGCACAGTCACCATGTAGAACAACATGACATATAACTGAACAATAGAAGGGTTTCTGTCTACCATCTGTCAAAACAACAGAAAAAGGAATTGAATTTATTTAAATTAAGTTATGGAGATAAGAAATAGCAGCCTGGAAACAACAACCATGCGCTGCAGAGGTAAAATGAGTCACATCACATTACACAGAACTTGTTTGAGATGATAAATTCCTTGTAAATTAATACATGGCCTCTAATCTCAATCTCCTTGTCTTTGCTTCCATAAATATCTTTGCAATTACTGGAACTAATGCTGGAAATCGTCTTCAAGGAAAACAATTTACAATTAGAGGAATTCATAAGTGTGTGTCTCAATGTGCAAAAACTTTTTAATTATATCATATTTATCTTTGTTATTTGTACAGACATAAATATTCACAAAGGGCTGGGCTATTTGCAAAGTTCAATATGCTGAAATAGTCTGTTTTTGGTTGTAAAGCAACATAAAAAATAATATATATCATTTGCAAGATTATTTGATCAGTCTTTTGAAACATAATGAAACAATAAACTCTGGATTATTGGTTAATAAGGTGATGACATGTTTATATATCATTTATGATGCTGGATATGTTTCAACTATGGTCATATAAACTGTACATGTTTCAGCAATGGTTATAGGCTCTAAATTAGAAATTTGTACATCTCTAATTTAGAGTCTGTATAAACTATATCAGAGATGAGTGAATATCTTGAAAATAATTTTGGGTCGAACAAGTTGGTTAGTAGATTTGATCCAGATAACTGTAATGAAAATCAAAAGTGCTTTGATTGCCTAACAAGTTTTGGATGACATTCTGGGGTCTGCTAGGAATGTATGCAACAACTTTCAAACTCTGTAACATCAATGCAGCATTAGTAATCTTACAGCGAAAATGACAGCGACATATACGGCTATGGGTAGATGCCTGCCCAGGTGACCTATCACTGGGCAGAGATTACTTTAAGAGGTAGCAGCCTGGTTTTTCCCCTGCAGCAGAGTCCAGATCCATGTAAGAGATAACACCCTCAGAAGAAGGACCAAGACAAATCTATTGAGTGACACAGTGAATCCACACCTGTTTTATGACAATCTTGTTACTTCTAGAATGGGTTGTACCTTGCAAAATTAACAAAGGGGTTCATGGAGCCATTCTACTCAGGTGTTGGGGCCATGTCTTGGAGAAAACAGGAAAGAAGTAGGTTATAAACTATAAGCTTTAACTAAGTTATAACATTTTACATCTTCTATGCTTGGTGTCAAAAGTGAAATACAGTAAGGAAGCCAGCCAGTAAAAATCAGCCATCACATAGGGTGAACATTCCTTACGTACACAAGGCTTTGTGTTACTCGTTATTTAATATTACTGGATATTTTCTACATTACATTATCTATATGTATCTATATGATGCTATCTTTATGACATACATTTTCCAATATAGTAAATGTATCAATCAAATGCTACTTAATTCTCTGTAGATGTGCAAAGAACTTATCTCCTCCCATGATATTAAAAAAACTTGAACACCTGTGACTTTTTCATGTTAGTGTCAAATGGAGTTATAAAAAAGTTGAACTAAATTCCAGACTGCAATCTGCATTCCATCAATTTTTAAACTCTCTGATTTGCACTATACAACTTGCTTTAAGTTTCAGACTTTTCTAATGTAGGCATATTTCTTCCACTAATGCACACTGGATGTGAGGTCTGTGTGTACATGATGCTGTTCTCAGGGCAGCGATACAGTTGAATTCGAAGCGGGTCATGGGAGTGAAGTATCCAGGGGCGGATTGGCCATAGACCTTACAGGGGGCCACCTGGGCCCTCCTCACGGCCAGCCAGTGGAGGTTTTTGGGGATGTATTTTGTGCTGCTGGCAGTATTTTGTGATGAACTGTGGTATTTGGCTCTGTTGGGGTGGTATAATGTGCCGCAATATAATATTGCTGGTTCTGCATTCCATCAATTTGAACCCGACTACAAAACGAGGCCACTTTTAGCATTTTTTCCAGGGCCACTTCAATTCCCCACTCCACCCCTGGATGTATCCCTGCCCCACTGTTTTCTCTAATAGGCTTTAGTCCTACAGGGAGTGCAGAATTATTAGGCAAGTTGTATTTTTGAGGATTAATTTTATTATTGAACAACAACCATGTTCTCAATGAACCCAAAAAACTCATTAATATCAAAGCTGAATATTTTTGTAAGTAGTTTTTAGTTTGTTTTTAGTTTTAGCTATTTTAGGGGGATATCTTTGTGTGCAGGTGACTATTACTGTGCATAATTATTAGGCAACTTAACAAAAAAAAATATATATACCCATTTCAATTATTTATTTTTACCAGTGAAACCAATATAACATCTCAACATTCACAAATATACATTTCTGACATTCAAAAACAAAACAAAAACAAATCAGTGACCAATATAGCCACCTTTCTTTGCAAGGACACTCAAAAGCCTGCCATCCATGGATTCTGTGCGTGTTTTGATCTGTTCACCATCAACATTGCGTGCAGCAGCAACCACAGCCTCCCAGACACTGTTCAGAGAGGTGTACTGTTTTCCCTCCTTGTACATCTCACATTTGATGAGGGACCACAGGTTCTCAATGGGGTTCAGATCAGGTGAACAAGGAGGCCATGTCATTAGATTTTCTTCTTTTATACCCTTTCTTGCCAGCCACGCTGTGGAGTACTTGGACGCGTGTGATGGAGCATTGTCCTGCATGAAAATCATGTTTTTCTTGAAGGATGCAGACTTCTTCCTGTACCACTGCTTGAAGAAGGTGTCTTCCAGAAACTGGCAGTAGGACTGGGAGTTGAGCTTGACTCCATACTCAACCCGAAAAGGCCCCACAAGCTCATCTTTGATGATACCAGCCCAAACCAGTACTCCACCTCCACCTTGCTGGCGTCTGAGTCGGACTGGAGCTCTCTGCCCTTTACCAATCCAGCCACGGGCCCATCCATCTGGCCCATCAAGACTCACTCTCATTTCATCAGTCCATAAAACCTTAGAAAAATCAGTCTTGAGATATTTCTTGGCCCAGTCTTGACGTTTCAGCTTGTGTGTCTTGTTCAGTGGTGGTCGTCTTTCAGTCTTTCTTACCTTGGCCATGTCTCTGAGTATTGCACACCTTGTGCTTTTGGGCACTCCAGTGATGTTGCAGCTCTGAAATATGGCCAAACTGGTGGCAAGTGGCATCTTGGCAGCTGCACTCTTGACTTTTCTCAGTTCATGGGCAGTTATTTTGCGCCTTGGTTTTTTCACACGCTTCTTGCGACCCTGTTGACTATTTTGAATGAAATGCTTGATTGCTCGATGATCACGCTTCAGAAGCTTTGCAATTTTTAGAGTGCTGCATCCCTCTGCAAGATATCTCACTATTTTTGACTTTTCTGAGCCTGTCAAGTCCTTCTTTTGACCCATTTTGCCAAAGGAAAGGAAGTTACCTAATAATTATGCACACCTAATATAGGGTGTTGATGTCATTAGACCACACCCCTTCTCATTACAGAGATGCACATCACCTAATATGCTTAATTGGTAGTAGGCTTTCGAGCCTATACAACTTGGAGTAAGACAACATGCATAAAGAGGATGATGTGGTCAAAATACTCATTTGCCTAATAATTCTGCACGCAGTGTAGTTCCTGTAGTCTATCAGAGGCTGATATCATCATTACTAGACATTAAGCCCATTACAATAACGGGAGCTAGAACAGTAGTGCTTAAACATTAGGAACAGTCTATATTAAATGGAAAAGGAACTGACTGGTGGCTGTGGCTGAGACTGCTTGCTGTGGCTGAGATTGCTGGCACTTACTGGTGGCTGTGGCTGAGACTACTGGCAATGAGTGCTGGCACTGACTGGTGGGTGAGACTGGTGGCTGAGACTGCTGGCTGTGGCTAAGACTGCTGACTGCAGCTGAGTCTGCTGGCGCTGACTGGTGGCTGTGGCTGAGACTCATGGCTGAGACGGCTGGCACTGACTGGTGGCTGTGGCTGGTGGCCCGGACAACTGGCACTGACTGGTGGCTGATACTGCTGGCACTGTGATTGGTGGCTATGACTGGTGGCACTGACTGATGGCTGAGACTGGCGCTGACTGGCACTGGTGTGGGCAGCATAGTTGCAAGTGGAATGTCGTGTGTTGACACACAGCCCTGAGCACGCACACATGGCTTATATTACAAAGGATACTGACATCTAGTGGTATATTATTATCGTGTTATACTGACATCAGTTGGTATATTATCATGGTTTTACTGTCTTGTTTGCACTCTCCCTTTATGAATACTTGTCAGGTTGTTTTCTTCGGGCTGTAGCGCCAGTGGTGTGCCTAGGGTGTTTGGCACCCAGGGCGGGTACTTTCTCTGGCACCCCACTACTTTAAAAAAAATTGGACCCCTCACAGCAGTCTTGTACAGATGTGTGCCCCCTCACAGTAGTTATGCCCTCTCTGTGCCCCTTTCACAGTTGTAATGCCCTCTTTGTGGCCCCTTTCACAGTAATAATCTCCATTGTGCCCCCTTAATAGTAGTAATGCCCACTGTGCTAGTAATGCCCTCTGTGCCCCCTCCATAGTAGAAATTTCCATAGTGCCCCTTCACAGTAATAATGCCCACTTCATTGTAGTAATGCCCACTGGCTCTGTGCCCCCTGCATAGTGATAAAGTCCTATGTACTCCCTCCATAGTGATAAAGATCTCTGTGCCCCTCCATAGTAATACAATTCTCTGTGCCCCCTCCATACTGATAAGTCCTCTGTGCCCCCTCCATACTGATAAAGTCCTCTGTGCCCCCTCCATACTGATAAAGTCCTCTGAGCCCCCTCCATAGTAATAAAGTCCTCTGTGCCCCTCCATAGTGATAAAGTCCTCTGTGCCCCCTCCATACTGATAAATTCCTCTGTGCCCCCTCCATAGAAATAAAGTCCTCTGTGCCCCCTCCATAGAAATAAAGTCCTCTGTGCCCCCTCCATACTGATAAAGTCCTCTGTGCCCACTCCATACTGATAAAGTCCTCTGTGCCCCCTCCATAGTAATAAAGTCCTCTGTGCCCCTCCATAGTGATAAAGTCCTCTGTGCCCCCTCCATAGTTATAAAGTCCTCTGTGCCCTCTCCATAGTTATAAAGTCTTCTGTGCCCCCTCCATACTGATAAAGTCCTCTGTGCCCACTCCATACTGATAAAGTCCTCTGTGCCCCCTCCATACTGATAAAGTCCTCTGTGCCCCCTCCATACTGATAAAGTCCTTTGTGCCCCCTCCATACTGATAAAGTCCTCTGAGCCCCCTCCATAGTAATAAAGTCCTCTGTGCCCCCTCCATAGTGATAAAGTCCTCTGTGCCCCCTCCATACTGATAAAGTCCTCTGTGTCCCCTCCATAGTTATAAAGTCCTCTATGCCCCCTCCATACTGATAACGTCCTCTGTGCCCCCTCCATAGTTATAAAGTCCTCTGTGCCCCCTCCATACTGATAAAGTCCTCTGTGCCCCCTCCATAGTTATAAAGTCCTCTGTGCCCTCTCCATAGTTATAAAGTCTTCTGTGCCCCCTCCATACTGATAAAGTCCTCTGTGCCCACTCCATACTGATAAAGTCCTCTGTTCCCCCTCCATACTCATACTAATAAAGTGCTCTGTGCCCCCTCCATAGTAATAAAGTCTTGTGTGCCCCCTCCATAGTTATAAAGTCCTCTGTGCCCCCTCTATAGTGATAAAGATATCTGTGCCCCCTCCATCGTTATAAAGTCCCCTGTGACCCCTCCATAGTAATAAAGTCCTCTGTGCCCCCTCCATACTGATAAAGTCTTCTGTTCCCCCTCCATACTGATAAAGTCCTCTGTGCCCCTTCTGTATAAAAAAAAACACACTAACAAACCTTCTCCCGTTCCTGTAGCTCACAGTGCTCTCTTCCTTGCAGACACAGGGGGGCAAAGCTAATGCAGATTTACCGGCTGCAGGCTCCACCCACATACTTGCTGGCAGCGCGATCTGTGCCTGCAGGCTGAATGGGAAGGGGGAAAGTTGAGAATTAGGCATTGGAGGGCAGGGGGTTAGGGCGGACAGTTCAGTCAGCAAAAAGGCTAGGTGCGAACCTGAAAGTGGTAGTAAAAGCCAGATGGTGGTAGTAGTCCTCATAGTGGCTATGGGTCCCCCCAGCGCTCCTTGGGCCGGTACGCAGTGAAGGGAAGGTGCACCCTTGTTCTCTCATGTCAGGATCATGTCTTAGACTCAGGGTGTGATCTAAAATGTTCACCCAGATTTAATGTTAACCTCCCACTCTACTACTTTGAGCCACAGGGCTACTCTAAATCTTCCCCCTTTAGCTATCTGACATCCATATTTAAGGGATATTAGCTGCCACCACTTGTCATATTAAGAGGACAAAATGCCTTACACAATTACCCACTCAAACCCACTACTGTCTCTAGCATTCACAGGGTTAATACACCAATATACATAACACTTATTCTGAGGTTGTGAAATCGTTTAGAACACAAGAAGGCTCTTACTAATGTGAAGTTTTAATATTATTATTATTATTTATTATTAAAGCGCCATTCATTCCATAGTGCTGTACATATGAGAAGAGGTATACACAATCCAGACAATTGCACTAATCATAAATGAGACGAGTTACAAACTGGTACAGAAAGAGAGAGGGCCCTGCCCGTGAGGGCTTACAATATATATGGTATGGGAGAAGGACACAGTACGTGAGGGTGAAGTTGGTCATGGCAGTATAGAGGCAGCAGGGTCACTGGTTGTAGGCTTGTCTGAAGAGGTGGGTTTTCAGGATTCTTTTGAAGGACTCCACTGTAGGTGAGAGTCTGATATGTTGGGGTAGCAAGTTCAAGAGTATAGGGGATGCACGGGAGAAATCTTGGAGTCGATTGTGGGAAGAGGCAATAAGAGGAGAGGAGAGAAGGAGGTCTTGTGAGGATCAGAGAGTGCATGTGGGGATGTATCGGGAAAGTAGCTCAGAGATGTAGGGAGGGGAAAGGTTATGGACAGCCTTGTATGTATTTGTTAGTACTTTGAAGTGAATTCGATGGGCAATGGGGAGCCAGTGAAGGGATTGGCAGAGGGGACAGGCAGAGGAGTAATAGAGTGAGAGGTGGATTAGTCGGGCAGCAGAGTTGAGGATAGATTGGAGGGGTGCGAGAGTGCTAGATGGAAGACCACAGAGGAGAGTGTTGCAGTAGTCTAGGCGGGAGATGATGAGGGCATATACAAGCATTTTCGCAGATTCAAAGTTAAGGAAATCGCGGATGCGGGAGATGTTTTTGAGTTGGAGGCGGCAGGTAATGGAAAGTGTGGTCGGAAGGAAAGGGCAGAATCCAAGGTCACTCCAAGGCAGCGGACTTGGTTGACTGGGGAGAGTGTGCAGCCATTGATCGTGATAGATAAGTCTGTTGGGGGGGTTGAACAAGATGGGGGAAAGATGATGAATTCTGTTTTATCCATGTTAAGTTTTAGAAAGCGAAAGGCGAAGAAGGATGATATAGAAGATAGACCAGAGAGGTAGATTTGTGTGTCGTCAGCATAAGAGTGATACTTAAAGCCATGGGACTCTATGAGCTGTCCCAGACCAAAAGTGTAGATAGAGAAGAGCAGGTTTCCTAGGACAGAGCCTTGCGGGACACCAACAGAGAAGGAATGAGAAGAGGAGGTGGTGCGGGAGTGGGAGACGCTAAGCATCCGGTCTGTGAGGTATGATGTGATCCAGGAGAGGGCCAGGACAGTGATGCCAAGAGATGAGAGAGTTTGCAACAGAAGGGAGTGGTCAACAGTGTCGAAGGCAGAGGACAGGTCAAGGAGAAGGAGGACAGAGTATTGTTTCTTGGTTTTGGCTGTTAGTAGGTCATTGGTGACTTTGGTAAGGGCAGTCTCAGTCGAGTGGTGGGGGTCGGAAGCCAGATTGTAGGCGGTCAAAGAGGGAGCAGGAGGAGAGGTGAGAGGACAGTTCAGAATGGACATTTTGTTCAATTAGCTTTGAGGCATACGGAGGAAGTGATATGGGGCGATAACTGGACTAAGAAGATCGGTTAAGTGAAGGCTTTTTGAGGATGAGTGTAATGGTAGCATGTTTAAAAGCAGAGGGGAAGACACCAGAGGTTAGTGATAGGTTGAAGAGATGAGTTAGGGCTGGGATAAACACTGTGGTGAGGTTAGGGATGAGGTGGGATGGGATTGGGTCAAGTGCACAGGTGGTCAGATGAGATCTGGAGAGTAGAGTGGATAGTTTTTCTTCTGTAATGGTGGAGAAGCGGGTTTTGGGAGAATAGGACCGAGCAGTTGTGTAGAGGGTCTGTGGGGACTGTGTAGTGAAGCTTTCTCTGATGTTGACTATCTTTTGTTTGAAGTATTTGGCAAAGTCCTCAGCTGAGAAGA
The DNA here is from genome assembly GCF_905171765.1 of Bufo bufo. Taxonomy (NCBI): domain Eukaryota; kingdom Metazoa; phylum Chordata; class Amphibia; order Anura; family Bufonidae; genus Bufo; species Bufo bufo. The sequence goes on along the minus strand of NC_053390.1, from coordinate 275,682,766 downwards.
GAGGAGAGGGTAATATCTAAAGGATAGAGCATACTGACTGAGGTGAGTTAACATAGGTGATGCCAGTTAAGGGCCTAAATCCAGTCATGAGCAGCACCCTGCCAATTTATGGATTGGATCCAGTATTTCTTTGATGAATATTCATCTGTATGTATTTTTTTTATACATGACCCCTTCTGCAGGTCATACTATGCTCTCTCTCACCTTTTGAATGGCTACACCAGGTCTAGGGGGTCCTGAGGAAATCTCTAGGTTTTATGATGGGTAATATGCTCTCTGTGTGAAGTGGTTCTTCTTCACTGATTTTGTTTACACAGATTTTGTGTTCTGGTTTCGGTAATAAGACATGAATGATTTTATGGACAGCCACAAGAATATCGGGAGGGGGGGGGGGGGCCTCTACTACCCGGCTATCTAAAAATAATTTTTATTCTCTACCATCACACCTCAGGACACAGTCTGGTTTTGGGGGTGCCTCTTGCCTTGTGGTTGTTCAGGGTGCCCGTTATGTTAATGGATGCTGAAGTGCACAGCCCGGTCCCAGTGAAGTGCAAGACAGTGTTGTGACAATGCAGTTGTTGGTACATGCAATGACGAAGCCAGTAACAGTAAAACTGTTCTTAAATAGCAAACACATTTCAAGCACAGCAGTCACAGTTCTCAGCATGCATGGACTGGCAGATTTTACACCAGTTGCAATTTCCACAGTTCTTACTAGTGATGGACGAACATCGGCAGGGACGATGTTCGCTAACCGTGCGTTCGCGGCAGGCCCCATTTACTTAATGGCAGGCGAACCTGAAAAAACCATCAGATCATATTTGCAGCCACCAAATACTTATAAGAAGTGCACAAATAGTCCCACAACATGGACAGTGACATACCAGAGGGGGATCATTGGCAAAAATCCCACAAAAAAATATGCATTTTAATCAGGGGCCATTTTTATGCGTCTTAAAGGGAAACTCTGAAAAATGTGCCCTGCTGGAGCTTAGAAATTTTTTATTTTAGGCCACGTGAGTACAGGCCCCAAAAATTAGGCATTCACCTGACAGAAAAGAACTTGTAATGATGAGGCTGGAGGTACATTAGGCGGTCACTGGATACAAATTTTACTGTAGGCCACTGGAGTACGGGCCCCAAGAATTAGGCATTCACCTGACAGAAAAGAACTTGTGATGATGTGGCTGGAGGTACATCATGCGGTCACTGGCAACATTTTTTACTGTAGGCCAGTACAGGCCCCAAAAATTAAGCATTCCCCTCACAGAAAAAAACTTGTGATGATGGGGCTGGAGGTACATTAGTCGATCACTGGATACAAATTTTTGGGGCCAGTACAGGCCCCAAAAATTAGGCATACACCTGAGAGAAAAAAAACTTGTGATAATGTGGCTGGAGGTACACTGGATACAAATTTTACTGTAGGCCAGAACAGGCCCCAGAAATTGGGCATTCACCTGAAAGAAAAGAATTTGTGATGATGTGGCTGGAGGTACATTAGGCGGTCACTGGCTAAAAACTTTACTGTAGGCCAGTATAGGCCCCAAAAATTAGGCATTCACCTGTCAGAAAAGAACTTGTGATTATGTGGCTGGAGGTACAATAGGTGGTCACTAGATAAAAAATTTACTGTAGGCCACTAGTGTAGAGGCCCCAAAAATTAGGCATTCACCTGACAGAAAAGGCCTTTTATGCCGCTGCATATATATAAAGACAAGGACCATTCTTCGTTCTGGGTGGTGGCGGATATGTGTGGGCTGGCATTAGGAAATTCAATTACATGTGGTAGTCACGGCAGTTAAATTCCTCCAAGATCCATGCCTCATTCATTTTTAGAAATGTGAGGTAGTCCACACTGTTGTGAGCTAGGCGAGTGCACTTATCGGTCACGATCCCCCCTGCTGTGCTGAACGTCCTCTCGGACAGGACACTCGACGAGGGGCAAGCCAAGAGTTCCATGGCAAATTGTGCCAGCTCTAGCCACAGGCCAAGCCTGTACACCCAGTAGTACAGGGGTTCCTTGCTTCTCAGAGCGTCCACATTGGCCGTTAACCCGATGTAGTCAGACACCTGTCTGTCTAGGCGTTCCCTGATGCTGGATCCGGGGGGGATGGGAGGATGGGGGGGGGCGGCTGTCGATGGTTTGGCTGAAATAATGATCTCATATCCGAAGTAACCAACACTTCTTAAAACCGCCATCTTCCTGCAGGCGTGGTAGGATTGGTACCCACACCTATTTCGCTGTGGTCGGAAATCACTCTGTCAGCACCTGCAACAGAAGAATGCAGCATCTCTCGCAGCAAGGCCTGGAAATGCTGCATTTTGCCAGCCCTCTGTGATGCTGGTAACATGTCCTCCATTTTGTGTTTTTACTGGGGTCTAAGTAAATTGCCACCAAGTACTGGTCTTTGCCCTTTATGCTTTTTATACAGGGGTCCCTCTTCAAACACTGGAGCATGAAGGCCCCCATTTGCACTAAATTGGAAGCGGTGGAGCGCCCTGGCTCTTGCTCATCGCCCAGGATAATGTCGTCCTCAGTCTCCTCCCTCCAGCTACAGACCACACCAGGGATCCCCAAAAAGTTTAAAGTCCCCCTTAAAGCCTGCTCTTCTTGCTCCTCCTCCTGCTCACCCCAGCCACCATCCTACTCTGACTCCTCTTCAGACTCCTGCTAACTTGTCTCAGATGGAGTAGCCCCCCCATGGGAATTAATTCAGCATTGCGTCTTCTTCATCTTCCAGCTCCTGCTCCTCGGCGGCTTGATGACGCAATGCATGCTCCAGAAAGAAGGCATAGGGTACGATATCACTGATGGTGGCCTGGCTGTGACTGACCAGTTTGGTGATCTCATCAAATGGACGCAGAAGTCTGCATGCGTCACGCATGAGCAACCACTGGCTCGGTGAAAAGAAACCAAGCTCCCAGAACCTGCATGCATATACAAGGTGGAGTTCGAGCGTGTCGGGCTGTTACAAATCAGACGTCAGACGGGCAGGTGGTGTTGCCGCTGGACGTCAGCAATGTGAGCCATGGCCGTGTAAGATCTTCTAAAATGGACAGAGATTTTCTTCAGGACTTGTGCCATGCATTTTGCCCTGTTTCAGCATGCTCATCAGATTGGCACCGTTGTCGCACACCACTTTACCAACTGTCAAATTGAGCGGGGTTAGCCACTGATGGGCCTGTGACCGCAGAGCTTAAAGCAGTGCAGGACCGGTGTGGCTCTTGGCTTCCAGGCACAACAGCTGCAGCACAGCATGGCAGGTAGAATAGGTTTTGGGCAGTAGCAGTGGAAAAGGAGGAGTCAGCAGAGGAGGAGACGGAGGATGGAGTAGGAGGAGGAGAAGAAGAGGCAGGCCTGCATGCAATCCGTGGCAGTAAGAACAAATCCACACGGGAGCCACGGGTTACATGCTTGACAGCAATAGGTTCACCCAGTGGGCAGTAAAAGTTATGTTCCTTCCCTGCCCGTGTTTGCTAGACCATGTGTCTGTGGTCAAATGTATCTTGGCACTAGTGTTGAGCGCGAATATTCGAAAAAGCACATTTTATTGCGAATATCGGCACTTCGATAATATGCAAATATTTTAGAATATAGTGCTATATATTCCTAATGACGATAACAGTTTGTTAGTTTTTTTAACAGTACACATCAGGTGATCATCCCTCCCTTCTTCTAGCTTGTGGGCCAATGAGAAAGCTTTGTTACAGCTTAGCAACATCCCTAGCAACCAATAGAAAAGTTGCCTACCCCACGCCGGTATTTCCTGCGCATTACGCAAACAATACAATGCCGATTTTCGCAATCAAGAATATAATCTCGAATTCGCGAATATATGGCGAATATTCTACAAAATATTTGCAAAATAACACGAATTCAAATATTGCCCCTGCCGCTCATCACTACAAGCCATGCTTTCATATGCAGGATTCATGTGAACTGTGCCCCATTCTTTTCTTTTTTTTACATTTCTCTGGTCTTTTATTTCAAACAATTGTGAGGTTTGTACACTTATAGAACCACCTTGTATCTCTGAATATTTTGGGAAACATTACTATATGCCATACCATATAATAACTTCATATAAGCACCTTATTTTAAGAAAAAAATCTAAAGACCAATATAGGGCACAAAGAGGTAAGAGGACCCAAATTTATCAAATTTCCTTCATAAAATTAAATGAAGGCTACAATAATGTACTTTAAAAAAAAATCTGTTATTCGTGGGCGAAATATAAGTCTGTAATAAAAAATGTGTCTCAAAAATGCAGGCAAAATGATTTTTCACTGGCAGTGCCCCAGAACAGGGTACTACAAAGGGTAATTTTTATGCCTAATAGAATTGTATGGACAGTTTAGGATTAAACATCTTGGCTCAACCCCTTAGGTTGCCAGAAAATGGACCTTGGTCCACCTCTTGGTTAGTCAGTAGATAGTCTAGCTGTGCTATAGTGAGGACCTACATGTGCAAGGTCCTAAGAGCTAAGCCTGAACATAAAAACCTTACCCCATAAAGTGTTATAATGAATGATCAAAAAATCATACGTACCCAAAAATGGTACCAATAAAAACGTCACCTTTTCCTGCACAAAAGAAGCCCCTGCACAAGACGATCGGCCCAAAAAAATATATAATATGGCGTTCAGAAAATGGAGACAGAAAAACTTAATTTTTTTTCAAAAATGCTTTATTATGTAAAACGGAAACGAACAAACAAAGAAAGTAGACATGTTTGATATCATAGCATCCGTAACAACCTGCTCTATAAAAATAACACTTGATCTACCCTGTCAGATGAATGTTGTAAAAAATAAAAAATAAAAACCGTGCCAAAACAGACATTTTTTGGTTACCTTGCCTCTCAAAAAACCTAATATAGAGAAATTTAAAATCATATGTACCCCAAAATAGTACCAATAAAACTGGAACCTTATCCCCTAGTTTCCAAAATGGGGGTGTTTCTACTGTAAGGGTGCATCTGGGTGGCTTCAAATGGGACATGGCATCTAAAAACCGGTTTAGCAAAATCTGCCTTCCAAAAACTATATGGTGCTTCTTTTCTTCTGCGCCCTGCCGTGTGCCCTTACATCAGTTTACGACCACATGTGGGGTGTTTATGTAAACCATAGAACCAGGGTAATAAATATTAATGGATGAAAATGGAAAATCTGCCAAAAAAGTTAAATAGCAAAGAGAAAAAGCTTGGTGTACAGTCACAAATAAGCAGCGGAACCCTTATCCAGGAGTAGGTTCAGTCTCCTTAAAACAGTCAAATCCACAGGCAATTTCAGGGACCGCGCTGATATCAGCAGTTTAAGACACAGTGCAGACTCGACACTCAATCCAACAGATGGTTGTTCACATTCCACTCCTATGGACCTCTACTACAGCATCTTGCCACCAACCGAAACTTTCAATACATAGCACCAATACCTTCACAAAGAAAAGAAGCACATGGTGCAATACCCAAGTGGTAAAGTAAGTATACAATTTATTGTACTTACAAAATTCAAGGAGTAAAAAGCATTTCATAAAAACGCGCCCGACCCGGGTTTCGCCTTAGGCTTCGTCAGGGGCTGAGGGAATGTACTCCCTCAGAACAGGTGTTATATATCCCTCCATGATTGCTCCAGGACAGCACCCAACCCCCGTAACATCCGGAGGGAGGTAACATATGTTAAATCAGGAATACTTAAAAAAACATCACTTTTACAAAAATGTCACATATGATACCCTAAAACCAATACATTTCCCATACAATACCCACATGCTATTCGCATGGACAGTATAAAAGTATTAGAAAAATAAAAAATAATAAAAAAACTAAACAATTTTTATTTTATTCCCCTCACAAACTACGCAACCTGCACTTATGACATACCGACTGCCTTAATATCCCATTCAATGTTAAGGCCATGTGGTAGGAGGGTGCCCATCTCATATATCCACTCTGCTTCTCTTTTATTTATTTGTTTTACAGGGTCACCTCCTCTCCAATGTCTACGCACCAATTCAACAGCACAGAATTTTAAACCGGTGGGATTTTTTTGGTGCACTTTTTTAAAATGAGCTGAAACACTGTGAGTCTCCAAACCTTTCTTAATGTTTCGGACATATTCAGCAATACGGGTTTTTAGTTTTCTTAAGGTACGCCCAATATATTGTGTAATACAGGGGCACTCTAGCAAGTAGATAACCCCTGCTGTTTCACATGAAAGGTTCCCTTTTATTTTACACTCCTTCTGTTTCGATGTTGACATCACTGTACTCTTATTGGTATTTCTTTTATCTTCCTTGGCCCTGTTTTTGCATCCCATACAAAATCCGCACCATGTGAACACATCCCGATGAGTGCGGGATCCCGTTTCTTTATTAGAGCATCCATGTACTATTATGTTCCTAACTGTTGGGGCTCGTTTAAATACAAATGGGGGTTTATTTGGAATTAACTCCCCTATTACACCATCATTCTTAAGGACATTCCAATTTTTGTTTATTATTTCCCTAATGCAAGGGCAATGAACTGAATAAGTGGTGGAGAAAGCAAATTTGAACCTATCACCATTATTTCTCTTTTTATGTTGGTCACCAGTTCCTTCATCCTTATTTACTACACTATTGTTTCTTACTTCCTCCCTTTGTTTACACAGTAGATCCGTCTCGTATCCCTTTTCCTTAAACCTTTCAAGAATTACGTTATTTTGTGTCTCGAAATCATCAGCTTCAGTGCAGTTGTGTTTGATACGCTGTAGTTGCCCTTTAGGCACATTTTGGATCCAAGGTCTATAATGGCAACTCCTTCTATCAATGTAACCATTGCGATCTGTTGGTTTAAACTTTAAAGTAGGTTTTAGTTTTTATCTTCCCTTGTTCAACCGCAATTTCCAGATCCAAAAAGTGGATCACACTCCTACTGACATTCTCAGTGTACACAATATTCCAGGGATTGTTATTAATGTATACTATGAAATCCTTAAGCGTGGTCTCTGTACCACGCCAGATGCAAATGCAGTCATCGATATACCTCTTCCATAATTGCAAACAACCTTCTCCCTTCTCTACACACAACAAGGGGTCAATATAAAAATGTTCCCAATATGACATAAATAAATTTGCGAAACTGGGTGCAAATTTAGCACCCATCGCAACGCCAGATATTTGCAGATAAAAATTATCCTCATACCAAAAATAATTGTGGGTGAGACAATATTTGATACAGTCCAAAATAAATGCTTTGTGTTCCTCACTCATCTTCTCGTCTTGATACTGGAGTTCTAGGGTGAGCATGGTTGAGGTACTGAAATTCTTTCTTATTTAGGACCCCTTGTGCAAAATTCTTGTCATGGGGTCCTAAATAAGAAAGAATTTCAATACCTCAACCATGCTCACCCTAGAACTCCAATAATATATTATCTCCCTAAAGTACACAAAAATGCTGAAAAGCCCCCAGGGAGACCCATAATCTCGGGGTTGGATTCCTTAACCAGTAGGATTTCAGAATACATCAATATATTCCTACAGAAATATGTTCCCACAACCCCTTCCTTTCTCAGGGACACGGGGCAGGTACTAGAAATCCTTAGGGGTTTCAATGCCATTCCAGAGAAGACATACATGGTGACACTTGATGTCACTTCCTTATATACCATAATACCCAACGAAATAGGACTAAAGGGTGTACGTTTTTATATGGATCAAGACGAGAAGATGAGTGAGGAACACAAAGCATTTATTGTGGACTGTATAAAATATTGTCTCACCCACAATTATTTTTGGTATGAGGATAATTTTTATCTGCAAATATCTGGCGTTGCGATGGGTGCTAAATTTGCACCCAGTTTTGCAAATTTATTTATGTCATATTGGGAACATTTTTATATTGACCCCTTGTTGTTTGTAGAGAAGGGAGAAGGTTGTTTGCAATTATGGAAGAGGTATATCGATGACTGCATTTGCATCTGGCGTGGTACAGAGACCACGCTTCAGGATTTCATAGTATACATTAATAACAATCCCTGGAATATTGTGTACACTGAGAATGTCAGTAGGAGTGTGATCCACTTTTTGGATCTGGAAATTGCGGTTGAACAAGGGAAGATAAAAACTAAAACCTACTTTAAACCGACAGATCGCAATGGTTACATTGATAGAAGGAGTTGCCATTATAGACCTTGGATCCAAAATGTGCCTAAAGGGCAACTACAGCGTATCAAACCCCTATTTGTATTTAAATGAGCCCCAACAGTTAGGAATATAATAGTACATGGATGCTCTAATAAAGAAACAGGATCCCGCACTCATCGGGATGTGTTCACATGGTGCGGATTTTGTATGGGATGCAAAAACAGGGCCAAGGAAGATAAAAGAAATACCAATAAGAGTACGGCGATGTCAACATCGAAACAGAAGGAGTGTAAAATAAAAGGGAACCTTTCATGTGAAACAGCGGGGGTTATCTACTTGCTAGAGTGCCCCTGTAAAACACAATATATTGGGCGTACCTTAAGAAAACTAAAAACCCGTATTGCTGAACATGTCCGAAACATTAAGAAAGTTTTGGAGACTCACAGTGTTTCAGCTCATTTTAAAAAAGTGCACCAAAAAAATCCCACTGGTTTAAAATTCTGAGCTGTTGAATTGGTGCGTAGACATTGGAGAGGAGGTGACCCTGTAAAACAAATAAATAAAAGAGAAGCAGAGTGGATATATGAGATGGGCACCCTCCTACCACATGGCCTTAAAGAGGACCTTTCACTACAATAAAAAATCTAAACTAAGTATACAGACATGGAGAGCGGCGCCCAGGGATCTCCCTGCACTTACTATTATCCCTGGGCGCCGCTCCGTTCTCCCGATATAGGCTCCGGTATCTTCAGATTTTTGGCTCAACTGGGAGGAGCCTGCCGGCGTCTCCTTCTCCCAGGCTGTAGCGCTGGCCAATCGCAGCGCTCAGCTCATAGCCTGAAAGAAAAAAAAACTCTCAGCCTATGAGCTGAGCGCTGCGATTGGCCAGCGCTACAGCCTGGGAGAAGGAGACGCCGGCAGGCTCCTCCCAGTTGAGCCGAAAATCTGAAGATACCGGAGCCTATATCGGGAGAACGGAGCGGCGCCCAGAGATAATAGTAAGTGCAGGGAGATCCCTGGGCGCCGCTCTCCATGTCTGTATACTTAGTTTAGATTTTTTATTGTAGTGAAAGGTCCTCTTTAACATTGAATGGGATATTAAGGCAGCCTGTATGTCATAAGTGCAGGTTGCGTAGTTTGTGGGGGGGGGGGGGGAATAAAATAAAAATTTTAGGTTTTTTATTATTTTTTATTTTTCTAATACTTTTATACTGTCCATGCAAATAGCATGTGGGTATTGTACTGGAAATGTGTTGGTTTTAGGGTATCATTATATGTGACATTTTTGTAAAAGTGATGTTTTTTTTAAGTATTTCTGATTTACCTCCCTCTGGATGTTACGGGGGTGGGGTGCTGTCACAGCCAGACAGCTGAGAAGCGCTCACAGGAGCTTCTCAGATCCTCCTCCTTGAATTTCTTTGTTTTGGTTTAGTTTCTCATCTCGTTAGTCTATCTCAGCTGTCATGCAGTTAGACTGATCGCTACCCTTTAAGTTCCTCCCCATAATGCAGTAGTGTGCGGCTGATACAACTTCCTGGAGTGTGTGTGCATGCTGTTCCCAGTTCCCAGTTCCCAGTTCCCAGTCGTCAGTCGTCATTCGTCTGCAAGATAAGTGCTGTTTATGTATTTATGATTTTGTCTTTTCTGGATCCAGGTGACCCTGACTCCCTCCGTGTCAGTGTAGGGAGCCGGTGGTGGTGTCCCTTCACTATTGTAGGGTCTTCAGGTAATAGATAGCCGAGGAACGTGGATATGCGGCCATCCACCTTTGGGGTGTTCGCATAGGCTGAGCAGTGAGGGAGAGCGGCAGGTCTATTGCAGGGGTCTCCCTTTGTTCCTTAGTTGTGGATCCAGAGAGACATTGTTTATATGGTATTGTCTTGTTTCCTGTACACCACCCGTGACATTATCAGCCGCCAAAACCGTCTCAAGCATGGATCCGGTTTCACTTTTGGCTGAACGCTTTCAGGGTCTTTCTTTGGAGGTAGCTGATCTCCGTAAGACTTTTTCTCAGTTTCAAGTGACCGGTTCAGCTTGCGTTCATGGAGTTTGTGCTGAGCCTAAGATCTCGCTCCCGGATACGTTCTCCGGGGGTAGTGAGAATTTTGTGCGTTTTAGAGAGGCTTGCAAACTCCATTTTCGCCTTCTTCCCCATTCTTCTGGTGATGAAGAACGGAGGGTGGGGATCATTATATCGCTGCTCAGGGGTAACGCTCAGTCCTGGGCCTTTTCGCTGCCGGAGGGGGCACGGCCCCTTCGTTCAGTGGATGAATTCTTTTTAGCCCTGGGTGAGATATATGATGATCCGGATCGTATTGCTCTGGCTGAGTCTAGACTACGTCTGTTATGCCAGGGTAAACAATCCGCAGAGATATACTGTTCAGAATTTCGGAGATAGGCAGCAGATACGGGTTGGAATGATGCTGCACTCCGAAGTCAATTTTGCTATGGTCTTTCAGAGGGATTGAAAGATGCATTTGCCTTTCATGAAAGACCTACCTCCTTGGATTCTGCTATGTCTCAGGCTGTTCGTATTGACAAGCGTCTTAGAGAGAGAGGAGAGATCTCTCCTTCCTGTCATACTCAGTCCCGGGACAGTGCAGCGGTCTCATTCTGTGCACAGGGGTCTCAGTCGCTGTCAGCACCTTCTGAGCAGGAGTCCATGCAGCTGGGGTTGATTGCCTCTGACAATAGAAGATTCAGCCCACAGGGGAGGGTTTGTTTTTGTTGTGGAGGTATAAATCATCTGGCAAATGTTTGTCCCTCTAGGAGATTCAGGCAGTTTTCTGGGAGTAATAAAGAGACAAAAAGGAAAAAATCTTTTAAAAATGTTCCGTCTGTTACTATTGGCAGGGTTGAGGCGGAAATTGAAGGTTTTCCGTTTGCTTGTAGTTCCCGTTTTGTCCTGCCTGCTAGGGTGGCGCTAGAGAGCAAGAGCATTTTTTGTGAGATTTTTGTGGATAGTGGAGCAGCTGTCAACCTCATTGATAATCAATTTGCAATAACTCATGGTTTCCAGGTATGCACTTTGGGAAAGGATATTCCTGTTTTTGCTATTGATTCAGCTCCACTTTCTCAGAAATCATTAAAGGGCATAGTTCACAATATCCGTTTAATTGTGAGTGATGCTCATGTTGAGGATGTGTCATGTTTCGTCCTTAGCGGTTTGCCTACTCCTCTAGTGTTGGGGCTACCCTGGCTCACTAAACATAACCCCACCATTGATTGGCAAGCGAGGCAAATAAATGGTTGGAGTAACTTTTGCAGAGAGAATTGCCTCATAACATCTGTTTCTGAGGTTTCTACTAAGACTGTACCACCTTTCCTCTCTGAATTTTTGGATGTCTTCTCTGAGAGTGGAGTTCAGGGTTTACCTCCGCACAGGGAGTATGATTGCCCTATTAATCTCATCCCAGGCGCCAAGCTGCCTAAATCTCGTTTATACAATCTCTCCCAACCTGAGATGGTCGCTATGCGGGCTTATATCTCTGAGAGTCTGAGAAAAGGACACATACGACCCTCGAAGTCACCTGTTGCCGCTGGTTTTTTCTTTGTTAAGAAAAAAGATGGTTCTTTAAGACCTTGTCTGGATTTCAGGGAGCTGAACAGTATCACTATTCGTGATCCTTATCCGCTTCCTCTGATCCCGGACCTGTTTAACCAGGTTGTTGGGGCTAAAGTCTTTTCCAAATTAGACCTAAGAGGGGCATACAACCTGGTTAGGGTCAGAGAAGGAGACGAATGGAAGACGGCTTTCAATACCCCTGAGGGCCATTTTGAGAATTTGGTTATGCCTTTTGGTTTGATGAATGCCCCAGCCGTTTTTCAGCATTTCGTCAACAGCATTTTTTATCATTTAATGGGAAAATTTGTATTAGTGTATTTGGATGACATTTTGATTTTTTCTCCTGATTTCAAGACTCATAAGGAACACTTACGTCAGGTCTTGCTCATCCTGCGGGAGAATAAATTATACGCAAAACTGGAAAAATGTGTGTTTGCGGTTCCAGAAATCCAATTTCTGGGGTTTCTTGTCTCCGCTTATGGTTTTCGCATGGACCCCGAGAAGGTCCGCGCTGTGCTTGAGTGGGAGCTTCCTGAGAATCAGAAGGCGCTGATGCGTTTTTTGGGCTTTGCCAATTATTACAGGAAATTTATTTTGAATTATTCCTCTGTCGTTAAACCACTCACTGATATGACCAGAAAGGGGGTAGATTTTTCTTCCTGGTCGGTAGAGGCGCGTAAGGCCTTTTCTAATATCAAGGAGAGTTTTGCTTCCGCTCCCATCCTAGTACAACCTGATATTTCGTTACCCTTCATAGTTGAGGTTGATGCTTCTGAGGTAGGGGTGGGTGCGGTCTTGTCTCAGGGTTCCTCTCCTGCCAAATGGCAACCGTGTGCCTTTTTCTCAAAGAAACTCTCCTCCGCAGAGAGAAATTATGATGTGGGAGATAGGGAATTGTTGGCCATCAAGTTGGCTTTTAAGGAATGGCGCCATTGGCTAGAGGGAGCCAGACACCCTATTACCGTGTTTACTGACCATAAAAATCTGGCCTACTTGGAGTCAGCCAAGCGTCTGAACCCGAGACAGGCCAGATGGTCTTTGTTCTTTTCAAGGTTTAATTTTGTTGTTACGTTCCGCCCTGGGGTTAAGAATGTGAAGGCAGATGACCTGTCACGTTGTTTTCCGTGAGGTGGGAATTTTGAAGACCCGGGTCCCATTTTGGCTGAAGGTGTGGTGGTCTCTGCTCTTTTTCCTGAATTGGAGGCAGAGGTGCAGGCAGCCCAGTCAGAAGCTCCTGATCTTTGTCCTCCTGGGAGGTTGTTTGTGCCTCTCGCTTTGAGACACAAGATTTTTAACCACCTCAGCCCCCAGTGCTTAAACACCCTGAAAGACCAGGCCACTTTTTACACTTCTGACCTACACTACTTTCACCGTTTATTGCTCGGTCATGCAACTTACCACCCAAATGAATTTTACCTCCTTTTCTTCTCACTAATAGAGCTTTCATTTGGTGGTATTTCATTGCTGCTGACATTTTTACTTTTTTTGTTATTAATCGAAATTTAACGATTTTTTTGCAAAAAAATGACATTTTTCACTTTCAGTTGTAAAATTTTGCAAAAAAAACGACATCCATATAGAAATTTTGCTCTAAATTTATAGTTCTACATGTCTTTGATAAAAAAAAAATGTTTGGGTAGAAAAAAAATGGTTTGGGTAAAAGTTATAGCGTTTACAAACTATGGTACAAAAATGTGAATTTCCGCTTTTTGAAGCAGCTCTGACTTTCTGAGCACCTGTCATGTTTCCTGAGGTTCTACAATGCCCAGACAGTACAAACACCCCACAAATGACCCCATTTCTGAAAGTACACACCCTAAGGTATTCGCTGATGGGCATAGTGAGTTCATAGAACTTTTTATTTTTTGTCACAAGTTAGCGGAAAATGATGATTTTTTTTTTTTTTTTTTTTTTTCTTTCAAAGTCTCATATTCCACTAACTTGTGACAAAAAATAAAAAGTTCTATGAACTCACTATGCCCATCACGAAATACCTTGGGGTCTCTTCTTTCCAAAATGGGGTCACTTGTGGGGTAGTTATACTGCCCTGGCATTCTAGGGGCCCAAATGTGTGGTAAGGAGTTTGAAATCAAATTCAGTAAAAAATGACCTGTGAAATCCGAAAGGTGCTCTTTGGAATATGGGCCCCTTTGCCCACCTAGGCTGCAAAAAAGTGTCACACATCTGGTATTGCCGTACTCAGGAGAAGTTGAGGAATGTGTTTTGGGGTGTCTTTTTACATATACCCATGCTGGGTGAGATAAATATCTTGGTCAAATGACAACTTTGTATAAAAAAATGGGAAAAGTTGTCTTTTGCCAAGATATTTCTCTCACCCAGCATGGGTATATATAAAATGACACCCCAAAACACATTCCCCACCTTCTCCTGAGTACGGAGATACCAGATGTGTGACACTTTTTTGCAGCCTAGGTGGGCAAAGGGGCCCATATTCCAAAGAGCACCTTTCGGATTTCACTCGTCATTTTTTACTGAATTTGATTTCAAACTCCTTACCACACATTTGGGCCCCTAGAATGCCAGGGCAGTATAACTACCCCACAAGTGACCCCATTTTGGAAAGAAGACACCCCAAGGTATTCCGTAAGGGGCATGGCGAGTTCCTAGAATTTTTTATTTTTTGTCACAAGTTAGTGGAAAATGATGATTTTTTTTTTTTTTTTTTTTTTTCATACAAAGTCTCATATTCCACTAACTTGTGACAAAAAATAAAAACTTCCATGAACTCACTATGCCCATCAGCGAATACCTTGGGGTCTCTTCTTTCCAAAATGGGGTCACTTGTGGGGTAGTTATACTGCCCTGGCATTCTAGGGGCCCAAATGTGTGGTAAGGAGTTTGAAATCAAATTCTGTAAAAATTGACCTGTGAAATCCGAAAGGTGCTCTTTGGAATATGGGCCCCTTTGCCCACCTAGGCTGCAAAAAAGTGTCACACATCTGGTATCTCCGTATTCAGTAGAAGTTGGGGAATGTGTTTTGGGGTGTCTTTTTACATATACCCATGCTGGGTGAGAGAAATATCTTGGTCAAATGCCAACTTTGTATAAAAAAATGGGAAAAGTTGTCTTTTGCCAAGATATTTCTCTCACCCAGCAGGGGTATATGTAAAATGACACCCCAAAACACATTCCCCACCTTCTCCTGAGTACGGAGATACCAGATGTGTGACACTTTTTTGCAGCCTAGGTGGGCAAAGGGGCCCATATTCCAAAGAGCACCTTTCGGATTTCACAGGTCATTTATTACAGAATTTGATTTCAAACTCCTTACCACACATTTGGGCCACTAGAATGCCAGGGCAGTATAACTACCCCACAAGTGACCCCATTTTGGAAAGAAGACACCCCAAGGTATTCGCTGATGGACATAGTGAGTTCATGGAAGTTTTTATTTTTTGTCACAAGTTAGTGGAATATGAGACTTTGTATAAAAAAAAAAAAAAAAAAAAAAAAATCAGCATTTTCCACTAACTTGTGACAAAAAATAAAAAATTCTAGGAACTCGCCATGCCCCTCACGGAATACCTTGGGGTGTCTTCTTTCCAAAATGGGGTCACTTGTGGGGTAGTTATACTGCCCTGGCATTTTCCAGGGGCCCTAATGTGTGGTAAGTAGGTAAATGACCTGTGAAATCCTAAAGGTGCTCTTTGGAATATGGGCCCCTTTGCCCACCTAGGCTGCAAAAAAGTGTCACACATGTGGTATCGCCGTATTCAGGAGAAGTTGGGGAATGTGTTTTGGGGTGTCATTTTACATATACCCTTGCTGGGTGAGAGAAATATCTTGGCAAAAGACAACTTTTCCCATTTTTTTATACAAAGTTGGCATTTGACCAAGATATTTCTCTCACCCAGCATGGGTATATGTAAAATGACACCCCAAAACACATTCCCCAACTTCTCCTGAGTACGGCGATACCAGATGTGTGACACTTTTTTGCAGCCTAGATGCGCAAAGGTGCCCAAATTCCTTTTAGGAGGGCATTTTTAGACATTTGGATACCAGACTTCTTCTCACGCTTTGGGGCCCCTAGAATGCCAGGGCAGTATAAATACCCCACATGTGACCCCATTTTGGAAAGAAGACACCCCAAGGTATTCAATGAGGGGCATGGCGAGTTCATAGAAAAAAAAAATTTTTGGCACAAGTTAGCGGAAATTGATATTTTTAATTTTTTTCTCACAAAGTCTCCCGTTCCGCTAACTTGGGACAAAAATTTCAATCTTTCATGGACTCAATATGCCCCTCACGGAATACCTGGGGGTGTCTTCTTTCCGAAATGGGGTCACATGTGGGGTATTTATACTGCCCTGGCATTCTAGGGGCCCTAAAGCGTGAGAAGAAGTCTGGAATATAAATGTCTAAAAAATTTTACGCATTTGGATTCCGTGAGGGGTATGATGAGTTCATGTGAGATTTTATTTTTTGACACAAGTTAGTGGAATATGAGACTTTGTAAGAAAAAAAAAAAATAATTCCGCTAACTTGGGCCAAAAAAATGTCTGAATGGAGCCTTACAGAGGGGTGATCAATGACAGGGGGGTGATCAATGACAGGGGGGGTGATCAATGACAGGGGGGGTGATCAATGACAGGGGGGGTGATCAATGACAGGGGGGGTGATCAATGACAGGGGGGGTGATCAATGACAGGGGGGTGATCAATGACAGGGGGGGTGATCAATGACAGGGGGGGTGATCAATGACAGGGGGGGTGATCAATGACAGGGGGGGTGATCAATGACAGGGGGGGTGATCAATGACAGGGGGGTGATCAGGGAGTCTATATGGGGTGATCACCACAGTCATTGATCATGCCCCTGTAAGGCTTCATTCAGACGTCCGGATGCGTTTTGCGGATCCGATCCATCTATCAGTGGATCCGTAAAAATCATGCGGACGTCTGAATGGAGCTTTACAGGGGTGTAATCAATGACAGGGGGGTGATCAGGGAGTCTATATGGGGTGATCACCACAGTCATTGATCACGCCCCTGTAAGGCTTCATTCAGACGTCCGGATGCGTTTTGCGGATCGGATCCATCTATTAGTGCATCCGTAAAAATCATGCGGACATCTGAATGGAGCTTTACAGGGGGGTGATCAGGGAGTCTATATGGGGTGATCACCACAGTCATTGATCATGCCCCTGTAAGGCTTCATTCAGACGTCCGGATGCGTTTTGCGGATCGGATCCATCTATCAGTGCATCCGTAAAAATCATGCGGACATCTGAATGGAGCTTTACAGGGGGGTGATCAGGGAGTCTATATGGGGTGATCACCACAGTCATTGATCATGCCCCTGTAAGGCTTCATTCAGACGTCCGGATGCGTTTTGCGGATCCGATCCATCTATCAGTGCATCCGTAAAAATCATGCGGACGTCTGAATGGAGCTTTACAGGGGGGTGATCAATGACAGGGGTGTGATCAATGACAGGGGGGTGATCAGGGAGTCTATATGGGGTGATAACCACAGTCATTGATCACGCCCCTGTAAGGCTTCATTCAGACGTCCGGATGCGTTTTGCGGATCCGATCCATCTATCAGTGGATCCGTAAAAATCATGCGGACGTCTGAATGGAGCTTTACAGGGGGGAAATCAATGACAGGGGTGTAATCAATGACAGGGGGGTGATCAGGGAGTCTATATGGGGTGATAACCACAGTCATTGATCACGCCCCTGTAAGGCTTCATTCAGACGTCCGGATGCGTTTTGCGGATCCGATCCATCTATCAGTGGATCCGTAAAAATCATGCGGACGTCTGAATGGAGCTTTACAGGGGGTTGATCAATGACAGGGGGGTAATCAATGACAGGGGGGTGATCAGGGAGTCTATATGGGGTGATCAGGTGCTAATAAGGGGTTAATAAGTGACGGGGGGGGGTGTAGTGTAGTGTAGTGGTGCTTGGTGCTACTTTACTGAGCTACCTGTGTCCTCTGGTGGTCGATCCAAACAAAGGGGACCACCAGAGGACCAGGTAGCAGGTATATTAGACGCTGTTATCAAAACAGCGTCTAATATACCTGTTAGGGGTTAAAAAAATCACATCTCCAGCCTGCCAGCGAACGATCGCCGCTGGCAGGCTGGAGATCAACTCTCTTACCTTCCGTTCCTGTGAGCGCGCGCGCCTGTGTGCGCGCGTTCACAGGAAATCTCGCGTCTCGCGAGATGACGCACGGATGCGTCCAGGAGGAATGAATCAACCACCTTCCGGACGCATCCGTGCGTTAGGCGGTCGGGAGGTGGTTAAAGAACACCACGACACGGTCCTTGCTGGGCACCCGGGGGCAAGAGCTACACTGGATCTCATCGCTCGGAGATTCTGGTGGCCTGCGCTTCGTAAGTCGGTTGAGGGTTTTGTGGCAGCTTGCGAGACTTGCGCTCGTGCCAAGGTCCCTCATTCACGGCCATCAGGTCCTCTCCTTCCTTTGCCCATTCCTTCCCGTCCTTGGACACATCTGTCCATGGACTTCATAACGGACGTGCCTCGTTCCTCGGGGAAGTCTGTGATTCTGGTGGTGGTGGACCGTTTTAGCAAAATGGTGCATTTTATCCCTTTTCCTGGTTTGCCCAATGCTAAGACGCTGGCGCAGGCATTTATTGACCACATTGTCAAATTGCATGGGATTCCTTCAGACATAGTCTCTGATAGGGGCACGCAGTTTGTTTCCAGATTCTGGAAGGCTTTCTGTTCTCGCTTGGGGGTTCGGTTGTCATTCTCTTCTGCTTTCCATCCGCAGTCGAATGGCCAGACAGAGCGCGTCAATCAGAATCTGGAGACATATCTGCGCTGTTTTGTGGCGGAGAATCAGGAGGATTGGTGTTCTTTTTTGTCCCTTGCTGAGTTTGCTTTAAATAACCGTCGTCAGGAGTCCTCTGATAAGTCACCATTTTTTGGTGCATATGGGTTCCATCCGCAGTTTGGGACTTTCTCGGGAGAGGGCTCTTCTGGTTTGCCTGATGAGGACAGATTCTCCTCGTCTTTGTCATCTATTTGGCAAAAGATTCAGGATAATCTAAAGAGCATGAGTGAGAGATATAAGCGTGTGGCGGATAAGAGACGTGTGCCTGGTCCGGACCTGAATGTTGGTGATCTGGTGTGGTTGTCTACCAAGAATATCAAATTGAAGGTTCCCTCCTGGAAGTTGGGTCCTAGGTTTATTGGGCCTTACAAGATCCTGTCTGTCATCAATCCTGTTGCCTACCGTCTTGATCTTCCTCAGACTTGGAAGATCCATAATGTTTTTCATAAGTCCTTATTGAAACCTTATGTTCAACCTATTGTACCCTCGCCTTTGCCTCCTCCTCCGATTATGGTTGATGGAAATCTTGAATTTCAGGTCTCTAGGATTGTGGATTCTCGTCTTGTCCGCGGTTCCCTCCAGTACCTCGTTCATTGGGAGGGTTATGGTCCTGAGGAGAGGATGTGGGTCCCAGTGACGGACATTAAGGCCTCTCGTCTCATCAGGGCTTTCCATAGGTCCCATCCTGAGAAGGTGGGCTCTGAGTGTCCGGAGTCCACTCCTAGAGGGAGGGGTACTGTCACAGCCAGACAGCTGAGAAGTGCTCACAGGAGCTTCTCAGATCCTCCTCCTTGAATTTCTTTGTTTTGGTTTAGTTTCTCATCTCGTTAGTCTATCTCAGCTGTCATGCAGTTAGACTGATCGCTACCCTTTAAGTTCCTCCCCATAATGCAGTAGTGTACGGCTGATACAACTTCCTGGAGTGTGTGTGCATGCTGTTCCCAGTTCCCAGTTCCCAGTCGTCAGTCGTCATTCGTCTGCAAGATAAGTGCTGATTTTGTCTTTTCTGGATCCAGGTGACCCTGACTCCCTCCGTGTCAGTGTAGGGAGCCAGTGGTCGTGTCCCTTCACTATTGTAGGGTCTTCAGGTAATAGATAGCCGAGGAACGTGGATATGCGGCCATCCACCTTTGCGGTGTTCGCATAGGCTGAGCAGTGAGGGAGAGCGGCAGGTCTATTGCAGGGGTCTCCCTTTGTTCCTTAGTTGTGGATCCAGAGAGACATTGTTTATATGGTATTGTCTTGTTTCCTGTACACCATCCGTGACAGGTGCTGTCCCGGAGCAATCATGGAGGGATATATAACACCTGTTCTGAGGGAGTACATTCCCTCAGCCCCTGACAAAGCCTAAGGCGAAACCTGGGTCGGGCGCGTTTTTATGAAATGCTTTTACTCCTTAAATTGTATACTTACTTTACCACTTGGGTATTGCGCCATGTGTTTCTTTTCTTTGTGAAGGTATTGGTGCTATGTATTGAAAGTTTCGGTTGGTGGCAAGATGCTGCAGGAGAGGTCCATAGGAGTGGAATGTGAACAACCATCTGTTGGATCGAGTGTCGAGTCTGCACTGTGTCTTAAACTGCTGATATCAGTGCGGTACCTGAAATTGCTTGTGGATTTGACTTAAAAGTAAAAAGTTAAATTTTAATCTCCATTTTCCTTTAATTCTTGCGGAACACCTAAAGCAGGCATGGCCAACCTGAGGCTCTCCAGGTGTTGTAAAACTACAACTCCCACCATGCCCTGCTGTAGGCTGATAGCTGTAGGCATCCTGGGCATGCTGGGAGTTGTAGTTTTCCAACAGCTGGAGAGCCTCAGGTTGGCCATCGCTGACCTAAAGGGTTAACAAAGTTTGTAAAATCGGTGGTTTTGAGTAACTTGAGGGGTGTAGTTTCTACAATGGGTTCATTTATGGGGGTTTCCACTATGTAAGCCCCACAAAGTGACTTCGGACCTGAACTGGTCCTTAAAAAGTGCGTTTTGGAAATTTTCTTTAAAAATTTAAGAATTGCCTCTAAAATTCTAAGCCTTGTAACGTCCTAAAAATTTTTTAATAACATTTACAAAATGATGCCAACATAAAGTAGACATATGGGGAATGTTAAGTAATCAATATTTTATGAGGTATCACTTTTTGTTTTAAAAGCAGTGAAATAGAAATTGTGAAAATTCCAAATTTTTGCATTTTTTTTGTAATTTGGGGATTTTTTCATAAATAAAGGTGAAATATATTGACTCAAATTTATGACTATCATGAAGTACAATGTGTCACGAGCAAACAATCTATGAAAGACTTGGATAAGTAAAAGTGTTCCAAAGTTATTACCACATAAAGTGACACATGTCAGATTTGCAAAAAATGGCTCGGTCAGGAAGGGGGTAAATGGCCCGGATGGGAAGTGGTTAAACATATTTTGAAATAATTTTAGATGATGTTATTTTTAATTTTCCATGTCAATATCGTTATTTAAACAAAAACCATAAAATCCTGCAGTTTTTACACTGGCCACTAAGCCTAACAATAGGCACCACTTTGTGGTCTGTACTTTACTGCAGTTACCTGCTTATCTGTCATTCTAATCCTGTCTATAATGATATCACCTCTGTGTATAGATAAGGAAGGTTCATCCATTCACAATAAGCGATTGTCAAAACGTATCTATTCCTTCCTTGTACAACAACCTCTGCACAGGTCACAGAGCATGCCTAGAAAACTCTTTCATAGAAGTCAACGAGGTTCCCTCCTGACCATTGTGTCTATGACCCATCTCACTGCCATAAAGGAGTTTTCTTAATGCTTTCTAAATGGCGTTAAGAACAGCCCAGGCAAGATTACATAATCATGTTTAACAGATAAGGGCTCTTTCACACCTGCATTCTTTTCTCCCGGCATAGAGTTCCGTCGTCGGGGCTCTATGCCGGAAGAATCCTGATCAGGATTATCCCCATGCATACTGAATGGAGTGAAATCCGTTCAGGATGCATCAGGATGTCTTCAGTTCCGGAACGGAACGTTTTTTGGCCAGAGAAAATACCGCAGCATGCTGCACTTTTTGCTCCGGCCAAAAAGCCGGAACACTTGCCGCAAGGCCGGATCCGGAATTAATGCCCATTGAAAGGCATTGATTCGGATCCGGCCTTAAGCTAAACGTCGTTTCGGCGCATTGCCGGAGCCGACATTTAGCTTTTTCTGAATGGTTACCATGGCTGCCGGGACGCTAAAGTCCTGGCAGCCATGGTAAAGTGTAGCGGGGAGCGGGGGAGCAGCATACTTACCGTCCGTGCGGCTCCCGGGGCGCTCCAGAGTGACGTCAGGGCGCCCCAAGCGCATGGATCATGTGATCGCATTGGACACGTCATCCATGCGCATGGGGTGCCCTGACGTCATTCTGGAGCGCCCCGGGAGCCGCACGGACTGTAAGTATACCGCTCCCCCGCTCCCCGCTCCTACTATGGCAACCAGGACTTTAATAGCGTCCTGGGTGCCATAGTAACACTGAAAGCATTTTGAAGACGGTTCCGTCTTCAAATGCTTTCAGTACACTTGCGTTTTTCCGGATCCGGAGTGTAATTCCGGCAAGTGGAGTATACGCCGGATCCGGACAACGCAAGTGTGAAAGAGCCCTAAAATAAGTAAATCTGCAATGAGAAAATTAAAACAGATTAGAAATAAAGATATGTGCTGCTATCTGGTATTAACATTTTCTTTATGGTTCTGCAGAAAGACTTTAGACAGGGAGAAGGAGTACTGCAACCTTCATTATTTCTCCTGTCCATACACTGCCATTGAGAAAGGATTGCACTGTGTTATATGTTTTGAAACTGTATCTTGTTATTGTCAGATGAACTACTATTCCTTTTCTGCACTTTAGTAAAGAGAGACTTATTTATTGATACCAACTTGCCTGGTTACGGACTCCACCATTGGCTGGCCATTGCACCTGCTTTCGCACCAAGAACAACACTCCACATCAAGGGCACCCCAACTACCAACAGGGAGGAGCACCAATACAAAGGTGTGCCCAAGGGAAGAAAATGTACATCCTCCAGTCACTAAGGAGTGTCAGTGTGATGATTTCCATTTTGATTTGTGAGTGCAACTACCATCATAAGAACCACTACCACTCCCTTCCTCCATCTGCATCTACTGGGCCACTGCACACTTATTTTCCCATCTCTAGTGGCTTCTAATAGAAAACTCTAGAGTAATAGATATGTTGCATAGAAATTACTAGTGTTACTGTGACTTGTTAACACTAAGCTTGCATGCAGCTGCCCAGCCATGAAAACCCTTGCCAAAATGTTCTCAGCGCATAGTCTGTGTGCTGATATTAATGCCAGAGGAGGTTTGGAAGTCTGCAGTTATTGAGATAGCAGAGTGCTGGTGACATTTATACATTATGCTCCTCAGCACTCACTGTGTAACTATATGGGGTCTACCACTTCATGGCTGACTTGCTGTGGTTCCTAAATGCTTCTACTTTGCAATAATACAACGGATTGTGGAATATCTAGGAGGGAAGACATTTCCTGAACTGAGTTGTTGCAATGGTAGCATCCTATTACAGTACAATGCTCGAATTCATTGAGTTCTTTATTACAACCCATTTTTCACAAATGTTTGTAATGGCAGACTGCATGACTAGGTGCTGGATTTTATCTTGTCATGGCCCATAAACAGGTAGGAACTAGTGTTAGGGACCACTCATAGAGGCGACCTTGACGTGGTGAGTGGCTTATTACGCTTTGGCCAAAATGTACACCAATGCCTCATTCAGCATCCAGCATGGAGGCAGGGCGGAGTGCTGGTTGCAGAGTGCTATTGCATTTGTATTTTGCGTTTGTATATGTATTTCGCCATAGCGATGTGCACCTGCATATAGGGTTGTGCTGACTGAATCCCCCACATTTTTTCTTTGCAGTATATATTGGAGGCGTGGCGATCTCCATGCAGTCGTGCACACCTGACCAGTTAGTCTGCCCTGGAGGCTGGTTTTAAAGTAAGTATAAAACTGAGTCTACTTCTACAGCGCCTACCAGTGGCCATTTGGCTCCAGGAGAAGTATATAGTGGGATCAGCATGCATGTTGGTACTTGCATCCCTGGATCCGATGAAAGCTGTAACGGCACCGGACGGGGTTAAAAGCAGAGTGTGCCTGGCGTGCATGCTGTACCTGCGCTCCCTGGACTTTGTGTGGCTGTCATGGCCCACAAACAGGTAGGAACTAGTGTTAGGGACCACTCCATAGAGGCGACCTTGACGTGGTGAGTGGCTTATTACGCTTTGGCCAAACTGTGCACCAATGCCTCATTCAACATCCAGCATGGAGGCAGGGCAGAGTGCTGGTTGCAGAGTGCTATTGCATTTGTGTTTTTTCTTTGAAGGTGCTGGATTTTATACACCTGTGGCAATGAGACTAAATGAAACACCTGAATTCAATGATAAAGAGGTGTGTACCAATACTGTTCTCCATATAGTGTAATTTAAAATAGCTTTTAAAGGCATCCTGGGTAGTACTGTACCTTACAGGCTAGTGGTTATGTATGTTTCATCCTATTTCTTCATAAATTATATTTTTCTATTTCTTCATGAGTTATATTTTTTCAATCTCCCCATGGAATAATGATTGGCATTCAAATAGCTTATATTCAACAGTCTGACTATAAATTGCCCTCTGGTTTAAGAGGAACTCAAACTAATCATTAGATAAATGATTCCACTGTAAGAATGTATGTTCTCTTCCACTGACCATAAAATGTAAGCAACAAATCTGGAAAGACATGAAATCAAGAGAAGCAGAGTTACAGTATGCATTTAAATGTCCATTAACATGTCTTCATCCCAGTACAAGGACAATGGCTACAGAATGAAAATAACAGGTTACGTACTTCAGTAGAACATTTTGGAGTCAAGTGCAGCCACCCTTCCTAGATGTGCGGAACACTACATGATTATACGTAAGTCTCTGGTCTCAACTTTCCAAATAAAGTACTGGTGGTAACAATTGATTAAATGCTGATTAAACAATCAGTGTAGAGTAGTATCACTGACCAAAGGCTTATAAAGTAATTTTGCACTTTGTATTCATGAAATAAAAGTAGTATGAATGTACCAAACCAGAACTATGACTATCTGTATATCATACAACAATGCATGGGTAGATAGACACCATTATTAAATGCTGTACAACAGTTAGGAAATAAGGTATACATTTATGCCTTGAAGGCTAGTTCAACACATTTTCCACAACCATAGGTTCTGGGATGTTATACTATGCTGGTGAATTATTTTTCTGAGGTATTCCTTTCCTACCTCAATAATGGCAGGAACAATTCCGGAATTAGCAACCCATAGTTGCAGGACAAGATGTTAAAATGTAATTTGATGGATCTCTGTATTACTCTTTAATACATTGTACATGTCCACGATGTCAGCTCTATGTTGTGTTTTTCCCATACTAAATAGAACAAATGTCCTATTAGTGAAATCAAGGGGGAGATTTATCAGAATGGTATAAAGCAGAACTGATTTAGTTGTCCATAGCAACCAATCAGATTCCACCTTTCATTTTCCAAAGGAGTTTCCAAATGAAAGGTGGAATCTGATTGGTTGCTATGGGCAACTAAGTTAGTTCTACTTTACACCATTCTGATAAATCTCCTCCAAAGTTTTACAGCATTTTTAACAACCCTTTCATAAGTCAATAGTAGAAGCAAGTAGTGATGAGCCTCCCATAATCGATTTCGCGATATTTCGCGAATATTCGAATGAATATTCTTATTATTTTCGGCGAAATCGAATATTCGTAATTATTCAATTTTTCGCGAATAATATGCGATTAAAATAATCGTGCGACATTTTTTTATTTTTTTTTTCCTGTATAAGGCAATGTTCCTATGACTATGGCTAGGCTAATATGTGTATTTTACGAAATTTCTTAATATTGCTCTAACTTCGTATTTTAGAATATTCGTAATATTGCTCTAACTCCGTCTTTTAGAATATTACGGATATTCTAAAAGACGAAGTTAGAGCAATATTAAGAAATTTCGTAAAATACACATATTAGCCTAGCCATAGGGAAAAAAAAAAAATCATAAGATTAAAATAATCGTACGATTATTTTAATCTTATGATTTTTTTTTTTTTCCTATGACTATGACTAGGCTAATATGTGTATTTTACAAAATTTCTTAATATTGCTCTAACTTCGTCTTTTAGAATATTCGGAATATTGCTCTAACTCCGTCTTTTAGAATATTACAAATATTCTAAAAGACGAAGTTAGAGCAATATTAAGAAATTTCGTAAAATACACATATTAGCCTAGCCATAGTCATAGGAAAAAAAAAAATCATAAGATTAAAATAAATCGTACGATTTTTTTTATTTTTTTTTTCGAAAAAAAAAATACGAATATTCGATTTCGCGAATATTTGGAACTATATTCTAAATATTCGCGAAATCTCGAAATTGCGATATTCGAGAAAAAAATTCGAAATTCGAATATTCGCGCTCAACACTAGAAGCAAGTAGAGATGGACAGATCGGTTCTAAACTAAAAAAAAATGTGTCAGAAATTTACCAAATATTCGGTTTCCAGACAAATCTTAAACTTTTGCAGTTTGATGCAGATAAATCTCTCAAAATGGAGGTCAAAATTTGACAGAGTTCTTCACCTCCAGCCCTCAGGGCCCACCTGTCAGTCATGTTTTCAGGATTTTCTTCGTATTAAGCAAGTGATATAATTGGTATTAATGCATTGGGACTTACCACAGGTATTAATTCTGTGGGATATTCGCAAATCATGCCCGGCAGGTGGGTCCTGAGGACTGGAGTCGAGGAACACTGGGTTAAGAGACAGAGAAGACATCTGCCACCAAAAGGGATAATATTTGGATCATATTTGAATAAAAGAAAAGTCTTACAGTGCAGTGTGTTTTTACAGTAAACAGGATGTTTGTTACCACTAGCTACCATGTTTTTACCCATAGCAATATACACTGAGCAAAAATATAAACACAACACTTTCGGTTTTGCTCCCATTTTGCATGAGCTGAACTCAAAGATCTGAAACATTTTCTAGATACACAAAAGACCCATTAGGCCTCATGCACCCGACCGTTGTTGTGTTCCGTGTCCGTTGTGCCGTTTTTCGTAATTTTCTGCGGACCCATTGAATTTCAATGGGTCCGTTGAAAACTCGGCTAATGCACCGTTTGTCATCCGCGTCCGTGATCCGTGGTTCCAGTCCGTCAAAAAAATATAACCTGTCCTATTTTTTTCGCGAATAACGGTTCGCGGACCCATTCAAGTCAATGGGTTCGCAAAAAAACACGGAGGCACATCCGATTGTCATCCGCGTTCATTTTATTTCTCTTATTTGCCATGGCAAAACTGTCTGCCAGTACTTGTGCCAATAAAATTAAAAAAAATCTGATACAGGAAGTTTAAGCTCACAGGATATGCAAATTGCTAGGCGGCACCTGTGGTGAAATTCCATAGTGTGGTGAGGCAGTTACTGTCTGGATATTCTGTTTTGTCTGGCTATTCTGTTTTGAGCCAAAAAAGTTGCCACACTGGAATGTGGAGCGTCTGATTTGTTTGGTGCAGGAGAGGCCCGAACTATGGGACACCCGGTCCAATAATTATCAGGACCGTGTTTGCAAAGATTCTGCTTGGGTGCAAGTGGCCCGTAATATGAGGCGGCAAGAATGGTCCAAAGCTGATGGACGTGGCCGTGCAGCTTTAGGTAAGTGCCAGCAATGTCATTGTACTGTCCTTGCCTAGTCTGTCCCTATAAAATGATGTAGCTATAAATTCAATGCAGTCAGAAAAATGTATATTTAGTGGTTCAGCTTCATTTGGCATAAAACCTGTACATGGTTTTGGGAACAGTCGTGCACTAAATACTATGCCCTATTTGTTTTCTGAAAAATGTCTGAGCCTCCCTTTGCTCCAGCAAACATTACTCATGTCACAAACCTGTATGTGCACTTGTTTCCTCACACGTGTCCCTTTTGTAATTGAGCATCCTATATAGTTGTCTCCATGTCATATTATAAATTATTTTAGTCCAAATGGCTTGCACGACTAATCTCCTCCTTCCTGAAATTATTGTACATTAGTATCCCTACATCTGCAGTACTGTACCATGTGCTGTTTAATCCGGCCTAATCATACATTTATCTGAGTTGGCAACTTGATTTTGAATAAATGTTGTCCTTTACTATTTTTACTGATATATTTTTATTGTTTGGATTGACATTTGTTTACAATAAATGTAAAATTTCATTTCTTTACAGTGAAACAGACGAAAACTAGATGGAACAGCTGCCGGGACCAATTTCGCCAGGAGCTGAATTCTCAAGGCCAGAGTGGGGAAGGCAGCTCAAAAAAGAGGCCATACATCTACACTGCTCAATTGCAGTTTTTGCGTCCGGTGATGGATTTGAGGCCGTAAGTTATTTTGTTGTGATAAAATCCTTTTTTCCTGGTAATTATTAGTTCCAAATTTTGGATTATGCCATAGTGGTCTACAATGAAACGAGTTGTGTGGCGTTGACTCAGGAGTGTAGCTAACGGCTCATGGGCCTTGGTGCAAGAGTTCATCTTGGGCCCCCTTCCCTCAGTGCATTGTGTGTCTTCTTATGTGGCACAAGGGTCTTTGGGCCCCCTCAGGCTCCTGGGCCAGGTAGCGACTGCTACCTCTGCACCCCCTATAGCTACGCCCATGGGCGTTGTACAATTGCTGACCTATCCTTTGTGTCGGTGAACCAAATCATTTTTGTGGGTTAGTAACACCGGCCACCACCGATGATGAGCTGTATGATGAGACGACACGTGCAGAGCGCACATGCCGCCTCCTTTATCTCCTTTTTTCCTGTGTGGCACTATTTTCATGAACAAGTCACATAGATCTCAGCAATTAGAGCAGAAATCGAGAAGGGAGATTGTCTCCTCATACAGTTGATCGTCATGGTGGTTGGCTGTTGTTCCCCGGCCAATATGATCTTGTGTACTTATCCTGTGGATAGGTAATAAATGTGAAATGTTTTCGAAAAGCCTGTTTCCTTTTTGTGGCCCTGAATAGCGTACCCATTTTTGTAAGTTTGGTTATGTTCATAATTGCTGGAACATAGATGCAAATTTTATTATGGTGGTTTTAGGATTTGGTACCTCTTCTGTACTGTAATTGACATTTACATAGTTTAAATGATTTTTTTTATAAACCTCAACATAGAGTCATCAAAAATCAACTATTTATTAAAAAATGACACATACATAATCAACTTTATTAAATAGAGTATAATGATGCTCCAACAGTGTTCGTACAGCTGAATAGTAACTACTACTACCAACATGGCTTTGTGATGCGTGCTCCATGTTATTTTTTAGGAAATTATTTTCTTTTTGGTTTACATTACATATGGATGGTAGGAAGTACAAAGCAGTCCAGATATAGAAGAGACGGACAGAATTTCAGCACTGCTTTTGGTCCTTGAATGTGTATACCTCGTTTTGTGCTTCACTGATTCAAAAGCCAATCATATTTTTCAAAGTAGTTTTATATTTGGCGTTGTAAGCTAATTGACCTGCAAAAAGTAATTTATTCTAATTTAAAAATTTCTCATTAAAGGATAAAATTCTCAATTATGAAAAAATCTGAGATGTATGCATGCTCAACGTATATGTAGTTCACACACAGTTGTGTTTATTTAAAAAACATTAACTACTTTTGAAATGCAGTAGACAAATGATGTAATATATGTTTTCATGTCATTTTTCTATACAGTACTGTGGACAGTCTTGATGAGCCAGAAGACTCTGAGGCCGCATTAAGCGACACGTCGGCAGTTTTCTCGCCTGCAGCTAGTCCTGCCCCAACGCCCGCTGAGGAGCCGGACCAGCCATCCCAGGCTGAGGCCACCCGATCTCCACGGAGCCCTTCACCAGTCCAGCAGCCGCAGCCCAGGCGTCGCCGCAATGTCCCTCAATCTTCCTCTGGGCAACCGACTCGGGAGGCTATAGATGCCCAAGTTATAGATTTCCTTGCTCAGAGGAGGAGTGATGGCATTGAGGAGTCAACGCTGAGGGGCCTTGCAAGTTTTTTAAAGCAAGTGCCCATTGGAAAACATCCGGAATGTGTTGCTTCAATAGCCCTTGTGATTCAAATGTATGCCTCCCCTTACCAGGGAGACATACACTCCCAAATAAATGATCTGCGCAAGCAGATATTGAATATCCCCCCACATCAACATGTCCCCGGCTATTACCAGCCTCAAGCCCCACCTCAAGGGCCATATTTCCCTCCCCATCCGACTTACCAACGGTCCCAAGACCCCATACAAACCACTTACCCCCAAAGGATGTCAACTCGGGCCACTGATCCTGGCCAGGTACGGCCACAAACATCTTTTGAGCCTGGCTCGTTTACACGAGACCTTTTTGATACTTAATGTAATATGTTGTGTAAATTTTTATTTATTGTCTTTATTCTTGTTTGTATATTCTTTAATTTATGATATTTAAAAAAAAAAAATTTTAACAGAAAATTTTAATTTCCTTGTGTGATTTTTATTAAACCAACAAATATTTACAGTTCTTAGACACATTTCATAAACACATATAGACGCACACCAGTTCACAATGTACATAATTTTTAATTGGGAGAGACATAATCTGTATTTTGCTATAATGTGAACATGAGGTATTAGAAGATTTTTTGGCCCATTACATGAAATACTAATGATGTTAATGTTGGTGACATTTTATGGAAAACATCATTAGTATTGATATTTACTTTTAAAAATGTGCTGGCCAAAAAACCTCAGCCGGCAAGTCCACGTCAAGGGTCCTCAGTCTCTTGCGAGTCCCTACACTCAACTACCACAATAAATTTAAATAATCTATCTACAAAATAATAAACAACTAAAGAGTCCAGAAGATTTCAAAAACTGCCACGAATAGCGTCCCTCTGCCATGGCAAGGACCCCTCTGGGCTGTAAAAGTAGTCTGCATAGAGTTCCCGAACTGCAATGCCTGCAGTCCCAGGTCGTCTATGCAGGGTCCTTTCCAAACCCAAATCTGATGACGTAGGAAGATCTTCCATGTCAACAGAAGAGGAAACCTCGTGAATCCTGGTGAAGTTTTGTAGAACAACACAAGCTTGAATCACCAGGGTAGCATTCTCCGGATCCATTTGTATGGATGACAAAAACACCCTCCACTTGCTAGAGAGTATCCTGAAAGCGCACTCAACATACCAATGGGCACGAGTCAACCGGTAGTTGAAAATACGCCTCCTGACATCCAAACCACGCTTTGGGAAGAGCCGCATAACATGGGGAGTCAATGCAAACCCTTCATCCGCCACAATGACAAATGGAGCCGGCGGACCTGCACATCCGGGCAGTCTTCTGTACTCGGGCAGGGCAAGCTGGTTGGCACGAAGCCGCTCACCCGTTCTATAAGCACTAAAGATGCGAGCATCCGCAGTGCTTCCATAGGCCCCGATATCAACCATTAAAAACCGGTAGTTACTGTCAGCAAAGGCCATCAGCACTACCGAAAAATAATGTTTATAATTGAAGAATCGGGACCCTGAGGGAGGAGGCTTCTTCACACGGATGTGCTTGCTATCCATTGGCCCGATGCAGTTTGGAAACTGCGCAGAAATATTGAAGCCCTCAGCGATGCGAATCCAATCGTCCGTCTTGGGCTGCGGCATCACCGTCTCTCGGAGTTGCTGCCAGATGGCATGGCAAGTGTGACTTACAATCCGAGAGATCGTCGAGGTTCCTAAAAGAAACTCAAAATGCAGGGATGCAAAAGAGTTCCCAGTTGCCAGGAATCTGTAGGAAAAAGAAAAAAAAAAATCTGTAAGCATCAAATCAAAGGGAACATCAGATACTTTATTCGGCCATTATGTTGTATACAAGACATTATTTACAACTATCTATGTCCATTGTCGACTAAACATAATTTAAAAAAGTGATTTTGTGTGTATGAACCAAACACTACCAGCTATTGGGGTGTAGGCAGTACTACCACAACTAAGTTACAACAACTGTGTTTAGACCCTTGACATGCTGAAGTTAATGGGGCCCTTAAGAATGATGTGAACATTATGCATGATTATGACGTTAGCTGAACACAAATTGCAAACCTGCTAAAAAGAAACGACGACCTTTAATATTGCCATGTTATGTGTCAGGGATTATAGTTAAAAAAAAAAAGGACATAACAATGTTCGCAAAACATTATGGGCAAAGAAAGGTTACTTCAGCAAACAGTAGCACATGTCTAACAGCAGCCATTTTCTAACACATGTTCCTCCTGACAGAAGCAGTGCACATTACTGTTGAAACTAGAAACGTAAAATATTGCTTACCTCAACGTGACGATGAGCCTTTCCTCTGGAGAAATGCTGCGCCTCATACTGGTGTCCATGAAGGTAAGGACAGTACGTAGAGACGACAGCAAGTGATCAAATGTAGTCACTGACATCCGACAGAAGAAAAAAAACTTGTCAGGATGCAGGCGCAGATCTTTGTAGAGGGTATGAAAGTGTCCTTTCCGGTAGTGTTGAGAAACTATCGGATGGACCCAAAATCGCCGCCTTCTACTAGGTTCCTCATCCAACAAACGAGTGCGCTGTCCCCATCGCCGAGAAATAAGCCAATGCAATAAGACCTCTTCCTCAGAGTCATCCGCCATGGTGAAACAGCAAAGACAAGCAACCAAAAGAACCTCTGTACCCTGTAAAGACTACAGAAAATGGCCACCAAACCAAACTCAAGTGACCAGCATATATACCAGTATCCTGGGTGGAGTTATTAAAATTAATTTTTTTTCACCATTACTTGTTTTTTGACGGTCCGCAAAAAAAACGGACACACGTACACATGGAAACACAACGGAAGAAAAAACACGGACACGGATCAAGGAACAACGGAACCCCATTTTGCGGACCGAGAAAAACGGTGCATGAGGCCTTACTCTCAAATATTAGTAGGGGCTGAGCACTCACCACTTGGACCATAGAAAACAAAACACCAAAAGTAAAGAGATAACTAGGTAAATAAATGGTTAAAAAAGCACAGTCTGTGCAAAAAATCTCAAAAACTATGCAATACATGAGAATAAATGCAATAAAAAATGTGGTGGTAAGTTTATCATGTTATTGGTGAAAAGCAGGAATATATATATATATATATATCAAAGTTGTGCAGTCATAGGTTAAACATAAAATATGTAAAAAGGTGGAAATGTTGTTAGATGCAATCTTCATGCGGTTGCATGCATAAATGATGTAAAATATATAAAAATGTTCATATATTTGTAAAATCCGGGAGAAGAGGTAGAACGATTGTTAGAGGTAATCTGCATATGATAACATGAACAGATGATGTGAAGGACATAAGTATTCATATATAGAGTTGAGCGGACATCTGGATGTTCGGGTTCGGCAGGTTCAGCCGAACTTGAAAAAAAAGTTCGGGTTCGGCACCCAAACTTGACCCGAACTTGACCCCGAACCCCATTGAAGTCAATGGGGACCTGAATTTTGGGCACTAAAATGGCTCTAAAATGGCTCTAAAATAGTCCTGCAAAAGGCTAGAGGGCTGCAAAATGCATCAAAATGTGCTTAAGAGCATAAAAACTGTTCTGCAAACAAATGTGGATAGGGAAATGACTTAAAATAACATAAAATACAAAAAAATTAAAAATAACAATCTGGATCTAGGAGTAGGAGGTTGAGGAGGCGGTGGATGGGTGGATGTGGCGGTGTAGGTTGACGTGGCGGTGTAGGTGGAAGCGGCGGTGAAGGAGGAATAGGTAGCCACTAGCCAACACTGATTTGTGTTATTTTTTATTTTTAAATTGGGACATATAACAAAATAAAACAAAGAATAAGTGCACTTGAGTACAAGAATGGATGGTTGAGGATGGTATAAATGTCTATTCTGCACAAGGTACGGACAAGTCCTGTGGGATCCATGCCTGGTTCATTTTAATAAATGTAAGCTTGTCCACATTGGCTGTGGCCTGTGATAATGCTCTCTGCCGTACTAAACACACATTCACACTATACACTGGCTGCAGGGCAGGTCAGCACCTCCAAGGCTGACAAAGATTATCCACATTTGGGCCATGCTAACCCTGCCTTCTCAGGTGCTGGCGGTGCCCCAACTGCATTGGCGACCTCTTCCTCCTCCTCTGCCTTCGCCTTGTGCTTCCACTGTGCCCCCGCTGTCAGGTGGGAATGCTATCATCAGCGTGCGCTTGTAGTCGCGCATCTTCTCATCAGTAACAGATGTTTTCACTAAATTTTGTTCCCAGTCAGCAATGCATAGCAGGGGTTCATTCACGGCAAAAGGGGGGTTTTGTCACCGAGCAATAGAACAGAGGATTTTGAGAGATTTTTGCCCCTGTCACCCAGGGACAGCAGGGGTTCATTCACGGCAAAAGGGGGTTCTTGTCACCCAGCAATACAACAGAGGATTTTGAGAGATTTAGGCCCCTGTCACCGAGGCACAGCAGGGGTTCATTCACGGCAAAAGGGGGTTCTTGTCACCCAGCAATACAACAGAGGATTTTGAGAGATTTAGGCCCCTGTCACCCAGGCACAGCAGGGGTTCATTCACGGCAAAAGGGGGTTCTTGTCACCCAGCAATAGAACAGAGGATTTTGAGAGATTTAGGCCCCTGTCACCCAGGCACAGCAGGGGTTCATTCACGGCAAAAGGGGGTTCTTGTCACCCAGCAATACAACAGAGGATTTTGAAAGATTTTGGCTCATGTCACCCAGGCACAGCAGGGGTTCATTCACGGCAAAAGGGGGTTCATATCACCCAGCAATAGAACACAGGATTTTGAGAGATTTAGGCCCCTATCAGCAATGCAGAGCAGGGGTTCATTCACGGCAAAAGTGGGTTCATGTCACCCAGCAATAGAACAGATGATTCTAAGAGATTTAGGCCCATGTCACCCAGGCACAGCAAGGGTTCATTCACGGCAAAAGGGGGATCATGTCACCCAGCAATAGAACAGAGGATTTTGAGAGATTTAGGCCCATGTCAGCAATTCAGAGCAGGGGTTCATTCACGGTAAAAGGGGGTTCTTGTCACCCAGCAATACAACAGACGATTTTGAGAGATTTAGGCCCCTGTCACCCAGGCACAGTAGGGGTTCATTCACGGTAAAAGGGGGTTCTTGTCACCCAGCAATACAACAGACGATTTTGAGAGATTTAGGCCCCTGTCACCAAGGCACGGCAGGGGTTCATTCACGGCAAAAAGGGGTTTCTTTTCATCAGCAATACAACAGAGGATTTTGAGAGATTTAGGCCCATGTCACCCAGGCACAGCAGGGGTTCATTCACGGCAAAAAGGGGTTCATGTCACCCAGCAATAGAACAGAGGATTTTGAGAAATTTAGGCCCCAGTCAGCAATGCAGAGCAGGGGTTCATTCACGGCAAAAGAGGGTTCATGTCACCCAGCAATAGAACAGACAATTTTGAGAGATTTAGGCCCCTGTCACCCAGGCACAGCGGGGGTTCATTCACGGCAAAAGGGAGATCATTTCACCCAGCAATAGAAAAGAGGATTTTGGGAGATTGAGGCCCCTGTCACCCAGGCACAGCAGGGGTTCATTCACGACAAAAGGGGTTCATGTCACCCAGCAATAGAACAGAGGATTTTGAGAGATTTAGGCCCCTGTCAGCAATGCATAGCAGGGTTTCATTCACTGCAAATGGGGGTTCATGTCACCCAGCAATAGAATAGAGGATTTTGAGAGATTAAGGCCCCTGTCAGCAATGCAGAGCAGGGGTTCATTCACGGCAAAAAGGGGTTTGTGTCACCCAGCAATACAACAGAGGATTTTGAGAGATTTAGGCCCCTGTCAGCAATGCAGAGCAGGGGTTCATTCACGGCAAAAGGGGGTTCATGTCACCCAGCAATAGAACACAGGATTTTGATAGATTTAGGCCCCTGTCACCCAGGCACAGCAGGGGTTCATTCACGGCAAAAGGGGGATTTTGTCACCCAGCAATAGAACAGAGGATTTTGAGAGATTTAGGCCCCTGTCACCCAGGCAAAACAGGGGTTTGTATACGTCAAAAATGGTAAAATGTCACCCGACAATTGAAAATAAGAATCTTTTCAATTTAGGGCACTAAAATTTAGCACTTGTTTAAATTAAAATGGCTCTAAAATAGTCCTTGAAAAGGCTAGAGGGATGTAAAAGGCAGTATAATGTGCTTAAGAGCATGGCAACTGCTCTGCAAACAAATGTGTATAGGGAAATAACTTAAAATGAAATAAAATATCTAAAAATGATTAACCTGCAACTCAGAGAAGGAGGTGGATATGGAGTCGGAGGTTGAGGAGGCGGTAAATGTGGTGTTGTAGGTGGATGCAGCAATGGAGAAGAAACAGGTAGCCAATAGGGATGAGCGAACCCGAACTGTATAGTTCGGGTTCGTACCGAATTTTGGGGTGTCCGTGACACGGACCCGAACCCCGAACATTTTCGTAAAAGTCCGGGTTCGGTGTTCGGCGCTTTCTTGGCGCTTTTTGAAAGGCTGCAAAGCAGCCAATCAACAAGCGTCATACTACTTGCCCCAAGAGGCCATCACAGCCATGCCTACTATTGGCATGGCTGTGATTGGCCAGTGCAGCATGTGACCCAGCCTCTATTTAAGCTGGAGTCACGTAGCGCCGCACGTCACTCTGCTCTGATCAGTGTAGGGAGAGGTTGCAGCTGCTGTTAGGGCGAGATTAGGCAGTGATTAGCATAGCAAAAACACTTAATTCAGTAATCAATCTACAGCTGTGGATCATTGAACTGCTGCTATTTAATTGCTCACTGTTTTTAGACTGCCCAGAGCGTTTTTATGTCACTTTTTTCTTGGGTGATCGGCGGCCATCTTGTGTCTTGTGGTGCGCCAGCACAAGCTGCCACCAAGTCCATTTAACCATCAATAGTGTGGTTATTTTTTTGCTATATCCTACATCAGGGGCTTGGCTGTGCTTGCTATTTTATTGAGGGGTGAAATACAATTGCCAAAATAGCAGTACCCTAAATCTGGTGTTTCAGCTGTGGCTAGCCAATTGTAATACTGTCTGCTGTCTGGCAAAGGATATATTTTTGTTCTGGGTTGAAATACAATTCCCAAGTTAGCAATTCCCTAAATCAGTGGTTTCTGCTGTATCAGGTCACCCAGCGCCTAAATAATAGACCTAAAATTTATATTCAGCTAAATCTGTTGTTACTGCTGTGTCTGGTCAGTTCATTTAGTGTCCGCCAAAGCACAGTTTTTGTCCTGGGTTGAAATACAATTCCCAACTTAGCAATTCCCTAAATCAGTGGTTTCTGCTGTATCAGGCCAAGTTTAAATCGATCCATAAAAGGGTATATTAGATTGAAGGTGCGGATAGTGTCATCCTCAATAACTTTACACGCTACCGTGCATTTCCAAGTTTAATTCTGTCCGTAAACGTATACCTGTCACCCAGCGCCTAAATAATAGGCCTAAAATTTATATTCAGCTAAATCTGTGTTTATTGCTGAGGCTGGTCAATTCATTTAGTGTACGCCAAAGCACAGTTTTTCTTCTGGGTTGAAATACAATTCCCAACTTAGCAATTCCCTAAATCAGTGGTTTCTGCTGTATCAGGCCTACTTTAAATCTATCCATATAAGGGTATATTAAATTGAAGGTGCGGATAGGGTCATTCTCAATAACGTCACACACTACCGTGCATTTCCAAGTCTAATTCTGTCCGTAAACGTGTACCTGTCATCCAGCGCCTAAATAATAGGCCTAAAATTTATATTCAGCTAAATCTGTGTTTATTGCTGAGGCTGGTCAATTCATTTAGTGTCCGCCAAAGCACAGTTTTTTGTTCTGGGTTGAAATACAATTCCCAACTTAGCAATTCCCTAAATCGGTGGTTTCTGCTGTATCAGGCCTACTTTAAATCTATCCATAAAAGGGTATATTAGATTGAAGGTGCGGATAGGGTCATTCTCAATAACTTCACACGCTACCGTGCATTTCCAAGTCTAATTCTGTCCGTAAACGTATACCTGTCATCCAGGGCCTAAATACTAGGCCTACAATTTATATTCAGCTAAATCTATCGTTACTGCTGTGCCTGTATTAGTGTAATACGGTACCTAAATAGATAGCCAGATAGTGTTAGGTGTCTGTAAAAAAAGGCCTGAATTTGAATTCAATACATTGGGCCAAATAATTTTTTTCTTATTGTGGTGAACAGTAACAATGAGTAAAACATCTAGTAAGGGACGCGGACGCGGACAAGGTCGTGGTGGTGTTAGTGGACCCTCTGGTGCTGGGAGAGGACGTGGCCGTTCTGCCACAGCCACATGTCGTTGTGAACCAACTACCTCAGGTCCCAGTAGCCGCCAGAATTTACAGCGATATTTGGTGGGGCCCAATGCCGTTCAAAGGATGGTAAGGCCTGAGCAGGTACAGGCATTAGTCAATTGGGTGGCCGACAGTGGATCCAGCACGTTGACATTATCTCCCACCCAGTCTTCTGCAGAAAGCGCACAGATGGCGCCTGAAAACCAAGCCCATCAGTCTGTCACATCACCCCCATGCATATCAGGGAAACTGTCTGAGCCTCAAGTTATGCAGCAGTCTCTTATGCTGTTTGAAGACTCTGCTGGTAGGGTTTCCCAAGGGCATCCGCCTAGCCCTTCCCCAGCGGTGGAAGACATAAAATGCACTGACGCACAACCACTTATGTTTCCTGATGATGAGGACATGGGAATACCACCTCAGCACGTCTCTGATGATGACGAAACACAGGTGCCAACTGCTGCATCTTTCTGCAGTGTGCAGACTGAACAGGAGGTCAGGGAGGAAGACTGGGTGGAAGACGATGCAGGGGACGATGAGGTCCTAGACCCCACATGGAATGAAGGTCGTGCCACTGACTTTCACAGTTC
Source organism: Bufo bufo (assembly GCF_905171765.1). Classification (NCBI taxonomy): domain Eukaryota; kingdom Metazoa; phylum Chordata; class Amphibia; order Anura; family Bufonidae; genus Bufo; species Bufo bufo. Next base: position 275,644,256 of record NC_053390.1, on the reverse strand, counting down.
GGAGGAAGAGGCAGTGGTGAGACCGAGCCAACAGCGTAGCAAAAGAGGGAGCAGTGGGCAAAAGCAGATCACCCGCCGCCAAGAGACTCCGCCTGCTACTGATCACCGCCATCTGGGACCGAGCACCCCAAAGGCAGCTTCAAGGAGTTCCCTGGCATGGAACTTCTTCAAACAATGTGCTGACAACAAGACCCGAGTGGTTTGCACGCTGTGCCATCAGAGCCTGAAGCGAGGCATTAACGTTCTGAACCTTAGCACAACCTGCATGACCAGGCACCTGCATGCAAAGCATGAACTGCAGTGGAGTAAACACCTTAAAAACAAGGAACTCACTCAGGCTCCCCCTGCTACCTCTTCTGCTGCTGCCGCCTCGGCCTCTTCCTCCGCCTCTAGAGGAACGATGGCACCTGCCGCCCAGCAAACAGGGGATGTGCCACCAACACCACCATCTCCGTCACCAAGCATCTCAACCATGTCACACGGAAGCGTTCAGCTCTCCATCTCACAAACATTTGAGAGAAAGCGTAAATTCCCACCTAGCCACCCTCGATCACTGGCCCTGAATGCCAGCATTTCTAAACTACTGGCCTATGAAATGCTGTCATTCAGGCTGGTGGACACAGACAGCTTCAAACAGCTCATGTCGCTTGCTGTCCCACAGTATGTTGTTCCCAGCTGCCACTACTTCTCCAAGAGAGCCGTGCCTTCCCTGCACAACCAAGTATCCGATAAAATCAAGTGTGCACTGCGCAACGCCATCTGTGGCAAGGTCCACCTAACCACAGATACGCGGACCAGTAAGCACGGCCAGGGACGCTATATCTCCCTAACTGCACACTGGTTAAATGTAGTGGCGGCTGGGCCCCAGGCGGAGAGCTGTTTGGCGCACGTCCTTCTGCCGCCAAGGATCGCAGGGCAACATTTTTTGCCTCCTGTAGCCTCCTCCTCCTACTCGGCTTCCTCCTCCTCTTCTTCCACCTGCTCATCCAGTCAGCCACACACCTTCACCACCAACTTCAGCACAGCCCGGGGTAAACGTCAGCAGGCCATTCTGAAACTCATATGTTTGGGGGACAGGCCCCACACCGCACAGGAGTTGTGGCGGGGTATAGAACAACAGACCGACGTGTGGTTGCTGCCGGTGAGCCTCAAGCCCGGCCTGGTGGTGTGCGATAATGGGCGAAATTTTGTTGCAGCTCTGGGACTAGCCGGTTTGACGCACATCCCTTGCCTGGCGCATGTGCTGAATTTGGTGGTGCAGAAGTTCATTCACAACTACCCCGATTTCCGGCGTTCACATCCTGCCGCTGTTCGCCTGTCTGCGCTACAGCGTAACTTCGGCCTTCCCGCTCACCGCCTCATATGTGACGTGCCCACCAGGTGGAACTCCACCTTGCACATGCTGGACAGACTGTGCGAGCAGCAGCAGGCCATAGTGGAGTTTCAGCTGCAGCACGCACGGATCAGTCGCACTGCGGAAAAGCACCACTTCACCACCAATGACTGGGCCTCCATGCGAGACCTGTGTGCCCTGTTGCGCTGTTTCGAGTACTCCACCAACATGGCCAGTGGCAATGACGCCGATTTCAGCGTTTCAATGCCACTTCTATGTCTCCTTGAGAAAACACTTAGGGCGATGATGGAAGAGGAGGTGGCCCAGGAGGAGGAGGAGGAGGAAGAGGGGTCATTTTTAGCACTTTCAGGCCAGTCTCTTAGAAGTGACTCAGAGGGAGGTTTTTCTGCAACAGCAGAGGCCAGGTACAAATGTGGTCAGCCAGGGCCCACTACTGGAGGACGAGGAGGACGAGGATGAGGTGGAGGAGGATGAGGATGAAGCATGTTCACAGCGGGGTGGCACCCAAAGCAGCTCGGGCCCATCACTGGTGCGTGGCTGGGGGGAAACGCAGGACGATGACGATATGCATCCCAAAGAGGACAGCTTGTCCTTACCTCTGGGCAGCCTGGCACACATGAGCGACTACATGCTGCAGTGCCTGCGCAACGACAGCAGAGTTGCCCACATTTTAACGTGTGCGGACTACTGGGTTGCCACCTTGCTGGATCCACGGTACAAAGACAATGTGCCCACCTTACTTCCTGCACTGGAGCGTGATAGGAAGATGCGCGAGTACAAGCGCACATTGGTAGACGCGCTACTGAGAGCATTCCCAAATGTCACAGGGGAACAAGTGGAAGCCCAAGGCGAAGGCAGAGGAGGAGCAAGAGGTCGCCAACGCAGCTGTGTCACGGCCAGCTCCTCTGAGGGCAGGGTTAGCATGGCAGAGATGTGGAAAAGTTTTGTCACCACGCCACAGCTAACTGCACCACCACCTGATACGGAACGTGTTAGCAGGAGGCAACATTTCACTAACATGGTGGAACAGTACCTGTGTACACCCCTCCACGTACTGACTGATGGTTCGGCCCCATTCAACTTCTGGGTCTCCAAATTGTCCACGTGGCCAGAGCTAGCCTTTTATGCCTTGGAGGTGCTGGCCTGCCCGGCGGCCAGCATTTTGTCTGAACGTGTATTCAGCACGGCAGGGGGCGTCATTACAGACAAACGCAGCCGCCTGTCTACAGCCAATGTGGACAAGCTGACGTTCATAAAAATTAACCAGGCATGGATCCCACAGGACCTGTCCATCCCTTGTGCAAATTAGACATTAACTACCCCCCCTTTACCATATATTATTGTACTCCAGGGCATTTCCTCATTCAATCCTATTTTTATTTTCATTTTCCCATTATATTGCGGGGCAACCCAAAGTTGAATGAACCTCTCCTCTGTCTGGGTGCCGGGGCCTAAAAATATCTGACAGTGGCCTGTTCCAGTGTTGGGTGACGTGAAGCATGACTCTCTGCTATGACATGAAGCCTGAATCTCTGCTATGGGACCTCTCTCCTCTTTCTGGGTGCCAGGGCCTAAATATCTGACAATGTACTGTTCCAGTTTTGGCTGACATGAAGCCTGATTCTCTGCTATGACATGAAGCCTGAATCTCTGCTATGGGACCTCTCTCCTCTGTCTGGGTGCCGGGGCCTAAATATCTGACAATGGACTGTTCCAGTTTTGGCTGACATGAAGCCTAATTCTCTGCTATGACATGAAGACTGATTCTCTGCTGACATGAAGCCTGAATCTCTGTTATGGGACCTCTCTCCTCTGTCTGGGTGCCGGGGCCTAAATATATGACAATGGACTGTTCCAGTTTTGGCTGACGTGAAGCCTGATTCTCTGCTATGACATGAAGACTGATTCTCTGCTGACATGAAGCCTGATTCTCTGCTATGGGACCTCTCTCCAATTGATATTGGTTAATTTTTATTTATTTTATTTTTATTTTTATTCATTTCCCTATCCACATTTGTTTGCAGGGGATTTAACCACATTTTGCTGCCTTTTGCAGCCCTCTAGCCCTTTCCTGGGCTGTTTTACAGCCTTTTTAGTGCCGAAAAGTTCAGGTCCCCATTGACTTCAATGGGGTTCAGGATGAAGTTCGGGTCGGGTTCGGATCCCGAACCCGAACATTTCCGGGAAGTTCGGCCGAACTTCTCGAACCCGAACATCCAGGTGTTCGCTCAACTCTAGTAGCCAACAAAGTTTTTTTTATTTTTTTATTGGGGTAGGTAGCCCCCAAAATATTGGGACAAATAAAAGAAAAAGAAAACAAATAATCATTGCACTTGACTTGAGTACAAGAATGTATGTTTGATGGTGGTATAAATGTCTATTCTGCACAAAGTACAGACAAGGCTTGTGGGATCCAAGCCTGGTTCATTTTAATGAACGTGAGGTTGTCCACGTTGGCTGTGGACAGGCGGCTGCGTCTGTCTGTAATGATGCCTCCTGCCATGCTAAATACACGTTCAGAGAGTACACTGGCTGCAGGGCAGGCCAGCACCTCCAGGGCATACAGGGCAAGCTTTGGCCATGTGGACAATTTGGAGACCCAGAAGTTAAATGGGGCAGAACCATCAGTCAGTATGTGTAGGCGTGTGCACAGGTACTGTTCCACCATGTTGTTTAAATGCTGCCTCCTGCTAACACGCTCCATATCAGCAGTTGGGGCCGGTTGTTGCGGCAAGGTGACAAAGCTTTTCCACATGTCGGCCATGCTAACCCTGCCTTCTAAGGTGCTGGCGCTGACACAGCTGCGTTGGCGACCTCTTCCTCCTCCCCTGCCTTCGCCTTGTGCTTCCACTTGTTCCCGGCGTCAGTCGGGAATGCTACCAGCGTGCGCCTGTAGTCGCGCATCTTCCGATCACGCTCCAGTGAGGGAATTAAGGACGGAACATTGTCTTTGTAATGGGGATCCAGCAGGGTGGCCACTCAGTAGTCAGCACACGTTAAAATGTGGGCAACTCTGCAGTCGTCGCGCAGGCACTGCAGCATGTAGTCGCTCATGTGTGCCAGGCTGCTTAGAGGTAAGGACAAGCTGTCCTCTATGGGAGGCGTATCGTCTGCGTCCTCCATATCCCCCCAGCCACGCACCAGTGATGGGCCCGAGCTGCGTTGCATACCACCCCGCTGTGAACATGCTTCATCCCCATCCTCATCCTCCTCCTCCACCAGTAGTGGGCCCTGGCTTGCCAAATTTGTACCTGGCCTCTGCTGTTACAAAAATCCTCTTTCTGAGCCACTTCTAAAAGACTGGCCTGAAAGTGTTAGAGATGACCCCTCTTCCTCCTCCTCGTCCTGGGCCACATCCTCTTCCTTCATCGCCCTAAGTGTTTTCTCAAGGAGACATAGAAGTGGTATTGTAACGCTGATAATGGCGCTATCGCCACTGGCCATGTTGGTGGAGTACTCGAAACAGCGCACACAGGTCTCGCATGGAGGCCCAGTCATTGGTGGTGAAGTGGTGCTGTTCCGCAGTGCGACTGACCCGTGCGTGCTGCAGCTGAAACTCCACTATGGCCTGCTGCTGCTCGCACAGTCTCTCCAGCATGTGCAAGGTGGAGTTCCACCTGGTGGGCACGTCGCATATGAGGCGGTGAGCAGGAAGGCCGAAGTTACGCTGTAGAGTAGACAGCTGAGCGGCGGCAGGATGAGAACGCCGGAAGCGAGCACAGACGGCCCGCACATTATGCAGCAGCTCAGACATGTCGGGGTAGTTGTGAATGAATTTCTGCACCACCAAATTCAGCACATGCGCCAGGCAAGGGATGTGTGTCAAACCGGCTAGTCCCAGAGCTGCAACCAGATTTCGCCCATTATCGCACACCACCAGGCCGGGCTTGAGGCCCACTGGCAGCAACCACTCGTCGGTCTGTTGTTCTATACCCCGCCACAACTCCTGCGCGGTGTGGGCCCTGTCCCCCAAACACATCAGTTTCAGAATGGCCTGCTGACGTTTACCCCTGGCTGTGCTGAAGTTGGTGGTGAAGGTCTGTCGCTGACCGGATGAGGAGGTGTTAGAAGAGGAGGAGAAAGACGAGTAGGAAGAGGAGGCAACAGGAGGCAAAGAATGATGCCCTGCGATCCTTGGCGGCGGAAGGACGTGCGCCAAACAGCTCTCCGCCTGGGGCCCAGCCGCCACTACATTTACCCAGTGTCCAGTTAGGGAGATATAGCGTCCCTGGCCATGCTTACTGGTCCACGTATCTGTGGTTAGGTGGACAATGCCACAGATGGCGTTGCGCAGTGCACACTTGATTTTATCGGATACTTGGTTGTGCAGGGAGGGCACGGCTCTCCTGGAGAAGTAGTGGCGGCTGGGAACGACGTACTGTGGGACAGCAAGCGACATGAGCTGTTTGAAGCTGTCTGTGTCCACCAGCCTGAATGACAGCTTTTCAAAGGCCAGCAATTTAGAAATGCTGGCATTCAGGGCCAGGGATCGAGGGTGGCTAGGTGGGAATTTACGCTTTCTCTCAAAGGTTTGTGAGATGGAGAGCTGAACGCTTCCGTGTGACATGGTGGAGATGCTTGGTGACGGAGGTGGTGTTGTGGTGGCACATCCCCAACGTTCCTCCAGAGGCAGAGGAAGAGGCTGAGGCAGCAGCAGAAGAGGGAGCAGGAGGGGCCTGAACCCTTTCTTAGTTTTGAAGGTGCTTACTCCACTGCAGACCGTGTCTCGCATGTAGATGCCTGGTCATGCAGTTTATGCTAAGGTTCAGAACGTTAATGCCTCGCTTCAGGCTCTGATGGCACAGCGTGCAAACCACTCGGGTCTTGTCGTCAGCACATTGTGTGAAGAAGTGCCATGCTAGGGAACTCCTTGAAGCTGCCTTTGGTGTGCTCCGTCCCTGTTGACGGTGGCCAGTAGCAGGCGAACTGTTTGGGCGACGGCTGCTCTACTTTTGCACCCTGTTTCGGCTTTTGCTACGCTGTTGGCTCGGTCTCACCACTGCCTCTTCCTCCGAACTCTGAAAATCAGTGGCACGACCTTCATTCCATGTGGGGTCTAGGACCTCATCGTCCCCTGCATCGTCTTCCACCCAGTCTTCCTCCCTGACCTCCTTTTCGGTCTGCACACTGCTGAGGTGGTATTCCCATGTCCTCATCAGGAGACATAAGTGGTTGTGCGTCAGTGCATTCTATGTCTTCCACCCCTGGGGAAGGGCTAGGTGGATGCCCTTGGAAAACCCTGACAGCAGAGTCTTCAAACAGCATAAGAGACTGCTGCATGACTTGAGGCTCAGACAGGTTCCCCGATATGCACGGTGGTAATGTGACAGACTGATGGGCATGGGTTTCAGGCGCCCCCTGTGCGCTTTCTGCAGAAGACTGGGTGGGAGATAATGTGAACGTGCTGGATCCACTGTCGGCCACCCAATTGACTAGCGCCTGTACTTGCTCAGGCCTTATCATCCTTAGAACGGCATTAGGCCCGACAAAATATAGCTGTAGATTCTGGCGGCTAATGGGACCTGAGGTAGTAGGTTCAGTAGGACGTGTAGCTATGGCAGAACGGCCACGTCCTCACCCTGCACCATAGGCTCCACCAACACCACGACCATGACCACCTCCCTTTTTAGATGTTTGCCTTATAGTTAGCGTTCACAAAGCAAAGTAAAAAGTGGTTAAGTATGTTAATATATATTAACCGCAAATATAAACCCTGATGTAGGGTATTGCACTAAATTTTTTTTTTTTTACTCTATATGACAGCGATATTTGTGGCCTAAATGTGACACTCACTTATGCACGTCTTATCCCAGATGTGCAGTATTAGGCTTTTTTCACCCCAGTAACCAAAAAGCCGTATTTATAGCCTAAATCTGACAGTCACTTATGCACGTCTAATACCAGATGTGCAGTATATTAGAGGGTTTTTCACCCTAACCAAAAAGCTGTATTTCTGTCCTAAATGTGACAGTCACTTATGCACGTGTAATCCCAGATGTGCAGTATATTAGAGTTTTTTTTACCCCAGTATGCCAAAGCCGTATTTTGGCCTAAATGTGGCAGTCACTTATGCATGTGTAATCCCAGATGTGCAGTATATTAGAGGCTTTTTTACCCCAGTATGCCAAAGCCGTATTTATGGCCTAAATGTGACAGTCACTTATCCTTGTCTAATACCAGATGTGCAGTATATTAGAGGGTTTTTTCACCCTAATTAAAAAGCCGTATTTATGACCTAAATGTGACAGTCACTTATGCACGTGTAATCCTAGATGTGCAGTATATAAGAGGCTTTTTTACCCCAGTATGCCAAAGCCGTATTTATGGCCTAAATGTGACAGTCACTTATGCTTGTCTAATACCAGATGTGCAATATATTAGAGGCTTTTTTCACCCAGTAACCAAAAAGCCGTATTTATGGCCTAAATGTGACAGTCACTTATGCTTGTCTAATACCAGATGTGCAGTATATTAGAGGGATTTTCACCCTAACCAAAAAGCTGTATTTCTGTCCTAAATGTGACAGTCACTTATGCACGTGTTGTTATGACCAGAGGATGTGGATCCTCTGTGTCAGCTAATAAAGGACTGGGAATTAGTCCAATATTGCTGACTCTCAGAGTCAGGACCCTGGTGTCTGCACCTGTTACCTTGAATGCAGCTACCTGCAGTAGTGTGAACAGAGTCCAACAAAGGCAGAATAAAGGAACAGATGGTCTTTACTGGCAGACAGTATTCAAAAGTCACTTGACAGATACAGGCAACACAAAGTTCAGAGCAATATAGCGTGCAGATATAAGCAGTCTCATAGGCAGTGCAGGGTCTGGATCCAGGCAGACTTACAGGAGGAGATGGGCAGATGCGTAGTCAGGCAGTGCAGATATAAGTGGTCTCATTGTCAGGCAGTGCAGGGTCTGGATCCAGGCAGACTTACAGGAGGAGATGGGCAGACGCGTAGTCAGGCAGTGCAGAGGTCTATAATTCAGGTGATCCAATAAACAGACAACAGGCAGATGCGTAGTCAAATGAAGCGGAGGTCAGAATCCAAGAAATCCAATAAACAGACACAGTGGGACGCTTCAGCGGGAGTCAAGAGGTACAACAACCACGCTCGGGCACTTCATGATGAAGCTGCCTTAAATACAAATAGTCCCGCCTCCAGGGGGGTGATGGTATTCAGGAACCAGCTGCCTACTCCTATAAGAAAGGGAGAGGTGCGCGCGCGTGCTATAGCGCATCAGATGACACCTGGCAGAGAGGACGGATGCGGCGGTATGCTGGCGGGCACCTGCGTCTCCTACAAGGTAAGCCAGTACTGGGACCCATAGTGCTACGATGTGCAGACAGCGATCTGCCAACCTGCAGTGGAGACGCAGATCCCATACTGACAGTACCCCCCCTCTTACGCCCCCTCCTCCACACGGCTGACCTGGAGAGACATTTCTTCAGCAACAGAGGGGCATGAATATTCTCTGCAGATTCCCATGACCTTTCTTCCAGTCCACCAAATAGAAGGTCTTACCTCTGATAATCCTCCTGTCTAGAATGTCCTTAACTTCAAACTCATCATCCATAGTGACAGGAGGAGGGTTCTGTGAAGTGCCTTTGCAAAACCTGTTAAAGACAGCTGGCTTAAGTAACGAAACATGAAATGAGTTGGGAATCCGCAAGGTAGCAGGTAGTTTGAGCTTGTAGGCAACAGGATTAATTTTCTTGATCACAGAAAAAAGTCCTAAGAATCGCGGAGCCAGTTTGTAAGAGGGAAGTCTGAGACGGATATTCTTAGAAGAAAGCCATACCTTGTCTCCAATGGCAAACTGAGGAGGAGGTCTGCGCCTCTTATCCGCAGACCTTTTCATCTGGTCCGCTGTTCTCCGAAGCGATACTTTAGTGTCAGACCAGACCCGAGACAGCTGCTCCACACAGGAATCTGCCGCAGGAACTCCAGAAGAAGGCCGCACGGGAAGAGGAACACTTGGATGTCGTCCATAGACCACAAAAAATTGAGATTTACCTGTGGCTTGGTTGACTCTATTGTTATGAGCAAATTCCACCCAGGGAAGATGCTTCACCCAGTCGTCCTGATGGGCATTGGTGAAATTCGCAGGAAGCTGACTAATATTTGGTTCATGCGTTCCACCTGGCCGTTAGACTGTGGATGATAGACAGAGGAAAAGTCCAAAGAGACATTCAGAGACTTACATAAAGATCTCCAGAACCGGGAGGTGAATTGTACTCCTCTATCCGAGACGATATGGAGAGGAAATCCATGAAGACGGAAGATATGTAAAATGACATCTCAGCCAGCCGAGGAGCAGATGGCAGACCTGGAAGCGGAATAAAGTGCGACATCTTAGAAAAACGGTCAACGACAACTCAAATGACTGTACAGCCCTCTGAGACAGGTAAATCGGTTATAAAGTCCATACCAATATGCTGCCAGGGGACCTCAGGCACCGGAAGAGGCAATAATAAACCTGCAGGTTTCAGTCTGGGAGACTTATTCTGGGCACACAAGGTACAGGAAGCCACAAAGTCTACAATAGCCGCAGTTATGGATGGCCACCAGTAATGTCTGTAGATGAGATTCAAGCTCCCCGTTGACCTGGATGGCCAGCAATCTTGGATGCATGCCCCCACCGTAAAACCTTCCTTTGTTTAGATTCTGGAACAAAGATCTTACCTGGGGGAACCTTGGACAGGTTAACTGGAGCCACTGGTACTACTTTAGTTGGTTCAATGATGAACTGGGGTTCGTCTTCTGAATCTGTGGTTTCAAAGGACCTGGAGAGTGTCCGCTTTGATATTTTTGTCAGCGGACCGAAAATGCAATTGAAAATTAAATCGGGCAAAGAAGAGAGACCAATGGGCCTGACGAGGATTAAGTCGTTGAGCTGTCTGAAAATAGGTGAGGTTCTTATGATCGGTGGAAATTATGACCGGTAGGCTAGAACCTTCCAGAAGATATCTCCATTCCTCTAGAGCCAACTTAATTGCTAGGAGTTCCCTGTCCCCAATAGAATAGTTTTTTTTCGGCAGTGGAAAATAACTTAGAAAAAAACCCACAAGGAGACATACGACCTGAGGCATTCTTCTGTGACAGGACCGCCCCAGCTCCCACGGAGGATGCGTCCACCTCCAAGAAGAACTGTTTGTTGGGTTCTGGGCGTCTAAGGACTGGCGCTGAAGAAAAGGCTTGCTTGAGGGAGGAAAATGCCGTCTCTGCTTCAGGGGACCATTGTTTGGGATTGGCACCGTTCTTGGTCAGACCGGAAATAGAAGCTGTCAGGGTAGAAAAATTACGGATGAATTGACGATAGTAATTGAAAATAAAAATAAAAAATCACCAAAAAAATGAAACTAACTTTTGTATGTATGAAAATCCCAAAAACTTTATTGTAAATATCTATATAAACAGTACATACATGTATTATAAAACAGGCAGCACAAGGCGGGACACACAGATGAGGAGCAGGACCCAAGGAGAGGCAGGGAGATCAGTGCAAAAAAATACAGGGAAAAAGAATAATAGCTGAAAGAGCATACCTCAGAGTCTCATAGCAGCAACGCCCCAAACACAATGCAACAGAGGCGATTGTGGAGACTGAGGTTTAAGATGGAAGGAACACAAAGGAACACAATTAAACATACCCTGAATGGTGCAAAGATCTCTCGGCCGACTCCTGACCCAACGCCGTTTCGCCAGTAGATCTGGCTTCTTCCGGGGATACGGAAACACATAAAAACATCTCCCCTATATAGTGCCCACACAGGTGTGTGGAAGATAATTAAGATTGCAGGACCTGAATGACGTCAGCACCAATGGAATTGGAGCCCCAGTACTTAAGAGCCAATCAATAGAACCAAAAGCACCTAATGGGGGCAGGACTAAGTTGACAGAGCGAGCATGTGAGCAAGCACATGACCGCAGTGTCAGAGGTGCATCATAAGACACGCCCTGACCATGCCAGAAAAGCCAATCAGTAGCCCATGTAGTCATATAGAGGAGGAACCGGGGGCAGTGCAGTAGGTGCGGCCAAACGTCTGAGTGACAGCGGCACCAACAAAACATGAGGCCTCAAACTCCAAGGGGCGGAGGGATAGTGATGCGGCGATCACATGACACAGCACGTGACCGCAATGTCACAGGCGCCGCCAAGGCAACGCCCCCACTGCAACACCACAAGCAGTGGTGGACGCCCCACTCCGGCAACGCAGGCAAGCCTTAGTGATGGAGCGGTCACGCGATGCGGCACACTTAAGGCTGCTCTCACACCTGTGTTCAGAGCAGATCCGTCTGGTGTCTGCACAGACGGATCCGCTCCCACAATGCAGACGTTGGGATCCGCTCTAAACGGATCCGTCTGCACCATAGCTCAGAAAAATTCCAAGTGTGCAAATTAGTCAGACGGACCCGTCCAGACCCCACACCGAAAGTCAATAGGGGACGGACCCGCTCGAAATCGCACCACATTGTGTCAACTTCAAACGGATCCGCGCCCACCGACCCACACGGCCAGGCGGACACCCGAACGCTGCAAGCTGCGCCCGGGTGTCCGCCCGCTGAGCGGAACGGAGGCCAGGCGGAGCCAAACCGATGCACTCCGAGCGGATCCGCATCCACTCAGAATGCACTGGGGCTCCACGGATCCCAAAACGGAACCCACAAGCGGAACCCCGAACGCTAGAGTGAAAGCAGCCCAATGCGGATACACATACCAGCCCACAGACTCCTCTAAATATGGGCAGATGATCAAAATGCATGGAAAGTTATTAAGTATAGGTCAGGGTAAAAAGTACCAGGCCAGTGGCTGGGAGCTGGACATGACGTAAGATGACATAGAATACGAAAGCACACAGTTAACCCCTCATTATTCTAATGGACGGCAGATAACTACATTGCGCTGTGGACAGGTGGATTACACCCCACCACACCGCGATGTTGTGTTAAGAGACCATGTTCAGACTCATTATAATCGCACCGTGTACAGTGTAAAAAGTGCGTACCATATATTATGAGGAGGAATAATGGCAAAAATGTCAGTATTCTAAGACAACAGCTGACTTAGTTTGACATAGAGTGCTAATGCATAAACCAGAAATAATATATATATATATATATATATATATATATATATATACAGTACAGACCAAAAGTTTGGACACACCATCTCATTCAAAGAGTTTTCTTTATTTTCAGGACTATGAAAATTGTAGATTCACACTGAAGGCATCAAAACTATGAATTAACACATGTGGAATTATATACATAATAAACAAGTGTGAAACAACTGAAAGTATGTCATATTCTAGGTTCTTCAAAGTAGCCACCTTTTGCTTTGATTACTGCTTTGCAAACTCTTGGCATTCTCTTGATGAGCTTCAAGAGGTAGACCCCTGAAATGGTTTTCACTTCACAGGTGTGCCCTGGCAGGTTTAATAAGTGGGAATTCTTGCCTTATAAATGGGGTTGGGACCATCAGTTGCGTTGAGGAGAAGTCAGGTGGATACACAGCTGATAGTCCTACTGAATAGACTGTTAGAATTTGTATTATGGCAAGAAAAAAGCAGCTAAGTAAAGAAAAACGAGTGGCCATCATTACTTTAAGAAATGAAGGTCAGTCAGTCAGCTGAAAAATTGGGAAAACTTTGAAAGTAAGGGCTATTTGACCATGAAGGAGAGTGATGGGGTGCTGCGCCAGATGACCTGTCCTCCACAGTCGCCGGACCTGAACCCAATCGAGATGGTTTGGGGTGAGCTGGACCGCAGAGTGAAGGCAAAAGGGCCAACAAGTGCTAAGCATCTCTGGGAACTCCTTCAAGACTGTTGGAAGACCATTTCAGGGGACTACCTCTTGAAGCTCATCAAGAGAATGCCAAGAGTGTGCAAAGCAGTAATCAAAGCAAAAGGTAGCTACTTTGAAGAACCTAGAATATGACATATTTTCAGTTGTTTCACACTTGTTTGTTATGTATATAATTCCACATGTGTTAATTCATAGTTTTGATGCCTTCATAGTCATGAAAATAAAGAAAACTCTTTGAATGAGAAGGTGTGTCCAAACTTTTGGTCTGTACTGTATATATATATATATACATAAATATTGACAGGAGCATCCAACCTAAGGGGCTGAATTATTACAATATTGGGTCATACACAATTGCTGGGAAGATAAGTGCCAGTAGAGTACAAATTCGATTATAATAAAACACTCTCAAGATAATTATAATCTTAAAAAAGGGAAGAGAGGCGCAAGTGAAAAGCAAGTGAAAAGAGTGCTCGGTGCAGTGATCGAAAGAAAAGGAGACAGAAGAACACTATAAAATTATTATTATACATCATGGTGAAAATATAGGGTCGGAACATCTCGAAAGAAGGGGAGTTATTAGTAATTGGCAAAACCCAAGAACCTCTGTATTGCCTTCAGGCCGGAGGGACGGGGCCAGTCGAGCACTGCTGCCACCTTTCCAGGATCCATTTTGAGACCATGATCTGAGATGATGTACCCCAGGAAGTGCTGGGACGACTTTTCAAAGACACACTTTTCCAATTTAGCGTACAGACGATTCTCTCGTAAGCGTTGTAAGACCATCTGCACATGCCTGCGATGAGTTCTGATGTCACTGGAAAAAATAAGAATATCATCCAAATAGACAACACAAGAATAGAGCAGATCTCGAAAAATTTAATTGACAAACTCCTAGAAGACAGCAGGGGCATTACTGAGTCCAAAGGGCATTACAAGGTATTCATAGTGGCCATCCCTGGTATTAAAAGTTGTCTTCCATTCGTCACCCTCACAAATCCGTATTAAATTATATGCCCCCCGCAAGTCCAGCTTAGAGAAGATCCGAGCCCCACGGAGTCTATCAAATAATTCAGAAATTAACGGTAAAGGGTATTTATTCTTGATGGTGATCTTATTCAGACCACGGTAGTCTATACAGGGGCGAAGAGACCCATCTTTCTTTTTCACAAAAAAGAATCCTGCCCCTGCAGTTGAGGAAGACTTCCTGATGAAACCCTTCTCAAGGTTCTCCTTAATGTAATCTGCTGTTGCCTGCGATTCAGCAGGAGACAGAGGATAAACACGACCCCGAGGAGGAGATGTCCCAGGTAGTAAATCAATTGGGCAGTCATAGGGGCGATGGGGAGGTAGTGTCTCAGCCTCTTTTTTATCGAACACATCCGCAAAGGAATGATAGACCACCGGCAAGGCCTCCAGGTTGTTAGGGAGGGATATAGAGACCCTTCGTTGAATAGAACATAACCACTTGCCTTGGCACAGCTGTCCCCATTGAAGAACCTCTCCAAAGCTCCACTCGATTACTGGATTGTGCATCCTAAGCCAGGGCAACCCCAGCAAAAGAGAATGGGACAGTTCAGGGAGCACATATAGAGAAATCTTTTCAACATGTAACCACCCTACCCGCAGTTCCAACGGCTCAGTGACGAACCGCACTGGATCCGTCAGTACTTGTCCACTGACGGCAGTCACCAGCAGGGGATTTTTAAGCAGGTGTACAGGAATATGGTATTGACTCACCATAGCTTGGTGTATGAAGTTCCCCGCAGACCCGGAATCCAAGGAAGCGGATATGGAGACCTTGATGCCCCCAAAAACCAGAGTCACAGGAATTTGGAGAGTGGAACAGTTTTCCACTAGGGCCGCCTCTCCCAAAGACCCTAAGCATTGGAGTTTACCGACTTCTGGGGACAGTCGCGGACACGGTGACCCGGACCACCACAGTAGAGGCAGAGTCCAGAGAACATGCGAAGACGACGTTCCTCATCCGAGAGCCGAGTGGAATTCACCTGCATGGGTTCAGGATCCGAAAAGGAGGTGCGTAATGGAGGTTGAGACATATTAGACTTAAACAGGTGTTGTGGAAGTCTTTTTTCCTGGTTGGCCTCCCGAGCTTGCTCCGAAAACCGTATGTCCATTTTAATAGCCAGAGAGATCAGAGCCTCAAGGGTGCTAGGCACATCAATACCTGCAAGTTCATCCTTAATACGTCCAGACAAACCTTCCCAGAAGGCCGCCACCAAAGCCTCCTCATTCCACGAAACTTCAGACGCTAAGGTGCGGAACTGAATCGCATATTGGCCCACTGACCAGCTTCCTTGACGGACGTGCAGCAGAGAGGAGACCGCAGAAGACCTGGCTCCTCAAACACCCTCTTAAAAGAGTCCATAAATAGTGCCACATTACTGGTGATAGGACCAGATCTCTCCCATATTGGATTTGCCCAGGCCAGAGCCTCACCCTCGAGATGAGAGATAATGAACGCCACTTTAGCGCGGTCTGATTGAAAGTGATGAGGAAGCAGTTCAAAGTGAATTGTACACTGGTTAAGAAACCCACGACAGGCTTTCGGGTTGCCGCTGTAACGGGGCGGAGCAGATGATCGTGGTCCGGAAATGCTTGGCTATGCTGCAGCCGCAACAGGGACAGCAGGAGCAGTAGGAGCCTGTGCAGACTGTGCTGTAGAAAGGGAGTCCAGGCGAGCAGCTACATGCTGCAAGTAATTTATCACTTGTTTCTGGGGGGTACGCTGTTGTTCAAGTTCATGTAGTACTTCAGACATTCCTGGTTTAGAGCCAGCGGGATCCATGGCCCAAGCGTACTGTTATGACCAGAGGATGTGGATCCTCTGTGTCAGCTGATAGAGGACTGGGAATTAGTCCAATATTGCTGACTGCTGACTCTCAGAGTCAGGACCCTGGTGTCTGGGTAAGAAACAGTCATGTAATGTCTCTAAGTTTCATTATCCTGGTAAACTGTGTTAAAATTTAATGTAAAATGCCTGCAGTATTTGTTTGGTCAGTAGATGGCAGCATAGGACCAATTTGCATTGGAGTTTACCATAGAGAAAGTGTATTACTGTGACACTGGTTCTTTAAGGCAGCAGCTAAGTGTTGAAGTGACACGCCCCTTGTGATGTCAGCCTGCCTCAGTGTGAGCAGGAAGAAGGAGGAGGAAGAGAGACTGGAACTGCAGCTGCCGCCATATTGGCAAGATAGAAAACAAGTTCTGTGTTGTGTAAGACGTGTGTGGAGATAATAAAGGACTTCCCTGTACAGCCAAGCTGTGTGAACTTCGGTCTAGAGACGGATGGAGTAGAAAGAAACCGTGCATTTAGTGAAGCCAAGTTAAAAAGGACTGTGTGCAGCAACTAACCTATGGAGCCGACATTGGGCTGAGTGGATTGCCCCAAACAGTAAAGAGACTCACAGTGCTGTCGAGGTACCGGTCAGTAACTGTAAAATTCTGGATTATATTCAACTGGTTTTCCGGCCTGCTGAGGAGGACTTCTTTGTTGCGGATCCTGCGCTGGTTAAAGGAAAAGGACGACATCGGGCCCCACTGTGCACTTTCACAAACTGTAAGCGGTCCACTTGGACCACTGGGATAAGGGGGGTGCGCACCCGCTTGAACGTTAGGGTCAGTTAGGGATAGTATCTGGGACTATTATTTCTTAGTGTCCGCACTGCGAATACGGACACAGCAAAGGTGAAAATTGTTGCAGTATTTAACTTGTATTGTTTATACTGTTTTGAATATTTTGCTTGTCTTTACCTCTGTAACTGCATTGTTAACCTGCTTTTATTAATTTATAGTAAATGCAATTTTCTTAATCTTGACTTCTGCGTACGCACTCTTTTCTGGTAGCGGAGTCAAACCACCTGCCTTGCTCTCGGTTCACATCTGCACCTGTTACCTTGAATGCAGCTACCTGCAGTAGTGTGAACAGAGTCCAACAAATGCAGAATAAAGGAACAGATGGTCTTTACTGGCAGACAGTATTCAAAAGTCACTTGACAGATACAGGCAACACAAAGTTCAGAGCAATATAGCGTGCAGATATAAGCAGTCTCATAGGCAGTGCAGGGTCTGGATCCAGGCAGACTTACAGGAGGAGATGGGCAGATGCGTAGTCAGGCAGTGCAGAGGTCTATAAATCCAGGTGATCCAATAAACAGACAACAGGCAGATGCGTAATCAAATGAAGCGGAGGTCAGAATCCAGGAAATCCAATAAACAGACACAGTGGGACGCTTCAGCGGGAGTCAAGAGGTACAACAACCACGCTTGGGCACTTCATGATGCCTTAAATACAAATAGTCCCGCCTCCGGGTGGGGATGGTAATCAGGAACCAGCTGCCTACTCCTATAAGAAAGGGAGAGGAGCGTGCTATAGCGCATCAGATGACACCTGGCAAAGGGGACGGATGCGGTGGTATGCTGGCGGGCACCTGCGTCTCCTACAAGGTAAGCCAGTACTGGGACCCATAGTGCTGCGATGTGCAGACAGCGATCTGCCACCCTGAAGTGGAGACGCAGATCCCATACTGACACGTGTAATCCCAGATGTGCAGTATATTAGAGGGTTTTTTCACCCCAGTAACCAAAAAGCCATATTTAGGGCCTAAATGTGACAGTCACTTATGCTTGTCTAATCCCAGATGTGCAGTATATCAAAGGCTTTTTTCACCCCAGTATGCCAAAGCTGTATTTATGGCCTAAATGTGACAGTCACTTATGCACGTGTAATCCCAGATGTGCAGTATATTAGAGGCTTTTTTCAACCTAACCAAAAAGCTGTATTTCTGTCCTAAATGTGACAGGAGAGAATCAAAGGGAAAAAATCACCAAGTGGCGCCTAACTGCTAATAAGATGTTGTAGATACTTAAGTAAGAGGTTTAGAGGTTATAAATAAATGTATATATATAGATATATATGTAAAACTAGAATCAATATAAAAAATAGGACAATATAAAAAATAGATAATAAGTAATACATAGTAAATATGAACCCCTTACTAAAATAGAGGGGCGGGACACAGCAATGCTAAGTGATAATATGATAGAGCCATAGAACAGCTGGTGTATATTAAATGAAGCACATAAAAGCATATAAAAGGTGAAAAAACACCGAAACTCACTTCACCAGGGAGGGGTGTAAAGGGATAAAGCTCAAGAGAACCCAAAACAACCACCTCCCTTGCCTGGCTCGCTTGTAGAGTGGTTGGAAAATACGGCAGTCCACAACTGGGATCTTCTGTTATAATCCTTTAATAGGTAAATAGGTCAGGTGGGCTCAACGTGTTTCGGGGATATACAAACCCCTTCCTCAGGAGCAGAGCAAGTAGTAGGCTTATACAAGGTATTAGAGCAAGCAAACATCTATAAATAGCAGATTAAAAAAAAAAGAAGGCGTGTTTGGTGCCAAAAAGATCGTCAGTGTCATTTCCAGAAGTGACATCACTAATAACATATAGAGAACCTGAATACAATTCAATATAAAAGAAACTAAACACAATGTACAGTCTATATTAATTCTACA
This sequence comes from Bufo bufo, assembly GCF_905171765.1. Taxonomy (NCBI): domain Eukaryota; kingdom Metazoa; phylum Chordata; class Amphibia; order Anura; family Bufonidae; genus Bufo; species Bufo bufo. The sequence continues at coordinate 275,625,553 of NC_053390.1, read as the reverse complement.
TCTGTATAGTCCTAAGTAGGCCCTAATTTGAATGTTATAGGGGCCAAAGAAATATCAGACTGGATATGGATGGGCGGAGAAAGGACTTCCGGTGTATGGAACGCACCAACCGGAAGTGCGTTCCAAGTACCGGTCACAGGGTGCAGGAGAGAGCTGATGGTATCAGTGAATAGTAGGTGAATGAAGATGATACCGTGCATATGGAGTCTTAAAGGACAGAGGGGGGGGGCTAATATCAATTATAATAGGGGCGAGAATAATGGTTCCGATATATGGAACGCATTAGCCGGAAGTTCCGGTATATGGAACGCATCGACGGCGATGCGTTCCACCTAGACTAATTGTGATTTCCGACAGTTTGGGACGCAAATAGAAGAAGTGGGATGGGCAATAATATGCATGGGACGCAAATACAGATCAAAGCTAAAAGGAGATGTGTTAGAATGAGTGGGAGCTCTTGAAATGACAATAATACAATCTGGAAGGGAAAGGTGAAAACAATCCAAAGGCAGATATAGGAACATTATCATATATAGGGAAAAAGGAGAAAGTAATGTAAAAAATAGTAATGTAAAAAATAGGACAAAGGGGTATTGGACATCAAATGAAAGGTCGAAGAATAACAGAACAATAAATAAAGTCAACCATAAATAATAAAATCACAAAACAATAAGTAAAATCAACAATAAATGGAGGGACAGTATAATGTAATGAGAATATATAAATAAATATAGTAATAAATATAGTAGATGCCAAAGCAGGGTTCCATAAAAAGCCCTAACAATGGGGAAAAAATATATATAAATTATCAGTGGAAAAAAATATATATATTATGGAAAAAAAAGGGGATAACGAAGTACTAAATAGGTGGAGAACCTATATATGTATGCACACATATATGAAATGCATACACATATACAAAGGCAACAGAGGGTTGTAGTCAATGGAGTATATTCAGACCAAGGACTTGTTACCAGTGGGGTACCTCAGGGATCTGTTCTGGGACCCATATTGTTTAATATCTTTATCAGCGAAATTGCAGAAGGCCTCGATGGTAAGGTGTGTCTTTTTGCTGATGACACAAAGATTTGTAACAGGGTTGATGTTCCTGGAGGGATACACCAAATGGAAAAGGACTTAGGAAAACTAGAGGAATGGTCAAAAATATGGCAACTAAAATTTAATGTTGATAAGTGCAAGATAATGCACCTGGGACGTAAAAACCCAAGAGCAGAATATAAAATCAGTGATACAGTGCTAACCTCAGTATCTGAGGAAAGGGATTTAGGGGTCATTATTTCAGAAGACTTAAAGGTAGGCAGACAATGTCATAGAGCAGCAGGAAATGCTAGCAGAATGCTTGGGTGTATAGGGAGAGGAATTACCAGTAGAAAGAGGGAGGTGCTCATGCCGCTCTACAGAGCACTAGTGAGACCTCATTTGGAGTATTGTGCTCAGTACTGGAGACCATATCTCCAGAAGGATATTGATACTTTGGAGAGAGTTCAGAGAAGAGCTACTAAACTGGTACATGGATTGCAGGATAAAACTTACCAGGAAAGATTAAAGGACCTTAACATGTATAGCTTGGAAGAAAGACGAGACAGAGGGGATATGATAGAAACTTTTAAATACATAAAGGGAATCAACAAGGTAAAAGAGGAGAAAATATTTAAAAGAAGAAAAACTGCTACAAGAGGACATAGTTTTAAATTAGAGGGGCAAAGGTTTAAAAGTAATATCAGGAAGTATTACTTTACTGAGAGAGTAGTGGATGCATGGAATAGCCTTCCTGCAGAAGTGGTAGCTGCAAATACAGTGGAGGAGTTTAAGCATGCATGGGATAGGCATAAGGCTATCCTTCATATAAGATAGGGCCAGGGGCTATCCATAGTATTTAGTATATTGGGCAGACTGGATGGGCCAAATGGTTCTTATCTGCCGACACATTCTATGTTTCTATGTTTCTATGTAAATCCATAACATGAGAAAAAAATAAATAAAAATATGTATGCCTAGTAGCGGAGGGTTGATCCCTAAATATGGAAAATGAGTGAGATCTTATAAATACCCACGTGTCCGTAAATAATACATAAAAAAATATATATAAAAAATATATGTAAGAAATATATACATAAAAAATATATATAAAAAATACATATAAAGAATACATATAAAAAATACGTGAAAAATTTAATAAATATAGGGATTTATAGACTGGAAGGGGGGGGGAAGGAAACAGCTAGGCAAATAATTAATTAATATTTCGTATACTCAAGACTCTCATTTAGACCAAAGGGTTTTAACGTGTTCATACGGTAAATCCAAAACATCTCCTTCCTGGACAAGTTCTGAAATGAGGATGGGACTCATTCGAGTGGGGTAACATTCAAAAATTGTGGGTTATCATCATGTATCTCCGAGAAGTGTCTGGAGACACTGTGGGTTAATACTTTTCTTTTAATGTTCGACCGATGGTCATCCATGCGCTCTCTAACCGTTTGGGTGGTTCGACCTATATATTTCAATTGGCATGTACATTCCAGCAGGTATATAACGTTTTTTGAGCAGCAGCTCAAATGATGTTTAAGGGTGAAAGATTCATCTGTACCTGGGATATTTATTACCTTCCTACCATGTGTAATCATCTTACAACATTTACATCTGGTTTTATAACATTTGAAGATGCCCAGAGTAGCGACTGCCATAGATGTTGATGGATCTCCAAAGATAGACGTTAGGGCCTGTTTTTGATTTAATTTGGGACATGAAGGGGCCAATAGGTTTTTCAAAGTGGGAGCTCGTCTAAAAGTAAGCGAGGGGATAGGGGGAAGAATTTTCCCTAATATAGGGTCCTTTCGTAGGATGGGCCAGTGTTTGGCTATAATTTCCCTAATCTTTTTATGCTCAGTATTCTATCTGGGTTTCCATTCTTTTAGTAGAACAATCGTTCTTGACAGTACTCTTAGGCCTAAGAGACTCGTCTTGGTCTAGTAGTAATACCCATTTTTCGGATCCCACTATAAGTGGTTTAGCGTATCCTTTTTCTCTAAAGCGTTTTTTTAAAGTGGTTAATTGTACTTTGAGGGTCTGATCTTCTGAACAGTTCCTTCTCAAACGTTTCATTTGACTGAAAGGAATATTCCTTTTCCATTTCAGGTAGTGACTAGGGATGAGCGAACCCGAACTGTATAGTTCGGGTTCGTACCGAATTTTGGGGTGTCCGTGACACGGACCCGAACCCGAACATTTTCGTAAAAGTCCGGGTTCGGGTTCGGTGTTCGGCGCTTTCTTGGCCCTTTTTGAAAGGCTGCAAAGCAGCCAATCAACAAGCGTCATACTACTTGGCCCAAGAGGCCATCACAGCCATGCCTACTATTGGCATGGCTGTGATTGGCCAGTGCACCATGTGACCCAGCCTCTATTTAAGCTGGAGTCACGTAGCGCCGCACGTCACTCTGCTATGATCAGTATAGGGAGAGGTTGCAGCTGCGACGTTAGGGCGAGATTAGGCAGATTAACTCCTCCAAAAGACTTCATTCTGTGATCGATCTGCAGCTGTGGATCATTGAAGTGCTATTATTGACTTGCTCACTTTTTTGAGGCTGCCCAGAGCGTTTTTAGATCACTTTTTTTCTGGGGTGATCGGCGGCCATTTTGTGACTTGTGGTGCGTCAGCACGAGCTATCACCAAGTGTATTTAACCATCGATAGTGTGGTTATTTTGTGCTATATCCTACATCAGCTGCAGGCTGAGCCTGTGTCACCGAAGTGCATTTAACCATCAACAGTCTGGTGATTTTTTGGCCATATACTACATCAGCTGCAGGCTGAGCCTGTGTCACCCAAGTGCATTTAACCATCAACAGTGTGGTTATTTTTTGGCCATATATTACATCAGGGGCAAGTTGAGCCTGTCACCCAGCGCCTAAAAAATAGACCTGACATTTCTATTCAACCAAATCTGCACAGTTTTAGCTGGTCAAGTTATTTGTAGTGACCGTAAAAGCAGATTTTTTGTTCTGGGTTGAAAAAGCATTCCAAATTTGCCATTCTGAAAATAACTAGTTTGTGGTATTTGAGGCATATTTGAAATCTATCCCAAAAAGAAAATCTTACATTGAAGGTATTGATAGTGTCATTCAGAAAAACCTAAGACACACGCTAGCGTGCTGATAGAAGTGTCATTCTGTGATTAAACCTATAACTGTCACACAGCGCAAAAAAAACAGGTCTCACATCTCTATTCAACCAAATCTGCACAGTTTTAGCTGGTCAAGTTATTTGTAGTGACCGTAAAAGCAGACTTTTTGTTCTGGGTTGAAAAAGCATTCCCAAATTTGCCATTCTGAAAATAACTAGTTTGTGGTATTTGAGGCCTACTTGAAATCTATCCCAAAAAGAAAATCTTACATTGAAGGTATTGATAGTGTCATTCAGAAAAACCTAAGACACACGCTAGCGTGCTGATAGAAGTGTCATTCTGTGATTAAACCTATAACTGTCACACAGCGCAAAAAAAAAACAGGTCTCACATCTCTATTCAACCAAATCTGCACAGTTTTAGCTGGTCAAGTTATTTGTAGTGACCGTAAAAGCAGACTTTTTGTTCTGGGTTGAAAAAGCATTCCCAAATTTGCCATTCTCAAAATTGTGGTGAACGGGAACAATGAGGAAAACATCTAATAAGGGACGCGGACTCGGACGTGGACATGGTCGTGGTGGTGTTAGTGGACCCTCTGGTGCTGGGAGAGGACGTGGCCGTTCTGCCACAGCCACACGTCCTAGTGAACCAACTATCTCAGGTCCCAGTAGCCAGCAGAATTTACAGCGATATTTGGTGGGGCCCAATGCCGTTCTAAGGATGGTAAGGCCTGAGCAGGTACAGGCATTAGTCAATTGGGTGGCCGACAGTGGATCCAGCACGTTCACATTATCTCCCACCCAGTCTTCTGCAGAAAGCGCACAGATGGCGCATGAAAACCAAGCCCATCGGTCTGTCACATCACCCCCATGCATATCAGGGAAACTGTCTGAGCCTCAAGTTTTGCAGCAGTCTCTTATGCTGTTTGAAGACTCTGCTGCCAGGGTTTCCCAAGGGCATCCACCTAGCCCTTCCCCAGGGGTGGAAGAGATAGAATGCACTAATGCACAACCACTTATTTTTCCTGATGATGAGGACATGGGAATACCACCTCAGCACGTCTCTGATGATGACGAAACACAGGTGCCAACTGCTGCGTCTTTCTGCAGTGTGCAGACTGAACAGGAGGTCAGGGATCAAGACTGGGTGGAAGACGATGCAGGGGACGATGAGGTCCTAGACCCCACATGGAATGAAGGTCGTGCCACTGACTTTCACAGTTCGGAGGAAGAGGCAGTGGTGAGACCGAGCCAACAGCGTAGCAAAAGAGGGAGTAGTGGGCAAAATCAGAACACCCGCCGCCAAGAGACTCCGCCTGCTACTGACCGCCGCCATCTGGGACCGAGCACCCCAAAGGCAGCTTCAAGGAGTTCCCTGGCATGGCACTTCTTCAAACAATGTGCTGACGACAAGACCCGAGTGGTTTGCACGCTGTGCCATCAGAGCCTGAAGCGAGGCATTAACGTTCTGAACCTTAGCACAACCTGCATGACCAGGCGCCTGCATGCAAAGCATGAACTGCAGTGGAGTAAACACCTTAAAAACAAGGAAGTCACTCAGGCTCCCCCTGCTACCTCTTCTGCTGCTGCCGCCTCGGCCTCTTCTGCTGCTGCTGCCGCCGCCTCGGCCTATTCCTCCGCCTCTGGAGGAACGTTGGCACCTGCCGCCCAGCAAACATGGGATGTACCACCAACACCACCACCTGCGTCACCAAGCATCTCAACCATGTCACACGGCAGCGTTCAGCTCTCCATCTCACAAACATTTGAGAGAAAGCGTAAATTCTCACCTAGCCACCCTCGATCCCTGGCCCTGAATGCCAGCATTTCTAAACTACTGGCCTATGAAATGCTGTCATTTAGGCTGGTGGACACACACAGCTTCAAACAGCTCATGTCACTTGCTGTCCCACAGTATGTTGTTCCCAGCCGCCACTACTTCTCCAAGAGAGCCGTGCCTTCCCTGCACAAACAAGTGTCCGATAAAATCAAGTGTGCACTGCGCAACGCCATCTGTGGCAAGGTCCACCTAACCACAGATACGTGGACCAGTAAGCACGGCCAGGGACGCTATATCTCCCTAACTGCACACTGGGTAAATGTAGTGGCGGCTGGGCCCCAGGCGGAGAGCTATTTGGCGCACGTCCTTCCGCCGCCAAGGATCGCAGGGCAACATTCTTTGCCTCCTGTCTCCTCCTCCTCCTACTCAGCTTCCTCCTCCTCTTCTTCCACCTGCTCATCCAGTCAGCCACACACCTTCACCACCAACTTCAGCACAGCACGGGGTAAACGTCAGCAGGCCATTCTGAAACTCATATGTTTGGGGGACAGGCCCCACACCGCACAGGAGTTGGGGCGGGGTATAGAACAACAGACCGACGAGTGGTTGCTGCCGGTGAGCCTCAAGCCCGGCCTGGTGGTGTGCGATAATGGGCGAAATCTCGTTGCAGCTCTGGGACTAGCCGGTTTGACGCACATCCCTTGCCTGGCGCATGTGCTGAATTTGGTGGTGCAGAAGTTCATTCGCAACTACCCCAACATGTCAGAGCTGCTGCATAAAGTGCGGGCCGTCTGTTCGCGCTTCCGGCATTCACACCCTGCCGCTGCTCGCCTGTCTGCGCTACAGCGTAACTTCGGCCTTCCCGCTCACCGCCTCATATGCGACGTGCCCACCAGGTGGAACTCCACCTTGCATATGCTGGACAGACTGTGCGAGCAGCAGCAGGCCATAGTGGAGTTTCAGCTGCAGCACGCACGGGTCAGTCGCACTGCGGATCAGACCCACTTCACCACCAATGACTGGGCCTCCATGCGAGACCTGTGTGCCCTGTTGCGCTGTTTCGAGTACTCCACCAACATGGCCAGTGGCGATGACGCCGTTATCAGCGTTACAATACCACTTCTATGTCTCCTTGAGAAAACACTTAGGGCGATGATGGAAGAGGAGGTGGCCCAGGAGGAAGAGGAGGAAGAGGGGTCATTTTTAGCACTTTCAGGCCAGTCTCTTCGAAGTGACTCAGAGGGAGGTTTTTTGCAACACCAGAGGCCAGGTACAAATGTGGCCAGACAGGGCCCACTACTGGAGGACGAGGAGGACGAGGATGAGGAGGAGGTGGAGGAGGATGAGGATGAAGCATGTTCACAGCGGGGTGGCACCCAAAGCAGCTCGGGCCCATCACTGGTGCGTGGCTGGGGGGAAACACAGGACGATGACGATACGCCTCCCACAGAGGACAGCTTGTCCTTACCTCTGGGCAGCCTGGCACACATGAGCGACTACATGCTGCAGTGCCTGCGCAACGACAGCAGAGTTGCTCACATTTTAACGTGTGCGGACTACTGGGTTGCCACCCTGCTGGATCCCCGGTACAAAGACAATGTGCCCACCTTACTTCCTACACTGGAGCGTGATAGGAAGATGCGCGAGTACAAGCGCACGTTGGTAGACGCGCTACTGAGAGTTTTCCCAAATGTCACAGGGGAACCAGTGGAAGCCCAAGGCGAAGGCAGAGGAGGAGCAAGAGGTCGCCAACACAGCTGTGTCACGCCCAGCTTCTCTGAGGGCAGGGTTAGCATGGCAGAGATGTGGAAAAGTTTTGTCAACACGCCACAGCTAAGTGCACCACCACCTGATACGGAACGTGTTAGCAGGAGGCAACATTTCACTAACATGGTGGAACAGTACCTGTGCACACCCCTCCACGTACTGACTGATGGTTCGGCCCCATTCAACTTCTGGGTCTCCAAATTGTCCACGTGGCCAGAGCTAGCCTTTTATGCCTTGGAGGTGCTGGCCTGCCCGGCGGCCAGCGTTTTGTCTGAACGTGTATTCCGCACGGCAGGGGGCGTCATTACAGACAAACGCAGCCGCCTGTCTACAGCCAATGTGGACAAGCTGACGTTCATAAAAATGAACCAGGCATGGATCCCACAGGACCTGTCCATCCCTTGTGCAGATTAGATATTAACTTCCTCCCCTTAACAATATATTATTCTACTCCAGGGCACTTCCTCATTCAATACTATTTTTAATTTCATTTTACCATTATATTGCGGGGCAACCCAAAGTTAAATGAACCTCTCCTCTGTCTGGGTGCCGGGGCCTAAATGTGTGACAGTGGCCTGTTCCAGTGGTGGGTGACGTGAAGCCTGATTCTCTGCTATGACATGAATACAGATTCTGCGCTGACATAAGGCCAGATTCTCTGTTACGGGACCGCTCTCCTCTGCCTGGGTGCCTGGGCCTAAATGTGTGACAGTGGCCTGTTCCAGTGGTGGCTGATGTGAAGCCTGATTCTCTGCTATGACATGAAGACAGATTCTGCGCTGACATAAGGCCAGATTCTCTGTTACGGGACCGCTCTCCTCTGACTGGGTGCCGGGGCCTAAATGTGTGACAGTGGCCTGTTCCAGTGGTGGGTGACGTGAAGCCTGATTCTCTGCTATGACATGAATACAGATTCTGCGCTGACATAAGGCCAGATTCTCTGTTACGGGACCTCTCTCCTCTGCCTGGGTGCCTGGGCCTAAATGTGTGACAGTGGCCTGTTCCAGTGGTGGGTGACGTGAAGCCTGATTCTCTGCTATGATATGAATACAGATTCTGCGCTGACATAAGGCCAGATTCTCTGTTACGGGACCTCTCTCCTCTGCCTGGGTGCCTGGGCCTAAATGTGTGACAGTGGCCTGTTCCAGTGGTGGGTGACGTGAAGTCTGATTCTCTGCTATGACATGAATACAGATTCTGCGCTGACATAAGGCCAGATTCTCTGTTACGGGACCGCTCTCCTCTGTCTGGGTGCCGGGGCCTAAATGTGTGACAGTGGCCTGTTCCAGTGGTGGGTGACGTGAAGCCTGATTCTCTGCTATGACATGAATACAGATTCTGCGCTGACATAAGGCCAGATTCTCTGTTACGGGACCTCTCTCCTCTGCCTGGGTGCCTGGGCCTAAATGTGTGACAGTGGCCTGTTCCAGTGGTGGGTGACGTGAAGCCTGATTCTCTGCTATGACATGAATACAGATTCTGCGCTGACATAAGGCCAGATTCTCTGTTACGGGACCGCTCTCCTCTGTCTGGGTGCTGGGGCCTAAATGTGTGACAGTGGCCTGTTCCAGTGGTGGGTGACGTGAAGCCTGATTCTCTGCTATGACATGAATACAGATTCTGCGCTGACATAAGGCCAGATTCTCTGTTACGGGACTTCTCTCCTCTGCCTGGGTGCCTGGGCCTAAATGTGTGACAGTGGCCTGTTCCAGTGGTGGGTGACGTGAAGCCTGATTCTCTGCTATGACATGAAGACAGATTCTGCGCTGACATAAGGCCAGATTCTCTGTTACGGGACCGCTCTCCTCTGTCTGGGTGCCGGGGCCTAAATGTGTGACAGTGGCCTGTTCCAGTGGTGGGTGACGTGAAGCCTGATTCTCTGCTATGACATGAAGACAGATTCTGCGCTGACATAAGGCCAGATTCTCTGTTACGGGACTGCTCTCCTCTGTCTGGGTGCCGGGGCCTAAATGTGCGACAGTGGCCTGTTCCAGTGGTGGGTGACGTGAAGTCTGATTCTCTGCTATGACATGAAGACTGATTCTGCGCTGACATGAAGCCAGATTCTCTGCTATGGCATGAAGAGCCTATTTCTCTGCTGACATGAAGCCAGATTCTTTGCTATGGCATGAAGAGACTGATTCTCTGCTGACGTGAAGCCAGATTCTCTGCTATGGGACCTCTGTCCAATTGATATTGGTTCATTTTTATTTTTTTAATTTTAATTTTAATTCATTTCCCTATCCACATTTGTTTGCAGGGGATTTACCTACATGTTGCTGCCTTTTGCAGCCCTCTAGCTCTTTCCTGGGCTGTTTTACAGCCTTTTTAGTGCCCAAAAGTTCGGGTCCCCATTGACATTAATGGGGTTCGGGTTCGGGACGAAGTTCGGTTCGGGTTCGGATCCCGAACCCGAACATTTACGGGAAGTTCGGCCGAACTTCTCGAACCCGAACATCCAGGTGTTCGCTCAACTCTAGTAGTGACAGCTAGTAAAATCAAGAAAACTGTTTGCATCCACTTTCTTAAAGAAAGTTTTTGTCTGGATGGTATTATTAGTGGAATTAAGGTGGATATCTAAAAATATGGCTTCTGACGGATGTTGTTCAATGCTAAAAGATAGGCCCCAATCGTTAGTGGTTAAGAACATTAAAAAAAGATAAAAGTTCAATATCAGTGCTCTCCCAAATAAAAATGATGTCGTCGATGTAGCGACGTTAAAATCTAATCTTAGGGTTGTGTTAAAGATTATGAAGTTCTTCAAAAAGGCCCATAAAGAGATTAGCGTAGGACGCACAAATTTCGTCCCCATCGCGGTCCCTTTCTGTTGGATATAAAATTTATCATTAAAAGTAAAATAATTATAATGGAGAATAAAATCAATCCCCTTGCAGATGAATTATTTTTGTTCATTTGGTAATGACAAGTCATCTTCCAAAAAATGTTTGACTGCCATTAGGCCTAGGTCATGTCTAATGTTACTATATAATGAGGTCACATCAAGGGTGACCCAAATATAGTTATCTTGCCACTGTATGTTCTTAAGAAGATTAATTAAGTGGGAAGAATCTCTTAGGTAGGACGGCAATAATTGGACGTATTTTTGGAGTAAGGAGTCGACGTAAGCTGAGAGATTAGTGGTGAGGGAATCGATCCCTGATATAATCGGTCTGCCCGGGGGGTTCTTATCATTTTTATGAATCTTGGGTAAGAAATAAAAAATAGCGATGGCCGGGTGGAAAGGGATAAGGAATTGTTTTTCTTTTTTATCTATGATCCCAGAGGCATAACCTTGTTCAATCAATGATGTAAGGGACTTTTTGAAAACATCTGTCGGGTCACCATCTAGGGTTCTGTAGTAATCCGGGTCTGTAAGTATTTTATTAACTTCTTTGAGATAATAATCGGTATCCATAATTACGACTTCCCCTCCTTTGTCAGCATTCTTAATGACAATTTCATTGTTACTTCTCTGATTTTTCAGAACTTTTTTCTCCTTGAGGGTCAAGTTATGATGTTTAAATCCCTTACTACCACTTGTTAATGGTTGTAAGGGGTTTAAACTCGTCAAGGACCATATTATAATAACTCTCAAGGTGCGGACCTTTACTCTCTAAGGGGTAAAAAGTAGATTTCATTGAGAGTTTGGATCGTATTGGAGTGGGGCTCGTGGGGGGGTGGGCATCTTGTTTATCTGATGTTGGAGTGAAGAGGTCAGTGGTAGACCGTGTGGTTTCTGCTGTGATAGCAGTAGTGGCTGTTTTAGTAAGTTCTTTGATTTTAAAGTGACGCTAGAGGGTGAGATTTCTAATAAATTTATTAAGGTCCACAAAAAGTTCAAAGGGATCGGGCGGATTAGATGGGCAGAAAGATAGCCCTTTACTCAGCAGTTTTATTTCATCGGTAGATAAACTATATTTGGAAAGGTTGAAAATGCCTTTAGCAACAATTGATTCAAGTGAAGGGGGAGTAGCGTCTATTGGAGTGGTGCCAGATGGAGTTATGGCCTTACTATGATGTGGGGTGTCTATTGGGACAATGGACACTTCATTTTTATTTTTTTATTTTCGGGTGTACTTAGATTTACCTCCACGGCATCCTCTAAAACGTTTTGCCTTTTTCTGGATTGGGATAACGGGGTGAAGAATTGGGTAATCTTGTGGTTCTCCGCTACTAGGCATACATTTATTTTTTATTTTTTCTCGTGTTATGGATTTGTATATGTGTATGCATTCCATATATGTGTGCATACATATATAGGTTCTCCACCTATTTAGTACTTCGTTATCCCCCCTTTTTTTTTTTTCCATAATATATATATATATATATATAAACGGAAAATGCAAATGTGATCGCACACTACATCCAGCACTCTGCCCTGCCTCCATGCTGGATGAGACATTGGTGTACACTTTGGCCAAAGCGCAATAAGCCACTCACCGCGTCAAGGTCGTCTCATTTGAGTGGTCCCTAACACTAGTTCCTACCTGTTCATGGGCCACGACAGCCACACAAAATCCAGGGAATGCAGGTCAGCATGCAAGCCAAGCACACTCTGCCTTCAACCCAGTCTGGTGCCATTACAGCTTTCATCGGATCCAGGGATGCAAGCACCAACATGCATGCTGAGCCCACCATATACTTCTCCCGGAGCCAAATGGCCACTGGTAGGTTCTATATAAGCAGACTCAGTTTTATACTGACTTTAAAACCAGCCTCCAGGACAGATTGACTGGTCAGGTGTGCATGACTCAAAGGAGATCGCCACGCCTCCAATATATACTACAAAGAAAAAATGTGGGGGATTGGGTCAGCACAACCCGTATGTACGTGCATATCACCATGGCGAAATACATATACTGATAATTTATATATCTTTTTTCCCCATTGTTAGGGCTTTTTTATGGATGCCTGCTTTGGTATCTACTATATTTATTACTATATTTATTTATATATTGTCATTACATTATACTGTCCCTCCATTTATTGTTGATTTTATTTATTGTTTAGTGATTTTATTATTTATGGTTGACTTTATTTATTGTTCTGTTATTCTTCGACCTTTCATTTGATGTCCAATACCCCTTTGTCCTATTTTTTACATTACTATTTTTTACATTACTTTCTCCTTTTCCCCATATATATGATAATGTTCCTATATCTGCCTTTGGATTGTTTTCACCTTTCCCTTCCAGATTGTATTATTGTCATTTCAAGAGCTCCCACTCATTCTAACACATCTCCTTTTAGCTTTGATCTGTATTTGCGTCCCATGCATATTATTGCCCATCCCACTTCTTCTATTTGCGTCCCAAACTGTCGGAAATCACGATTAGTCTAGGTGGAACGCATCGCCGTCGATGCGTTCCATATACCGGAACTTCCGGCTAATGCGTTCCATATATCGGAACCATTATTCTCGCCCCTATTATAATTGATATTAGCCCCCCCTCTGTCCTTTAGGACTCCATATGCACGTTATCATCTTCATTCACCTACTATTCACTGATACCATCAGCTCTCTCCTACACCCTGTGACCGGTACTTGGAGCGCACTTCCGGTTGGTGCGTTCCATACACCGGAAGTCCTTTCTCCGCCCATCCATATCCAGTCCGATATTCCTTTGGCCCCTATAACATTCAAATTAGGGCCTACTTAGGACTATACAGATGTAGAATTAATATAGACTGTACATTGTGTTTAGTTTCTTTTATATTGAATTGTATTCAGGTTCTCTATATGTTATTAGTGATGTCACTTCCGGAAATGACACTGACGATCTTTTTGGCGCCAAACAAGCCCTCTTTTTTTATTTGAATCTGCTATTTATAGATTTTTGCTTGCTCTAATACCTTGTATAAGCCTACTACTTGCTCTGCTCCTGAGGAAGGGGTTTGTATATCCCCGAAACGCCTTGAGCCCACCTGACCTATTTACCTATTAAAGGATTATACCAGAAGATCCCAGTTGTGGACTGCCGTATTTTCCAACCACTCTACAAGCGAGCCAGGTGAGAGAGGTGGTTGTTTTGGGTTCTCTTGAGCTTTTTCCCTTTACACCCCTCCCTGGTGAAGTGAGTTTCGGTGTTTTTTCACCTTTTATATGCTTTTATGTGCTTCATTTAATATACACCAGCTGTTCTATGGCTCTATCATATTAGCACTTAGCATTGCTGTGTCCCGCCCCTCTATTCATATTTACTAAGGGGTTCATATTTACTATGTATTCGTTTTTATCTATTTTTTATTTTTTATATTGTCCTATTTTTTATATCGATTCCAGTTTTACATATATATTTATATATATATATATATATATATATATATATATATATATATATATATATTTATAACCTCTATTATTGGTGTACATCTTACTTAAGTATCTACAACATCTTATTAGCAGTTAGGCGCCACTTGGTGATTTTTTCCCTTTGATTCTCTCCTGTATTACTATATCGCTTTCCTGCATATAGTTCATCACCTAGGCTGCCCTGCTTTTTGGTTCTATCACCTCGCTGTTCAGTACTATCTGAACTCTATTCCACTTTTTCCTCCACTTTGGTCTTTACCTCTGGCGCCCTGTGTGTTTATCCCATATCTCCTATTTTAGGAGTACAGGATTAACCCTCTTTTTTTCTCCCCTTACCTCGACTAAATGTGACAGTCACTTATGCACGTGTAATCCCAGATGTGCAGTATATTAGAGGGTTTTTTACCCCAGTATGCCAAAGCCATATTTATGGCCTAAATGTGACAGTCACTTATGCACGTGCAATCCCAGATGTACAGTATATTAGAGGGTTTTTTCACCCTAACCAAAAAGCTGTATTTCTGTCCTAAATGTGACAGTCACTTATGCTTGTCTAATCCCAAATGTGCAGTATATTAGAGGGTTTTTTCACCCCAGTATGCCAAAGCTGCATTTTTGGACTTGCAGATAGCCTATGCTGGTGCACTATCGTTGCATAAAATGGCTGCCGATCATGTATTGATATTGACTAACTGAAGAAAAAAAAGTTTGTTTTCAGCAGTAGTTGGCTCAGGGCCGGCTTAAATAAATTGTGCACTGCACCCACAAAACACTTTTTCTGTAGATTGCTGAGTACATAAACGCAGTTCCTGATAAGATTTCTCCCTGATCTCTCCCTCACAGCAGCTACAGCCTCTCCCTATACTAATCCGAGTGACGGGCGGCGCTACATGACTCCAGCTTAAATAGAGGCTGGGTCACATGCTGCAGTTGGCCAATCAAAGCCATGCCAATAGTAGGCATGGCTGTGATGACCTTTTGGGGCAAGTAGTATGACGCTTGTTGATTGGCAGCTTTGCAGCCTTTCAAAAAGCGCCATCAAAATCGCCGAACACCGAACCCAAACTTTTACGTAAATGTTCGGGTTCTGGTCCGGGTGCCCAAAACCCTAAAGTTCGGTACGAACCCGAACTTTACAGTTCGGGTTCGCTCAACTCTATTCATATACTATCCGATCCAAGAGATTATTTGGCATCTAGAAAATTCTCTCAATCATTCCTCACATATGCAGGTCCGAATATATTCACTCCCGTGAGTGGAGAACAGCCGTAATAAAGCAGTACTTATATTGTTCTATGTGTCTATAACACGGATATATTCATAAGCTGCCCAGTAGTAGTAAGACTCGAGTTTAGGTACACATGTTATTTGTATGATCTTATATGTCAGGTAGATACAATGTTGCAATATTTAACCTGCGCTCACAGTGGCATCCCATGTGGCTGCAGTGTTAAATACAGAGGTACATGTCCTGGAGTTATCAGTCGCTTCTGCGTTGTGATCGTAGTTGGATGATCACCGGCCACTTCAACTGCTTATATGGTGTATCCAGTTCTCTTTAAAAATAGGAGATTAAAGGGACACTGACAGACCCTATAAACATATTTAGTTATTCCTACCCTCAAATGGACTCATACCCTCCAATGTAATTTTGTTTTTATGGACATTTGCCTACCCCACATGCAGAGATCACAATAACAGTTATTAGCTCCGCATACCACTCGATACACGTGGGATGCCGTGACCTTAAAGGGACACTGACAGGCCCTATAAACATATTTAGTTATTCCTATGCAGTCATAGATCTATTAAAGTGTATTCCAATGATATAAGAGTACCCCCTGTCCGCATTGTAAACCATGTAAAAACAACTTTATATTGATCTGTCAATCACATTTCTTTATGCCCAAGGGGCGTTTTTTCACATTTCTTTATGCCTAAGGGGCGTTTTTTCTCATACCTTTGTGCCCAGCCGTGCCTCAACTGTCGATTCCTAGCGCCGCCCAGCTCATTATTATTCACTGCGCTGGGCGGCTCTTACATACCCCGATCCTGTCACCCGAGAGAAGAGTTTCTTGGCCGGCGCAGGCGCATTAACCATCCTAATTTCTGATGACATCAGCGCTCTGAAGCGCTGGATACGAGTGCCTTGGAGGAGAGATCAGATTCAATTACAGGCTTCGGAGGGTGCCGGCGCATGCGCAGATGGTCCGATTGAGGCTGATGCCCATGTTTCTATCGGGCATGCGCGGGAACTGACAGGATCGGGGAATGTAAGAGCCGCCCAGTGCAGTGAATAATAATGAGCTGGGCGGCGCTAGGAATCGACAGTTGAGGCACGGCTGGGCACAAAGGTATGAGAAAAAACGCCCCTTGGGCATAAAGAAATGTGAGAAAACGCCCCTTGGGCATAAAGAAATGTGATTGACAGATCAATATAAAGTTGTTTTTACATGGTTTACAATGCGGACAGGGGGTACTCTTATATCATTGGAATACACTTTAATAGATCTATGACTGCATAGTAATAACTAAATATGTTTATAGGGCCTGTCAGTGTCCCTTTAAGGTCACGGCATCCCACGTGTAACGAGTGGTGTGCGGAGCTAATATCTGTTATTGTGATCTCTGCATGTGGGGTAGGCAAATGTCCATAAAAGCAAAATTACATTGGAGGGTATGAGTCCATCATCTAATGTACGGGTATCCTTGAACCAGACGCGTTTCGAGGTTTATTCCTGGCCCCTTCCTCAGTCCAATATATATATTTTCCATTGCATGTCATCTTATGCAAATCTAGGAACACCATCTCCTATTTTTTTTCTTTTACTGCTTTTCACCAATAACATGTTGATCCGGATCCAGCCTCAGGGGACGCCTAGACAGACAGGTGTCCGACTACATCGGGTTAACGGCCGATGTAGATGCTCTGAGAAGCAAGGAACCCCTTGACTGCTGGGTGTGCAGGCTTGTCTTGTGGCCAGAGCTGGCACAATTTTCCATGGAACTCTTGGCTTGCCCCTCGTCGAGTGTCCTGTCCGAAAGGACGTTCAGCGTTGCAGGGGGGATCGTGACCGATAAGCGCACTTGCCTAGCTCACAACAGTGTGGACTACCTAACATTTCTAAAAATAAATGAGGCATGGATCTCTGTGGAATTCAACACCTGTGACGACCACATGTAATTAAATCTCCTCATGCCAGCCCACATATATCTGCCACCACCCAGAACAAAGAATAGTCCTTGTCTTATGTATATACAGCAGCATAAAAGGCCTTTTCTGTCAGGTGAATGCCTAATTTTTGTGGCCTATACTCCAGTGTCCTACAGTCAAATTTTTATTCACTGACCACCTAATGTACCTCCAGACACATAATCACTTGTTCTTTTCTGTCAGGTGATTTCCAAATTTTTGGGGCCTGTACTGGCTGTGGGAAGGCGCAAGGGTCCATCATTGACGGAAGGTATGTGTCACCAAGATTCCTGGCCTCGGTGAGGTAAGAGACAGTAATTTCATTCATCAGCGGCGGCTAGTCCTGGCTGACATGGTTTGCTATTTAGTATGGCTGTAAAGCCGATCCGGGCCAGCTCTTACTGGGAACAGCCAAAGTGCAGGGTGGGTGGCTTCTCCCCACGTTCCAGGCCGGGTCTTGGTTTGGGCTATAAAGCACAGGCAGCACTGTCAGGTGGTGAAAATTTACTCCTCTCTGACAGTGAAGTTCTGTCAGTTTCGGTGTTGGACCTGGGAGTTTGGGCTTGGGTAAAGGCCTGCTACCTTGTTGGCGTGAGAGCAGGCGGTTTCTGCTATGTCCAAGGACTTCTGCATTGCTGCATGGTGTAAACAAACACCAGACTCAAGGTGACTGTTTTCCTTGAAACCGACTTTTTGTTTTGCTTATCCTTATGAATAAACACTGAACTGTTTAAGTTAAAAACGTTGTCGTTGCCTCTATACTGTGTCCGCAAGCCTGTGTACCAGACCAAATCTCCACATGGCCTACAGTAAAATTTCTAGCTGGTGACCGCATATTGTACCTCCAGTCACATCATCACAAGTTATTTTCTGTCACGTGAATGCCTAATTTTTGGGCCTGTACTCCACTGGCCTACAGTAAAATTGTTATGCACTAACTGTCTAATGTACCTCCAGCCACATAATCAATTGTTCTTTTCTGTCAGGTGAATGCATAATTTTTGGGGCCTGTACTCCACTGGCCTACAGTAAAATTGTTATGCACTGACTGTCTAATGTACCTCCAGCCACATAATCACTTGTTCTTTTCTGTCAGGTGAATGCATAATTTTTGGGGCCTGTACTCCACTGGCCTACAGAAAATTGTTATCCACTGACCGTCTAATATACCTCCAGCCAAATTATCACTTGTTCTTTTCTGTCAGGTGAATGCCTAATTTTTGGGGCCCATACTCCCGTGGCCTAAAATAAAAATTTTCTAGGCTTCAGCAGGGCACATTTTTGCAGCATTCTAGAAGGGCAGCATTACTAAGTGCATCTGAGATATTCAGGAGACTAACTTAGAGCTTTTCCACTGTAGCAGAACTTCAGCTGTGTTTTTGGTGGCTACTCAGACACTGTGCTTCAAAACAGGTAAGGAATTTGTTAGGTTTTTGCTATTGTCTGATTGCAAATGAGCATAGGGTGATTAACAGAGCTTTTGTGGGAGTGTGTGTATACAGTGGGATGCGAAAGTTTGGGCAACCTTGTTAATCGTCATGATTTTCCTGTATAAATCATTGGTTGTTACTATAAAAAATGTCAGTTAAATATATCATATAGGAGACACACACAGTGATATTTTAGAAGTGAAATTAAGTTTATTGGATTTACAGAAAGTGTGCTATAATTGTTTAAACAAAATTAGGCAGGTGCATAAATTTGGGCACTGTTGTCATTTTATTGATTCCAAAACCTTTAGAACTAATTATTGGAACTCAAATTGGCTTGGTAAGCTCAGTGACCCCTGACCTACATACACAGGTGAATCCAATTATGAGAAAGAGTATTTAAGGGGGTCAATTGTAAGTTTCCCTCCTCTTTTAATTTTCTCTGAAGAGTAGCAACATGGGGGTCTCAAAACAAATCTCAAATGACCTGAAGACAAAGATTGTTCACCATCATGGTTTAGGGGAAGGATACAGAAAGCTGTCTCAGAGATTTCAGCTGTCTGTTTCCACAGTTACGAACATATTGAGGAAATGGAAGACCACAGGCTCAGTTCAAGTTAAGGCTCGAAGTGGCAGACCAAGAAAAATCTCGTATAGACCGAAGCGACGAATGGTGAGAACAGTCAGAGTCAACCCACAGACCAGCACCAAAGACCTACAACATCATCTTGCTGCAGATGGAGTCACTGTGCATCGTTCAACCATTCGGCACATTTTACAGAAGGAGATGCTGTATGCGAGAGTGATGCAGAGGAAGCCTTTTCTCCGCCCACAGCACAAAAAGGGCCGCTTGAGGTGGGCTAAAGCACATTTGGACAAGCCAGCTTCATTTTGGAATAAGGTGCTGTGGACTGATTAAACTAAAATTTAGTTATTTGGCCATAACAAGGGGCGTTATGCATGGAGGAAAAAGAACACAGCATTCAAAGAAAAACACGTGCTACCTACAGTAAAATATGGTGGTGGTTTCATCATGCTGTGGGGCTGTGTGGCCAGTGCAGGGACTGGGAATCTTGTCAAATTGAGGGACGCAAGGATTCCGCTCAGTATCAGCAGATTCTGGGGACCAATGTCCAGGAATCAGTGACAAAGCTGAAGCTGCGCCGGGGCTGGATCTTTCAACAAGACAACGACCCTAAACACTGCTCAAAATCCATTAAGGCATTTATGCAGAGGAACAAGTAAAATGTTCTGGAATGGACATCTTAGTCCCCAGACCTAAATATAATTCAAAATCTGTGGTGTGACTTAAAAAGAGCTGTCCATGCTCGGAAGCCATCAAACCTGAATTTACTAAAGATGTTTTGTAAAGAGGAATGGTCCAAAATACCTTCAACCAGAATCCAGACTCTCATTGGAACCTACAGGAAGCGTTTAGAGGCTGTAATTTCTGCAAAAGGAGGATCTACTAAATATTGATTTCATTTATTTTTTGTGGTGCCCAAATTTATGTACCTGCCTAATTTTGTTTAAACAATTATAGGCACACTTTCTGTAAATCCAATAAACTTCATTTCACTTCTCAAATATCACTGTGTGTGTATCCTATATCATATATTTAACTGACATTTTTTATCGTAACAGCCAACGATTTATACAGGAAAATCATGACGATTAACAAGGTTGCCCAAACTTTCGAATCCCACTGTATATAGCAACATAGTATTAGCTTGCCTAATTATAGCTTGCAGCATTCTCAAAGTGCAGCATTACTAAGTGCATCTGAGATATTCAGGAGATATTCAAGAGGAAATCTGGAGGTGGATACAATCTAAAAAAGTAAGATTTGTTTGTTTAAAATCTTTCCCCTCCTTAAAATGGCAGACCTGGTTCTGTGCAGGAATTGTTGTGCTTTTATTTCAGGTTCCACTCTTCAGAGGTTTGGATGCTGTCTGATCTGTAGACAGCTCTCCATAATGCAGCAGGAAATAGCATTTTTGAAATCCGAGATTTATATATTTAACTGTTAAACAAACTCAGCCTGGGAATGTTGCAATGCCACTGCCACAGAGGCCCCCTAGAAATGGAAGATGGGTTACTGTAGGTTCTGGTAGACTTAGAGTTGTGGCTAGAAGACATGTCCCACAGTCTGTGGCTCTCCATAATTCATTTTCAGCACTTTCAGAGCGCAAGAGCAACATGGAGGTTGGCTCAGGCACAGTGGGTGAGGAACAATCATCTCCTATGCCTAAAGTATGCAAGACTGCTGCCAAAGAGAAAAAGGATAAGGTGAGAACTGATAGCAAGCAGCTGTTGGTGTGCGATTCTATCATAAGAGGTGTGAAGTTTGAGGAAAATGTTTTTTGTGAGATGTCTCCCTGGTGCTACCGCTAGCAGGGACAGACGACGTATCCTTAATATTGTTAGGCAAGCAAAGCAGGAAAGGAAGGTGGATGTTATTGTCCATCTTGGGACAAATGATCTGACTTGCAATGAGGTTTCAAAGGTGAAGGAAGCTTTTCACACACTTGGTAATGATTTACAGGAGGTTGCATCGACGGTTTCATTCTCCGCAGTTTTGCCTGTGCATAACCTTTAACATGACAGGAAGATGCGCATTAATGAATTCAATGTATGGCTTGGTGAATGGTGTCTAAACCAAGGGTTCGGCATTGTGTCTCATGTTAGCTCTCGTTGAAATGGAAAAGAACTGTACAAGAAAGACGATTTGCATCTTTCTCTCAAGGGAACGAATGTCCTCAGTGAACAGTTCAAAGTATTTTCTAAGGAGCTTTTAAACTAGGAAAGGGGGGCAAAAGAGTGATAATCCAGCAGTTCGACTGCACCCCCGGAACAATGCCAGAAGATGCCAGTAGCACATGGGTTAAGAAATGACAAGCTCAGAGTCTTGTCTACAAATGCTCGCAGTTTAGGGAATAAGATCAATGAACTTAAGTCTATAATGGCATCTGAGAATATAGATTTAGTGGCTGTTACTGAGACATGGTTCAATGGGAGTAATGACTGGGATATAACAATACCAGGGTTCTCTCTATATACGAAAGAAAGAGAAGGCAAGAAAGGAGGAGGGGTGGCCCTGTATGTGAAAGATAGCATAAAATCTAATTTAATACAAGTTAGCGAGACCAATTTAGAGTCAATTTGGGTTATGTTGCAGCTTGATAATCATAAGGTAACTCGTGTAGGTGTGATATATAGACCACCTAGCCAAGTCAAAGAATTAGATGATCTACTAGTTGAGGAAATATCTAAAATGACATTGAAAGGGGTAGTTATCATTATGGGAGACTTTAATCTTCCTGATATAAACTGGAAAACCAAAATAGCTAGTTCTGCCATGAGTACAGATATTCTAAATTCACTACTGGGATTATCTCTACAGCAAGTAGTTGAGGAGCTCTCAACAGCAAGTAGTTGAGGAGCCAACCCGGAAGGAGGCCGTTTTAGATTTAGTATTCACAAATGGGATTTTGGTATCTGATATTACTGTAGGGGAAATCTTGGGATGTAGTGATCACCAGTCAGTGTGGTTTACTATAAATACAGTGACTGAGTCACACCACACAAAAACAAAAGTTTTAGATTTTAGAAAAACAGACTTTTCTTAAATTAGATTAGTGGTAAACGAGTCCCTATCAGATTGGAACAGTTTCAATGGAGTCCAGGAGAAATGGGACTACTTAAAAGTGGCACTATTGAAGGCAACAGATAATCGCATTAGGCTTGTCAGTAAAAGCAAAAAAGGAAGAGACCACTGTGGTACTCAGCAGAAGTGGCCAAAATCATTAAAAACAAAAAGATAGCATTTAGTAATTATAAAAATAAAAAAATCAAGGATGACAGGCAAATTTATAAGATTAGGCAGAGAGAGGCCATGCAAGTTACTAGAGCTTCTAAAGCATAGGCAGAAGTGAAATTAGCTCAGTCAGTGAAAAAAGGCAGTCTTTGTGCTTGGACTCCCATATTGTTTAATAGATTAGGCTGAGGGTTGTAGTCAATGGAGTATATTCAGACCATAGTCTTGTTACCAGTGGTGTACCTCAGGGATCTGTTCTGGGACCCATATTGTTTAATATCTTTATCAGCGAATATTGCAGAAGGCCTCGATGGTAAGGTGTGTCTTTTTTCTGATGACACAAAGATTTGTAACAGGGTTGATGTTCCTGGAGGGATAGACCAAATGGAAAAGGATTTAGGAAAACTAGAGGAATGGTAAAAAATCTGGCAACTAAAATGTAATTTTGCAAGATAATGCACCTGGGGCATAAAAAACCCAAGAGCAGAATATAAAATCTGTGATACAGTCCTAACCTCAGTATCTGAGGAAAGGGATTTAGGGGTTATTATTTCAGAAGACTTAAAGATAGGCAGACAATGTCATAGAGCAGCAGGAAATGCTAGCAGAATGCTTGGGTGTATAGGGAGAGGCATTACCAGTAGAAAGAGGGAGGTGCTCATGCCGCTCTACAGAGCACTAGTGAGACCTTATTTGGAGTATTGTGCGCAGTACAGGAGACCATATCTCCAGAAGGATATTGATACTTTGGAGAGAGTTCAGAGAAGAGGTACTAAACTAGTACATGGATTGCAGGATAAAACTTACCAGGAAAGATTAAAGGACCTTAACATGTATAGCTTGGAAGAAAGACAAGACAGAGGGGATATAATAGAAACTATTAAATACATAAAGGGAATCAACAAGGTAAAAGAGGAGAGAATATTTAAAAGAAGAAAAACTGCTAGAAGAGGACATAGTTTTAAATTAGAGGGGCAAAGGTTTAAAAGTAATATCAGGAAGTATTACTTTACTGAGAGAGTAGTGGATGCATGGAATAGCCTTCCTGCAGAAGTGGTAGCTGAAAATAAAGTAAAGGAGTTTAAGCATGCAAGGGGTAGGCATAAGGCCATCCTTCATATAAGATAGGGCCAGGGACTATTCATAGTATTCTGTATATTGGGCAGACTAGATGGGCCAAATGGTTCTTATCTGCCGACACATTCTATGTTTCTATATTTTTGAGAGTTTCCCTTTAAGACGCTTAAAAATGGCCCCTGAATAAAATACATATTAATTGTGGGAATTTTGCCATTGATCTCCATCTGGTATGTCACTGTCCATGTTGTGGGACTATTTGTGCACTTCTAGTAAGTATTTGGTGGCTGCAAATATGACCTGAAGGTTTTTCAGGTTCGCCTGCCATTAAAGTGAATGGGGCGAAACGCCCTGGCTGATGTTCGTCCATCATTAGTCAGCAAACTGCTCACTCACACGACGCCACACACACTGTCTGCCATCTGCCCTGAACAGTGAAAACCGGGACTCATCCATGAACAGAACTCCTCTCCAACGTGCCAGACACCATCGAATGTGAGAATTTGCCCACTCAAGTTGGTTATGCCAACGAACTGCAGTCAGGTCCAGACCCCGATGAGGATGACAAACATGCAGATGAGCGTACCTGAGACGGTTTCTGACAATTTGTGCAGAAATTCTTTGGTTATGCAAACCGATTGTTGCTATAGCTGTCCGAGTGGCTGGTCTCAGATGATCATGGAGGTGAACATGCTGGATTTTGAGGTCCTGGGCTGGTGTGGCTACACGTGGTCTGCGGTTTTGAGGCCAGTTGGATGTACTGCCAAATTCTCTGAAACGTCTTTGGAGATGGCTTATTGTATAGAGATGAACATTCATTGCACGGGCAACAGCTCTGGTAGACCTTCCTGCAGTCAGCATGCCAATTGCACGCTCCCTCAAACACTGCGACATCTGTGGCATTGTGCTGTGTAATCAAACTGCACATTTCAGAGTGGTCTTTTATTGTGGGAAGTCTAAGGCACACCTGTGCAATTTTCATGCTGTCTAATCAGCACCTTGATATGCCACACCTGTGAGGTGGGATGGATTATCTCAGCAAAGGAGAAGTGCTCACTAACACAGATTTAGACATATTTGTGAACAATATTTGAGAGTAATGGGTCTTTTGTATATCTAGAAAATGTTTCAGATCTTTGAGTTCAGCTCATGCAAAATGGGAGCAAAACCGAAAGTGTTGCGTTTATATTTTTGCTCAGTGTATGTCGCTGGCACTTTGACATGACTAAATATGTCTCGAAAGGGGTTGGACACATATTTAGGAAACTACAGAGTGTTGTACCCAACTTGTCAGGGCAATCAGGTGAATTTTCGATTTAATTTATTTGCACCAAATAGAATCTGCTGGTCAATCTGTTAGAATCAGGCCCAAATAACATTTAAAAAAATCTTTTCATTTCTATAAATGAGTATAGGAAATGTTGTAATATAGCTCTCTCTGTGCTTTATATAGTAGACATTTTAGTAGCTACAGTAGTCTCTGCTTTCTAGTTTGGGGAAAAAAAACAACAAGAGAAGGAACCTGCAGAAGGGAAAACTGATGAAAAATAAAAGATTCAAGCCACATACTGATCAGAAATAGTGTTATTTTTCATGTACACATACAAAAAGTCACAAGAAATGACAGTTATACTAAGAGAAAGCAAATGGATTCATGTACTTCTACATCACGTAAGAAATGCTACTCTCAGATCTAGTGGGGGCATCACAACCATGGACCAGATCTCAATTGATTAAAGGGGTTTTCCGAGATTTTTATACTGATGACCTATCCTCAGAATAGGTCATCAGTATCTGATCAGTGGGGGCCTGACACCTAGGACCCCCGACGATCAGCTGTTTGAGAATGCACCAGCACTCCTGTGAGCGCTGCAGCCTTCTCTTTGCTTTTCATAGACACGTTCATGTGTTCCGTGGCCTAGGAGCAGCTCAGCCCCATTCAAGTGACTGTGGCTGAGTGTGATACCAAGCACAGTCGCTATACCAGTGGATAGGTCATCAGTTAAAAAATCCTAGAAAACACTTTTAATCCTCTCCCTATATAGATAGTTATGTTTTACATCATTTTTCTCATTTAGTAGTCTTAAAAGATTTCTGTTTGTTATTGTCTATACAGTTACCCTTTAAAAGGTATCAACAGCTGAGGACTTTCAACTTCAAAAGGGTTATCCAACCACTATAATGCCTCCCAAAATGCCCGGGCCCCACATACTGGTTATACTTACTCTGCTCCTCGGCACCCGAGTAGCTTCTAATGCCCACACGGCTGCAGCTGCATCTCCCCGTCACGCGGTTCAAAACATCCGGCAGGGTGGGGGGTTCAGCCAATAGCAGGCCATGATGGGAACGAGCCTCCCTAGCGTCACCTGCGATGCTAGGATAACCCCTTTAAGGCTAGATATATTGTGTGGTCTCTAATTATAATTTTGAAGACATACGGTTAACGTGCAGCTGCCCCATTTAACCAGTCTTAGGAAACATTCTAACCACAACTATTTTACCTTGCTGGGTTGATTAAAATGGGAAATATACTGTATGTAGTGTAGAGTCAATTTGGTAGAGTACCTTTATAATATAAATATGCTGATACTGATCTATAAAGCTGCTTTGATGACTTTTTCCTATAATTATGTTGTTTGAGCCAATAAAGCTTGGGAATGCAGCATTTACAGTTTTGAGCATCTCTTATGCAACTCTCCCAGCTCTGCTGACTAGGTAATACACTTGCATCTCACCAATTAAATCAATAATTATTCACTCCAAAAACTCTTTTTCCAGCTCAGAGAAGCAGAGCTGAACACAGTGCTGTCGAGAGATTTTGACAATACAGCAGAGGAAATTTCCCGGGAGACATAGCAACGGTGGAGTGACTTTGGTTCCTCTGCCATGAAGAAAAGAACTTCTAATTAGACCTGTCAAAAAGTTTCAAGGAGCCAAGCAGAAGAAGAGATTGAAATAGTTTATATTTCCTTCAGCTGATACTGGATTATGTCTTGATTTTTACAAGTACTGTATTATTTTTAATAGTGTAGTTTAGAGGCAGTCACTGCTAGTGTTTGATGAAAAGTCCTAATAATGTAATAACAACAACAACAGCAATAATAGTGCTAATGATAATAATGGTCAGTATATTTAGCAGTGTATCTACATCAAAGAGGGAATCCCTAAGACTGTGAAGAGTAGGAGGATACCACCATGATTAAAAATATATATATATGTCGGTGAAATACAACTTCAAACGAAAGTTATTTTACTACTAGTGAGCAAGCCAAAAATATTATTTAAAAGTTACTCTGTCTAGGAATTCACTTCACACTTAGTACCCTATTACCATCCCTTTGGTGTACTCTAATGCAATCTTTGCAATTCGTTACTAACGAACATCAAGGTGCTCACTTTGAAAGATGTTCCTTCTCTCATACAGGCTGACAGATGGCATATTGCAGCTACAGACAACAGTTAGTAAATTAGCATCTGTAATATCACTAGGGGGCAATATTAAGAGTGACTGTTGAACTGTGCAGCTGATAACTTGTGCACCTTGTGCAGTAAGCAGCACATTTTTGAAAATCACATTAGAAGAAAACAGCAGTTACCAATAGAGATGATAGAATAATATTCATTCATTTTAACATATCTGCATATTTACTGACAGTGTTCTGATGGAGGCCATTTTAGGACATCGACTGTAGTGATGAGCGGGAGGTGCCATATTCGATTTTGCAATATTTCGCGAATATTCGATTGAATATTCTTCTTATATTCGTTGAAATCGAATATTCGATTCATATGCGATTTAATTATTTGAGTATTGCGAATTTTCTTTTAACTGTGTATAAGGCAACTTTCCTATGGCTATGGCTAGGCTAATATGTGTATTTTCCGAATATTCGCTATATTGCTATAACTTCGTATTTTAGAATATTACGAATATTCTAAAAGACTAAGTTATAGCAATATAACGAATATTCGTAAAATACACATATAGACTCTAATTTAGCTAATATAGTGCTATAATCTTTTTTTTTTTGTCAATTTTTTTTTGCCTCTTCTGAACTTCAGTTTTGGAAAAAATGTACACTATTAAAAAAAATAATACTATAGCACTATAATAGCTAAATTGCAGTCTATATGTGTATTTTACGAATATTCGCTATATTGCTATAAACTCGTCTTTTAGAATATTACGAATATTCTAAAAGACAAAGTTATAGCAATATAGCGAATATATTCGTTATTTAGAATATTCGTCTTTTTTTTTGTGACGGGGACGCTTGTCGGGGAGGAGTATGTGAACAACTGTACAGATAGGAAAAAATAATGCGAAAAATCTAAATAACGAATATATTCACTATATTGCTAAATATTAGTTTTTTTAGAATATTGGTCATTTTTTTTTCTATATGAAAACTTGATTCCTTCCTGCTTAAGTTGCTTGTGGGCCAATGACTCATTGACCCACAAGAAAATCAGGGAGGAATCATGTTTTCAGATGTTCAGATATTCACGAATTTACGAAGTTGCGATATTCGCGATTAATATTCGCTATTCGAATATTCGAGCTCAACACTAATCTACTGTAACACCTTCATAATTCCATTATGTTTAAACAGTTAAATGCTATCAGCCCCTTTGCACTGAGTTTTTTTTATTAGTTATTTGTTCCCCAAATGCCAAATTAATCATCTTTTTAAATAATATTCATTAAAATTTCCTACAGTTTTTATTACAAAGTGGATGTGCATATAGTGTGTTTACTGAATAGATTTTACCCCCCTGGTCTTCAGCTTTTAACTCCTATAAACAGATCTAGACTCCACTGCAGGGAAACCACCAGTCCACTATCTCTTAGAAGTCTCTGTTCATTAGACTGCTGAGCCACACAGGTCAAGAGACACCAGTGTGAAACACTAAGGGGTCAGGCAAAACTGTAGTCAGTTAAAGGCTGAGGGCAGGACAGGATCACGCAAACCAAAGTCAGTTCCATAGTAAGGACAGGATACTCAGGGTCATTACAGAAATCAGGAAGAGGTCAGGTCAGGTAGCAAAGAGTCAAATCTGAAGACAGATACAAGTTGGTACATAGGAGAATGAAAGAGACAAATAGAGCAACTTTTCAGGAAACTCAATAACTATAACCTATTGCCCTAGCACCCTCCCACAGGTGAAAGCACCTTAGATACCCAGGGATAGATAACCATATCCTGGGGAGGATTCAGGTGTGCCTATGCTGGCCCTTTAAGAGCCAGGGGAAGCGCCGACTCTCCACAAGCAGAGTAGCAGAATGCAGGCACAGATCAGGTCTCAGCCTATGTGCAGAGAATAGAGCAGGGCTACTCCAGTGGCTGGTCCTGCTGAGCAGGAGGAGAAGGATGCCAGTGAGTCTGGACCACTGGAGTCCTGGAGCAGAAGGATAGGTGAGTGTCCCAGCAACTGTGCACATAGGGAGCAGCAAGATATTGATGAGTATAGGCTCATTGCATAGCAATTTTACTTCTGTATAGTGTGTGTAAGTCCTTCATCTAGCTGGTGGTGCTGTTGACACGTAATAAGTCCATAAGAGTTTTCTCCCTGTTTCTGACAGCTCTCTGCGTATGGATAGGGGGAATGGAATAGAAGGAAAAGCAACTCACACAGGCTGAAGATGTGGAACAGGCAGTTTACAGGAAGAATGCAACAGCATCCTGGACCCACAGATCCAGAATGTATTACTGAGAGGGACATGTCCACAAGAAAATGTCTGAAACTAGAAACAAACTGAACATCAGATGGCATAAAATGAATTAAAGAATGAAAATTGCAGGCTGAAACTTTAGGTAACCAAACTTTAGGTAACATTTTGGGCTCTATACATTATCACAATGGATTTGAAATGAAACAAACTAGATGTGCTTTAACTGCAGACTGTCAGCTTTAATTTGAGGGTATTTACATCCAAATCAGGTGAACAGTGTAGGAATTACAACAGTTTGCATATGTGCCTCCCACTTGTTAAGGAAACATAAGTAATGGGACAATTGGCTTCTCAGCTGTTCCATGGCCAGGTGTGTGTTATTCCCTCATTATCCCAATTATAATGAGCAGATAAAAGGTCCAGAGTTCATTCCAAGTGTGCTATTTGCATTTGGAATCTGTTGCTGTCAACTATAAAGATGAGATCCAAAGAGCTGTCACGATCAGTGAAGCAAGCCATCATTAGGCTGAAAAAACAAAACAAACCCATCAGAGAGATAGCAAAAACAGTAGGTGTGGCCAAAACAACTGTTTGGAAGATTCTTAAAAAGAAGGAACACACCTTTGAGCTGAGCAACACCAAAAGACTCGGAAGACCACGGAAAACAACTGTTGTGGATGACCCAAAAATTCTTTCCCTGGTGAAGAAAACACCCTTCACAACAGTTGGCGAGATCAAGAATACGCTCCAGGAGGTAGGTGTATGTGTGTCAAAGTCAACAATCAAGAGAAGACTTCACCAGAGTGAATACAGAGGGTTCACCACAAGATGCAAACCATTGGTGAGCCTCAAAAACAGGAAGGCCAGATTAGAGTTTGCCAAACGACATCTAAAAAATCCTTCACAGTTCTGGAACAACATCCTATGGACATATGAGACCAAGATCAACTTGTACCAGAGTGATGGGAAGAGAAGAGTATGGAGAAGGAAAGGAACTGCTCATGATCCTAAGCATACCAACTCATCAGTGAAGCATGGTGGTGGTAGTGTCATGGCGTGGGCTTGTATGGCTGCCAATGGAACTGGTTCTCTTGTATTTATTGATGATGTGACTGCTGACAAAAGAAGAAGGATGAATTCTGAAGTGTTTCGGGCAATATTATCTGCTCATATTCAGCCAAATGCTTCAGAACTCATTGGACAGCACTTCACAGTGCAGATGGACAATGACCCAAAGCATACTGCAAAAGCAACCAAAGAGTTTTTTAAGGGAAAGAAGTGGATTGCTATGCAATGGCCAAATCAATCACCTGACCTGAATCCGATTGAGCATGTATTTCACTTGCTGAAGACAAAACTGAAGGGAAAATGCCCCTAGAACAAGCAGAAACTGAAGACTATTGCAGTAGAGGCCTGGCAGAGCATCACCAGGGATGAAACCCAGAGTCTGGTGATGTCTATGCGTTCCAGACTTCAGGCAACCAAGTATTAAAAAGTGAAAGTTTGATTTATGATTATTATTCTGTCCCATTACTTTTGGTCCCTTAACAAGTGGGAGGCACATATGCAAACTGTTGTAATTCCTACATCGTTCACCTGATTTGGCTGTAAATACCCTCAAATTAAAGCTGACAGTCTGCAGTTAAAGCATTCATTTCAAATCCATTGTGGTGGTGTATAGAGCCAAAAATGTTAGAATTGTGTTGATGTCCCAATATTTATAGACCTGACTTTTTTCCATGTTAAAGGTGTCCACAGTCATCAAATAAAAGTCTTATCTCTCGTTGTTTAGTCTTAACCAGCAAGTCCTCTGTTACACTTGAATATGACCTAATTTGATACAAAATGACTGAATTAACAAATAAATTGAAAATAAAGAAGTAAAAAAAGTGCCTTGAAGAGAACATTTATTAAACCATTTAATGATCCACACTCAGAATAATTCCAGAAGTAAAGTCACCATTGCTGTTATCATTATTCTTAATATTGTTACAACTACTATTAGTAGTAATAATCATAAAATTGTAAGTTGTAGACTATGCTTCCATCTGCATTGGAGGCCCATTAGTGCATGCAGTGCTATTTTTCATCTTAAAACAACAGACACCACTGTGACAGGCACAGCACTATGAAGTGCCTTTTGCGCTGTGGCATTAGAAGAATTCTGATATCTCTGACTTTTTAGTCTAACCAGACTGTCTATTACTCTGTAATTCCTCTAGCGCTGTTCTATGGAAACAGTAGGTTTAAAGAGCACACCAAATGCTTGAAATAACTTTTTTATTAACTTCGACTTTTCTTCATATAACACTGCCGCCTTCACATCAGATAGTCCATGTACATAACACGTGTTGAAAAGATATCACAAAATGGCGGTATGATTAAGATGGTGGTTCAACTGTTCAATCTTGTCATTTAACATAAAATGGTGGATATATTTCTCTCTTGAGTATCTGTACTATCACTTGAAGTTATTTAAGCACTTTATGATCTCTCTGAGAGGTATATCTGAGGTCTAACTAATAGTTCACTTTCAGTATGCAGTTAGCAGTGACTATTTGCAGATTGTTTGCATATGTATTTGGTGGAACTGTAAGTAACACACACACATTTATATATATATATATATATATATATATATAAGAAAACTGTGGCAGCACTCCCTTGAAAGCTGTATAGGATGTAGGGTGCCTGCGATAGTCCCTCGATTCAGGACGGAAGACAACAAAGAAAGTTCGCAGCACTCCTTGAAAGATAAAATGTGCTCTTTTATTCACACATATCAAGTGACAACGTTTCGGTTCTCTCACAGAACCTTCCCGCCTGACTTGAGAAAGGTTCTGTGAGAGAACCGAAACATTGTCACTTGATATGTGTGAATAAAAGAGCACATTTTATCTTTCAAGGAGTGCTGCGAACTTTCTTTGTTTTATATATATATATATATATATATATATATATATAGTTCAGTATACAGTTCTAAACACAATACTAACAATAGGAACATTATATAACAGTTTTAAATACCTATTTTGGCCTCTTGTTCCCATAAAACTCAGCTCTCAGTGGAGTGAATGTCTGTTCAGCTCCTGTCTCTGGTGAATAATGATAATGTGTGAGAAGCTGGCTGTGATTGGTCTAGACTTCTGCCCATCAACAACAGATTAACACTATACTTTCTGTTGTTTCTGCTGTGTCACTGAGCTTACCTTACATTACAAAATGAATCTTAAAGGCATATTATCTTTTTCTGCTTCTGTGAACACAAAATATAACAGTTATATGACATCCAAAACATAATGTCACAGTAAATAACCCTGCTTTTGTCTTTATCACATAAACATAGGAACTGTATTAAGGCTATTGGCAGGTCTAGCTGTATACACATATAAGCTATACTAGCAACCTAGGACAGGTCTTAGCTGGCCAGCTACACTCCCACCAAAATGATCTATAATTCTATGTTCTTAGTGGTAGGCATTGAACATGAATTTGATGAATGTTCCATCAGATTCTCACCTCTCAAGTGTCTTTTATCACTCTCAAGTAGAACAACTAACTTCTGTATAGGACGTTCCAATTTGAGTAGTGAGACATTTTCTTTTTTTGTCAAGTTTTGAGTCTCCTATTTGTAACAACACTCTTCTTACTAGTCTGTCTTCATCCTTTTGAACTTCTAGAACTTTGGCCAATTTCCATTGACTTCTAGGTAAATCTTCTTCTTTTACTAACACTATGTCACCAACTTGGAAATTTCTTCTGGGTGTTTGCCTTTTACTTCTTAGCATCAGATTGGCTAAGTACTTTTTCCTCCATCTATTCCAAAACTGTTCTGATAGATATTGAACTCTTTGCCATCTCCTTTTAGCATATAAATCCTCTTTGGTGAACTTGCCAGGTGGTGGCTGTATGTAATCAGACTTAAGGGGATGTAGATGGTTGGGAGTTAAAGGGTCCAAAATTGCTGGGTCGTTGATGTTATCAACTGTAAGTGGACAACTGTTAACAATAGACATTACTTCATAGAATAGGGTCCTAAGTGAAGCATCATCTATTCTTCCGGCATTCTTTTTCAACACTGAACGTAAAACATTTCTTACAGTTCTGATTTGTCTTTCCCAAACTCCTCCTGTATGAATTGCATGTGGAGCATTCATATGAAAATCACACTGTTTCTCTAACAAATACTCAGTTACTTTTTCTTTATCAATCTCTTTTAGAGCTTTCTTGCTCCGACAAAATTATATCCTTGGTCAGATCTAAGCTCTCTGACGGTACCTCTAATGGCTATGAAACATCTCAAGGTGTTGATGAATGTGTCAGTTGACATATCTTCTAACATTTCCAGGTGAATTGCTCTGGAGCTTAGACATATAAATATTAGTACATGTACTCCTTGCGGTTCTGTTTTGTGATGAATGGACCAAAACAATCCATTCCGCTATAAAGAAATGGTGGTGATGGGTTTACAAAATCTGCCGGTACATCTGCCATTCTTTGTTCTTCTGTAGGTCTACGTGCCTTTCTGCAGACTACACATTTACTTATATACTTTGCTATGACTTTGCTTACTTTCACAATCCAGTAACCACCTTCTCTCAAACAGCTTCTTTCACGGTGGGGGAAACCCCCCACCGTACAATGTAAAGTATAAAAGATAGCAGCTAGGCCAAGAAGGCAGGAAAAGGGAAGAAGGTCACCTCCTATAGGTTCCCTAATCCTCTCCCTAACTCCTCACCGTATGAGCGGACCCCGATGGTAGGACGGCTCATACCCTGGAAACCTGGGACACTGAGTCACCCTAATAATCCCTAAGATAGGAGCAGGGGGGAGACGTCCTGTTCATCCAAAACACGGAATAACAAGAGTCTCTAAAGACCTAATAGCAGGGAAAAGGAGAGACCATGCACAGCAAGTGGATCGGCAGGTAAGAACACAAGACAACACACTTACCTGCCGAAGTCTACACGACTGGAACCTGTGCATACATACAGGAGCCCTAACACCAAACAGGATGCCATGCCAGCAACTCAAACAGGTATCCAGCACACCAGACTCCGCAAGGACCCCCATGCCGCAAGGTGCATGGCAGCCCCAGGCAGCGCTGCATACAGGCTAGTGGTTCACCCCTATGGGAAACCAACCCCCTTCTGGAGGACACGACACACAGGGAAAACGTCTTACATACATGCAGGGACAAACACCAACAACAGCCCAGACATATAACAACAATCAAGATGTACAACACAAGACATAAACCCACACCTAACATACAACAAGGGAGGTAGGGTATCAGGAGAATACAAAAGGAAGACAATTTATGTCCAACAAGGTGGCCCTCAAGGACTGGGCAGAATCACCCAGGAAAGGAGCAAAGCTCCATCACCAAACAAGGCTGGAGTACAACTGACTCCAGCCTGGAAGCCACAGGTAATATCCAAATCATGGCCTCAACCAGGACACACCTAATTCCCCACTAGCTAGAAGATTAACCCCTCGCTCACCAAACAGTAGGGAGACATACCATAAAGGGGAAATGAACGTGCAAACCGACAACAGCACATTGCCACAGGCAACCAGTCTTCGCGGCAACCGCGTCACGGTCAAACAACAATATGACCGTGACACTCCCACCCCTCAAAGCCTCCCCCAAAAGAAAAGGGGAAGCTAGTGAGGAACCCACAAACAGGGATGGGGAAGAAAAAAAAAAAAGCTGAATCAGTGTCAGCGCAAGCGAGTCTTTCCTGGACTGCTGCCAGCCCCCGGAACCACCAAGAAACCAGGAAGCCAGCCAATGAACAGCCAGGAGACACCACACTGATCACTGCGTCCACACTCAGAAATGGCACCCACCAAGTCGCTGCCAGCATGCATCCCCCACCAGCATACACCAAAGCCAGTTCAACAAGGAATGCAGCCAGCCACCACAACCCAAAGACAGAACCCCTGAGACATGGATGAGGGGAGACCCAAACACACATGCCGGTTCACACCAACTGCAACCACTGTAACAGAGAACCGCACTGTTAACAGGATTCCCCTTTCATCCTCCCTCCGGAGGATAAGCATGTGCGCCAGAAAACATCAGGCGACACATGCTGTGCCCTCTTCCAAAGCCAAAACAGAGATGCCTATGTTGGACATACTGTCACGATGGGGAGTGGGGGAAACCCCCCACTGTACAATGTAAAGGATAAAAGATAGCAGCTAGGCCAAGAAGTCAGAAAAAAGGGAAGCAGGTCACCTCCTATAGTGTCCCTAATCCTCTCCCTAACTCCTTATCGTATAAGTGGACCCTGATGGTAGGACGGCTCAAACCCTGGAAACCTGGGACCCTGAGTCACCCTGAAAATCCATCAGATAGGAGCAGGGAGGAGACATCCTGTTCATCCAAGACACGGAAGAACAAGAGTCTCTAAAGACCTAATAGCAGGGAAAGGAGAGACCATACACAGCAAGAGGATCGACAGGTAAGAACACAATACAACACACTTACCTGCTGAAGTCTCCGCGACTGGAACCCGTGCATACATACAGGATCCCTAACACCAAACAGGACACCATACCAGCAACTCACACAGGTATCCAGCACACCAGACTCAGCAAGGACCCCCATGCCGCAAGGTGCATGGCAGCCCCAGGCAGCGCTGCATACAGGCTAGTGGTTCACCCCTATGGGAAACCAACCCCGTTCCGGAGGACACAACACACAGGGAAAACACCATCAACAGCCCAGACATGTAACAACAATCAAGACGTACAACACACCCTGAACATAAACCCACACCTAACATACAACAAGGGAGGTAGGGTAACAGGAGAATACAAAAGGAAGACAATTTATGTCCAACAAGGTGGCCATCAAGGACTGGGCAGAATCACCTAGGAAAGGAGCAAAGCTCCATCACCAAACAAGGCTGGAGTACAACTGACTCCAGCCTGGAAGCCATAGGTAATATCCAAATCATGGCCACACCCAGGACACCTAAATTCCCTCTAGCTAGAAGATTAACCCCTCGCTCACCAAACAGTAGGGAGACACACCATAAAGGGGAAATGCACGTGCAAACCGACAACAACACGTTGCCACAGGCAACCAGTCTGCGCGGCAACCGCGTCACGGTCAAACAACAATATGACCGTGACACTTCCTTGATGCAAGGATATGTTGTGGTAGTGATCAATAATCAATTTTGTTACGGTAGAGTTTTTGGGTAGAATTGCTGGATGCTTCACTCTGCTAGGTAACCGCCTCACGTCCGCCCATAGGATATAAACGTCCTATGGGTGGACGTCTATTTCTGACAGCACGTTTTAAAACGTCCTGTCAGAAATAGCAGCTGCACGCTAATCGTGCAGCTGCTGATCGGGTTGCCCGCTGTCAGTGACAGCAGGGCAACCCTAAGACAAGGCAGGGACAGTGCCCAGGTGTCCCTGCCTTCACGATCGCTGCAGACACAGCGCTCACCGAGCGCTGTGTCTGCAGAGCAGGAAGCGCTGTGCGCTTCCTGTTCCGGCCCGGCGGTCATGTGACCGCCGTGACCGGAATGTGCAGGAGCTGTGTGAGGTCTCTCAGAGACCTCGATCAGCCCTGCTGTGAGGCTGTACAGCGCAGGATTGCTGCTGTACAGCCTCTATAGGGGTGCATTTGTCCTGTAACTGGGGCTACTATGTCAGCCCCAGTTACAGGAGAAATCAACAGTGTAAAAAAAAAAAAAAAGTGAAGTAAATGTCCCCCAGAGGTCTTGTATGACCTTATGGGGGACGAAAAGTAAAATAAAATAAAAATAAAATAAAGGGTTGAAAAAATAAAATAAAAAAAAGTTTCACATGTAAAAAAAAAAAAAATCCCAAGTAAGGAATAAAAAAAAAAATTAAAAATAGAAAAAATAAAATAAAATAGACATATTTAGTATTGCCGCGTCCGTAAAAACCAGCTCTATAAAAATATCACATGACCTAACCCCTCGGGTGAACACCGTAAAAAAAAAAAAAAAAAAAACTGTGTCAAAACAAGCAATTTTTGTCACCTTGCATCACAAAAGGTGCAACACCAAGTGATCAAAAATGCGTATGTCCCACAAAATAGTACCAATAAAACCGTCACCTCATCCCGCAAAAAATGAGCCCCTACATAAGAAAATCTCTCAAAAAATAAAAAAACTATAGCTCTCAGAACATGGACACATTAAAACATAATTTTTTGGTTTCAAAAATGCTATTATTGTGTAAAACTTTAATAAATGAGAAAAAGTATACATATTAGGTATCGCCACGTCCGTAACAATCTGCTCTATAAAAATGTCACTTGACTGAACCCCTCAGGTGAACGCTGTAAAAATAAATAAATAGAAACTGTGCTAAAACAACAAATTTTTTGGTCACCTTGCCCCATAAAGTGTTATAATGAATGATCAAAAAATCATATGTACCCAAAAATAGTACTAATAAAACTGGCACCTTATCCCCTAGTTTCCAAAATGGGGTCACTTCTTGGGAGTTTCTACTGTAAGGGTGCATCAGGGGGCTTCAAATGGGACATGGCATCTAAAAACCATGTGGAGTTCCTTATCTTCTGCGCCCTGCCGTGTGCCCATACAGCAGTTTACGACCACATGTGGGGTGTTTCTGTAAACCGCAGAATCTGGGTAATAAATATTGAGTTTTGTTTGGCTGTTAACCATCGATGTGTTAAAGAAAAAAATTGATTAAAATGGAAAATCTGCCAAAAAAGTGAAATTTAAAAATTTGATCTCCATATTCCTTTAATTCTTGTGGAACGCCTAAAGGGTTAACAAAGTTTGTAAAATCGGTTTTGAATACCTTGAGGGGTGTAGTTTCTACAATGGGGTCATTTATGGGGGTATCCACTATGTAGGCCCCACAAAGTGACTTCAGACCTAAACTGGTCCATATAAAGTGGGTTTTGGCAATTTTCTTAAAAATTTGAAGAATTGCTTCTAAACTTCTAAGCCTTCTAACGTCCTAAAAAAATAAAATGACATTTCCAAAATGATGCCAACATAAAGTAGACATATGGGGAATGTTAAATAATAAATATTTTATGAGGTATCACTTTCTGTTTTAAAAGCAGAGAAATTGAAATTTAGAAAATTGCGAATTTTTCAAATTTTTGGGTAAATTTGGGATTTTTTCATGAATAAAGGTGAAATATTTTGACTCAAATTTATGACTATCATGAAGTACAATGTGTCACGAGAAAACAATCTCTGAATGACTTGGATAAATAAAGGCGTTCCAAAGTTATTACCACATAAAGTGAGATATGTCAGTTTTGCAAAATTTGGCCTGGTCAGGAAGGGGGCAAAGGGCCCAGATGGGAAGTGGGTAACGATGCATTTTCCAGTCTCCCTCCCACCTTCAGTATACCATCCTGCAGAACAAGATTAAACTTGTACAATGGGTGGTTGTTTGGAAGCCTTTTAGGTTCTTGACTAAGTTTTTTCAACTCTTCACTGTAGAATCTCTGTTGAATGAGTCTTATGACTGTTTCTTCGGCTTTCATTCTTTCTTCTACATTCAACAATTCCTTCTTTCTGATTCACTTTGCCAAAAGTTGAATTTGAGTTACTACTAGGGATGAGCGAACCCGAACTGTATAGTTTGGGCTCGTACCGAATTTTGGGGTGTCCGTGACACGGACCCGAACCCGAACATTTTCGTAAAAGTCCGGGTTCGGGTTCGGTGTTCGGCGCTTTCTTGGTGCTTTTTGAAAGGCTGCAAAGCAGCCAATCAACAAGCGTCATACTACTTGCCCCAAGAGGCCATCACAGCATTGCCTACTATTGGCATGGCTGGGATTGGCCAGTGCAGCATGTGACCCAGCCTCTATATAAGCTTGGGTCACGTAGCGCTGCACGTCACTCTGCTGATTCAAGCATAGGGAGAGGTTGCAGCTGCGAGGTTAGGGCGAGATTAGGCAGATTAACTCCTCCAAAAGACTTCATTCTGTGATCGATCTGCAGCTGTGGATCATTGAAGTGCTATTATTGACTTGCTCACTTTTTTGAGGCTGCCCAGAGCGTTTTTAGATCACTTTTTTTCTGGGGTTATCGGCGGCCATTTTGTGACTTGTGGTGCGCCAGCACGAGCTATCACCAAGTGTATTTAACCATCGATAGTGTGGTTATTTTGTGCTATATCCTACATCAGCTGCAGGCTGAGCCTGTGTCACCCAAGTGCATTTAACCATCAACAGTCTGGTTATTTTTTGGCCATATACTACATCAGCTGCAGGCTGAGCCTGTTTCACCCAAGTGCATTTAACCATCAACAGTCTGATTATTTTTTGGCCATATACTACATCAGCTGCAGGCTGAGCCTGTGTCACCCAAGTGCATTTAACCATCAACAGTGTGGTTATTTTTTGGCCATATATTACATCAGGGGCAAGTTGAGCCTGTCACCCAGCGCCTAAAAAATAGACCTGACATTTCTATTCAACCAAATCTGCACAGTTTTAGCTGGTCAAGTTATTTGTAGTGACCGTCAAAGCAGACTTTTTGTTCTGGGTTGAAAAAGCATTCCCAAATTTGCCATTCTGAAAATAACTAGTTTGTGGTATTTGAGGCCTACTTGAAATCTATCCCAAAAAGAAAATCTTACATTGAAGTTATTGATAGTGTCATTCAGAAAAACCTAAGACACACGCTAGCGTGCTGATAGAAGTGTCATTCTGTGATTAAACCTATAGCTGTCACACAGCGCAAAAAAAAACAGGTCTCACATCTCTATTCAACCAAATCTGCACAGTTTTAGCTGGTCAAGTTATTTGTAGTGACCGTCAAAGCAGACTTTTTGTTCTGGGTTGAAAAAGCATTCCAAAATTTGCCATTCTGAAAATAACTAGTTTGTGGTATTTGAGGCCTACTTGAAATCTATCCCAAAAAGAAAATCTTACATTGAAGTTATTGATAGTGTCATTCAGAAAAACCTAAGACACACGCTAGCGTGCTGATAGAAGTGTCATTCTGTGATTAAACCTATAACTGTCACACAGCGCAAAAAAAAACAGGTCTCACATCTCTATTCAACCAAATCTGCACAGTTTTAGCTGGTCAAGTTATTTGTAGTGACCGTCAAACAGACTTTTTGTTCTGGGTTGAAAAAGCATTCCCAAATTTGCCATTCTCAAAATAACTAGTTTCTGGTATTTCAGGCCTACTTGAAATCTATCCCAAAAAGAAAATCTTACATTGAAGTTATTGATAGTGTCATTCAGAAAAACCTAAGACACACGCTAGCGTGCTGATAGAAGTGTCATTCTGTGATTAAACCTATAACTGTCACACAGCGCAAAAAAAAACAGGTCTCACATCTCTATTCAACCAAATCTGCACAGTTTTAGCTGGTCAAGTTATTTGTAGTGACCGTCAAAGCAGACTTTTTGTTCTGGGTTGAAAAAGCATTCCCAAATTTGCCATTCTCAAAATAACTAGTTTCTGGTATTTCAGGCCTACTTGAAATCTATCCCAAAAAGAAAATCTTACATTGAAGTTATTGATAGTGTCATTCAGAAAAACCTAAGACACACGCTAGCGTGCTGATAGAAGTGTCATTCTGTGATTAAACCTATAACTGTCACACAGCGCAAAAAAAAACAGGTCTCACATCTCTATTCAACCAAATCTGCACAGTTTTAGCTGGTCAAGTTTTTTGCAGTGACCGTCAAAGCAGACTTTTTGTTCTGGGTTGAAAAAGCATTCCAAAATTTGCCATTCTGAAAATAACTAGTTTGTGGTATTTGAGGCCTACTTGAAATCTATCCCAAAAAGAAAATCTTACATTGAAGTTATTGATAGTGTCATTCAGAAAAACCTAAGACACACGCTAGCGTGCTGATAGAAGTGTCATTCTGTGATTAAACCTATAACTGTCACACAGCACAAAAAAAAACAGGTCTCACATCTCTATTCAACCAAATCTGCACAGTTTTAGCTGGTCAAGTTATTTGTAGTGACCGTCAAAGCAGACTTTTTGTTCTGGGTTGAAAAAGCATTCCCAAATTTGCCATTCTCAAAATAACTAGTTTCTGGTATTTGAGGCCTACTTGAAATCTATCCCAAAAAGGATATCTTACATTGAAGGTACTGATAGTGTCATTCAGAAAAACCTAAGACACACGCTACCGTGCAGATAGAAGTCTGATTCTGTGATTAAACCTTAACCTGTCACACAGTGCAAAAAAAAAACAGGTCTCACATTTCTATTCAATGGTCTGCCGGGTGTTCACTCCAAGGTCATGGAAGTCACGCCTGCGGCCACCCCGTTCTCCGAGGGATATGTCTGAAATCTAGCTGAAAGCTGCAGAACATCAGTCGGAGGTCTCTCCACTACTGGCGGGCCTCTCTGGCGCCCTCTTCCCACAAGCAAAGGCTCGGCTGGTGGCTGCTGGGGTCTTTCAATGCGTCTAGGTTCTTGAGCCTCTTGCTCCTGTCCAGGCTGTCCTTGGCTGGGCTGCCCCCTGGCACGTGCTCTTCCGCGGGCTCTGGCTCGTCCACTCATCTTCTATTCCTGAGAGGATATAAACCGCTAATAAGGTCAATCTGCCGCCTAGCAGCTCCGCCGTGGCACAATCACCTCAGAACTCGCACACTGGTGACTTTAGGTATCTTCACTGGTCACTTTGAGCAGAATGATGACATCCGAGTCACGGCACCAAATGTAACCCTCTTTTCCTTGCACCATCTGCGACACCTCCAGCTTTCACACTCACTCGGTCACCAGGCATAAACTCTAAGTGGACTCTAAGGGACGACACTCAGGTCTTCTGTGGTTTAAAGCTTTATTGAGGTGTAGTGCACTTGGCTGGAGCCTGTAATACAACAGGGAAACACTGCCACTATGTGGTATACAGCCAGGTCACCAGCCCACCTATATCTTAACAGGCAGTCATTATATTACATTCCCACATACATGTTACAGGATATAACAAAGCATACAGAAAAATGAACAAGAGAAAATCATTTACAAAAATATTGCAGCAGGGTGACCTGGAATACAGCATGTCTTGCAGCCATTTTAGGAAGAACACATGTCTCTTTAACTGTACATCATCTACTCAGCCTAGCATGTGCTGCAGGGTTTAAAGGCTGCTAAAAAACATACAGTCACCTCTTTACATTCTACAGAACTATTATGGGTATATATTATAACTTTTTACAATAGATAAATGAACTTTAGCTTTAGAGAACTTAGACAGAGATCCTACCTCCTTCACAGTAAATGTCTGCACTGAGGAGACCAAACCAAGTAGCAGAATACACAGGGGACTTTCTGGAAGAGTCCACTGTAAAGACTCTGTCTGTTAAAACTTTCCTCAGTTATCTAATAGCACATTTGAAGAGGTTTATTTAGCATGTCCTGACTCTCTGCTAACAGCTTATGAATATATGGAACTATATTTAACAAGTGATCATTGCTGCAGCTCCTGTATATTGGTATGACCCTATTGCAAACCTGCAGTCTGGATATTTGGTGAAACTTCATGTGGTTCATATCGACTGTACTACACCACTGACTTGGTGCCTGGGCCTAAATGTGTGACAGTGGCCTGTTCCAGTGGTGGGTGACGTGAAGCCTGATTCTCTGCTATGACATGAAGACAGATTCTGCGCTGACATAAGGCCAGATTCTCTGTTACGGGACCTCTCTCCTCTGCCTGGGCCTAAATGTGTGACAGTGGCCTGTTCCAGTGGTGGGTGACGTGAAGCCTGATTCTCTGCTATGACATGAAGACAGATTCTGCGCTGACATAAGGCCAGATTCTCTGTTACGGGACCTCTCTCCTCTGCCTGGGTGCCTGGGCCTAAATGTGTGACAGTGGCCTGTTCCAGTGGTGGGTGACGTGACGCCTGATTCTCTGCTATGACATGAAGACAGATTCTGCGCTGACATAAGGCCAGATTCTCTGTTACGGGACCGCTCTCCTCTGCCTGGGTGCCTGGGCCTAAATGTGTGATAGTTTCCAGTTCCAGTGGTGGGTGACGTGAAGCCTGATTCTCTGCTATGACATGAAGACAGATTCTGCTCTGACATAAGGCCAGATTCTCTGTTACGGGACCTCTCTCCTCTGC
The DNA here is from genome assembly GCF_905171765.1 of Bufo bufo. Lineage (NCBI taxonomy): Eukaryota > Metazoa > Chordata > Amphibia > Anura > Bufonidae > Bufo > Bufo bufo. Next base: position 275,582,263 of record NC_053390.1, on the reverse strand, counting down.
CTGGGTGCCTGGGCCTAAATGTGTGACAGTGGCCTGTTCCAGTGGTGGGTGACGTGAAGCCTGATTCTCTGCTATGACATGAATACAGATTCTGCGTTGACATAAGGCCAGATTCTCTGTTACGGGACCTCTCTCCTCTGCCTGGGTGCCTGGGCCTAAATGTGTGACAGTGGCCTGTTCCAGTGGTGGGTGACGTGAAGCCTGATTCTCTGCTATGACATGAAGACAGATTCTGCGCTGACATAAGGCCAGATTCTCTGTTACGGGACCTCTCTCCTCTGCCTGGGTGCCTGGGCCTAAATGTGTGACAGTGGCCTGTTCCAGTGGTGGGTGACGTGAAGCCTGATTCTCTGCTATGACATGAATACAGACTCTGCGCTGACATAAGGCCAGATTCTCTGTTACGGGACCGCTCTCCTCTGTCTGGGTGCCGGGGCCTAAATGTGTGACAGTGGCCTGTTCCAGTGGTGGGTGACGTAAAGCCTGATTCTCTGCTATGACATGAAGACAGATTCTGCGCTGATATAAGGCCAGATTCTCTGTTACGGGACCTCTCTCCTCTGCCTGGGCCTAAATGTGTGACAGTGGCCTGTTCCAGTGGTGGGTGACGTGATGCCTGATTCTCTGCTATGACATGAAGACAGATTCTGCGCTGACATAAGGCCAGATTCTCTGTTACGGGACCTCTCTCCTCTGCCTGGGTGCCTGGGCCTAAATGTGTGACAGTGGCCTGTTCCAGTGGTGGGTGACATGATGCCTGATTCTCTGCTATGACATGAAGACAGATTCTGCGCTGACATAAGGCCAGATTCTCTGTTACGGGACCGCTCTCCTTTGTCTGGGTGCCGGGGCCTAAATGTGTGACAGTGGCCTGTTCCAGTGGTGGGTGACGTGAAGCCTGATTCTCTGCTATGACATGAAGACAGATTCTGCGCTGACATAAGGCCAGATTCTCTGTTACGGGACCGCTCTCCTCTGTCTGGGTCCGGGGCCTAAATGTGTGACAGTGGCCTGTTCCAGTGGTGGGTGACGTGAAGCCTGATTCTCTGCTATGACATGAATACAGATTCTGCGCTGACATAAGGCCAGATTCTCTGTTACGGGACCGCTCTCCTCTGTCTGGGTGCCGGGGCCTAAATGTGTGACAGTGGCCTGTTCCAGTGGTGGGTGACGTGAAGCCTGATTCTCTGCTATGACATGAAGACAGATTCTGCGCTGACATAAGGCCAGATTCTCTGTTACGGGACCTCTCTCCTCTGCCTGGGCCTAAATGTGTGACAGTGGCCTGTTCCAGTGGTGGGTGACGTGATGCCTGATTCTCTGCTATGACATGAAGACAGATTCTGCACTGACATAAGGCCAGATTCTCTGTTACGGGACCTCTCTCCTCTGCCTGGGTGCCTGGGCCTAAATGTGTGACAGTGGCCTGTTCCAGTGGTGGGTGACGTGATGCCTGATTCTCTGCTATGACATGAAGACAGATTCTGCGCTGACATAAGGCCAGATTCTCTGTTACGGGACCGCTCTCCTCTGTCTGGGTGCCTGGGCCTAAATGTGTGACAGTGGCCTGTACCAGTGGTGGGTGACGTGAAGCCTGATTCTCTGCTATGACATGAAGACAGATTCTGCGCTGACATAAGTCAAGATTCTCTGTTACGGGACCGCTCTCCTCTGTCTGGGTGCCGGGGCCTAAATGTGTGACAGTGGCCTGTTCCAGTGGTGGGTGACGTGAAGCCTGATTCTCTGCTATGACATGAAGACAGATTCTGCGCTGACATAAGGCCAGATTCTCTGTTACGGGACCGCTCTCCTCTGTCTGGGTGCCGGGGCCTAAATGTGTGACAGTGGCCTGTTCCAGTGGTGGGTGACGTGAAGCCTGATTCTCTGCTATGACATGAAGACAGATTCTGCGCTGACATAAGGTCAGATTCTCTGTTACGGGACCGCTCTCCTCTGTCTGGGTCCGGGGCCTAAATGTGTGACAGTGGCCTGTTCCAGTGGTGGGTGACGTGAAGCCTGATTTTCTGCTATGACATGAATACAGATTCTGCGCTGACATAAGGCCAGATTCTCTGTTACGGGACCGCTCTCCTCTGTCTGGGTGCCGGGGCCTAAATGTGTGACAGTGGCCTGTTCCAGTGGTGGGTGACGTGAAGCCTGATTCTCTGCTATGACATGAAGACAGATTCTGCGCTGACATAAGGCCAGATTCTCTGTTACGGGACCTCTCTCCTCTGCCTGGGCCTAAATGTGTGACAGTGGCCTGTTCCAGTGGTGGGTGACGTGATGCCTGATTCTCTGCTATGACATGAAGACAGATTCTGCGCTGACATAAGGCCAGATTCTCTGTTACGGGACCTCTCTCCTCTGCCTGGGTGCCTGGGCCTAAATGTGTGACAGTGGCCTGTTCCAGTGGTGGGTGACGTGATGCCTGATTCTCTGCTATGACATGAAGACAGATTCTGCGCTGACATAAGGCCAGATTCTCTGTTACGGGACCGCTCTCCTCTGTCTGGGTGCCTGGGCCTATGTTTATGACTGTATTCTATTTTGAACATCTGGCTAGTCTTTTAAGTATGTCATCTTGACACTTGGCAGCAGTGCTCAATGTTTGTACAACTTTTACTTCTGGATCACCCATAGACTATTCTGTGTAACCTTTACTGGGCGTGACTTCCTTTTCCCAAAGGAACTCTGGGCCTGTGAACCAGTTTGAATTTTTCAGTTCTGTTACATTCAGGCCTCTTGAAGCATGATCTGCTGGGTTATGCTTTGTGTCAATGTGATGCCAATGTTCCGGTTCGTTATTTCCCGAATTTTCTCAACTCTGTTGGCGACAAGGATATGGAATCTCCGAGCTTCGTTGTTTATGTATCCTAGGACAACTTGTGAGTCTGTCCAAAAATATTCTTCATCTATTTTTTATTCCAATTCTCTACTACGGCTGCTGTCAGTTAAAGTCTTGGTACTGTCTGAATACTGGTAGGTGCGACTCTGGCCTTCTCCATGACCAGGGCACAGTGTATCTTTTCTTCTCCTATTACTCTGATGTAGGAGCACTGACCATAACCATAACTACTGGCATCTGAAAAATGATGAAGTTCTATTTTCTTGTACTTTCCGAAATCATGAGGTACAAAACATCTGGCTATCCGAACTTCACTCAAGTTTTGCAAGTCTCTTATCCAACTCTTCCACCTTGGCCTCAAATTTCCAGGTATGGGCTTATCCCATCCCAACTTCTGTCTGCATAATTCTTGCAGTATTTCTTTTGCTCTGAGGATTACTGGGGCCAAGAATCCCAATGGATCAAATATAGATGCCACTGCGGAAAGAATGGTTCGTCTAGTTGCAACCTTCTCTTTAATAGATACTTTAAAGAAGAACTTGTCATTCTCTACATTCCATCCCAATCCAAGTACGTTCTGAACTGGAAGATGATCATAATTGAGATCTACATTCTTCATTGTTGCTGCATGTTCAGAGTCACTGATGGATTCCAGTACCTCTCTGTTGTTTGAGATTAATTTGTGAAGGCACAGGTTTCCTCTTGCACATAACTCTCGGCTTTCTTTCACTAGTTTGATTGCAAATTCTGTAGACTCTAGACTTATGAGACCATCATCTACATAAAAGTTTTTCTTCAGAAAATTTGCTGCTGATGGGCAATCCTTTTCATTCTGATTACCCAGGTACTTCATACCATAATTGGCGCAACCTGGAGATGATGCTGCTCCAAACAAGTGTACTTTCATTTTGTATTCTGCTGGCTCTGTATCTCCATTCTCCCACCATAGAAACCTCAGGAGGTCTCTATCTTCATTCTTCACATGAAACTGGTGGAACATCTTTTAAAAGCCACACATGACCGATACAGCATACTTCTGAATCTACAGAGTACTCCAGGCAGAGTGTTTGTAAGATCTGGTCCTTTTAGTAGATGATCGTTCAATGCAACACCATTGTACTTTGCTGTGCAATCAAATACTACTCTAATCTTATCTGGTTTCTTTGAGTAGCAAACACCTTGATGTGGAATGTACCACACTTCTCCTTCTTTAGGTTGGTTATTAACTTTCTCTGCATGTCCTTCTTTGAGGATGCCTTCCATGAATTTAAAATAATCCTGCTTGAATTTAAGATCTCTTCCCATCTTTTTCTTCAAACATTTCAATCTTGCCATGGCAAGATTTCTGTTATTTGGCACATGAGGTCGTTCTCTAAAGGGTAGGGGCATTTCAAGATGACCTTGTTGATTCTGCTGAATGCTTTCTTCTAGAGTGTGTATGAACTTTATGTCTTCTTGTGATACACTGTTTTCTTTAGAACTTATGTCTGCAAAGTCGAATTCAAAGATCTTGATTACTTTTGCTAGACTTACAGTTGGTAACTCTTGGACAGATATTCGATGGCACAAACCTGTCACCTGTCTTCAGTTTGCAATCTGCTGTTTTCCTCCAACAACACCCCATCCTAGATCAGTTTAAACAGCTTAGAGTTTACCCTTTCCTCCTGCGATTACCTTTTTGTGGTACCAAGTCCTCGGGACAATCGTAGCCTATCAACAGTCCAACACCAAACTCCTTCAGCGGGGACATTTCATGAGATATGACAGATAGGTGCTCCCATTCATTGGCTGTTTCACAGGTAGGTACGCGATCTCGATCTAGAGGTATATTGTCTTTTGTATAAGCTGGAGGTAGATCTAATGTGCAGTTTGAATGAAGTCCTCTAACTCTCAGTCCTTTGACCCTTTGACTGTTCACTAATGTGTCTCTCCCCGTTATTTGAAATAGCGATTCCATCTAAATCACATAGCGATTCCATCTAAAGCCACTTCTTCAGGTAGCTTAATTAGCATCCTGTGGTTTTCTAGATAGTCATTCAGTACTTCCGGTCCTTGAAAGTGTGAGATGGTATTGCTGCATGCTTGAGGAAGTCACCGTACTCTTGGAGTCTGAAGTGTTCTTTAGCTCTTTGTACTAAGAAAGGATGACCATATCTTGCATTTAATTTTTCCCAAGCTTGCTTGTAGGCTTCTTCGTCTTTTTCTATAGAAGTTACCTTCAAGAACTTTCTTTGCTTCCCCACCAACATATCTCCGAAGGTAGAATAACTTGTCGATTGAACTGAAGCAATGATGCTCAATGATCATTTCAAAACTTGCCTTCCACTCTATGAACTTTAGTATGTCTCCTGAAAATGCAGTGGGTTCCAGCACGGGAAGTCTAGCGAGGACTATTTTCTGTTGTCCTGTTGGGACAATAGTTGTAACACTCTTCTGAGCATTGCCGTGACATCTAGGAATAGAATCATCCGGTTCTATTTTCTCACTTAGTTCTGAATTAGGTGAGTCCTTTTCTTTATCTTTTCTGGTAGAGATAGAGGGTAGATTCACACACCTTTTTCCTAACACTGGACTAGGCCTATCTTTGTTTTTCTGAGCAGGGATGGAAGAATAATAACTTATTCTCTCACTAAATGCTAGAGATTCCCTTCCATTCTCATGTGCATAAGTAGGAATGTAGGAGTCTGCTTCTTCACTTAGAACAGATTTGAACCTATGACTACTCTAATTCATATCCTCTTTGTGTACTCTGAGTCTTAACTCCTTTTTGCCTTTCCAGACTTTTCATCTGTTGGCGCTGTGCCTCCATTTCAGCTTCCATATTATGGCGCTGTGCCTCCATTTCAGCTTCCATTTGATGGTGCTGTGCCTCCATTTCAGCTTCCATCTGATGGCGTTATGCATCCATTTCAGCTTCCATCTGATGGCGTTGTGCATCCATTTCAGCTTGCTTTTCAGCCATCAGTTGACGCTGTGCCTCGATGGCAGCTTCCATCTCAATTTCTTCTTTCTTGACAGCAATTGTTCAACTAATTCCTTTCTTTTGGCTGAAGTATTTGAGGACTCTGATATGTGGGTGGCACTTCTGCTAGCGAAGGAAGTCACACTTGAGATTATGGTTCCCCCTAATGACCTAGCATAGTCTCTCATAAAGAGCTTGTTCATTTTACTTCTTGCTTTAACTTCATCATAGTTTTCTTCAGATGATAGTTCTCTCATGAGTAGGGTTGAGCGAACCCAAACTGTAAAGTTCGGGTTCGTACCGAACTTTAGGATTTTTGGACCCCGGACCCGAACATTTCAGTAAAAGTTTGGGTTCTGGTTCGGTGTTCGGCGCTTTCTTGACACTTTTTGAAAGGCTGCACAGCAGCCAATCAACAAGCGTCATACTACTTGCCCCAAGAGGCCATCACAGCCATGCCTACTAATGGCATGGCTGTGATTGGCCAGAGCAGCATGTGACCCAGGCTCTATATAAGCTTGAGTCACGTAGCTTTGCACGTCACTCTGCTGTTACAAGTGTAGGGAGAGGATGCTGCTGGGACTTGTGATTTCAGGGAGAGAATAGGAGAGAATCTAACTCAGCGATCTACCTAGAAATAGTTGTGTGGGTGCAGGACACAACTATGCCCTGAGGCCATTGACCAAAAAAATAACAATTCTGTTAATTAGGTGGGTGGCGGCAGTCATTTTATGCATGCTCAGTGCACCAGCACTGCATCTGAGCTTGCAAATCACCATTTTTTGGGGGCAAACTACAACATCTGTATTAGTCAGTGTGCAATTTAAGGTAGAAATACACCCATCATTTTCTGGGGTTTGAAAAACACAATTAAAAGAAAAACAAAAAACAATATTTTCTAGATCTGCAAGTGATAAATTCAAGTTTAATATACAGCTTTCATATTCTGTTACCAAAAAATACTTTTTTGGCAATCTACAACATCTGGATTAGTCATAGTGCAATTTAAGGTAGAAATACACCCATCATTTTCTGACACTTTTTTGACATAAAACACTTCTTTCAGGCCTTGCAGCATGAGCACGTGTGAAATTACAGGCTTATATACTGCTGTCAAATTCAGTTGTTAAACAAAAAGTCTTTGGGCACAAAAAATTTAGTTGGCAGCCTTTGATGCAGATGTCATTGTGAGATACACCCTTAATACATTTGGTTTACATTCAGAGATTTTAAATACCGTCATTTGGTGCACCAATATTGAATTCAGGCCTACACTGGTTCAGGCCCTGTGAGATACACCCTCTACATACAAGGGTTAGAATCAGGGATTTGAAATACAACCATTTGAAATACATCCATTTTGTGCAAAGATATATTTACTTCAGGCCTACAGTGGTTCAAGCCCTGTGAGATACCCCCTCTACATACAGGGGTTTGAATCAGGCATTTGAAATACAGCCATTTGAAATATAGCCATTTTGTGCAAAGATATATTTACTTCAGGCCTACACTGGTTCAGACCGTGTGAGATACCCCCCTACAGGGTGCAAAAGCGGAGCGGCCGTCCTCTAGACAGCACGCCTCCTACTGCCCACCACAGCAAGGGAAAGAGCACACCAAAGCCAGCTCCAAGGAGTTTCCTGGCGTGGCAGTTTTTCAGACAATGTGCTGACAACAAGACACGAGTGGCTTGCCCGCTGTGCAATCAGAGCCTGAAGCGAGACATAAACGTTCTCAACCTGAGCACAACCTGCATGACCAGGCATTTAAGTGCAAAGCACGAGCTGCAGTGGAGTAGACACCTCAAAAACCAAGAAAGGTCTCTGGCTCCTCCTACTTCCTTTTCTGCTGCAGTCGCGGCCTTTTCATCCACCTATGGAGTGACAGTGCCACCTGGTACCCCGCAAACAGAGGATCTGCCAGCAACACCAACACCTAGGTCACCAAGCATCTCCACAATGTCCCACGCAAGCGTTCAGCTCTCCATATCCTAAACGCTGGAGAGCAAGAGGAAGTACCCCCCTATCTACCCGCGATCCCTAGCCCTGAATGCCAGCATTGCTAAATTACTTGCCTTTGAAATGCTGTCATTCCGTCTGGTGGAGACGAATAATTTTAAAGGCCTTATGGCGGTGGCGGTCCCACAGTACGTCGTCCCACAGTACGTCGTGCCCAGCCTCCACTACAGTTCAAGGCGAGCCATCCCTTCCCTGCACAACCAATTAGGGGACAAAATCAGGTGTGCACTGCGCAACGCCATCTGTGGCAAGGTGCACCTGACTACGGATACGTGGACCAGTAAGCACGGTCAGGGCCGTTATATCTCCATAACAGCACACTGGGTAAATGCAGTGGCGGCTGGGCCTAAGGCGGATAGCAGTTTGGCGCATGTCCTTCCTCCACCAAGGATTGCAGGGCGCTTCAGTTTGCCTCCTGTTGCTTCCTTCTCCTACTCTGCTTCCTCATCCTCTACCAGCTCCTCATCCAGTCAGCATAACACCTTCACCACCAACTTCAGCACAGCCAGGGGTAAACGACAGCAGGCAGTTTTAAAACTCATCTGTTTGGGGGACAAACCCCACACCGCGCAGGAGCTGTGGACGGGCCTTGAACAACAAACCGATGAGTGGTGTGTGCTAGTCAGCCTCAAGCCTGGCCTGGTGGTGTGCGATAATGGGTGAAATCTCGTAGCAGCTCTGGGACTAGCCGGTTTGACGCACATCCCTTGCCTGGCGCATGTGCTGAATTTGGTGGTGCAGAGATTCCTTAAAATTACCCCGACATGTCAAAGCTGCTGCATAAAGTGCGGGCCGTTTGTGGGCGCTTTCGGCGTTCTCACCCTGCTGCTGCTCGCCTGTCAGCGCTGCAGCGTAACTTCGGCCTTCCCGCTCACCACCTCACAAGGTGGAACTCCACCTTGCACATGCTGTCCAGACTGTATGAGCAGCAGCAGGCGATAGTGGAGTTTCAGCTGCAGCAAGCACGGGTAAGTCGCTCGGCGTAACAGCACCACTTCACCACCAATGACTGGGCCTCCATGCGAGACCTGTGTTCCTTGTTGCGCTGTTTCGAGTACTCCACCAACATGGCCAGTGCCGATAACGCCGTTCTCAGCGTTACTATCCCACTTCTATGACTCCTTGAAAAAATGCTCCTGGGGATGATGGAAGAGGATGTGGCACAGGAGGAGGAGGAGGAAGAGGGATCATTTCGTAGGGTTTCCGGCCAGTCATTCCCAAGTGGCTCCGAGGGTGGGTTCCTGCACCCACAAACCCAAGGCACATGGCCTGAGCTTGCCCTTTACGCCTTGGAGGAGCTGGCCGCAATTGCTCATGTTTGTATTTTGGATATTTCACACTCTTTTGGAGTGTACCTTAATTTTAAAAAATGTAATTAAAACCAAAAACCTGTGTTGGCTATCTCGTCCTCCACCACCGCCGCTTCCCCCTACTCTGCTACGTCCACCGCCTCCTCAAACTCCTACTCAATATGGAACTCCACCTCATAAATCCATTTTTTTTTTTTTGTATGTGTTTTATTTTATATCATTTTACTACTTTGTCATTTAAATTTTCTGGTGAAATTCACAAATTTTATTGCGACAGGAGGCTCCCATTGTGCATAACTTTCTTTACTACTCCCATTAGCAGCAAGAATAAATATTACAACAGGTGAAAGAGTTTTTTCAAAACAGGTAGTAAATATGTAAATGAGGAAGTCCAGGTAGCCAATCAGTGATCCTCTTAGTGTATAAATCATGGTGCTGGTATAGATTCCGCCTCTTTCTTGCTGCTCCCAACCAAGGAAAGATATGTATTAGTAGTTTCACCTTGTTATATATTACCATTTATGTTTTTAAATGCATAAAATGTAATTTCATGTGTTTATCTTCCATATTTACATGCGGTGCTTCACTGGCGCATTTCCCCAGTCAGGCACTGTATCCTCAGCCACCGTTTGTCATTGCGGTAGTGCGTCTCCTCACTGACTTAATAAATCTCCCCCTGCGCGCTTTATGTACCCAATTCGGCCTTCCACCCATTGCAGTACCCTCAATCTTACCTCCGTTTCCTCCTTCAGTCCCCAGGCACCGTTTCCTACCATTCTAAGCCGAAGTCTCGTGTATCGCGAGACTTCGAGCGCTCCACTCTCTGGTCTGTGAGGTGATTGCGCGCGCTTTTCAAATCACCTCAGCACAGCTAAATCACCTCACAGTGACAAAGCACGTCGGTACAGTTTCTCCTCCTCACATTAAAACAACTGTTACTTATATACATATAAATACACATTCTTATATATATATCTACCTCTTCTATATAATTGTAAGTATATTTAATATATTTACTGTGCATGCATTCAGGGACTTATACTGGTCTGTATACATTTATGCTGACTAAGTATATATACCTGAATGCGCATACTTGTGTTCGTACAAGTATAAAACACTGATTTTTCTCCCATTTTTCTCTTCCATTTCATATTCACTTATTTAGCAATATGAATCCTTCTGAGGAACAAACTAATACCCAATCCATTCAACCCATTCCCATTGGATATGAGGTATTAATTTCGGATTCTATCCAACAAATGGTGGATCAATCCGTCTCAAAATCGGTATCTGTGGCAATACAGTCAGCCATGGTATCCATTCAGGACTCCATTGCTAAATCCCTTTCCCTAGTAATAAACCAAAGGTCCCCTCAAAATTATCCATCTACCCCGACTGACAACTTCCTCTCTGCGGAAGATTCAATTACGGAGCTGGCCAAAGGTTTTAAACAACCGGGCAAATCAGCCAAAAAGAGAAGGTTTACAGAAGACCCAAAATCCCACACACTGGGAAAGGGTCAAAATTTTAAAGAATGTCCGCATAAACCATGCGGCAAAGGTAATGGTGGAGAAAATCCCCACAAAGGACCCTCCACCCGGGAGGAGACTACCAATAGCCGGGTTATGACAGCCAGTAAGAGGGCTAAGTTCATCTCTTACAAAGAAATATCTTCCTCTGCATCATCAGATGATTCTGATTCAATTCTGAAAGACGAACTCCCATTTTATTATGAGGATGACTATCCCGAGGATCCTGAAGAATCCCCTTCAACCAGCCAAATCCCAGAATCTTTAATTCTAGATAGTCAGGGTATCCCTTTCTTTAACCCCGACCAGATAAAACACCCTAGATCTGGAGAATGGGTTCCCCAACCTCAAATTTCAAAATTTCTGATGCACTGGGTCAATAAATCCCTGGATAGATCCTCCAAAAACAAATTAAAAGCAGAATGTCCAAGACCAACTTTACCACATAAAAAATCCTTAACTCCTGAGCTAGACCCTATCATTTTTAAATATTTAAATAAAACGGGTAAGAACCCCAAAAGAGGTCTAGACAGATCATTTAAACTTTGCCAAGACAAACTTCTAGATTTATTGGGACCCCTCACAAAAATATTAGATCTATCAGAGCAATCCGCTATTACAGGCAAACCAGTAGACACGTCGGTCCTTCGGGGCTGGGCCCAAAGAGCCATCTGTTTCTTTGGAAATGTTAACTCTGCCCTGAGTGCGGAAAGAAAACGCAATATATTAATGAAATTAGACCCACAACTCTCTCATCTGGCCAATTCAGACCCTGATGAGTCGGCTGAAGGTTTCCTGTTCGGAGATTCCCTTATCAAAGAGATAGGGAAATTTGTTGGAGTATTTTCCTCCCTCGATAAGGCCAAAACATCCCTAAAGAAAGTGGGTCAACCCAAAATTTTTGGCAGGGGCCGCTTTCCCAGCCGAAGTTCACAATTCAGACAAATTCAGCAGGCTCCCTTCCAACCAGACAGACCTTTTACCTTCACACCATCCACTACACCATTTTTCCCTACCAGAGGACGCCCATGGAGAACCCGAGGCCAGCGAGGTTTCCCTAGATCCAGACCATCATCAGGTAAGCTCTTCTACCCCAAACTATTCCCACATTCCTCTAGGGGGAAGACTGAAACATTTTTTCCAAACATGGTCTTCTCTAACCTCAGACTCATGGATCCTGAACACCATCTCAGGATATCAGATAGATTTCCAATCCTCTCCCTCACAGAACCACATTCCTCAACCAATATATTTTTCCACTCTAGATCAAGACCTCATAGAGTCAGAGATACTAGATCTTTTCCACAAGAGAGCTATCATTCAAGTACCTCCTCTATCCCCAGGTTTTATCAGCAACATCTTTCTAGTAAAAAAGAAAGACGGAGATCACAGACCGGTCATAAATTTGAGAACCCTCAACGATTTCGTGATTTATCATCACTTCAAAATGGAGGGAATTCACCTTCTCAGGGACCTATTACTCCCTCAAGACTGGCTAATAAAAATAGATCTGAAGGACGCGTATCTCACCGTACCCATACATCCTCTCCATCAACCTTTTCTACAATTTTTCTGGAACAACCAAAAATGGCAATTCACTTGCCTTCCATTTGGCCTATCATCAGCCCCTTGGTGTTTCACCAAATTAATGAAACCAGTGATATCATCCCTAAGATCCCGAGGGGTACGCCTAATCATATATTTGGACGATATCTTAATTATGGCACAATCACTCTCTTTAATCCTTACCCATTCACAATGGACCATTTCTCTTCTAACCAGTCTGGGTTTTCTAGTCAATTACAAAAAATCCATACTATCCCCATCCAAAGAAATAGAATTTTTGGGATTCAATATCAACACCGACTCTGCTCTACTGAGTCTTCCTACCAAAAAACTCACTTTGATTCGAAGAGAAATCCGTTCAATACTAAACTAACATCTAGTCTCACTACGAACCATTGCACGAATTGTGGGCCTCTTGTCGGCCTCCATACAAGCAATTTTCCCCGCCCCATTACATTACAGAGCCCTACAGCGTCTAAAAACTCAACATTTAAGGGAGGGCCTACAATATTCGGACAAAATTCCACTATCCTCAGAAGCCAAAGAAGAACTTCTTTGGTGGCTTCAACATATTCAGACATGGAATGGGAAGATGATATTCAATTCCCTACCAGATCTGATTCTAGAATCAGACGCCAGCCTTTCGGGATGGGGCGCTCGTTGTGGTCCTTATTCCACAGGAGGGAAATGGTCAGGTTCAGAATCTCAGCTACACATCAACTGTCTGGAATTACTAGCCGCCTTTTTCGCCATGAAAAGTTTCGCGAAAGACAAATCACACTGCTGCATCCTTCTACGTATGGACAATATTTCGGCAGTTCAATACATCAACCGTTTCGGGGGCACTACCTCCAAGATCCTAACCGACATTGCCAAAGAATTTTGGCACTTCTGTCTAGACAGGGATATCATTTTGAAAGCAGAATACCTTCCAGGTCTAATAAACTCAGTTGCCGACTGGAATTCCCGATACCTTACGGATTCCAGCGACTGGCAATTGAACCCTTTCATCTTCAAACAAATCAACAATCTATGGGGTCCCCTCCTCATAGATCTATTTGCATCACGACTGAACACCCAACTTCCCACCTTCTTCAGTTGGCGCCCGGATCCAGAAGCCTTAGCCCTAGATGCTCTCCGCCAAATTTGGCACAAGGACGCCTTTACGCCTTTCCCCCCTTTGCACTAATATCCAGAGTTCTACTTCAGACAATCACTCAGAAATCCACTCTAGTGATCCTCACCCCATGGTGGCCGTCTCAAACATGGTTTCCCACACTACTCATCTGACGATAGATATCCCGAGAATTCTTCCCTCTCCCCAAGATCTGCTCCGAGACCCTTCAGATCACCTACACCCTCTAATCCTATCTGGACACCTAACACTAATAGCTTGTCTGATTTCAGGCAACAAACAATCGACCTCGACCTTTCACAATCTACTATTGACATCCTCTCTGACGCATGGGCCCCGGGTACCAAAAAGGCTTATAGATCAGCCTGGAAAATTTGGCTTCATTGGTGCACTCAACGGAACCTGGATCCCATTCATGCACCTATTACCCACATATTAAATTTTCTTTCTGAATCTCTTAATATGGGGAAAGCTTATAGGACCATAAACCTCTATCATTCTGCAATATCATCGGAACATGCCCCTATTAACTCAATCCCCGTGGGCAAACATCCCATGGTTTGTAGACTTATGAAAGGTATTCGCTTTAGAAACCCCCCGAGACCTAGATATCACTCCACTTGGGACGTTACCTCCCTTCTAAATCTTTTTTCTACGTGGGAAGATAATGAACATCTCTCACTAAAATTACTCTCTTTTAAAATCACAACCCTCTTATGTCTCATATCCATTAAAAAGGTTTCAGACGTTAGAGCCTTAGACATTTCCCACAGATTCTTCACCCCTAACGGTGTAACCTTCCAAATCACCAGAAGAACCAAAACCAATCTCCATACGGTCTCTTACCCGGCCTTTCCTTCTAACAATAAACTATGCATTGTCCGTTGTTTAAAAACATACGAATCCATGACCCAATCTTGACGCTCTCCTCAATCTTCCCAACTCCTTATCTCCTTTTGCAAACCACATCTTCCAGTATCTTCCCCTACCTTAGCAAGATGGATTAAACTGACCATGCAAATGGCAGGAATTGATACAGCAATCTTTGGCCCACATTCTCTTCGAGGAGCGGTTTCCACTAAAGCATTCCAAAAAGGAGCTTCCCTCTCTGAGATTTTGAAGGCCGCGGATTGGTCTTCAGAATCCACTTTTAAAACTTTTTATTTTAACCACTTCCCATCTGGGCCCTTTGCCCCCTTCCTGACCAGGCCAAATTTTGCAAAACTGACATATCTCACTTTATGTGGTAATAACTTTGGAACGCCTTTATTTATCCACGTCATTCAGAGATTGTTTTCTCGTGACACATTGTACTTCATGATAGTCATAAATTTGAGTCAAAATATTTCACCTTTATTTATGAAAAAATCCCAAATTTACCCAAAAATTTGAAAAATTCGCAATTTTCTAAATTTCTATTTCTCTGCTTTTAAAACAGAAAGTGATACCTCATAAAATATTTATTATTTAACATTCCCCATATGTCTACTTTATGTTGGCATCATTTTGGAAATGTCATTTTATTTTTTTAGGACGTTAGAAGGCTTAGAAGTTTAGAAGCAATTCTTCAAATTTTTAAGAAAATTGCCAAAACCCACTTTATAAGGACCAGTTCAGGTCTGAAGTCACTTTGTGGGGCCTACATAGTGGATACCCCCATAAATGACCCCATTGTAGAAACTACACCCCTCAAGGTATTCAAAACCGATTTTACAAACTTTGTTAACCCTTTAGGCGTTCCACAAGAATTAAAGGAAAATGGAGATCAAATTTTTAAATTTCACTTTTTTGGCAGATTTTCCATTTTAATCAATTTTTTTCTCTAACACATCGATGGTTAACAGCCAAACAAAACTCAATATTTATTACCCAGATTCTGCGGTTTACAGAAACACCCCACATGTGGTCGTAAACTGCTGTATGGCACACGGCAGGGCGCAAAAGGAAAGGAACTCCACATGGTTTTTAGATGCCATGTCCCATTTGAAGCCCCCTGATGCACCCTTACAGTAGAAACTCCCAAGAAGTGACCCCATTTTGGAAACTAGGGGATAAGGTGCCAGTTTTATTAGTACTATTTTTGGGTACATATGATTTTTTGATCATTCATTATAACACTTTATGGGGCAAGGTGACCAAAAAATTGGTTGTTTTAGCACAGTTTCTATTTATTTATTTTTACAGCGTTCACCTTAGGGGTTCAGTCAAGTGACATTTTTATAGAGCAGATTGTTACGGACGTAGCGATACCTAATATGTATACTTTTCTCATTTATTAAAGTTTTACACAATAATAGCATTTTTGAAACCAAAAAATTATGTTTTAATGTGTCCATGTTCTGAGAGCTATAGTTTTTTTATTTTTTGAGAGATTTTCTTATGTAGGGGCTCATTTTTTGCGGGATGAGGTGACGGTTTTATTGGTACCATTTTGTGGGACATACGCGTTTTTGATCACTTGGTGTTGCACCTTTTGTGATGCAAGGTGACAAAAATTGCTTGTTTTGACAGTTTTTTTTTTTTTTTTTTACGGTGTTCACCCGAGGGGTTAGGTCATGTGATATTTTTATAGAGCTGGTTTTTACGGACGCGGCAATACCTAATATGTATACTTTTTTTTATTTGTTTCACTTTAACACAATAATAGCATTTTTGAAACCAAAAAAATGATGTTTTAGTGTCTCCATGTTCTAAGAGCTATAGTTTTTTTATTTTTTGAGAGATTTTCTTATGTAGGGGCTCATTTTTTGCGGGATGAGGTGACGGTTTTATTGGTACCATTTTGTGGGACATACGCGTTTTTGATCACTTGGTGTTGCATCTTTTGTGATGCAAGGTGACAAAAATTGCTTGTTTTGACACAGTTTTTTTTATTTATTTTTTACGGTGTTCACCCGAGGGGTTAGGTCATGTGATATTTTTATAGAGCTGGTTTTTACGGACGCGGCAATACTAAATATGTCTATTTTATTTTATTTTTTCTATTTTTAATTTTTTTTTTATTCCTTACTTGGGATTTTTTTTTTTTTTACATGTGAAACTTTTTTTTATTTTATTTTTTCAACCCTTTATTTTATTTTTATTTTATTTTACACTTTTCGTCCCCCATAAGGTCATACAAGACCTCTGGGGGACATTTACTTCACTTTTTTTTTTTTTTTACACTGTTGATTTCTCCTGTAACTGGGGCTGACATAGTAGCCCCAGTTACAGGACAAATGCACCCCTATAGAGGCTGTACAGCAGCAATCCTGCGCTGTACAGCCTCACAGCAGGGCTGATCGAGGTCTCTGAGAGACCTCACACAGCTCCTGCACACTCCGGTCACGGCGGTCGCATGACCGCCGGGCCGGAACAGGAAGCGCACAGCGCTTCCTGCTCTGCAGACACAGCGCTCGGTGAGCGCTGTGTCTGCAGCGATCGTGAAGGCAGGGACACCTGGGCACTGTCCCTGCCTTGTCTTAGGGTTGCCCTGCTGTCACTGACAGCGGGCAATCCGATCAGCAGCTGCACGATTAGCGTGCAGCTGCTATTTCTGACAGGACGTTTTAAAACGTGCTGTCAGAAATAGACGTCCACCCATAGGACGTTTATATCCTATGGGCGGACGTGAGGCGGTTAAACCGGATTCTCATGTATCCATGTCTATCATATAAACTACATTTGTGACTTTTGATATACATTTAGCTTTAAACTTGCACAATGGGAGCCTCCTGTCACAATAAAATTGGAGATTTTCCTAGCTATTGTAACGGAAAATATGGATTTTATTGAAGACAGGAGGCGAGCATTGTCCCCCCTATTAACCCAACCCTAATCGTATATATATTTTCTGTTTCCATAGCATACTAGAATATCTTCAATTTCCTCAATCCTTCAGCGACCATCGAATGTTCCTGTTATTCCGGTTTTGTTTTTTTCTCCAGATCTATTCTACATTCCGTTTATACTCAAGATCCATTTAATTCTATTTACTACATCTCAAGCCATCAAGAAAGAGGCGGAATCTATACCAGCACCATGATTTATACACTAAGAGGATCACTGATTGGCTACCTGGACTTCCTCATTTACATATTTACTACCTGTTTTGAAAAAACTCTTTTACCTGTTGTAATATTTATTCTTGCTGCTAATGGGAGTAGTAAAGAAAGTTATGCACAATGCTCGCCTCCTGTCTTCAATAAAATCCATATTTTCCGTTACAATAGCTAGGAAAATCTCCAATTTTTGTGTGTATAGTACCACTGTTATACCTAGTAAGCCGGTTAAAAAAAAAATTATTGTCAGTTACATTTTCTGGTGAAATTCAGCAATTTTTTGGTGTGAAGTACCACTGCTATACCTAGTAGACCGGTAAAAAAAAAAAACAACATTTGTCAGTTACATTTTAGGGTCAAATTCACCAATTTTTGGGTGTTATATACCCCTCCTCTACCTTGTTGACAGCTTAATAAATTTCAATAATTTTTATTTGAAATTTTCGGGTGACAATAAACAATTGTTTTCTGTCATAGACCCCTGCTCTACCAAGTAGACAGGTTAATTAATTTCTGTAATTTTTCTGTTACATTCTCGGGTTGACATTATACAATTTTAGACGTGAATAAACCCCTGCTCTGCATAGGTAACAGGGAATAACATTTCTAAAATGCTTCTTTAATTGATGCGCACCACCTCCTTTGATTCAATGCTTAAACTTAAACAAGTTGTACCACATTTAAGCTTCAATACTTTGTCCCACATTTCCGCTATAATCTTTTGGCCAACTCCTGGACTTTGTGTGGCTATCATGGCCCATAAACAGGTAGGAACTAGTGTTAGGGACCACTCATAAAGGCGACCTTGACGTGGTGAGTGGCTTATTACGCTTTGGCCAAAATGTACACCAATGCCTCATTCAACATCCAGCATGGAGTCAGGGCAGAGTGCTATTGCATTTGTGTTTTTGCGATTGTATGTGTATTTCGCCATGGTGATGTGCACCTGCATACAGGGTTGTGCTGACTGAATCCCCCACATTTTTTCTTTGTAATATATATTGGAGGCGTGGCGATCTCCATGCAGTCATGCACACCTGACCAGTTAGTCTGCCCTGGAGGCTGGTTTTAAAGTCAGTATGAAACTGAGTCTACTTCTACAGCGCCTACCAGTAGCCATTTGGCTCCAGGAGAAGTATTACTGGGCTCAGCATGCATGTTGGTACTTGCATCCCTGGATCCGATGAAAGCTGTCACAGCACCGGACGGGGTTGAAAGCAGAGTGTGCCTGGCGTGCATGCTGTACCTGCGCTCCCTGGACTTTGTGTGGCTATCATGGCCCATAAACAGGTAGGAACTAGTGTTAGGGACCACTCATAGAGGCGAACTGGACGTGGTGAGTGGCTTATTACACTTTGGCCAAAATGTACACCAATGCCTCATTCAACATCCAGCATGGAGGCAGGGAAGAGTGCTGGTTGCAGAGTGCTATTGCATTTGTGTTTTTGCGATTGTATGTGTATTTCGCCATAGCGATGTGCACCTGCATACAGGGTTGTGCTGACTGAATCCCCCACATTTTTTCTTTGTAGTATATATTGGAGGCGTGGCGATCTCCATGCAGTCATGCACACCTGACCAGTTAGTCTGCCCTGGAGGCTGGTTTTAAAGTCAGTATAAAACTGAGTCTACTTCTACAGCGCCTACCAGTAGCCATTTGGCTCCAGGAGAAGTATATAGTGGGCTCAGCATGCATGTTGGTACTTGCATCCCTGGATCCGATGAAAGCTGTCACGGCACCGGACGGGGTTAAAAGCAGAGTGTGCCTGGCGTGCATGCTGTACCTGCGCTCCCTGGAGTTTGTGTGGCTATCATGGCCCATAAACAGGTAGGAACTAGTGTTAGGGACCACTCATAGAGGCAACCTTGACGTGGTGAGTGGCTTATTACGCTTTGGCCAAAATGTACACCAATGCCTCATTCAACATCCAGCATGGAGGCAGGGCAGAGGGCTGGTTGCAGAGTGCTATTGCATTTGTGTTTTTGCAATAATGATTCTAGCAGCAGGAGCTGGGGGAATTCCCAGACAGGCTGTGTGTTAGGCTGTCTGTGATTGGTGAAAACTCGTGCTGTGTGAGAACCTGGCTGTGATTGGTCTAGACTTCTACCCAGCAACAACAGATTAACACTATAATCTCTGTTGTTTCTGCTGTGTCACTGAGCTTACCTTACATTACAAAATGAATCTTAAAGGCATATTATCTTTTTCTGCTTCTGTGAACACAAAATAGTTATATGACATCTAAAACATGATGTCACAGTAAATAACTCTGCTTTTGTCTTTAACACATAAACATAGGTACTGTATTAAGGCTATTGGCAGGTATAGCTGTATACACATATAAGCTATACTAGCAACCTAGGACAGGTCTTAGCTGGCCGTTTACAACCACAGATGAACCGGACAAACCTCTTGTCAATAGGAGTCATTCAGCTCCGTTGGTGGCTGATTTTCAGTGGATCTGGCACTGCATTGTGGTTTCCATTTATAACAAAACCACTGTGCAGTTATAATTGGCGGCTTTTTCTTGCTCAGGCTTCATCTGCCAGTTTAATGAGAAAATATGATTTTTAGATTTGCAGAAATTCGTGATATGTTTTGAAAGTCTACACGTCTCAGAATGACACATCTAAAGTATTGCTGTTCACTAAAATCATTTATGAAAAGTTAGTGTGACGTTCTACAATATAACCTAGAACAACTGTCTTTGAAACCTAAAAGGACATTTTCTATTTTATAGAAGGGAATTCAACCGCCTGTAAACAATTTATTTCAAGCCAGATTATTCTGGCTCCAGTAACCAATCACAGCTCAGATAACATTTGTTACGCTGCTCTGGAAAAATTAAAGCTTTTTAATGATTGGTTGCTAAGCAAGGCAAGTTTTACTGATTTATCCGTTTTGATAAATGGTCCCTATAGAATAACACGTCTGTTAGCATCCCAGGGAATTGAAATGAGATAATTCTAATGGAAAATGTCATCATTTCACATAATCTAATTTGACCATACATTAGCAAGTGTGAATGGTGGAGAGATGAATGACTACTTGTTTCTAGTGTTACTGGTTAGATAATTTTTCTCGGTGACAATGAAATTTAATACAATGGCAGAAAGTATAGTAGATTCTGTAGATCTCTGAATAGGAAGAACAACAACACTGATCTGTCATTTGTTATTGTAAATGCTTTAGATATGGACTAGAGATGAGCGAATTTTTTTAAAATTTGATTTGCCAGTTCGCCGCATTTTTGGGGAAAAATTCGGTTTGATTCGAATTTATTTGCGGCGAATTACCGTACATTAAAAAACGGCTATTTCCTGGCTGCAGAGAGCATTTATAGTGGTGTAGAACATTATGCATTGCAGTGACACGCATAGGGAGTCTGCTTTGGTTATGAAATAATACTATGAGTCCATATGACATGCAGATGACAGGCGTCGCTCTTAGAATCACTGCACACTTCATTTATTTGGGCAGTCACGGGGCCAAAACTGACCAAATAACTCAAGTATGAACTCAGCCTCTCTGGTCAATGTTAGCGCCAAGAAGAAGCGCACTCCTTTTATACCGTCGTCAGCTGATTCCACATAGATGTCTACAGAACCTGTTCTATTAAACGCTTATACAAGTAGAGCCCCCTGACAGAGTGGAGAGGGTGTCAGCAGTAAGTTTGTGTTGACGTCACTGATTAATTTGCCCTTCCAATGATACGTCAAAACAATAACCCACAAAAAACGGATCCTGTCTGTGGAGCATCCGCCTTCACTCGGTCAGCATTTGCTCAATAATCTATCAGTATTGAATGCCCAAAAAAAAAAAAACAGGAGTGGATTTAAAACAGAGATGACACGTGAATGGAATATTTGCATGCCTTCTGTGTCTTCTTTTGTACCCACTCCTGCTTTTCGCTACCAAATCATAAGCCAATTCTGATGGGACCATACGGGCCTTACAGCTGCTACACAGACAGGATCCGTTGTGCGTCTCATTTTTCCTTCCTTCTGACAGATGTCAGCCAGGCCAAAAGCCAAAATAGCGGACCAGTCATAAAGTGGGGAAGATGGGAACAGCATGAGAACTCAACAGAGTCGAGGTGAGATGGAAGCAGCATAAGGAGACCTCAGAGTAGCCCAATAAAAGAGTCTGGAGGTAGCGGCAGACAACGAGAGATTGTGGAGGTGGCAGCAGCATGAGGAGGCCACAGAGTAGCACGATGACGAGAGATTGTGGAGGTGGCAGCAGCATGAGGAGGCCACAGACAAAGTGTGGAGGTGTCAGCAGCATGAAGAGGCCAGAGTAGCAAGAAGACTAAGTGTGGAGGTGTCAGCAGTATGAGGAGGCCCCAGAGTAGCACAACAACGAGAGATTGTGGAGGTGTCAGCAGCATGAGGAGGACACAGAGTAGCACAACGACGAGAGAATGTGGAGGTGTCAGCAGCATGAGGAGGCCACAGAGTAGCACGACGACGAGAGATTGTGCCGTTGTCAGCAGCATGAGGAGGCCACAGAGTGGCACGACAACAAAATGTGGAGGTGGCAGCAGCATGAGGAGGCCACTTCGGCTCTGCACAATTTAATAATACACGTTCTCCGACACAAAAGGCTTGGCAAATTGATTGTCTGGGAATTTCTTTTGAAGATTGGGACAATATATTGGCAAATTTTAAGTTTAGTTTAAAATTTTAATAAAGTTTTAGTTCAATTTAATATTAAATATTTAATAAATTTAATTAAAAAAATAAGTGTTGCCTAAGACAGGAGAGAATCGGCTAGTCTTCTGGTCATTCGACGACGTGGTTGCGATGGAGAAAGTATTCCAAAAAACAATATCTCTCCACTTGGAGAGATTGATGCAAGTGCGGTATCGGCTGCTCATTGAGCCAGACACTTCTGGGGGAACCTGCCTGGCATGAACAGGCGTCTAGTAGCTACAGACAATGAGACGACAAAGCTTCAAGATTGCTTAGAGCTCGGAAGAGTAGCGAAGTTTATCAAGATTCAAACCATAACTACCAGCCCCTGGTCTCCAGGAAAAAACATCTTGAGTTCCCCGTCATCATGGATGAGAAGGAGGACATCTTGTGGTGAACGGAGATGGAGAGGGTCTTCGGATTCCCCCTGCACTATACGGACGTCTCAGAACTGAACCGCTGCTCCCAACAGAAACTTATGCAAAGGTCATGGAGCGTCCCGGTCATCCGGCATCTATTCGCCCTGCTGAAGGATTATTTTGAAAGTGTGTAGAAGCCACACGGGGCCCCTACGCTGTAGATATATTATGGAGAGACCAGATTTTATAATATTACATTATAATACACTGCTCAAAAAAATAAAGGGAACACAAAAATAACACATCCTAGATCTGAGTTAATTAAATATTCTTCTGAAATACTTTGTTCTTTACATAGTTGAATGTGCTGACAACAAAATCACACAAAAATAAAAAAATGGAAATCAAATTTTTAAACCCATGTAGGTCTGGATTTGGAGTCACACTCAAAATTAAAGTGGAAAAACAAGTGGCTCCCAAGTGCGATCAGCTACATCATCAGCATCGAGTACTGTCTGCTTGTCACTTGTGTTGTATATACAGATGAATCGGATGCATATATATTTTGTTGTATATACAGATGAACCGGATGCATATATATTTTTTCTTTTTGTACTGAAATAGGTCACTAAACGCTTTCAACACAAATAACTGCAACAGTAAAGTGCGTATATATTTTTCTCTTTGTACTGAAATACGCCACTAAACGCTTTCAACACCTATAACTGCAGAAGTTAACTGAGAATATATTTTTATTTTTGTACTGAAATAGGCCACTAAACGCTTTCACCACAAATAACTGCAACATTGAAATGGGTATATATTTTTCTTTTTGTACTGAAATAAGCCACTAAATGCTTTCACCACAAATAACTGCAACAGTGAAGCGTGTATATATTTTTCTTTTTGTACTGAAATAGTCCACTAAATGCGTTCAACACATATAACTGCAGAAGTGAACTGAATATATACTTTTATTTTTGTACTGAAATAGGCCACTAAATGCTTTCACCACAAATAACTGCAACAGTGAAGTACGTATATATTTTTCTTTCTGTACTGAAATAGGCCACTGAACGCATTCGCCACAAATAACTGCAACAGTGAAGCGTGTATATATTTTTCTTTCTGTACTGAAATAGGCCACTAAATGCTTTCACCGCAAATAACTGCAACAGTGAAGTGAGAATATATTTTTATTTCTGTACTGAAATAGGGCACTAAACGCTTTCAACACATATAACTGCAGAAGTGAACTGAGAATATATATATTTTTTTGTATTGAAATACGCCATTAAACGCTTTCAACACATATAGCTGCAGAAGTGAACTGCGTATATATTTTTCTTATTTTACTGAAATACGCCATTAAACGCTTTCACCACATATAACTTCAGAAGTGAACTGCGTATATATTTTTCTTTTTCCACATATATAATCCACTAAAGGCTTTTCAACATGGCACTTGCACCTTAAGAACAAATAGGATCCCCAATTAATCTTTCCCTGCACTTGTAAATTGCTTTTCTAGCACTGTCCCTAGTGCCTTCTGATGTCTCTTCCTGCACTAAGATGCTGTGAAATGATTCTTCCCTATCCTTTCCCTGCACTTATAAATCGTTTTTTCATTTTTTTTTTTGTCACAATGAGGTTTTTCCTATTGCTGTCCCTATCGCCTTCTCATGTCTGTCCCTGCCCTCCGAACACTGGAAAATGTCTGAATCCAAGATGGCCACCGTATTTATAGGGCTGTGACATCACAGGGCTGGCTTGCTGCTGATTGGCTGCATGCATGGCATTATGGGTCTTGCTACCTTACCAGACTTCCTTGTCTCATGTCCTCTCACGTGTAGCCGCCATTTTAGCGTGAGGAAATTCGAATTTGTGGTGAATCAAATTTTTCCTGAAATTTGGATCGAATTCCACTTTGTCAGCTTCGATTAGCTCATCTCTAATATAGACCAGGGCAGGAACCAAAATTAGCCAAAATGCCAAATAAAATTTTTAACAGTTATCTGTTGCCTATCCACACCTTAAAGAGGTTATCCCATGATGAATTAAAAAAATGAAAATTAGAGATATAGAACATGACACCTCTTTATAATAAAGCTTGAACCAGCCCTGTACTAGTGTTGATCGCAAATATTCTAATCGCAAATTTTTATTGCGAATATTGGCACTTTGAGAATTCACGAATATCTAGAATATAGTGCTATATCTTCGTAATCGCGAATATTCTAGATTTTTTTTTCATCAGTACCCATGATCCCTCAATGCTTCTTGCTTGTGAGCCAATGAGAAGGCTGCAATATCTTTGACTTTAGGAGTAGTGTTGATCGCAAATTTTCCGATTGACGGTTTTCGCAATAAAGAAAATAATGACTGGAGATCACGAATTCTCGAATTTGCGAATATATGACAAATATTCACCCAAATATTCGTGAAATATCGCAAATTCGTATATTGCCATGGATCCAGACATCTCCCCATTCATTGCTCTGCTAGACTTAAATCAAACTGACAGCTCAAGGGAAGTGTATTTTCTGCTGCAGTGCCTACTGAATAACCA
Organism: Bufo bufo; assembly: GCF_905171765.1. Classification (NCBI taxonomy): domain Eukaryota; kingdom Metazoa; phylum Chordata; class Amphibia; order Anura; family Bufonidae; genus Bufo; species Bufo bufo. Next base: position 275,557,232 of record NC_053390.1, on the reverse strand, counting down.
TTCTGCTGCAGCTCTCTCCTTATCACAGCTCAGGGGACAGTGGAAGGATGAAACTGAACAAGTCCTACCACTTTACTAATCGCTAGTCAGACCACACATGGAGTACTGTGTACAGTTCTGGGCTCCTGTAAACAAGGCAGACATAGCAGAGCTGGAGAAAATCCAGAGGAGGGCAACTAAAGTAATAACTGGAATGGGGCAACTACAGTACCCTGAAAGATTATCAAAATTAGGGTTATTCACCTTAGAAAAATGATGACTGAGGGGAGATCTAATTAATATGTATAAATATATCAGGGGTCAGTACAGAGGTCTATCCCATCATCTATTTATCCCCAGGACTGTGACGAGGGGACATCCTCTGCGTCTGGAGGAAAGAAGGTTTGTACACAAAGATAGAAAAGGATTCTTCACGGTAAGAGCAGTGAGACTATGGAACTCTCTGCCTGAGGAGGTGGTGATGGTGAGTACAATAAAGGAATTCAAGAGGGGCCTGGATGTATTTCTGGAGCGTAATAATATTACAGGCTATAGCTACTAGAGAGGGGTCGTTGATCCAGGGAGTTAGTCTGATTGCCTGATTGGAGTCGGGAAGGAATTTTTTATTCCCCTAAAGTGGGGAAAATTGGCTTCTACCTCACAGTTTTTCTTTTTTACCTTCCTCTGGATCAACTTGCAGGATAACAGGCCGAACTGGATGGACAAATGTCTTTTTTCGGCCTTATGTACTATGTTACTATGTTACTATGTTACTATGTGCGGCCTTCTTAATGAGCCGGTCAAAGAAATTAAGTGGGACTATACAGATACATTTTATTGAATATCTCACTGGCTATGCAAATTTTTTTATTATGGGCAATTACAAAAGTATGAAACGTTTGTATAAAGGCTTGTTCCCAATAAATGACCTGTGCAAAGGTTCCACCAATCACCTAATAAGCAAAACACTAGTTCACTGGGTGAAAGCATCATTGATGCAACATCCAAAATCAATTGTTTCTGCCCAGCAGTTCAATGAAACAATGAACATGTATGAAGAAAAGTAATAATGAACATGTATGGAGACAAGCAACCTCAGAAGCGATCGCTCATCCCATACTGCACGGGTAATTGCTACATGTAAATGCAACTTTCACCATTTTTAGACAAGCAGGCAATTATCGGAAACGAACAGTTAATTCTCAATAATTGCCTGCTTAGGCTACTTTTACACAAGCGTGTTTGCTGGATCTGTCACGGATCAGCAAAAACACTTCCGTTGTGATAATACACCCCCCTGCATCCATTATGAATGGATCCGGTTGTATTATCTCTAAAATAGCCAAGACGGATCTGTCATGAAGACCATTGAAAGTCAATGGGGGACGTATCTGTTTTCTATTGTGTCCGAGAAAACGGAACCGTCCCCATTGATTTACATTGTGAGTCATGACGCATTCGTCTTGCTCCGCACCACATCGCGGAGAGATAAAAGCTGCTCGCAACATTATTCTGTCCGTTAAGGGGATGCAACCAAATGGAACGGAATACATTCTGGTGTATTCTGTTTTGTTCAGTTTCGTCCCCGTTAGCAATGAATGGGGACAAAATGAGAGCGTTTTCTACCACTATTGAGATCCTATGACAGATCTCAATAGCATAAAGGGAAAGCGCACATGTGAAAGTAGCCTTAGTCGGCCGATGTAAAGTGTAATGGAGAGAAATTTGTTGTTACAGATGGCTAACTATAGGATTATGAAATTCTTATCATTTATTTTCTTATTCATTTATTGTTTTTTCCTATTTATAATGTACTCTCAGTAATGAAAAGTTATGCAATTTTATGATATACCCTGTGCTTAATTCCTCATGACTTTAAATATATCTTCTTAGCAATAGTTAATTAAACATTTTTATACATACTGGTACATAGGCCTTTCATTGTTCTTTGTTTATTACTAGAGATGAGCTAATCGAAGCTGACGAAGTGGAATTTCAGGAAAAATTTGATTCGCACCGAAGCTGAATTTCCTCTCGCTTTGTGGTAACTAATTGCATTTTTTCTAAAATGGCTACTGCATGTGTGAGGGCATGGAGAAAATAACTCTGGGAAGGCAGGATTACCCATAATGCCATGCATGCAGCCAATCAGCAGCCAGCCCTGTGATGTCACAGCCATATAAATAGCATCAGCCATCTTGGATTCTGCCATTTTCCAGTGTACTTAGTGCAGGGAGAGACGTCGGAAGGCGCCAGAGTCAGTGCTAGGAAAGACTTCATTGTGCCAAAAAAAAAACGATTTACAAGTGCAGGTCAAGATTATTCAAGGTGTAGGCAAAGGATAGGGAGGAATCATTCCACAGCATTTATGTTGAACAGGGTTCTATTACAACTTGCTGCACTGACTGGGGACCCAAATTGCCATTATATAGCTCTGTAATTCCAGCAAACCGTTCTTGTTATTGGGGTGTTACAGCCATTAACAGGGTTTATTACAAGGAAATATTTCCACGTCTTATTTGCCCTTGTGCTGTGCAGTTATATGTTCTAAAGCATTTTATGGCTTGTATTAGTGGGAAAAAAGAGCTCATTAGCCGTAGTGTGGTAAAGTGTGAACATCACAGCCCTTTTTGTTGTGTATTAGTGGCAAAAGTTAAATATATTTGCCGTTCAGCTGTGCAGTTATATGTTCTAAAGCCCTTTTTGTCGTGTATTAGTTGAAAAAGAAAAAATATATTTGCCGTTCAGCGGTGCAGTTAACCCGTTCTAAAGCCTTTTGTGGCGTGTATTAGTGGCAAAATAAAATATATTTGCAGTTCAGCGGTACAGTTATATGTTTTAAAGCCTTTTGTGGCGTGTATTAGTGGAAAAAGAAATATATATTTGCCGTTCAGTGGTGCAGTTATCTGTTCTAAAGCCCTTTTTGTCGTGTATTAGTTAAAAAATAAAAACTATATTTGCGGGTAAGCGATGCAGTTATATGTTCTAAAGCCGTTTGTTGGGTGTATTAGGGGAAAAAAATAAGGGCTTATTTGCTGTTCAGTGGTGCAGTTATATGTTCTAAAGCCCTTTAGTGGCGTGTATTAGTGACACAAAAAAGTATTTGCCGTTGGGTGGTGAAGTGAGGAAATTACAGCCCTTTTTGGAGTGTATAAGTGGAAAAAAAGGGCTTATTACCCGTTGTGTGGTGAAGTGAGAAAATTACAGACTTTTTTTGGGTGTTTTAATTTCCTTTTTATTTATTTATTTATTTATTTGATCTAACAGTATGTCAGACAGAGGAGTGCCAGGCCCTGCACAGGGGAGGGCAGAGGCCTAAATGTTTCTGACGCAGGCAGAGGTCGCAGCAGAGTAAGGGGTAGTAGCAGCAGTGATCGCAGCGAGAGGCCTGTGCGCGAGGCCGGTGTCTAGCGGTCGTGTCTTGACCAGCAACCCAGTGGTTCTTGAATGGTTGATTCGGTCATCTCTGTTTTGGATCCACTCCTGTTTTTTGGGTATTAGCAATAGGCGGATGCTTAACAGACATGATCCGTTTTTTGTGGGCTATTGTTCTGACGGATCAGAGGAAAGGCAAAATAATCAGTGATGTCAACACAAACTTACTGCTGACACCCTCTCCCCTCTGTCATGGGTGTCTACTTGTATAAGCATTTAATAGAACAGGTTTGGTAGACATCTACGTGGAATCAGCTGACGACGATATAAAAAGAGTGCGCTTCATCGACCTAACTTGAGTTATTTGGTCAGTTTTTCCCCATGACTGCCCAAATTAGTGAAGTGTGCAGTGATTCCAAGAGGCCTGTCATCTGCATGCCATACTGACTCACAGTATAATTTCACTACTACAGCAGACTCCCTATGCGTGTTACTGCAAGGCACAGTGTTCTACACCACTATAAAGGCTCTCTGCAGAAGTTTTTAAACGAAATTCACCACGAATAAATTCAGATAGAACCAAATTGTTTCCAAAAGATTCGGCTAACCGGCGAATCGAATTTTTTAAAATTTTGCTCATCTCTATTTATTACCTTAAAGGGAACCTGTCACCAGTTTTATGGTTTCCTAACTAAGGGCAACATAAATAAGTGATTGATTCTCTTAGCACAATGCTGGGTCACTTTCTTTAATTGACCCAGTCAATCTGCCAACATCTTGTATTGAAAAGCTCCAGCTGATAATAATGAGTCATGAATATTTATGAGCTCCTGCCTCTCCCCGCCCACCTGCTGCTGAATGACAGTTTGTTTCCATATGAACCAGCAGCAGGTGGGCAGGGGAGTGGCTATAGCTCTGAATTAAATATACGCTGGACTCAATGACATCACGCTGGACTCCAATCAGCTCATTAGCATGCGGCATGCGGCATCTTTGTGTGTATATTATGAGGTAACCATCTGTCACACCAGTAAGTGAATACATCTAAGGTACTTTTTAGTAGTTAATGATTGTATATAATTAGTTAGATTATAATCAAATATCCACATGACAGGTTCCCTTTAAAGTGATCCCATCACAAGGAAAATGCAGTCTGGTCTGAATGGAGAAGGATATAGAGCAGGAGGAGCTCAGCGGATTTAACTAATGGATTTCTAGGCTAAGGTTATACTCAAACGTTTCCCATAAAATATATCAAATATGGTCAATTTGATCAGTTCCCTAACACAGCAACAGCATAAATCTTTCTGCTGTCCAAGTTTTTAGGCTAAAAGCTATTTTCTACACCAGCACAATGTAATAAATGAAGCTCAATGTACTGTATGTCAAAGCATAAGCTTTATTTCCAATTAGAAAGTTTTAGTATGGTGAGTGCAGTGGCCTCCCCAAATAGATTTCTTAGAACTTTTTTTTTTCATTCTCATTTGGTGTGGCTTTCCTCAGAAAGCGTCAATGCGCTAGACAGTCTATCAGGCAGTAGACCGCCGTCCACTCAAACAAAGCTGATCACAGTTGAATGGGAACTGTAGTCAGCAGAGTCCTTCTGTCCTTTGTTTCAGTGATCAGGGATGGTCTCAGCAACTGGAACCTCACTGTTTTTGACACATCATTATGACTGTGACACTTTGGGTTCTTCTATGAAATAATCAGCACACTACCTTTTATACCATTGATTATAATAAACATACGATAACTAATTTATATTGGTGGCTGTGATTTCAGACTAACATGTGCCACATAGGGCTTTTGCATTAAGTAGGAAAAGGTGGGATGGGATATTCTGTTTAGACAGCCTAATTGATCAGTGTATAATTATTCCTATGACATTAAGGGTGCTGTCTGGGTGTTTAATATTGATGACCAATCAAACAACAGGCGACGGCAGCATCTCTAGTCGATCTTTATTCATCGTATTGTGTGAATCTGTACAAAAAGAGCAATAAAGTTTTGGCTACATACTAGCCTTTATCAAGCATAATATTCAGTGCCACAGGATGAACATAGACTCACCTAAAGAATTATTAGGAACACCATACTAATACGGTGTTGGACCCCCTTTTGCCTTCAGAACTGCCTTAATTCTACGTGGCATTGATTCAACAAGGTGCTGATAGCATTCTTTAGAAATGTTGGCCCATATTGATAGGATAGCATCTTGCAGTTTATGGAGATTTGAGGGATGCACATCCAGGGCACGAAGCTCCCGTTCCACCACATCCCAAAGATGCTCTATTGGGTTGAGATCTGGTGACTGTGGGGGCCATTTTAGTACAGTGAACTCATTGTCATGTTCAAGAAACCAATTTGAAATGATTCGAGCTTTGTGACATGGTGCATTATCCTGCTGGAAGTAGCCATCAGAGGATGGATACATGTTCTCATTCTGTTTACGCCAAATTCAGACTCTACCATTTGAATGTCTCAACAGAAATCGAGACTCATCAGACCAGGCAACATTTTTCCAGTTTTCAACAGTCCAATTTTGGTGAGCTCGTGCAAATTGTAGCCTCTTTTTCCTATTTGTAGTGGAGATGAGTGGTACCCGGTGGGGTCTTCTGCTGTTGTAGCCCATCCGCCTCAAGGTTGTGCGTGTTGTGGCTTCACAAATGCTTTGCTCCATACCTCGGTTGTAACGAGTTGTTATTTCAGTCAACGTTGCTCTTCTATCAGCTTGAATCAGTCGGCCCATTCTCCTCTGACCTCTAGCATCCACAAGGCATTTTTGCCCACAGGACTGCCGCATACTGGATGTTTTTCCCTTTTCACACCATTCTTTGTAAACCCTAGAAATGGTTGTGCGTGAAAATCCTAGTAACTGAGCAGATTGTGAAATACTCAAACCAGCCCTTCTGGCACCAACAACCATGCCACGCTCAAAATTGCTTCTATTTCTCATTAATGCAATTATCTAGTCAACAAATCACATGGCAGTTGCTTCAATGCAATTAGGGGTGCGGTCCAGGTCAAGACAATCTCCTGAACTCCAAACTGAATGTCAGAATGGGAAAGAAAGGTGATTTAAGCAATTTTGAGCGTGGCATGGTTGTTGGTGCCAGACGGGCCGGTCTGAGTATTTCACAATCTGCTCAGTTACTGGGATTTTCACGCACAACCATTTCTAGGGTTTACAAAGAATGGTGTGAAAAGGGAAAAACATCCAGTATGCGGCAGTCCTGTGGGCAAAAATGCCTTGTGGATGCTAGAGGTCAGAGGAGAATGAGCCGACTGATTCAAGCTGATAGAAGAGCAACGTTGACTGAAATAACCACTCGTTACAACCGAGGTATGCAGCAAAGCATTTGTGAAGCCACAACACGCACAACCTTGAGGCGGATGGGCTACAACAGCAGAAGACCCCACCGGGTACCACTCATCTCCACTACAAATAGGAAAAAGAGGCTACAATTGGCACGAGCTCACCAAAATTGGACTGTTGAAGACTGGAAAAATGTTGCCTGGTCTGATGAGTCTCGATTTCTGTTGAGACATTCAAATGGTAGAGTCCGAATTTGGCGTAAACAGAATGAGAACATGTATTCATCCTCTGATGACTACTTCCAGCAGGATAATGCACCATGTCACAAAGCTCTAATCATTTCAAATTGGTTTCTTGAACATGACAATGAGTTCACTGTACTAAAATGGCCCCCACAGTCACCAGATCTCAACCCAATAGAGCATCTTTGAGATGTGGTTCAACGGGAGCTTCGTGCCCTGGATGTGCATCCCTCAAATCTCCATTAACTGCAAGATGCTATCCTATCAATATGGGCCAACATTTCTAAAGAATGCTATCAGCACCTTGTTGAATCAATGCCACGTAGAATTAAGGCAGTTCTGAAGGCAAAAGGGGGTCCAACACCGTATTAGTATGGTGTTCCTAATAATTCTTTAGGTGAGTGTATATACCCTGTTTATTGCCCGGGATTGACTACAATAATTAGCATGATGGTATTATTCACTAATGTGCCGCACGGCGTAGCGGGTTTCCATGGAGATGGAGACGCGTCTTGAGCAGCCCGTAGCATCTGATTCAGGCGGGGATGACTGTGATCCTGTGATCTAGTCAGATGATGCGATGACGTATTTGGTCTTTGGCGGGATAATTTTTGATGACACTCCGGACATGCGCAATGTGAAACCGGAGACGCCAGTGTGGAAACCTGGGTGCTTGACGTGGATCTCTTATAGTCGCCCTCCACTGTGAGGCAACACAGATATTCACTAATTATTATCAGCTAATGGTGTTCTGTAATGATTATAGGGAGATGTTTTATTGGTTCTTTCTAATTAGTGGGTGTTACAAGGCTTGTGGATTGATCCTCTAAATAATATATGTTCATCCTGTGGCACTGAATATTATGCTTGATAAAGGCTAGTATGTAGCCGAAACTTTGCACTTTATTGCTCTTTTTGTACACATTCATGGAAGTACGATGAATAAAGATTGACTGGAGATGCTGCCGTCACCTGTTGTTTGATTACTGATCTGTGGACCGTTGGGGATCTATGGTCATGGACAGGCTGCTGCATTCCGGCATTGTCGAGAAGGTCCGTGGGTGGTGCTCTTAATCATTGTTATTTTACCATCCTCAGTATAGGTCATCAATATCAGATCAGTGGGGGTCCAACTCTTGGCACCTCTGCCGATCAGCTGTTTGAGTATGGTGAGTGCAGTTGCCTCCTCACAGCTTACCAAGCTTGTCACCATCAGCTGTGCTTGGTATTTGCTTGAATGGGACTGAGCTGCACCTAGGACGTGTGATGGATGAACGTGATGTCATAGGCCTAGGAGGAGGCCTCAGCACTCACCAGAGCACTGCGGCCTCTTCAAACAGGTGTTAGGCACTGGTGAAAGGAGTCAGACCCACACCTATCTGATATTGATGGCCAATCCTGAGGATAGGCCATCAGTATGAAAATCTCAGACAACCCCTTTTAAAGATAGGTAATATAAACTTCTATAATCTTCATGGTGAAATATATTGAAATACACTAGATATAAAGCCTCAGATTATAACCTTGGTGCTCAATTACAGTGAGCAGCAAGTCTGCAATTTCACCACCGATTTCTTTTGAAATGATTCTGTACTTTGTAGGCTTAAAGTGAGATTCTAGGCCATGACAGATGACCTGTAAGTGCTGAATTGTTGGATGCTGTATAATTAGCTATTAAGCTGTCAAAGCAATGAAACCGCTTCCCTAAGTAATGGAGATTAGTGCCCTATCTGGGCTTTATCCCAAAATATCTCTTTGTGCCATTCTGTAAAGCAGCCACCAATATTTATTAGGGTATGGCACTTGTATTCAGTATACGTGTCATATTTTATGATGCGTAGGCATTAGGAAAGCTACAATGGGAAGAACAAAGTGCTTTGGGCAATTAAGTAAAAGCAGATTAGAATAAATGTTTTGGCAAGTAGCGATGGAAAACCTTAACACAATTGCTGTATGATAATTGTGTTTAACAATTTCAGTGCTGAATTTGATTTGATCACTTAATGATTTTATGGAATTTATTCTGAACAATTAACAAGGGCTTTTGTGTGGTCTGCCAGCTTCAATTATTCGTATGGATGCCTGATTGGACAGTAATTCTCATAACTTAGTTTTTCACTGGGCATGAATTGTTTCACCATAATATATCTTCAATTACAACTTATGTTTTCATAAATCATATTGGAATACAGAATCAGCAAATCTGGTAAATGTATCACTGTAATGCTTTGCTTAAAATTAAGTGCCAACTTTACTTGACATGGGCTATGTAGTCCGTAAAACTAAAATCCATCATACTTGTAATATCTTTATGATCTTTTTGCTGCTGATGGATCTGTCATGGTTATTATTAGATTGATACTTTAACCTGTGAGGTTGAATATGTCATTATAGTTAAAGGGAACCTGTCATGTGGATATTTGATTATAATCAAACTAATTATATACAATCATTAACTACTAAAAAGTGCCTTAGATGTATTCACTTACTGGTGTGACAGATGGTTACCTCATAATATGCACACAAAGATGCCACATGACGCATGCTAATGAGCTGATTTGAATCCAGCGTGATGTCAGTGAGTCCAGCGTTTATTTAATTCGCAGCTATAGCCACTCCCCTGCCCACCTGCTGCTGATTCATATGGAAAATAACTGTCAATCTGCAGCCGGTAGGCGGGGAGAGTCAGGAGCTCATGAATATTCATGACTCATCATTATCAGCTGGAGCTTTTCAATACAAGATGTTGGCAGATTGACTGGGTCAATTAACCTGCTCAAGACCGCCGTACGCAGGATTGCGTCTTTGCGGCGGTCTTGTTACTCTGGGTGGACGCGCCGGTGCGTCCTCTCGCGAGACGCGCGATTTCGGCCACAGCCGGCCCGCGCATGCGCATCGCGGGCCGGCAAAATTTAAAAGATAAGTTCGTCATCAACCTGCCAGCCAATGATCGTCGTTGGCAGGTTGATGATTTTCAAAAAATCTAATCAGAAGCCACCTAACACATTATATTAGTAAATATGATGTGTTAAATGGCTTCTGTGCTCCTCTGCTGGTCCTTTTCGTCGATTGGTTCCAGCAGAGGAGCACACATCACTGTGAGTAGCCATCAACACCCCACTTAGCCCCCAGATCACCCTCCATCACCCTCCATCACCCCAATTAACCCCTTGATCGCCCCTGTCAATCACCTAGTGAAAGAGAAAAAAGTGATCAGTGTAAACTGTCACTTTATTTTTTTTCACTGTTATTGATTTATAGTTTTAGGATAGTTTAGGTCCCTTGGTTAGGTAGTTAGCGTCGGTTAGCGCCCAGCCCACCGCACCGCAGTCACTTATTCGCTGATTAGCGTATCGCTAATCAGCTTTTGTACTTTTATAGTATCTGTAAGTGATCAAAACTGATCACAGTCAGATCTATAATTGTATTAGTGTCACCTTAGCTCGCCCTCCACCCAAAACGCAGTGTTTGCCCGATCAGGCCTGAACGGTCGCCCACACGTGCGTTCACCCACACCCGCCCCGCCGCAGTGACAAAAAACTTTTTGTTTTTTGATCACTGCACAATCACTTCACAAGCGCTGCGGCGATAAAAAAATCAGTTTTGATGTTTTTTATCAACCGCAGCGGCCTCCGATACTTCGCTAGCCTCCCCTTTGTAAGACAGGCTTGCTTTTTTTCTTGGGTAGTCTCAGGGAATACCCCTAAATTTAGTAGTCCAAATGGCAAACAGGGGGTATTCTTCTGAAGAGGCCTACAGGATTCTGACCCAGTCGGATGAGGAATGGGAACCCTCATCTGACGAATCTAGCGGGTCAGAATATGAACCTGTAGAGAGCAGTGGTAGACTGACCCAAAGTTCAGACGAGGAGGTTGAGGTCCCTGATAGCAGCAGGCGTACCCGGCCCCGTGTCGCTAGACCACAGGTTGCGCAGGATCCGTTTCAAGGGCAGCAGAGTGGGGCTGGCGCTGTCGGATTACGTTGTGAGGCATACACCAGCAGCGCAGCCCATCCTGGACCTAGTACCAGCACTGCCGTACAACCTGGTGAAGTGGCGAGCACCAGAAGGGCAGTTGAAGCTGGTACGGTGGCACGTGCAGTAGTTACCCCGTCGCAGACAGGCCCGTAGAGCCCCTAGAATCCCTGAGGTGCTGGCAAACCCTGATTGGCAGTCACCAACGTCAGCCGCACCATTAGTTCCCCCTTTCACCGCCCAGTCTGGAGTTCGGGTTGAGACAGCTCAGATCGGTTCGGCCCTGGGATTTTTTAAGCTGTTCTTGACTGCGGAGCTCTTGGACTTAGTCGTGGCAGAAACAAATCGGTATGCCACTCAATTTATATCCGCCAACCCGGGAAGCTCTTATGCCCAGTCTTTCCGGTGGAAACCAGTCCAAGTTTACAAAATTAAAATTTTTCTGGGCCTTCTCCTGAACATGGGTCTAACCAAAAAGCATGAATTGCGGTCATATTGGTCCACAAACCTGATTCATCACATGCCCATGTTCTCTGCTGCTATGTCCAGGGCACGTTTTGAGACCATCCTGCGTTTCCTGCACTTTAGCGACAACACAACCTCCCGTCCCAGATGCCACCCAGCTTTTGACCGGCTCCACAAAATTCGGCCCCTCATAGACCACTTCAACCAGAAATTTGCAGATTTGTATACCCCTGAGCAAAACATCTGCGTAGACGAGTCCCTAATACATTTTACCGGGCGCCTTGGCTTCAAACAATACATCCCAAGCAAGAGTGCCCGGTATGGGGTCAAATTGTATAAGCTCTGTGAAAGGGCCACAGGCTATACCCACAAATTTCGGATCTATGAGGGAAAAGATCAGACCCTGGAGCCGGTCGGTTGCCCTGACTACCTGGGGAGCAGTGGGAAGACAGTCTGGGACTTGGTGTCACCCTTATTTGGCAAGGGGTACCATCTTTATGTGGACAATTTCTGCACAAGTGTGCCCCTCTTCAGGCATTTGTTCCTAGAACAGATTGGCTGCTGTGGCACCGTGCGACCTAGTCGCCGGGGCTTCCCCCAATGGCTCGTTACCACCCGTCTTGCAAGGGGGGAGAGGGCTGCCTTGTGTAACGAAGAACTGCTCGCGGTGAAATGGAGAGACAAGCGTGACGTTTACATGCTCTCCTCCATTCACGCAGACACGACAATCCAAATTGAACGGGCAACCAGTGTCATTGAAAAGCCCCTCTGTGTCCACAACTATAATGTGCTCATGGGAGGGGTGGACTTCAATGACCAGATGTTGGCTCCCTATTTAGTTTCCCGACGCACCAGACGCTGGTATAAGAAGGTGTCTGTATATTTAATTCAATTGGCTGCATATAATAGTTTTGTTCTCTACAGTAAGGCTGGGAGAACAGGATCCTTCCTCAAATTTCAGGAAGAGATCATCGCGAACCTCCTGTATCCAGAAGGTTCCGTGGCCCCATCCACCAGTGTAGTGAGCCGTCTACACAAGCGACATTTCCCCAGTGTCGTTGCTGAAACCTCAAACCGACCGCCACCCCGAAAAAAATGTTGTGTCTGTAGCAGGAGTGGAATAAGGCGTGACACCCGCTATTTCTGTCCTGACTGTCCTGACCACCCTGCCCTATGCTTTGGAGAGTGTTTCATGAAGTACCACACACAGGTACACTTAGCATAGGGATTGCATCTCACAGGACAGGCACACAGGGCTATTAGGGCCCTGTTACTCACAGCTGCTGCAAACCTCTCCTTTCACCTGGGATAAAGTGCATAACGTACTTTGCCACATCTTTGGGCGATTTGCGCTTTGCACATTGTCCCATGGGGAAGGAGAGGTTTGTCCTATAAAAGGTAAAAAAAAAACAAAAAAAAACAGGTAAGCAAAAAAGTTAACTTTCAGTTCAAAAAGTAAAAAAAAGTTTATATGTTCTGTTCAAAAGTTATTATAAAGTTAATAAAATTTATTGCGTTGCGGCCTGTTTTTTTCTTTTTTGTTTATTTTTTTTTACCTTCCAGGTGGACCAACCGATCGACTAGCTGCAGCACTGATGTGCATTCTGACAGAAACACTTTGTATATATATAAAAAAAAAAAAAAAATCCCGGCAATGATTTATTCATCCACATCTATTGATGTGAATGGAGAAATCTGGTTTGCCAGGGCATACGAGCTACGTGGGTATGGATGTTGGGCGGAGCTCCTATGTCCTGGCAGACGCCTTTCCCCTCCTTTTTTTTTTTTTGGCAGAGATTTTTTCATCCACATTGATCGATGAAGAAATCTGTGCCGTTCATTTTTTCTTTCAGCCCAGAGGCTGAACGGAAAAAAAAAATCTCATTACCCGTATGCTCAATATAAGGAGAATAGCAGAAACTCCTAATGCTGGCCATACATGTAATGATTGCGGAGACCCTCAAATGCCAGGGCAGTACAAACACCCCACAAATGACCCTATTTTGGAAAGAAGACACCCCAAGGTATTCACTGAGGGGCATATTGAGTCCATGAAAGATTGAAATTTTTGTCCCAAGTTAGCGGAAAGGGAGACTTTGTGAGAAAAAAACAAAAAATATCAATTTCCGCTAACTTGTGCCAAAAAAAAATAAATTCTATGAACTCGCCATGCCCCTCATTGAATACCTTGGGGTGTCTTCTTTCCAAAATGGGGTCACATGTGGGGTATTTATACTGCCCTGGCATTTTAGGGGCCCCAAAGCGTGAGAAGAAGTCTGGTATCCAAATGTCTAAAAATGCCCTCCTAAAAGGAATGTGGGCCCCTTTGCGCATCTAGGCTGCAAAAAAGTGTCACACATGTGGTATCTCCGTACTCAGGAGAAGTTGGGCAATGTGTTTTGGGGTGTCATTTTACATATACCCATGCTGGGTGAGAAAAATATCTTGGTCAAATGCCAACTTTGTATAAAAAAAATGGGAAAAGTTGTCTTTTGCCAAGATATTTCTCTCACCCAGCATGGGTATATGTAAAATGACACCCCAAAACACATTGCCCAACTTCTCCTGAGTACGGAGATACCACATGTGTGACACTTTTTTGCAGCCTAGGTGGGCAAAGGGGCCCACATTCCAAAGAGCATGCCCCTCATTGAATACCTTGGGGTGTCTTCTTTCCAAAATAGGGTCACTTGTGGGGTAGTTATACTGCCCTGGCATTCTAGGGGCCCAAATGCGTGGTAAGTAGTTTGAAATCAAAATGTGTAAAAAATGGCCGGTGAAATCCGAAAGGTGCTCTTTGGAATGTGGGCCCCTTTGCCCACCTAGGCTGCAAAAAAGTGTCACACATGTGGTATCTCTGTACTCAGGAGAAGTTGGGCAATGTGTTTTTGTGTGTCATTTTACATGTACCCATGCTGGGTGAGTGAAATATCTTGGCAAAAGACAACTTTTCCCATTTTTTGATACAAAGTTGGCAAAAAAAAAATCATCATTTTCCGCTAACTTGTGACAAAAAATAAAAAGTTCTATGAACTCACTATGCCCATCAGCGAATACCTTAGGGTGTCTACTTTCCGAAATGGGGTCATTTGTGGGGTGTTTGCACTGTCTGGGCATTGTAGAACCTCAGGAAACATGACAGGTGCTCAGAAAGTCAGAGCTGTTTCAAAAAGCGGAAATTCACATTTTTGTACCATAGTTTGTAAACGCTATAACTTTTACCCAAACCATTATTTTTTTACCCAAACATTTTTTTTTATCAAAGACATGTAGAACAATAAATTTTGAGAAAAATTTATATATGGATGTCGTTTTTTTTGCAAAATTTTACAACTGAAAGTGAAAAATGACATTTTTTTGCAAAAAAATCGTTGAATTTCGATTAATAACAAAAAAAGTAAAAATGTCAGCAGCAATGAAATACCACCAAATGAAAGCTCTATTAGTGAGAAGAAAAGGAGGTAAAATTCATTTGGGTGGTAAGTTGCATGACCGAGCAATAAATGATGAAAGTAGTGTAGGTCAGAATTGTAAAAAGTGGCCTGGTCATTAAGGGTGTTTAAGCTAGGGGGGCTGAGGTGGTTAAAGAAAGTGACCCAGCATTTTGCTTAGAGAATCAGTCACTTATTTATGTTGCCCTTAGTTAGGACACCATAAAACTGGTGACAGGTTCCCTTTAAAGACAGTTAAAGACAGTAGGAGCTGAGCAGATTGATATGTAGTTTTTATAGTAATTTATTTATTTAAATCCCTGCTCTTTCTATGCCTAGAAGTCAAGTGGGTGTAACTATCAGTGACTTACAGCATTCCCTGTATGAACATGTAAAGATACATAGCTGTCAATCACTTACAAGAACCAGGGCCGGCCTTAAATGTTCAGGCGCCCTGTGCGAGCTAACCTTGTGGCGCCCCCCCCCCCCCCACACACACACACTTTCCCCCTTCCCCCTGGTCACATAAACATACACAAAGAGGAAAAAAATCTTTGTAGAAATTTTTTTATTTTTATTACAGATAATTTAAGTGCAAGTGCAAACAAGTACAATAATAAATAACTGCATTGACTGGTAACAATAATGTATGTCAAACACATTAAATACAGAAAAAAAAATGCTAAATGAGATAATATATGTGCAAATGCAATAATAACTGGTAACATTGCTAGACAAAATATATACCTCCTGTTCTGACAAGTAATATTAATATTAATCTAAACTTCAAAATACAACTTTACGTGCTTTTGTCTTTGCAAACTCATCAATCACGTTGTGTTCATGTCCAACATCTTCAATTCATCGCTTTCAATTGATAATACCGATAAAGAGGTTAGTCTGTCATCAGTCATTGGTGATCTCAGATACGTTTTAAAGAGTTTTAACTTGGAAAAGCTGCGTTCTCCTGACGCCACAGAAACAGGAATTGTTAATAGAATCCGAAGTGCTATCCACATGTTTGGAAATGTGTCAGTCAGGCCATTTCTCACTATGAAATTGAGTGTATGGCGTGGTGCTGTGGCATCTTGAGGTAGTAGGCTTTGAATATGCCAAAGCTCCTCTGAAAGATCTAGACCATTAATGTCAGATTGGCTGCTCTTCTCTAATGCCTTCTGCAACTGCAAGCAACAGTGCCTTAAAGAGGACCTTTCACTACTCTACAAACTAAAAACTAACTATATCAGTGGGCAGAGCGGCGCCCAGGGGTCCCCCTGCACTTACTAGTATGCCTGGGCGCCGCTCCGTTCGCCCAGTATAGGCTCCGGTGTCTGCGCTCCCTCTGTTGTACTGGAGTGATTTCTTGTATGAGGCGTGTCCCTTGCTGCAGCGCTGGCCAATCGCAGCGCACAGCTCATAGCCAGAAAAATGCCGATTATAGGACCAACATCTAAAATACTATCAATATTCTTAGGCTACTTTCACACCAGCGTTTCGGTGTCCGCCTGTGAGATCTGTTTCAAGGCTCTCACAAGCGGCCCCAAACGGATCAGTTTAGCCCCAATGCATTCTAAATGGATGCAGATCCGTTCAGAATGCATTAGTTTGGCTCCATTCCGCCTCCATTCCGCTCTGGACGTGGGACGGATCCGTTTGACGTTGACACAATATGGTGCAATTGCAAACGGATCCGTCCCCCATTGACTTTCAATGTAAAGTCAGGACGGATCCGTCTGACTAACAATTAGACTTTTTTTTACATAGAATGCAGACGGATCCGTTCTGAACGGATATCATCATTTGCATTTATAGGTGCGGAGCCCTCTGTGCAAATACCAGACGGATCCGCACCTAACGCAGGTGTGAAAGTAGCCTTAGATATCAATTTTGGCCACAAAGCAGGATCTGTCAAGCTTGATTTTTCATATGTGCTTATGGTTTCATCAAAAGGGTCTGGGAGAGAAGGTATATTAGAATCCTCTTCTTCCAAAGATGTTCTAGATGTTGAAGGCTCACTGAGCTGAAGATGTACATCACTTTGGCTACTGCAGCTTTCTTCATCTTTTTCTTCTCTGGCTTGTCAACCACTAGGTGCTGGTGTTCCAAAATATTTTTTTATTACTCCAGCACTCTTCTTGTCCTCCAAATCCATAAGAGCCCTTCATTTTCGATTCTGTGCACCTGACAGTTTTTTGGGACCCATAATGCTGCTACACGATACGGTATCTGAATCTATGGGACTCCTGTGGATATACCATAAAAGTTTTATCTGCAGTGCTATGTAACACCACAGATAACACAGCGATAACTCAGAGTACAGATAATGTAGTAGATGTCACCTGCACCCCATTGTAACACTACAGATAACACAGTGATAACTCTCTAAATAGTCTACAGATAATGTAGTAGATGTCACCTGCAGTCCTATGTAACACCACAAATAACACATAGCTCTCTGAATACAGATAACACAGTGATGATTCTCTGATTTCCGAAAATGTAGTAGTGTTGTTACCTCCGGTCCAATGTAAAACCACAGATAACACTAGTGCTGATAATTTGGTAGTGTTACCTGCAGTCCTATGTAAAACCACAGATAACACTAGTGCTGATAATGTGGTAGTGTTACCTGCAGTCCTATGTAAAACCACAGATAACACTAGTGCTGATAATGTGGTAGTGTTACCTGCAGTCCTATGTAAAACCACAGATAACACTAGTGCTGAATAATGTGGTAGTGTTACCTGCAGTCCTATGTAAAACCACACATAACACTAGTGCTGAATAATGTGGTAGTGTTACCTGCAGTCCTATGTAAAACCACAGATAACACTAGTGCAAAAATAGCCACAGAATGAACAAAGTAATCCTTGTACCAAATCTCATTTTTGCATTGTCAATCTAAAAAAAAAAAAAAACATATAGGGGGAGATTTTTCAAAATGGTGTAAAGGAAACTTAGCTTAGTTGCTCATAGCAACTGATCAGCTTCCTTTGCAAAGGGTCTCTCAATGAAAGGTGGAATCTGATTGGTTGCTATGGGCAACAAAGCCAGTCTTCTTTTACACCAGTTTTGATAAATCTCCCCTGTAGTACAAAAAATAGATACCGTACCACATAATTGAAAAACATTCCAGGGGACTGCCCTATAAAGAGATTGTCAAGAGTGTGCAAAGCTGCCATCAAACCAAAAGGGGCCACCTTGAAGAATCTAAAAAAGAAATCAGATTCCTAACACTTTTTTGTTTACTAGTTAATTCTATATGTGCTCCTTCATCATTTTCATGACTTCAATATTAATTTACAAAGTAGAAATAAACAAAAAAAAAGACAAAGAAAAAACAAGGAATGAAAAGTTGTATCCAAACGTTTGACTGGTATTGTAGGTTCAAATGATAAGGGTATGCCAGCCAAATAATATGCCCAGGGGCACATTTGATGTTTCAATTCACATTTCTCTTTATCCCTTATTGACCAGCCTGTTTTGGGCCTTACTGACAAAGTGTTTTTCTGTCTTTTTTCATCGTCACCTTTCAACAGCTATAACTTTTTTATTTTTCCATCTATGTTAATGTATTAGGGCTTGTTTTTTGTAGGACAAGTGGTAGTTTTTAATGGTGCCATTTTGGTTACATATAATGTTCTGATTTGTTAACTCTTTCTTTGAGGGAGACAGGGAAAAAACAGCAATGATGCCACAGAGTTTTTACGTTATAAATTTTGTGGCGTTCATTTTTCGGCATAAATAACATATCTTTATTCTCTGGGACAATACAATTACATGAATTGGAAGTAAAAACAGGCACTCACCAGCTGGCAGGTCTATAAGTAGTAACTTTATATAGTAATAAGAATTTATACATAAAATTTTTCATAAAATATTCACATAAAAATTGGTTTTAAATATAAAAAGCACTGGGGACAGTGTATAGATGTATATAGATATAATTCTGTGTCTTCCCTCTATTAGCTATCTAAATGGATTTTATGCTCTTGGTCAATTCATATAAGTGCATATATTGTGCATAGATATACAAATAAATAATAACAATAAAATCCTGTGTGGAAAAGTCCTGTGTTAAAAAATTTTAACAAAAAGAATTTTAACAAAAAGAATGTCCTGCAAAGGAATATATAAGTCCTGTGAAAAATAAGTATATCCTGTGAGGGATATATGTGACAAGAAATAAAGATATAATAATCTTTAGTGATTGGTGTTGAAGTGAAGTCTTATGAAGACCTAGTAGCAATTCCTCAAGTGAGATGATAACATTGTTTCCATTCAGTAACGATTCCTCTATGCATCAAAAGATAAGGGTTTAGGTAAAAAGTAGTCGGGTTTTAGAACTGGGGGTGCCACTCTCATGGACGCTGGGTCTCTTATCTCTCCCGGGTTGACACGGGATCCGACAATGCAGGAGTTACCGCTCGCCGGTCTCGGCGTTCCACGAGGTTGCTTCCTTGCGTGTCACCAGTCAGGAAGTGATTTGCAGAGTTCGCGTAATCTCGCGATAGCTTGAACCAGCTAAGTTTTCACTTAGAAACGCGTCTGGCTGGTTCCTGCGAGTAAAAATTACCCATCTGAATCCGAATGCAATAACCATCGGAAAATCATCATATAGCTTGTAACAACACTCCAGTGAAAACTTAGCTGGTTCAAGCTATCGCGAGATTACGCGAACTCTGCAAATCACTTCCTGACTGGTGACACACAAGGAAGCAACCTCGTGGAACGCCGAGACCGGCGAGCGGTAACTCCTGCATTGTCGGATCCCGTGTCAACCCGGGAGAGATAAGAGACCCAGCGTCCATGAGAGTGGCACCCCCAAAGAGGATAGTCACAACTAAGGGCAAGGTAAGAGGGTTTGAATAACTACGGGGACGCCCCAGTTCTAAAACTCGACAACTTTTTACCTAAACCCTTATCTTTTGACACATAGAGGAATCGTTACTGAATGGAAACAATGTTATCATCTCACTTAAGGAATTGCTACTAGGTCTTCATAAGACTTTACTTCAACACCAATCACTAAAGATTATTATATCTTTATTTCTTGTCACATATATCCCTCACAGGATATACTTATTTTTCACAGGACTTATATATTCCTTTGCAGGACATTCTTTTTGTTAAAATTCTTTTTGTTAAATTTTTTTAACACAGGACTTTTCCAGACAGGATTTTATTGTTATTATTTATTTGTATATCTATGCACAATATATGCACTTATATGAATTGACCAAGAGCATAAAATCCATTTAGATAGCTAATAGAGGGAAGACACAGAATTATATCTATATACATCTATACACTGTCCCCAGTGCTTTTTATATTTAAAACCAATTTTTATGTGAATATTTTATGAAAAATTTTATGTATAAATTCTTATTACTATATAAAGTTACTACTTATAGACCTGCCAGCTGGTGAGTGCCTGTTTTTACTTCCAATTCATATATCTTGTTTTACGGGATGAACAGGTGAATCATCCAAAAAACAGAGCACCTTAACCATAGTATCAGATACGGGTGAGCCACGATATACATATATATCTCACAATACAATTACAGCGATACCAAATACATATCGATTTTTTTACGTTTTACTACTTTTGTGCAATAAAATCCCCCCTTTTTTTTTTAAAGAAGAAAATCTTTTTGCATCGCCACATCCCCATACCTATACCTTTTTTAGTTTCCATTCTATGTAGTTGTGTGAGGACTTGATTTTTGTGGGGTGACTTGTAGTTTTCATTGGTATAATTTTGGGGTGAATAACACTTTTTGATCACTTGTTATTAAGTTTTTACGGTGGCGACTAAGAATAAATTAGTAATTCTGGCATTTTTTTTTTACGGTGTTCACTGTAGGGCAGTGATGGCTAACCTCCGGCACTCCATCTGTGGTGAAACTATGATTCCGAGCATGCTCTATTCATTTCAACGGGATTTTTAGAACCGCCAAGCAAGTGTGCATTTTGGGAGTTGTAGTTTTACCACAGCTGGAGTGCTGGAGGTTAGCCATCACAGCTATAGGGGATAATTTACTTTGATATTTGTGTATTGAAAGTCGTTACTGATGCGGCAATACCAAACGTGGAGGAGATTTTATTTTTGAAACTTTTTTCATTGAAAAGTGTATTTTGAGTGTGAAAAATATATTTTTTATTGGTATTTTTTTATTTAAGAAATGTGTTTTTTTTTTACCTTTTTTACCATTTAATAGTTCCACAAGGGGTCTATAACAGCTAATATTTTGATTGCTTCTAAAATACAATGCGCTATTCCTATATTGCATTGGATTTGAATGTCAGTGCTATATAGACATTGACCAGCAGGTTGTGTCAGAGAGGCACAGCCTGCTCAGGAACACTCTAGGCAGGCTTGGAGCCTACACCAGATCCCAGCCAGCCTATACACACATCGGCACCCCACAACCTCACCGCTCCCTCTGTCACTGCATACTTCCTGAGGGTGCCATTCCCCGCAGCATGTAAGGGGTTAAACAGCCTGGATCAGCAGTCCAGTCTCATGTGAGAGCTGAGCCCCTGCTCTCTCTTGCATGGGGGACCCATGCAGATCTTAAACTGGGCCGCCACGAAAAGGTGGTGGCCCCAGCCTAAGGCCCATTAGTAACCACCATAAAAAGGTGTATGGGTGGTCAATAAGGGGTTAAATGTTTCCTCTGATGCCCTACACTCTGGCTTACAGATGTTTTGCAGTAGTTTACCTCCAGAAATCAGAATCATCTATGTCCGTTGTGCAGTGTACAGTTAGTCACTTTAATGGGAGCAGTGCTGCAGTAACCAGGTTGGTCCACTGCACAACAGATGGAGTTATGTAGTTTCAGCACTGGAGCTACTTAAGAACAGCTCATTAGCAAGGGTGTAGGGTGTCAGACACTGCCGACTGGATAGTAATGACCTGCCCTGCTGATAGGTCATCACTTGTATGGGGTTTGACAACACCTTTAAGAGTATTTAGGCTGTGACTGCAACCATAAATTATCTGTATCACTATAATTGGTGTTTTCAGTAAAACAAGTCTTCTGTAAAGGGGAACCAGTCAACTTACACCACTGTACATGTGATGACATGCCTAACAGAGCATATGGAAAAACGTAGGCTGTTTTAGACAGAGGGCTTGGAACTCTTCTTTAACGTAACTTTTATTTTCTATTTTAAAATCAAGTTTGGGTATTTTTTCAATACACGTATTTATATATTCATAACAACACAGTGTTAGAAGTAGTACAATTTGATCTTAATGCTTTAATATGCATTTGCCTGATGTTGCCATGGTAGCCTAGTAGGACATCAGGAAATTACCAATATGTTTTTTTTTTTGCAATATAAATGTCTCTTTTGCTCTAAACGTCATGTGAAAACTTGCAGGGAGTTTGCCAAGATCACTGGAGAATTTAATATGCCAGGAAATTATTAAAAACCCACGAGACATTTTAGCTATTGGAATTAAAAAAGATAAATTAAGGATTTTTCATTTTAGACACTAAAGGGGTAGAAAAAATCCACAAATTTCCTCAGAGCTGAATGAAGTAGAGCTCATGTTTAATGAGTATATATTAAATAGAGAAAAATGTAAGGAAATTGAACATGCTGTACTAGTGTTTATAAAAACAGCCTTCCTTTAGGAATTCATAGCATTGAAGATTCAATATAGATGAGTTCTGTGCTCTTAAAAGGTAAAGATAAGAGGAAAGATACGTGAGCAAAGTCAATTGGCTTTACTTAAAATGAATCTTCCACCAGAAAAAGTATATATTTTTTAATTCATCGTAGAAAACTATTTTTTATCCAATTTTTAAAGCCTCATTCACACGTCCATGTCCGTGCTAAAATCCGTGAGCAGGTGGTCGGTGATGCATCCGTGAAGCTGTCCCTAAAGGATCCATGTTGGGTCTGTGTGTCCGTTTTTTTATGTCCATGTTGCATCCATGTTTCACTGACACTGAACAGCTGAAAAATTATTTTCAAAGCATCTCTTCTTAATGATCCGTAAACAACGGATGCAACACGGATGGCATCCGTGTTGCATCAGTGGTTTTTATGGACCCATATACTATAATGGATGTGATGGATCCGTGAACACGGACAAAATAGAGCATGCATTCGTGCTAAAAACACTAACCCACGGACCGTGCTAAAACACTGATGTGTGAATACACACATTAAAATGAATGGGGACGTGTGCTGTCCGTAGAGAACACGGACAGCACACGTCCGTGAAAAACATGTGAATGAGGCTTTTAAATTTTGGCAGTACTAAGCCATTGAAAAGTACCATATTTTTCGCCCTATAAGACGCACCGGCCCATAAGACGCAGCTAAGTTTTAGAGGAGGACAATAAGAAAAAATATTTTTCATTACACCTCAGGTCAGACTACCAATCAGACCCCCATTATTAATCAGACCTCAGCTCAAAGCCTCAATCACATCCCCAATGTTAGTGAGACCTCAGCTCAGACCACAATGTGAATGACCCCCAATCAGACCTCAGATCAGAGCCAAATATAAAGAAGACCCCCAATCAGACCTCAGATGAGACCCCCATGCCTCATATCAGTCCTCCATGCCTCATATCAGCCCCCAGCCATATGTGATCAGCCCTCAGCCATATGTAATCAGGCCCCAGCCATATCTAATCAGCCCCCAGTCATATAATCAGCCCCCAGTCATATAATCAGCCCCAGTCATATGTAATCAGCCTCCAGTCATATATATATAATCAGCACCCAGTCATATAATCAGCCCCCAGCCATTATTCAGCAGCCCTCAGCCATTATTCAACAGCCCCCAGCCATTATTCAACAGCCCCCAGCCTCAGATCACAAAATAAATAAACCACTTATCTATCCTGCTCCTCGCCGCCGCTGCTCCTCTCCTCCAGTGCGATCCTCTTCATCCTGCCGTCGGTTGTGCTGTGAACTGGCGTGCACAGCCGAAAGGCGAGGACCAGGAAGCGATGAGTACAGATCTTTCACCGATTCCTGGTCCTCCGATACTAATGAGTGCTTCCATAATGGAAGCGCTCATTAGTATTCGCCCCATCAGACGCAGGGGCCTTTTTCCCCCTCTTATGGGGCGAAAAATACGGTAAATACAAAGGGCGGAATTTACCATCATTGAATGCCTGTCTATGATATCCCCTGCTCTGCCAGAAGATGAGTCTAATTTATGACAAGGTACATGTCTCTTCATATAGTAGGCTCATCCTCCAGCAGTTCATGTGCTAAAACAGAAAGCTATAGTAGTGTTGCCATAGTTTTGTATCTTCATTTATGCCAGAAAACTGGAGTAAATGGAGATAAATGTGCCGGGACCACTGACCCCACCCTCTCCCTCCTGTACGTCTAGCATGGCCACTAAGCCTAATAACAGGTGCCACTTCTTGGGCTGTACAGATCACTTTTGAACATGGTCTCTACAGTTATCTCCTTATCATCACATGCAGGATTAGAGTGACAGATATCACCAATATACAGATAGCACAGGATCCATCGTTCATAACAGGTAATTACCAAATCTTATCTACTCCTTCTTCACCCTTGCACAGGTCACAGCGCATGCCTAGAAACCTCTCCAATAGAAGTGTCAATAAGCGTCCCCTCCTGTCCGTTGTGTCTATGGTCCATGGTGACTGAGAACAGCTCAGGCAAGATGGCAACCCACATAATGAAGTTCAAGAAATAAAAGAAAAAGTCTATCATCAGAAAATAAAACCAGATTAGGGAAAAGGGATGTGTGACATATTCCCTACAAGCGAGAATGTCTACCATGCTAAGTCCAAAGAGTTAAAGACTCACGACAGGAAGTGGTAATATGCAGTGACTATACGAAAACAATTTTTACATATAATTGTTACATATGGATTGTTATTATGTACAGTAACTTAAATTATACAAGTGCCCCTTTAACCCCTTGAAGACCAATTTTTATATTTTTGTTATTTTTCCTCCCCCGCCTTCCAAGAGCTATAACTTGTTTCATTTTCTGTTCTCATAGTCATATGAGGTCATATTTTTTTCAGGACAAGTTTCTTTTTTTTTATGGCACAATAAAATGTTACATAGCTTGTATTGTAAAATGGGAATAAATTTTCTGACAGTACCAACTATACATAGTTTGTAATATGTTGTACTGAATTTTAAAAAATAAAAAACTTTTTAAAAACTTTTGTTTTGCATCTCCATTAGTGTTGAGCAAATCAAAGTCAAACAAATCTGAATTTCAGGAATAATTTAAATAAGGCCTCATGCACACGACCGTTGTTATGGTCCGCATCTGAGCCGCAGTTTATGCGGCTCTGGTGCGAACCCATTCACTTCAATTGGGCCACAAAAGATGCAGACAGCACTCC
This sequence comes from Bufo bufo, assembly GCF_905171765.1. Classification (NCBI taxonomy): domain Eukaryota; kingdom Metazoa; phylum Chordata; class Amphibia; order Anura; family Bufonidae; genus Bufo; species Bufo bufo. Next base: position 275,532,075 of record NC_053390.1, on the reverse strand, counting down.
GTGTGCTGTCGGCATCCGTTGCTCCGTTACGAGGCCCCGCAAAAAAAAATATAGCACGTCCTATTCTTGTCCGTTTTGTGGACAAGAATAGACATGTCTACAATGGGCCGCCCGTTCCGTTCCAAAAATTGCGGAAGGCACAGGGGTGGCTTCCATTTTTAGCGGATCTGCGATTTTGCAGACTGCAAAAAATGGAATAGTCGTGTGCATGTAGCCTAATTGTGAATCCGAATTTTCTTGCGCTTCATGGTAACACATCAATTTTCCCTGAAATGGCAGTAAAAAATACATAAATACATACTCACCTCACCCATTTGCACGCAAAGGGGCCGTCGCTGCCATTTTCAACAGCCCTGCCACCACCCCCACTTGTCTCCTGGTTGTGGTGTGTCCTGGCAAAGGGGACTATGTGGGCCCCCTTGGTTTAGGGGCATGGGTTGCAACTGCTGCGATCCCTATAGTTACGCCACTGTGTAAACTAGTGATGAGCGGCAGGTCCCATATTCGAATTCGCAATATTTCATGAATATTCGCTAGAATATTCGTTTTCTATTCGCGAATATTCGTATTCGAGATTATTTTCGTGATTGCGATTAATCTAAAATGTAAAAATCGCATAATGCGAACTTGATCAAAAAATAATATATAGCAGTAAATAAATATAGTGCTATATATTCGTTTTAAGAATATTCATCATATTCTAAAACAAGAATATATAGCAATATAGCAAATATTCGTAAAATATACATATAGACTGCAATTTAGCTAATATAATGCTATAACCTTTTTTTTCAAAGTTGTAATTTTTCTTCAAATCTGAAGTGCATAAGAGAAAACAAATTACGACTATGAAAAAAAGTTTATAGCACTATATTAGCTAAATTGCAGTCTATATGTGTATTTTACGAATATTAGCTGTATTGGTATATATTTTTGTTTTAGAATATGACGAATATTCTAAAAAACAAAGTTATAGCAATATAGCGAATATATTGGTTATTTAGAATATTCAGCTTTTTTTTTTTCAATCTGTACTTTTATTCCACTTTGGCATTCTCCTCCCAGACAAGCGACCCAGTCACCATGGGAACACCTGTGGGTTAGAATATACCATCGGATCTGAGTTTTCACGATCTCAGGGAAAACTCACATCCGTTGGTATTTTCTAACCCACAGGCGTTCCCATGGTGACGGGGACGCTTGTCGGGCCGGTCTGAAACAAATGCGGTCACCGGGACCAGGCAGTTCTGAGAACAGCCGCCGGGGGCCTTCATCGGGCTGTTCTCGGAACTGCCTGCTCCCTGTGACCGCATTTGTTTCAGACCGGCTCCCGGCACAGGCACAGGTAAGGACTTACCTGTGCATCGCCGGACTTGTGAGTTAAGATTGCCGCCCGCATGTGTTCGTGGGCGAACATGGCGAACTGGCCATCACTGTTGTTTCGTACCCCTAACCGTCAATAACCTAGCCACAATACCCTATTACACATCCTCCTAACAAATCCCCTGTTACCTCATCGTTCCTTGTAACTTCAACTAGTTCTACCCATCTATAACACTTGTTTTGGCATATTATAAAACCACAAATTGAGGAAAATACACCATGTGGATAATCATAATCCCAAGCAGATCAACACATCTCGGAATTTCTTGATCTATTACTTTGTTATGAATTCTGAGTTTTTGGTCAAAATTCTTAACATTGTGTGATTATTTACAGGGCTTCCCGTTCCATCGACAAAATGACGAAAACCCAAAAGGCCTGTTATGAACGTGGTGCAGGTGTCGCTGGACGAAGAGTCGGAGTAGCAGTCAGAGGGAGAGCAGGCCGGACCCTCTGCAAATGTCTTGGCCACTTCCCCCCCTGATGTCTGCACTTCCCTCATGATGTCTGCACTTCCCCCCTGATGTCTGCACTTCCCCCCCCCGATGTCTGCACAATGGTGTAAGTCGAGGCGGAGGAGGCCGGACCTTCTCATCCACCAGAATATAACCACCGAGGTAAAGAAGAAGAGGAGGAGGGAGAGGAGGTCTACACCCCCCCACCAGGAGGGTAAATATGTGCACACATCAAAATAATTCTGTATGCATAAGATGTTCACATGCATCACATGATTGCCCCACCCCCCTTCAACTCTGGAGCTAAAATGCACATGTGTAAGAAATCGAAACTATAGCCGACCCTAGTTAACATGGCTGCCTGTTTACCTGAGCAGCCTTTGCACCCCGGTTAGCAAGCGACTACGCCTGGGGCCCGGGGGTTTGTTGTTACATAATAGTACGTCCCTGTGCGTCCAGTCACTTCCGGCTGCGGCTTACTAGTAAATTGGTTGGTAATTGTTTATAAGTGCCTACAATGAGGGGGTCAACATAACTACATTACTATAAAGAAACAGAAATGCATCCTTCCATTAGGCGCACGACCGCTATTTAGGTCCGCATCCGAGCCGCAGTTTTTACAGCTTGGATATGGACCCATTCAATTCCATGGTGCCGAAAAAGATGTGGTCTGCAATCCGTGTGCTGTCCCCATCTGTAGCTCCGTTATGTGGTGCCTAGAAAAAGTATTACCTGTCCTATTGTTGTCCGTTTTGCAGACAAGAATATGCAGTTATTTAAATGGCTGTCTGGGCAGTTACGCTATTTGCATAACGCACAGGGAAGCCTTATGGGTTTTTCAGATACACCATTTACGCGCCATGCAAAAACACAACGGTTGTGTGCCCCTTGCACATGATTGTATGCCCTCCGAGACATACGGTCCATGAGCATGCCATATGTCCCGGAGCGGCATACAACGTTCGCATGGGAGCGCGCAGCATCATAGGTTACTATGCCAATAATGTATATTAACCATAGGTTACAATTGATGCTGTGCGCATCAGTCACCCGCGGGACGATTGTCCTGCACTCATATGAACATAGGACTATAGTTTCACGGGCGGCCGATGCGGAGAGTATCATAGTAACCTCTGCTGCTGTGCTCTCCCATGTGCAGGATGTATGCTGCTCAGGGACATATGGTATGCTCATGGACCGTATGTTTTGAAGGGTATACGGTCGTGTGCAAGTGGCGTGAGTGTCTAAAGTAGCTAAAAAATATAAACTACCCCAAAAAATAACATTAAACTGTATCCGAGCTATCGCTAATCCAAAAAACACTATAATGACCATAAACATGTGTAACTTCTGGATTTTGATGTAAATCTGAAGTGTTTATAAACCTACTCCACACAATGCACTAATTGTCTGCTAAACTAAATTGCATTAATATTTTATTTCATTTTAAACATACAGTAATCAATAAATGCCATAAACGAATGGCCAAGTTCCAGAAGGAGCATCAAAAGGATTTATTGGCTCTCCATAAGCTGTAGCGGCAGGTTTCGAAGAAGTTCAGAAGATGGATAAGAGGAACCGTCAAATAATGAAGGAAATAGTGGATTTCCATGAAAAACTAACAAAGTAGCCCGAAAGGACAGTTATTGTTAAAATGCTGTTAAAAATATTGATCTGCCACAGACTCGATGTGCCCGATCTTTAAAGTCCTAGCAGTCGGAGGAACACGTTGTGTGTAGCTAATCTTGTACTTCTTTTTCTTGTTGTTTAAAAAAAGAATTACTTATTTATTTTGGTGTTGTCCTGGTCTGGTGGGGGCCCATTCCTGGGAACACATTCCTGCTGCCCACTTCGAACCTGCTGCTGGCTGTCGTGCCGAGTTACGCCGAGCTATGTGTAGGCCTTATACTGGACCCTTAACATCTACCTGCCGCTGATGCTGAAGTCTGTCCTGACCCTGATGACTTATGTGTGGGCCTTAAAACTCCACCGTTACCAATACTTGCTGTTGTAGGTCCTGACACTGCTGAGTTATGTAGGCCTTATACTCCACCGTTACCGATATTTGCTGTTGTAGGTCCTGACACTGCTGAGTTATGTGTGGGCCGTATACTACAGTGTTACCATGTACCTACTGCTGTCTGTTCTCCTGTCTGTCCTGATCAAGATGAGTTTGACCCTGGAATAAAGGGGCCTTACAACTAACTTATAAAATTACACCGTAACATTACATTATAAAAAAACAAAAGCATGCGTTATCAAACTGAAAAAGGTATTTATTACAAACATAATAATAAAACACGCCTCTAGGGCAACTTTTTGAGCTCCGATAATAGCTTGTCCATTTTTTGAAATCGGAGAAGGTGCTTTTGATCCATGTCACGCACCTTCTTATTGACTCGATGCTGCAGCTTTTTCATTTCCAGCATGTCTTTCTTATAATCTTTTTTACTTTCTTCCAAGTGCTTTATGCACTGTTCACTACTGGAAAAAATAAATAAAAAAATTACGGTTACTTATAAGACAATTAGTGCATTGTGTGTAGTATGTGTTTAAACACTGCCGATTTACATCTAAATACAATGGGCCAGATTTATCATTAGCTCAGGTCAGAATAATGGAGTGAAAAAGTCCCAAAAAAAGTCCCAAACGCTAAAACTGCGCACAAATTTGCAACTTTTTTCTGCTCTGCACTATGCTCGCCAGTTTTCTGAAAGTGGGCGTGTTTTCTTACGTAAATGAATCTCTAGACAGATTTACTATTGGGACTATTTAAAAAGTCGCAAAAAAGTTGCAAAATAGTCGCAATTTCACTCCAGTGAGGACCATTTTTAATAGAACATGCGACTTTTTCATAAAAACATGCGACTTTTTCGTAAATATGTGCGACTTTTGTAAAGCTGCTTACTGACGGATAAACTGCTACCGTCAAACCACATTTATTACAGTCTTAAAGGGCCGATCATAAATCTGACTTGGCTAAAACTGACTTTAGCCATATGTTAAAGTGGAGTGAGCTGTCAGAGTTATGATAAATCTGGCCCAATAACTATAGATCTTTACGTTAATTATATTTTGGTTTGCTTAGTGACAGTTTGGATACAGTATAATGTTGTTTATTTGGTTAGTTAATAGTTTTTCGGTAGTTTACAGAGTATGTCACTTTTTTTTATTTTCCTATTACACTAGTTTCTGTCGTCCCCTCATTGTTGCCAGTTTTAACCACTTCACGGACAGCCATTAAGAGTAGGCCTCAGCGGGATGTGACTTTACACAGAGGGACGTTTGTGAACCGGGGTGCAAATGCTGCTCAGCTAAACAGGCAGCCATGTTAACTAAGGGCTGCTATTTTTCAGATTCATTACACATGTGCATTGTAGCTCCGGAGATGCAGGGTGGTGGGGGGATTGTGGGATACTTGTGAATATGTTATGTATACCGAATTATAGTAATGTGCGCACATATTTACCCTCCTGGTGGGGGGTGTAGACCACCTCTTCCTCCTCCTCTTCTGGAGCTGGGGGGGGAGGAATCTGGTGGCTGGAAAGTTCCGACCTCCTCCGTCTCAACTTCCTCCGTAGCGCAAATATCAGGGGGGGAAGTGGCCTCAACATTTTCCGAGGGTCCGGCATCTTCTGCCTCCGCCTGCTCCTCACACTCGTCCTCCTCAATGGAAACCTCCTCCAATTTTATTTTGTTTGTTTTTTGTGGTGGCGGACGGAGGGAACGGGTTGACCTGTAATAATGACACAATGTTAAGAATTTAGACAAACAACTCAGAAATCATAACTTAGGTAAAGATCAAGAAATTCCTATATGGAGGAATCTGCATGGGATTATGAATTATCCCAATAGTGGATTAGCCTCATTTTGTTGGTAAAAGACTTGCTAAAACCAGTGTTATAGATGAGTAGAACTAGTCTATGTTACAAGGTAGAATGAGGTAACAGTGGATTTGTTAGGAAGGTGTCCTATAGGGTATTGTGACTGGGTTATTGAAATTTAGGGAAACCAAACAACAGTTTAGAAATTAGATAAGGGGTTATTGGATGGTGTTATGTTGGGTATATAACATTTAGTTGTCATGGTCACTTTATAATTAGAAGGAGGGGTCTCCCCTTTAACTGTGACTTTGACGGTGACCGCCCCTTTAACAGTGACTATGACGGTGACCGCCCCTTTAACAGTGACTTTCACAGTAACTGGCCCTTTAACAGTGACTTTCATGGTGACCGGCCCTTTAACTGTGAACTCCACAGCGCCCGTCAGTTGGCAGTTAGGATTTAAGTGAAAGGCTGGCAGGCTTGTATTGGCTAATGCAGGTTATTTTTTGGGGATATCTTGTGAACGGTATGTCCTAGAGAGCTGAGACCCCCGCAAGATTTCCTTCCAGGTAGCAAGGGATGTGTATACCAAGTTTCGTTGAAATCGATGGTTGCGTTTTACAGGAACATACACACATACAGACACACATACATACATACACACACACATACATATATATATATGTATATATACTGTATATATATATATACAATCTCAGCAAGGTAGAGATGAATGATGTAACCGGAAGATTTTGTACATGTCACACCAGGTATTAAGTAATCATTTGAAAAGGGATGAAATACGGATGTAGTAGAGTTAACACACTTGCTTTATGAGACGTGTTATGTATACTTAATTCAATTAAATGCGTCTGCTATTTTATAAAATGGCTTTTGTTTCAAGATTATGTGATGAGTTAAGAAATTTGAGTTAAGAGGTTGTGTGTTAACCATACTACATCTGTACGGATTAGCAACATAACTAAATATATACATTAGTGAGTGTTGTAGAGAGAGATACAAAATTCATGTAAGCATTGTACCTAACTATACTCTTCGACCTTATCTGTGTGTAGGCACTTCAGGTCGCAAAACTTTTTTTGTATTGCTATGTGATCGTGCCAGATCCCACGTTTTAACCCCTTAAGGACCTAGGACGTACCGGTACGCCATATTTCCCGAGTCCTTAAGGACCCAGGACGTACCGGTACGTCCTGACTTAAAATCTGTATTCCGGCGCCCCAGGGGTTAATTGGAACGGGATTTCGGCTGAAATCATTCAGCCGGCATCCCGTAACAATGCAGGGGGGGGTCATTTGACCCCCCCGTATCGGCGATCGCAGCAAACCGCAGGTCAATTCAGACCTGCGGTTTGCTGCGCTTTTTGCAGTTTCTGATCGCCGCGGTCCCTGACCGCGGGGATCAGAAACTTTAGAGTGGCTAAAATAAATATTTTTCACCCCCCCTGCACCCCTGCACGATTTTATGCCGGAGGGTGGTGCGGGGGGGGGGTGTCGCAGGCGGTGGGGGCGTTGCGGGAGGCGGGCGGTGCGGCAGGCGGGATCGCGATCCCCCGCCCGCCTCCCCATGAACGATCGTTGGCTTCTAGTGGTTGTACCAGGGTGCCAGCACATTGCTGGCACCCTGGTATAAACGGCTGACATCTGCGATGCGATGTCAGCCGTTTAACCCTTTCCATACCGCGGTCCGTACGGACCGCTGTATGGAAAAAGTTAACTGTCATCGGTCAGGGAGCTCCCTCCCTCTCCATCGGGGGGCTGCTGTGCCTTTGCAGCCCCCCGATGGAGAGGGAGAGAGCCCCCAGAGAGCCCCCCTCAGCCCCGTGCTTACCCTTCCCCGTCTGCGAAGTTCTGAGCAGACGGGGAAGGTTCCCATGGCAACAGGACGCCTGCTCAGGCGTCCTGCTGTCCATGGTGCTGAACAGATCTATGCTAAAAGCACAGATCTGTTCAGTGTAAGTAAAATACAGTACAGAACAATATATATTGCTCTGTACTGTATTATACAGACATCAGACCCACTGGATCTTCAAGAACCAAGTGGGTCTGGGTCACAAAAATGTAAAAAAAAGTGAAAAAAGTTAAGATAAAAAAAACATTTATCACTGAATAAAAATTAAAAAAATAAAATAAACTACACATATTAGGTATCGCCGCGTCCGTAACGACCTGATCTATAAAATGGTCATGTTACTTTCCCCGCACGGTGAACGCCATAAAAATAAAAAAATAAAAACTATGAGAAAATTGAAATTTTGCCCACCTTACTTCCCAAAAAAGGTAATAAAAGTGATCAAAAAAGTTGCATGTACGCCAAAATAGTACCAATCAAACCGTCATCTCATCCCGCAAAAAATGAGACCCTACTCAAGATAATCGCCCAAAAGCTGAAAAAACTATGGCTCTTAGACTATGGAGACACTAAAACATGATTTTTTTTTTTTCAAAAATGAACTCATTCTGTAAAACTTACATAAATAAAAAAAAAGTATACATATTAGGTATCGCCGCGTCCGTATCGACCGGCTCTATAAAAATATCACATGACCTAACCCCTCAGATGACCACCGTAAAAAAATAAAAATAAAAACAGTGTAAAAAAAGCCATTTTTTGCCATCTTACGTCACAAAAAGTGTAATAGCAAGCGATCAAAAAGTCATATGCACCCCAAAATAGTGCCAATCAAACCGTCATCTCATCCCGCAAAAAATGAGACCCTACTCAAGATAATCGCCCAAAAACTGAAAAAACTATGGCTCTTAGAATATGGAGACACTAAAACATTTTTTTGGTTTTAAAAATGAAGTTATTGTATAAAACTTACATAAATAAAAAAAAATGTATACATATTAGGTATCGCCGCGTCCGCGACAACCTGCTCTATAAAAATACCACATGATCTAACCTGTCAGATGAATGTTGTAAATAACAAAAAAAAAAAACGTGCCAAAAAAGCTATTTCTTGTTACCTTGCTGCACAAAAAGTGTAATATAGAGCAACCAAAAATCATATGTACCCTAAACTAGTACCAACAAAACTGCCACCCTATCCCGTAGTTTCTAAAATGGAGTCACTTTTTTGGAGTTTTTACTCTAGGGGTGCATCAGGGGGGCTTCAAATGGGACATGGTGTAAAAAAAAACAGTCCAGCAAAACCTGCCTTCCAAAAACCGTATGGAATTCCTTTCCTTCTGCGCCCTGCCGTGTGCCCGTACAGCGGTTTACGACCACATATGGGGTGTTTCTGTAAACTACAGAATAAGGGCCATAAATATTGAGTTTTGTTTGGCTGTTAACCCTTGCTTTGTAACTGGAAAAAAAATATTAAAATGGAAAATCTGCCAAAAATGTGAAATTTTGAAATTGTGTCTCTATTTTCCATTAAATCTTGTGCAATACCTAAAGGGTTAACAAAGTTTGTAAAATCAGTTTTGAATAGCTTGAGGGGTGTAGTTTCTTAGATGGGGTCACTTTTATGGAATTTCTAATCTAGGGGTGCATCAGGGGGGCTTCAAATGGGACATGGTGTCAAAAAACCAGTCCAGCAAAATCTGGCTTCCAAAAACCAAACCGCGCACCTTTCACTCTACGCCCTACTGTGTGCCCGTACAGTAGTTTACGACCACATATGGGGTGTTTCTGTAAACGGCAGAGTCAGGGCAATAAAGATACAATCTTGTTTGGCTGTTAACCCTTGCTTTGTTAGTGGAAAAAATGGGTTAAAATTGAAAATTAGGCAAAAAAATGAAATTCTCAAATTTCATCCCCATTTGCCAATAACTCTTGTGCAACACCTAAAGGGTTAACGACGTATGTAAAATCAGTTTTGAATACCTTGAGGGGTGTAGTTTCTTAGATGGGGTCACTTTTAGGGAGTTTCTCCTCTAGGGGTGCATCAGGGGGCTTCAAATGGGACATGGTGTCAAAAAACCAGTCCATAAAAATCAGCCTTCCAAAAACCAAACGGCGCACCTTTCCCTCTACGCCCCGCTGTGTGGCCGTACAGTAGTTTACGGCCACATATTGGGTGTTTCTGTAAACGACAGAGTCAGGGCAATAAAGATACAATCTTGTTTGGCTGTTAACCCTTGCTTTGTTAGTGGAAAAAATGGGTTAAAATGAAAAATTTGACAAAAATATGAAATTCTCAAATTTCCTCCCCATTTGCCAATAACTCTTGTGCAACACCTAAAGGGTTAACAATGTATGCAAAATCAGTTTTGAATACCTTGAGGGGTGTAATTTCTTAGATGGGGTCATTTTTGGGTGGTTTCTATTATGTAAGCCTCGCAAAGTGACTTCAGACCTGAACTGGTCGCTAAAAATTGAGTTTTTGTAAATTTCTGAAAAATTTCAAGATTTGCTTCTAAACTTCTAAGCCTTATAACATCCCCAAAAAATAAAATATCATTCCCAAAACAATTCAAACATGAAGTAGACATATGGGGAATGTAAAGTCATCACAATTTTTTGGGGTATTACTATGTATTACAGAAGTAGAGAAACTGAAACTTTGAAATTTGCTAATTTTTTTCAAATTTTTGGTAAATTAGGTATTTTTTTGTGCAAAAAAAATAATTTTTTTGACTTCATTTTACCAGTGTCATGAAGTACAATATGTGACGAAAAAACAATCTCAGAATGGCCTGGATAAGTCAAAGCGTTTTAAAGTTATGAGCACTTAAAGTGACACTGGTCAGATTTGCAAAAAATGGCCTGGTCCTTAAGGTGAAAATGAGCCCGATCCTTAAGGGGTTAAGTATAATTCGGCCCGGACAGACCGTATGATGACATCTTTCTCATCTCTTTTCCGGGTTTTTGCATAGCCCCGCTACAGAAAGCACTGAAGGATAAAGATGCAAGCATATAATCCCAATTTTTTTATTATACAAATATTCAAAAGAATATCCTCTACAAAAAATCTAAAATTAGTTACGTCTTTGAAGGGGAAATATTAAATTTAATGTTACTGTTATAAGATCGGATTGTATTGTGATTGTATGTGTGTGAGGTCTTAGCAATCAGATATTGGTCAGCTTAGGCTGAGTTCACATCAGCGTTCAGCCTTTCCGTTCTCCTACTCCGTTATAGGAGCAGGAAAACGGAAAGGACGGATTTGGCACATAACTGAGCCGAACGGAGCCTACGGACCCTATAGACTATAATGGGGTCCGTTAGGTTTACGCTCAGAAGATGATTTTGGAGCGGAGACAAAAGTAGTGCATGCAGGATTTTTATCTCTGCTTCAAAAATCTTCCTTTGGGCGGAAACCTAACGGACCCCATTATAGTCTATGGGGCCCGTGGGCTCCGTTTGGCTCAGTTATGTGCCAAAGCCATCCTTTTCCGTTTTCCTGCTCCTATAACGGAGTAGGAGAACGGAAAGGCTGAACGCTGATGTGAACTCAGCCTTAAGCTGCGATGTACCTGTCTAGTTAAGTGATGCTACGGTATTGGGTGTACAGCTGGTTCGCCTCCACGTGGTGCACCCTGTGTAACACTAAATGAACCAGCAAATACTTTTGGTCCGACAAAAAAAGCTCATGGACATAAAGTTTAATCTATATATATTGTGTGTATGGTATATAGTGTGTGGTATATATTGCATGGCAGGAAAATGGACGTGCTATGTGCATGTGATAGATATTTATCTGTTGTCCATACATACATGCTACTGACATAGTGCTGCGAAATAACAAGAATACTCAGTGCACCAATCAATAGTATTTACTATTGGGGGGAGGGTGGGTGGCGGAGGAAAAAAAAATAAAAAATTATATCAATGTAGTTCTTATTCGTATACACGAATATTCAGCAACACTCGATCTACATATAAATAATTTATACATAGATCGAGTGTTGCTAAATATTGTTCTGCCATGCATGCAATATGAAATAAAATGCAGTGCTGTAATACAATATTACTTACAGTGAGAATACATTCTTCTTCTTTTTGAAAGCGAATTCGCACCATTTTCTATCGACGATTTTATTTCAGGCAGACTGCCAAACTCCATTAGTAGCAAAAGCGAAACCGAAACCAGGGCACATGACACGTGATATGATTACTTCATAAGATCGCGTCCTCACGCGATCATTCCTACCGTTCCCGATTTTCGGCTACAAATCGGGAATTCGAATATAAAGATTGATTCCACCCTGCTTCTTGCTATATAGCGAATATTCGAAAAAGATAATGTAGAATAGATCAATTTAGCTTATATAATGCTATAATCTTCTTTGTCTAATAGTTGTAACTTTTTTCTCTTCTGAACTTCAGATTTTAAAAAAATGAAGACTCTTAAAAAAAAGATTATAGCACTATATTAGCTAAATTGCTCTATGGTTGTATTTAGCGAATATTCGCTATTACTATATATCCTTGTTTTAGAATATGACGAATATTCAGAAAAACTAATATTCGTTATTTAGAATATTCGTCTTTTTTTTTTTTTCAACCTGTACAGTTGTTAGCATACTCCTCCCCGACAAGCATCCACGTCACCATGAGAACTCCTGTGGGTTAGAATATATCATCGGATCTGAGTTTTCACGATCTCAGGGAAAACTCATATCCGATACTATATTCTAACCCGCAGGCGTTCCCATGGTGATGGGGACACTTGTTGGGGAGGAGTATGCGAACAACTGTACAGATTGGGAAAAAAAAGACGAATATTCTAAATAACGAATATATTCGCTATAATGCTATATATTCGTTTTTTAGAATATTCGTCAATTTTTTTTTCCATATGAAAACATGATTCCTTCCTGCTTAAGTTGCTTGTGGGCCAATGACTCATTGGCCCACAAGCAATAAGCAGTGAGGAATCATGTTTTCAGATGTTAAAAAATTACGAATATTCGATATAGCGAATATACGGTATAGCACTATATTCGAAATATTCACGAATTCTCGAAGTTGCGATATTCGAAAAAAATAAAAAATGATTCGAACATTTGCACTCAACACTAGTGTAAACCCATTCGTATGTATGCAGAAACTTCATATGTAAGCAGAAATTTTCCATGTGTGAACATACATGCACTCTAGTATGTGTATGTTGTCAGTGCTGATAAATAAGATCCTGTATTATGCCTTGGCAAAGATTAAGAGGGGAGGGGATTTATCATGAGGGTAATATTTTATGTCAGCTTTGCTTGAGTTGTGTTGGCTTTTCACCATATTTACCAAATTCCCCAAAAGTCTATGTTTCAACTTTGAAATATGTTTATCCAAAGTTTCCTTGAAATGGCATGATAATTATGTCGTGACCACAGGGTACCTCACAGCCAGTCAGGTCAGGGATCTGCCTAATTATCATACAACTGATGTTACACCCACCAGAACCCATTAGAGCAAAGATACTATTGATTTTCAGTATTAGGCCGAATGCACACGGCCGTGTTTCACTCGTACGAGTGTATTACTGTAGTGCAGCGGCGGCATGAAGTGCACGGCGTCATAGCAACCAATGACGCTGTGCGGTCCTGCTCTCAGCAGGAATCCAGGCCGTGTTACCACGGACCGCTCACTTGTAACAGCAGAGTGACGTGCAGCGCTACGTGACTCAAGCTTATATAGAGCCTGGGTCACTTGCTGCTCTGGCCAATCACAGTCATGGCATTAATAGGCATGGCTGTGATGGCTTCTAAGGTCAGACAGTTAAACGCTTGTTGATTGGCTGCTCTGCAGCCTTTCAAAAAGCACCGAACACCGAACCCGAAATGTTCGGGTTCGGGTCCGGGGTCCAAAAATCCTAAAGTTCAGTACGAACCCAAACTTTCCAATTCGGGTTCGCTCAACCCTAATTATAATAGACAGACAGACATGAAGCGAGCATGCCACCTCTCACACGTGGCAGTGCTCCCGGCACTTGTGCAACCGTGAAGTGGTCGCCAAAACCAGGCTACTTTAACCAAGTGGTTCCGCCCACTGATGGCCTGTGCAGCTAATCAGCTGAATGCTACTCTGGAGGCAGGTGCGCTCACTGAGACACTCCCCCGGGCAGACGTCAGCTGCACCATATGGAGTCCGGCCCTGTGTACACAGGTACAAATCCTTTCTATTACTGTGATCTAGTATGGTGGATTTATTAACATATCAGGTAATCCCACAATCCTAGTTCCCTAAAATCATTTTTAAGGACCTTCCATCTCCCCCTGACTTTGTCATTGGTGCCAATGTGTACCATGGCCGCCGGGTCTTCCCCAGCCCCACCCAGCAATCTGTTAATCCGATCTGCAATATGCCGAACCTGAGCACCCATTAGAAGAATATGGCTGCCATCCTATTAGTGCACACCAAACCTGTCCTAATCACACAGCAGGACAAGTTACTTCACAAACTGAGGTAAAGAGCTGCCTCATCCTCCTATCTTCTCTACTTGTCAGGGATTATGATACTGAATACGGTTTAATATGATCTTCAGGTGAATCTCTATGGGAATGGAGTTCTTGAGGAGACATTGAGTACAGAAAAAAGGTGAGTTGTGGGTAATGAGCTGCAGTACTTGTATGCAGTCTCCATTACCACAGCCCCATATTACCACAGTCTGTCCTGTCCATCCTCTCTGTACTTCATGTCTCCTCCTGAACTCCATTCAGCTGAAGATCTTATCTGTATTCAGGATCACGATTCCTGACAAGTAGAGCAGAGAGGAGGATGAGGCTGCTCTTTACCTCAGTGTTGTGAAGTTACTTGTCCTCCTGTGTCATAAGGACAGGTTTTTTGTGTACTAATAGAACGGCAGCCATTTTATTTCCCCTGATGATTGCTCCTCAGACAAAACAAGCCATTATAACTAATGAAAGGTATTCAGAAATATTTTTATAATAAAGTAATATTTAGGTATTTTCATTTTCTTAATTCCCAGACAACCCCTTTAAATGTTTCTGCAAATTCCTGGAGTGAGGGTGCAGATTTAACACTTTCAGTTTTTTTTTTGCGTTTTCGTTTTGCGCTTCCAGAGCCATAACTTTTTTATTTGTCTGTTCACATAGCCATATAAGGGTACTTTCCAATGCCACCATTTAATATTGCATATGATGTAGTGGGAAGCAGGAAAAAAATTACAAATGGGGTGAAATTGCAAAAAAAAAAAGAAATTCCACCACAGTTTAAGTTTTTATTTTATTTACGACGTTCGATGTGTGATAAAACTGACCAGTTACTTTTATTCTACAGGTCAGCACAAATCCGGTGATACCTTATTTGTATAGTTTTTCTTGCGTTTTTGAATTAAAAAGTGGGTACAAAATCTTTTTTTTTTTTTTTTTGCCATATTTTGACCGCTATAACTTTTTTGTAATGTGTACGGAACTGTATGGGGGCTAATTTTTTGCGGGGCCATCTGAACTTTTCATTGATACCATTTTGGGGTGTGTATGACTTTTTGAAGACTATTTATAAACTTTTTTTGTAGAAAATGAAGTGACCAAAAACGGCGAATCGGCCATTGCTTTTTTCCATTTTGCTGTTTGACATATGGGGAATATATTTTTATACTATGGGTGTTTTCGCACATCACGGCACCCATGATGTGTATTTTTTTTTGTTATTTTATTTTTATTTTGGGAAAAGGGGTTGATTGGAATTTTTATGTTTTTTTAATAATTTTTTTTAATATTTTTTTTTTACATCCTCCCATAGGGATCTATAGAAATCAATCATTTGATTGCTATTATCATAGGCTCCCATGCACTTGGAATCTATGATGATTTTACTACTTTCCTATGGAGCCCTATTACACGCAAGGCTCAAAAGGAAATACTATGTAGCAGCCTCCTGTCATTCACATAGACAGGGGCTGCTGCACACATGCTCCAGCTCCTCCGATTTCCACACGGTTTTCAATGCGCTCAGATGCTGTGGACAGGATTGACCACGGCATCTGAGGGCAAAATGTCCGCGATTGACATTACTGCCGGTTGCGGACATGAGCTATGGCGCACACGATCAGGCACCATGTTTAAAGACCGTAATCGGGCGTGAAGGGATTAAGATATGGCTATCCAAACCATCATCAGGCATGAAGAGTGGCATTAGCAATGTTCCCTCTCAAAGTAGTAAGGTTTCTCTGCATAAACATGCAAAATATCTTGCTGCCTGACTCCAATGGCCTGGGCAGCCTTATAACTTTGTGCGGCCCCATAGAAATGAATGGGTCCACAATTCCGTTACGCAAAATGCCGAACGGAATTGCGCACGTGTGAATGGAGCTTTACTTGTAAACACAGGCTTAATTATTTTTTGTCTAACGTATATTATATATATTTTTATTTTTATTTTTGTATTTTTATACCATCATTTATATAATTTAAATAAATACCATCAAACATTTTACTTTATATAACAATAAATATCCCCTTATTTACTCCAAATGCGAGTGTGCCATCACAATTCTTTTCTATTTTAATATATCCTTACGGTCTTAGGTGTACCGGTGATTGAGCACCTCTATCCATACTGACCGTCTGGTGAGCCACAGAAACCCTTCTATTTATAAGTACATATACACCTATCTGGTGCGCTCCCAGCCGATCAAATATGGACATTTGGAGTCATATGGAAAACAAATGCAGAAAAATAGACAACTATTCTTTTGATGAACAAAACAATAGCAAACTCACACCAGATGCTACAATATCACTAACAACCACATTCAAAGAATTAGAGAAGCTCCTCCATAAACAACTAAAACACAGATGGGAAATAAAGGCACTAAGCCAATGCCTAGAGAGAGGTCAAATACCAAAAGGGTTGACACTAACAAAAGATCCGGCACAAGATCTCTATAGTATAGAATTCAAAGAAGAATGGGATTCTTTCCTAAAAAAGCAATCATGCTACTTGGTAGAACTAATAATAAAAAGAAGAAAACAACTATTAGAAGAAACCATCACACAAATAGACAAATTAAAAAAATAAAAAAATAAAAAAAATGGAACTATTGCAAAAGGATGAAGAATATCATAAATGGTCAGAGAGAGTATGTAAAGGACTAGACACACTAGAAAAGGAAATAATACATAAGAAAACAAAAAAGCTAAGACATTACCAATATGAAGAACATACCATACAAAACTCTGAATATGACCACTATGACCAATCAGTAGAGTGCACAAATCATATACCATCTAATCACCTACAAAATCACTCAAACAAAGATAAAGGAAGAGACCCAGAAAACACTAAAGAAAAGACAAATAATGGGACCAACAGAAAACAGCACAACCCAGTCTCAGACAATTCTCCCACCCATTACAACGTACCAACCTCCAACAGGTATGAAACATTAGCAACCCCACATTTTTTAGATGTAACTCCCCCCCACCACAAAACCAGACAGAAAGTGACACCATTACCACTCCTAGAGAAAAAATACAATCAGGCACACTCTTCCACTCACGATTACAATCTGAGACACAAACAAAACAGCAAACCGATATACCAACCACGAGACTGTCCAATACAGACACCAATCCTCACATCCAAATCAATATCAGAGGGAAAACCCATCACAACAAACATGGATCCCACCCAAAACACGCACATATCAACGAAGAGAAAGATACGAAGAGGAAGAAGAAGAACACTACTCAAACAGACATCACAACAGATAGAGCAAGAGGACATAATTGTCAATCTGAGTCACATAAACTTAACATCAGATCAGAAAAACCTACTAAATAAGGGACTTAATTTTGCACCAACAACCAATCTAAATAAATTTGCAACGTATATAGGTATAGAAAAATATATCAGAAAATTATGCCTAAAGAAATACCATCTAAAAAACACATTTTCTCCACAGGCACCAGAAAGTGGTGAATTCTTACACACCGCCCTGAAAAAAAAATCAAAACATTTTCCCAGACAAGAAATAAGCCATGAAATCACAACATTTCGTAAAAGCGTAGAGCAAGACATTAGAAAACTAAAAACACATTCAACCTTCAATAATTTAACAAGAAAAGAAAGGGAATCAATGAAACAACTCCAAGCAATGGAAGAGATCACCATCCGACCTGCAGACAAAGGAGGGGCGATAGTCATATTAGACTCCGTTAGCTATAATCAAGAATGCACACGCCAACTCACAGATTGTTCAACATATCAAAAACTAAAACACGATCCCACAGAAGAATACCAAAGAAAACTGATAGAATACTGTAACATAGGCCTAAACGAAGACATACTCTTAGAACGAGAACACAAATTCATCATATCCACCCAAAAAAGATTACCAGCATTCTACTGCATACCTAAATTACACAAAAACCCAATAGCTCCCCCTGGAAGACCCATCATCTCAGGTATAGGATCAATAACATCAAACCTATCGGAATACATAGACAAAATGCTACAACCATATGTGAAAATCATTCCCTCGTATATAAAAGACACCACGGCCATCATTACTACATTAGAAGCAATAGAATACAAGGAAAATTGGACACTCGGCACTCTGGACGTTAATTCCCTATACACAGTAATTGACCATAAACAAGGCATAATAGCACTCAAAAAACATCTAACAGATTATTCACCATTCAAGGCTGATCAAATAGATTTTATCATATCCGGTGTTCACTTCATACTAACACATAACTACTTCATCTTCAATTCTGAATTTTATCAACAACAAGTCGGCACGGCAATGGGCACCAGATTTGCCCCGAGCTACGCCAACATCTTCATGTCCGAATGGGAGCGGGAGATGGTTGGCCCCAGGCTCGGGGGGAGTCTGGTGCTATGGAGAAGATACATAGATGACGTAATTTTCATATGGCAAGACACAGATAGCTCCCTACAGTCATTTTTAAATGAAATTAATGTCAATAATTTAAATCTAAGATTCACATCCAATATAACAAAAACCCAGCTAGAATTCCTTGACTTAAGTATCCAAATAGAAAACACAAAACTAATATGTAGTACATACCAAAAACCGGTAATGAAAAACAACCATATTCTATTCTCCAGTTGTCATCTCCCACAATGGTTAACCAACATTCCAACTAACCAACTCAGAAGTTTAAAAAGAAATTGTACCATTAACACTAAATTCGAAGAAGAAGCCATCCAAATGAAAGAGAAATTCGCAAATAAAAAATACCCAGACAAATTATTAGACAACGCATTAGACAGAGTTAAGAAAATGGACAGATCAGAATTTTTCAGAGAAAAAGAAGAGATAAATATACAACAAAAAGAAGAAGCCAGACTGATCCTACCCTACAATGCCCAACACAAAACCATTGCCAAAATCATTAATAGACATTGACATCACTTACTCAGAGACAAAATCATAGGCCCTCTACTAAAAACCACACCATCTATAGTCTACACAAAAGCCCCCAACTTAGGACTAAAAATAGCTCCTACAATAAAACAAAAAATAAAAAAACCACAAAATAACTGGCTTTCCTTAAAGGGCTTCTTTCGATGTTGACGATGTAGTAATTGCAGAGTGACAAATTTCCCTAAAAAAAACACACAGGTCTGCTCCACACAGAATCCATTTAAAGTACAAATAGAAGAATGCCTAACATGCAACACTACAGACGTCATATACATACTGGAATGCCCATGTCACAAACAATACATCGGAAGAACAAAAAGACAACTGAAAAAAAGAATTTCTGAACACATAGCAAACATCAAAAAAGGATACGAACAACACACACTATCCAAACACTACAAAACACACCATAACAGTGACCCGTCATCTCTCAAATTCATAGCCTTTGAAAAAATCAACAAACCCTGGAGAGGAGGAAATCATATAAACAATATGTCACGACACGAATCTAAGAGAATTTACGAATTTGACACCCTAATGCCCGCAGGTTTAAACGCCGAACTAGAAATTTTTGGATTCTTATAAATGGGGATGTGCCTCTTTGGGAAAGAGAAATAGAGGTCAGGCTGCTTTACCAGCACCTCTATCTCCTCTCCTATTGAGGCCCCTCCCCCTCACACACATCCCATCTCCACTAAGAAGCCCATGGGACCAATAAAATATATGGAATCAAGAAAATTCCTGCGTGAAAGATCATCATAATGACAATTATTAATGAAAATACAAATCAGCAGACCCAGAATATGAAAGAAGAAAGAAAAGACAATTCCCAACCTCAAAACAGCCTAGATATCACAAAAAAATCACAAAAAATCATTAAATCCAATAAAAACGCACAGAAACCGCACCATAAACGCAAGGACCGTGTGAACATCAACATAAAAACCCCTTCCCCTAATGACACATTCATACACAAATCGAAAAATTAGATTAAGCTAATGAACAAAAAAGAAAGATAACGACCATCTATCAGGTTAAACTTGAAATGAGAAAACATATAGTGAAAGACCATTCAAAATACAAGCTATGTATACCATCAAACAAATTCAAACAATTACCTAAACAAGAAACCCACAGAAAAATAGTAAAACATGAAACACATATTTTGTACTATCAATCTTATAAAAAATTAATCTTCATAAAAAATTTTTTAAAAAAATTAAAAGCTTGTTAGGGTTAATCGATACGGACCAACATGACAGGAACACACCTATATCCACAACACAAAGGATTTGATCCCAAAATAACACTATTTTTTAAAAAAACGCACTGAAATCGCACTCTAATATTATTTTTTTTAAAAACGCACTGAAACCGCACAAGAAAAACCGCACGTAGAATATAATACGTTTTAGTGGAAATGGATGATTTTTATCAACTTATAGATGAGACCCTTACTGTAGAAACAGATTCTATATACATTATAATCAAGTTATTCCTAATGGAATATTACTCTATGGGACCCTAAGAATGAATTGTGCCGTTATAAATTCACCTAACTGCAGACAAAATCCAGTCCAGGACTTATATTCAACCCAACAAAATTAGGGCAACACCCCTTAAAGAAGAACGCACTTAAACCCTCACTTGCTCCGGACTCATCACTACGTGACCACTGAGGAAGGGACCAGAAAGTGTCCCGAAACGCGTCTGGTCAGAGGAAGCAGTGAGGACCATAAGGAAATCAGCTATATTGAACTGTAAATCATCGGAAGAAAATACCTACCACCGTGATATTCTTTTAAATTTCCCGCAGCTAAGAAGATTGGCCAATCAGAAAGCAACTATCGTGTGACGTCAGGCTGCATCACCATCACGTGCAGCATCACATGGTAAGGCAAGCGATCACGTGGGACGCCACGCAGGTCCTTGCAGAACGGAAGATACCGTAACTAACTGAAGAGGGGTAAAGTAAATTTTATCTTTTTACTATTCCTCCACAAACAACATATGTACTTTGCCCGCAATAACGGCCATATGTAATAATAATACCGGGACATTTTACATCCAAATCCAAGTGAATTGGAAAACTACTAGGAGAGTCGCTCTTTCTTTAAAAGGCGGACACGAACACTTGGAAATCTGGTGAATACAGAACCTAATATTGCTGTATCTGTACCAGCAACTATTTTATAACTATTTTATATCACGCTCTTAGATCACTTGAATGCTAAGAGTCAACATTGATTTGTTGTGCACAACATATTATACTCAATTGAGCACATATCTTTCTATTTTTTCAATTTTTTCAATCGCTTCAATTTTTTTGCACTGCACTTTTATCCTATTTTACCAATTGGATTTTATATGTGTATATACTGCACCCTTCTCAAGAACATCACTATTTTATTGAAGACAGGCAACATCTATTATTAGGACTTTTTGGACTGTATACTCATTGATTCCAGGACCTTTTTGAAGAACTCTTTGAACATTTTCCAATATTTTTGGACACTACTTTTTATTTTATTTTTAATTGCAATTTTAGGGAACCCCACTCCAGCAATACCCATTGAAATATATACCTCTGTCCAATTTACTCTACCCTAACGTATATTATATATATATATTTTTTTATTTTTATTTTTATTTTTGTATTTTTATACCATCATTTATATAATTTAAATAAATACCATCAAACATTTTACTTTATATAACAATAAATATCCCCTTATTTACTCCAAATGCGAGTGTGCCATCACAATTCTTTTCTATTTTAATTATTTTTTGTCTATAAAGTGCTATTAGGTACACAAATACAATAAATAAGTACATTTCACTTAACAATATAACATAACATCAATTAACTCATTGCAGTAACCCTGTTCTGGAGTTCTGAAAATCACTAGAATCGGATCCTGTATGCTTATCGCTCAATAAAAATTAGGATACACAGGATTCCTGTGCTAGCGATTGGCAGGGGCCCCAATGGTCGAAACCCTGCCTATCAAACACTTCTGCCCTATCCGGTAAATAGGGGATAACTTGATGTAAATAGACAACATCTTTAATCCCTTCTCGACAAATGACGCAATAGTACGTCATGCCGACAGGTGCGTTCCCGTATTTTGACGTACTATTACGTCATGGTGATCAGACGAGCACCGGAGGGGTGCGCGCCCAATCACTGCAGGGGCCTGGCAGTCCCTGGTAGCCGGGCCCCTTCTGTATCCACTGGCATCACTGTACAAGTCGATGCCGGCGGATTAACCCCTTCTATGCCGCGATCAGCGCTGAGCGAGGCATAGAAGGGATTTGCGGCAGGTGAGGGAGCCCATCAGGCTCATTCCCTGCTGTGGCGGGGACCCGATGGGTGAGAAGGCAGCCCGATGCCGTGCAGAGCCTGCCCAATGCCTTGCACGGCATCGGGACATGCCTTCTACGGGTGCTTAGGAGATCCAGCCTCAGACTGGGTCTCCTAGGCAACCTGTTACTGTATTACTCAGTGTAATACACTAACAGGCAATGCATTACAATACATATGTATTGTAATGCATTGCAGAGGGGATCAGACCCCCAAAAGTAAAGTCCCAGAGTGGGACAGAAATAAAGTTTTAAAAAAAAGTCAAAAAAAGAGTTTTTAATAAAAAACAT
Source organism: Bufo bufo (assembly GCF_905171765.1). Lineage (NCBI taxonomy): Eukaryota > Metazoa > Chordata > Amphibia > Anura > Bufonidae > Bufo > Bufo bufo. The sequence continues at coordinate 275,509,432 of NC_053390.1, read as the reverse complement.
AACATTTCAAGTAAAAAAAAGAAAAAACGCCCCTTTCCCCTGATTTTATATAAAAACATACACATATTAGTCCGTAACGACTGGCTCTATAAATATATCACATGATCCAACCCGTCTGATAAACACCGTAAAAAATAAAAACTGTTGAATAAAAAGCAATTTTTGTTACCTTACATCACAAAAAGTGCAACACCAAGCGATTAAAAAGGCGTATGCCCCCCAAGATGGTATTAATAAAACTGTCACCTCATCCTGCAAAAAAAGAGCCCCTACATAAGACAATCACCCAAAAACAAAAAAAATCTATAGCTCTCAGAACATAGAGACACTAAAACATCATTTTTTTATTTCAAAAATGCAATTATTGTGTTAAAGTGAAATAAATAAAAAAGTATACATATTAGGTATCATTGCATCCGTAACAACCAGCTCTATAAAAAAATCACATGAATTAACCCCTCAGATGAACACAGTAAAAATATTTAATAAAAGCAGTGCCAAAAAAAGTAATTTTTTTGTCACCTTACATCACAAAAATTGCAACACCAAGCGATCAAAAAGGCGTATGCCCCCCAAAATGGTGTCAATAAAACCGTCACCTCAACCCGCAAAAAAAGAGCCCCTACCTAAGACAATCACCCAAAAAATAAAAAATATATAGCTTTCGGAACATGGAGACACTAAAACACCATTTTTTTTTGTTTCAAAAATGCAATTATTGTGTTAAAGTGAAATAAATATAAAAAGTATACATATTAGGTATAGCCGCCTCTGTATCAACCAGCTCTATAAAAATATCACATGACTTAACCCCTCAGATGAACACAGTAAAAAAATTAAAATAAAAACAGTGCCAAAAAAGCAATTTTTTTTCAAATTACATAACAAATATTGCAACACAAAGTAATCAAAATGGCGTATGTCCCCCAAAATAGTACCAATCAAACCATAACCTCATCCCGCAAAAAAAATGAGCCCCTGCCTAAGAAAATCGCTCAAAAAGCAATAAATAAAAACAATATGACTCTCAGACAATGGAGACACTAAAATATGATTTTTTTTGCTATTATTGTGTTAAAGTGAAATAAAAAAAAAAAGTAGATATTTTAGATATCGCCGTGTCCGTAACAACCTGCTCCATAAAAATATCACATTAACTAACTCCTCAGGTGAACACTGTAAAAAAAATTCGAAATGAAAATAGTGCCAAAAAAGCCATTATTTGTCATCTAACATCATTTAAAGTGCAACACTAAGCGATCAAAAAGGCATATGCCCCTAAAATAGAACCAATCAAACGTCATCTCATCCGGCAAAAAATTTGCCCCCTACCTAAGACAATCGGTCAAAAAAATAAAAAACTATTGCTCTCAGACTATGGAGACACTAAAACATCATTTTTTGGTTTAAAAAATGCTATTATTGTATAAAACTTAAATAAATAAGAAAAAGTATACATATTAGGTATTGCCACATCCGTGACGATCTGCTCTATAAAAATATCATGTGACCTACTCCCTCAGGTGAACGCTGTAAAAAGAAATAAAAAAAATAAAATTTGGCCACTTTGCCATCATATGTACTCAAAAATGATTTGAATAAAAACGTCAACTTGAGGGGTGTACTTTCTACAATGGGGTCATTTATGGGGGGTTTCTATCATGTAAGCCACACAAAGTGACTTCAGACCTGAACTGGTACTTAACCTGTTACGGACACAGGGCGTACAGGTACGCCCTGATGTCCTGGTACTTAAGGACACAGGGCGTACCTGTACGCTCTGTGTATTTCCGATCACGCCGCATGGCGGGCGGTGATCGGAACCCAGTGCCTGCTCAAAACACTGCCTTCCGGTGACGAGCCTGTGAGATCCAGCCCCCTGGATCTCACAGGCCGGAAGCTGTATGAGTAATACACACAGTATTACTCATACATCCAATGCATTCCAATACAGAAGTATTGGAATGCATTGTAAAAGCGATCAGACCCCCAAAAGTTTAAGTCCTAAAGTGGGACAAAAAAGAAAGTAAAAAAAGTTGAAAAAATAAAGTTTTCCCCCCCAAAAATTAAAAGTTTTAAGTAAAAATAAGCAAAAACGTAATTTTCCCCAAATAAAGTAAAAAACGAATTGTAAAAAAATAGGGGGGAAAATTAGGTATCGACGCGTCCGTATCAACTGGCTCTATAAACATATCACATGACTTAACCCCTCAGATGAACACCGTAAAAAATAATAAATAAAAACTGTGCTAAATAAACCATTTTTTTGTCACCTTACATCACAAAAAGTACAACAGTAAGCGATCGAAAAGGCATATGCCCACCAAAATAGTACCAATCTAACCATCACCTAATTCCACAATAAATGAGCCCCTACCTAAGACAATCGCCCAAAAAATAAATAAACTATGGCTCAGAATATGGAGACACTAAAACATCATTTTTTTTGTATTAAAAAAGCTGTTATTGTGTAAAACTTAAGTCAATTTAAAAAAGTATACATATTAGGTATCGCCACGTCCGTATCGACCGGCTCTATAAAAATATCACATTACCAAACCCCTCAGGTGAACATCGTAAAAAAATAAAAATTAAAACTGTGTAAAAAAAGCTATTTTTGTCATCTTACATCACAAAGTGTAATAGCAAGCGATCAAAAAGTCATATGCACCCCAAAATAGTGCCAATTAAACCGTCATCTCATCCCGCAAAAAATGAGACCCTATCTAAGATAATTGCCCAAAACTGAAAAAAACTATGGCTCTCAGACTATGGAGGCACTAAAACATAATTTTGTTTTGTTTCAAAATGAAATCATTGTATAAAACTTTAACATAAATAAAAAAATTGTATACATATTAGGTATCGCCGCATCCATGACAACCTGCTCTATAAAAATACCACATGATCTAACCTGTCAGATGAATGTTGTAAATAACAAAACAGAAAAACTGTGCCAAAACAGCTATTTCTTGTTATCTTGCCTCACAAAAAGTGTAATATAGAGCAACCAAAAATAATATGTACCCTAAAATAGTACCAAAAAAACTTCCACCCTATCCCATAGTTTCTAAAATAGGGTCACTTTTTTGGAGTTTCTACTCTAGGGGTGCATCAGGGGGGCTTCAAATGGGACAAGGTGTCAAAAAAACTAGTCTAGCAAAATCTGCCTTCCAAAAACCGTATGGCATTCCTTTCCTTCTGCGCCCTGCCGTGTGCCCGTACAGCGGTTTACGACCACATATGGGGTGTTTCTGTAAACTACAGAATCAGGGCCATAAATATTGAGTTTTGTTTGGCTGTTAACCCTTGCTTTGTAACTGGAAAAAAATGATTAAAATGGAAAATTTGCCAAAAATCTCCATTTGCCAATAACTCTTGTGGAACACCTAAAGAGTTAACGACGTTTGTAAAATCATATTTTTTTTTCAATGCTTTATGGAAAAAGAAGTCAATGTTACATATATTACGATAGCAGTATGTGCCGCAGAATGTAACAATATGCTGCATAAAAACAGTAACAATAAAAGTAGTAACAAAATAGATGTAATCTCTGGTTACATAGTTGATTTGTTATTAATTTACTCTTATATCTCTGACAAAGGACATGAAACACAATCAATTAATGGTCACTGTTAAATTGTCTAAAAGAGTCCCATAGTTTCCAAAGGGAACAGAATTTGTCATAGGAGCGGTTCTCCCATGCCGCTATTTCCTCGAATCTGTAAATGGTATCCACCTTATTGACCCAGTGATCAAGTGGCGGAAGGTCAGTGGATATACAGTATCGGCGAACCAGTAGACGTGCAGCCATAAGCAATTTTTTAAACAGTGGTGTGACCCCTGCAGTTGTGTGGGAGGGGGCAAGCCCTAAAAGGGCAATCTGAGGTGAAAGTACAATCTGTGTTTTACAGATTTGATTGCTTTGTTTAAAAATCTCAATCCACCATTTGCAAATTAGTGGGCAGGACCACCAAATATGAAAAAATTTGCCTCCTTTCTCTCCACATCTCCAACAGGCGTCAGATCCTGTTTCGCTGTATCTACAGGTAATTTCAGGGGTTCTATACCACCTAGTAAGGATTTTATATCCATTTTCTTGTATTTTAACACACCTGGACAAGGTATAGATTGTCCTGTGTAGTCTGAGTAGGTCATCACTGGAGAATGAAACATCTAGATCCCTTTCCCAAGCTGCAGTGAAGACTAGTTTTGGAGTATACGTCGGAGAACTAAGATTTTTATATAACTGAGAAATTAATTTTCTCGGATTGGGTTGTGAGCGGATTAGGCTCTCAAACCAAGTTAAGGGTCTTAATAAGGCCTGATAGGGTACAGGTTTAGCTATGTTAGTTTGGAGAAAGGAGTAAAGGGATGGAAAGGGTCGAGCTTCAGGAAATAGGGAGATAAAAACTTCCTTGTTAGCCATCTTACCTTCCTCTCCAAATAGGGAGAGTACCGGGACATTAGAGTATCGGATAGATGGAGGGATACTTTGTTTTAGTTCTGGAGGGGCTAAATCAATTAAGTCTCTCACTTGAATAAGGGGGGAGGGCAGAGGGATGCCCTTATCGGACTTTTGGAATTGCTGCCATGCTTCCAGCGTAGCTTTAATACTTGAACTAATACATTTTTTGCTCATTTGGTTCCTTTGGGGATGAACTAGAAGAACTCTAAAATAGGATTGAATCAGGGAGGTTTCCATATTAATCCATGACTTATGAGGGGTCTCTCTGAACCAGTCTACAACTCTGGTTAGTAGAATAGCTGTGTTGTAGAGTGGGTGGTTCGGAAGGTTAATACCTCCAAATGGTTTAGGTTTATGTAAGATTGAAAGGAGTATACAAGCTTTTTTACGGCACCAGATAAAGGAGCGTATTTCTTTAGTGAGGGATTGAAAGTAGGAGTTGGGAATAGGAAGAGGTAAGACTTGTAGGTAGTTAAGTCTTGGAAGGACTAAAGAAGTAAATATGTTTTTGCGACCAAACCAAGAAAGTGTTTGGAGGTGGAGGTTGTTTAGTTGATTTTGCATAGAGTGCAGTAGAGGGACATAGTTGAGTTGAAATCATTTTGACAGATCAGTGCCTATTTTGACTCCTAGGTATGTAATGTGCGTGGTATCCCAATTAAAGGGGGAATGGGCAGAAAGGTTATTTTTGGTACGGGTACTCAAACCTATGCTCAAGATGTGTGATTTCTTCATATTTATTTTAAAATTGGAGAGTGGGATATGTTTTTCTAATAAATAATAAATGATAGGTAAAGAAACTCTAGGGTTGGAGGTGAAGAGCAGGAGATCGTCGGCAAAAGCCGCAGCCTTGTGTTCATGGTTTCCTAATTTGATGCCTTCTATTATATCATTTTGTTGAATAGATTGAAGGAGTGGTCCCATAGTCATCACGAAGACCAGAGGGGAGAGTGGGCACCCTTGTCGCGTTCCGTTCCTAATAGGAAAGGAGGGGGAGATAGTCTCATTCACCAGCACCGACGCCGAGGCATTTGTATACATGGAGAAAACTGCTTCAACATAAGGTATAGATAGGCCAAACTTCATAAGCGTAAGGCGTAAGAAGTCCCAGCTGATTCTATCAAAGGCCTTTTCGGCGTCGGTGCTAAGAAGAGCTAGAGGGCGAGAGACTTTAGTAGCGTGATGTATGGCATTAAGTACTCTGACTGAATTATCTTTGCCCTCCCTGCCAACCACGAATCCCGTCTGGTCTCCATGAATCAAAGAAGGCAATATAGGGGAGAGATGGTTGGCTAACATTTTAGCCAGGAGTTTTAGGTCTAGGTTCAATAGCGAAATGGGGCGGTAATTGGCACAATGCAGTGAGTCTTTCCCCTCTTTGGGGATAATGGTGATATGGGCTCTCGTCATGTCTGATGTGAGAGGAATGCCTTTAAGAGACTGGTTACAGATAGTCAGGAGATGGGGGGTGAGGATTTCACTGAATGTGCTATAGTAAAAAGCTGGAAGACCGTCTGGGCCTGGGGCTTTATTTTTTGGTAATTGTTTGATAGCAGCGTTAAGTTCATCAGATGAAAAGGGGGTCTCTAGGATTTTCTTTTGGGAAGGGGAAAGTCTGGGGAGTGAGATTGTACCTAGGAACCTATTGATGGCCTCTGTGTTAGAAGGTAAATCTATTGGAGGAGCTGTTTGGGGTAGATTATATAGCGAATGATAGAAAGTTTGAAATTGAATGGCGATGTCTTTAGATGTTGCCGCAATTTCTCCATTTTCGTTATAAATTTTGCAGATATGGTTAAGTGATTTTCTTTGTATTATCCTATTCATGATAAATTTGGATGCTTTGTCGCCGTGGGCAAAGTATTTGAATTGTAAATTTAGGAAGAATTTGGCCGATTTTGCGTTCAGGATATTTTTTAATTCTGCACGTAGTGAATTAAGCTTAGAAAGTGGATGTTCTGAAAGGGACTTTTTATGAAGGGATTCTATTTTCCGAATTTCCAAAAGGAGAGAGTCAATTTTGGCCAATCTCTGTTTTTTAATGTGGGAGCCTAAACTAATGAAGTGGCCCCGGATGAATGCCTTAAGGGTATCCCAGAGAATATGGGGGGAGGTGTCAGGGAGAGCGTTTATAGTAAAGAAATCCGTGAGGGCTTTTAGGACATTGGCTTTATTTTTGTTTGAGGAGATCAATTGTTCGTTGAGTCTCCATTTAGATATCTTAGGGGAAATCTGAGGGATTGAAATAGTCATAAATACCGGGGCAGTGGTCAGAGAGATGAATAGAATCTATGAATGTGTAAGAGCATAATTGGAGATGTTTTTTTGGAGAGTAATATGTAATCCAGTCTCTGGTAGGAACCATGAGCATTTGAAAAGAAGGTATAATCTTTTTCATTGGGGTTAGATAGCCTCCAGACGTCAACCAGGCTCAAGTTATGGAAGTTATTACATATGGAGTTAAGAGTTCTCTGTGATAAAGCAGATCTTTGTGTTGAGGAATCTAAGATAGGATTCAAAGCGACATTGAAGTCGCCGCCCATAATGACAATACCTTCCTGGAAGGATTCTATAATTGGAAAAATATTATTGAACCAAAGAGCCTGGGTAACATTGGAAGCGTAAATGTTTATAAAAGTGTACATATGATTGGCTATATGACCTTTTAACATTATGTATCTTCAATCAGCATCTTGGATATGAGAGCAGTATTGGAATGGCGTGTTTTTGCTGAATCCAATGCTAACCCCCTTGGAAGCTGAGGAATTAGATCCACAATGGAACCATGTAGGGAAAGTGGAGCGAGATAGGTCTGGGTAACAGTTACATTTAAAGTGAGTTTCTTGCAAGAAAAGGATAGAAGCATTCCTCTTTTCTAAGAGAGAGAAGATCTGGCACCTTTTAGAGGGGGCATTGAAGCTTTTTACATTAAAAGATGTTACCGTTAAATCTGCCATTTCGCTTCATTTTGTGTCGTGGGCCACAACGGATCCAACCTCAGAGGCAAAAGGCTATGCGTCAGGGAAGGACATTTAACGTATCTATGAGTAAACACATTGTCAGCGATTAGAGAGTACTGAAACTGAGAGTAAATGCTAGGGTAATCAGAGAGGCATCTATACATCAAACTTGTGAAAAGTAAACTGAAACAATAGGAAAAAGATAGAAATGCATGAGAACATTGATGCGCTAGTGCGCAAGACATCAAATAGATGAGTAAGGGGGGAATTACACTTATACATGAAAATCACCCTATGACATGCTATTGATCCCGGTGAGGACGATATGAGAGTTGAGAAAAAAGAAAACAGAGGGAGGGAGGTATGGTAAGGTTAAGGGAAAAGGGAGGAGAGTGAGGGAAGAGATAGTGAAATGGTTAAATCCTACTAGGAGGATCGGAGAGGTATTGGCTGAATCCAACATAAAATAGATAGAAGCGAAAGTTCATCTCACTCTCCCAAGGGTAGTCTTCTAGGCGTTGAGTATGAGGCGTCTCTTCTGGCCTTGGAGGTTCTTGGGGTATGTTGTTTTTCTCATAGGTTGGGAGCGGGTAGATCCGGAAGAGATGATAAGTTCTGGACCATGTCCCAGTTTTGAATATCCAGAGGGCTGATGTTTAAGTGGTCGTAGGCTTTGTCCAGATCAGCAAACAAAGAGATGTTCATCCTGTGACCTTCGTAAAAAAAAATGACAGTCCAAACGGGAAAGACCATCTGTATGGCATGTTTTGTGATCTGAGCCAATCCGTCAGAGGTTTCAGGGATCTCCTTTTTTTTATGTGGTTTGAGCAAGATTTTGGAAGACAGATATGTTGTAACCGTCCCATGAGATCTCTCTGACTGAGCGAGCTTTAGATAGGATAGCTTCTTTGACCTGGAAGCTTAAAAATGTGCAGATAATGTCCCTTGGTGGGGCTGATGTCGCTGGTTTAGGCCTAAGGGCTCTATGTGCCCTTTCAAGGATCACTTCATGGCCAGAATCGGGGCCCAATATGGAAAGACAGATTTGAGTAATGGTGTGCGGGATATCGCTTGTGGCTATTGATTCTGGTACACCGCGGAAGCGCAGATTGTTACGCCTCCCGCAATTTTCCTGATCCTCAATGGCACAATATAGAGAGTTTAGATTACTTTGAATAGAAGCTAAGTGTTTTGCAACTCCCATTTGGTGTTTCACCAGGACCGCTTGCGATTCTTCCAGGGTCTCGACTCTTCTTCTGATTTGCCGGACATCCTGTTTGATCGCTGATAGATTCGTGCTCAAGGGTTCTAGTGCAGCGGCCAGAGAAGAGGTTAGAGCATCTTTGAGGTAAGATCTGGAGATAGGAAGGCTATATATTTCACCCTCACCCTCCGGTGTTGATTCCGGCTCTCTCTGGATGCGGCTGGAGTCGCGTGGTGAGACTGGCGCCATCTTGTTGTCTCGAGCTACATAAGCTGCGGCGGCTTTTTTAACAAATTTATCCATGTCGCCTTTGCTCACCGATGGCTTGTGTTGTTCTGAGGTGTCACCGGACTTGGAGCCACCGATTTTCACCATGTTTGGATCTCTAGTCGGATTAAAGAAGCTGTTAGGGCGATGTTAAGTACGGAGCAGCACTTTCAGGCAGCCAACCACTGCAGGCGCTAGCCTGTAAAATCAGTTTTGAATACCTTGAGGGGTGTAGTTTCTTAGATGGGGTCACTTTTAGGGAGTTTCTACTCTAGAGGTGCATCAGGAGGGCTTCAAATGGGACATGGTGTAAAAGAAAACAGTCCAGCAAAATCTGCCTTCCAAAAACCGTATGGCATTCCTTTCCTTCTGCGCCCTGCCGTGTGCCCGTACAGCAGTTTACAACCACATATGGGGTGTTTCTGTAAACTACTGAATCAGGGCCATAAATATTGAGTTTTGTTTGGCTGTTAACCCTTGCTTTGTAACAAAAAAAAAGAAGGAATATCTGGCAAAAAAGTGAAATTTTGAAATTTCAAGATTTACTCCTAAACTTCTAAGCCTTGTAATGTCCCAAAATGATCCTAACATGAAGTAGACATATGGGAAATGTAAAGCAATAACTATTTTTGTAGGTATTAATATGTATTATAGAAGTAGAGAAATTGAAACTTGGAAATTTGCTAATTTTAAAAATTTTGGGAAAATTTGGTATTTTTTTATAAATAAAAATGATTTATTTTTTTTACTCCATTTTGCCAGTGTCATGAAGTACAATATGTGATGAAAAAACAATCTCAGAATGGCCTGGATAAGTCAAAGCGTGCCGGCTCGGCGGCGCACACTGGTGAACAGTATTTCCGGCCACTGCTTATGTCGGAACTTACATGGGCAGTAATAAGCGCACATTTGATATACCCAGCCCGCTCTTCCTTTCTTCATTCCTCCCACTGACCAGCTGAGCGGAAGGTTGCCGCCCCCACGCCCCACTCTGCCGCCTCGACACAGGTGAAATCGACTATTATCAGTGATTATTATGTGTATATATGCACCTATGTGCCATTCAGGAACAGGCACCCCTGAGGAAGCCAGCAGAGCCTGGCGATACACGTTGGGCTTTTTCTGACCACCACACATACCCCCACCATGCTATTCTAAATGATAAGTATTGTAGCTTTCCATTTTTTCATTGTTGATGGATTACATGTATTTTCAGCTGCTGTTTATCTGCATATGTGGGGGAATGTTCATGCATTTGTGGTGAGTCAGGGGGACATGTGTTTATATTTAGTTCACATGGCCCAGATTCATTGTATACAATGTTTTTAATTCATTCTCTGTTGTGTCTGTTGCTTTAAATAAATTTGATATTTTTATAGATGTGCGGCTACTATCTCGGTATTCTTTTTTCTCTTCTGTGTATCTCAAAGCGTTTTAAAGTTATCACCACTTAAAGTGACACTGGTCAGATTTTAAAAAAAATGGCCTGGTCCTTAAGGTGAAATAAGGCTGTGTCCTTAAGGAGTTAAAAAATGGGTTTAGGAATTTTTTTTAAACTTTTTATAATTGCTTCTAAAATTCTAAGCCTTCTAATGTCCCCAAAAAAATGACATTTACAAAATGATGCAAACATAAAGTAGACATATGGGGAATGTTAAGTAATAAATATTTTATGAGGTATTACTTTCTGTCTTGAAAGCAGAGAAATAGAAATTTTGAAAATTACAAATTTTTCAAAATTTTGGGTAAATTTGTGATTTTTTCATAAATAAAGGTGAATTATATTGACTCAAATTTATGACTGTCATGAAGTACAATGTGTCACGAGAAAACTGTCTTAGAATGGCTTGGATAAATAAAAGCATTCCAAAGTTATTACCACATAAAATGACACATGTCAGATTTGCAAAAAATGACAGGAAGAAAAGGAACATCTCTCGGCGCAAGGAACCAACCAGAGGTAGACGGTGAATCTTCAAGAGTTTTATTGCAATCACAAGTGTGATTGCAATAAAACTCTTGAAGATTCACCGTCTACCTCTGGTTGGTTCCTTGCGCCGAGAGATGTTCCTTTTCTTCCTGTCATTTTAATCCTCCGTGTGGGCCTAGGCACGCTCATCCGAGGACATCTACATCTGTGGCTGCATACCAACCTTCATATTGGGGATAAAATCATCTCCCACATGCCTACATTAGCGTTGTGCCTATAATTAAGGCGAGCCTCCCAAATTGGGATTTAATCTGAATTTCCAAACGTTTTTACCCTATGGTGCGCCCTCTCTCTTTTGTTTACACAGTAAACAACTTGCCTTTATACAGATTTGCAAAAAATGGCCTGGGCAGGAAGGTGAAAACTTTCCGGGGTAGAAGGGGTTAAGTATTAGAGCCAGAGCTTTGTCTATCAGTAATCAAATTGTTAAATCCTTCTCAGTTTTGTTCTATGATACATTGATTGTGATTGATTTTCAATCTGTAAGACTGAATTCATTCAAACTCTCACAAAAAGTATCTACATTGTAATGCTTGGCAAGTGGTTTCTATTGAACAAAAACAATAACAAGCGTGCAGTGTAGCATGAAGAGGCTTCACAAACAACCCTGTTGTTTCTCTAGATAATTAACATTCTTTTAATAGGTTTAGTGGGATCATTTTCAGATGTTCTATGCATCTTGCTGGCAGGTGTGATAACTCAGATTTGTAATCACAATAATATCCCCTTGTCTCTCCAACATGAGGTTGAACTGTGAAAATAAAAAGAGATCCTCTTCAAGAGTAAGGAGCCTAGTAAACAGGCAGACATTTTTTCATTAAAGGGCAGAAGGTTTAGCGAGTCTTTTGTGTATAAAAGTCGTTGAATTATATGAAATAGTAATTGCTATAAATTTTTAACAGTCTGATCGTTATTATGATGGTAGCTTCTTTGCCTCTAGATAACTTCCACTTTTAATGACTGGTAGGTTTCTGAATAGACAAAGGCACATGGTGTTGACTATTGATAATCTTTTAATCAGGCATAATTGTCAGATCCACCAGAAATGAACAATTTATCTCTTGTCTTTCGATCTCTGCATACTATCACATCTCCTCTTTTCTGGTTTTAGCTTCAAAACTGCATCAGAAAGCCTTAGCAAAACCCCTTCACAACACAGTTATCAGCTTAAAGGGGTTGTCCCATGAAAAATATTCTACAGTTTTCAAACTAGCACCTGGATCTGAAAACTTTTGTAATTGCATGTAATTAAACATTTTGTATAGCTGCTGAGTTATTCAATAAAATTGATATGTATAGTGCCTCCTGCTCTTTGTTTTTTTTGTAATTTCTTTATCTGGCTCTCTAAGATGGCTGCACATGCTCAGTTTCATCCTTCAACTGCCTCCTGAGCTGTGATAGGGAGAGCTAAGACACGCCCCCTTAGCTCCAGCAGAAAAGACACTCCTCTTGAGCTGCTAGATTGATATAAATCTAGCAGAGCAATGAATGGGGAGATCTCTGGATCCATGTGATGTACAGGGCTGGTTCTAGGTTTGTTAGAAAGAGATTATCATGTACTATATGATGTCTGATGATGATTTAAATTTTTTGCAATAATCATAAAATAACCCCTTGAAGGACTGAGTGTAATTTTTGCATATAAGTTGCTAATATCTTTGGAATTCTTTTACTTATCCAACAGATTCTGAGACTGTTTTCTTGAGACATGTGTTAGTGGTAAAGTTAGGTCGATATGTTCAACCTTTCTTTTTTTTTTATTCCAAATTTATGGACAATGTGGAAAAACGTGCAATTTTCTACATTTGAATTTCTCTGCTTTTAAGACAGTGATACCTCCAAAAATAGTTATTAATTAATATTCACAATATGTCTACATTATGTTATAATCATTTAGTAACTGTCCAGTGGCTTAGAATTTTAGAGGCAATTTTTTAAATTTTCGAGAACATTTCCAAAACGTACTTTTTAAGTATCAATTTAGTTTTGAACTTATTTTGAGGCGCTTACATAATAGAAACTACCCATAAATGATGGCAATTTTAGAACTACACCCCTCAAATTATTCAAAACTGGTAGAGACATAACAGGTAAGTTATTTGGAGTATGAAAGTGTGTGTTGTGAGGGACGCAATCAGGAAGGCTTTTAGGGAGCGGAAGGGTATGGTAGATTGTTCCATTTGCACCCAGTTAAGAGAAGTGTTATCTTCCCACCATTTCTTCAATTGAACCATCTGGATGGCCAAAATGTAGTCATATGTGTGTGGGAGACCTAGGCCTCTGCAGTGTTTATGCCTCTGTAGTATCTAGGCTGCTACTCTCTGCTTTGAGAATGCCAAATGAAAGTGTTTAGTAACTTGGTAGCTTCTGAAGGATGCTCTGATGTGGAGGAGATGGGTAAAGCACAAAAGATATAAAGAAGTTTAGCTAGTGTGGACATTTGAAATGATGCTATGTGTGCAATCCTGAAGATTTCCAAGGTAGAGTAGTGTCTCATCTCCTGTTCTATTTACTTTAACAATGGGAGGTAATTGGCTTTGTATAAGAATTGTATCAAGTGGGTTTTGGTGGATTCCTAGATATATTATGGATGATGACTGCCAATCTAAGGTATATTTCCTCCTCATATTGGAGCGTACTTGGGGGTTTATGTTAAGTGGGAGTATCTGTAACTTGTCAAGGTTTAGTTTATAATAAGAGAGGTTCCCAAATTCTTGGATTACTGCAAAAGAGTGGTACAGTGAGACATCTGGATTTGTTAGGGAGAGAATAATATCATCATCAAATAAAGAAATCTTGTGTGTAGTTGATCCCATTTGTATAGCCTCAATATTATTTGTTGTAAAATTGCTTGGGCTTGTGGTTCAATGGTAAGTACAGGGGACAGCGGGCACCCCTGACGAGTGCCATTAGTAATTTCAAAGGGGTCTGAGAGCACTCCATTTGCTAAAACTCTAGCTGAAGGTTGATAATACAGTGTTTTAATGGCATCTGCAATGTACCCAACAAACCTAGCCGTTCCAAGACTGAAAAAGCGAAGGACCAATTAATACAGTTAAACGCCTTTTCGGCATCCATAGCAACTAAAAGTGCAGGGTTCTTAGAGCATTCTGTTTTATCAATAAGGTTCAGGAGGGGGGCGGAGCTAGCCACACACTGTGATGGCTGCCTGATTACAGAGCTCCTCACTGCAGCTGCTGCCTATTCCAGAATAACGGGCTTATACACTAAAAAACATGGTGAAAACTGCTCAGGAACGGTCAGTGAACAGACAAGGAACACGAGAGCTGGAAAGAATCAGCCAGAGATGGAAAAATTCCGTCATGCAGAAACAAAATGCCGCCTGGAACTACCAGACTTACCGCCACACATGAGGAATCAGACAGAGAAAGCTCATGCGCCATGTCAGAGAGCGTGGGGGACACCGAAGACTTACCCCTCTCCAGATTCTTTTTCAAAAAGACCTGTACAAGGCCCAATCTCCATTGCAATGAGATATAGTGGACATTAAAACCGATATCAAGCAGATTGGTAACAAAGCAGTCGCTTTAGAGGATGCCCAGTCCGCCATTATACAACACAGTGAGTCAGTACAATCTTTATTACACTCCTATCAATCACATCTCAATACAGCTCTCTTGCAAATTGAAGACCATGAGAATAGAAGCAGGAGAAAAAATATTTGCATAAGGATACTGGAGGAAGTCTTCACTGAAGGGCTGCTGCAGGCAGTATCTGCCATCTTTTCCTCTTTAGTAGGTGTAGAGAAAGCCTCCTCAATAGTGGTGGAGAGGGACCATAGAGCCCTGAGGCTCTGACCCCCCTCCGGAGGGCCACTGAGAGATGTCATCTGCGGCCTGTTAAACTACTTGGACACAGCGGCCTTGCTACAAGCAGCCAGGGACATGAGGGGCATAGCATATAATGGAGCCACAATCCAGATATTCCAAGACCTGGCCCTGAGTACATTGGCCAAACATTGTGCCTTAAAACCGCTTACAGATGCCCTCAGGGCACATAAGCTCCCAGTGAGATGGCTGTTTCCCTTTGGATTAGCCACAGCCAAAGACGGCCAACAAATTATCATCAGAACACCTTATGATCTGACAGAGGCATCTGAAAAACTGGGCATTTCCCCGTGGAGGTGTCTCCGTGGCTACCAATACCCACATATTTGCCAGACCTTCCTAAAACACCATCCTGGCAAGTGGTCCGTAAAGTCAAGCCTTCCAAGACCAAAAATATCTAACATGATGGGACCGTCACCTGATTTCCTCTGAACCCACAGTGGAAAGTGGAATGTCTTGCTACATGGGACACAGGAGGCCCTGAGTAACCTGGTCCATATATCCTTTGAAGTGACAAGAGCAGCTGGCAGTGGACTATAGTTTTGCTATAGTTTATTTACTTTTGAGTTTATGCACCCAATATGGCCACCTCCTTGTTTGTCATCTGGCACCAGGAGATCGCCATGCTATCCTTTTAATGCAAAAACTGTACTGACTTACAGCTCAAGTCCACTTCTTTCTATTAAATTGATTTGTTCTCTTTAAAGCTTGCTGCTAATGGCTTTTCTCCCTCCCCACCAGGTGCGCTCCGTCTCCCCGGGTCAGCACTTCGCAGGCCCATCCAAAACTAAGATTGCTGGGGCCTTGCTGTGGTGCTTGCCCTGGGAGATGGATGCACCTTTTGTGCTTCTCACACTCCTAGCAATATAGTGCAGAATACTTGAATGTCGATCTTATGTATATTTGTTCTTGTTCTTTAGAGCCTGTGGTGGTGCCGTATTATTATATAACACACTGATGTATGATGGCTCAATTACATATCTGGTCACTTATAGTGTTGATCACGAATATTAGAATTTCGAATTTTTATCGCGAATATAGGTACTTCGAAAATTCACGAATATTTCGAATATAGTTACATATATTCGTAATTTCGAATATTCGATTTTTTCGATTTTTTTTTTTCGATTTTTTTTTTTATCAGTACACATGATCCCTCACTGCTTCTAGCTTGTGGGCCAATAAGAAGGCTGCAATATACTTGACTTTAGGAGTAGTAGTGTTTGCAAATTTTGCTCTATATTCGTTTTTTTTGAATATTCGCTATATTGCTATATATTCTTGTTTTAGAATATTACGAATATTTGAAAAAACAAAGTTATAGCACTATAGAGAATATTCGAAAAAAATCGAATATAGAGCAATTTAGCTAATATAGTGCTATAATCTTCTTTGTCTAATAATTGTAAATTGAAAAATTCTCAATAAAAAATTCGAATCCGAAAATTCGAATTCCGAAAATTCGCATATTACACAATCATTACCTTTCCGATTTTTCAAGTAAAGAAAAAAAAAGCGAATTTTCGAATTTGAAAATTTTCTACGAATATTCTACAAAATATTCGCGAAATATCGCGAATTCGAATATGACCCCTGCCGCTCATCACTAGTCACTTAATGTTAACGGTCTAAATGCTCCACAAAAGCGTGGACAAGTGTTCAGCTTACTACATAAACAAAAAGCAGACATTGTGCTCTGGCAGGAGACCCATTTTCGCCACAACCATATACCTAAACTCCCTTCATTGGGATACTCCCACTGGTTCCACTCTACCCACTACTCAGCCTCTAGAGGCATATCGATAGCAATTAGAGATTCTATTCCCTTTCAATTGACAAAATCTTATATAGATCCAGAAGGTAGACTGTTAATTATGCGGGGTCTACTCTATAATACAAAAATCACCATTGCCAATATGTACAGTACGCACCCAATAAAAACCAAGTTTCCTGGATTCTAACTGCCTTGAGGACACTGAAAGAGTATGCTGAGAGAGTGATAATCATAGGGCGGGACCTAGATTTTCAAAGAGACAAATGCTGAAACTAAAAATGGCGCTAGCTGAAGCACACTTGATTGCTATATGGAGGCTGACGCTTCTGAGAAGGATTATACCTACTTCTCCACAGTACATAAATCATACCACCGCATCAATTATTTATTTGTGTCGGAGCCTCAAATGTAGTCAATTCGCAAAGTAGACATAGCAGCTATAGTCATCTCTGACCATGCACCAGTTCTGATGTCTCTCTCACTTAAATGCTCACCCCTCAGGGCATAGACATGGAGACTCAACAACATCTTATTGGAATCTCCAGTGTATATACAAGACCTGGGCACAAAATTAGACAAATATTTTAGTCTCAATACTAGCCCCAAATTGTCCAAGCCTATGGTCTGGGAGGCACGCAAGGCGTACATCAAGGGAGAACTTATAGCACTGGGCACCCATATTAAAAAGCAATGCATGAAAGAACTCAACTCCCTTATGGCCCAGATTCAGACACTGAGAGGCTTCATAAGACCTCAATCTGAAACACACCTATCAGCATTGAACTCACTGAGACAAAGGCCTCTTTCACACAACCGTTTTTTTTTTTCCTGTTTACGGGCTGTTTTTTGCATTCCGCATAAGGTCCGTATTCGTAACCAATCATTTTAATGGATCCGCAAAAAAACGGAATTTACTGCGTATAAATTCCGTTTCCGTATTTCCGTTTTTCCGCTCCGTTGAAAGATAGAGCATGTCCTATTATTGCCTGCAAATCACGTTCCATAGCTCCATTCAAGTCAATGGGTCCGCAAAAAAAACGAAACACATATGGAAATGCACCTGCATGTCTTCCGTATCCATTCCGTTTTTGCGTAACCATCTATTGAAAATTTTATGCCCAGCCCAATTTTTTCTATGTAATTACTGTATACTGTATATGCCATACGGAAAAACGGAACGGAAAAAGGAACAGAAATGGAAACACAACGTAAACAAAAAACAGAACAACGGATCCATGAAAAACCGTCCGCAAAACACTGAAAAAGCCATATGGTCGTGTGAACGAGGCCAAAAAGTCAAAGATCTGCTTAACATCAAAGCAGCCAAATCCCTGCAGCTTTTAAAATATATGCCCATGGTGAAAAAAGGAATAAAATAATGTCTCATGGGTAAAGACCTTTGTATCTGCAATTAAACCGCTTGGTTTTCACAGGACCACTACAACTCTGTCTATAGCAAAGGCTTTTCAGGCATACTACGCCAAACTTTACAATCTTTCAGCGCAAGCGACTGATGATCATAAAGCCAATGATCCATCAACATCAATAATATCCTGTTTTCTTCATTCCATTAAATCTCTCAGCCTATCCACAGCGGAACAAGAAGCACTATTAACCCCTTTTAAACTCACAGAACTGGAAAAAGTGCTAAACTCAATCCCCTCAGGGAAAAGCCCAGGCCCAGATGGGTTACCAATTATATACTATAAGAAGCTCAGGAAGCATTTGATGCCATATTTCTTGGAGGTATGTAATTCCCTCCTTCGGGGCGCATCTCTACCACCGCAGGCCTTGACAGCAAACATCACAATCCTCCATAAGGTGGACAAAGATCCTGAGGATTATGGGAGTTATAGACCTATATCACTACTCAATTGCGATCTTAAGTGGTGGTCAAAGCTACTGGCACACAGAATAGCCCCTCTTTTACCTACACTTATAGACCCAGAACAGGTGGGGTTTGTGCCTGAAAGAGAGTGAAAACATAATGTATGGAGGGGGGCTCATATAATATATGCCGCAAAGCAGGGGAAACTACCTCTTATGCTTCTTGGTACTGATGCCGAGAAGGCATTTATGACCAAAACTATGAGAAAGGGTCCATTCACACATCTATATTTTTCCTTTCCAGATATTCGTTCTATTTTTTTCCGATCCATCTTTCCGCAAAAACCTTCCATTTTTTTTCAAATGTGCATCCGTTCCGTTTTTCCGCAAAAAAAACTGATTGCAGAAAAGATGTTGCTGGGGTACCAACAGAAAAAAATTAATAAAAAAAGTTATAAATCAGAGCACATGTGATTGCCATTTTATTGTGCTTTTGGTGTCGTACAGAGCTGTGTGAGAAAACTTTGCTTGGCTAGCATTGATTTCTACCTATTCTAAGCGAACATCATGGCAGAAGACCTTCTGAATTAAGTATTATTTCGATGGCGATTTGGACGGCAGTCTGCGATGCTGGATGAAGAACCGGGGAGGAAGAGGAGACAGCAGTGGGTCCATCCCATTTGTTGCTCAACGCCTTCACAAAGGACAGTTCCATACCTTATATACAATGAGCTGCGACAGGACCCCATGAAGTTTAAAAATTATTGCCGCATGTCCATGGAAGCATTTGATCATCTGCTGGTCTGTCTTCATCCGGACTTGACTTTCATAGACACAAGGATGAGGTGCTGCATATTAGCTGAACAAAGATTGATTGTCACCTTGAGATAAGTGAATATAATTAATGAAAAAGAATATTAAAACTTTTGTTTTCTTTTAGATTACTTGCTACAAGAAACTCTTTTGCTTCATTGCATTATGAGTTTCCCCTTGAAATCTTAACAATCTCTGGGATCGTCTGTCACACCTGCAAAGTGATCTGGCAGCAACTCAGAGAAGCGGTGATGCCTACCCTCAAGGCAGAAGATTGGCTTAGTATCGCTGAGGGATTTTACAAATCAGCGCAGTTTCCTAACTGCCTTGGGGCAGTGGACGGTAAGCATATCCGTGTGAAGAAGCTGCCTCACTCAGAGTCCCGATACTTCAATTGCAAATAATATTTTTCTGTGGTGCTGATGGCCTTGGCTGACAGTAATTACAGGTTTGTAATTGTGGATATCGGGGCCTATGGGAGCATTTCAGATGCCCGCATCTTTAGTGCTTCCAGAATGGGTGAACGGCTTCACACAAACCAGCTTGCCCTGCCAGAGCCCAGTAGACTTCCAGGATCTGCAGGTCCGCCGGCTCCATATGTGATTGTGGCAGACGAAGGATTTGCATTGTCACCCCACCTGATGCAGACCTTCCCTAGACATAATCCATACAGATGAATCTGGACAATGCCACCCTGGTGATACAGGCTTGTGTACTGCTACACAACTTCACCAGGATTCACAATGCCTCCACTGATGCAGAATTGGGCCTAAATATGACATCTCCGTCATTTTAGACCTCAGCTGGCCTGGACACCCTGGAACTGCTGGATTAGCTGTTCGGGAACTCTATGCCAACTTCTTCTGCCGTCCTGAGGGGGCATTGTCGTGGCAGTTGGACGCCATCCGTGGAAGACATTGATTTCACCTGGAATCTGGTTCTAAATTTGATCAAAAATTATATATTCTTAGTTTAGTTAGATCCCCTGTTGTTAGTTTAGATTAGGGACTCGCAAGAGAATGAGGACCCTTGACGTGGGCTTGCTTGCTGAGGTATTTAGTAAAATCCAAATTTATAAAAAAAATTGGTGTAAATACCTTCTAATACTTCATTTCTAATTACGTCTTATCATTTAAAATTATAATTTTAAATTGTCATTTAAAAATACTTGTCCAGGTTCAGAGCTGAACACGTCCATGTCCCATTGATCTTTCTGTGTTCATCTTTGATTTTGAACAACACATGATGTAATCAGACCCGCAATCCACAAAGAATAAAATTCTATGCAGACAAGTATAAAACATCTGCATTTTTAAAGAAGAACTTTCATGGGTCCTAAAAATCTGAACTAAGTCGCAGGAAGTGTTGAGCTGCACCGAGGGATCTAAGTGCACTTACTATTATTCCTGGGCACCGCTCAGTTCGCCCGCTCTTGGCCCTGTTACATTCTCTGGTTGCAACAACAGGGAGGAGACGCCAGTGTTTCTCCTTCTCCCTGAGAGCAGCGCTGTCCAATGGCAGCGCTGGCAGTGAAGCTCTGCAGTGCGATTGGACAGAGCTGCTGTCAGTGAGAAAGAATGTCCAGGGAGAGAAGCTGATGTCCCCTCCCTGTGGTTCCGACCGGAAAATGTTACAGGGGCCAGAGCAGGCGAACGGAGTGGCTCCCAGCAATAATAGTAAGTGTACTTAGATCCCTGGGTGCCTCTCTACACTTCCAGCGACTTAGTTCAGATTTTTGGGACCCATGATAGGTCCTCTTTAAGTTGACAGCACATGATGATCCATTCCAGCCATCACATGGACGTTGCCCGTGCATTGGGGAACACAAATGGTGGTCCCAAATGCATGGAACGGCTGCATAACGGCCGTGTGCCTGAGCCCTCAGACTACAATAATCTTAAAATGTTGAAAAATTATTTGATATTGGTGACCTACATAGATAATAGCTCACATCTATGCCCCTTCCAGATCCAACCTGGTTGGAAAACCTCACGTTACTTCCAGAACCGCCTAAAAAATAATATCTGTGATTTATACTAATCTGTTATGCATTCAGGCTACTTCCAAACCCAATTATTTATTACAATGGGAGAAGGAACTTTGGAGAAATTTTACAGAGGCTTATTCACAGTATATACTATCTCTAGATGAATCCACTTCCAGGAAAACTCATATAAAACCATTACTAGATGGTATAAAACATTAGACTTCCTTTTCTCCATAGGCCTGTCACCCAGTGATAGATGTTGGAGATGCGATATAGAGATGTGAACTATGCTTTATATACAGGGAGTGCAGAATTATTAGGCAAGTTGTATTTTTGAGGATTAATTTTATTATTGAACAACAACCATGTTTTCAATGAACCCAAAAAACTCATTAATATCAAAGCTGAATATTTTTGGAAGTAGTTTTTAGTTTGTTTTTAGTTTTAGCTATTTTAGGGGGATATCTGTGTGTGCAGGTGACTATTACTGTGCATAATTATTAGGCAACTTAACCAAAAACTAATATATACCCATTTCAATTATTTATTTTTACCAGTGAAACCAATATAACATCTCAACATTCACAAATATACATTTCAGACATTCAAAAACAAAACAAAAACAAATCAGTGACCAATATAGCCTCCTTTCTTTGCAAGGACACTCAAAAGCCTGCCATCCATGGATTCTGTCAGTGTTTTGATCTGTTCACCATCAACATTGCGTGCAGCAGCAACCACAGCCTCCCAGACACTGTTCAGAGAGGTGTACTGTTTTCCCTTTTTGTAAGTCTCACATTTGATGATGGACCACAGGTTCTCAATGGGGTTCAGATCAGGTGAACAAGGAGGCCATGTCATTAGATTTTCTTCTTTTATACCCTTTCTTGCCAGCCACGCTGTGGAGTACTTGGACGCGTGTGATGGAGCATTGTCCTGCATGAAAATCATGTTTTTCTTGAAGGATGCAGACTTCTTCCTGTACCACTGCTTGAAGAAGGTGTCTTCCAGAAACTGGCAGTAGGACTGGGAGTTGAGCTTGACTCCATCCTCAACCCGAAAAGGCCCCACAAGCTCATCTTTGATGATACCAGCCCAAACCAGTACTCCACCTCCACCTTGCTGGCGTCTGAGTCGGACTGGAGCTCTCTGCCCTTTACCAATCCAGCCACGGGCCCATCCATCTGGCCCATCAAGACTCACTCTCATTTCATCAGTCCATAAAACCTTAGAAAAATCAGTCTTGAGATATTTCTTGGCCCAGTCTTGACGTTTCAGCTTGTGTGTCTTGTTCAGTGGTGGTCGTCTTTCAGCCTTTCTTACCTTCGCCATGTCTCTGAGTATTGCACACCTTGTGCTTTTGGGCACTCCAGTGATGTTGCAGCTCTGAAATATGGCCAAACTGGTGGCAAGTTGCATCTTGGCAGCTGCATGCTTGACTTTTCTCAGTTCATGGGCAGTTATTTTGCGTCTTGGTTTTTCCACACGCTTCTTGCGACCCTGTTGACTATTTTGAATGAAACGCTTGATTGTTCGATGATCACGCTTCAGAAGCTTTGCGATTTTAAGAGTGCTGCATCCCTCTGCAAGATATCTCACTATTTTTGACTTTTCTGAGCCTGTGAAGTCCTTCTTTTGACCCATTTTGCCAAAAGATAATTATGCACACCTAATATAGGGTGTTGATGTTATTAGACCACACCCCTTCTCATTACAGAGATGCACATCACCTAATATGCTTAATTGGTAGTAGGCTTTCGAGCCTATACAGCTTGGAGTAAGACAACATGCATAAAGAGGATGATGTGGTCAAAATACTCATTTGCCTAATAATTCTGCACTCCCTGTATGGTGGACATGCCCAATAACCACTAAATATTGGAAGGATATAGAAAGTTACATAAATACCATTTGCTCCACCTCTATCACACTAACCTCAGACTTAATCCTCTTGTGGTTACCTCCCCCAACCTTTAAACCCTCCAAGCTTTAGCTACCCACACAAATGATAGCAGCAGCTAAGCTTCTCATTCCCACTAAAGCTCCCACTTTAGACATGTGAAAAATGAAAATGCAACAAGGGAATAGAATGGAGTAGCTGGCTGGATAGGAAAACAATAACAGAAGAAGGTATTTCAAGGTGTGGCAACCTTGGAGGGATTCACAGGGATGAGGCATAAAGATATATCCCACCATCATATACATGGAGCAATAGCTCGGAGACTAGTAATACATAGTGATGAGCGGCAGGTGCCATATTCGATTTCGACGAAATTTGAGAATATTCGATAGAATATTCGTTTCATATTCTTCTAAATCGAATATTCGTCATTATTCTAGTTATCGCGATTAATATGCGCTTTAAATAATTGCGTATTGCGATTTTAACTTAAGGCTACTTTCCTATTGGTTTGATATCTAGAATTAGCGAAGATGACGAATATGACAAATGTATTTGTCATATTCCTCAAAACAAAGATAACAAAGTATTCTCCATCTTCGTTTTTAGCTACCTATTCGTCAACTTCGCTAATTCTAGCAATCAAATAGGAAAGTTGACTATAGAGACAGCTAAGTTTAATTCGCTATGCGATTATATTACTTAGCTTTTTTTTTAAAAAAATTGAATAGTTAAATACTTGATTATTATAATGATTCTATTTATATATAAAAAAAAAGCAAAGTAATATAATCGCATAGCGAATTAAGCACAGCTGTCTCTATAGTCAACCTTCCTATTTGCCAAGGGGTATGGTGAGCATTTCGACCCCAAATGTGTTTTTTTTTCAAACAATAATGCATAGCAGATGATGCAAAGTGAAAATTGCAATATTTACATATTTACATGCCATTTCAGTGCCCAATATGTTGTGCCCAGTGTAAAAAGTGATTATTATGCTGTGCTTCCTGCTTTTATTAACATCCTACATGTAGCCCAATCTTTTGCCTGGACATACAACAGGGTTCAAGAGTAAAAGACCAACATGCGCATTTAGAGGCCCAATGTGGTTTACACCGTTTGTCGAGGCCCAATGTGGTTAACATCGTTTGTGCTGAGAACGGTAGATAATCGGAAATAATAAATGTAACTTCTGTGAACTGACCCCATTTTGGAAACTTTGCCCCTCAAGATATGGAGTGAACATTTTGAGACCACAGATATTTTGCAGAAATTAATGGCCAGTCAGTGCCCTGTGGTGTCCATCTGGTGAATGAGACTGGCCTACCGCCCCCATCCCTGCCCACACAACGCCCACGATTTTAGACCTGGCATGAGCGGGGAGAATTTCAGTTTAGTAAATGTATTTTTAAAAAACAAATCATGTTTTTTTCTGAGAGCCATTTTTTTTTTCTGGAAATGGTCTTCTGTGAGGCTAATTTTTTGCAGGATGAGGTGAAGTTTTCAATAAGATTTTTTGATAGCTTGATATTATGTTTTTGCAAATCAAGGTGACCAAAAAAGGGCATTGTCTTTATTTTTTATGACATTCACCAAACATGGTAGATCATGTGATATTTATATAGAACAGGTCGTTATGGACTCATTGATACCTTATACTGTATGTCTATTTTTTTGTCAGTTTTATGCAATAAAAAAAGAAAAAGAAAATCTTGTTTTTTTGTTGCCATTTTCTAAAAAGCTATGTTTTTAAAATGTTTCTGGCCATGAGATGACTTTTTCATTGTTACCATTGCAGATACATTTGACTTTTTATCACTTGATATTATGATTTTTGGGGGGTATAAGAAATACAGACTTGCCTAAGGAATGTGTGATAGTTGTCCTGTAGGTGGTACAGTGGCTAATAGGGAAAGAAAATGCTGGACATTCCAGCTACTTCTATCAATCTTAACCAGATTTAACCTGAAAGTGCTAGAAAATCATAGGGAGCAACCAATCAGATGTGTCCAGGCCATGTTCTAGAAGATTCTAGAACTGGCTGTTAATCATATAAAAGCCAGAGTGTGAGACCCAAAGGAGTACGGCACTGGACAGCAAGGAAGGACGGGGACTGGACAGCAAGGAAGGAAGAGAGAAGAAAAGAAGAAAGCACAGACAGAGAAGGAGGACATAGAAACTGGAAGAGACAAAAGAAGGACTGATGGTCATCAATATCTAAGTATTGAAAAGCCCCTTTAAATTGATGACTTGTATCTGGTATAAGTCTCAGTATTAACACTTTTTTTTAAATATAAGCACCTCAGGATCAATGCTCTGACTTCTCTACATATAAAGTGATACTTGCAGCTTTCAATATAGTAAGTTAAAGGAGCATCTAATACAATCAGCACGGTTAACTATTCACGCTTCTTTCTTAGTATGGCTGGGTAAATCAAAGTGCTCTCACAGGGTCACAGAAATAATTTCTTTAACTAGAGAAGAAGCCCCATGACATATTTCAAACTATAAGAGAGGATGTTACAAGAACGATGATATACTGTACCTTGTGGAGATTTCATAACCTCATTTCAGAATATGATGATCTATGACAGCTCTGATGTATCCCTGTCCAATGTGCATGAAATAAAACCCCAATGTGATTGAAAACAGCACCGACCCAGCAGCGTTTATGTCATTTCATTTTTTGCCTCTAGCTACAGCCGCCACTTAATTTATTTTGCAAAATCTTTTTATCATTTTCTTACATTTCTAAACCTTTTAGGCCTGTATTAGTCATGGGTCTGTTTAAAATGCATAATTTACACTGAAGTTAGAAAATATATTGTCTCACTCAGGGGTTGCACATTAGGTAGGTGCCTGAACAAAAACCATGAGTCAAATCCATAAGAGTAAGATCTGCAATGCACAAACCCACAATATAGCTTTGGTTATTTACATACTGTAACTATGGTGGTTAGTGAGTTGTCTTGTTAAAAAATTGCCACTAAGAAAATTATATTATCTAAAGTAATTCCAAACCCTAGTACCATAAAGGAATCTCCTGAAAATTGTCTTTTGGCCTCATTTTCTTGATTATTTTGCCAAGCAAATAGGGGTTAATGTGGTTGCCTAGGATAATAATAAAATGGCTACTTTCTTACTAAAGAGCAACACACCTATCCATAAGTTATGTGTCGTATAGCAACTGAGCTCATTTGAAGTGAATGGAGCTGAGTTGCAAGAAGAATCAGATCAGATAAAACCTATGGACAAATATGGTGCTGTTTTTGGAAGAAAGAACCAATGTTTTTCTTATCCTGGACAACCCCTATATAAGTCAGTTCATACATGTTGTGAGGTGACAAACTTTTCTGCTTCTGTCTTCTGGGCCTGACCAGTTTTCAAGGAAACTCTGGGAACTCTGGTTGGGAAACAGCAATCTATAACATACTGTATACTTATCTGGTGACATTTCTAAGAAAATATTGCTAATCTACAGTACAAACAACTAGACTGATATTTAGTAAGAGATTCAGATGAAACTGCCTTATTCAATTCCTAATAGGCTACATTATAAGACTGACACAAAACGTATATGTAAAGCAGCCATTGAAGTTGCTCGGACAGCCAATATTCATGTGGGAATGATCTTATGACTGCCACTGTATCTAAATAGAACCATCAGCAATTTATCAACAATAAGTTCTGAGGTCAGTGGCCCACATTTATTATTTTGGCTACATCGAATTTTTAAACAAAATCACAGAAATATCGTGGCAAATATGGGGGAACTGCTCAAACCCCAAACACTGTAGCGTGTTTTTCATTGGGGGAGCAGTCCCACCGCATGTGGAACGCAGCAAACGACTATCCCCAGCAAACAAATGCATACAATGGAGGATGTCGGCGCGGTCCACATGCACCACAAAGGCACCCTACACAAACCGAAGCATTGTGCGGATGAAAATATAATCATATAAATCACAGAAAAAATGCACCAAACGGATATGCCACTGACTATACTGGCTAGTCATAATATTAAAAGCTGAGACTTTTGCCAATATATTCCTGTCAGGAAAATATCGGAGCCCATCATGCACCACGTCACGGTCACTCAGCATGGCAAGGGGTCCTACCACTACGCTAACTATGGTGTGAACAAGGTCTGAAGGTGATGAAATCCAGCTCACAGCCAAGCTTCCACACAACCGCATAGCAGGACAACTAATGCAATGTGAACAAAGCAAGACTGTAAGCCACACTCATATCAGACCATGTGATGGAGGTTACCAGGTGCAAAAGAGTGTTTGAATGCCAGGTAAAGGCACATACACTACATATAAAACAAGACAAAATCACAGAAATATCGTGGCAAATATGGGCTCCGATATTTTCCTGACAGGAATATATTGGCAAAAGTCTCAGCTTTTAATATCTGCAATTATGACTAGCCAGTATAGTCAGTGGCATATCTGTTTGGTGCATTTTTTCTGTGATTTATATGATTATATTTTCATCCGCACAATGCTTCGGTTTGTGTAGGATGCCTTTGTGGTGCATGTGGACCGCGCCGACATCCTCCATTGTATGCATTTTTTTTGCTGGGGATAGTCGTTTGCTGCGGTCCACATGCGGTGGGGCTGCTTCCCCAATGAAAAACACGCCACAGTGTTTGAGGTTTGAGCAGTTCCCCCATATTTGCCACGATATTTCTGTGAGTTTGTTTTGTTTTATATGTAGTGTATGTGCCTTTACCTGGCATTTAAACACTCCTTTGCACCTGGTAACCTCCATCACACGGTCTGATATGGGTGTGGCTTACAGACTTGCTTTGTTCACATTGCACTAGCTGTCCTGCTAGGCGGTTGTGTGGAAGCTTGGCTGTGAGCTGGTTTACATCACCTTCAGACCTTGTTCACACCATAGTTAGCGTAGTGGTAGGACCCCTTGCCATGCTGAGTGACCGTGACGTGCTGCATGATGGGCTCCGATATTTTCCTGACAGGAATATATTGGCAAAAGTCTCAGCTTTTAATATCTGCATTTATGACTAGCCAGTATAGTCAGTGGTATATCCGTTTGGTGCATTTTTTCTGTGATTTATATGATTATATTTTCATCCGCACAATGCTTTGGTTTGTGTAGGATGCCTTTGTGGTGCATGTGGACCGCGCCGACATCCTCCATTGTATGCATTTGTTTGCTGGGGATAGTCGTTTGCTGCAGTCCACATGCGGTGGGACTGCTCCCCCAATGAAAAACACGCTACAGTGTTTGGGGTTTGAGCAGTTCCCCTATATTTGCCACGATATTTCTGTGGTTTTGTTTTATATGTAGTGTATGTGCCTTTACCTGGCATTCAAACACTCTTTTGCACCTGGTAACCTCCATCACATGGTCTGATATGGGTGTGGCTTACAGACTTGCTTTGTTCACATTGCACGAGTTGTCCTGCTAGGCGGTTGTGTGGAAGCTTGGCTGTGAGCTGGTTTACATCACCTTCAGACCTTGTTCACACCATAGTTAGCGTAGTGGTAGGACCCCTTGCCATGCTGAGTGACCGTGACGTGCTGCATGATGGGCTCCGATATTTTCCTGACAGGAATATATTGGCAAAAGTCTCAGCTTTTAATATCTGCATTTATGACTAGCCAGTATAGTCAGTGGTATATCCGTTTGGTGCATTTTTTCTGTGATTTATATGATTATATTTTCATCCGCACAATGCTTTGGTTTGTGTAGGATGCCTTTGTGGTGCATGTGGACCGCGCCGACATCCTCCATTGTATGCATTTGTTTGCTGGGGATAGTCGTTTGCTGCAGTCCACATGCGGTGGGACTGCTCCCCCAATGAAAAACACGCTACAGTGTTTGGGGTTTGAGCAGTTCCCCTATATTTGCCACGATATTTCTGTGGTTTTGTTTTATATGTAGTGTATGTGCCTTTACCTGGCATTCAAACACTCTTTTGCACCTGGTAACCTCCATCACATGGTCTGATATGGGTGTGGCTTACAGACTTGCTTTGTTCACATTGCACGAGTTGTCCTGCTAGGCGGTTGTGTGGAAGCTTGGCTGTGAGCTGGTTTACATCACCTTCAGACCTTGTTCACACCATAGTTAGCGTAGTGGTAGGACCCCTTGCCATGCTGAGTGACCGTGACGTGGTGCATGATGGGCTCCGATATTTTCCTGACAGGAATATATTGGCAAAAGTCTCAGCTTTTAATATCTGCATTTATGACTAGCCAGTATAGTCAGTGGTAAATCCGTTTGGTGCATTTTTTCTGTGATTTACATCGAATTTTGGCTTAGCAGGGAAGTCAAAATTTTTAGCACACAAAAGTGCCATAATTAGATTCATAAACTTCCCCCTTAACTTTTTTACTTCATTCTCAGATTAGTGCCATAACAGCCTAGTCTGGAGAATTGCAATGTCCTACTAAAAGTAATCAACCATCAAACTGCATACTTACATATAAGATTGCAGACTCAGGGGGGTTGTGTAATTTTTAACATATGTTCATCATTCTCTTATACTTAGTTTGTAGTATTTGGGTTGGAGAAAAATAAGAACATCTTGTCTACTCTCACTTTATAAGTTATCTTTCTACAACCTTTTTTCTTGACCCCTTACCCCTAGACCAGATTGGCTTTCGTCCCCTCCACTGTACAGAAACTGCCTTGCCAAAGTGTCTATGATTTCCAGACAGTAATAAGAAATGGCAAATATTCTCTACAGATTTTTCTGGAACTCCCTGCTATATTTGATACTGTAGACCACAAACTCCTCTTCATCATGCTCCACTCAATTGGCCTTAAGGACACTGCTCTCTCCTGGTTCTCTTCCTATCTCTCTGGCTGCTCCTTTAGTGTATTATTCATTGGTATTACCTCATCCTCTTGATGTTGTGGTTCCACAGGATTCTGTTCTAGGTCCCTCTCTTCTTTCTCTACAAAGCTCATATTGGACAGATCAATAGATTTGGATTTCAGTACTATCGCTATGCTTATGACACCCAACTAAACACTTAATTTCCTGACATCACCCCCACTTTACTATAAAACACCAGTGATTGTCTGGCAGCTGTCTCTAACATTATGTGTTCCCTCTATCTGAAACTGAACCTCTCAAAGACTGAACTTCTTGTCTTTCCCCATCTACTAACCTACTTAAACTTGATATTTCAATTTAGGTCTGTGATACTATCATAACGCCTAGGCAGCACGCTGGCTGTCTTGGGGTTATATTTGACTCAGATGTTTCCTTTTTTCCCAATATTCAATCACTTGGATGCTCTTGTCATCTGATTCTGCACCTCAAGAACATATCCTGAATCTGCCCTTGTCTCAGGTGGCAATGGCCAAAACCCTTGTTGTTACTTTGATTTATTCTCGTCTTGACTACTGTACTCATTACTGATCAGTCTCTTCCTCACTAAACTCTCCCCCTGGTCCTAAATGCAGCATCCAGGCTCATCTATCTGTCCAACCACTATATCAATGCCTCTAGCCTGGGTCAGTCATTTCCCTGGCTGCCCATCCACTATGTAATACAGCTCAAACTTCTCACTCTCACCCACAAAACTCTCCACAGTGCTGCACCTCTGTACATATCCTCCCTCATCTCTGTCTACGACCCTACTCTCGCTCTCTATTCTGCCAATGATCTAAGACTAACATCTAAAATTATAGATGAACGAAGTTTAGAAAAATGTGATTTGACAGCTTTGCTGAATTTTGACAAGAAATTTAATTCATTATGAAATACTTTGTCACTAATTGCTTTCCATTGTATGGAGCGGGCGCAATGATGGGGAGCAGCGATCATTCTTCCCCATCACTTAACCCCTCAGATGCCGCATTCTATGCTGATTGTGGCATCTGTGATTCACATTTAGCTGCTCAGGGGTTAATCAGGGGCTAATAAAAAACTTATACTCACCCCATCCACTTGATTTGGAGTTTTTGAGCATTTCCTCCCATTTCGGCCACTTTATTTTTACTATCAGCCAACTTTCAGCCAACATTTTAAGGAAAATGTATTTGTTGCCACGAAGCACGAGGAAATAAATTTTAACTGAAGTCCACTTTAAATACTTCGATTCACTCAAAGCTATCCACATAATTCGAACCTCTCACTCCGATCTTCAAGACTTTTCTCAATCTGCACCAGCTCTCTGGAATTCACTTCCTGGAACAAACAGGTTACTTCCCAAATTCCTTAGTTTCAAACGTGCCTTAAAAATACATCTTTTTAGGCAGGCAGGCTTATCATGTTCCCTAAACTGACTTGTCCCCTATTACCACTCCCCCCCAACCTTTATTGTGAACTGAACACCTTTTTGAAGTAATTCCCAACTCGGCTTGCACAAATCTATTAAAGGGGTTGTCCGGGTTCAGAGCTGAACCCGGACATATCCCCATTTTCACCCAGGCAGCCCTGCTGACAAGAGCATTGGAGCAGTTCATGATGATCAATAGGTTAGAAAAGATCATCTCTAGTTGATGTTTTGTAGTAGAAATTGTTCCCAAGGGAAAATGCAGTAATAGGCATTCTGGCATTCTATATTTTGCTTCTTAATTTTACAAAGCTCATTG
The DNA here is from genome assembly GCF_905171765.1 of Bufo bufo. Classification (NCBI taxonomy): domain Eukaryota; kingdom Metazoa; phylum Chordata; class Amphibia; order Anura; family Bufonidae; genus Bufo; species Bufo bufo. The sequence continues at coordinate 275,477,811 of NC_053390.1, read as the reverse complement.
GTCCTTACAGAGAAAATGGTTGATAGTCAATGTTTCATTCTCCAGAGTAGCTTCGAAAATGAAGTGTGAACTCTGTGTAAAATGATTTCCAGATGGTCTGTAGTGTCCATGTTTTCCATTGTGGTTTATCTCTATTTGACCTTTTCACAAAGGATGAAGTCTCTTTCTGTCTAATCACCTACTCCCTTGATCACATTTTCTCATCTTCTTCTGCTCTCATCATTTAAGTCGAATATTTAGCTTTTTCTTTAAGTTAATTTTATGAATACTCTAGATAATACTGCATTCATAAGGCGTTACTCCCCCACTGTCAACCTGTCTCAAGCCTTAACTCTCCTTCTTAATTTCACTCATATTTAATTTCCAATTTTGTGTGTAATTCCACCACCCTTCAAAAATCTTCCTTCTGTTACTAGTCTACAAAATAATCCGCAGTGCTGCACCTTCTCTCCCAACTGCTCTATACATATATATGCTCACTAGCAGAAGGACTCAGCTTTTCACAGGTATATTTCTTCTATTTAATTTAATGTTTGTGTGTTTTGTTAAAAGATATTGACAGTATCCACTATAACAGTGACATCTACAGTACCCTGCCACTTTAACAGTGACCTCCACAGTGGCCTGCCCCCTTAACAGTATCATCCACAGCACCCTCCCCTTTAACAGTGTCCTCTACAGCGGCCGCCCCTTTATTAGTGACCTCCACAGTACCCCATCTCCTTAACAGTGATTTCCACAACACCCCGTTCTCCTTAACAGTGGCCTCTACATCAATCTGCCCCTTAACACTGACCTCCATAGAGGACCCTCCCCTTAACTGTGACCTCCACAGCAGCCTTCCCCTAGGGTGAAAATCTACAAATCTAAATCGCAGCTTGGCTGTGAGTTAGATCTTAGCATCATTCAGACCGTGTTCACACACCATAGGTAGGACCTATGCCACACTGAGATACCTTAACGGTGGTGCAAAAGGGCTCTGTTGTGTATATTTTCATCCATACACTACTCCATCTTGTGTAGGATGCCTTGTGGTGCATGTGGTACACTTCTGACATCCTCCATTGTATGCATTTTTTGCTGGGGATTGCCGCTAGCAACGGATCACATGCGGAGGAATTGCTCCCCCGGATATAAACATGGCACAATGTTTGGGGTTTTTGAGCATTTCCTCCCATTTAGGCCACTTTATTTTAGTGATCTTTCTTTATATGTATGGAATGTGCCATTGCGCAATGTTACATTCTAGTGCACCTGGTAGCCTGTGTCATATGGCCTGTTATAGGTGGGGCTGGCAGCCCTATCTCTTCTCCCACTACATAGTGATCTAACTATGGAGGTATGTGGGAGCTTGGCTGTGAGTTAGATCTTAGCACCATTCAGACCGTGTTCACACACCATAGGTAGTCTAGTGGTAGGACCCATGCCACACTGAGATACCTTAACAGTGGTGCAAAATGGCTCCATTGTGTTCCTGACTGGAATACATTGGCTAAAGTCTCAGTTTTTAACATCAGCCTGAGGGATAAGCCAGTGTTGTCAGTTGCAAATCATTGTGGTGCACCTTTTGCAGTGATTTATGTATTTGTATATTTTCATCCACACACTACTCCAACTTGTGTAGGATACCTTGTGGTGCATGTGGTCCGCTGCCGACATCCTCCATTGTATGTATTTTTTGCTGGGGATTGCCGTTAGCAACGGATCGCATGCGGAGGAATTGCTCCCCCAGTTATAAACACTCTACAGTGTTTGGAGTTTTTGAGCATTTCCTCCCATTTCGGCCACTTTATTTTAGTGAAGGTAACCATACACATTAATTGCTTAGCAGGACAAGTCAACATTAAATATCTTGTGAAACAATGTTGAACTGTGCATCCTTTTAATTTATGATACATATACATTCTATGTAACTCATTATGTTAACATGAGTAAAATGCATTTCATATCACATTGCCAATGTACAAACATCCTCTATTTCTGATAATTAATTTTGTCAGATAAAAGGAAAACATTTTTTTTTCTTAAGAAATTCAGTACAGTTATCAGTGTGTCTCATTCAATGAATCAGTGTGAAATTGGGAAAGGAATGACATTTTCTCAGTGTAAAATTGTCATGAAAACAAAAGTAACTCAGCTTGAATGTTAATTTAGCCACAGATATACTCACAAACCTACACAAATCTTAAAAATATGTCAATATGGTTCTGCAACAAATTCCTTGGTAATGTTATATACAGTACAGACCAAAAGTTTGGACACACCTTCTTATTCAAAGAGTTTTCTTTATTTTCATGACTATGAAGGCATCAAAACTATGAATTAACACATGTGGAATTATATACAAAACAAACAAGTGTGAAACAACTGAAAATATGTCATATTCTAGGTTCTTTAAAGTTGCATCCTTTTGCTTTGATTACTGCTTTGCACACTCTTGGCATTCTCTTGATGAGCTTCAAGAGGTAGTCCCCTGAAATTGTCTTCCAACAGTCTTGAAGGAGTTCCCAGAGATGCTTAGCACTTGTTGGCCCTTTTGCCTTCACTCTGCGGTCCAGCTCACCCCAAACCATCTCGATTGGGTTCAGGTCCGGTGACTATCGAGGCCAGGTCATCTGACGCAGCACCCCATCACTCTCCTTCATGGTCAAAACGCCCTTACTTTCAAAGTTTTCCCAATTTTTCGGCTGACTGACCTTAATTTCTTAAAGTAATGATGGCCACTCTTTTTCATTACTTAGCTGCTTTTTTCTTGCCATAATACAAATTCTAACAGTCTATTCAGTAGGACTATCAGCTGTGTATCCACCTAACTTCTCCTCAACGCAACTGATGGTCCCAACCCCATTTATAAGGCAAGAAATCCCACTTATTAAACCTGACAGGGCACACCTGTGAAGTGAAAACCATTTCAGGGGTCTACCTCTTGAAGCTCATCAAGAGAATGCCAAGAGTGTGCAAAGCAGTAATCAAAGCAAAAGGTGGCTACTTTGAAGAACCTAGAATATTACATATTTTCAGTTGTTTCACACTTGTTTGTTTTGTATATAATTCCACATATGTTAATTTATAGTTTTGATGCCTTCAGTGTGAATCTACAATTTTCATAGTCATGAAAATAAAGAAAACTCTTTGAATGAGAAGGTGTGTCAAAACTTTTGGTCTGTACTGTATATATATATATATATATATATATATATATATACAGTGGGATGCGAAAGTTTGGGCAACCTTGTTAATCGTCATGATTTTCTTGTATAAATCGTTGGTTGTTACGATAAAAAATGTCAGTTAAATATATCATATAGGAAACACACACAGTGATATTTGAAAAGTGAAATGAAGTTTATTGGATTTACAGAAAGTGTGCTATAATTGCTTAAACAAAATTAGGCAGGTGCATAAATGTGGGCACTGTTGTCATTTTATTGATTCCAAAACCTTTACAACTAATTATTGGAACTCAAATTGGCTTGGTAAGCTCAGTGACCCCTGACCTACATACACAGGTGAATCCAATTATGAGAAAGAGTATTTAAGGGGGTCAATTGTAAGTTTACCTTCTCTTTTAATTTTCTCTGAAGAGTAGCAACATGGGGGTCTCAAAACAACTCTCAAATGACCTGAAGACAAAGATTGTTCACCATCATAGTTTAGGGGAAGGATACAGAAAGCTGTCTCAGAGATTTCAGCTGTCTGTTTCCACAGTTAGGAACATATTGAGGAAATGGAAGACCACAGGCTCACTTCAAGTTAAGGCTCGAAGTGGCAGACCAAGAAAAATCTCGGATAGACAGAAGCGATGAATGATGAGAACAGTCAGAGTCAACCCACAGACCAGCACCAAAGACCTACAACATCATCTTGCTGCACATGGAGTCACTGTGCATCGTTCAACCATTCGGCGCACTTTACACAAGGAGATGCTGTATGCGAGAGTGATGCAGAGGAAGCCTTTTCTCCGCCTACAGCACAAAAAGTGCCGCTTGAGGTGGGCTAAAGCACATTTGGACAAGCCAGCTTAATTATGGAATAAGGTGCTGTGGACTGATGAAACTAAAATTTAGTTATTTGGCCATAACAAGGGGCGTTAAGCATGGAGGAAAACGAACACAGCATTCCAAGAAAAACACCTGCTACCTACAGTAAAATATGGTGGTGGTTCCATCATGCTGTGGAGCTGTGTGGCCAGTGCAGGGACTGGGAATCTTGTCAAAGTTGAGGGACTCATGGATTCCACTCAGTATCAGCAGATTCTGGAGACCAATGTCCAGGAATCAGTGACAAAGCTGAAGCTGCGCCGTGGCTGGATCTTTCAACAAGACAACGACCCTAAACACTGCTCAAAATCCACTAAGGCATTTATGCAGAGGAACAAGTACAACGTTCTGGAATGGCCATCTCAGTCCCCAGACCTGAATATAATTGAAAATCTGTAGTGTGACTTAAAGAGAGCTGTCCATGCTCGGAAGCCATCAAACCTGAATGAACTAAAGATGTTTTGTAAAGAGGAATGGTCCAAAATACCTTCAACCAGAATCCAGACTCTCATTGGAACCTACAGGAAGCGTTTAGAGGCTGTAATTTCTGCAAAAGGAGGATCTACTAAATATTGATTTCATTTCTTTTTTGTGGTTCCCAAATTTATGCACCTGCCTAATTTTGTTTAAACAATTATAGCACACTTTCTGTAAATCCAATAAACTTAATTTCACTTCTCAAATATCACTGTGTGTGTCTCCTATATGATATATTTAACTGACATTTTTTATTGTAACATCCAACGATTTATACAGGAAAATCATGACGATTAACAAGGTTGCCCAAACTTTCGCATCCCACTGTATATATATATTTGTGTAAGGGGCTTACGGTAGTACAGTGAAGAGCCCTGGGAAAGCAGGGAATGAGTGCAGTCGGTTGTGGTGTGCCGAAACCGAGGATGAGGTAGGCCTGAGAAAGAAGAGGGCCTACCCAAGGAAAAGATATGGAAGAAATGAGTTGTAAATGAGTGGAGTGGTGGGAGGGTCAAAAGCTCAGACCTCAATGAAGCAGGAGCCAGGTAAGGGGAGTGCCCTAAATAGGCTGGAGGCGGACCTCAGCCCCTCCCACAAATCCAGGCAATCTGCCTTAATACTTGTGTAAGGGGCTTACGGTAGTACAGTGAAGAGCCCTGGGAAAGCAGGGAATGAGTGCAGTCGGTTGTGGTGTGCCGAAACCGAGGATGAGGTAGGCCTGAGAAAGAAGAGGGCAAAAATGGAAATAACCAGTTTATTGTAGCCAACTGATGTATCAATAGCTTAACCCGACATGTTTTGGAAAGCCACTCTTAAACTCTTGTGTTGGATTGGGAATGTATTGCGCGTAAGTGGATGACTTCCAGCGCCCCAATTTCCTGATGACATGAGTGAGGATGTTGGCACTGGAGGCCGTGGACGTGGCTCCAATGCGAAAGGAGTGCCCTGAGTAGTTAGCTGCGTTGAGGCCTAGGTGTGTGAGGGATGACCCGACATGGGTCATGAAGGTGGTGGTGGTGGTGAGTACCGAACCATGTAGTTGAAGTAGCGGTTGAGAGGGTAGAACTTGTGACGCTGATTGTGAGCATCCAGGACCCTGACTGGACACCATCTGTTGTGCGTGGGGTAATATGAAATGTTGACGGGTAAGTGCTGACTATTCTTGGAGTGAGGTAAGGACAGGATGTAGTGAACCATGTGTTTTGACAAGTGGGAGACAAGAAGACAAGGTGAGGTTCGGGTCGTGGAGGCTGTAGTGAATTTCCCGGAACTCAGGAATCCGTATAAGGCCAAGTAAATGCCGTATTGATGATGGAGTTGGTATCTGTTTCCAGAGGCGTGGCGTCCAGTAAGTCGGATAATGCTTTGAAGATATGATTGATTATGGGTAGCCTCTGGGCTGGACGTGCGGGTTCCGTTTCCTGAATACCTCTGAGTATGGATTTGATCTGGTGCGAGGACATGAAGCTGATGTTATTGGGGTGTATGATTAGCATATGATGTTGAAATGCCAGTGAGATATGGTTTGATGGTGTTGTATGACATGAGTTTGAGGTGGCAAAAAGAAGCCAACCCCGGAAGAGACGTCATGACAAAAGGGTGCGTGATGTTGTGTTCCAACAGGACCTGTTGAATAGTGTGAACGCTCTGTCGTATGTTCTATGTGTATCGTCTGATAGTGCTAAGCGGGACAAAGACTGGCTATGCCGCATGATGCCTTCTAATCCAGAATGAGCTGTTTGAAATGATGGAGTGATGGAGGCCGTGGGTGACGCTGATGGGAGAGCTTGATGAAATGCCTGAAATTTGACGCGAGACAGACTGTCAGCTGCCGTATTGCCCACCCCCGGGACATGGAAACAATGCAAGAAGAAAATATTGCAAGCGGCCAACCACGGAAGTCTCCGCAGAAACCTCACGATTGTGAGACATTTGGAACGATCCTGTTGATGAACTGGCAGGTCGTATGGTTGTCTGAATAGCCCCGGACCGACATGTTTGCCCATGAATGACCCCACGCTATGGCCGCCGCCACGATGGGGTAGATCTTGAAAAGCGCTGAGGCAGTGGAGAATCCTCCCAAACCCCGGACCGCAGGAGGCCAGCTGCCCCACAGCCAATCGTTCCCAAAAATGGCCGCGAAGCCTGTGGTAGATGCCGCATCTGACCAGATAGAGGGGGAAGAGTCTGACGGCTGAGGGAGAAACAAGCTCCCGCCATTCCAGGTGGACAGAAATCTCCCCCACATGCCCAGACCTGCCTGCAGCGTGGGCATCCAGGGACAACCTGTGCGAGTCGTGTAGGAAAAAAGCGGAGAGGTGCAGGAGCCGTGATATAAATGAGCGACACTGAGGTGGATGCGCATGGCAAAGATCAGGGAGCCCAGCAGGGACTGCAGTTCTTTGCGGTTGCCAGTGCTGAGTTGAAGGTAGTTGCCTATGTGGGCGAGAATGTCCTGGATCTTCCCGGATGGCAAACTGGCTTGCCTTGAGGCTGAATCCAACTGGGTACCCAGGAAAGGTGATGACCGTGTCTGGCCCTTCTGTCTTCTTGGTGGCGATGGGTACCCCAGGTTCCTCCTCCGGTATTATGTGCGCCGGGCTGACTTCTTGGTCCTCCAGGCTAACGGTCGACGTGATCACTGGCAATCCGGCCGGTGACGCTGCCGGTGGTGGCCCCGCCAAGGAGAGGGTCGCGGTGACCGATTCCAGCCTCTCCAACCTGGCGTTGACTTTAAACATGGATGACATTTAGGGAGGACAGCATGGTATGTATATCCCCTGTGCTGGACTGGCTAGGTCCTTCCCCTGCCTCCCTGTTATCGATTGGCGTGCGCAGCAGCCGGAAAAGCTCTGCTTCCCTCACCGTGGCGGGGAAGGGAACATGCCGTCACCTTAACTCCGTCGTTATGCGCGGGATTGTCCAGGATCTGATGGGTGCTGGACTGGCTAGACCGTCTCCCTGGGTAGCAGTGACGGATCTAGCAGGGGTGCCAGGTAGGGAGAAGTTCTCTTTCCCTTCCAGAGACATAGTAAAACAAAACAGTGATTAGCTTGGGGAAACACAGGATCGTGCTGGCTAGCTAGGCCAGACGGCGAAAAAATTATACTTGCATGGTGACAGATGAGGCCCTGCTAATTTGCCAAGCGGCTTGAGAGGCTCTACCTATGATTTGGCGCGAGGGGTTAATGAGGCCACTTGTGGTAGTGGCAGGAGTGTTGGCCTCTCGGTGACTGTAAGACAGGACTAGGGGAAGGGAGTGACAGGTGAGGCCCTCTCTATGCAACACGCGAGGCGGCTTACTAACGAGGTGGCGCGTTGGGCGGGTGCCTCTGTACGTTTGAGGCGGGGTGTCGGCCTCGCGGGACCACTAACTGCTGGCGAAGCCAAGAAGGGGGTAACCTAGTGGGATGATGGTGCCCCTAAAGCCAGCACGCTGACCCTAACGGGATTATTCGAAATGTAAGGAAGACTTTTGTTAATGAGCAGGTGAACGTACCTGGTGGTAAGAAAAATTCTCCGGATACATGGTAGTGCAAAATACAATATAGGTTGACCGCCTGAAAAAAAGGGGGAGGGTAGACATGAAATAGTGTGATGAAATGTGCAAATGCATATGGTACATATACACGACCGGAAGGATCATGGCGGTTGTTCATGAAACGACAGCTTGCGCCTGGTGTGAAAAGAGACCAGTGCGTGCCGTGTGGCCATGCCCAGGCGGAAAGCGTGTGCCTGCAATTTAATGGAACATTTTGGACCGTGTCCCTGCAATTCCCACCTATTTATTGATTATGGTGCAACAAATTATAATATATATATTTTTTTTTTTTTTTTTTTGGATGACCAGATGATGACTCCTCCCCCCAGTGCTTCCATTATTATTTATTTTTTTATTTTTTTATTTTTTTCTAGGCTGATGACCTATCCAAAGGGTAGATCATCGTTTAACAAAAAGGTGGAGAACCCTTTTTTTTTTTACAGACTCTTTGCAGCTGAGTGTGTGTATGGGAAGTTATGCCCTTCCAGCCAGAAGAGCATTTATAAGATCATACATTGATTTTGGACAAGAGGGCCTGGCTTATAATCTTTCATGTTTATTCCATTGTTGTTGGGGCTGCTGGGGTGTTATGACTGGAGGGGCGTGCTGGAAGGCTCCCCTGCCGTCCGACAGCGGCCCCCCCGCAACAGAAGCGGCGCGCACGGCCGCCGGGACACCGCGCATGCGCCAACGGAATCGCCGCGCATGCGCAGAACCCCGGCCGCGCATGCGCAGACCAGACACCAGGACGCGGCCAGGCGCCATCGGCCGCGCGGCAGGAGGAGCGGTAACCAGGCAGGAGGTGGTGGGGAGGGGATGTCAGGCCAGCGGTAAGCCCAGTGGAGGTGAAATGAATGGGGGGTGTGCAGGTTGCACCGCCGCTGGCCCCCGTGACTGCGCCCGTAAATGACCGGGGGGGGGGCCATGAACGTTGTAGGTGAAGTGAAAATGAATCATGTGGAACATGCTTGGAGGATTATGTGACTGTTTGTAAGGAGTGACATTTTGGAGCATATGAAAAATGAAAGCCATTTATTTTTGAACCCATTCGACCGGAGTCCGCCCACGGCCGCCGGGACACCGCGCATGCGCCGACGAAATCGTCGCGCATGCGCAGACCAGGCCCCAGGACGCGCCATCGGCCGCACGGCAGGAGGAGCGGCAAACAGGCAGGAGGCGGTGGGGAGGGGATGTCTGCGCCGCGGCAAGCCCAGTGAAGTTTGAAATGAATGGGGGGTGTGCCGGGTGTACCGCAGCTGGCCCCTGTGCTGTGTACATGAAATACGAGGAGGGGAGGGCATGAATGTTGGATGTTTGAGGGGTGAAAACCAGAAATGGGGAATGGGGCTGGAACCATCAGGGAGCTGACCGGAGTGACCGGTGATTGCTGCGAGCAGCCGTGACATGGATGCAGTGTGTGTGAAAAGAACCATGGAAAAAGGGGGGGATTTAATCCACGAACCATCGGTCGCATGCTGCCAGAGCTGTTAACCGGAATGGTGGTGCGGTTTGTGAATGAATATGCATGAAACAGGTGTGACAGAAATGAATGCTGGTGACTTGCATGAAAAACCGTGACATTGGTGCGCATTGATGAAATGAGATGAACCGGTACAGGGGCAACCGTGAGGCCCTGCTGTACCGTATGAAATAACTCATACGCATTGTGCTCCTGCAGCCGTGCACATGAACATGAGGAGGGGGGGGGGGGGGGCATGAATGTGGATGATTGTGGGGTGATATGGACTGAAAAGAAATGGGGAACGAGCCTGGAACCCCAGGAGTGCTGACCGCAGTGTTGTGCCTGTGGGAAGATTGCTGAACGAGACATGACAAAATGAGATGCTAGTGACTGTGAGAAAGCCGTGACATTAGCGCAGCGTCTATGAAATGAAATAAAACAGAAATGGGGGATTAGGCCAGAAACCATGCCGCATGCTGCAGAGGTGTTGACCGGAATGGTAGTACGGTGTGGACAAATTGCGCATGAACAAGGCGTGACAGAAATGAATACTGGTGACTTGTATAAGAAAACCGTGACATTGGTGCAGCGTATGATGAAATGAAATGAACCGGTACAGGGGCAACCGTGAGGCCCCGGCTGTACCGTATGGATGACTCAGAAACCACTGCCTGCATGCCGCAGGGGTGTTGACCGGAGTGGTGGTACGGTGTAGATAAATTTATGCATGAACGAGACATGATAGAAATGAAATGCTGGTGACCTGGGCGAGAAAGCTGTGACATTAGTGCAGCGTTCGGTGAAATGAAATGAACAGAAATGGGGGATTGCCCAGGAAACGACTGCATGCTTGCCGCAGGGGTGCTGACCGGAATAATGGTACCATGTAGACAAATTGTGCATGAACAAGGCGTGACAGAAATGAAATACTGGTGACTTGTATGAGAAAACAGTGACATTGGTGCAGCGTTTGGTGAAATAAATTGAACCGGTACAGGGGGCAACCGTGAGGCCCCGGCTGTACCGTATGGATGACTCGCAGTTTAACGGGCAAACGTGACCCACAGTGAACCTGAGTAAAGCCGGAAAAATAGAACCGAAATGCTCCAAATCCAGAACTGATGGCAACGAAAAACTCCCAGGAATTCAGCGACTCGCAGGCAACTCTCCAGACACTCCACAAGCGACCTCCTCTCTCAAAAGCTCAGACCTCAATGAAGCAGGAGCCAGGTAAGGGGAGTGCCCTAAATAGGCTGGAGGCGGACCTCAGCCCTTCCCACAAATCCAGGCAATCTGCCTTAATACATATATACACTCACCTAAAGAATTATTAGGAAGACCATACTAATATGGTGTTGGACCCCCTTTTGCCTTCAGAACTGCCTTAATTCTACGTGGCTTTGATTCAACAAGGTGATAGCATTCTTTAGAAATGTTGGCCCATATTGATAGGATAGCATTTTGCAGTTGATGGAGATTTGAGGGATGCACATCCAGGGCACGAAGCTCCCGTTCCACCACATCCCAAAGATGCTCTATTGGGTTGAGATCTGGTGACTGTGGGGGCCATTTTAGTACAGTGAACTCATTGTCATGTTCAAGAAACCAATTTGAAATGATTCGAGCTTTGTGACATGGTGTATTATCCTGCTGGAAGTAGCCATCAGAGGATGGATACATGTTCTCATTCTGTTTACGCCAAATTCGGTCTCTACCAACAGAAATCGAGACTCATCAGACCAGGCAACATTTTTCCAGTCTTCAATAGTCCAATTTTGGTGAGCTTGTGCAAATTGTAGCCTCTTTTTCCTATTTGTAATGGAGATGAGTGGTACCCAGTGGGGTCTTCTGCTGTTGTAGCCCATCCGCCTCAAGGTTGTGCGCGTTGTGGCTTCACAAATGCTTTGCTGCCTACCTCGGTTGTAACGAGTGGTTATTTTAGTCAACGTTGCTCTTCTATCAGCTTGAATCAGTCGGCCCATTCTCCTCTGACCTCTAGCATCCACAAGGCATTTTTGCCCACAGGACTGCCGCATACTGGATGTTTTTCCCTTTTCACACCATTCTTTGTAAACACTAGAAATGGTTGTGCGTGAAAATCCCAGTAACTGAGCAGATTGTGAAATACTCCGTCTGGCACCAACAACCATGCCACGCTCAAAATTGCTTAAATCACCTTTCTTTCCCATTCTGACATTCAGTTTGGAGTTCAGGAGATTGTCTTGACCAGGACAGCACCCCTAAATGCATTGAAGCAACTGCCATGTGATTGGTTGACTAGATAATTGCATTAATGAGAAATAGAACAGGTGTTCCTAATAATTCTTTAGGTGAGTGTATATACACCCTGTACAGAATTATTAGGCAAATAAGTATTTTGACCACATCATCCTCTTTATGCATGTTGTCTTACTCCAAGCTGTATAGGCTCGAAAGCCTACTACCAATTAAGCATATTAGGTGATGTGCATCTCTGTAATGAGAAGGGGTGTGGTCTAATGACATCAACACCCTATATCAGGTGTGCATAATTATTAGGCAACTTTAGGCAACCAACCTTTCCTTTGGCAAAATGGGTCAAAAGAAGGACTTGACAGGCTCAGAAAAGTCAAAAATAGTGAGATATCTTGCAGAGGGATGCAGCACTCTTAAAATTGCAAAGCTTCTGAAGCGTGATCATCGAACAATCAATCGTTTCATTCAAAATAGTCAACAGGGTCGCAAGAAGCGTGTGGAAAAACCAAGGCGCAAAATAACTGCCCATGAACTGAGAAAAGTCAAGCGTGCAGCTGCCAAAATGCCACTTGCCACCAGTTTGGCCATATTTCAGAGCTGTAACATCACTGGAGTGCCCAAAAGCACAAGGTGTGCAATACTCAGAGACATGGCCAAGGTAAGAAAGGCTGAAAGACGACCACCACTGAACAAGACACACAAGCTGAAACGTCAAGACTGGGCCAAGAAATATCTCAAGACTAATTTTTCTAAGGTTTTATGGACTGATGAAATGAGAGTGAGTCTTGATGGGCCAGATGAATGGGCCCGTGGCTGGATTGGTAAAGGGCAGAGAGCTCCAGTCCGACTCAGACGCCAGCAAGGTGGAGGTGGAGTACTGGTTTGGGCTGGTATCATCAAAGATGAGCTTGTGGGGCCTTTTCGGGTTGAGGATGGAGTCAAGCTCAACTCCCAGTCCTACTGCCAGTTTCTGGAAGACACCTTCTTCAAGCAGTGGTACAGGAAGAAGTCTGCATCCTTCAAGAAAAACATGATTTTCATGCAGGACAATGCTCCATCACACGCGTCCAAGTACTCCACAGCGTGGCTGGCAAGAAAGGGTATAAAAGAAGAAAATCTAATGACATGGCCTCCTTGTTCACCTGATCTGAACCCCATTGAGAACCTGTGGTCCATCATCAAATGTGAGATTTACAAGGAGGGAAAACAGTACACCTCTCTGAATAGTGTCTGGGAGGCTGTGGTTGCTGCTGCACGCAATGTTGATGGTGAACAGATCAAAACACTGACAGAATCCATGGATGGCAGACTTTTGAGTGTCCTTGCAAAGAAAGGTGGCTATATTGGTCACTGATTTGTTTTTGTTTTGTTTTTGAATGTCAGAAATGTATATTTGTGAATGTTGAGATGTTATATTGGTTTCACTGGTAAAAATAAATAATTGAAATGGGTATATATTTGTTTTTTGTTAAGTTGCCTAATAATTATGCACAGTAATAGTCACCTGCACACACAGATATCCCCCTAAAATAGCTAAAACTAAAAACAAACTAAAAACTACTTGCAAAAATATTCAGCTTTGATATTAATGAGTTTTTTGGGTTCATTGAGAACATGGTTGTTGTTCAATAATAAAATTAATCCTCAAAAATACAACTTGTCTAATAATTCTGCACTCCCTGTATAGAACATTTCAGTTTAAAGCATCTCAAACTAAATTACATTTCTTAATACCAGCCCTTAAAACTACACATGCAAACTCAATTACATTGTTCCTATAATGTACAGTATTCAAGCATCACAAATATATATTCCGCACATACCAATATACCAGAAATGTGTCTACTGACATCAGTCAATGACCCATTTTCTTGCCAATCTAATTTTCCTTTCCTTTGAAATGTATTTTCCTGATCTTGATCTGGTTGTTGGCAGGGTTGGTACCTGATGCTCAAGGGAATATGACAATGACAGCACACATGTATGTGCATCGTTAGTGTTATGACTAATATAGCATGACACTTTAAAGGGGTTGTCCTCCTTTTCTATAGCTCCCCCCCTCCCCAGCATAGCCAGACCCTGGTGGTAATCAAACTTACCTGATCCCCACCACTGGGGTCTGGCTCCATCTCTGTCCCACCACCTCTGCAGGTCCTTGGTCTCTTCGTCAACATCCGAAGCCAGATTACGTGACTGCCGCAACCAATGATTTGCTGCAGTGGTGACATTACACCCATGCGTCATGTGACCCAGTGACATGATGCATGAGTGACACACCACCGCTACGGAGAGTCACTGGTTGCAGTGGTCACATTATCCCATTTAAAAGCTGATGTTGACTCTGGGAGACCCGGTACCTGCAGAGCTGACAGGGCAGGAATGGAGTCAGAACACAGCAATGGGAATCAGGTAAGTATGATTACCACCAAGGGTCTGGCAGTGGACAACCCCTTTAAAGGGCATCTGTCAGCAGATTTGTACCTATGAAACTGGCTGACCTGTTACATGTGCATTTGGCAGCTGAAGTCATCTGTGTTGGTTCCATGTTCATATGTGTCCTCACTGCTTAGAAAAATGATGTTTTAATATATGCAAATGAGCCTTTAGGTGCAATGGGGGAGTTGCCTTTACGCCTAGAGGCTCTGATGTCTCTTCAGGGCCTGTCAATCATCTGATGACAGGTGCCCTTTAAGGTAAACCTCTCTAATCCATTTGCTGCATAAGACAGCACAGCTACTACAGACAAGATGCAGATATGTTAGCACAAATGTATGCAAGTATGTATTTGTTATCACAGATTTTCTGTTATTGCCAACACTACCATAGAGTATTAATTTACCCTGTGCAGTTTGCCTCCACTTTTCTAAGATAAAAAATTTCTCACACTGTTTAGGAAAACTTTAGTGAAAGAATACAGTATGTGAGTAGAAGACTATGTGGTTTTTTAAGTATACATAAAATCTGTTGAGCATATTGGTGGCCGATTAAATGGGACATATTCAGTTTTAGTGCCTAGGGCAGCATCAGATGTAAATACGGCCCTTACGTACATATACTAACACTATATTAGTGTTGGGAGCGAATATTTGAATAACGAATATTAATCGCGAATATGGGCACTTCGAGAATTTGCGAATATTTAGAATATAGTAATTTTGAATATTCTAGATTTTTTTTTTCCATCAGTAACTTCTCTTCTTGATGTGGGCCAATGAGAAGGCTGAAATGTCTTTGTCTGAGCTTAGCAACATCCCTAGCAACCAATAGGAAAGTTGCCTACCCCTTACTATATAAGAACCTCCCCACCAGCCCTTGTATGCAGTATTTTTCAGTTCTGAGATAGACAGCAGTGTTATTGCTGTGCTCTGTGCTTTCCTGTGCCATTACATTAGATAGTTAGTTAGTTAGTTAGTTAGAATATATATATAAAACAGATAGTTAGTGGAAGATAGTCAGTGTAGGTTAGATAGTGAAATATTGTAGCTGATAGGTTCTGCTGTCCATACATACATGCTACATACATGGTGCTGTATGTATGTACAGTCAGGTCCATAAATATTGGGACATATACACAATTCTACCATTTTTGGCTCTATAAACCACCACAATGGATTTGAAATAAAACAAACTAGATGTGCTTTAACTGCAGACTGTCAGCTTTAATTTGAGGGCATTTACATCCAAATCAGGCGAACGGTGTAGGAATTACAACAGTTTGCATATGTGCCTCCCACTTGTTAAGGAACCAAAAGTAATGGGACAGAATAATAATCATATATCAAACTTTCACTTTTTAATACTTGGTTGCAAATCCTAGTTACAATTACAGCCTGAAGTCTGGAACGCATAGACATCACCAGACGCTGGGTTTCATCCCTTGTGATGCTCTGCCAGGCCTCTACTGCAACTGTCTTCAGTTCCTGCTTGTTCTTGGGGCATTTTCCCTTCAGTTTTGTCTTCAGCAAGTAAAATGCATGTTCAATCTGATTCAGGTCAGGTGATTGACTTGGCCATTGCATAACATTCCACTTCTTTCCCTTAAAAAAACTCTTTGGTTGCTTTTGCAGTATGCTTTGGGTCATTGTCCATCTGCACTGTGAAGCGCTGTCTAATGAGTTCTGAAGCATTTGGCTGAATATGAGCAGATAATATTGCCCGAAACAATTTAGACTTCATCCTGCTGCTTTTGTCAGCAGTCACATCATCAATAAATAGAAGAAAACTAGTTCCATTGGCAGCCATACATGCCCACGCCATGACACTACCGCCACCATGCTTCACTGATGAGGTGGTATGCTTAGGATCATGAGCAGTTCCTTTCCTTCTACATACTGTTCTCTTCCCATCACTCTGGTACAAGTTGATCTTGGTCTCATCTGTCCATAGGATGTTGTTCCAGAACTGTGAAGGCTTTTTTAGATGTCGTTTGACAAACTCTAATCTGGCCTTTCTGTTTTTGAGGCTCACCAATGGTTTACATCTTGTGGTGAACCTTCTGTATTTACTCTGGTGAAGTCTTCTCTTGATTGTTGACTTTGACACACATACGCCTACCTCCTGGAGAGTGTTCTTGATCTGGCCAACTGTTGTGAAGGGGGTTTTCTTCACCAGGGATGGAATTCTTCGGTCATCCAGCACAGTGTTTTTCCCGTGGTCTTCCGGGTCTTTTGGTGTTGCTGAGCTCACCGGTGCATTCCTTCTTTTTAAAAATGTCCCAAACAGTTGTTATGGCCACGCCTAATGTTTTTGCTATCTCTCTGATGGGTTTGTTGTGTTTTTTCAGCCTAATTATGGCTTGCTTCACTGATAGTGACAGCTCTTTGGATCTAATCTTGAGAGTTGACAGCAACAGATTCTAAATGCAAATAGCACACTTAAAATGAACTCTGGACCCTTTATCTGCTCATTGTAATTGGGATAATGAGGGAATAACACACACCTGGCCATGGAACAGCTGAGAAGCCAATTGTCCCATTACTTATGCTTCCTTAACAAGTGGGAGGCACATATGCAAACTGTTGTAATTCCTACACCGTTCACCTGATTTGGATGTAAATACCCTCAAATTAAAGCTGACAGTCTGCAGTTAAAGCATATCTTGTTCATTTCATTTCAAATCCATTGTGGTGGTGTATAGAGCCAAACATTTTACAATTGTGTCGATGTCCCAATATTTATGGACCTGACTGTATGTATTCTACATACTGTACATACATAGTGCTGTGATGTCACAAGTTCACAACAATACTTAGTGCACCAATAAGTAGTCAGACCTGTTAAAATGTGAAGTTGCACATATTGTGCCAAAATATTTGCATCCTTAGTGCCGATTTTGCAATAGCGAATATATTGGAGCACTCTATCTGCATATAAAGCTATTGTAATGTTCTGTCATGCCAACCATTTACTCCAGTCTCAGAAAACTTCTAGCAGCTTGAAAAATGTAGCTATAGTGACCCACGCCTGTATTTTGCATGCATTACACGAATATTACATTGCCGATTTTTCGCAATCAATAAAATATTTGCGAATTCGCAAATATATGACGAATATTCTACTAAATATTCGCGAAATATCGCGAATTCGAATATTGCCCCTGCCGCTCATCACTACACTATATAATACCGATATATTATTCTTGCTTTTATAATCGTCTTGTTCAGCCATCATTAATTGTTTCAGTGACTGATATTGATAACTACTTCTGTTTTTGTCTGCAATAGTCTTCATACCAAAAAAATATTTATTTGTAAAATGTAAAGCTTCATTTAGTGCTTTTACTTCTTCATGTGGCTTGTAAATGTCAGACACACTGTATCTTCTCATTTTAGAAGAGAAATACGCAATTACATACTAAAGCCATATAATTAAATGGTTATTTTGTGTACTCAAGCTGTATTTCACCCTTGGGCCATTTTCATAACACCTAACAGTGATTTTTATTATGTCAGATTATTTCAGACCTGAAGATTGGGAATGTGAAAAAGGTATTTGCCAAATTATAACTGTGACAGCAAGGAGCAAATCCATGTGTGATCGATCAGTTTGTCAAACCCTACACATTGACTAAAATTGAAATATCCACGTTTTTGCTTTTTTTTTCTTATAAATAGAAGAGGTTAAATTCTCATGATCGAGAGTAAGACAATATTCAGTCTCAGTCTTTCATAATTATTACCACCTCAACCTGCATTAATATAACCTTTGTATGATATAATCATCTAATTGCATTTGCCTAATTTGAAATTACATTTGTGAACATTATGGTAGAAATAGGCATACCATTAAAATACAGGATAGCCCATCAATATTTGATCAGTGGGGGTTCAACACTTCATACTGTTGCCAATCAGTGTTCCTGAATCACCAGAAGCTGGTGCTGGAACTACAAAGTCCCCATCATTGAATAGTGGTTGCTGCAGAGCTGCTCCTATTTAGGGCCGTGCCTGCAACTTGAACGGGTCCACAATCTCGATCATATGGTGCGGTGCGGAAAGGAGGCACGGATCGGAAGCCCATGCAAGCACGGAGTGCTTCCATGGGTTTTGTGTCCGTGTCTTCACACTTCATAAAAGTAGTGCTTGCACTATTTTTTTGCTGTGTGGACCGTCAGATGCGGATCGTGGACCGCATTTAAGTAAATGGGTCAGCGTCCATAGACGGCGGGCACATCGTCAGTGCCCATGAATTGCGGACCACAATTTGCTGTCCACAGCGCAGCTTGTGCATGAGCCCTTAACAGAATTATATCAGAGCTGCAGAAACCAGCTCCATTTACTTCACAATTGATGAAGCTGTGTAGTTCCGGCACCAGAGCTACTAAGGAACAGCTAATCCACGGAGTACGAAGTGTCATACCTCCTCTGATCTGATATTGATGGTCTATCCTTAGGATGGCTCGTTAATAGAAAAGTCCTGAAATACATAACGCAAACTATATAAATTTGGTATCAATGTAATCATACTGTTATGTGTAAAGTGAACACCATAAAAATTAACTCTCCTTTTAATATGGGAATCAGGGTTAAGTCTTTAAATGTAAAAGGATTAAATAATCCGTTCAAAAGATCTACTCTAAGGTCTGAAATAAAAAGACAAAAGAGTGACATCACATGCATCCAGGAAACCCACTTGAATGCATCCGATTCTCACAGATTACACCATTCATCTTTCCCACATATGTTTTTTGCTCATGCTACTCATAAAAAATGTGGAGTGCTGATTGGATTTAAAAATACTATATCATTTAAATGCCAAATCTCCATAATAGATGAGGAACGTAGATTTATTATTGTGATATGTTCTATTAACAATATGCTTTTTACTATAGTCAATTTGTACGCCCCAAATAATCAACAATTAAGATTTATTAAGAAAACTATAAAAAAAGGCCCAAGAAATCAAACAAGGTTCACTATTGATATGCGGGGATTTCAATATCACGCCTAACCCTTTAGTGGACAGATCCAACCCCATCCAACACCCCAAAAAACAACATTCCCTACAGGAAGTATTAGCCAATGAAAACCTCTATGCTACTTGGCGCTCTCTTCATGCTAACGAAAGAGACTATACTTTCTATTCCAACTACCATAATACCTTCTCCCATATTGACTTATTTATTACAGATAAATGGTTACTCCAAAAAATAGCTGCATCCGATATATTAAACATTACTTGGTCAGATCACGCCCCTATAACTCTTACAATAGTAGAACAGTTCATTAACACAATATACTCTCCCTGGAGACTCAATAACTCTCTCCTCCAATTAACTTCTATCCATTCCGACATCACGAATCAATTAAAAGAATACTTTCTTTTTAATGATAACAATACAATTTTGGACACCTCCCTCTGGATTGCCCATAAAGCATTTATTAGAGGGCACTTCCTGAAACATGCATCATCCCAAAAAAAGATTAGACAAAAAACAATTGACACCTTACGGTCAACCACTAAAACACTGGAATTTTTTTTTTTAAGATTCTCCCGAACCCATACTAGGAAATGAACTAAAAAAGGCCAGACACAACTTATACCTACTACTACACAATAAATATGAACTACACCTAAGAAAATTGAGAACGGACCACTATTGGCAGGGCAATAAAGCCTCCAAATTACTGGCAAACAGGATAAAAAAGAAACAAACAAAAACCAAAATCCCATTTCTATATGACAAAAACAAAACAAAAATTCTTAACCCC
Organism: Bufo bufo; assembly: GCF_905171765.1. Lineage (NCBI taxonomy): Eukaryota > Metazoa > Chordata > Amphibia > Anura > Bufonidae > Bufo > Bufo bufo. The sequence continues at coordinate 275,457,846 of NC_053390.1, read as the reverse complement.
AAATTAATCTCAGAAGAATTGCGAATTATTATGCCGACCTTTATGATTTAGAAAATTCCAAAAATACTTTTCAACCGAACATCTCGGAAATTAACCAATTCCTAAACAAGGTCTCACTACCCACATTATCCCCTCCACAAATTCACAGACTAAACATAGAAATTTCGACCTCCGAGGTTTCCAAAGTTATCCATACCCTTAAACCTAATAAAACTCCCAGCCCCGATGGCTTTTCAAATGAATATTACAAATCCTTTGCTTTCCTCCTCACACCATACCTGACTAGAACATTCAATTTATTTGCCACCCAAGAAACAATTCCACAAGATATTCTCAGAGCTCTAGTGATCACTCTACCAAAACCAGGCAAAACCCCCGACACCCCATCCAATTTTAGACCCATTTCACTCCTTAATTCTGATCTAAAAATATATGCCAAAATCCTGGCTGAAAGAATAGTCAATATCCTTCCATCCTTAATAAACAATGACCAAATAGGCTTCATTCAAAACAGACAATCATCAGATGGTACCAGACACTTTATTGATCTGATGGATGTGGTTGAAAATAGTCGGAGGCCTTCTCTGCTTCTTTTATTGGATGCGGAGAAGGCCTTCGACAGAATTCATTGGGGTTATGTCAGAGAGACCCTGAAAAAATTTGGGTTCTCGGGTTGTTTCCTATCAGCAATAATGGCTCTCTACTAGGACCCTAGCGCATCTGTGTACTCTTCAGGATTTTTATCAAACCCGTTCAAAATCAAGAACGGAACAAGGCAAGGATGCCCATTGTCGCCCTTAATATTTGCTTTATGCAAGGAACCCTTTGCGGAACATATCAGAACCTCTCCCCTCATAAAAGGAATCACTATAGATTCTATTGATCATGGTATAGGTCTCTTCGTCGACGATGTTCTCATTATCACATCCAACCCTCATTCCTCCTAACCAGCCATTAATTAAATTATAGAAAAATGTTGCCAAATTTCCTACTATAAAGTTAATATTAATAAATCCCAAATATTTAACCTAGGCCTTTCTCCTTCTATTCAAAACAAACTCGCTAATACTTATGCCTTTCCTTGGGCGAAAGAGACACTCCCATACTTAGGTACCAAATTGGTCTTCCCTACGTCCAAACTTTTCACAGCTAATTACCTTCCCCTTCTTGATGATATAAAAAATTGTCTGAACAATATCAACCTAAACAAACTGTCTTGGTTAGGTAGAATGGCCACCATTAAAATTATTATTCTCCCAAAAATGTTATACATATTCCGTAATGTTCCGATTCCTATACCTACTTCTTATATCCACAAACTACAATCATTAATCAATCGTCATGCTTGGGGAAAAGTTAAACCAAGAATAAAATCCCATATTCTGTATAAGCCCCTAACAAAAGGTGGCCTTAATTTCCCATCTCTTTCCCATTACTATAAAGCTACCATTCTGGACCAATATAGAAATCTTCAATCAGATGACATAACAAAAAAATGGGTCACCATAGAAAAAAAAAAATTAGGTAACTATTCTATCTTCCAACACCTATCCGCACAAAGCATATTCAACACAAAACTATTATCCCCAATAACATGTACACAAGCCATAGCCAACATATGGAAACCTCTTACTAGATCTAATAAATTAATTCCAGCACCTATCTTCTCTTCACCATTAAAACTATGCGAGTTGGCAATCCCAAATCTTTCCATCACTAATTGGGAAACCTTAGGTACAATGGAAATATCCCAATTATGGAATAAAAACACTTTTGTTGATTTTGCATATTTGAAACAAAAAATTTCTATCCCCAACAAAGACTTTTGCAAGTACTTACAATTTTTTTAAGCCTGCCCTGAGCCAACTACTGCTAAAAACGAACTTTTTTTTCTTCAGTTAGTCAATATCAATACATGATCGGCAGCCATTTTATGCAACGATAGTGCACCAGCACAAGGTATCTGCATGTCTGCAAGTCCAGAAATACAACTTTTGCTTACTGGTGTTAAAAAAGCCTCTAATATATTGCACATCTGGGATTACACATGCATAAGTGACTGTCAAATTTAGGCCAGAAATACAGCTTTGGCATACTGGGGTGAAAAAAGCCTCTGATATACTGCACATCTGGGATTACACATGCATAAGTGACTGTCATATTTAGGCCAGAAATACGGCTTTTTGGTTCATGGGGTGAAAAAAGCCTCTAATATACTGCACTTCTGTGATTAGACAAGCATAAGTGACTGTCACATTTAGGCCAGAAATACGGCTTTTTGGTTACTGGGGTGAAAAAAGCCTCTGATATACTGCACATCTAGGATTAGACATGCATAAGTGACAGTCACATTTAGGCCAGAAATACGGCTTTAGCATACTGGGGTGAAAAAAGCCTCTGATAAACTGCACATCTGGGATTAGACAAGCATAAGTGACTGTCACATTTAGGCCAGAAATACGGCTTTTTGGTTACTGGGGTGAAAAAAGCCTCTAATATATTGCACATCTGGGATTACACGTGCATAAATTACTGTCATATTTTGGCCATAAATACGGCTTTGGCATACTGGGGTGAAAAAAGCCTCTAATATATTGCACATCTGGGATTACACATGCATAAGTGACTGTCACATTTTGGCTATAAATACGGCTTTAGCATACTGGGGTGAAAAAAGCCTCTGATAAACTGCACATCTGGGATTAGACATGCATAAGTGACTGTCACATTAAGGCCATAAATACGGCTTTGGCATACTGGGGTGAAAAAAGCCTCTGATAAACTGCACATCTTTGATTAGACAAGCGTAAGTGACTGTCACATTTAGGCCAGAAATACGGCTTTTTGGTTAATGGGGTGAAAAAAGCCTCTAATATATTGCACATCTGGGATTACACGTGCATAAGTGACTGTCACATTTAGGCCATAAATACGGCTTTGGCATACTGGGGTGAAAAAAGCCTCTGATATACTGCACATCTGGGATTACACTTGCATAAGTGACTGTCACATTTAGGCCAGAAATACAGCTTTTTGGTTACTGGGGTGAAAAAAGCCTCTGATATACTGCACATCTGGGATTACACATGCATAAGTGACTGTCACATTTAGGACAGAAATAAGGCTTTTTGGTTACTGGGGTGAATAAACCCTCTAATATACTGCACATATGGGATTAGACAAGCATAAGTGACTGTCACATTTAGGCCATAAATACGGCTTTTCGATTACTGGGGTGAAAAAAGCCTCTAATATACTGCACATTTGGGATTAGACAAGAATAAGTGACTGTCACATATAAGCCATAAATACGGCTTTGGCATACTGGGGTGAAAAAAGCCTCTGATATACTGCACATCTGGGATTAGACATGCATAGGTGTCTGTCACATTTAAGGCCACAAATACGGCTATTAGGTTACTGTTGTTATAAAAAACTTTTTTTCATATACTGCACATCTGTGATTACACTTGCATAAGTGACTGTCAAATTTAGGCCACAAATAAGGCTTTTAGGATACTGTGGTGAAAAAAAACAACTTTTTTTCATATACTACACATCTGTGATTACACTTGCATAGGTGACTGTCACATTTAGGCCAGAAATACGGCTTTTAGGATACTGTGGTGAAAAAAACCTTTTTTTCATATATTGCACATCTGTGATTACAGTTGCATAGGTAACTGTCACATTTAGGCCACAAATAAGGCTTTTAGGATACTGTGGTGAAAAATCCCTCTGATATACTACACATCTGGGATTACACTTGCATAGGTGACTGTCACATTTAGGCCACAAATAAGGCTTTTAGGATACTGTGGTGAAAAAAAACTTTTATTCATATACTGCACATCTGTGATTACACTTGCATAGGTGACTGTCACATTTAGGCCACAAATACGGCTATTAGCATGCTGTGGTGAAAAAAAAACTTTTTTTCATATACTGCACATCTGTGATTACACGTGCATAGGTGACTGTAACATTTAGGCCACAAATAAGGCTTTTAGGATACTGTGGTAAAAAAAAACCTTTTTTTCATATATTGCACATCTGTGATTACAGTTGCATAGGTAACTGTCACATTTAGGCCACAAATAAGGCTTTTAGGATACTGTGGTGAAAAATCCCTCTGATATACTACACATCTGGGATTACACTTGCATAGGTGACTGTCACATTTAGGCCACAAATAAGGCTTTTAGGATACTGTGGTGAAAAAAAACTTTTATTCATATACTGCACATCTGTGATTACACTTGCATAGGTGACTGTCACATTTAGGCCACAAATACGGCTATTAGCATGCTGTGGTGAAAAAAAAACTTTTTTTCATATACTGCACATCTGTGATTACACGTGCATAGGTGACTGTAACATTTAGGCCACAAATAAGGCTTTTATTATACTGTGGTGAAAAAAACCTTTTTTTCATATATTGCACATCTGTGATTACAGTTGCATAGGTAACTGTCACATTTAGGCCACAAATAAGGCTTTTAGGATACTGTGGTGAAAAATCCCTCTGATATACTACACATCTGGGATTACACTTGCATAGGTGACTGTCACATTTAGGCCACAAATAAGGCTTTTAGGATACTGTGGTGAAAAAAAACTTTTATTCATATACTGCACATCTGTGATTACACTTGCATAGGTGACTGTCACATTTAGGCCACAAATACGGCTATTAGGATACAGTGGTGAAAAATAACCTTTTTTTCATATACTGCACATGTGTGATTACACTAGCATAAGTGACTGTCACATTTTAGGCCACAAATACGGCTATTAGGATACTGGGGTGAAAAAAAACCTTTTTTTCATATACTGCAAATCTGTGATTACACGTGCATAGATGACTGTCACATTTAGGCAACAAATACTGCTGTCATATAGAGTTAAAAAAAAAATTGAGTGCAATACCCTACATCAGGGTTTTTATTGGCGGTTAATTATTTTTAACAGACTTAACCACTTTTTACTTTGCTTTGTGAACGCTAACTATGAGGCAAACATCTAATAAGGGACACGGTCATGGTCGTGGTGGTGGTGTTGGTGGAGCCTCTGGTGCAGGGAGAGGACGTGGCCGTTCTGCCACAGCTACACGTCCAATTGAACCTACTACCTCAGGTCCCAGTAGCCGCCAGAATCTACAGCGATATTTGGTCGGGCCTAATGCCGTTCTAAGGATGGTAAGGCCTGAGCAAGTACAGGCGCTAGTAAATTGGGTGGCCAACAGTGGATCCAGAACATTCACATTGTCTCCCACCTAGTCTTCTGCGCACAGGTGGCGCCTGAAACCCATGCCCATCAGTCTGTCACATCACCCCCGTGCATATCGGGGAACCTGACTGAGCCTCAAGTCATGCAGCAGTCTCTTATGGTGTTTGAAGACTCTGCTGGCAGGGTTTCCTAAGTGCATCCACCTAGCCCTTCCCCAGGGGTGGAAGACATAGAATGCACTGACGCACAACCACTTATGTTTCCTGATGAGGACATGGGAATACCACCTCAGCACGACTCTTATGATGACGAAACACAGGTGCCAACTGCTGCGTCTTTCTGCAGTGTGCAGACCGAAAAAAAGGTCAGGGAGAAAGACTGGGTGGAAGACAATGCAGGGGACGATGAGGTCCTAGACCCCACATGGAATGAAGGTCGGGCCACTGACTTTCAGAGTTCGAAGGAAGAGGCAGTGGTGAGACCAAGCCAACAGCGTAGCAAAAGCGGGAGCAGGGTGCAAAAGCAGAGCAGCCGTCGCCAAAACAGTTCGCCTGCTACTGGCCAAAGTCAACAGGAACCGAGCGCACCAAAGGCAGCTTCAAGCAGTTCCCTGGAATAGCACTTCTTCACACAATGTGCTGACGACAAGACCCGAGTGGTTTGCATGTTGTGCCATCAGAGCCTGAAGCGAGGCATTAACGTTCTGAACCTTAGCACAAAGTGCATGACCAGGCATCTACATGCGAGACATGGGCTGCAGTGGAGTAAGCGCCTTCAAAACCAAGAAAGGGCTCAGGCCCCTCCTGCTCCCTCTTCTGCTGCTGCCTTGGCCTCTTCCTGCGCCTCTGGAGGAACGATGGCACCTGCCGCCCAGCAAACAGAGGATGTGCCACCAACAACACCAACTCCATCAACAAGCATCTCCACCATGTCACACGGAAGCGTTCAGCTCTCCATCTCACAAACCTTTGAGAGAAAGCGCAAATTCCCACCTAGCCACCCTTGATCCCTGGACCTGAATGCCAGCATTTCTAACCTACTGGCCTTTAAAATGCTGGCTGGTGGAGATGGACAGCTTCAAACAGCTCATGTCGCTTGCTGTCCCACAGTACGTCGTTCCCAGCCACCACTACTTCTCCAGGAGAGCCGTGCCCTCCCTGCACAACCAAGTATCGGATAAAATCAAGTGTGCACTGCGCAACGCCATCTGTGGAAAGGTCCACCTAACCACAGATACGTGGACCAGTAAGCACGGCCAGGAACGCTATATGTCTCTAACTGCACACTGGGTAAATGTAGTGACGGCTGGGCCCCAGGCGGAGAGTTGTTTGGCGCACATCCTTCCGCGCCAAGGATCGCAGGGCATCATTCTTCGCCTCTTGTTGCCTCCTCTTCCTACTTGGCTTCCTCCTCCTCTTCTACCACCTCCTCATCCGGTTAGCGACAGACCTTCACCACCAACTTCAGCACAGCCAGGGGTAAACGTCAGCAGGCCGTTCTGAAACTAATGTGTTTGGGGGACAGGCCAAACACCGCGCAGGAGTTGTGGCGGGGTATAGAACAACAGACCGACGAGTGGCTGCTGTCAGTAAGCCTCAAGCCCGACCTGGTGGTGTGCGATAATGGGTAAAATCTCGTTGCAGCTCTGGGACTGGCCAGTTTGATGCACATCCCTTGCCTGGCGCATGTGCTGAGTTTGGTGGTGCAGAAATTCATTCACAACTACCCCGACATGTCTGAGCTGCTGCATAAAGTGCGGGCGGTCTGTGCACGCTTCCAGCGTTCTCATCCTGCCGCCGCTCGGCTGTCTGCTCTACAGCGTAACTTGGGCCTTCCCGCTCACTGCCTCATATGCGACGTGCCCACCAGGTGGAACTCCACCTTGCACATGCTGGAGAGACTGTGCGAGCAGCAGCAGGCCATAGTGGAGTTTCAGCTGCAGCACGCACGGGTGAGTCGCACTGCGGCACAGCACTACTTTACCACCAATGACTAGGCTTCCTTGGGAGACCTGTGTGCCCTGTTGCGCTGTTTCAAGTACTCCACCAACATGGCCAGTGGCGATGACGCCGTTATCAGCGTTACAATACCATTTCTATGTCTCCTTGAGAAAACACTTAGGGCGATGATGGAAGAGGATTTGGCCCAGGATGAGGAGGAGGAAGAGGGGTCATCTCTAACACTTTCAGGCCAGTCTTTTAGAAGTGGCTCAGAAAGAGAATTTTTGCAACAGCAGAGGCCAGGTACAAATTTGGCCAGCCAGGGCCCACTATTGGAGGAGGAGGGGGAGGAGAATGAGGAGGAAGAGGAGGATGGGGATGAAGCATGTTAACAGCGGGGTGGCATCCAACGCAGCTCGGGCCCATCACTTGTGCGTGGCTGGGGGGATACGGAGGACGCAGACGATACGCCTACCACAGAGGACAGCTTGTCCTTACCTCTGGGCAGCCTGGCACACATGAGCGACTACATGCTGCAGTGCCTGCGCAACGACAGCAGAGTTGCCCACATTTTAACGTGTGCTGACTACTGGGTGGCCACCCTGCTGGATCCCTGTTACAAAAGACAATGTGCCGTCCTTAATTCCCTCACTGGAGCATGATCGGAAGATGCGCAACTACAGGCGCACGCTGGTAGACGCGCTCCTGAGAGCATTCCCGACTGACGCCGTGGAAGCACAAGGCAAAGGCAGGGGAGGAGGAAGCACCTCAAAAAGGCAGGGTTAGCATGGCCGACATGTGGAAAAGCTTTGTCACTTCGCCGCAAAACAACCGGCCCCAACTGCTGATATGGAGCGTGTTAGCAGGAGGCAGCATTTGAACAACATGGTGGAACAGTACCTGTGCACACGACTACACGTACTGACTGATGGTTCTGCCCCATTCAACTTCTGGGTCTCCAAATTGTCCACATGGCCAGAGCTTGCCCTGTATGCCTTGGAGGTGCTGGCCTGCCCTACAGCCAGTGTACTCTCTAAACGTGTATTTAGCACGGCAAGAGGCGTCATTACAGACAGACGTAGCCGCCTGTCCACAGCCAACGTGGACAAGCTCACGTTCATTAAAATGAACCAGGCTTGGATCCCACAAGACTTGTCTGTACCTTGTGCAGAATAGACATTTATACCACCATCAAACATACATTCTTGTACTCAAGTCAAGTGCAATGATTCTTTTTTTTATTTTGGGGGCTACCTACCCCAATAAAAAATAAAAAAAACATTGTTGGCTACCTTCTCCTCCTCCATTGCTGCCTCCACCTACAACACCACATTCACCGCCTCCTCAACAGCCTCCTCAACCTCCGACTCCATATCTCCTTCTCTGGGTTGCAGGTAATAATTTGTAATTTTTAGTTATTTTATTTCATTTTAAGTTATTTCCCTATCCACATTTGTTTCCAGAGCAGTTGCCATGCTCTTAAGCACATTTTACTGCCTTTTACATCCCTCTAGCCTGTTCAAGGACTCTTTTAGAGTCATTTTAATTTAAAAAAAGTGCCAACTTTAGTGCCCTAAATTGAAAAAATTCTTATTTTCAATTGTCGGGTGACATTTTACCATTTTTGACGTATACAAACCCCTGCTGTGCCTGGGTGACAGGGGCCTAAATCTCTCAAAATCCTCTGTTGTATTGCTGGGTGACAAGAACCCCCTTTTGCCGTGAATGAACCCCTGCTGTGCCTGGGTGACATGGGCCTAAATCTCTCAAAATCCTCTGTTCTATTGCTGGGTGACAAGATCCCCTTTTTGCCATGAATGAACCCCTGCTGTGCCTGGGTGACAGGGCCTAAATCTCTCAAAATCGTCTGTTCTATTACTGGGTGACATGAACCGCCATTTGCCGTGAATGAACCCCTGCTGTGCCTGGGTGACAGGGGCCTAAATCTCTCAAAATCCTCTGTTGTATTGCTGGGTGACAAGAACCCCCTTTTGCCGTGAATGAACCCCTGCTGTGCCTGGGAGACAGGGGCCTAAATCTCTCAAAATCCTCTGTTGTATTGCTGGGTGACAAAACCCCCCTTTTGCCGTGAATGAACCCCTGCTTTGCATTGCTGACAGGGAACTAATTTTAGTGAAAACATCTGTTACTGATCGGAAGATGCGCGACTGCAAGCGCACGCTGATGATAGCATTCCCACCTGACAGCGGGGGCACAGTGGAAGCACAAGGCGAAGGCAGAGGAGGAGGAAGAGGTCGCCAACGCAGCTGGGGCACCACCAGCACCTGAGAAGGCAGGGTTAGCATGGCCAAAATGTGGAAAAGCTTTGTCAGCCTTGGAGGTGCTGACCTGCCCTGCAGTGTGAACGTGTGTTTAGCACGGCAGAGAGCATTATCACAGGCCGCAGCCAATGTGGACAAGCTTACGTTTATTACAATGAACCAGGGATGGATTCCACAGGACTTGTCCGTACCTTGTGCAGAATAGACATTTATACCAGCCTCAACCATCCATTCTTGTACTCAAGTGCACTTGTTCTTTGTTTAATTTTGTTATATGTCCCAATATTCCCAATTATGTCACAATTAAAAAATAAAAAATAACACAAATCAGTGATGGCTACCTATTCCTCCTTCACCGCCGCTTCCACCTACCCCGCCACGTCAACCTACACCGTCACATCCACCCATCTAGCGCCTCCTCAACCTCCTACTCCTAGATCCAGATTGTTATTTTGCAGAACAGTTGCCATGCTCTTAAGCACATTTTGCTGCCTTTTGCAGCCCTCTAGCCCTTTCCAGGACTATTTTAAAACCATTTTAGTGCCCAAAAGTTCGGGTCCCCATTGACTTCAATGGGGTTCGGTTTCGGTGTCAAGTTCGGGTCAAGTTCGGGCCCCGAACCCGAACTTTTTTTTCAAGTTTGGCCGAACCTGCCGAACCCGAACATCTAGGTGTCCGCTCAACTCTAAATATGACAGCAGTATATAAAGCTTGGATTTCACACGTGCAGAGATGCAGCAAGGGCTGTAAAATTTTGTATTTTGCACAAAAAGGGTGTTTTTTAAAACACAGAAAATTATAGTTGTATTTCTACCTTAAATTGTAAACTGGCTAATCCTGCAAAGGCACCAGATCTTGGATATTGCCAAAAAAGGGTGTTTTTTTAAAACCAGATTATTATTGCAGCATTTCAAGCTTGGATTTGAATGTCACAAAAGCACAGATGCAGTGCTGGTTCACTGAGCTTGCATAAAATGTCCGCCGTCGCCGCCCGTCTTCCTAACAGATGGGTAAAAGTTATTTTTCTCTGTCACTGGGCTCAGGGCACTGTAAAAAGATTGTGCACTGCATTCACACAACTACAGTGGGATGTGAAAGTTTGGGCAACCTTGTTAATCGTCATGATTTTCCTGTATAAATCGTTGGTTGTTACTATAAAAAATGTCAGTTAAATATATCATATAGGAGACACACACAGTGATATTTGAGAAGTGAAATGAAGTTTATTGGATTTACAGAAAGTGTGCTATAATTGTTTAAACAAAATGAGGCAGGTGCATAAATTTTGGCACTGTTGTCATTTTATTGATTCCAAAACCTTTAGAACTAATTATTGGAACTCAAATTGGCTTGGTAAGCTCAGTGACCCCTGACCTACATACACAGGTGAATCCAATTATGAGAGAGTATTTAAGGGGGTCAATTGTAAGTTTCCCTCCTCTTTTAATTTTCTCTGAAGAGTAGCAACATGGGGGTCTCAAAACAACTCTCAAATGACCTGAAGACAAAGATTGTTCACCATCATGGTTTAGGGGAAGGATACAGAAAGCTGTCTCAGAGATTTCGGCTGTCTGTTTCCACAGTTAGGAACATATTGAGGAAATGGAAGACCACAGGCTCAGTTCAAGTTAAGGCTCGAAGTGGCAGACCAAGAAAAATCTCAGATAGACAGAAGCGACGAATGGTGAGAACAGTCAGAGTCAACCCACAGACCAGCACCAAAGACCTACAACATCATTTTGCTGCAGATGGAGTCACTGTGCAACGTTCAACCATTCGGCGCACTTTACACAAGGAGATGCTGTATGCGAGAGTGATGCAGAGGAAGCCTTTTCTCCGCCCACGGCACAAAAAGTGCCGCTTGAGGTGGGCTAAAGCACATTTGGACAAGCCAGCTTCATTTTGGAATAAGGTGCTGTGGACTGATTAAACAAAAATTGAGTTATTTGGCCATAACAAGGGGCGTTATGCATGGAGGAAAAAGCACACAGCATTCCAAGAAAAACACCTGCTACCTACAGTAAAATATGGTGGTGGTTCCATCATGCTGTGGGGCTGTGTGGCCAGTGCAGGGACTGGGAATCTTGTCAAAGTTGAAGGACGCATGGATTCCACTCAGTATCAGCAGATTCTGGAGACCAATGTCCAGGAATCAGTGACAAAGCTGAAGCTGCGCCGGGGCTGGATCTTTCAACGACCCTAAACACTGCTCAAAATCCACTAAGGCATTTATGCAGAGGAACAAGTACAACGTTCTGGAATGGCCATCTCAGTCCCCAGATCTGAATATAATTGAAAATCTGTGGTGTGACTTAAAGAGAGATGTCCATGCTCGGAAGCCATCAAACCTGAATGAACTAAAGATGTTTTGTAAAGAGGAATGGTCCAAAATACCTTCAACCAGAATCCAGACTCTCATTGGAACCTACAGGAAGCGTTTAGAGGCTGTAATTTCTGCAAAAGGAGGATCTACTAAATATTGATTTCATTTCTTTTTTGTGGTTCCCAAATTTATGCACCTGCCTAATTTTGTTTAAACAATTATAGCACACTTTCTGTAAATCCAATAAACTTCATTTCACTTCTCAAATATCACTGTGTGTGTCTCCTATATGATATATTTAACTGACATTTTTTATCCTAACAACCAACGATTTATACAGGAAAATCATGACGATTAACAAGGTTGCCCAAACTTTCGCATCCCACTGTAAATCTATGTAGATCGCTGAGTTCAATTGGAGTACTGATAACAGATTCTGTCCTATTCTCTCCCTCACAGCAGCATCCTCTCCCTACACTAAGCACAGCAGAGTGACGTGCAGCGCTACGTGACTCGAGCTTATATAGAGGCTGGGTCACATGCTGCACTGGCCAATCACAGCCATGCCATTAGTAGTCATGGCTGTGATGGCTTCTAAGGTCACACAGTTAAACGCTTGTTGATTGGCTGCTCTGCAGCCTTTTAAAAAGCACTAAGAAATTGCCGAACCCGAACTTTTACTGAAATGTCAAAAATCTTAAAGTTCGGTACGGACCCAAACTTTACAGTTCGGGTTCGCTCAACCCTATTCTGAATGCTTTAAACACATACAGTATCACTGCAGTAGTGAACTAAGTATATAATTTTCTTTCTGTACTAAAATAGGCCACTGAACGCTTTCGCCACAAATAACTGCAACAGTGAAGTGCGTATATATTTTTCTTTTTGTACTGAAATAGGCCAATAAATGCTTTCAACACATATAACTGCAGATGAGAACTGAGTATATGTTTTTCTTTCTGTACTGAAATGGGCCACTAAAAGCTTTCACCACAAATAACTGCAATAGTGAAGTGCGTATATATTTTTCTTTTTGTACTGAAATAGGCCACTAAACGCTTTTGCCAAAAATAACTGCAACAGTGAAGTGCGTATATATTTTTCTTTTAGTACTAAAATAAGCCACTGGACGCTTTCACCGCATATAACTGCAGAAGTGAACTGAGTATATAATTTTCTTTCTGTACTGAAATAGTCCACTAAACGCTCTAGCCACAAATAACTGCAACAGTAAAGTGCGTATATATATTTCTCTTTGTACTGAAATAGGCCACTAAATGCTTACACCACAAATAACTCCAATGGTAAAGTGCGTATATATTTTTCTTTGTGTACTGAAATAGGCCACTAAACGCTTTCAACACATATAACTGCAGAAGGGAACTGTGTATATATTTTTCATTTTGTACTGAAATAGGCCACTAAACGCTTTCAACAAATATAACTACATTAGTGAACTGAGAATATGTTTTTCTTTTTGTGCTGAAATAGGCCACTAAATGCTTTCACCACATATAACTGCAAAACTGAACTGAGAGTATATTTTTCTTTATGTACTGAAATATTCCACTAAATGCTTTTACCGCAAATAACTGCAACAGTGAAATGCGTATATATTTTTCTTTTAGTACTGAAATGCGTCACTATACGCTTTTACCGCAAATATCTGCAACAGTGAACTGTGTATATATTTTTCTTTTTGTACTAAAATACGCCACTAAACGCTTTACCGCAAATAACTGCAACATTAAAGTGCGTATATATTTTTCTTTTTGTACTGAAATAGGCCACTAAACGCTTTCAACACATATTACCACAGAAGTAAACTGAGTATATATTTTTCTTTCTGTACTGAAAAAGGCCACTAAAAGCTATCACCACTATCAACTGCAACAGTGAAGTGCGTATATATTTTTAATTCTGTACTTAAATAGGCCACTAAATGCTTTTGCCACAAATAACTGCAACACTGAAGTGCGTATATATTTTTCTTTCTGTATTGAAATAGGCTACTAAACGCTTTTGCCAAAAATAACTGCAACAGTGAAGTGCGTATATATTTTTCTTTTTGTACTTAAATTGGCCACTAATCGCTTTCAACACAAATAACTGCAGAAGTCATCTGAGTACATATTTTTCTCTCTATACTGAAATAGGCGACTAAAAGCTTTCACCGTATATAACTGCAACAGTGAAGTGCGTATATATTTTTCTTACTATACTGAAATAGGCCACTAAACGCTTTCAACACATATAACTGCAGAAGTGATCTGAGTATATATTTTTCTTTTTCTACTGAACTAGGCCACTAAAAACTTTCACCACAAATAACTGCAACAGTGAAGTGCGTATATATTTATCTTTTTGTACTGAAATAGGCCACTAAACGCTTTCAACACATATAACAACAGAAGTCAACTGAGTATATATTTTTCTTTCTGTACTAAAAATGGCCACTAAAAAAAGCTATCACCACTATCAACTGTAACAGTGAAGTGCATATATATTTTTCTTTTTCTACTGAAATAGGCCGCTAAACACGTTTAACACATAACACATAACTGCAGAAGTGATCTGAGTATATATTTTTTTATAAGGGAGGAGCAGTTGTGGTTCTGGATAGTGCGGTTTATAAAAAACCTATACTGACGATGTTAAGCAACACATCTATTTATGCAGAACTCAAAAGCAATCCTCTCCTCCCTTATCAAGCAGAATTGATTAACATACTTTTATTGGGTTTAAATCTGGGCATTCTAGATAAGAAGGAGTATGATTATATTTATATTGCACATCCTGTCATCTCAATCTTTCACATCCTTCCTAAAATTCACAAGGGCATATTCCCTCCCCCATTGAGACCTATTGTGGCGGGGATGGGGTCTTTCTCTGAAAAATTATCCGAATTGGTAGATTCCCTACTGCAGCCATTAATTCTCATGATTCTGGGGTTTCTGAAGGATACTAGGTCAGTGTTGCAGGCATTTTGTGAATTTAAGTGGAAAGAAGGTTTTAGTTGGATTACTGCAGATATTGTTTTGTTATACACTAACATCCCTCATGATCTAGCCTTAAAAGCACTGTCATGGTTTTGGATAGATATAGCGATTACACAAAGGAACTGCAGGAGTATATGGTCACTGTGATCAGTTTACTTCTCAGGCATAATTTTTTTATGTTCAATAATGTGTATTATTTACAGGTTTCGGGGGTGTCGATGGGGGCCAAGTTCTCTCCCTCCATAGCCAATATTTTTATGGCATGGTGGGAGATGAGCTTTCTCCTCATCGACATCTTCCCTTTCTGTGACTGTGTGCAGTGGTATGTCCGCTACATCGGTGACCTGCTTATGGTATGGTCTGGTGATGTGGCGGCCATACTGCTGTTCTCTAGTTACTTGAATTCATGTGTGGACTCTATTTCCTTTGAGGGCCGTCACAATTTGAACTCCATTGATTTTTTGGATTTATGCCTGAGGGGGGACAGAATTGCAGCTGCAGTCTGTACTGTTACTTATAGAAAAAACACAGCAGGGAATACGGCCACTAAACGCTTTCAACAAATATAACTGCATTAGTGAACTGAGAATATTGTTTTATTTTTGTGCTGAAATAGGCCACTAAATGCTTTCACTACAAATTACTACTTTTGTGATGTGTATTAGTGGAAAAAGAAAAAATATATTTGCCGTTCAGCGGTGCAGTTATCTGTTTTAAAGCCTTTAGTGGCGTGTATTAGTGGCAAAATAAAAATGTATTTGCCGTTTAGCATTGCACTTATATGTTGAAAAGCTTTTTGTGTAATGTAAAAGTGGAAAGAAATTAGGGACTACCGTTAATTGCTGTTCAGCAGTGCGGTTATATATTCTAAAGCCCTTTTTGCCCTATATTAGTGACAAAAGAAAAATATATTTGCTGTTCAGTGTTGCACTTATATGTTTTAAAGCCTTTTGTGGTGTGTATTTGGGAAAAAAGAAAAATATATTTGCCGTTCAGCGTGCAGTTACCGTATTTTTCACCCTATAAGATGCACCGGCCCATAAGACGCACCTAGGTTTTTGGGGAGGAAAATAAGAAAAAAAATATTTTTAACCAAAAGGTGTGCTTTTGGTGGGTTTGGAACTAATGGTGGTCTGTGGATGGCACTATTACTGGGGATCTGTGGATGACGGACACTGTTATGTGGGGATCTGTGGATGACGGACACTGTTATGGGGGGATCTGTGGATGACGGACACTGTTACGGGGGGATCTGTGGATGATGGACACTGTTACGGGGGGATCTGTGGATGACGGACACTTATAGGGGATCTGTGAATGACGGTCACTTATGGGGGGATCTGTGGATGACGGACACTTATGGGGGGATCTGTGGATGACGGACACTTATGGGGGGATCTGTGGATGACGGACACTGTTATGGGGGGATCTGTGGATGACGGACACTGTTATGGGGGATCTGTGGATGATGGACACTGTTACAGGGGCGATCTGTGGCTGGCACTATTACAGGGGGGGATCTGTGGATGGCACTGTTATATATGTGCCATCCACAGACACCCCCACCCCATAACAGTGCCATCCACAGACACCCCCCCAGCCCATAACAGTGCCATCCACAGACCCCCACCCCTTAACTGTGCCATCCACGGATGTTATCCACAGATTCTGTATATACTAATAGCTTCTGTACAATGCCGGCAGGCAGGCCGGGTGGCTGGCGCGTCACTCACTGACGTCACTTGCCTGCGCCGCCTGCTTCATTCATAAAGTAGGCGGCGCAGGCACGTGACATCAGGGAGTTACGCTGCCGCCCGCCCGGCCTGCCTGCCGGCATTGTACAGAAGCTATTAGGATGTACGGTACTATTAGGAGTTGGGGGGCATGTTTAATAACTTTCAATTGAATAATACATTTTATATTTGTGCAGCACTGGAGCGGCGGAGTGGGGCTATATTTGCCGGTCAGCTGTGCAGTTATGTTTTAAAGCCTTTTGTGGCGTTTATTAGCGGAAAAAGAAAAAATATGTTTGCCGTTCAGCGGTGCAGTTATATGTTCTAAAGCCTTTTGTGGCATGTATTAGTGGAAAAAGAAAAATATATATTTGCCGGTCAGCGGTGCAGTTTTATGTTCTAAAGCCTTTTGTGGAGTGTATTAGTGGAAAAAGAAAAAATATATTTACCAGTCAGCGTTGTTCAGTGTTGCATTAATATGTAGAAAAGTCTTTAGTGTAGTGTAAAAGTGGAATAAAATAAGGGCCTAATTGCCATTCAGCATTGCAGTTATATATTCTAAAGCTCTGTTTGTTGTGTATTTGTGGAAAAAGAAAAATATATTCGCCATCCAGCATTGTACTGATATGTTAAAAAGCCTTGTGTAGTGTAAAAGTGGAAAGAAATAAGGGCCTATTTGCCGTTTAGCGGTGCATTTATATGTGGTAAAACCCTTTTTGCGGTATGGAACAAATTACATAGTGATGACATTTTTTGTGAAAGAGGCTTTTTTTGGGGAAATTGATGGGTGATTGTAGACTTTGTTCTGTATGAACAGAATTCCATTATCCTTTCATTGGTAAAATTTTTTTATTTCAATCATGTTTCTTTTGGGAAAATTGATGTGTGATTGTACACCTCCTTTTGCTGTATAAACCGAATTAGATAGTGGTGAAATTTTTTATGTGAAACAGGCTTTTTTGGGGAAAATTGATGGGTCATTGTAGATTTTGTTCTGTATGAACCGAATTCCATTATCCTTTCATTGGTGAAATTTTTTATTTTAAACGTGTTTTTTTGGGAAAATTGATTGGTGATTGCAGACCTCCTTTTGCTGTATGGACCGAATTACGTTGTCGTGGGTCCTGCAGTAAACATAATGAAGACTCTGATGACAACACACTAGCAGACTTTCCCTTTATCATCTATTTACAATTAAATCAAGCAGCTTCAGTAAGTTGAAAATATTCATGTGTTTTTATCTGTTCCGTATGCATTCGATCTCCACAGCACACAAGACATGGCAGGAGAGCCTCTACTTTGGAGTTCGAATCCAGTTTCTTAAGATCAGGAGTTCCATCAGAATTGTGCGTAACATTCTTGCTCCCTGTGCAAACCGTTAGCACAAGGATTCTGTAGGCATACACATCAGAGGAAGTTGAAGCTGGTTGCCCCAATTTTAATTCAGGAGCAGTAAACAGCGGGAATTAAATAGAGGTAGCTGAACTCCGCTGCTCTGTATCTCTGAAGTCAATGTCTCCAACTATGCCCCTCTCGCAATTTACATAAATACATTATTTTCATGTAGAGATCCAAGAATTATGTTGGAGGCATGTAGTATATGCAAGCCATGTGCGACCCCTCTCATCACTCTCACGCTGTTCTGCACCTGGTTTGCCTGGGGAAACGGATTCACACAGGGGAGGAACTGCTCTGTGTCCTTCAGCAAGAAATCAGTGAAATTATTTATTTCAAACATGGTTTTTTTCAGGAAAATTGATGGATTATTGTACGCCTCCTTTTTGCTATATGGACCGAATTACGTAGTGGTGAAATTTTTTTTGTGAAACAGGCTTTTTTGGGGAAAATTGATGGGTGATTGTAGACTTTGTTCTGCATGAACTGAATTCCATTATCCTGTCATTGGTGAAATTTTTTATTTCAAAATTTTTTGGGGGGAAAATTGATGGGTGATTGTAAACCTCCTTTTGCTGTATGGATCAAATTATGTAGTGGTAAAAATTTTTAGGTGAAACAGGCTTTTTAGGGGAAAATTGATGGGTGATTGTAGACTTTGTTCTGCATTAACCGAATTCCATTATCCTGTCATTGGTGAAACATGTTTTTTTCGGGAAAATTATAGGGTGATTGTACACCTCCTTTTGCTGTATGGACCGAATTACGTAGTTCTGAGTCCTGCAGTAAACATAATAAAGATGATGCTGATGACAACACACCAGCAGACTTTTCCTTTACCAGCTATTCACAATTAAATCAAGCAGCTTCAGTAAGTTGAAAATATTTATGTGTTTTTATCTGCTCTGTCTGCATTCGATCTCCACAGCACACAAGACATTAGAGATGGCCTTGCAGTTCGGGCCGATATTTGCGCCCACCATATTCTTTTACATTAAAGTGAAGAACTTTGACCCACGACACATCCATCAGGTGGTACAGGACAGCCAATTGAGACCTTTCAGCACATGGACATATCCCCTACCTTATAAATAAACCTGATCTGGCTGCCATTTTACATTCAGTCTTTTGCCAGTGTAGGGAGAGGTTGCTGTGTGGAGCAGGGACAGACTGTTAGGGACACAAAACCCTAGCTAATAGAGCCACAAAAGTCCTTTTAAGGACTGGTATAGGTGTGCTATCGATAAGTTGGACATACTGAGGGGTGTAATATACTTATAATATACTTTCTAACATAGAAAGTATATTATAGTGCAATTGTATTGTGCAGCAGTTGTGTGCGGTTCTGCTGCAATACTGAAGCCACACAGAGTGCCAAACGCTATTTGAATTGGAATAATTTCTACTAGTGTGTTTTACCAGTTGCCCCCCCAAAAAAACTGATTGAAGCAGGGGTGTGATATACCAATAATATACTTTCTATATAGTGCAGTTGGGTAGTGCAGCATTTGTTTGCGGTTTTGCTGCGTTACCGCATCTACACAGAGTGACAAATGCTATTGGAACAAATAATTTCTACTGGTGTGATTTACCAGTTGCCCCCCAAAAAAATTGATTGAAGCAGGGGTGTTATATACCAAAAATATACTTTCTATATAGTGCATTTAGGTAGTGCAGCATTTGTTTGTGGTTTTGGTGCCGCATCTACACAGAGTGACAAATGCAAGTGGTAGGCAATTGAGAGTGACGGATTTGTGTGAGGGGAGGTGGGGCGTTCACTATTTAAACCTGGCCCTCCTGCCCCCACTTGTCGGTTCGAACACTTTCGAATCGGCTTGTGGGTTGGTGCCAGAGAAGTGCGTGCGTCACTGTAGGATCGGGTGATCGGTTGCGTCGGGCTCGTCGCTACGGGGACTAGGTAGGCAGGGTGGCCGCACACCCGTCTTGCGATGTATAAATATGTGGGGCTGCCGAGCGTGCCACCGGTCCCCAGCCGCGCTGGCGACTACCCGCGCTCCCGATTGCTGCCGGCATCCCCAGTGACATCCCCCGTTTTTCTCTATGTATATACTCGTGGTTACTTACACACTCCCGCTCTAGGCACCCCCATCCGCTCCAGGCCCGGCGCCAAGCACCCCCGCTCCCACATACAGTGTCTCCCAAGCGGGCACCCCTCACCTGTGGCGCAGCAGCGTCGGATCACGCCGGCCGTCGGCTCCACAGTGCAGCTCACTGACTTGCTGCGCTCCAGCAGCTCCTGGCTTGTTAGTGGGCGACACCTACAGGCCCATACTGGTACTGCAGTCCAGGTACAGGCTTCCCTTGCTCAGGCAGTGGCTAGGTACTAAGGCAGGGGAAAGGAAGGGAAAAAAAAAAATGTGTGTTTAATATATTTGGAATATGTGTTGAAGAGCAAATGCAAAGAGAGCTTCAAGGAGGGGGGGCTGGCCACTGCACTTGCGCACGCAGCCGGGCCGCCCGTAAGGCCGTACGGTGAGGCAGGGGTTTGGTTAAAGCGCAGTCGCCATAATCCGGTGGTTAGCTAGGGAGCGGCGGCATGAGTGAAGGGTCACCCAGCCGGCGTGAGCTCACTCACATGTCTGTCCTTGTTTATCCAGGTCCACAGGTGGTTGGCTAAACTTACAACACTGTGGGGTTTTGTGGCTGTCATGGCCGCCAGGTGAGTTAGGGGTGGTGCATGCGTAAGCTGAACCCCTCTTTTCTCCTGCATAGGCTTGGGGGTCGGGGGATGGGGGACTACTATGTCCAGGCCGCTGGCGCATCTATTACAGGGTGGCGCCTACAGTCGTGGCCTTTGGTGGGGGGGAGGAAAAAAGAAATAAAAAAATTTTGGGGTACAGAGAGGAATGTTGCTTTGCCAGGTCTGTCACGACTACAGACTCCTTATAAAGCCCTGCCACGACTGCAGGCATCAGTCTGTCACGTCTACAGACCCGCTCTAAAGCCCTGCCACGACTGCAGGCAACAGTCTGTCACGACTACAGACCCGTTATAAAGCCCTGCCACGACTGCAGGCATCAGTCTGTCACGTCTACAGACCCGCTCTAAAGCCCTGCCACGACTGCAGGCAACAGTCTGTCACGACTACAGACCTGTTATAAAGCCCTGCCACGACTGCAGGCATCAGTCTGTCACAACTACAGACACGTTATAAAGTCCTGCCACGACTGCAGGCATCAGTCTGTCACGACTACAGACACGTTATAAAGTCCTACCACGACTGCAGGCATCAGTCTGTCACGACTACAGACACGTTATAAAGTCCTGCCACGACTGCAGGCATCAGTCTGTCACGACTACAGACCCGCTCTAAAGCCCTGCCATGACTGCAGGCACAAATCCGTTACGACTACAGACTCATTATTAAGGCCGGCCACTACGGCACGCAGTAACTTCACAACGACATACTCGTGAGCAATACTACCACGGCGGCAGGAGGGATTCCGGTACCGCTACTTACGATGCCGGGAGGTGGCGTCACGACCACACACGCAGCCCAGACACAGCCTGGGAATGCAACTTCACGGTCACAGACTAGGCCCGGTCAGGCCTCAGTCTCCCAGCGGGTCCCAGTCACTCCACAAAAAAAAAAAAAACACAGCCGGGCAGTTAACAGCGGAGTCGCGTATCCCGGCTACGGTCACAAATACTACGATACTCGGACCTGCTCATTGACTACGGACTTCAGAATCCCTGTCTGACCCGGCGGCAGACCTGGCAGTGCTTCTGGTCACGACCGTGGGCGCCGTCGGCCCTTGGCCACAGACACTAGGTCCCCCCCCCAGGGCAGAGCCGGTCTGGACCGGCCAGTAGATAGCGATTAGCATTGATGTGGTTACTTGAGTTTGAATTTCTTTTAGTAGGGAGATGTCTCAGGAGTTTCTTCCGGAGGGGTCCTTATCTTCTCGGGACAGCGGGGAACAGCAGTCCGTGAGATCGGCGGAGTTGCCGATAAGGTTGTGGACCGTCCCTAGGCTGACGGCAGAATTATCAAGAAGGGGGATACCGTTCCCGGCCGCCGCGAGGAAGGCGGAACTTCACCACCTTCTGACTTCACAACCCGCGGCTCCTAGCTGAGATGAGGGGTCCCTCAGTGCCATTCTGACTTCCCTAACGGAGCTGCATGCTGCGGTCAACACCATGGGTACAGCGGTGTCAGATATGCAGGCTAGGCTGGAGACTGTCGAGGGACAGCCTGCAGCGTTCAACACAGTGTTGCAGACAGGGTCGGTCGCCAGCTCATCAGCATCCGCAGCGCCGGGTGGGTCCAGCTTTTCCGCGACCATAGCTCCTTCCCATTTCTGTTCCTCCCAATATCCGGCAGGATATTCTGGAAGGGAAAGACATTAATTTGGCGTCCCTGCTCGTGCCGGCACACGAAGCCCCGGACAACAAGACCATATCCTGCGGAGAGGTCTCTGTTGTGCTCAAGTCTAGGGACGCAAGGCTCAACAGGAAACTCAATGTTGCCGAATTTGTATTGGCATTCAGCCTTTACCGAGACGTGGTGTGCTCTGCTAGCCCCCTTAGGAGGGAGGAGCTTGACCTGTATTTATTCAAGGTCGTCGATCTAGGGTATAAATATGGAGGCACCGCCTTCTATGAGTACCACCGCTCCTTCTCGGCAAAGGCTGCGGCCACATTCGCTCAGTGCAAATATGTCGTAGACTGGTCTCGGATGGATACCGAGTTATTTTGCCGCCACTTCGCGGGCCTCAAGGCCCCGGCTTGCGCTGGTTGCGGTTCCTACGCCCACACGGCCGGATGGTGCTCAGAGAGCGGTAGCACAGCTGCGCCTTCCGTGTCAGGCGTTCTCCCCATCCAGCCGGCGGGCAGGGCTTCTGCGTCCAGTGACAAGTTGGGGCGCCCGGTGAAATACCTCGGTAATTCACCTTTATGCAATAATTTGAATTATGCCATATGCCACTACAATCAATGCAGGTTGTTGCACTTATGTACCCAGTGTTTCAGGGCTCACCCCCGCATCGCTTGCACGCAAAAAGGGGGGAATCACGCATGACTAAGCGTGGTTAACGTGGATCTCCTCGCCTGTTTCTTAGCCGGTCATCCAGATTCAGCTTGGGTACTATACGTGCTCAACGTTCTGCGATACGGCTTCCACACAGGCTTGCTGGCTCTTCCGCAAGCCCCGCATGAGTGCGGGAACTTGGCGTGGGCTATCAGAGATCCAGAGACTGTCACCCAATTAATCCAAATCGAGCTGGATACGGCTTATGTGATTGGCCCAGTGCGGCAGCCTCCGTTTGATTGCTGGAGGGTTAACCCGGTCGGGGTGGTGACAGGCAAATTTTCCAATAAAAAAAGATTGGTGTACGATTTGTCGGCCCCACATTCCTTATTAATCCCCAGTCTGAATTCGTTGATCCCCTCGGAAGAATTCTCCATGAGGTACGCCTCTATTGATGAGGCGATTGAGGTCATACTCAAGTTCGGGAGAGGGGCCTGGTTATCCAAGGTGGATATCACAGACGCCTTCAAACTGCTCCCCATCCAACCGGAACTCTGGCAGTGGCATGGGATAAAGTGGCAAGGGCTGTACTACTTTGACAGCAAACTGACCTTCGGGTCCAAGTCAAGTCCATGGCTCTTTGATCAGTTGGCTAGCGCGTTGCATTGGGTCTTATCAGACGTCTGCAAGGTCAGCCATGTCACGCATTACCTGGACGACTTCCTTCTGGTCGAGCCCCCGACACGGCAGCCTCAGGACCTACAGCGCTTGCAGACAGTATTTTCAGACCTCAATGTGCCAATAGCTTCTCACAAAGTAGAAGGCCCCGACACCACCATCACGTTTTTAGGGATACGTTTAGACACGGTGCGCATGCAGGCGAGTCTCCCACCTGATAAATTAGATAGGATTAGGCAGGCCGTGCATAGGTGGGCTCAAGTGAGAGTAGCTTCCAGAGCGGACCTGCAATCCCTGTTAGGCATGCTCAATTTTGCCATGCGCATCATTCCCCAAGGCAGGTCCTTCATCTCTAGGCTTTTGGCGCTGCTCCCACAGGCCCGCGCACAGAACGAGATGGTACGGTTAGGTCCAGAGGCCATGGCCAACCTGATGATGTGGGACAGGTTTTTGACACACTGGAATGGTGTGTCGCTCTTCATTCCGGTGGTCTCGAACCAGTCTCCAGTGGTCCACAATGATGCCTCATCGTCAGTCGGCTTTGCCGCGCTGCACGGCAACCACTGGTTCGCTGGTCCCTGGCCGCCGGAGGTCGCATCCATTCCAGGTTTCACTTCATGTTCCGCCTTGTTTGAGGTATATCCCTTAGTGGGGGCAGCAGTGGCATGGGGCGAGCAGTGGAGGAACTGCACGGTACTATTTCTCACGGACAATACGGCAGTTGTGGACATCGTCATGAAGGGCAGGTCTAGTTCCAAACTGGTCATGTCATTCGTGAGGAGGTTCGTCTGGTTGTCTCTGACGCATAATTTTCGTTTCATATGCAGGCACATCAGTGGAGAACGCAATGTCGCTGCAGACGCCTTATCCCGCCTTAATTTTCCACTTTTCTTTCAGGTTTGTCCAGGGGCAGATCACTCGCCGACACCAATTCCGCATCAGGCCCAGCTGCGCTTGGATTAGTCTCGCATCTCACCGTAGCTAAGACACTGATGGCTAAATCCTTGTCCCGCAATACCCTGAGGGCATATAAGACAGCGTGGCGCCTGTTCCAGAAATATGAAAACACCTAACCGGCCGCAGGCCTGGGGCCTATCACTCACCTATTGGGTTTTGTTGGGTTTTGCCACTCTCAATTACACTTATCCTATAGCACGGTTAAATTATATCTGGCAGGTATTCAGCACCACCGGTACAGCCTATATCCGGAACTACCATCACTTTTCTCTGCCCACCCTATCAAAGCGGCGTTGAAGGGTTTGCGCAAGACGTCTGTCGCGAAACGAAAGGTGCGTCAGCCCTTTACCGGCCGCTTGTTCAGGTTGGTGATAGACAAACTACAGGGCGAACCATTCGGCCCACAGGTTAGCGCGCTGATAGTAACAGCATTGTATCTGGCCTTCTATGGGTTCCTCAGGCCAGGTGAGCTCATGGGCGCCAACACGCTGGCCGGGTGCTTGCAGAAAGGTCAGCTCGTCCGGCGCGGGCCCATCTACGTGCTCACCTTGGCCTCATCCAAGACGGCACGGCCCGGGGAGTCGGTGGAGGTCAGATACTTCCCCACAGCCAATAGGTGGTGTCCGGTACGTGCCTTTGATGCTTGGCTCCTCAGCATTGAATCCGAGCCGACATCCTCTCCCCTACTCGCACTAGGCAATACCCGGCTAACCATCGCGGTCTTTCTTAAATACGTTCGGGTGCTGCTGGCAGGGTCAGGGGTCGATCCCCTCTCTATCACAGGACATTCCTTACGCATTGGCGCGGCAGCCGCGGCGTCCCTGCATAAGGTGCCGGCACATATTATTAAACGGTTGGGTCGCTGGAGTTCCGCATGTTACATGCGGTATATCCCGGATCCGCACAACGAAATGTCACTGGCTTTTCAAGTGTTGGTGTTGTAATTTCTGTCATTAAAACTTTTCAACACTCCTACGCATGGTTCTTTTTGGCCCCTTTAGGCTACCCTTCTATAAGCAGTTCCGGCACAACTCTGCTGCTTCTAGTAGGCGGGGGAGGGTAGGCTTAGGTAGGGTATCCTCTCAGCATGAGCCGATCCGAGCACAAGTGGTAGGCAATTGAGAGTGCCGGATTTGTGTGAGGGGAGGCGGGGCGTTCACTATTTAAACCTGGCCCTCCTGCCCCCACTTGTCGGTTCGAACACTTTTAACCCACCCAGGAGCCCTCCCTTCTTTCAGGGCTCATCATTGGGGTAGCCCCCTTTAGGCTACCCTTCTATAAGAAGTTTCGGCACAACTCTGCTGCTTCTAGTAGGCGGGGGAGGGTAGGCTTAGGTAGGGTATCCTCTCAGCATGAGCCGATCCGAGCACAATTGGAAAAAATCATATCTACGGGTGTGATTTACCAGTTGACCTCCAAACAAACTGATTGAAGCAGGGGTGTTATATACCAATAATATACTTTATATATAGCACATTTAGGTAGTGCATCCTTTGTTTGCGGATTTGCTGCGTTATCGCATCTACACAGAGTGACAAATGCTATTGAAACAAATATAATTTGGGTATAATTACCAGATGTTGATTCAGTTATATATTTATTCCCAGAGAATTCTTGTACAGTCACTCAGAATTGAGAAAGCTCGTTGGAAGAACGAGTGAAACGTTTTCAGGAAATCTACAGTAAGTCCAGTTGCCTTGATTTATTCTTTACAGATATTGAAACAAATTATTTCTACTGGTGAGATTTGCCAGTTTCCCCCCAAAAGAATTGATTGAAGCAGGGGTGTTATATACCAATAATATACTTTCTATATAGTGCATTTAGGTAGTGCAGCATTTGTTTGCGGTTTTGCAGCGTTGTCGCATCTACACAGAGTGACAAACGCTATTGGAACAAATAATATCTACTGTTGTGATTTATCAGTTGCCCACCAAAAAAACTGATTAAGTCAGGGGTGTTATATACCAATAATATACTTTCTATATAGGCGCATTTGGGTAGTGCAGAATTTGTTTGCAGTTTAGCTGCGTTAACTCAGCTACACAGAGTGACAAACGCCATTGGAAAAAAAAAAATTCTACTGGTGTGATATACCAGTTGCCCCCCCAAAAAAATGATTGAAGCAGGGAGGTTATATACCAAGAATATACTTTCCATATAGTGCATTTAGGTAGTGCAGCATTTGTTTGCGGTTTTGCTGCATTACCACATTTACACAGAGTGACAGACGCTATTGGAACAAATAATTTCTACTGTTGTGATTTACCAGTTGCCCCCCAAAAAAACTGATTGAAGCAGGGGTGTTATATACCAATAATATACTTTCTATATAGTGCATTTAGGTAGCGCAGCATTTGTCTGCCGTTTTGCTGTGTTACCGCATCTACACAGAGTGAAAAACACTATTTGAACAAATAATTTCTAATAGTGTGATTTACCAGTTGCTGCTGAGATACCGCAGCTATACAGCGTGCCACTCTGTTGTATCATGCTGCTGCTGCTGCCATGTCCACACTATGTCACCTTGCCACTCTGGCCTCCTGATGCTGCCATCTCCACATTATGTAAACTGGCCACTCGCTGACCTCCACATACTGCTGCCAAATACATACTCTGTGATTGTGCCACTTGGTGGCCTCCTCATACTGCTGCCACCTCCAGACTGTCATTGTGCGACTCTGTGGCCTCCTGATGCTACCGCCACCTGCAGACTTTGTCATTGGGCCACTGTGTGGTCTCCTCATGCTGCTTCCTCCTCACCACTCTGTCATAGGGACACTCTGTGGACTTCTCATGCTGTTCACACTCTCCCCACTTCATGACTGGGCCACTATTTTGGCTTTCAGTCTGGCTGACATCATCATTTATTTGTCCTTTCTTCTGATCTGTCAGAAGGAAGGAAAAATGAGACGCACAACAGATCCTGTATGTGTAGCAGCTGTAAGGCCTGTATGGTCCCATCAGAATTGACTTGCTTATGATTTGGTAGACAAAAGCAGAAGTGGGTACAAAACACAGAAGACATGCAAATATTCCATTCACGTGTCATCTCTGTTTTAGATCTACTTCTGTTTTTATTGTCATTAGCAATACTGAGCAAATACTGACCGGGTAAAGGTGTATGCTCCAAAAACAGGATCCGTTTTTTGTGGGTTACTGTTCTGACGAATCAGAGGAAGGGCAAGTTAATCAGTGACATCAACACAAACTTACTTCTGACATCCTCTCCACTCTGTCAGGGGGGCTCTACTTGTATAAGCGTGTAATAGAACAGGTTCTGTAGACATCTATCAGCTGGCAAGGGTGTAAAAGGAGTGCACTTCTTCTTGACAATAACATAGACCTATAAGGCAGAGTTCATACTTGAGTTATTAGGCCAAGTTTTGGTTTAATAAAATTTATGTTAAAATATTTAATAAATATTTAATAAATTTAATAAAAATTAAATGTTGCATAAGACAGGAGAGTATCAGCCAGTCTTCTGTTTATTCAATGATGTTGTGTTGCGATGGAGAAAGCATAAAAAAATAAAATAAATTACTCTCCACCTGGAGCCGAATCCTGTCAATATTGATGCAAGTGTGGTATTGGCTGCTCATCCAGCAAGATACTTCTGGGTGAACCTGCCTTGCATGCTTAGGCCTCTACTAGTGACAGACAATGAGAAGAAGACAAAGCTTCAAGATTGCTTGCAGCCTGGAAGAGTTGCGAATTTAATCTCGATTCAAACCAACCAGGGCCCAGCCTTTTGGTCAGAGGTTCCCAGTCATCATGGAATGGAAAGGAGGGCATCCTTATTATATTTTATAAATTTAATAATAAATTGTTGAATACATTTTATAATAAAAATTACATTTTTCCTAACACAGGAGGGGGACATCCTGTGGTGCACCGAGATGGAGATGGTCTTCGGATTCCCACACAGACGTCTCAGAAATGAACCGCGGCTCCCAAAAGCAGCTCCTGTGAGCGTCCTTATCATCCATCATCTATTCGCCCCACTTTATTTTGGAAGTGTGTAGAACCTGTGTGGGACCCCCATGCTGCAGAATGATCATGGAGACACAGAATTTTATAATATATATGGAATAAATTTCATAATAAAATGTTTAATAAATGTAATAGTAACATAATTTTTTTTTCTTAGGCGAGAATCGGCCAGTCTTCAGTTTATTCAACAATGTGGAGGGTGTTGTGATGAAGAAAGCATTCCAAAAAAACTATTCCTCTTCACCTGGAGCCGAATCCTGTCAAGATTGATGCAAGTGCTGTATTGGCTGCTCATCCAGCAAGATACTTCTGGGGGAACCTGCCTACCATGCTTAGGCCTCTACTATCGACAAACAATGAGAAGAAGACAAAGCTTGTTCTTTTCTGTACATTGAATGAATAATTTTTGGGGCCTGTACTCCACTGGCCTGCAGTAAAATTGATATCTAATGACCGTCTAATATACCTCCAGCCACATAATCACTTAATGTTTTCTGTCAGGTGAATGCCTAATGTTTCGGGCCTGTACTCCCGTGGCCTAAAATAAAAAAAATTCTAGGCTCCATCAGGGCACATTTTTAAGAGTTTCCATTTAAGACGCATAAAAATGGCCCCTGATTAAAATACATATTTTTTGTGGGAATTTTTGCCATTGATCCCCCTCTGGTATGTCACTGTTTATGTTGTGGGATGATTTGTGCACTTCTTGTAAGTATTTGGTGGCTGAAAATATGAGCTGAAGGTTTTTCAGGTTCGCCTGACATTAAAGTGAATTTGATCGCGTTCACGAACCATCTTAGCCAATGTTCGTCCATCACTACAAGACATGCTCCCTGTGCAAAGCCATAACAAAAGGACTCCAGAGGCATACACATCAGAGGAAGCTGAAACTGGTTGCACAAATTTTAATTCAGGAGCTGTAAACAGCAGGAAGCAAATAGAGGTGACTGACCTATGCTGCTCTGTATCTCTTGTGAAGTCAATGTCTTCATCTATGCCCCTCTCACGATTTACAGAAAATACATTATTTTCATGTAGAGATCCAAGATTTATGTTGGAGGCATGTAGTGTATGGAAGCCATGTGCGACTCCTCTCATCACTCTCATGCTGTTCTGCACTTGGTTTGCCTGGGCGAACAGAGTCACACAGGGGAGGAAGTGCTCTGTGTCCTTCAGCAAGAAATCGAATCCTGGATTTCTTCACGACAACTAAAAATCGCAACCATGGTGACAGACGATGGGAAGAACATGGTGTCAGCTCTGTGTCAAGGAGAGCTGAGCCATTCGCCTTGCATGGCACACGTGTTCAATGTGGTTTCAAGTGGTTCCTGAAGTCTTCCACCCATCTGTAAGACATCCTAAAAATGGCCAGGAAACTTTGCATGCACTTCAGACACTCATCCGCCACAAAGCACACCCTCCTTGAGCTGCAGCAGCAGAACGGCATCCCCTAACATAGGCTGATATGCGATGTTTCCACCCGTTGGAATTCCACCCTCCATATGTTGGAACAACTATACGAACAGAGAAAGGCCATCATTGATTTCTTGATGATCCAAGTAGACAGGAGTACTCCCCTGTGTAACTTCGATGTCAGCCAGTGGCAGAACATGCGTCACACCTGCCATTTGCTCAGGCCCTTTGAGGAGGCCGTGTTATTTGTCAGTCGCCAGGACTACTGGCTGGTCAGGGGACTGAAGACATGGCACCTACATCTCACGGCCACATGAGCCCTGTGAGGGCTGAATTGGAGGAGGATGAGAAGGAGGACATTGGAGCACAAGCAATGTGTAGGGAAATAGGAAACAGGAGAGGAGGAGCAGGAGCAGCCGGAGATGCTACAAAGGGATGAGGAAGAGGAGGAAGAGGACCCAGACACACCATGGCAGTATGTAGTGATGGAGGCAGGGAGTCCCTCTGAGTCACTTGCACAAATGGCCCGTTGCATGCTCACTTGCTTGCGTAGTGACAGCCGAATTGTCACCATTCGCCAGAGGGATGACTTCTGGCTCTCCATCTTATTGGACCCTCGCTACCGGTCTTAAATGGGGGCCTTTTTTACAACTGCTGAGAGGGAGGACAAACCTGCCTACTTAAGAAACTACTCAGGAGCAGATAGACATAGAGCAGAACTGAACCAGCAGGTGGTGGCATACTTGGAGTGCACCCTGCCAGCTGTCATTGAAGATCCGCTGGACTACTGGACAGCCAAACTGGATTTGTGGCCGCAACTGGACGAGTTTGCCCTGGAAAAGCTGTCCTGCCCAGTCAGTAGTGTGGCATCAATGCGGGCGTTTAGTGCGGCAGGGGCCATAGTTACCCCAAGGAGAACTCGCCTGTCGACCCTAAATGTGGATATACTAACCTATGAATCAGGCGTGGATCAGCAAGGATTTCCACCCACCAATGCCTGATGCATCGGACTAGATCATCCATGGTGCCACTCCAACACTTTGACAAAAGAGACCGGTTTCTTCTGGTTACCTGCCTCAGCTACTAATATGATGATGCCACCCACCTGATGCCACACATCTGATGCCAAGTAGTGCTCCTTCTTACACCCACCATTGCCACCCACATCCACACTCTGTCACTGGATCACTCTGTGGTCTCCTGATGCTGCCGCTACCTCCACAATATGTCACCTTGCCACTCTGTGGTCTCCTGATGCTGCTGCTACCTCCACAATATGTCACCTTGCCACTCTGTGGCCTCCTGATGCTGCAGCCACCTCCAGACTCATTGGGCCACTCTGTGGTCTCCTCATGCTGCTTCCACCTCACCATTTTGTCATAGGGCCACTCTGTGGACTTCTCATGCTGTTCCCACCCTCCTCACTTCATGACTGGGCCACTATTTAGCCTTTTTGGCTTGGCTGACATCATAATTTATTTGACCCTTCTTCTAGATCAGAAGGAAGGAAAAATTAGACACACAACGGATCCTCTTTGTGTAGCAGCTGTCAGACCTGTATTGTCCAATCAGAATTGGCTTATGATTTGGCAGCCAAAAGCAGGAGTGGGTACAAAACACAGAAGACATGCAAATATTCCATTCACGTGTCATCTCTGTTTTGGATCCACTCCTGTTTTTTTTTTGTATTAGCAATACTGATGGATAACTGACCAAATGCTGACCAGGTGAAGGCGGATGCTCCACAGACCGTTTTTTGGGGGTTATTGTTCTGACGGATCATAGGAAGGGCAAAATAACCGCTCTCAATGTTCGTCACTTACGTGTCCCAAATAAGGTGGGAAAAAGTCAAGATGAGAATGGAAAAATGCACTTTTAATGACATTCGGCAGCCAAATGCTGTAAGCATTTTGTCTACTAATTCAGCATAGTTTGTACCTCGTCTGTTCCCAAGGAAGTTCTGTACTACTAGCACAAATGCCTCCCAAGCTGCAAGTTCCAGAGGGTTGAGTTTTGTTCTGAATGTGTCATCATTAGAGTTGAGCGGACACCTTGAAGTTCGGGTTCGACGGGTTCGGCCGAACTTCACAAAAAAGTTTGAGTTCAGGAGCTGAACTTGACCCGAACTGGACCCCGAACCCTAACCCCATTGATGTCAAATGGGGACCCGAACTTTGGAGCACTAAAATGGCTCTAAAAAAGTCATGGAAAGGGCTAGAGGGCTAAATGTGGTTAAGAACATGGCAAGTGCTCTGCAAACAAATGTGGATAGGAAATTACTTAAAATAACATAAAATATGTAAAAATAAAAATAATAATCTTGATCTAGAAGGAGGCGGTCCATATGGAGTAGAAGATTGAGGAGGCAGTGGATGTGGCGGTGTAGGTGGAAGCGGCTGTGGAGAAGGAGGAGGTAGCCAACACTGGTTTTTGGTTCTGTTTTTTATTTTATTATTTATTTATTGTTTAAATTTGGGTAGAATTATCTGCCTGAATAGACGTATGAGGAAAAAAATAATAAAGAATTTATTAAATATAAATAAGGGAAACTGAATATCACGTCTGTGACTATCAGGCTTCCAGACTCCAAAAAGGTGGTGTAGGAGAGGGATTAAATCCACACCACTGTCATAGAGTCCGGACTGGAACCCTATTCAGCTAGCACTGTGGTGCTAATATGAGCTGATAAGGGAACAAGACACGGCCCATGCCCGAAACAATGGGTCTGCCCTTTAGAGGAAGACCCTGTTTATGTAGCTTAGGCAGGCTGTAGAATGTAGCAAGAACAGGGAATTTAGGTAGTAAAAATTCATACTCTGTCTTGCTAATTAATCTTTCTTGCAGAGCATCCTGCAGTATTCCTGCCAATTGGGCCTTAAAAGTCAATGTGGGGTCAGAACTCAAGGTATTATAGGTTTTTTTATCTTCCAAAAGTCTGAGGCACATGGAACGGTAGTTATCTTGGTCCATGACAACAATGTTGCCGCCCTTATCAGAGGGCTTAATGACAACACTGCTGTAATTTTCCAGCTGTTCCAGTGCCAATCTTTCCTCAGGCTTCATATTATCATGCCCAAGGCTCATCCCATCAAGTTTCTGAAGATCCCGGATCACCACTTTATGGATACTTTCCTTGTTCTTGCGTGCATATGGTTGCTCCAATACCTTGGCCACTATATAAGCTATAAATGCCTCCTGTACCTCCATGATCCCCCCTCCTTTTTGTATAGATATACTGGATTTATGGAGGAGGGGCTTGTCTCTGCATTTATGTCATTATGTCTGTTATTGTCTTTCAATTTATGCCTCTCTATATACGGTTCTGTTTAAGGATGCACTCACATTTTCCTTGATGTCACCAATTTGGGCTCCCCCGGTATAGCTGACACTAGTGCTAGGCGTGTAGGTGACATATCTTATATAGCCGCGACTTTCGATTCCCCCTGTATACATGGGCAATTGTTGTGCCAGTATGGAGGTGTGTGATGTAAGGAGGGCTCTGGGCGGATCGGGGGTGTAAGTCAGATGACGCGCCTTCCTCCGATTCGGCCGAGCGCTAACACATGCCCCCCCTTTGTAGGCGGGGCTGACTGGATATCTTGCCGGCGTTCAAGCGGCCGCGTACGGCCATCACAGCGCCGAATGCCTCTACACACAACAGTGTGAGGAGGTTCTGCTCCACATTCAAATATTGTTTAAACACTTCGCTTCGCTCCTGATGAATTGTGGCTCATATGGCCATAGCGAAACGCGTTGAGCCGGTGATCCTGTGTTTGTTACACGGCTCTCTAGGCAGGGTGTCTGTTTGACTCAGGCAGCGTAACAGCTGACTTGTGTATATAGGGTTTGTGATCTTCATTATACCTTTGGCTGATTGGGCTGATGGAGATGGCTGAGTGAGCGTCCACATCACGGTGGCATCTGGTGGATGCTTTACCCTCAAGGGGGCTTGATTCACTCGTCAGCTATCCCACATCGCCCAGCCAGGTTGATCCACACCTGATACACCTGTTACTGGTTCAATCCTTTGAGCCGTGTCTTGTTCCCTTATCAGCTCATATTAGCACCACAGTGCTAGCTGAATAGGGTTCCAGTACGGACTCTATGACAGTGGTGTGGATTTAATCCCTCTCCTACACCACCTTTTTGGAGTCTGGAAGCCTGATAGTCACAGACGTGATATTCAGTTTCCCTTATTTATATTTAATAAATTCTTTATTATTTTTTTCCTCATACGTCTATTCAGGCAGATAATTTTATGTAATATTGGACGTAAAACTTCTTTCCTGCATTACTGTGAACATAAATTTGGGTAGACCCCAAAACATTGGGAAATATAAAAAAATAAAACAA
Organism: Bufo bufo; assembly: GCF_905171765.1. NCBI lineage: Eukaryota > Metazoa > Chordata > Amphibia > Anura > Bufonidae > Bufo > Bufo bufo. The sequence continues at coordinate 275,423,561 of NC_053390.1, read as the reverse complement.
AGAGAAAGTGCCCTGGAGTACAATGGCTGGGTGAGGTGGGGTAGGTAGCCCCCAAAATAAAAAAAAGAATCATTGCACTTGACTTGAGTACAAGAATGTATGTTTGATGGTGGTATAAATGTCTATTCTGCACAAGGTACAGACAAGTCCTGTGGGATCAATGCCTGGTTCATTTTAATGAACATGAGCTTGTCCACATTGGCTGTGGAGAGGCGGCTGCGCTTTTCTGTGATAACCCCCTCCTGCCGTGCTAAACAAACGTTCAGATAATACACTGGCTGCAGGGCAGGCAAGCACCTCCAAGGCGTAAAGGGCAAGCTCAGGCCATGTGCCCAATTTGGAGACCTAGAAGTTGAAGGGGGCAGACCCATCAGTCAGTACGTGTAGGTGTATGCACATATACTGCTCCACCATGTTACTGAAATGCTGCCTCCTGCTAAGACATTCCATATCAGCTGGTGGAGCTGGTTGTCGTGGCGTGCTGAAAAAAACTTTTCCACATTTCGGGCATGCTAACCCTGCCTTCAAAGGTGCTGGCGGTGCCCCAGCTGCGTTGGCGACCTCTTCCTCCTCCTCAGCCTTCACCTTGTGCTTCCACTGAGCCCCCGCTGTCAGGTGGGAATGCCATCAGCAGTGCGTCTACTAGCATGCGCTTGTAGTCGCGTATCTTCTGATCAGTAACAGACGTTTTTACTAAACTTAGTTCCCTGTCAGCAATGCAGAGCAGGGGTTTCTCACCGGCAAAAATGGGTTAATGTCAACCATCAATGTAACAAACGAATTTTAGAAATTTTGGCCCCTGTCACCTGTGCAGAGCAGGGGTTTGTATGCGGCAAAAATTTTAAAATGTCACTCAAGAATGCAACAGATGATTTTTAAAAATGTAGGTCCCTTTCACCTATGCAGAGCAGGGGTTTGTATATGCAAAAATGTTAAAAAGTCACCCGAGAATGCAACAGACGATTTTTAGAAATTTAGATTGTCACGAACGTACCTGTACGCAGACGGATACCGCACGTGACAAGGGGTGGTTAACTTCCGGTTAACCCTTTATAGATCCAATTTGGTATACTGCCACCACGTGTTTTAACGGCACACAAACGAACCGACTACCGGTCACTCACCCTCAAGCAGAGCAGGGAATGAACAAGGTACCGCTTGCAGGGCGATCGCTATCGTTCAGCCAAGCAACAATCAAAATGACCTTTCTCACACAAAATGGTAACGTTACTCTCTTCAGAGACAGGATTAGTTAATTCCTTTGCTTAGAACATGGAAGACTTAGCAAATAATATTTTTCAATCTTTTAATAAAAGTTAAACGGAAAAACAGTGCATATATACATTTACAGAAAAATTACTATTCTAGATAATAATAATTCAAGGTAATAGTAATTCACGACAGTTAAAATAAAAGGAATAATGGATGAAAAGTATACTTAAAGGGGTTGTCTGGGATTTGGGACCTTTGTCCTATAGTACTGCAGTGTCACACACATCAACAACACCCATGTCCTACCTGATGAACTTACTTCTAATGCCCCCTTTTGATACAATAAATTCTCTGCCGTAAGTGAAGGTTTTCTTTCACTCAGTGACGTACCTGGTCCCTTGCAGAGGAGGAAAGCATCCTCTTCCGCTGCTCAGGGAGCCAGGTGACGTCACTGCCAGCCTAGCTAATTATGCAAAAGTGTTGGAGGGGCGGTAACTAGCCTGGCCGAGATCCCGCTAAGCTCCGCCCCTCCAGTCCGGTGACGTCAACGGGTGCCGACAAGGGACCAATCAGAGTGGTCCCGTGCCCACGCTCACTCCAATTGGTTGGTCTATGCAGACTAACCAATTGGAGCGCGGTACTGTAAAAATGCTGGTTTCAGGCTGCAATCTCCACTCAGAGTGGAGATCGCTGCCTGAAAGCAAGTAAGTGCCCCCAGTTCCCTTTATAAAATAAAAAGCCCCCTCATATGTGCCCCAGTGCCAGTCATTAAATAAATCCCCCCTCATGTATGGGCCCCCATTGTCCTCGATCCGATGTTCCTCCTGCTGCCCTGGAGCCGCTGACATCTGCAGAGAGAGTGTTAGCAGGGCCTGCTTTATCATAAAGCAGCCCAAGCGGCTGCTTGAGGGCGCAGAGAAGGGGGGGCAGCAAACAATTAACTTGCTAACTTACACTTGCCCCGCTGAGCCTGTGTGCCACGCAGCTCGGCCGCCCCCCGCCCCTCACTGTCTCAGTCACAGAGCGACAGCCTGAGGCAGCAGCACAAAACACACACACTGTGAGCTACGAGACCCTGGTGTATTTAAATCTCATTTAGCATGTCTTTCAGAAAAGTTTCTCCTGGGATTCGAACTCGCGACATTTCAAATCAGAGGTAAGGCACTTACCCACACAGCTATGAGAGCTTTATAAGCAGTTACCTAAAAAAATAAAATAAAATAAAATAAAAAATAAAATAAAAATATAAGATTTCTACTGTAGAAAGAGAGGATCCAGCTTTTTGTGGAGTAAAAAATTGTTCTTTATTGGCTCATCATATAAAATCCACCAAAATCACAGGAAAAAGATGTACAGTAACATGTTTCGGGCTACAGAATCCAGCCCTTCATCAAGACATAACACACATAATCAAACCATAAATATTTATGTAGCACAAGGTCCAACCCCCTCTAATCAGCAAAGTGTCCGCACCTGGAGCCTGGAATGGCAACCATTCAGCGGTCCAGGGGAGGAGATCCAGTATCAGAGGTGATGCATACATACACATAATGAACATATCTTAGGCCACTTTCACACCTGCATTAGGTGCGGATCTGTCTGCCATCCGCACAGACGGATCCGCACCTATAAATGCAAACGAGGGCATCCGTTCAGAACGGATCTGTCCGCATTCTATGTAAAAAAGTCTAAGTCCAATTGTTAGTCAGGCGGATCCACCCACACCGAAAGTCAACAGGGGACGGATCCGCCCGCAATCGCACCATATTGTGTCAACGTCAAACGTATCCGTCCCCACCGACCCACACTGCAAGTCAGGATGGATCTGCTTGGCTCCGCACGGCCAGGCGGACACCAAAACGCTGCAAGCAGCGCCCCTGTGTCCGCCTCCAGAGCGGAATGGAGGCGGAACGGAAGCAAACTGATGCACTCCGAACGGATCCGCATTCATCCAGAGTGCATTGGGGCCAAACCAATCCGCCCGGGGCCGCCCGCGAGAGCCCCGAAACAGACCTCACAGGCGGACACGAAACGCCGGTGCGAAAGTAGCCCTAGTTGTATTGCAGAGTGAGGTCATGTTTTCTATTTAACCCCTTTGGCATGCAGGTATCAAGTGAAAACATCCAAAAGGTCTCCCTGCTAAGGAGTTTTTGTCTGCGGTCCCCTCCTCTTATGGGCAATGAAACCACTTCAATCCCCTGTGCACAAAACGCAGATGCGTCACCTCTGTGAACAGTGGCGAAGTGGAAAGTCGCAGCCGATACATTGTGAGTCTGAAAATGAGGAATATCACTAAGATGTTTTCTGATACGTATCTTCAACTCTTTTATAAGTGCATCCAACATACTGAAGTTTACAGATTCTGCATGTAATAACATACACAACAAACTTCGTATTACAATTGATATATTGTTTTAGAGTTTATCTGTTGTTATTCACTGTAGATGTAACCTCCTTAGTGACACACATGTATCGGCAGCAAATGCATTTCTTACTTCCACATTTATAATTGTCAGTAGTTTTTGGCCAGGAAAATGCCCCAGGAATGGTATCAGTAAACAGGCTGGGGCTGAGTTTTTTCCCCACCGTAGGTGCTTTCTTGGATATACACCTGATACCCGCAGACACCACATCTCTCCTCTCCTCATCGTAATTGAGGACAGGGAGATGTTTACGGATAATTCTGCATATGTGTGGATATTCCCTACTGTAGTTAGTAATAAAAACAGTAGGTTTTTTGTCCTCCTCAGCAAGGTCTTTACTTTTTTGACTTTTTTGACTTTTTTGACATCTATAGGATTTTTTCAAGGTCTGAGGAAAGATCAGAGATTCCCTATCTTTCAATCTGGCAAACTCAACGCCTTTATTAATGTTCTGGAGTGTATAACCTCTGCTCAGGAGTCTCTGTGTAATAATCTCTGTTTCTTTTAAGAACAACCCCTCTGTAGAGCAATTACGTCTAGCTCTTAAAAGAAACAGAGACTATTACACAGAGACTCCTGAGCAGAGGCTATACACTCCAGAACATTAATAAAGGTGTTGAGTTTGCCAGATTGAAAGATAGGGAATCTCTGATCTTTCCTCAGACCTTGAAAAAATCCTATAGATGTCAAAAAAGTCAAAAAAAGTGAAGACCTTGCTGAGGAGGACAAAAAACCTACTGTTTTTATTACTAACTACAGTAGAGAGGCTTTAAACTGAAAAAAAAAAAATTTCAATGGAAAATCTGCCAAAAAAGTGAAATTTTGAAATTATATCTCTATTTTCCATTAACTCTTGTGGAACACCTAAAGGGTTAACAAAGTTTTTAAAATCTGTTTTGAATACCTTGAGGGGTGTAGTTTATAGAATGGGGTCATTTTTGGGTGGTTTCTATTATGTAAGCCTTGCAAAGTGACTTCAGACCTGAACTGGTCCCTAAAAATTGGGTTTTTGAAAATTTCTGAAAAATTTCAAGATTTGCTTCTAAACTTCTAAGCCTTGTAACATCCGCAAAAAATAAAATATCATTCCCATCTTGGGAGACCGATGAGTTGTTGGTGCCAGTGAGCCTCAAGCCTGGCCTTGTTCAGCCTGGGCTTCCATCTCTCCTACCTGTCTTGTTTGGGTGGCCGAGACACTCCTGAGATGTTTAGTTCTCGGGTAGAGCGCCACTTGATGTTGGCATCTGTTTCCCTTGTGAGTCATTGTTTTGTCTCCCCAGTCATCTTCTGTAGTCCCTTTTGTACTCTTCCTCCCCTTCCCTTTCCTGATCAGTTCATACTAGAGTCGATAGCCTCTACTACACATGATGGCGTCTGTTAGAGTTAGCTCCCACAATGTAAATGGCCTCAACAAGCCTGCCAAATGCAACCAAATCCTGTACAACCTGCATAAACAGAAAATCTCAATAGCTCTTTTACAGGAGACCCACTTCTAAACTGGGCATGCGCCCTCCTGCAAAAACAGATATTACACGACCTGGTTGCACTGTACACACCCAGAGTCTAAATCTCGGGGCGGGGGAGTGTCCATTGCCTTTCACAAGTCAATTCCATGTGAAATCATAGACACAGTGTCAGACAACTTTGGCCACTACCTTTTCCTTAAGGTCTCCTTATCTTCCAAGCTTCTAATAATTGCAAATGTCTATTTCCCTAACACAGGTCATTCCCGATTTGCCTCTAAGATGTTTTCCGCCCTTGCCGACTTTGCTGATGGCCTGCCGATCATCCTTGGCAGAGATATTAACTTCCCCCTGGAAGTGTCCCATGATGCCTCCTCCGGTAGGTCCTCTATTTCTTCTGGGGTAGCCCGTAGTTTCAAGAGACATCTCCAGACCCTTAAGTTAGTGGATGTCTGCCGTATTCTATTCCCCACTACCAAGGACTACATGTTCTTCTCTGCCTCACACAATACTTACCACTGTCTTGACTACATCTTCATTTCTCACTCCCTTCTTGATTCATGACCCGCCGCGGTCATTGACCCGTCTTATTTTCAGATCACTCCCTTACTTGGGTTGCATTAGACGTGGGGAACTCTACCAGATCTTCCGGTTCTTGGAAACTTAATGACAACATACTTAGAGACCCTGTCTGCGCTCCAGACATTAGATCCACAATCTCTGATTTTGCAGAGATACACGGATCCGACCCTTCTAGCCCGACTATCCAATGGGAAACTTTAAAATGTGTAGTTTGAGGCAAACTTATCCTACATGAAAATGAGATCTGGGGAGGTAAAGGCACTGTTGCAGAAATTAGCCAGTTTGGAGCAAAAGCATAAAGGGTCACTCTCCACTGCGGTTTTCCAGGAGTTCTGTGAGACTCGTATCGCTCTTAGGAAAATAATTGATCAAAAGTACCTGGGCGCTAGGGAAAAGCTGCAAAAGCTTTTTTTATGGTCATGGAGATAAAAGTGGCAGAATGCTGGCGAGAATGTTGCGGCCGAAAGTGAACTCCTCTTATATTCCCTCCCTGAACCGTAGGGTAGGGGGTCGGATACACGCGACAGGGGACATTCTCCAGGAATTTCGCTCCTATTATGAAGAACTATATAGTCTGCGAGGGAAGTTCGCTGATTTATCTTTAGATGCCAAAACTATGAAGATCAGAGAATACATCGCGGGTCAGCTTGGCCCTAAGTTGTCCACTGACCAAAGGGAGGGGCTAGAGGGAGAGATAACGATATTTGAGGTCCACAAAACTATAAAAGGGCTGGTAGCCGGCAAGAGCCCAGGCCCAGATGGCTTCACTCCACGCTTCTATAAAAGTTTTCTGGATGATATATCTACCCCCTTCACCAGGATGAGTAACTCCCTGGCAGGTGGATCGTCCTTCCCTCCTCAGGCCCTGATGGCTCACATATGTGTTATCCCTAAGCCGGGTAAAGACCCTTTGGCCTGTAGTAACTACCGTCCAATCTTTCTGATTAATGTGGATGTAAAGATATACGCAAACATTTTAGCAGATAGATTGAAGCCATTTATGTCATCTTTGATCCACGTAGACCAAGCATGTTTTGTCCCGGGAAGGGAAACCAGAGACAACACCATACACTCTCTGGCCATCATAAATAGGGCTAACAAAACAGGGTCCCCTCTCTGTCTTCTCTTGATAGACGCTGACAAAGCTTTTGATCGCATAGATTGGACCTTTTTGGTCGAGTCCCTGAAGGCGTTCGGTTTCGGCCCTGGCATGATTGCTAGAATCCTTGCTTTATACCGAGACCCTAGCGCCCAGGTACGTATCAACGGCTCATTATCGACACCCTTCCGTATCCGTAATGGCACCAGACAGGGTGAATTTCTAGCCAGATGAGTCTCAGAGCCAATGAGTCTATCAGGGACCTGAGATTAGGAGAACTGGAGTCGAAATTTGCCATCTATGCAGATGATCTCCTTATTTATTGTACAGACCCAATGGTCAGCTTTCCTAACATTCTGAAGGAATTTTCGACCTTTGGGAACCTTAGCAACTTTAAAGTTAACCTCCATAAGTCAGAGGTTCTTAATATCACTCTGCCGTCAGCCCTGGTCAATACTCTGCAATCCTCATTTCCCTTCCGCTGGGCCCAAGGTCATATTGTATACTTAGGCACGGTTATTCCCTCTAAATCCTCAGATCTCTTTCGGCTAAACTTCACTCCCCTTATTGAGGACATTAGAAAAGATTTGCAGGTATGGAAGAGTTTACAGTTATCCTGGTTTGGTAGGATTCACGCACTTAAAATGAATATACTCCCACGAATCTTGTACCTTTTCTGCACTATTCCCATACCACTGCCGAGCGGTTTCTTCAGGGCTTTTAGATCCATGTTTCTAAAATTCATCTGGGCAGGCTCTAATCCGAGGCTGGGGATGAGATTCCTGGTCCGCCACAGGTTGAGGGGGGGAGCAGGGGTCCCAGACCTCCCAAAGTATCACAAAGCAGCAATCCTTTCATACATTTTGGACGAGTTTCATAATGGACATTACAAAAGGTGGATTCAATTTGAGAAGCAGGAGGTGGGGTTTCCAGTTCAGAATCTGCTCTGGATCTCTAAGACTAAAAGACCTCTGCGGCTCCCTCTATTGACCTCTGGCATTCTAAAAATATGGGATAGAAGTGCAATACCCCTAGGCCTCACCAAATTCCCTAGCCCCTTGACCCCCCTTTTTGATAATCCTGACTTCCCTATGGGCGTAGGTTGTAAATCACTTTTGGGTATCGAACGTGTAGACAACCCTACTGTATCTCTAGTTACTGAGAAAGGCTCCTTGCGTCCGATGTCTTCCTTCCCGGGTGGGTCGTCTAGAGGGGCATGGCTCTGTTACGGCAGTCTGAAAACTTTTTCAACCTCTTTAGGCCCCAAGGAAAGTCTCTCTAGAGACCTCACTGCCTTCGAAGCGATCTGCCTCCAATCATCTCCCCACACACATTTAGTGTCTCTTGTTTATGGGCTGCTCCAGAGGGAGGAAGACTCAGTTCCTGCCCTGCCTTTTGTAAAGGCATGGGAGAGGGAATTGGGGAAGTCATTCTCTTCAGACCAATGGGAGAAGGCATTTGTGTTATCACATAAGTTGTCCGTAAGCTGCAGACTCCAGGAAAATAATTTTAAGATCTTGTCCAGATGGTACAGGACACCAGACATGTTACACTCCTTTTTACCTTCATGCCCTAGCACATGTTGGCATTGTGGTCAGGAGGTGGGCAATATGACACACATCTGGTGGTACTGTAGTAGACTAACACCCTTCTGGAAGTCCCTGAATGACCTCTATGACCAGGTCAGCAGTAGTACAACCAGGTGGACTCCGGAGGGAGCGTTGTTTTCTATGTTTCCCGGTTCTATCTCCACGTTGAAAAAGGGCCTCCTGAGATTCTTTGTGCAAGCCGCTCGCCTGGTCATACCTAGATATTGGAAATCCAATATTGCCCCTCAGTTTAAAGACTGGCTCAACACCTTTGAGAAAATCCATAGAATGGAGGAGCTTTTAGCGGAAGATACAGGCAATACTAACAAATACTTAAAAATTTGGACCCCTTGGATTTTATTCAAAGGTTCCAGTGAATTTCAATATTGGTTGAGCAGGGTTGATGCCAGTACTTAAGGGAACCATTTTTCACTACATTATTTTTTAGGACTCCTGGGAGTTTGTTCGAGAGCTCCAGGGAATTCTAACCACGGTTGAGCAGGATTGCTTTCAGTATTTAATGGTACCGTCTTTTACTACATTGCTTGTCAGGAATCATCCTTACCCCCCCTCCTCCTTCCTCCTTACGTGTATCCCATCTTGTATTTGTGTATCGTTGTTCCCTGTCGGGGTTTCATTGCACATATATATCTGATGCTGTAACCTCTCTGCTTGTCATATTACTCGACAGTGTTCATCATCTCCCAAATATGTAGTCTTTTTGATTGTATGTTCATTTATGTCCTGCAATCAAGGTCTGTTTATGTTGTATCACATAATTTCTCTGATATTACTAATAAAAGTAATTGAACAACAATATTTTGCTGTATTTTGCGAATTGCGGACCGATTCAAATCAATGCGGTGTTCAAACGGTCCCTGCCCTTTTTCTTGCAGTCCGCAACAGGGGCCATATGGTAGTGTGAAACGAGCCTTATTCTGGGTGTTCTTCATGCATGTTCAGAACCCTGCAATCAATGGCACTTTAAACAAATAATAATAATAATACTGTGCTAATTTGCCATTTATCCTACATTCTCACATTCATACATTCTTTAATAGTATACACGACCTAATAGAAAGCTATAAATATATTTTGTCACTTTCCTGGGTACAGTACTTCCCATTATATAAATTATATATAAGGCTACTCTAAGAATACATGTGATTGCACACCTTGGGCTTCTTGTTGTCACTGTTTCCGCTGTACTGTTTACATATCCGTGTGACAACTCTGTGTTAATAATTGGAGCACCCCACATTATGGCTGTTAGAAAATGTATATTTCCACCAACTAAACAGATTTCCAAACCTGAGACATTAGACTGCATTCATAAATAAACGTTAGCACTGTAAAAATAACGATAATAAGTTCTATCTTTCTTGACATGATGTGTAATTGGCCAACATCTTTTAGGAGCGTTGTAATAAGCTCTCTCCTTAGTAAGAGCCTTGCTGTTCTCTGGACACACAGATATGCACACAGTTAATTCATCACAGAGGAAGTGTCACAGTGTGACTGCTCTATTACTTGACATTTAGATGCAATGTAGCTAACGTAAGTGGCTAGAAATAACAGTATACACCATTTTCATTTCTGCAGTCTTCATCTCGAGTACCCAGCTTTATCATTTCAAGGTTATAACCCAATTACAGTAAGGAAATTAAATCTGGCACTTGCTTATTCTCCAACAAACAATGAGAAGATGGGATTGGCCTCTTTTACTTTAGGTCAGAACATATATACATATTTGAGGCTGGTCTCTCTGTATGGAATCTTTAATAGGACTGCTCACATGAATGACAAGTAAATCACATAATAAAAATGCATTTACTATGTTTCCATTGCTTGCTCTATTGAAATGCATTAACCTTTCCACCATACATTGGAGAGAAAAAGAAAACACATTTTGTTACATCTAGGGATTACAAAAAAGATAGCGAAAAGCAGAGAATATTCTGTTTTTGCAACAATTTGTAAATTTTTTATGCAGTGTACATAACAAATTCTTGAAGGGAAAATACAAAAGTTCTGTAAAAAGAAAAAGCTGGAAAGTGCAAAAACATCTTAAAGCATACCCGTCATTTCATGCTGTTAATAAAAATCTGTTATGTGTGTGTACAAGGGATAACACTATATCTTGCTCTTTTATAAAGGGGTTATGCCATGGTTAATGTAAAAAATCTGATATCATATAATACATGAAATTTTTTTTCTTACAAAGCCAGAACCAGACCTGTACCTCACATGAATCCAGAGATCTCCATATTCATTGCTCCAATTGTTCTTCTACATGTATTTCAGTCTGGCAGCTTGGGGAGATGGTTCTTTCTCAGGGGTTTGTTTTTTCTGTTCAGGCTCTTTCCCTATCCCTCCGTCAGTTCACTCTCTCTTCTATTAGTAGCATTTAACCTGATCCCTCAGTAAAGTGATATTCATTCTAATCTTAAAATCTAATCTTAAAATAAGATTTTAGCTTTGAAATGAGGGTGAATAATTATTTCAGGATGCAGGGAGCAGGAGAAGAGTTGGTTTAGGTACTGGTTTAGGTAACGTGTGTAAAAAGTACAGTAACAATATAAAGTTTCGTTTAGGACAGTAATCATTTAAACTTTAGAATACACTTTTTTTTTACTTATTCTAAATGTCATAAAATGAATATTTTTAATATACTTTATTTTTTATGTTTTGCTTACAAAATAGAAACATAATGGATAAGGCAGTAGATGTGCGGCTGTTCACAGGTATTAATAGCGGCAGGAGCAGCAATACAGTATAGAACATGATGGATAAAGCAGGAGATGTGTGACTTTGCAGAGGTAGTAGTAGTGGCAGCAGCAGCATCACAGTATGGGATATGATAGACAAGGCAAGAGATATGCGGCTGTGTAGAGGTAGTCTTAGTGGCAGACGCAGTACAATATGGAACATGATGGACAGACACACAGTGGCAGTGGAATCAGTGGGTCTGTGATAACTAGCCAGTCCCCACTGTCAGCAATGGGAGATCTATTCATTGTAATCTGAAAGAGTTGTGAAAATCCTCACAGATCCATGCCTGATTCATTTTTACAAATGTAATGTTTTCCACACTTGTGGAGGGCAGTTTTGTATACTTAAGTGTGATGATGCCACCGGTCATTCTGAATACCTCCTCTGACAGCACAGTTGAGGATGGACAAGATTGGTAGACTAGACCAGTTCCTGCCACTGGTCTAATCTCCTGATTTAAAGATCAATGGGGTAAGGGCTGAGGGTATCTGCCAAACAAAGGCTTGTCCAAGTATGACTGAGCCTATTATTTTCAGGTGGTGCATTTATGTTTGCTGATGTGCATCAGATTGGCGCAGATAATGAAAAAGCAGTTTCATCATGTTCCGCAAACTATTTTCTGCTGGGTCTTCAGTTTTGGCTACTTGTTGTATCTGTACTACTGGCAGAGGCAGTGGAGTAGTGACTCAGCGGGGGCAGAGAGAGATCTCTATGTCAGACACGAAGGAAGCAGACGTCTGCTCAGTGGAAGTTATGGCAAGCTGGGTACAGATCGTTTTCTTCTAATACACTAATTTTGCCTCCCTTTCAGAATTAGGAAAAATTCCTCCATTTTGTTTTTGTGGCAAGGATTTCAAATCTAAGCTATCGGGTCCCCATGCGGCTGTGGAGGGGACCCGATGGCATGGAAGGCAGCGCGATGTCTAAGGAAGGCATCACGCTGCCTTCCGGTGACGAGCCTGTGAGTTCCAGCCCCCTGGATCTCACAGGCCGGAAGCTGTATGAGTAATACACACAGTATTACTCATACAGCCAATGCATTCTAATACAGAAGTATTGGAATGCATCGTAAAGGATTAGACCCCCAAAAGTTCAAGTCCCAAAGTGGGACAAAAAATAAAGTAAAAAACAAAGTTGAAAAAATAAAGTTTTCCCCCCAAAAATTAAAAGTTTCTAGTAAAAATAAACAAAAAACGGCATTTTCCCCAAATAAACTTAAAAAAATGTTAAAAAAATAGGTGAAATTTTTTTTTTATATTAGGTATCGCTGCGTCCGTATCGACCGGCTCTATAAACATATCGCATAACTTAAACCAAGGGATGAGCGAACCCGAACTGTATAGTTCGGGTTCGTACCGAATTTTGGGGTGCCCGTGACACGGACCCGAACCCGAACATTTTCGTAAAAGTCCGGGTTCGGGTTCGGTGTTCGGCGCTTTCTTGGCGCTTTTTGAAAGGCTGCAAAGCAGCCAATCAACAAGCGTCATACTACTTGGCCCAAGAGGCCATCACAGCCATGCCTACTATTGGCATGGCTGTGATTGGCCAGTGCACCATGTGACCCAGCCTCTATTTAAGCTGGAGTCACGTAGCGCCGCACGTCACTCTGCTATGATCAGTATAGGGAGAGGTTGCAGCTGCGACGTTAGGGCGAGATTAGGCAGATTAACTCCTCCAAAAGACTTCATTCTGTGATCGATCTGCAGCTGTGGATCATTGAAGTGCTATTATTGACTTGCTCACTTTTTTGAGGCTGCCCAGAGCGTTTTTAGATCACTTTTTTTCTGGGGTGATCGGCGGCCATTTTGTGACTTGTGGTGCGCCAGCACGAGCTATCACCAAGTGTATTTAACCATCGATAGTGTGGTTATTTTGTGCTATATCCTACATCAGCTGCAGGCTGAGCCTGTGTCACCGAAGTGCATTTAACCATCAACAGTCTGGTTATTTTTTGGCCATATACTACATCAGCTGCAGGCTGAGCCTGTGTCACCCAAGTGCATTTAACCATCAACAGTCTGATTATTTTTTGGCCATATACTACATCAGCTGCAGGCTGAGCCTGTGTCACCCAAGTGTATTTAGCCATCGATAGTGTGGTTATTTTGTGCTATATCCTACATCAGCTGCAGGCTGAGCCTGTGTCACCCAAGTGCATTTAACCATGAACAGTCTGATTATTTTTTGGCCATATACTACATCTGGTGCAGGCTGAGCCTGTGTCACCCAAGTGCATTTAACCATCAACAGTGTGGTTATTTTTTGGCCATATATTACATCAGGGGCAAGTTGAGCCTGTCACCCAGCGCCTAAAAAATAGACCTGACATTTCTATTTAACCAAATCTGTACTGTTTTAGCTGGTCAAGTTATTTGTATTGACCGTAAAAGCACACTTTTTTTTCTGGGTTGAAAAAGCATTCCCAAATTTGCCATTCTCAAAATAACTAGTTTCTGGTATTTGAGGCCTACTTGAAATCTATCCCAAAAAGAAAATCTTACATTGAAGGTATTGATAGTGTCATTCAGAAAAACCTAAGACACACGCTAGCGTGCTGATAGAAGTGTGATTCTGTGATTAAACCTATACCTGTCACACAGCGCAAAAAAAAACAGGTCTCACATCTCTATTCAACCAAATCTGCACTGTTTTAGCTGGTCAAGTTATTTGTAGTGACCGTAAAAGCAGACTTTTTGTTCTGGGTTGAAAAAGCATTCCCAAATTTGCCATTCTCAAAAAAACTAGTTTCTGGTATTTGAGGCCTACTTGAAATCTATCCCAAAAAGAAAATCTTACATTGAAGGTATTGATAGTGTCATTCAGAAAAACCTAAGACACACGCTAGCGTGCTGATAGAAGTGTGATTCTGTGATTAAACCTATACCTGTCACACAGCGCAAAAAAAAACAGGTCTCACATCTCTATTCAACCAAATCTGCACTGTTTTAGCTGGTCAAGTTATTTGTAGTGACCGTAAAAGCAGACTTTTTGTTCTGGGTTGAAAAAGCATTCCCAAATTTGCCATTCTCAAAAAAACTAGTTTCTGGTATTTGAGGCCTACTTGAAATCTATCCCAAAAAGAAAATCTTACATTGAAGGTATTGATAGTGTCATTCAGAAAAACCTAAGACACACGCTAGCGTGCTGATAGAAGTGTGATTCTGTGATTAAACCTATACCTGTCACACAGCGCAAAAAAAAAACAGGTCTCACATCTCTATTCAACCAAATCTGCACTGTTTTAGCTGGTCAAGTTATTTGTAGTGACCGTAAAAGCACACTTTTTGTTCTGGGTTGAAAAAGCATTCCCAAATTTGCCATTCTCAAAATAACTAGTTTCTGGTATTTGAGGCCTACTTGAAATCTATCCCAAAAATAAAATCTTACATTGAAGGTATTGATAGTGTCATTCAGAAAAACCTAAGACACACGCTAGCGTGCTGATAGAAGTGTGATTCTGTGATTAAACCTATACCTGTCACACAGCGCAAAAAAAAACAGGTCTCACATCTCTATTCAACCAAATCTGCACTGTTTTAGCTGGTCAAGTTATTTGTAGTGACCGTAAAAGCACACTTTTTGTTCTGGGTTGAAAAAGCATTCCCAAATTTGCCATTCTCAAAATAACTAGTTTCTGGTATTTGAGGCCTACTTGAAATCTATCCCAAAAATAAAATCTTACATTGAAGGTATTGATAGTGTCATTCAGAAAAACCTAAGACACACGCTAGCGTGCTGATAGAAGTGTGATTCTGTGATTAAACCTATACCTGTCACACAGCGCAAAAAAAAACAGGTCTCACATCTCTATTCAACCAAATCTGCACTGTTTTAGCTGGTCAAGTTATTTGTAGTGACCGTAAAAGCACACTTTTTTTTCTGGGTTGAAAAAGCATTCCCAAATTTGCCATTCTCAAAATTGTGGTGAACGGGAACAATGAGGAAAACATCTAATAAGGGACGCGGACGCGGACGTGGACATGGTCGTGGTGGTGTTAGTGGACCCTCTGGTGCTGGGAGAGGACGTGGCCGTTCTGCCACAGCCACACGTCCTAGTGAACCAACTACCTCAGGTCCCAGTAGCCAGCAGAATTTACAGCGATATTTGGTGGGGCCCAATGCCGTTCTAAGGATGGTAAGGCCTGAGCAGGTACAGGCATTAGTCAATTGGGTGGCCGACAGTGGATCCAGCACGTTCACATTATCTCCCACCCAGTCTTCTGCAGAAAGCGCACAGATGGCGCATGAAAACCAAGCCCATCGGTCTGTCACATCACCCCCATGCATATCAGGGAAACTGTCTGAGCCTCAAGTTATGCAGCAGTCTCTTATGCTGTTTGAAGACTCTGCTGCCAGGGTTTCCCAAGGGCATCCACCTAGCCCTTCCCCAGGGGTGGAAGAGATAGAATGCACTAACGCACAACCACTTATTTTTCCTGATGATGAGGACATGGGAATACCACCTCAGCACGTCTCTGATGATGACGAAACACAGGTGCCAACTGCTGCGTCTTTCTGCAGTGTGCAGACTGAACAGGAGGTCAGGGATCAAGACTGGGTGGAAGACGATGCAGGGGACGATGAGGTCCTAGACCCCACATGGAATGAAGGTCGTGCCACTGACTTTCACAGTTCGGAGGAAGAGGCAGTGGTGAGACCGAGCCAACAGCGTAGCAAAAGAGGGAGCAGTGGGCAAAATCAGAACACCCGCCGCCAAGAGACTCCGCCTGCTACTGACCGCCGCCATCTGGGACCGAGCACCCCAAAGGCAGCTTCAAGGAGTTCCCTGGCATGGCACTTCTTCAAACAATGTGCTGACGACAAGACCCGAGTGGTTTGCACGCTGTGCCATCAGAGCCTGAAGCGAGGCATTAACGTTCTGAACCTTAGCACAACCTGCATGACCAGGCACCTGCATGCAAAGCATGAACTGCAGTGGAGTAAACACCTTAAAAACAAGGAAGTCACTCAGGCTCCCCCTGCTACCTCTTCTGCTGCTGCCGCCTCGGCCTCTTCTGCTGCTGCTGCCGCCTCCTCGGCCTCTTCCTCCGCCTCTGGAGGACAGTTGGCACCTGCCGCCCAGCAAACATGGGATGTACCACCAACACCACCACCTGCGTCACCAAGCATCTCAACCATGTCACACGGCAGCGTTCAGCTCTCCATCTCACAAACATTTGAGAGAAAGCGTAAATTCCCACCTAGCCACCCTCGATCTCTGGCCCTGAATGCCAGCATTTCTAAACTACTGGCCTATGAAATGCTGTCATTTAGGCTGGTGGACACACACAGCTTCAAACAGCTCATGTCACTTGCTGTCCCACAGTATGTTGTTCCCTGCCGCCACTACTTCTCCAAGAGAGCCGTGCCTTCCCTGCACAAACAAGTGTCCGATAAAATCAAGTGTGCACTGCGCAAGGTCCACCTAACCACAGATACGTGGACCAGTAAGCACGGCCAGGAACGCTATATCTCCCTAACTGCACACTGGGTAAATGTAGTGGCGGCTGGGCCCCAGGCGGAGAGCTGTTTGGCGCACGTCCTTCCGCCGCCAAGGATCGCAGGGCAACATTCTTTGCCTCCTGTCTCCTCCTCCTCCTACTCAGCTTCCTCCTCCTCTTCTTCCACCTGCTCATCCAGTCAGCCACACACCTTCACCACCAACTTCAGCACAGCACTGGGTAAACGTCAGCAGGCCATTCTGAAACTCATATGTTTGGGGGACAGGCCCCACACCGCACAGGAGTTGTGGCGGGGTATAGAACAACAGACCGACGAGTGGTTGCTGCCGGTGAGCCTCAAGCCCGGCCTGGTGGTGTGCGATAATGGGCGAAATCTCGTTGCAGCTCTGGGACTAGCCGGTTTGACGCACATCCCTTGCCTGGCGCATGTGCTGAATTTGGAGGTGCAGAAGTTCATTCGCAACTACCCCGACATGTCAGAGCTGCTGCATAAAGTGCGGGCCGTCTGTTCGCGCTTCCGGCATTCACACCCTGCCGCTGCTCGCCTGTCTGCGCTACAGCGTAACTTCGGCCTTCCCGCTCACCGCCTCATATGCGACGTGCCCACCAGGTGGAACTCCACCTTGCATATGCTGGACAGACTGTGCGAGCAGCAGCAGGCCATAGTGGAGTTTCAGCTGCAGCACGCACGGGTCAGTCGCACTGTGGATCAGACCCACTTCACCACCAATGACTGGGCCTCCATGCGAGACCTGTGTGCCCTGTTGCGCTGTTTCGAGTACTCCACCAACATGGCCAGTGGCGATGACGCCGTTATCAGCGTTACAATACCACTTCTATGTCTCCTTGAGAAAACACTTAGGGCGATGATGGAAGAGGAGGTGGCCCAGGAGGAAGAGGAGGAAGAGGGGTCATTTTTAGCACTTTCAGGCCAGTCTCTTCGAAGTGACTCAGAGGGAGGTTTTTTGCAACACCAGAGGCCAGGTACAAATGTGGCCAGACAGGGCCCACTACTGGAGGACGAGGAGGACGAGGATGAGGAGGAGGTGGAGGAGGATGAGGATGAGGATGAAGCATGTTCACAGCGGGGTGGCACCCAAAGCAGCTCGGGCCCATCACTGGTGCGTGGCTGGGGGGAAACACAGGACGATGATGATACGCCTCCCACAGAGGACAGCTTGTCCTTACCTCTGGGCAGCCTGGCACACATGAGCGACTACATGCTGCAGTGCCTGCGCAACGACAGCAGAGTTGCCCACATTTTAACGTGTGCGGACTACTGGGTTGCCACCCTGCTGGATCCCCGGTACAAAGACAATGTGCCCACCTTACTTCCTACACTGGAGCGTGATAGGAAGATGCGCGAGTACAAGCGCACGTTGGTAGACGCGCTACTGAGAGCATTCCCAAATGTCACAGGGGAACCAGTGGAAGCCCAAGGCGAAGGCAGAGGAGGAGCAAGAGGTCGCCAACGCAGCTGTGTCACGCCCAGCTCCTCTGAGGGCAGGGTTAGCATGGCAGAGATGTGGAAAAGTTTTGTCAACACGCCACAGCTATGTGCACCACCACCTGATACGGAACGTGTTAGCAGGAGGCAACATTTCACTAACATGGTGGAACAGTACCTGTGCACACCCCTCCACGTACTGACTGATGGTTCGGCCCCATTCAACTTCTGGGTCTCCAAATTGTCCACGTGGCCAGAGCTAGCCTTTTATGCCTTGGAGGTGCTGGCCTGCCCGGCGGCCAGCGTTTTGTCTGAACGTGTATTCAGCACGGCAGGGGGCGTCATTACAGACAAACGCAGCCGCCTGTCTACAGCCAATGTGGACAAGCTGACGTTCATAAAAATGAACCAGGCATGGATCCCACAGGACCTGTCCATCCCTTGTGCAGATTAGATATTAACTACCTCCCCTTAACAATATATTATTCTACTCCAGGGCACTTCCTCATTCAATACTATTTTTAATTTCATTTTACCATTATATTGCGGGGCAACCCAAAGTTGAATGAACCTCTCCTCTGTCTGGGTGCCGGGGCCTAAATGTGTGACAGTGGCCTGTTCCAGTGGTGGGTGACGTGAAGCCTGATTCTCTGCTATGACATGAATACAGATTCTGCGCTGACATAAGGCCAGATTCTCTGTTACGGGACCTCTCTCCTCTGCCTGGGTGCCTGGGCCTAAATGTGTGACAGTGGCCTGTTCCAGTGGTGGGTGACGTGAAGCCTGATTCTCTGCTATGACATGAAGACAGATTCTGCGCTGACATAAGGCCAGATTCTCTGTTACAGGACCGCTCTCCTCTGTCTGGGTGCTGGGGCCTAAATGTGTGACAGTGGCCTGTTCCAGTGGTGGGTGACGTGAAGCCTGATTCTCTGCTATGACATGAATACAGATTCTGCGCTGACATAAGGCCAGATTCTCTGTTACGGGACCTCTCTCCTCTGCCTGGGTGCCTGGGCCTAAATGTGTGACAGTGGCCTGTTCCAGTGGTGGGTGACGTGAAGCCTGATTCTCTGCTATGACATGAAGACAGATTCTGTGCTGACATAAGGCCAGATTCTCTGTTACGGGACCGCTCTCCTCTGTCTGGGTGCCGGGGCCTAAATGTGTGACAGTGGCCTGTTCCAGTGGTGGGTGACGTGAAGCCTGATTCTCTGCTATAACATGAAGACAGATTCTGCGCTGACATAAGGCCAGATTCTCTGTTACGGGACCGCTCTCCTCTGTCTGGGTGCCGGGGCCTAAATGTGTGACAGTGGCCTGTTCCAGTGGTGGGTGACGTGAAGCCTGATTCTCTGCTATGACATGAAGACAGATTCTGCGCTGACATAAGGCCAGATTCTCTGTTACGGGACCTCTCTCCTCTGCCTGGGTGCCTGGGCCTAAATGTGTGACAGTGGCCTGTTCCAGTGGTGGGTGACGTGAAGCCTGATTCTCTGCTATGACATGAAGACAGATTCTGCGCTGACATAAGGCCAGATTCTCTGTTACGGGACCTCTCTCCTCTGTCTGGGTGCCGGGGCCTAAATGTGTGACAGTGGCCTGTTCCAGTGGTGGGTGACGTGAAGCCTGATTCTCTGCTATGACATGAAGACAGATTCTGCGCTGACATAAGGCCAGATTCTCTGTTACGGGAGCTCTCCTCTGCCTGGGTGCCTGGGCCTAAATGTGGGACAGTGGCCTGTTCCAGTGGTGGGTGACGTGAAGCCTGATTCTCTGCTATGACATGAAGACTGATTCTGCGCTGACATGAAGCCAGATTCTCTGCTATGGCATGAAGAGACTGATTCTCTGCTGACATGAAGCCAGATTCTTTGCTATGGCATGAAGAGACTGATTCTCTGCTGACGTGAAGCCAGATTCTCTGCTATGGGACCTCTGTCCAATTGATATTGGTTCATTTTTATTTTTTTAATTTTAATTTTAATTTATTTCCCTATCCACATTTGTTTGCAGGGGATTTACCTACATGTTGCTGCCTTTTGCAGCCCTCTAGCTCTTTCCTGGGCTGTTTTACAGCCTTTTTAGTGCCCAAAAGTTCGGGTCCCCATTGACTTCAATGGGGTTCGGGTTCGGGACGAAGTTCGGATCGGGTTCGGATCCCAAACCCGAACATTTCCGGGAAGTTCGGCCGAACTTCTCGAACCCGAACATCCAGGTGTTCGCTCAACTCTACTTAAACCCTCAGATGAACACTGTAAAAAATGAAAAATTAAAACTGTGCTAAATAAACTATTTTTTGTCACCTTACATCACAAAAAGTACAACAGCAAGCGATCAAAAAGGCGATTGCCCACCAAAATAGTGCCAATCAAACCGTCATCTCATCCCGCAAAAAATGAGACCATACCTAAGATAATCGCCCAAAAACTGAAAAAACTATGGCTCTCAGAATATGGAGACACTAAAACATGATTTTTTTTTGTTTCAAAAATGATATTATTGTGTAAAACTTTCATAAATAAAAAAAAGTATACATATTAGGTATTGCCGCGTCCATATCGACCGGCTCTATAAAAATATCACATAACCTAACCCCTCAGATAAACACTGTAAAAAATAAAAAATAAAAACTATGCTAAAAAAAATCATTTTTTGTCACCTTACATCACAAAAAGTGTATAAGCAAGCGATCAAAAAGTCACACGCACCCCAAAATAGTGCCAATAAAACCGACATCTCATCCTGCAAAAATCATACCCTACCCAAGGTAATCGCCCAAAAACTGAAAAAATTATGGCTCTCAGACAATGGAAACACTAAAACATGATTTTTTTTGCTTCAAAAAAGAAATCATTGTGTAAAGCTTACATAAATAAAAAAAAGTATACATATTAAGTATCGCCACATCCGTGACAACCTGGTCTATAAAAAAATCACATGATCTAACCTGTCAGATGAATGTTGTAAATAACAATAAATAAAAACTGCGCCAAAACAGCTATTTCTTGTTATCTTGCCTCACAAAAAGTGTAATATAGAGCAACCAAAAATCATATGTACCCTAAACTAGTGCCAACAATACTGCCACCCTATCCCGTAGTTTCTAAAATGGAGCCACTTTTTTGGAGTTTCTACTCTAGGTGTGCATCAGGGGGTCTTCAAATGGGACATGGTGTCAAACAAACCAGTCCAGCAAAATCTGCCTTCCAAAAACCGCATGGCATTCCTTTCCTTCTTCACCCTGCCGTGTGCCCGTACAGCTGTTTATGACCACATATGGGGTGTTTCTGTAAACTACAGAATCAGGGCCATAAATATTGAGTTTTGTTTGGCTGTTAACCCTTGCTTTGTTACTGGGAAAAATGGATTAAAATGGAAAATTTGCCCAAAAATTAAATTCTGAAATTTCATCTCTATTTGCCAATAACTCTTGTGGAACACTTAAAGGGTTAACGACATTTGTAAAATCTGTTTTGAATACCTTGAGGGGTGTAGTTTCTTAGATGGGGTCACTTTTATTGAGTTTCTACTCTAGGGTTGCATCAGGGGGGCTTCAAATGGGACATGGTGTAAAAAAAAAACAGTCCAGCAAAATCTGCCTTCCAAACACCGTATGGCATTCCTTTCCTTCTGCACCCTGCCGTGTGCCGGTACAGCTGTTTACGACCACATATGGGGTGTTTCTGTAAACTATAGAATCAGGGCCATAAATATTGAGTTTTGTTTGGCTGTTAACCCTTGCTTTGTTACTGGGAAAAATTGATTAAAATGGAAAATTTGACAAAAAATTGAAATTCTGAAATTTCATCTACATTTGCCAATAACTCTTGTGGAACACCTAAAGGGTTAACGACGTTTGTAAAATCTGTTTTGAATACCTTGAGGGGTGTAGTTTCTTACATGGGGTCATTTTTATGGAGTTTATACTCTAGGGTTGCATCAGGGGGGCTTCAAATGGGACATGGTGTAAAATAAAAAAAACAGTCCAGCAAAATCTGCCTTCCAAAAACCGTATGGCATTCCTTTCCTTTTGCACCCTGCCGTGTGCCGGTACAGCTGTTTACGACCACATATGGGGTGTTTCTGTGAACTACAGAATCAGGGCCATAAATATTGAGTTTTGTTTGGCTGTTAACCATTGCTTTGTTACTGGGAAAAATGGATTAAAATTGAAAATTTGACAAAAAATTTTAATTCTGAAATTTCATCTCCATTTGCCAATAACTCTTGTGGAACACCTTAAAGGTTTACGATGTTTGTAAAATCAGTTTTGAATACCTTGAGGGGTGTAGTTTCTTAGATGGTGTCACTTTTATGGAGTTTCTACTCTAGGGGTGCATCAGGGGGGCTTCAAATAGGACATGGTGTCAAACAAACCAGTCCAGCAAAATCTGCATTCCAAAAACCGTATGACATTCCTTTCCTCCTGCGCCCTGCCGTGTGCCCGTACAGTAGTTTATGACCACATATGGGGTGTTTCTGTAAACTACAGAATCAGGGCCATAAATATTTAGTTTGGTTTGGCTGTTAACCCTTGCTTTGTAACTGGAAAAAAATTATTAAAATGGAAAATCTGCCAAAAAAGTGAAATTTTGAAATTGTATTTTCCATTTATTCTTGTGGAACACCTAAAGGCTTAACAAAGTTTGTAAAATTAGTTTTGAATACCTTGAGGGGGTTAGTTTATAGAATGGGGTCATTTTGGGTGGTTTCTATTATGTAAGCCTTGCAAAGTGACTTCAGACCTTAACTGGTCCTTAAAAATTGGGTTTTTGAAAATTTCTGAAAAATTTCAAGATTTGCTTCTAAACTTCTAAGCCTTGTAACATCCTCCAAAAATAAAATATCATTCCCAAAATGATCCAAACATGAAGTAGACATATGAGGAATGTAAAGTAATAACTATTTTTGGAGGTATTACTATGTATTATAGAAGTAGAGAAATTGATACTTGGAAATTTGCAATTTTTTAAAAAAAATTGTAAATTTGGTATTTTTTATAAATAAAAATTAGTTTTTTTTTACTTCATTTTACCAGTGTCATGAAGTACAATATGTGACGAAAAAACATTCTCAGAATGGCCAGGATAAGTCAAAGCGTTTTAAAGTTATCAGCACTTAAAGTGACACTGGTCAGATTTGCAAAAAATGTCCAACTCCGTAAGGTGAAATAGGGCCGAGTCCTTAAGGGGTTAAAGATAGGTGTACCATGGACGTGGGGAGAGGATCAGGAACAAGCCATGATTGAGCTTAAAAGAAGACTCACCCAAGCCCACTGGTGGATCAAGGGGGGGGGTGTAACAGGTCAATTACACCCCCCCTGAGAATATAGTGAGAGAGTGGGCGCCGCTCCGTTTGCCCACTGTGGCCCTGTTACCTTCTCCCGCGCTGTATCGTAATTGCTATTATCGGAACACCAGGCAGAAGTCTGCCCTGTTTCTCACTGGGTGTTCCTTCTCCCAATCGCAGTGCAGAGCTGACTGCCAGGGGGAAAAAAAACTCCCAGGCTGTGAGCGCTGCGCTGCGAATAAGGGCCCCTTCACATACACTGGTGCGGCAGAGGCGACTTTGGTGGCCCGCCCTGTCCCTTCCACCCCCTGTGCATCTTACTGTTAGCCAGCCAGAATCAAGCCGGTACAATCCGGTGCCGTTCTAATTAGGCCCGCCCACCAAGTTCCGGGCCCAGGAACTGGAAGTCCGGAACAGAGGAGCGCCGTACGGGAGTCGAGACAGGGACAGGACCTTCACGGGTTGCGGACAACTGCGGCGGTTCCAGTGACAGTCTGACTGACTGTGCCCCTCCCGAGACCAGGTTCTGGATCTGCCACTGCCCAAGCCCCATGTCTAACATATCCAAAGGGGGGGTAAGCCCTCTTATCTGGAAACTGGTTTTACAATAGTGTTGAGCGCGAATATTCGAATTGTGAATTTTAATTGCGAATATCGTCACTTCGAGAATTTGTGAATATTTTGAATATAGTGCCATATATTCGTATTCGCAAATAGTGTTGAATATTCTAATCGATAATTTATTGCGAATATATTACATTGTCTATTTTTGCAATCAAGTAAACAATGACTGTGAAAAAGCTTTATTAGTCACGGTCTGGACCCTTCAAAACTTTAGAAGTTATATTCGGGGTGAGAAAATAATCATTAAAATGGCACAGAAACCTCTACAATATTTACAAAGTTAAAAAATCACGGATGGGAATTTGTAAAACAGCAGAATAACTGCTTGGACGTTGTCTTTACAAGGATGGCCATTGGAAGTTTAATGTAAACAAAATAAAAAGAGTCCAGTAGCTCAAGGACTTGCCGACTTCATGATTGTGCAGCTCCTTCTCTTAAGGAAGAGCTATTAGATGACTTTTTAGAGGAACAAATCTCTTCCCCTTACAAAACATATGATGAGGATTGGAATTACTTGGGCAAGCAAATTAGCAAATGTCTCAGTAGGATACAGTATTGGGGCTAAAAGTAGCCAAGTGGCAGAATTCGCTGCTGTGTACAAAACCGTTCAATTGCTCTAGAGCACAATATTGCAGAATTTGTTATAGTCACAGATTCCAATTATGTACGGAACAGTTTTGGCGAGTATCTGCCTACTTGGAAAAGAAATAACATGTTGCGGTCTATTTACAAACCTGTGAAACATGCCAAATTGTTGAGCACAATAGATGAGTTAGTCAAAAGTAATGGTTTAACCATTTATTGGAAGTAAACTAAAGGTAATTCTAAAACCCAGAACATGGACAAGGAAAGTAACGATCTAGCCAATAAGCTTGCCAAACAAGGAGCCTTAAATGGTGATAATATAGACATAGATAATCTATTAGGAATGATACCCATTAAAGCTGTCACTAGACACCAAGCTAGGGCACAGACTGCAAATAATGTGGCTGAATTGAGTCAAGAGTCTACAAGTGAGGATCTAATTAAAAGACAATAGGAAGATCCTATACTTGGGATCTTATATAAACACATTGAAGATCCTAGTAACAATCCCATATTGGAGGAGGATTATGCCCAAAAAAAAGACCTCTGATTACTAGTGAAAACCAAATCTCAATTCAGTATTCAAGATGGTTTATTAATGAGGACCTCAAAGAATGGTATTCAACAGTGGGTGGTTCCCACTACATTTAGAGGCCTAATGTTACAACATGCTCATGATGCGGCTATAGCTGGTCACCGTGGGGAGAAGATTACCTACAAATCACTACGTGATTATGCTTATTGGCCTCATATGTTGAAAGATGTCCAAACTTACTGTCAAGATTGTTTGGTTTGTGCTCAGCTCCAACCTCAAGGTCCCACACATCGTGCCCCACTTCCGAAAAAGGTTTTCTCATTGCCATGGTCCGATATACAGGGTGGGCCATTTATATAAATACACCTTAATAAAATGGGAATGGTTGGTGATATTAAATTCCTGTTTGTGGCACATTAGTATATGTGAGGGAAGAAACTTTTCAAGATGGGTGGTGACCATGGCGGCCATTTTGAAGTCTGCCATTTTGAATCCAACTTTTGTTTTTTCAATAGGAAGAGGGTCATGTGACACATCAAACTTATTGGGAATTTCACAAGAAAAACAATGGTGTGCTTTACTCTTTCATGAGTTATTTACAAGTTTCTGACCACTTATAAAATATGTTCAATGTGCTGCCCATTGTGTTGGATTGTCAATGCAACCCTCTTCTCCCACTCTTCACACACTGATAGCAACACCGCCGGAGAAATGCTAGCACAGGCTTCCAGTATCCGTAGTTTCAGGTGCTGCACATCTCGTATCTTCACAGCATAAACGATTGCCTTCAGATGATACGAGATGTGCAGCACCTGAAACTACGGATACTGGAAGCCTGTGCTAGCATTTCTCCTGCGGTGTTGCTATCAGTGTGTGAAGAGTGGGAGAAGAGGTTTGCATTGACAATCCAACACAATGGGCAGCACATTGAACACATTTTATAAGTGGTCAGAAACTTGTAAATAACTCATGAAAGAATAAAGTTACGTTAAAACCAAGCACACCATTGTTTTTCTTGTGAAATTCCCAATAAGTTTGATGTTTCACATGACCCTCTTCCTATTGAAAAAACAAAAGTTGGATTCAAAATGGCCGCCATGGTCACCACCCATCTTGAAAAGTTTCCCCCCTCACATATACTAATGTGCCACAAACAGGAAGTTAATATCACCAACCATTCCCATTTTATTAAGGTGTATCCATATAAATGGCCCACCCTGTATATAGACTGACTTTATGGGTCCTGTCACACGGTCATCCAGGGGAAACAAATACATGATAATAGTCACTTGTGTGTTTACCAAGTGGGTAGAATGTTTACCAGCTCGTAATAACACAGCTGAAACATGCGCCACTTTGCGTATTAACCATGTATTTTCCAGATTTAGGCTCCCATTAAGGATTGATACGGACCGTGGACTGCATTTCATAAGTGAACTAATGTCTAAAATGTGGAAGATTTTGGGTGTCAAATGGAAATTACATATTAATTATCGTCCAGCATCTAGTGGATCAGTAGAGCGCTATAACCAGTTAATTGTCAACATTCTTAAGAAGTATGTTAAGGAATCAGGTAAAGACTGGGACATGAAGTTACCTTTAGTGCTCATGGCTATTAGAGCCACTCCAAGTGTTGCTACTAAGATGTTACCCTTTGAGCTGATGACCAGTAGGAGAATGGAACTTCCACAACTTTTGTTGTATCGCACATTGGATCATAATCTGATTAAGGAAGCCACTACACATCAGTATGTGGAGAACCTTCGTCAGCATCTTCAACAAGCTTTTGCTTTCCCAGAGAAGAATCTCGAGAAAACAGCAAAAAGAGGGACCGTCTAAACCAAGTCGTTGATTCGCAAAGACGATGATGACTACCAAAGACGCAGCTATCGTATGGATGGTGTTGAAACTTGATACCCAGTTTAGGACTGATCCTGTCATCGAACCGGGTCCTTCATCAGGAATCATGTAGTAAGACGGTTCAACATCTTGCTTCACAGATTGGTATATGGGCATTGTGGTAACCATTTTGTCTGCCTAAGAGAAGGTCAATGCAAGTTTATTCTTTTTGGATAAAGACTTATAGAGGAGAGTTAAGAATCCTAACATAAACATTCTCATGTATTAAATTGTGGGGGGTCTCAGACAGGTACCATAAAGATCCTTCAGGTCTTTACAAAAGATAATGAACAAGGAACAGAAAGTTCTAAAGATTTTTTTTTTCTTATCAATAAATAGAAAAGGGGTTTATTGAAAAGTTGCCTGATGTAACTTTACTATTCATTGCAGTGATAATATTAGCAATAATGTGATTGTATTATGATGTTATATGCAACATTTAGATGCTTATTTTAATGACTAATTGAAAGTAAAATATAAATAAAAATTTTTTTTATATCCAAACTATATTTATTATATACAGGGAGTGCAGAATTATTAGGCAAGTTGTATTTTTGAGGATTAATTTTATTATTGAACAACAACCATGTTCTCAATGAACCCAAAAAACTCATTAATATCAAAGCTGAATATTTTTGGAAGTAGTTTTTAGTTTGTTTTTAGTTTTAGCTATTTTAGGGGGATATCTGTGTGTGCAGGTGACTATTACTGTGCATAATTATTAGGCAACTTAACAAAAAACAAATATATACCCATTTCAATTATTTATTTTTACCAGTGAAACCAATATAACATCTCAACATTCACAAATATACATTTCTGACATTCAAAAACAAAACAAAAACAAATCAGTGACCAATATAGCCACCTTTCTTTGCAAGGACACTCAAAAGCCTGCCATCCATGGATTCTGTCAGTGTTTTGATCTGTTCACCATCAACATTGCGTGCAGCAGCAACCACAGCCTCCCAGACACTGTTCAGAGAGGTGTACTGTTTTCCCTCCTTGTAAATCTCACATTTGATGATGGACCACAGGTTCTCAATGGGGTTCAGATCAGGTGAACAAGGAGGCCATGTCATTAGATTTTCTTCTTTTATACCCTTTCTTGCCAGCCACGCTGTGGAGTACTTGGACGCGTGTGATGGAGCATTGTCCTGCATGAAAATCATGTTTTTCTTGAAGGATGCAGACTTCTTCCTGTACCACTGCTTGAAGAAGGTGTCTTCCAGAAACTGGCAGTAGGACTGGGAGTTGAGCTTGACTCCATCCTCAACCCGAAAAGGCCCCACAAGCTCATCTTTGATGATACCAGCCCAAACCAGTACTCCACCTCCACCTTGCTGGCGTCTGAGTCGGACTGGAGCTCTCTGCCCTTTACCAATCCAGCCACGGGCCCATCCATCTGGCCCATCAAGACTCACTCTCATTTCATCAGTCCATAAAACCTTAGAAAAATCAGTCTTGAGATATTTCTTGGCCCAGTCTTGACGTTTCAGCTTGTGTGTCTTGTTCAGTGGTGGTCGTCTTTCAGCCTTTCTTACCTTGGCCATGTCTCTGAGTATTGCACACCTTGTGCTTTTGGGCACTCCAGTGATGTTGCAGCTCTGAAATATGGCCAAACTGGTGGCAAGTGGCATCTTGGCAGCTGCACGCTTGACTTTTCTCAGTTCATGGGCAGTTATTTTGCGCCTTGGTTTTTCCACACGCTTCTTGCGACCCTGTTGACTATTTTGAATGAAACGCTTGATTGTTCGATGATCACGCTTCAGAAGCTTTGCAATTTTAAGAGTGCTGCATCCCTCTGCAAGATATCTCACTATTTTTGACTTTTCTGAGCCTGTCAAGTCCTTCTTTTGACCCATTTTGGCAAAGGAAAGGAAGTTGCCTAATAATTATGCACACCTAATATAGGGTGTTGATGTCATTAGACCACACCCCTTCTCATTACAGAGATGCACATCACCTAATATGCTTAATTGGTAGTAGGCTTTCGAGCCTATACAGCTTGGAGTAAGACAACATGCATAAAGAGGATGATGTGGTCAAAATACTCATTTGCCTAATAATTCTGCACTCCCTGTATTGTTTGAGTGGACCAATGGAAACATATTAGTATGTATTTTACCATAGGGGTTTTATATTTTTGAAATATATAGAATTAGGGGGTATATACAATGTATTTTTTGCTAATTATCTAATTTTCAATGTATGTGGAGAAAGAAGATTAAGCGCTTTGGTAGATGGTTTTAAAATAATATATATTTAAGCAGACTAGATGTCTGACAGTTGTTATACATTAATGTAATTTTTTCCCATATTTAGGGCTTTGTCCAAAGCCTAGGTCAAAGGTTATCTTTCTGTTAGATCTTTAGAAAATATTAGAATTAAATGTAATTACACAAACTTTTAGATAGAACACTAGTGTCCCCTTGTGGTGGTGAGTATGGTCAGAGTGAGTGATACATAGTAAATTGATGCACTATGATGCCATTAGTCACGTGAAAGACCCAAACCAAGCCCACCTTCCAAGGTGAAGGATAAAAGATAGCAGGAGCCAGCAAGGGGCGATCGATCAGAGACGAGGCAGGAAGAAGATTGAACTAAATAGAACCTGACCATCCCTTGTTTCTGAACTGTGACTGCTGACTTCTTTCAGACAACTAAATTCTAATTTGCTGGTATAGTATAAATTTATATCTCTATATTTGGCAATTGATTAGCTATATATATATATATATATATATATATATATATATATATACATATGTGTGTGTGTTCAGATAGACTATATTGTTCTTAGGATCTAGACTAATTTGAGATGATTTTAACTGCAGTATAAATTATGTTGGTCAATCTTGGGAGATAAATATATACAATCAATATATACATTTGTATTATCTCCAGAAAACAGATTTCAGTTATAGTTAATGGTCTGTCTAATATATATATATATATATATATATATATAAATATATACCTAAGAAAATCGGACAGCACTCCAAGACTTGAAAAGACGTGGTGTATTTATTCACCCATGTGGAACAATTGCAACGTTTCAGCTCACAACTGAGCCTTTCTCAAGCAAAGGTATACAAGCATGTGCCAACCTTAAATAGCACTCAAATAATCTAGTGACCAATGAACATTCAAATACAGAGTCATGTGACAAATTTAGCATATCCAAATCATGTGACTGATTAGCATATCAACATCATGTGATCAATAACAATATACAATGTGCATAAGATTAAATGCAATCCTAAACCTGTAAAGATGTATCCAACCACTTTATATCTGATAATGTGTTTCCAAAGTGATAATAGTATATCCATCAAAACAGTGAGCTTTATCCTTATAGTGATAATGAATAATATGTGAATCGTTAAAATGTACGTCCATGTAGATAAGAGGCAAAAGAGGGCGTTATCAAGAGACATGACAATGACAATCAGTAACGCGCGTCTATGTGAATACTAGCCAATACTGGCATTTCTTTTTACTATTTACTAGCGGCACAGGCACCACAAAGTGTCAAATAACAAACCTCACAGCCAGGATTGTGCCTGCAGCACAGCTTCATTACATCATGTACGTAGAAACCAGCGCATGCGCATAAGCCGGTATTGTATCCCTTCATAGGTGCCATCATTGTTTCTGGAGGCATGCCATTATTCACAAAATACCAATATAGCTATCATGACCAATCGGAGAGGGATCCATTCTCACGGGTGGACCAACCCCTCCAAAGTTGCGACCAGGTTATGGGGACTCCACACGTCAGTGCGGTGTAGCCCCAGCCATCTCACTATTACGGTCCATGAATAGTCCAATAGGGGATCTCCTATATATATATATATACTAATGAAAAATGAGGTTGATTTGACACTAAGTGGAAACATTTAAACATCTAAATAAAGCCATTTATTTCAAAACGCATGGACGACCGCGCACTGTACCATATGTTCAAGCTTCTTTATTCACCCTCTTAGCGTCAATCTATATGGTATCTAAAAAAGAGAAAGAAAAGAAGCAAAATTAGTAATATGCTTGTAATTCCAGATAACACCTACAGTACAGAGATTATGGTCGAAAGCATCAGTAATGAAATGTCTGGCAAACCGCTATTGAATACCTCCAGGGTTGTATTCAACATTCAACACCTTTGGTTTTAAACTATCTAGGGTGTATATCCACCACATTTCCTTATTTTTCAATAATTTTAGTCTGTTGCCCCCTCTCCTAGGGGGAGGCACATGGTCTACAATCCAACATTTTAGTTCACGTTCCAAATGTTTATGTTCAGTAAAGTGACTGGGTACCGGTAAATCACGTCTTTTTTGATGTATGGAAAATCTGTGGTTGTTCAATCGAATTTTTAAATCAGTGGAAGTTTCTCCGACGTACAGATAATTACACGGGCACACCAAAACATAAATCACAAAATTAGAATTACACGTCAAATGAAAATTAATGGGATATGTTTTTCCAGTGATAGGATGTGGGAAGCTGTCTCCTTTGCCAATGTGCTTGCAATTGACGCAGCTCAGACAGGGAAAACTACCCAGACCACATTGTGTAAATTTCACTTGACGTGTTTTTTGCTTGGGGCCACAATCTGCCCTCACTAACTGGTCTTTCAGACTGCTAGCTCTCCGGTATAATAACAGGGGAGGCAGTCTGAATTCCTGAATATCACTGAATGTACAAACCGGATTCCAAAAAAGTTGGGACACTAAAAAAATTGTGAATAAAAACTGAATGCAATGATGTGGAGATGGCAAATATTTTATTTGTAATAGAACGTAGATGACAGATCAAACGTTTAATCCGAGTAAATGTATCATTTTAAAAGAAAAATACGTTGATTCCAATTTTCACGGTGTCAACAAATCCCCAAAAAGTTGGGACAAGTAGCAATAAGAGGCTGGAAAAAGTAAATTTGAGCATAACGAAGAGCTGGAAGACCAATTAACACTAATTAGGTCAATTGGCAACATGATTGGGTATAAAAAGAGCTTCTCAGAGTGGCAGTTTCTCTCAGAAGCCAAGATGGGTAGAGGATCACCAATTCCCACAATGTTGCGCAGAAAGATAGTGGAGCAATATCAGAAAGGTGTTACCCAGCGAAAAATTGCAAAGACTTTGCATCTATCATCATAAACTGTGCATAACATCATCCGAAGATTCAGAGAATCTGGAACAATCTCTGTGTGTAAGGGTCAAGGCCGTAAAACCATACTGGATGCCCATGATCTCCGGGCCCTTAAACGACACTGCACCACAAACAGGAATGCTACTGTAAAGGAAATCACAGAATGGGCTCAGGAATACTTCCAGAAACCATTGTCAGTGAACACAATCCACCGTGCCATCCGCCGTTGCCAGCTGAAACTCTACAGTGCAAAGAAGAAGCCATTTCTAAGCAA
This sequence comes from Bufo bufo, assembly GCF_905171765.1. Lineage (NCBI taxonomy): Eukaryota > Metazoa > Chordata > Amphibia > Anura > Bufonidae > Bufo > Bufo bufo. Next base: position 275,391,148 of record NC_053390.1, on the reverse strand, counting down.
GATCCACAAGCTCAGGCATTTTCACTGGGCCAGGGATCATTTAAAATGGAGTGTGGCAAAATGGAAGACTGTTCTGTGGTCAGACGAGTCACGATTCGAAGTTCTTTTTGGAAATCTGGGATGCCATGTCATCCGGACCAAAGAGGACAAGAACAACCCAAGTTATCAACGCTCAGTTCAGAAGCCTGCATCTCTGATGGTATGGGGTTGCATGAGTGCGTGTGGCATGGGCAGCTTGCATGTCTGGAAAGGCACCATCAATGCAGAAAAATATATTCAGGTTCTAGAACAACATATACTCCCATCCAGACGTCATCTCTTTCAGGGAAGACCCTGCATTTTTCAACAAGATAATGCCAGACCACATTCTGCATCAATCACAACATCATGGCTGCGTAGGAGAAGGATCCGGGTACTGAAATGGCCAGTCTGCAGTCCAGATCTTTCACCTATAGAGAACATTTGGCGCATCATAAAGAGGAAGGTGCAACAAAGAAGGCCCAAGACGATTGAACAGTTAGAGGCCTGTAGTAGACAAGAATGGGAGAGCATTCCTATGCATTTCTAAACTTGAGAAACTGGTCTCCTCGGTCCCCAGACGTCTGTTGAGTGTTGTAAGAAGAAGGGGAGATGCCAGACAGTGGTGAAAATGGCCTTGTCCCAACTTTTTGGAGATTTGTTGACACCATGAAATTCTGATTCAACATATTTTTCCCTTAAAATGGTACATTTTATCAGTTTAAACTTTTGTTCCGTGATTTATGTTCTATTCTGAATAAAATATTAGAAGTTGGCACCTCCACATCATTGCATTCAGTTTTTATTCACGATTTGTATAGTGTCCCAACTTTTTTGGAATCCGGTTTGTATTCCCCAGTATGCTCCAATGACGTTTGATGATTTTACCAATGGCAGCACTTTGTGAGTGGATATGAAAGGTATCCTATGTGAGGAATTGTCAGTTCTTTTACCTAATAGAGTGTCAGCTCTATTGATGTTATTTACCCTCTGCTTGTGTTTGAGTAATAACTTAGATGGATAACCCCTGTCCTCAAATTTCTTGGACATTTTATCAAGGGTCTCTGTCAAGTTACTCTCTTCTGAAGTTATCCTTCTTACTCTCAAAAATTTAGAGTACGGTAAATGGTTTACCATATTCCTCGGATGATTACTGTCATACCGTAATATGGTGTTTTTGTCTGTGGGCTTCGTGTACAGTTTTATATGAAATCTGTTCCCAGACAATGTAACTATAGTGTCAAGAAACTGAATCTCTGTATATGAAAAAACCAATGTGAACTGAAGATCACTATTTCTGCTATTGAGGTAAGTATGAAATTCAGCCAATGCCTGTTTGGTTCCAGTCCAGATGAGGAAGACGTCATCGATGTAACGCCACCACCGCAGAACATGTCTGAAGTGGTGTGAAACATAGATGACGCCCTCCTCAAATTTTCTCATGAAAATATTGGCGAACGTCGGGGCCGCATTTGACCCCATCGCCACACCCCTCAATTGTTTATAAAAAATATCCTAGAATAAAAAATAATTCCAATGTAGGACAATATGCAAAAGTGATAAAATAAAATCCATTGCCGATTCAGTCATAGAGGAGTTTTCTAGCATGTATTTGACTGCTGCTATAACTAATGTATCACCAGAAAAATGAAACTAACTTTCGTATGTATGAAAATCAAAAAAACTTTATTGTAAATATATAAACAGTACATACATGTATTATAAAACAGGCAGCACAAGGCGGGACACACAGATGAGGAGCAGGACCCAAGGAGAGGCCGGGAGATCAGTGCAAAAAAATACAGGGAAAAAGAATAATAGCTGAAAGAGCATACCTCAGAGTCTCATAGCAGCAACGCCCCAAACACAATGCAACAGAGGCGATTGTGGAGACTGAGGTTTAAGATGGAAGGAACACAAAGGAACACAATTAAACATACCCTGAATGGTGCAAAGATCTCTCGGCCAACTCCTGACCCAACTCCGTTTCGCCAGTAGATCTGGCTTCTTCCGGGGATACGGAAACACATAAAAACATCTCCCCTATATAGTGCCCACACAGGTGTGTGGAAGATAATTAAGGTTGCAGGACCTGAATGACGTCAGCACCAATGGAATTGGAGCCCCAGTACTTAAGAGCCAATCAATAGAACCAAAAGCACCTAATGGGGGCGGGACTAAGCTGACAGAGCGAGCATGTGAGCAAGCACATGACCTCAGTTTCATAGGTGCATCATAAGACACTCCCTGACCATACCAGGAAAGGCAATCTGTAGCCCATATAGTCATATAGAGGAGGAACCAGGGGCAGTGCAGTAGGTGCGGCCAAACGTCTGAGTGACAGCGGCACCAACAAAACATAAGGGCCTCAAACTCCAAGAAGCGGAGGGATAGTGATGCGGCGATCACGTGACCGCAATGTCACGGGCGCCGCCAAGGCAACGCCCCCACTGCAACACCACAAGCAGTGGTGGACGCCCCACCCCGGCAACGCAGGCAAGCCTTAGTTACGGAGAGGTCATGTGATGCGGCACACGACCGCGGCGGCACATTTAAGGCTGCTCTCACACCTGCGTTCAGAGCAGATCCGTCTGGTGTCTGCACAGACGGATCCGCTCCCACAATGCAGACATTGGGATCCGCTCAAAACGGATCCGTCTGCACCATAGCTCAGAAAAATTCCAAGTGTGCAAATTAGTCAGAAGGACCCGTCCAGACCCCACACCGAAAGTCAATGGGGGGGCGGACCCGCCCGAAATCGCACCACATTGTGTGAACTTCAAACGGATCCATGCCCACCGACCCACACTGCAAGTCCGGACGGATCCGTCTGGCTCCGCACGGCCAGGCGGACACCCGAACGCTGCAAGCTGCGAGCGGGTGTCCGCCCGCTGAGTGGAAAGGAGGCCAGCCGGAGCCAAACCGATGCACTCCGAGCAGATCCGCATCCGCTCAGAATGCACTGGTGCTCCACGGATCCGTTCGGGGCCACCCGTGAGAGCCCCGAAACGGAACCCACAAGCGGAACCCCGAACGCTAGTGTGAAAGCAGCCCAATGCGGATACACATACCAGCCCACAGACTCCTCTAAATATGGGCAGATGTTCAAAATGCATTGAAACTTATTAAGTATAGGTCAGGGTAACAAGTACCAGGCCAGTGGCTGGGAGCTGAACATGACGTAAGATGACATAGAATACGAAAGCACACAGTTAACCCCTCATTATCCTAATGGACGTCAGATAACTACATTGCTCTGTGGACAGGTGGATTACACCCCACCACACCGCGATGTTGTGTTAAGAGACCATGTTCAGACTCATTATAATCGCACCGTGTACAGTGTAAAAAGTGCGTACCATATATTATGAGGAGGAATAATGGCAAAAATGTCAGTATTCCAAGACAACAGCTGACTTAGTTTGACATAAAGGGCTAATGCATAAACCAGAAATAATATATATATATATATATATATATATATATATATATACATAAATATTGACAGGAGCATCCAACCTAAGGGGCTGAATTATTACAATATTGGGTCATACACAATTGCTGGGAAGATAAGTGCCAGTAGAGTACAAATTCGATTATAATGATGTGGGCCCGCTACATCGACGATGTCTTCGTCGTGTGGCAGGGCCCACAATCTGGATTCACCGAGTTGGTGGGGTTGCTTAATCGCAATAACCGTAATATTGTATTAACATCTAGGATCAACAAGACGTACCTCGACTTTCTTGATGTACAGATCCGTGTAGACCAGTCCGACAGGATATCAACAGACCTATTTCGCAAGGCAAGGTCCACCAATTCTGTCCTACACGCGCAGTCTTGCCATCCGCAGAGCCTTATCCGTAGCATCCCATATGGCCAGTTCTTAAGGGCTAGGAGAATCTGCTCGACGGAAGAGGCATTCAACAGTCAGTCTCATGACCTGCAACAAAGATTCTCGGATCGTGGATATTCAGCGGCGAACATCAAACAGTGTCACCAGAAGGCGAAACAAGTGCAGAGAGATCCTCTTTTGGCATACAACCGCAAACGACGCAATCCAGTGGACAAGGTACGGTTTATCACCTCATTTAATCCCCAGTGGAAATCAATCCGAGGTACACTAGCCAAGTACTGGGAGGTCCTACAATTAGACCCCATTTTGGCAAAAATCTTACCTACCTGCCCTTCCATCACGTACAGACGCACCAAAAATCTTAAGGATCTGTTGGTAAACAGTTACCATCCAGGTCATCAGACCAAATTGAATCCCGACTCAAAAGGTTCCAAGTGGGGATGTACCCCATGCGGGAGGTGCGTGGCATGCCCCAATGTCGACAGGACTACTTCCTTTAGCAATCCATTCACCAACAGTAAACAATACACTATCACACATACTATCACCTGTAATACTCCAGGTGTGATATATGTGGGGAAGTGTCCATGCCAACGCATTTATGTTGGGTTGACATCCAGGGAGCTCAAGAGGAGGATACGAGAACACGTCCTGGGTATTGAGGCTGCCAAAGATGAAAATGATGTGACCCTACTAAAAACGATTCCCAAACATTTTAAATTGTTTCACAATTGTGATAGTTCGCAATTTAGAATCTGTGGGATCGCGGTGGTAACTGGAGGAAGATCTTGGCGCAAAAAGAAGTACGCTGGGTTCACGAATTAGACAGCAAGACACCTAGGGGGTTAAATGAGGACCTCTCTTTTGCTCCTTTTCTATAATTGATACATCCCTTGATGAATGTCCTTAATAATATTCCCTGTTTTTGAGTCCCCTTGGGGTCCCTCTGCTGATTCCAGGTCCCGTGTTTTTAATTTTTTGTCTGTCATTCCCCTGTTTTTTAACGTACTGTGCTTTCTGGATTTATCTTTGGCACTACCGATGACGTCTGTGGCAGTGGAGGACTATTCCAGTGGAGTCATGGTTCCATACAGAGTTATGTCTTTGTGCATGGTGCCTTTTGGATACATTCTGGACTTCCCCCGGGCCATATGCTGGTTATACAACTACGATTGTTCCATCAATATTACACAATAACTCCCCTTCTTTCGAGATGTTCCGACCATATATTTTCACCATGATGTATAATAATAATTTTATAGTCTTCTTCTGTCTCCTTTTCTTTCGATCACTGCACCGAGCACTCTTTTCACCTGCTTTTTTACTTGCGCCTCTCTTCCTTTTTTTAAGTATATAATTATCTTGAGTGTGTTTTATTATAATCGAATTTGTACTCTACTGGCACTTATCTTCCCAGCAATTGTGTATGACCCAATATTGTAATAATTCAGCCCCTTAGGTTGGATGCTCCTGTCAATATTTATGTATATATATATATATATATATATATATATTATTTCTGTTTTATGCATTAGCACTTTATGTCAAACTAAATCAGCTGTTGTCTTGGAAACTGACATTTTTGCCATTATTCCTCCTCATAATATATGGTACGCACTTTTTACACTGTACACGGTGCGATTATAATGAGTCTGAACATGGTCTCTTAACACAACATCGCGGTGTGGTGGGGTGTAATCCACCTGTCCACAGCGCAATGTAGTTATCTGCCGTCCATTAGGATAATGAGGGGTTACCTGTGTGCTTTCGTATTCTATGTCATCTTACGTCATGTCCAGCTCCCAGCCACTGGCCTGGTACTTTTTACACTGACCTATACTTAATAAGTTTCCATGCATTTTGATCATCTGCCCATATTTAGAGGAGTCTGTGGGCTGGTATGTGTATCCGCATTGGGCTGCTTTCACACTAGCGTTCGGGGTTCCGCTTGTGGGTTCCGTTTCGGGGCTCTCGCGGGTGGCCCCAAACAGATCCGTGGAGCCCCAGTGCATTCTGAGCGGATGCGGATCCGCTCGGAGTGCATCGGTTTGGCTCCGCCTGGCCTCCGTTCCGCTCAGCGGGCGGACACCCGGGAGCAGCTTGCAGCGTTCGGGTGTCCGCCTGGCCGTGCGGAGCCAGACAATGTGGTTCACACAATGTGGTGCGATTTCGGGCGGGTCCGCCCCCCATTGACTTTCGGTGTGGGGTCTGGACGGGTCCGTCTGACTAATTTGCACACTTGGAGTTTTTCTGAGCTATGGTGCAGATGGATCCGCTATGAGCGGATCCCAATGTCTGCATTGTGGGAGCGGATCCGTCTGAGCAGACACCAGACGGATCCGCTCTGAACGCAGGTGTGAGAGCAGCCTTAAATGTGCCGCCGCGGTCGTGTGCCGCATCACGTGACCGCTCCGTAACTAAGGCTTGCCTGCGTTGCCGGGGTGGGGCGTCCACCACTGCTTGTGGTGTTGCAGTGGGGGTGTTGCCTTGGCGGCTCCCGTGACATTGCGGTCACGTGATCGCCGCATCACTATCCCTCCGCCCCTTGGAGTTTGAGGCCTCATGTTTTGTTGGTGCCGCTGTCACTCAGACGTTTGGCCGCACCTACTCCACTGCCCCTGGTTCCTCCTCTATATGACTACATGGGCTACTGATTGGCTTTCCTAGTATGGTCAGGGCGTGTCTTATGATGCACCTCTGAAACTGCGGTCATGTGCTTGCTCACATGCTCGCTCTGTCAGCTTAGTCCCGCCCCCATTAGGTGCTTTTGGTTCTATTGATTGGCTCTTAAGTACTGGGGCTCCAATTCCATTGGTGCTGACGTCATTCAGGTCCTGCAATCTTAATTATCTTCCACACACCTGTGTGGGCACTATATAGGGGAGATGTTTTTATGTGTTTCCGTATCCCCGGAAGAAGCCAGATCTACTGGCGAAACGGAGTTGGGTCAGGAGTTGGCCGAGAGATCTTTGCACCATTCAGGGTATGTTTAATTGTGTTCCTTTGTGTTCCTTCCATCTTAAACCTCAGTCTCCACAATCATCTCTGTTGCATTGTGTTTGGGGCGTTGCTGCTATGAGACTCTGAGGTATGCTCTTTCAGCTATTATTCTTTTTCCCTGTATTTTTTTGCACTGATCTCCCGGCCTCTCCTTGGGTCCTGCTCCTCAGCTGTGTGTCCCGCCTTGTGCTGCCTGTTTTATAATGCATGTATGTACTGTTTATATATATACAATAAAGCTTTTTGGATTTTCATACATACGAAAGTTAGTTTCATTTTTTTGGTGATTATTATGACTCCTTGGGGGTCCGATGTTTTGATATCATTCTGTCCGGTTAATATTAGTTGACTATACCTAAAGTATGATCAATCGAGGTATATAGGGAGACCACATCGAAGGATGCAGGAATACATTGTCGCTCATTACCCATCTCTATATAGTCAAGTTTGCAAAGAAAATCCGTCGTATCTCGAATATACGAGACTGTCCCTTTCGCAAAATTTATGCCATCCCAAAAAATGGCAATGTTACTGAATATTGACTCAGATCCTGATACTATCGGTCGGCCCGGGGATCAACCAGAGACTTGTGTACCTTGGGGAGCACATATATCACGGGTGTGACTGGATGTGCTACCACAAGGTATACACAGAGGTCCTGATCAATCACCCCCGCCGTCAATGCATCAGTGAGACATTGTCTAATAATCCTAGCTATCTCAAATTTGGGATCACAATTAATCGCTGTATACACTTTAGTGTCACCAAGTTGCCGCTCTATTTCCGCAATATATTTGTGTCTGTCTAAGATGACCACCCCCCCACCCTTGTCAGCCTGTTTGATTATCAGTAGGGGATCATTTCTTAATTGTTCCAGTGCGGCTATCTCAGATTTGGTCATATTGGGACGTGTAAATGTGTTATTAGCAGATGATTTAAGAGCAGATAATTATTTTTTAACCACATTCATGTACGCCTCCAATGCTGGGTTATTAACCACAGGTGTGAAGGTACTTTTAACCGGCAAATTGAGACTCCTCATACATAGATCACTTGCCTGAGGAGGGTCAACTTATTATGGAACCATATTTTCAGTTTTATGGCCCTAAAAAAAAGCATTCAAATCTGCCTCCAAATTAAACCAATTAACATGTATATTGGGACAATATGAAAGTCCTTTAGAAAGTACACTGACTTGAAATGAAGTTAATAACTTTGAAGACAAGTTAATGACAGTCATTTCTTCTTTGCGTATGATTTGTTCTGAACGCGCGCCTTGCTGATCCGGGATCTTCTGCTGGCGTCGATATCTGCGTCCCCCTCTTCGAGTCCGGTGTCGTTTGTTGGATCCGATTCCTTCCATAAAATAGGGGTACGGGATGAGCCGGACATCTGTGAGACTTTTCTCTTCTTTTTATTGTCATTATAATTCAAGTTCAAGTTTTTTGTGTCAGTCTGCCATGTATAAATGTTTCCTTTCTTGTAGTCATCTAGGTCCCTATTCCATTTGGATCATTTAATTTCCTCAGAATCGCCTTGGGTCTTTAATAACCATGCAGCTGATCTTTCCAGGAACGAAGCGGTTTCTTCAGTTGATAAATGCAGTTTGAGACGATCCCTAGTTTCAGTTATCTCAACTGCCAGGGTTGAAAGTTCCATTTGTAAAAATTGTATGTTAAGCAAAATAAAGTCCAAGGAATATCGGGTGGATAATGCTTAAATTTTTTTGCAGTAGGTAGGATTATTCCTAAACAAATTCGGGCGCAAATGTGACCTAATGCCACGAGGTATGCGTTTGGCTTTATAATATTCCCCTAATGTGGTCATATGGAGACGTAGTGCAGCAGACTTCTTAAATAAAAAATTATACCTTTTCTTTAACTCTTTAATGGAGGGAGTATTCAAAAATGCAGCATCTCCTTCAATTCCATGTATGATGCTATCGGCCTCCTCCTGCGTGTAGGTGAGTCCACATGTAGGTGAATGTTTGAACAAATAAGAGGTAGTTGCTGTGCTCTGCCAAATAAGCTGAATATAGAGAAAATGAAAAAATTCGGCGGCACCAGTGACGGACTCAGGTGCAAGGTCCAAGGGAATTGGCTTCTCACCCTTAATATACGTAAGAAAATCGGACAGCACTCCAAGACTTGAAAAGTGGAATTGAAGGAGATGCCGCATTTTTGAATACTCCCTCCATTAAAGAGTTAAAGAAAAGGTACGATTTTTTATCCAAGAAGTCTGCTGCACTACGTCTCCATATGACCACATTAGGGGAATATTATAAAGCCAAACGCATACCTCGTGGCATGAGGTCACATTTGCGCCCAAATTTGTTTATGAATAATCCTACCTACTGCAAAAAATTTGAAGCATTATCCACCCGATATTCCTTGGACTTTATTTTGCTTAACATACAATTTTTACAAATAGAACTTTCAACCCTGGCAGTTGAGATAACTGAAACTGAGGATCGTCTCAAATTGCTTTTATCAACTGAAGAAACCGCCTCGTTCCTGGAAAGATCAGCTGCATGGCTATTAAAGACCCAAGGCGATTCTGAGGAAATTAAACGATCCAAATGGAATAGGGACCTAGATGACTACAAGAAAGGAAACATTTATACATGGCAGACTGACACAAAAAACTTGAACTTGAATTATAATGGCAATAAAAAGAAGAGAAAAGGCTCACAGATGTCCGGCTCATCCCACACCCCTATTTTAGGGAGGGAATCGGATCCAACAAACGACACCGGACCCGAAGAGGGGGACGCAGATATCGACACCAGCAGAAGATACCGGAACAGCAAGGCGCGAGTTCAGAACAAATCATACGCAAAGAAGAAAAAACTGTCATTAACTTGTCTTCAAAGTTATTAACTCTATTTCAAGTGAGTGTACTTTCTAAAGGACTTTCATATTGTCCCAATATACATGTTAATTGGTTTAATTTGGAGGCAGATTTGAATGCTTTTTTTAGGGCCATAAAACTGAAAATATGGTTCCATAATAAGTTGCAGACTGACCCTCCTCAGGCAAGTGAATTATGTATGAGGAGACTCAATCTGCCGGTTAAATGTACCTTCACACCTGAACATCCAGATGAGCGGGGAGGGTGCTCACTCCATCCTGTCATTGGACGCGGAAAAAGCGTTTGACAGGGTGGAGTGGGCATACCTCTGGAAAATAATGCATGAGTTGAACTTGGGGGAAAAATTTATTAGATGGGTGCAACTGCTTTACCATCATTCGAAAGTGAGGATAAAAATTAATGGGGAGATATCTGAGTCAGTAATATTGCAAAGGGGAACCAGGCAGGGGTGCCCACTTTCCCCATTATTGTTTGCCATATTCGTCGAACCGTTGGCATGTAAGGTGCGAGCAGATGATAATATTAGGGGGTTTGGGGGAAGGGGTGCATCAGATAAAATATGTTTATATGCGGATGATATCCTGTTCTTTTTGGAAGGGGGGGCGGCAACGGTGCCATACCTGATGGGGACAGTAAACCAATTTGGCCAAATCTCCGGCTTCAGGGTTAACTGGATGAAATCGGTGCTGCTCCCAATTGGTTATGAAATTATGCGAACAGATATTAATGTCAAAATACTAAAACCCACAGAATCATTTGAATATCTCGGAATAAAAATTAGCGCGAGGATCCAGGAGTACATAGAACTTAATATTTCCCCTCTGCTTGAAAGGGTTAAAAATAAAATAAGCACCTGGCAAAAATTATTGATTCGACAGGCAGACAGAATTGCCATTATTAAGATGATCCTATTACCGCAGATTCTTTATGTCATATCCCCCTGCCCCGTGTGGATAGGGGATCACTTTTTTAATGTATTGGAAGGATTGATAAATGATCTCATATGGGGGGGAAAAAAAGGGTTAGGCTGAAACAAAAATACTTATGGTTAGATGAAGAGGATGATGAAGAGGATGGTGGTTTGTCCGTTCCCTGCTTTAGAGACTACTATTATGCATCCCAGCTTCAATGGTTAATGACAGAGGACGACAGACTGTGTCATTTTCTGGTGGGCGAGTTTGAAGGTCTCCAATATAATATTATTAGTGTATTGGAAACTGGGATAATAAAAATAAAGGGCAGGAAGTGCCCAATTAGCAATATGATGCACTTAATATGGGTTAATGTTAAAAAATTACTGGGTATAAATTATTCATTAAAGATTACCCCTATATGGGGGAATATAAATTTAGCCAAGTTTCAGAGGTTAGATGATTATGTATTCTGGGAAAAAAATGGTATTAAGTTTATCTCACAGATTGAGGTGAAAGGAAAGCTTAGGACACTAGAGGAATTGGGGCTTAGTATAGAACTAGACACCCTTACACGGTTTAGATACTTCCGATTAAAGCACACATTTGAATCAACTGAGAACAAAGAATATTTAGTCACTGAACACGCTGAATTCTGTTATCACAATAATGGGACTAAAATATTAATTTCACAGATATATAAAAAAATTAAAAGGGGGCTAGGGGGAGTGACTAAGTTTAATAGTGAACGAAAATGGGCACAAGAAGTGGAGTCTAATACTTTAGATTGGAGATGCATTTACAAAAGTATAAAAAGAAGCACATTATCGAGTAATTTCCTGCTGATACAGTTTTTCATTATCCATCGAGCCTACATCACTCCCTGGGTGTTGAGTAGGATGTATAAAACAAAGGACTTTAGATGCTGGAAGTGCAGAGTGAACAATGCGGATTTTATCCACTTGATCTGGTATTGTCCTCCTATTCAGGTTTATTGGGGAAAAAAAAAAAAAAAAAAGACCTTCACACCTGTGGTTAATAACCCAGCGTTGGAGGCGTACATGAATGTGATTAAAAAAGAATTATCTGCTCTTAAATCATCTGCTAATAACACATTTACACGTCCCAATATGACCAAATCTGAGATAGCCGCACTGGAACAATTAAGAAATGATCCCCTACTGATAATCAAACCCACTGACAAGGGTGGGGGGGTGGTCATCTTAGACAGACACAAATATATTGCGGAAATAGAGCGGCAACTTGGTGACACAAAAGTGTATACAGCGATTAATTGTGATCCCAAATTTGAGATAGCTAGGATTATTAGACAATGTCTCACTGATGCATTGACGGCGGGGGTGATTAATCAGGACCTCTGTGAATACCTTGTGGTGGCACATCCAGTCACACTCGTGATATATGTGCTCCCCAAGGTACACAAGTCTCTGGTAAATCCCCCCGGCCGACCGATAGTATCAGGATCTGAGTCAATATTCAGTAACATTGCCATTTTTTGGGATGGTATACTCCGAAATTTTGCGACAGGGGCAGTCTCGTATATTCGAGATACGACAGATTTTCTTTGCAAACTTGACTCTATAGAGATGGGTAATGAGCGACAATGTATTCTTGCATCCTTCGATGTGGTCTCCCTCTATACCTCGATTGATCATACTTTAGGTATAGCAGCAGTCAAATACATGCTAGAAAACTCCTCTATGACTGAATCGGCCATGGATTTTATTTTATCACTTTTGCATATTGTCCTACATTGGAATTATTTTTTATTCCAGGATACTTTTTATAAACAATTGAGGGGCGTGGTGATGGGGTCAAATTTAGCCCCGACGTTCGCCAATATTTTCATGAGAAAATTTGAGGAGGACGTCATCTATGTTTCACACCACTTCAGACATGTTCTGCGGTGGTGGCGTTACATCGATGACGTCTTCCTCATCTGGACTGGAACTGAACAGGCATTGGCTGAATTTCATACTTACCTCAATAGCAGAAATAGTAATCTTCAGTTCACATTGGTTTTTTGGTATACAGAGATTCAGTTTCTTGACACTACAGTTACATTGTCTGGGAACAGATTTCATACAAAACTGTACATGAAGCCCACAGACAAAAACACCATATTACGGTATGACAGTAATCATCCGAGGAATATGGTGAACCATTTACCGTACTCTCAATTTTTGAGAGTACGAAGGATAACTTCAGAAGAGAGTAACTTGACAGAGACCCTTGATAAAATGTCCAAGAAATTTCAGGACAGGGGTTATCCATCTAAGTTATTACTCAAAAACAAGCAGAGGGTAAATAACATCAATAGAGCTGACACTTTATTAGGTAAAAGAACTGACAATTCCTCACATAGGATACCTTTCATTTCCACTCACACAGAGGAAAGTGCTGCCATTGGTAAAATCATCAAACGTCATTGGAGCATACTGGTGAATACATTCAGTGATTTTCAGGAATTCAGACTGCCTCCCCTGTTATCATACCGGAGAGCTAGCAGTCTGAAAGACCAGTTAGTGAGGGCAGATTGTGGCCCCAAGCAAAAAACACGTCAAGTGAAATTTACACAACGTGGTCTGGGTAGTTTTCCCTGTCTGAGCTGCGTCAATTGCAAGCACATTGGCAAAGGACACAGCTTCACACATTCTATCACTGGAAAAACATATCCCATTAATTTTCATTTGATGTGTAATTCTAATTTTGTGATTTATGTTTTGGTGTGCCCGTGTAATATTCTGTACGTCGGAGAAACTTCCACTGATTTAAAAATTAGATTGAACAACCACTGATTTTCCATACGTCAAAAAAGACGTGATTTACCGGTAATCAGTCACTTTACTGAACATAAACATTTGGAACGTGAACTAAAATGTTGGATTGTAGACCATGTGCCTCCCCCTAGGAGAGGGGGCAACAGACTAAAATTATTGAAAAATAAGGAAATGTGGTGGATATACTGTACACCCTAGATAGTTTAAAACCAACGGGGTTGAATGTTGAATAGCGGTTTGGCAGACATTTCATTACTGATGCTTTCGACCATAATCTCTGTACTGTAGGCGTTATCTGGAATTACAAGCATATTACTAATTTTGCTTCTTCTCTTTCTGTTTTTTAGATACCATGTAGATTGACGCTAAGAGGGTGAATAAAGAAGCTTGAAGATATGCTACAGTGCGCGGTCGTCCATGCTTTTAGAATTAAATGGCTTTATTTAGATGTTTAAATGTTTCCACTTGGTGTCAAATCAACCTCATTTTTCATTAGTGTATATATATGGGAGATCCCCTATTTTACTATTCATGGACTGTAATGGTGAGATGGCTGGGGCTACACCGCACTGATGTGTGGGGTCCCCATAACCTGATCGCAACTTTGGAGGGGTTGGGCCACCCGTGAGGATGGATCCCTCTCCGATTGGTCATGATAGCTATATTGGTATTTTATGAATAATGACATGCCTCCAGAAACAATGATGGCACCTATGAAGGGATACTGGCTTATGCGCATGTGCTGGTTTCTACGTACGTGATGTAATGAAGCCGTGCTGCAGGCGCAATCCTCTCTGTGAGGTTTGTTATTTGACACTTTGTGGTGCCTGTGCCGCTAGTAAATAGTAAAAAGAAACGCCAGTTTTGGCTAGTATTCACATGGATGCGCGTTACTGATTGGCATTGTTATGTCTCTTGGTAACGCCCTCTTTTGCCTCTTATCTACATGGACGTACATTTTTTTTTTTAATTTTTTTTAATTTATTTTTTCAATTTAAGAAAACAATACACGGTACATATTTGATAAGCAAGGCGTCTAACATGACGCAATCAATAGTGCACATGTAATACATTATAATTGCGTAGAGGTTCCTGATAAATGACAATACATATAGGAATTCCAAATATATGAGTATGCAGTGTTAAGCACATCATGGTGAGCTATATCATTATTATTACAGGGGAAATCAAGTCTCCTCAAAGCATATGCAACAAAAACAGAAAAGTGAGTAGGCAGGTAGCTTATCCTATTCTAGTCATACATTGGGTTGTAAAAGAGGAATCTGACTACTAGTGAACCTAAACTCCCGCCACAGTCGCCATTGTTTTGCGAATTTCTGGTGATTCCTAACCTCCCATGCAGACAATTCCTCAAAACAATATAGTTGGTCCACTTTCTGTTTCCACTGTTCCATAGATGGGAGAGTAGTTGAAAGCCAATGTTTTAGAACCAACAAACGAGCTGCAATCAGCAGTTGTTTAAATAGAAAGGGGGGAGAACGGGAGTCCCCTGACTTATTTGTTTCATAGAAGCTAAGTAGAGCCTTGATAGGAGACATAGACACTGAGGTTTAGCAAATTAGGTTGCTTAGGCGAAATATTTCCTTCCACCAGTTGTTTACAATGGGGCATTCCCACCAGATATGGAAAAAGGATCCTCTATTGCTCAGACATCTCCAACATCTGTCAGATGTTGATTCAGAAAAAAGGCATGTAATGTCTGGAGTTTTATACCATCTGGTTAATAGCTTATATCCGTTTTCTTGTATGCAGACACATCTGGACGCAATATGAGGGGCTAAAAAAATGTCTGGCAAGCTGGTGGGAGGAAAGTCTCGCCCTAGATCTTGTTCCCAATGACTTATGTGAGCAGGTTTGACAAGTAGAGGGGGTAGGTTTAGTCTATGGAATAATTGGGAAAAAAGCTTTTTTGTTGGATTGGGGTTGTTAATGAGGGCCTCGATCCAAACTAAGGGTCGGAGAAAATCACCTCTAGAAGTATGTTGGGATAGGTATGAATGAAGGTATGATATTGGAGACATGCACTGGTGATGAGGAGTGAGCAGTTTTCGGAGCTCTGAGATGGGTAATACATGACCCTCCGACTTGAAGAGAGAGGAGACGGGTATGTCTAAATCTCTCAGGGGTCAAGGGGTACATTCAATCACCAGAGGAAGAGCTGTACCTAATATATCTCTCAGAGAGAGGAGGGGAGATGGGAAGGGTATTGAGCAATGGGTGGTTTGGAACCATTTCCATGCTTTCAGTGTGGCTTGGATGATAGGGTATGATGAGGACGGTATGTTGATATGACTGGAATTTCCCAACAATATGGAATGTAATGGTTTACCTAAAAGCTCCTGTTCCATTGCCACCCATGGTTTAGGGTTTGAGATCCTGAGCCATTCCACTACGCTGGATATAAGTACTGCTTTTTCATAAAGTTCGGGGTCTGGAAGAGCCATCCCTCCGGAGCGTTTGGGGCGGGATAATGTGTCATACGATAGTCTGTGCTTCTTACTGTTCCATAGAAACTTATGGAAAATTTTCCTAAGGGAAGCGTAATAGGTTTTAGGTATGTGTATGGGTAGCACTTGCTGCATGTACGTGAGGCATGGGATAATTAAGTACATAAGGAGGTTTTTCCTACCAAACCACGATATTATGTGGGTATTCAATCTATCCAGACTGGAGGAAATGGATTGTAGAAGAGGTGGGTAGTTGAGGGTGAAAAGGTCAGCTATATTGGGGCTTATCTTGATTCCCAGGTATGTGAGGAAAGGGGATGACCAGTCAAATGCTGAGTTGGTTTTTAAGCGATTTAGTGTTTTTAGGGGGATACCAAAGCAGATAATAAGTGATTTTTGTTTATTTATTTTAAAGTTGGAGAGAGCGCTATATTTGTCTAAGTGATGTTGAATCACTGAGAGTGATGTTTCTGGGTTCAAAGTCATGATCATAATATCATCCGCAAAGGCGGCAAGTTTATGCTCCTGACCCCCCAAAACTATCCCCTTAATAACTGGATCTGTTCTCAAACAGATTAGAAGGGGTTCGAGGGCTAAAACAAAAAGTAAGGGTGATAGGGGGCATCCTTGGCGGGTGCCATTTCATATACTAAAGGGGTCTGATAGATCTCCATTAACCTGGACCGAGGCTGAGGCCTGGCAATACATGGCAAAGGTGGCCTGTACAAAAAGACCAGGTAGGCCGAATCCCCTCAGGACTTGGTTCAGGTAGGACCAGTTAATCCTGTCAAATGCTTTCTCCGCATCTGTACTGAGTAGGAGTAGAGGTTTGGATCGGAGGGCAGCGTAATAGACAACATTGAGAACTCTAGTTGTATTATCTCTACCCTCTCTTCCTCGGACCAAACCCACCTGGTCCCCATGTACCATGGATGTACATTTTAACGATTCACATATTATTCATTATCACTGAATTTATTTATCAAGGATACAGCTCACTGTTTTAATGGATATACTATTATCACTTTGGAAACACATTATCAGATATAAAGTGGTTGGATACTATCACGACCGGCGTGCCGATCACATACGTGACGCAAAGGGAGGGAAAAGGAAGGCCCTGTCCAAGGGAGAGGGAAAGATGGTGACCCCTAACTCACCTAGAGGCTGGCACCTGACTGCCCTGACTTCCCTAGACGGGTTTCTCACCCGTACACCGATCACATTCCTAAAACCCTGGCTTTCCCTAAGATGAGCCCTACGTAGTGAATAGGGCGGTGGGAACACTAGTCCGCACCACTAACACTAAAGGGAAACACTAGGGAGAAGACAGACAATACAGACAAAACATATAATCCCAGGTGGGCGACAACAAACAAACAACAGGGATCCGGAGGGTAATGCTCTGGTACGACAACCAGAGATAACAGCAACTCAGCTCCAGTGGGTCAGTATAGAAGTCCAGGCAGGAAGCTCTATATCTGGCAACCAGAGAAGTGGGAGAGGGGAATATAAGGAGGTTGGGAGTGCTGGACAAGAAACAGCTGAGGAGAAGAAGCTACGGATCCCTGAGTGAGACAAAAAGGATTGCAAGGCAAACCCAGAAAGCTACCATTAAGAAACAGCACTATCTTTAGACATAGAGCGCTCAGCCACCCGCTGCGACTTCCTGACCCCGGGTATAGCGGAGTCAGACGTGGCTCTTGACACCCTCGTGACAGTACCCCCCTTTCCACGAGGGGCCTCCGGACACTCAGGACTAGGTCTCTCAGGATAAGAGGTATGAAAGACCCGAACTAACCTGTCAGCGTTTACCTCAGACGCTGGAACCCACATTTTTTGAAACTCTAGATTACCATCCACAACAACAGGAGGGGGTGGCAGCGGTGACGGTTCTAGAGGTGGAACATACTTTTTTAATAACGACTTATGGAAGACGTTATGGATTTTAAAAGTTTGAGGTAGCTCCAGGCGAAAAGCCACGGGGTTAATGATGGCTACTATTTTGTAAGGACCAATGAACCTAGGACCCAGTTTCCAAGAGGGAACCTTTAACTTAATATTCCTAGTCGATAACCACACATAGTCATTCACTCCTAGGTCCGGATCTGGTGACTGTTTCTTATCAGCCATGCATTTATATTTACCTCCCATTTAGCTTGCACTTTCTGCCATACAGATGAAAGAGATGACGAAAACTGTTCCTCTTCGGGAACCCCAGAAGACCCCCCCTCTTTGAAAGTACAGAATTGGGGATGAAAACCATATGCACCAAGAAATGGTGACTTGCCAGTGGATTCCTGACGGCGATTATTTATAGCAAACTCGGCTAACGGTAAATATGATGACCACACCTCTTGGTTTTCAGACACAAAACACCTTAGATATGTCTCAAGGTTTTGGTTGGTACGCTCAGTCTGTCCATTCGACTGTGGATGGAAAGATGAGGAAAAGGACAAGTGTACCCCCAAACGGGAACAAAAAGCTTTCCAAAACATAGACATAAACTGGGTTCCCCGATCCGAAACAACATCGGAAGGGACTCCGTGAAGCTTCACGATTTCACTGATGAATACCTGAGCAAGAGTCTTAGCATTAGGTAGTGCGGGTAACGCAATGAAGTGTACCATTTTGCTAAACCTGTCTACTACTACCAGTGTGGCAATAAAGACCCTGCAGGACGTGTATGAGAGACTTTAGCGCGTGCACAAGTAGAACAAGTAGACACAAAAGCTCCAAGGCTGCTTTACTACCCGGGTGTCCAGCAAATGCCGAATTATGATGTTCCTTTAATAATTTGAGACGCAGGTTTAACGGTACAAACAATTTCTCTGAGGGACAAGAGACCGGGGAGTTCCCCAGGGTCTCTAACACCTTCCCCTCCAGATCAGAGTGTACAGCGGAGGCAACCACTCCTCTTTGTAGAATGGGTACCGGATCACCCACATTACCCCCTCCAGGGAAACTACGAGATAATGCGTCTGCCTTGGTATTTTTTGCCCCAGGACGATAGGTGATGAAAAAGTTAAACCTGGTAAAAAATAGAGACCACCTAGCTTGTCTAGGGGTGAGACGCTTAGCTGATTCGAGGTACAGAAGTTTTTTGTGGTCCGTAATCACAGTGACGGGTGGATTGCCCCCTCTAAAAAGTGACGCCATTCTTCAAATGCTAGTTTAATAGCTAATAGTTCCCTATTGCCAATATCATAGTTCTTCTCCGCTGCAGATAGTTTTTTTAGAAAAGAAAGCACAAGGACGCCATTTGCCAGGAGACGGACCCTGAGACAGTACAGCCCCCACTCCCACCTCTGACGCATCTACTTCAACAATAAAAGTCTGGGAGACATCAGGTTGGATTAGTACCGGTGCCGAGATAAACCTCTCTTTTAGAGAGGAAAATGCAATTTTGGCGGCGTCATACCATATAGAAAAAATCTGTCCCCTTCCTAGTCATGTCAGTAAGGGGTTTGACAATCACAGAATAGTTTTTAATGAATTTTCTATAGAAATTTGCGAAACCCAAAAACCGTTGCAGTGCTTTAAGGTTCTCAGGAAGATCCCAATCTAGAATTGCCTGGACTTTCCTAGAATCCATACGGAAACCTGAAGCAGATAATAGATATCCCAGGAACTGTATCTCCTGAACGGCGAAAACACACTTCTCAATTTTCGCATATAATTTATTCATCCGTAGGACCTGCAGTACCTGTCTGACATGTACCTCGTGTGTCTTCAGATCAGACTAAATAAAAATATCATCAAGGTATATCACCACAAACCTGCCGATAAGATGACTAAAAATGTAATTAACGAAATGTTGGAAGACAGCAGGAGCATTGGTCAGACCGAAAGGCATGACTAAATTTTCATAATGCCCCTCCGGGGTGTTAAAGGCTGTCTTCCACTCATCCCCCTCCTTGATACGAATCAGATTGTAGGCCCCCCTAAGATCAAGTTTGGAGAACCACTTAGCACCCGCAATCTGATTAAACAGGTCCGCAATGAGAGGAAGAGGGTATGGGTCTCGGATGGTTATCCGGTTTAGTTTGCGGAGATCTAGGCAAGGAAGCAGGCCCCCATCTTTCTTTTTAACAAAGAAAAACCCTGCAGCCACGGGTGATGAAGATGGTCTGATGTGTCCCTTAGCCAGACTCTTGGAGATATAATCTTTCATGGCTTGTATCTCGGGACCCGAAAGATTATATAACCTAGTCTAGGGTAATTTCACACCGGGAATCAGGTTAACCGGGCAATCATAAGGACGGTGAGGTGGTAACTTCTGACACCCCTTTTCAGAGAACACGTCATCAAAGTCTGAAACAAAAGTAGGTAGAGTAGCTATGGAGGTGACTAAGCAATTGCTATTTAAGCTATTTTCTCTGCAATGCTCACTCCACTCCAATATCTCCCTGGCCTGCCAATCCACCACTGGATTGTGCGCTACCAACCAGGGAAGACCCAATACCACAGGAGAGGGAAGGCCCTCCAGAATGTAACATGAAAGACACTCGTTATGGTGGTCCCCTACCCGAAGGTGTAAGTTATGAACAATGTGAGTAAGGTTTCTCTGAGACAGAGGAGCAGAATCAATAGCAAATATGGGAATAGGTCTCTGTAGCGTAGAGAGAGACAAACCCATAGTGCGGGTAAAATGGGCATCTATCAAATTTACCCCTGCCCCACTGTCTAGAAAGAAAGAAATAGTCTCCGTCTTAACACCAAAAACAACAACCGCTGGCAACACAAATTGAGATGTTCGTATGGAGGAAACGTATACGCCCCGGCTGACATCCTCCACACAGCCTGGGGTTAGTAGTTTTCCGACGGTCTTTTTGTTTTTGAGTAAGGAAGGACAGACATTAATGAAATGACCCCTCCCCCCACAGAAAAAACAAACCCCACGCCTACGGCGAGCTCAGGAGGACGGACCTGACGAGTAGTTCCTCCTAGCTGCATAGGCTCTTCTAGGTCCGTACAGATTAACTGCTGCTTCGGAGGGGTTACCAATTGCTCAGGATCTTTCAATCTGTCCCTAAGACGTCTATCTATTCTGATAGAAAGGGACATAACCGCATCAAGGGAAAAGGGGGTCTCATGCAGCGCAAGCGCATCCTTAACCCTTTCGGATAACCCAGAGCAAAACTGACTCCTGAGAGCTGGATCGTTCCACTGGGTATCCGTAGCCCACCTACGGAACTCTGAGCAATACTCCTTTGCTCTGCCGCTCTCCCTGTAGATGTCTCCGTAATTTCGACTCAGCCAGGGCGACTCGGTCAGGGTCATCATATATGAGACCCAAAACCCCAAAAAATGTATTTATTTTTTTAAACAAAATAAGGGCCAGATATAATCTCACGACCGGCGTGCCGATCACATACGTGATGCAAAGGGAGGGAAAAGGAAGGCCCTGTCCAAGGGAGAGGAAAAGATGGTGACCCCTAACTCAACTAGAGGCTGGCACCTGACTGCCCTGACATCCCTAGACGGTTTTCTCACCCGTACGCCGATCACGTTCCTAAAACCCTGGCTTTCCCTAAGATGAGCCCTATGTAGTGAATAGGGCGGTGGGAACACTAGTCCACACCACTAACACTAAAGGGAAACACTAGGGAGAAGACAGACAATACAGACAAAACATATAATCCCAGGTGGGCGACAACAAACAACCAACAGGGATCCGGAGGGTAATGCTCCATGAGGGTGATATGAGGGCCCGACGTCCACAGGTGGGGGTTGTGCTTACAGCCCAACACCGTTCAGGACGTTTGGCATTTGCCAGAGAACACCAAGATTGGCAAATTCGCCACTGGCGCCCTGTGCTCTTCACAGATGAAAGCAGGTTCACACAGCACATGTGACAGATGTGACAGAGTCTGGAGACGTCGTGGAGAATGTTCTGCTGCCTGCAACATCCTCCAGCATGACCGGTTTGGCATTGGGTCAGTAATGGTGTGGGGTGGCATTTCTTTGGAGGGCCGCACAGCCCTCCATGTGCTCGCCAGAGGTAGCCTGACTGCCATTAGGTACCGAGATGAGATCCTCAGACCCCTTGTGAGACCATATGCTGGTGCGGTTGGCCCTGGGTTCCTCCTAATGCAAGACAATGCTAGACCTCATGTGGCTGGAGTGTGTCAGCAGTGCCTGCAAGACGAAGGCATTGATGCTATGGACTGGCCCGCCCGTTCCCCAGACCTTAATCCAATTGAGCACATCTGGGACATCATGTCTCGCTCTATCCACCAACAGACTGTCCAGGAGTTGACAGATGCTTTAGTCCAGGTCTGGGAGGAGATCCCTCAGGAGACCGTCCGCCACCTCATTAGGAGCATGCACAGGCGTTGTAGGGAGGTCATACAGGCACGTGGAGGCCACACACACTACTGAGCCTCATTTTGACTTGTTTTAAGGACATTACATCAAAGTTGGATCATCCTGTAGTGTGTTTTTCCACTTTATTTTTGAGTGTGACTCCAAATCCAAACCTCCATGGGTTGAAAAATTTGATTTCCATTTTTTTATTTTTGTGTGATTTTGTTGTCAGCACATTCAACTATGTAAAGAACAAAGTATTTCAGAAGAATATTTAATTAATTCAGATCTAGGATGTGTTATTTTTGTGTTCCCTTTATTTTTTTGAGCAGTGTATATATATACAGTACAGACCAAAAGTTTGGACACACCTTCTCATTCAAAGAGTTTTCTTTATTTTCATGACTATGAAAATTGTAGATTCACACTGAAGGCATCAAAACTATGAATTAACACATGTGAAATTATATACATAACAACAATTGTGAAACAACTGAAAATATGTAATATTCTAGATTCTTCAAAGTAGCCACCTTTTGCTTTGATTACTGCTTTGCACACTCTTGGCATTCTCTTGATGAGCTTCAAGAGGTAGTCCCCTGAAATGGTTTTCACTTCACAGGTGTGCCCTGTCAGGTTTAATAAGTGGGATTTCTTGCCTTATAAATGGGGTTGGGACCATCAGTTGTGTTGAGGAGAAGTCAGGTGGATACACAGCTGATAGTCCTACTGAATAGACTGTTAGAATTTGTATTATGGCAAGAAAAAAGCAGCTAAGTAAAGAAAAACGAGTGGTCATCATTACTTTAAGAAATGAAGGTCAGTCAGTCAGCCGAAAAATTGGGAAAACTTTGAAAGTAAGGGCTATTTGACCATGAAGGAGAGTGATGGGGTGCTGCGCCAGATGACCTGGCCTCCACAGTCACCGGACCTGAACCCAATCGAGATGGTTCGGGGTGAGCTGGACCGCAGAGTGAAGGCAAAAGGGCCAACAAGTGCTAAGCATCTCTAGGAACTCCTTCAAGACTGTTGGAAGACCATTTCAGGGGACTACCTCTTGAAGCTCATCAAGAGAATGCCAAGAGTGTGCAAAGCAGTAATCAAAGCAAAAGGTGGCTACTTTGAAGAACCTAGAATATGACATATTTTCAGTTGTTTCACACTTGTTTGTTATGTATATAATTCCACATGTGTTAATTCATAGTTTTGATGCCTTCATAGTCATGAAAATAAAGAAAACTCTTTGAATGAGAAGGTGTGTCCAAACTTTTGGTCTGTACTGTATATATATATATATTTTGAGATTGATGGAAATGTATCTTTTATTTGAATATTATCTGTTGGCTGGGAGAAGTCACGTGTCAATTCTGAGCATTTTGTTTCCTTATTCTGTGAACCAATAATAAATTACCCTTTGCATTTGAAATGTTATTTTATTGGTTGCCTTTATACCTTATATGTTACCTATGTTTTCAAATTGATTAAACTTGGTTGATCATTATTCTTTGTTTGTCACCAATTTTATATTTTATTATTTTGCACTGATTGTTTACAAATAAATAAATAAATAAATATATATATATATATATATATATATATATATATATAAACACCAAAGAGATATCCAGCAGCACAAGACCAAAAGAAAGGGTGCAAAAAAATTCTCACAGCCTAATTAGATATAAATAGCAAAAGAATGAGGCAGCACTCCAGACGTCAGGTGAAAAAGATAGTGAATCCTTTATTCCCCTCTGCAACATTTCAACCGCTCAATGTGGTCTTTATCAAGCATAGTTCAAGGTGTCATAGTGACAATACAAGTGATAATCATTCAATTACAAAGATATATATACATAAAAACAAGTCAAAAATAGCAAGAAATGTCACCATAATAGGAGTGACCTAGCAGTGATACAATACATAATGTGTAAGTGATGTAAATCAATAATATCCATAATCATATAATTGCTATAGCATAAATACTGTAAATAGGGCTCATTATGCCAGTGATACACCACATGTGAAAACGTGTTAATAGTAATCATGATAAAACCATAAAAAAACTCACTCAGCGGTAGACGGATGGCGGCGACAAAATCCGCGTCCTCCAGAGCCAACTGCGCATGTCACAAACACCTAGCAAAGCCACCCAAACAAACCAAGTCAGGAGACGTCACGCAGGTCACGGGATCGATCACCTGATCAACCACATGACCCCCGCAACCATCACGAGACGTGTCAGAGGGCGGCGCTGGACAACGTGACACCGGCGGGGGAGCGGCAAGCATCGTCGGGCCAACAGCGTCAGCTAACTGGCGTCGTTCCCCCAGCAACCACAAGCACACCCCCGCAGGCAAGTCGCGTCCAAGCCAGGGAGAAAGGACAAACGCAGCCGGAACAAACAGGGAGTGGGAGAAACAGTGGGCACAACCCAATTAAGTAATAAAAAGACTAGAAAAATGGATGTCTGAATTGAAAATACACAATTAGATGTATAAAGACACCCAAAAGGTCACTGTGTTCAGGCTGAGAACAGGAGTGAACGTGGTATACAGTATATTAGCACCCAGAGAGACCTGTTCAAGATCGGTGCCATACCTATAGAGAAAAAGAAGAGAGGAAAACAGGGAAAGGCCACAGTTTATATCATTTCCATGACCATAACTATAGGCCCACAACGGGTCCGAGGTCAAGGACATGTCCATGCAGAAAAAAAACCCAACACCCAATATCACCCCAAAACTCTCAAACTTAAATAAGTAAAAACCACCACTCATTACAAGAAAGCCCTACATAGACGACCAACATATTAAACAATAGTATATATGGATATTTGTGCCCCATGGATCCCGACAAATCCCAAAATGATATATAAGGAAAGACACGAAATTCCGGAACCGCTGGCCATCAAAACCGCTGCAAAAGCATTGATAGAAGTAATCTAAAAAAGAGACCAGAGAAAAATAAGGTTAAACAATACTGTAAAACCAGTTATCATAACAAATTATGAAATAGATGACACCTATTGATCTCACACATACAGGGCACAACAAGCAAAAGACACAGAGGCAACTAAGGAGCCCCACATTATAACACACTCCATTTGAAATCAACATTAAGTCCAGTAGGTCTCAGGGTGTTGAGGCGATGGATCCACCGTAGCTCTCTCTGTTTGAGAGCCAGTGTCCTATCACCTCCAATCCTGGACAAATTAATCTGGTCCAAAATCATAAATTTAAGATCTTGTGATTTGCTTCAACAAAATGTTTTGGGACTGGCAAGTCTTTTCTCTTACGCCTAATCGAAAAACGATGATTGTTTAAACGTGTCTTCATGTCACATGTGGTCTCCCCAACATAGAGGAGACCACATGGACAGGAGAGCACATAAACAACATATGAACTGTCAAGTAATGACTAATGACAAATTGGGCTCCTGTTTGGGGGTGGGTAAATCTCTCCCCCCTTGATCATGTATGAAC
This sequence comes from Bufo bufo, assembly GCF_905171765.1. Taxonomy (NCBI): domain Eukaryota; kingdom Metazoa; phylum Chordata; class Amphibia; order Anura; family Bufonidae; genus Bufo; species Bufo bufo. The sequence continues at coordinate 275,365,433 of NC_053390.1, read as the reverse complement.
AATTCACACACCCAAGGCAAGGGTAGCATCCCTTCCTACGTGGCCCAATGTAGGTTTGTGTCAAGACTTTAGCTGGAATATCAGCCCGAACCAGTTTATCACGAAAACTGGTGGGGCGCTTAAACGAGAACAGGGGAGGCACGGTAAACGCTGTAATGTTCGGGAGATTGCTCTTTAGTATAGACCAATGTTTGCGGACAATTTTTGCAACTATCCCACTTTGTTCTGAATAAGTGGAGATGAATGGAATCCTCTCCACTTTATTCTGTGTAACATTAGATGGCGCCTGTTGTGTATCCCTCACGTTATTGAGATGTTTATCAATAACCCGGGAGGGGTAACCACGTTCCCTGAACTTGTGTACCATCTGTGCATATCGATTAGGTAATTTCTCTGCATCCTGTACCACCCTTTTGACCCTGAGAAGCTGACTGTACGGTAATGAGTCAATGGTAGACCTAGGATGGCAACTGCTGTAATGCAATAATGTGTTGCAATCAGTAGGCTTGGTGAAAATATCAGTCGATAATTTATCACCAGCTACAGAGACAGTGGTGTCAAGGAATTGTACATGGGTCTCAGAGTATGTCAGGGTAAATGCAATGTACGGATCCAATCCATTCAAAAAATGATGAAATGACTCCAAAGAAGCTGAGTCACCATGCCAAATGAGGAAGACATCGTCTATGTATCGCCACCACCCCAGTACCTGACTGAAGTGGTGGGACACATAGACAAGGTCCTGCTCGAGGGCCGCCATGAAGACATTGGTGTAGGTGGGCGCCACATTTGACCCCATGGCGGTCCCTCTAAGCTGCAGAAAAAAACTATCCATGAACAAAAAATAATTGTTCTTCAGAACCAGATCCAATAGTTGGACAATACAGTCCTGACATTCCAAGGAGTAATCACTGCCGGATAATTGTCTCCGGACAGCAGACACCCCCCTGGTGTGATCGATGGAGGTGTATAACTCGTGACGTCAAAAGACGCTACGAGACAACCATCGGGCAATCTGATACCAGAGATTTTATCAAGAAAATCTCCCGTATCCCTGATGTAGGATCTGGCACTGACTGCATAATGGCGAAGTAAACGATCTAAAAAAATGGAGATATTTGAAAAGATGTATCCGGTACCAGCAACAATAGGACGACCGGGAGGGTCAACCATTGATTTATGTATTTTGGGTAACACATATAACTGGCTGTAACATGATCAAGAAAGAGTAAAGTTCATTGTCAATAATGTCCTGACACAAAGCTGCGTCAAGGACCCTCTTGATACAACGAGCAATATCAAATCTTGGATCACCTTTCAATACCCTGTACACCGTCTGATCACTCAATTGCCTCCTAATTTCCTGAATATACTTGGGGGTGTCCATGACAACAACCGCACCCCCCTTGTCGGCAGGTTTGATCGTGGGGCTGCTGTCATGGCAAAGTCCCTCAAGTATAACAACGTCAGAGGTGGTCATATTAGGATGTCTCAATGGCGTATCAGCAACCTCATTGCGTAGGGCAGCTATGTCCACAGAAATAGCCTTCCTAAAGGTGTCAAGTACAGGTAAATTGCTGTGCGGTGAAAAATCACTTTTAGTAAAAAGCCCAAATGACCTCAGTTTTAACTCAGTATGTGTCAAAATACCAGTAGATTGGTCCGAAGGAGGACGATCCGCAAACCATACCTTAAGTTCGATGTTCCTATAAAGGCATTGCAGATCGACCTCCAACTGAAACCAATCAACTTTAGTAGAAGGACAAAAAGACAAGCCCTTAGAGAGCACATTAATTTGCACATCAGATAGAGATACAGAAGAGATATTTACCACAGTGGAAATACAATCAGATGTACTGTTCATAAGGCCTAGTTGGCCTTCCTGCGTCGAGCCATTGGTTTCACTAATTTTGGGGATTTGGGATTTCCCCCATCTATGATGTCTGACGCCACCCCGTCTGGTTCTTTTACCAGCATTGAACCCATCTCTAAAAAAGACTGAGTGGAAGGTGAATCATAGGTGGCTGTAGACCCAGAATGTCCAGATTGTTGAAGTTTCCTATTAGCCGGCCGATATGCAGACATCTGTTTCTTAGGGCCATCATTCTGCCACGTATAGATCCTTCCCTTAGCGTAGTCGTCGGCATCCCGCTGCCATTTTTTTCTTTTTGCGGCTTCCTGGTCTTTGATGAATTTGGACAAATGTCCCATACAGCTATCCTCGTAGATTTTCCATTCATCAGGTCCCAACATAGTTTGTAGGGCCAACATGGTTTCAGATTGTCGTGTCTTGCTTGTCGCCAATTCCTGTTGTAAATACAGGCATATTTATTGGAGATCTGGACAAATTTATGAGCAAAGGCTGATTCAGTGGGGAATAAATTGGGCTTGAGTTGTGAACGGATCCCTCTAGGGATTCTATGATCCTTGAAATATTGACCAAGGGTCATCAAGTGTAAATCAGTGGACGCAATTTTCTTAGCATCAGCCTCATAGCATGTTTTCAAGTCAATCAAAGTCGGAGTGGATAAAAATAGAGGCTCACTCACCAGACCCTGCATAATTCTTTCCTCATCGGCCCTGGTGTATGTGAAAACATTGGGGGGATCCATGCTGGTAATACTTTGAACACAACAAAATAGGTGCAGGCTGGAAGAGTCCAAATAATCAAAACACCAAAGAGATATCCAGCAGCACAAGACCAAAAGAAAGAGTGCATCCCCAAAATTAGTGAAACCAATGGCTCGACGCAGGAAGGCCAACTAGGCCTTATGAACAGTACATCTGATTGTATATCCACTGTGGTAAATAACTCTTCTGTATCTCTATCTGATGTGCAAATTAATGTGCTCTCTAAGGGCTTGTCTTTTTGTCCTTCTACTAAAGTTGATTGGTTTCAGTTGGAGGTCGATCTGCAACGCCTTTATAGGAACATCGAACTTAAGGTATGGTTTGCGGATTGTCCTCCTTCGGACCAATCTACTGGTATTTTGACACATACTGAGTTAAAACTGAGGTCATTTGGGCTTTTTACTAAAAGTGATTTTTCACCGCACAGCAATTTACCTGTACTTGACACCTTTAGGAAGGCTATTTCTGTGGACATAGCTGCCCTACGCAATGAGGTTGCTGATATGACATTGAGACATCCTAATATGACCACCTCTGACATTGTTATACTTGAGGGACTTTGCCATGACAGCAGCCTCACGATCAAACCTGCCGACAAGGGAAGGGTGCGGTTGTTGTCATGGACACCCCTAAGTATATTCAGGAGATTAGGAGGCAATTGAGTGATCAGAGGGTGTACAGGGTATTGACAGGTGATCCAAGATTTGATATTGCTCGTTGTATCAAGAGGGTCCTTGACGCAGCTTTGTGTCAGGACATTATTGACAATGAACTTTACTCTTTCTTGATCATGTTACAGCCACGTACACCTGTCATATATGTGTTACCCAAAATACATAAATAAATGGTTGACCCTCCCGGTCGGCCTATTGTTGCTGGTACCGGATCCATCTTTTCAAATATCTCCATTTTTTTGGATCGTTTACTTTGCCATTATGCAGTCAGTGCCAGATCCTACATCAGGGATATGGGAGATTTTCTTGATAAAATCTCTGGTATCAGATTGCCCGATGGTGATGTCACGAGTTTTTACACCTCCATCGATCACACTAGGGGGGTGTCTGCTGTCCGGAGACAATTATCCGGCAGTGATTACTCCTTGGAATGTCAGGACTTTATTGTCCAACTATTGGATATGGTTCTGAAGAACAATTATTTTTTGTTCATGGATATTTTTTTTCTGCAGCTTAGAGGGACCGCCATGGGGTCAAATGTGGCGCCCACCTACACCAATGTCTTCATGGCGGCCCTCGAGCAGGACCTTGTCTATGTGTCCCACCACTTCAGTCAGGTACTGGGGTGGTGGCGATACATAGACGATGTCTTCCTCATTTGGCATAGTGACTCAGCTTCTTTGGAGTCATTTCATCATTTTTTGAATGGATTGGATCCGTACATTGCATTTACCCTGACATACTCTGAGACCCATGTACAATTCCTTGACACCACTGTCTCTGTAGCTGGTGATAAATTATCGACTGATATTTTCACCAAACCTACTGATTGCAACACATTATTGACCATCCTAGGTCTACTATTGACTCATTACCGTACAGTCAGCTTCTCAGGGTCAAAAGGGTGGTACAGGATGCAGAGAAATTACCTAATCGATATGCACAGATGGTACACAAGTTCAGGGAACGTGGTTACCCCTCCCGGGTTATTGATAAACATCTCAATAAGGTTAGGGATAACAGGCACCATCTGATGTTACACAGAATAAAGTGGAGAGGATTCCATTCATCTCCACTTATTCAGAACAAAGTGGGATAGTTGCAAAAATTGTCCGCAAACATTGGTCTATACTAAAGAGCAATCTCCCGAACATTACAGCGTTTACCGTGCCTCCCCTGTTCTCGTTTAAGCGCCCCACCAGTTTTCGTGATAAACTGGTTCGGGCTGATATTCCAGCTAAAGTCTTGACACAAACCTACATTGGGCCACGTAGGAAGGGATGCTACCCTTGCCTTGGGTGTGTGAATTGTTCATACATGATCAAGGGGGAGAGATTTAACCACCCCCAAACAGGAGCCCAATTTGTCTTTAGTCATTACTTGACATGTGACAGTTCATATGTTGTTTATGTGCTCTCCTGTCCATGTGGTCTCCTCTATGTTGGGGAGACCACATGTGACATGAAGACACGTTTAAACAATCATCGTTTTTCGATTAGGCGTAAGAGAAAAGACTTGCCAGTCCCAAAACATTTTGTTGAAGCAAATCACAAGGAGAAGGATCTTAAATTTATGATTTTGGACCAGATTAATTTGTCCAGGAGGGGAGTCGATAGGACACTGGCTCTCAAACAGAGAGAGCTACGGTGGATCCAACACCCTGAGACCTACTGGACTTAATGTTGATTTCAAATAGAGTGTGTTATAATGTGGGGCTCCTTAGTTGCCTCTGTGTCTTTTGCTTGCTGTGCCCTGTATGTGTGAGATCAATAGGTGTCATCTATTTCATAATTTGTTATGATAACTGATTTTACAGTATTGTTTAACCTTATTTTTCTCTGGTCTCTTATTTAGATTACTTCTATCAATGCTTTTGCAGCGGTTTAGATGGACGGCGGTTCCGGAATTTTGCGTCTTTCCTTATATATCATTTTGGGATTTGTGGGGATCCATGGGGCACAAATATCCATATATACTATTGTTTAATATGTTGGTCGTCTGTGTAGGGCTTTCTTGTAATGAGTGGTGGTTTTTACTTATTTAAGTTTGAGAGTTTTGGGGTGATATTGGGTGTTGGGTTTTTTTTCTGCATGGACATGTCCTTGACCTCGGACCCGTTGTGGGCCTATGGTTATGGTCATGGAAATGATATAACCTGTGGCCTTTCCCTGTTTTCCTCTCTTCTTTTTCTCTATAGGTATGGCACCGATCTTGAACAGGTCTCTCTGGGTGCTGATATACTGTATACCACGTTCACTCCTGTTCTCAGCCTGAACACAGCGACCTTTTGGGTGTCTTTATACATCTAATTGTGTATTTTCAATTCAGACATCCATTTTTCTAGTCTTTTTATTACTTAATTGGGTTGTGCCCACTGTTTCTCCCACTCCCTGTTTGTTTCGGCTGCGTTTGTCCTTTCTCCCTGGCTTGGACGCGACTGGGGCAACGACGCCAGTTAGCTGACGCTGTTGGCCCGACGACGCTTGCCACTCCCCCGCCGGTGTGACGTTGTCCAGCGCTGCCCTCTGACAGGTCTCGTGATGGTTGCGGGGGTCATGTGGTTGATCAGGTGATCGATCCTGTGACCTGCGTGACGTCTCCTGACTTGGTTTGTTTGGGTGGCATTGCTAGGTGTTTGTGACATGCGCAGTTGGCTCTGGAGGACGCAGATTTTGGCGCCGCCATCCGTCTACCGCTGTGTGAGTTTTTTTATGGTTTTATCATGATAACTATTAACACGTTTTCACATGTGGTGTATCACTGGCATAATGAGCCCTATTTACAGTATTTATGCTCTAGCAATGATATGATTATGGATATTATTGATTTACATCACTTACAAATTATGTATTGTATCACTGCTAGGTCACTCCTATTATGGTGACATTTCTTGCTATTTTTGACTTGTTTTTATGTATATATATCTTTGTAATTGAATGATTATCACTTGTATTGTCACTATGCACTCTGGGTATATATACCCTTGTATGACACCTTGAACTATGCTTGATAAAGACCGCATTGAGCGGTTGAAAAGTTGCAGAGGGAAATAAAGATCCGCTATCTTTTTCACCTGACGTCTGGAGTGCTGCCTCATTCTTTTGCTATTTACAGTCGTGCCCAAAAGTTTTGAGAATGACACAAATATTAGTTTTCACAAAGTTTGCTGCTAAACTGCTTTTAGATCTTTGTTTCAGTTTTTTCTGTGATGTAGTGAAATATAATTACACGCACTTCATACGTTTCAAAGGCTTTTATCGACAATTACATGACATTTATGCAAAGAGTCAGTATTTGCAGTGTTGGCCCTTCTTTTTCAGGACCTCTGCAATTCGACTGGGCATGCTCTCAATCAACTTCTGGGCCAATTCCTGACTGATAGCAACCCATTCTTTCATAATCACTTCTTGGAGTTTGTCAGAATTAGTGGGTTTTTGTTTGTCCACCGGCCTCTTGAGGATTGACGACAAGTTCTCAATGGGATTAAGATCTGGAGAGTTTCCAGGCCATGGATCCAAAATGTCAACGTTTTGGTCCCCGAGCCACTTAGTTATCACTTTTGCCTTATGGCACGGTGCTCCATCGTGCTGGAAAATGCATTGTTCTTCACCAAACTGTTGTTTGATTGTTGGAAGAAGTTGCTGTTGGGGGTAGTTTTGGTACCATTCTTTATTCATGGCTGTGTTTTTCTGCAAAATTGTGAGTGAGCACACTCCCTTGGATGAGAAGCAACCCCACACATGAATGGTCTCAGGATGCTTTACTGTTAGCATGACACAGGACTGATGGTAGCGCTCACCTTTTCTTCTCCGGACAAGCCTTTTTCCAGATGCCCCAAACAATCTGAAAGAGGCTTCATCGGAGAATATGACTTTGCCCCAGTCCTCAGCAGTCCATTCACCATACTTTCTGCAGAAGATCAATCTGTCCCTGATGGGTTTTTTTGAGAGAAATGGCTTCTTTGCTGCCCTTTTTGAGACCAGGCCATCTTCCAAAAGTCTTCGCCTCACTGTGCGTGCAGATGCGCTCACACCTGCCTGCTGCCATTCCTGAGCAAGCTCTGCACTGGTGGCACTCCGATCCCGCAGCTGAATCCTCTTTAGGAGACGATCCTGTTGCTTGCTGGACTTTCTTGGACGCCCTGAAGCCTTCTTAACAAGAATTGAACCTCTTTCCTTGAAGTTCTTGATGATCCTATAAATTGTTGATTGAGGTGCAATCTTAGTAGCCACAATATCCTTGCCTGTGAAGCCATTTTTATGCAACGCAATGATGTCTGCACGCGTTTCTTTGCAGGTCACCATGGTTATCATTGGAAGAACAATGATTTCAAGCATCACTCTCCTTTTAACATGTCAAGTCTGCCATTTTAACCCAATCAGACTGACATAATGATCTCCAGCTTTGTGCTCGTCAACATTCTCACCTGAGTTAACAAGACGATTACTGAAATGATCTCAGCAGGTCCTTTAATGACAGCAATTTTTTTGGGATTAAGTTAATTTTCATGGCAAAGAAGGACTATGCAATTCATCTGATCACTCTTCATAACATTCTGGAGTATATGCAAATTGCTATTATAAAAACTTAAGCAGCAACTTTTCCAATTCCCAATATTTATGTAATTCTTAAAATTTTTGGCCATGACTGTATATATATATTGTATAAAATTGTTTCCCTCTTGTCTTCAACTCAGCGCAGATAAATAGAAAACTGTTTATCATAGCAGTATAAACATTCTGACATATCAGTGTGTGCTTTTTCTACAAATTAAATTTTAAGGAGACATTGATGCCACTGTTGTCCCTATTGACAACTCTGGTTGTCTCTTCAAAGGGCCTGATCTGAACTCTTTATGCTGCAAGTAAAGACAGGCCAGTACATGCACGATAGAATTTCAGTGAGTTGGACTGCAGTGCATGATGTTCCTGCAATTATTCTGACCAAAAGGCCTATAGCTATGAAGAAACATTCAGAAGTCATATAGTCTATCTATCAAAAGTGCACTTTATTGTTATTTGTTGCTGAAGCTATTGTTGACTAAATTTGATGTAGAACTATATTTAATATTTCAGTGGCACTACTATCAATTTAGATATTTCCAAAGCAATGGGTGATGTCATATCCTCAACATCAGCAGGCAGTGGCAGGCTATCTGCATCAAGACTTTTTTGAAAAAAAAAAATAGTCCCTTTGACACAGACTGAAGTATATGCTCCAAACCAATACCAAAACCTCCTGACAATGTTTACTCGAAACGCACATAGAGGGACCTAGATACCTTTTCGGCATGTATCTTACAGTGCATACTAGGCAAGTGATTTTAGTGCTATGGTGCAATGAACTAAGTTATTTTATTTAGATATTAATCACGGGATTTGAACTTGCCTATCTGTCTGAGAATATTATGATATTATGTTACTATGTATCTTTGATCAATAAGGGTATGATAGCATAGTTATTAGTAGGTTACTGCTTTTTTCAGCTTATATCCATGCATTGCAAATGGAAGTTAGTTACAACATAGGCGTTTTATGAATTAGCCTAGAACTTGCACTCTGTTAGATATCCGGTTGTAGGATACTATATTTATCCCCACTATATGAATGTGTATTTGGTTATTTTAAAAGTATTAATAGAATTATTTTTAATGGAAACTATAAAGTCTACAAATTTTTGTTTGATGTTCTGCAGCAGTACTTACAGCATATGCTGCCCTTGCCTGTATAACTAACGCATACTGACTGACTGAGCCTGACTCCTATCTCTCTAAAATCTCTGATCTGATCTCAGATTATTGTAAATGTATTTATTCCCATTTCCTCATTATGAAACACACTCACCGATACTAATCCACTGTCTGTCTGTGTTCTATGTTTTACTCTCATTCTCTGTCTGACATCCTCTTTCTCCTATGCCCACAATGCAGCAGCATTTCCTGGTATAGACTGTTTTGTATTGGCTATGACTGACAAACCTATAGTCCCTTGATTGGCTGTGCTAGAGGGAGGGTTGTCTGAAAGGCCTTATGGGAAAGCCCGCTGTGCCATGCCAGAGGTCATATGATCCTTCTTCCCTGTCTTCCAATGAGTAAAATGACAGCCACCATTTTGAATGATTCATGTGGAACGAATCCTAAAAGTTCAAGTATCCTGCAATCTGAATCTTTCAGGAAATTCATACAAATCTTATGCTAATTCAATTTGTTCTTCTATAAAATTGATAACTGGTATGCGCCAATTTATCCTCTATCCACAGTTCATATCCTGTGTGGTTCAATCTAAAACTAGCATTTATTCTGCTCTTAATTCTGGATATTCCTTATGAAAATAAAATTCTTACAAGCGGACCTATTTTGGGACAATATGTATTTCATGAACTTGAGACTTTACAGAATAAATCCCATATTGGAAGAATTAGAGCAGTTTGAAAGGATTTTAAATCAATAATCTATTTGGCTGCTGAAGGAACAGATAACTTGTCACATAAACAGTTATAGAATTTGAAAAATATCTGGAACAAATAGGCTTTTACCTGGTACCACCGAATGAAAACGTGGTGCTGAAATACCTAAGACCAGCTTGTTGTAATTTTAGCCTTGTCTGTAGACAAATGAAGGTGAATTCTTTTGTCATCCTGTCATACTAACTTAATATATTGCCCTAATACAATACATTCAACAGTTTCACGATCAGTTACACAGCTTTGCACCCATTCTCTCATAAACAGACATTTGTTTTTAGAATTTTAGTATGCTGAGATTTTATGTACTCTTCTACCAAGATTAAACAATAGAATAAAAACACTATATTTCACTTTGCTTATATAGGACCAAAATATTCTAGAGCTAGGAGATTGTCATTACTCTCATCAGTCCTTTTCCATAATGGGATTCATAATCTAATTTTATAAGAAGCCTATAAGTAGGTTTTTTGGCATATAGGCAGAATTTCATATAAACATGAGGATAACATATAGTTGCAAGAAAAAGAATGTGAACCATTTGGGATCACCTGAATTTCTGCATTGATTGCTTGGCTACATCACAATTAGTGATGAGCAGGAGGTGCCATACTCAATTTCGCGATATTTCGCAAATATTCGATTGAATATTCGTCTTATATTCGTCAAAATCAAATATTCGTCATTATTCTATTTATCTTGAATAATATTCGATTTAATTTTTTGCGTATTGCGATTTTCTTTAAACTGTATAAGGCAATATTCATATTGGTTGGCTAATATGTGTATTTTACGAATATTCGCTGTATTGCTATAACTAAAATACGAATTTATAGCAATATATCGAATATTCGTAAAATACACATGATTTAGCTATGATAGTCTATAATCTTTTTTTTTATAGTCAAATTTTTTGTCTCTTCTGAACTTAATTTTTGGCAAAAAATTACACTATTAAAAAAAAATATTACAGCATTATATTAGCTAAATTGCAGTCTATATGTGCATATTACGAATATTCGCTATATTGCTTTTTTAGAATATTACGAATATTCAAAAGAACTAAGTTATAGCAATATAGCGAATATTCGTCATATACACATATAGACTGCAATTTAACTAATATAGTGCTGTAGTATTTTTTTTTAATAGTGTAAATTTTTTCCAAAAATGAAGTTCAGAAGAGACAAAAAAATTAGACTGTAAAAAAAAGATTATAGCACTATATTAACTAAATTGCAGTCTATATGTGTATTTTATGAATATTCGCTATATTGCAATAACTTAGTTTTTTCTAATATTCGTAATATCCTAAAAATCAAAGTTATAGCAATATAGCGAATATTCGTAATATACACATATAGACTGCAATTTAGCTAATATAGTGCTGTACATAAAGAGGAAAATTATAAATCAGTAATGAGAATCGTTACTGATTTATAATTTCCCTCTTTATGTAGGATAGTTTATGTTATGAGACAAATAGGCAATTACATATGTGAGTGAATCGGGTCGCATAAGGGCTGTATGCTATTGGGTTGGCTTGGTCGAATAGACAAAGATAGAGAATATAGAATTGTTGAATGTCGAATATAGCAAATATAGCGCTATATTCTCTATCTTCGTCTATTCGACCAAGCCAACCCAATAGCATACAGCCCTTATGCGACGCGATTGACTCGCATATTTAATTGTCGATTTATCGCATAACATAAACTATCTTACATGAAGAGGAAAATTATAAATCAGTAATGAGAATCGTTACTGATTTATAATTTTCCTTTCTATGTAAGATACTTTATGTTATGCGATAAATCGGCAATTAAATATGCGAGTGAATCGGGTCGCATAAGGGCTTTATGCTATTGGGTTGGCTTGGTCGAATAGGCGAAGATAGAGAATATAGCGCTATATTCGACAATTCTACCAAGCCAACCTATTAGTGATAGTAGTAATTTTTACTATCACAAAATTTGTGATACTAAATTACTAGCACTAATTTAGTGATATTAAAGTAAATTACTAATATGACTAATGGGTTCAGATGGAAAAAAAAACAAATATTCGTTATAACGAATATATTTTAACATATTCAAAATATTCGCGAATTTACAAAGATGTAATATTCGTACGAATATTTTGCTATTCGAATATTCGCGCTCATCCCTAGTCACAATTATAGATAAAGACAATTTAACTACACTATTAACACACACGGTTGTATCGTTCATGTCTTTATCAATAGCATTCAGTACAGTGCAGGGAGAAAAAGTAAGTAAAGTATAGCATCAATCACCTCCACCAAATGTTTCCTGTAGCTACAAATGCAATTTGTGAACATGTCGGAGGAGTTTTTGATCCTTCCCTCCTGCAAATGTGTTTTCAATATTTCTGGGATGCCTTGTGTTCACAGTCCTCTGTCCTCTTCAAGTTATGCTACAAGATCCTATTAAGGCCTCCTGCACACGACCGTTGTGTGCACCCGTGGCCGTTGTGCCGTTTTCCGTTTTTTTTCGCGGACCCATTGACTTTCAATGGGTCCGTGGAAAAAACGGAAAATGCACCATTTTGCAGCCGCATCCGTGATCCGTGTTTCCTGGCCGTGAAAAAAATATGACCTGTCCTATTTTTTTCGCGGCTAACGGTTCACGGACCCATTCAAGTCAATGGGTCCGTGAAAGAACACGGATGCACACAAGATTGGCATCCGTGTCCCGTGGCCGTAGGTTACTTTTTATACAGACGGATCCGAAGATCCGTCTGCATAAAAGCTTTTTCATAGCTGCGTTTTCACTTCGTGAAAACTCAGAACCGACAGTATATTCTAACACAGAGGCGTTCCCATGGTGATGGGGACGCTTCAGGTTAGAATATACTAAAAGAACTGTGTACATGACTGCCCCCTGCTGCCTGGCAGGTGCTGCCAGGCAGCAGGGGGCAGCCCCCCCCCTGTAGTTAACACATTGGTGGCCAGTGCGACCGACCCCCCCCTCCCTCCCTTGTAGTTAACACATTAGTGGCCAGTGGGCCCCCCCCTGTAGTTAACACATTGGTGGCCAGTGCGGCCGGCCCCCCCCTCCCTCCCTTGTAGTTAACACATTAGTGGCCAGTGGGCCCCCCTGTAGTTAACACATTGGTGGCCAGTGCGACCGGCCCCCCTTCTCCCCTGTAGTTAACTCGTTGGTGGCCAGTGGGCCCCCTCCCTCCCCTGTAGTTAACTCGTTGGTGGCCAGTGGGCCCTCTCCCCTCCCTCCCCCTCCTAATTAAAATCTCCCCCCTATCATTGGTGGCAGCGGAGTGTACCGATCGGAGTCCCAGTTTAATCGCTGGGGCTCCGATCGGTAACCATGGCAACCAGGACGCTACTGCTGTCCCGGTTGCCATGGTTACTTAGCAATTTGTAGAACCATTACTTACCTGCGAGCTGCGATCTCTGCGTCCGGCTGGGAGCTCCTCCTACTGGTAAGTGACAGGTCAGGCCGGGAGCTCCTCCTACTGGTAAGTGACATGACCTGTCACTTACCAGTAGGAGGAGCTACCGGCCGGACCTGTCACTTACCAGTGAGAGGAGCTCCCGGCCGGACGCAGAGATCGCAGCTCGCAGGTAAGTATAATGGTTCTGCAAATTGCTAAGTAACCATGGCAACCGGGACTGCAGTAGCGTCCTGGTTGCCATGGTTACCGATCGGAGCCCCAGCGATTAAACTGGGACTCCGATCGGTACACTCCGCTGCCACCAATGATAGGGGGGAGAAGGCCCACTGGCCACCAACGAGTTAACTACAGGGGAGGGAGGGGGGGCCCACTGGCCACCAACGAGTTAACTACAGGGGAGGCAGGGGGGCCGGCCGCACTGGCCACCAATGAGTTAACTACAGGGGAGGGGGGGGCCCACTGGCCACCGATGAGTTAACTACAGGGGAGGGGGGGGCCGGCCGCACTGGCCACCAATGAGTTAACTACAGGGGAGGGAGGGGGGGGGGCGGCCACACTGGCCACCAATGTGTTAACTACAGGGGGGGGGCAGGGGGGTCTGCCCCCTGCTGCCTGGCAGCACCTGCCAGGCAGCAGGGGGCAGTCATGTACACAGTTCTTTTAGTATATTCTAACCTGAAGCGTCCCCATCACCATGGGAACGCCTCTGTGTTAGCATATACTGTCGGATTTGAGTTTCACGATGTAACTCAAATCCGACGGTATATTCTAACATAGAGGCGTTGCCATGGTGATGGGGACGCTTCAAGTTAAAATATACCATCGGATTGGAGAAAACTCCGATCCGATGGTATATTAACTCCTGACTTTACATTGAAAGTCAATGGGGGACGGATCCGTTTGAAATTGCACCATATTGTGTCAACGTCAAACGGATCCATCCCCATTGACTTGCATTGTAATTCAGGACGGATCCGTTTGGCTCCGCACGGCCAGGCGGACACCAAAATGACTTTTTTTTTCATGTCCGTGGATCCTCCAAAAATCAAGGAAGACCCACGGATGAAAAAACGGTCACGGATCACGGAAAAACGTGACCCGTTTTTGCGGACCGCAAAAAAATACGTTCGTGTGCAGGAGGCCTAAGGGTTAAAGGTCAGGAGTCTGATTTGGCTATTCCAACACAATCTTCTCTTTCAGCTATTTTTTAGGTGATTTACTTTTGTGATTGTGGTTATTGTTTTGTTGCATCACTAAAGCGACTCTTCAGCTTGAGGTTATGGACTTCTGCCCTTAAATTTGTTATACAAATGAGATTAAAGGGCTTCTGTCACCCCTAAAACACATTTTTCATTTTTGGGCTTGTTAAAATCCTTATTGAATGACTATTCCCTATATAGGGCTCTTACCTTGGCCTGTGGCTTTGTTTCATAAAAAAATCGATCTTTTAAAATATGCAAATGGCTTCACTACCAGCAAGTAGGGCGTCTACTTGCTGGTAGCCGCCACATCCTCCTTTTAAAAAAACGCCCCCTCCTCCTGTTGATTGACAGGGCCAGCGAGTGCTCTCCTCCTCCGGCTGGCCCTGTCAGCATTTCAAATCCCGGGGCTGTCTTCATTCGGCGCAGGCCCTCTGAGAGAAGGACGCTCGCCTCCTCAGCACTCCCTCAGTGCGCCTGCGCCGATGACGTCACCGAAAGAGAAGACGTCATCGGCGCAGGTGCACTGAGGGAGTGCCATAGGAGGCGAGCGTCCTTCTCTCAGAGGGCCTGCGCCGAATGAAGACAGGCGCGAGATTTGAAATGCTGACAGGGCCAGCCGGAGGAGGAGAGCGCTCGCTGGCCCTGTCAATCAACAGGAGGAGGGGGCGTTTTTTTAAAAGGAGGATGCGGCGGAGGATGCGGCAGAGGATGCGGCGGATGATGCGGCGGAGGATGCGGCGGCTACCAACAAGTAGACGCCCCACTTACTGGTAGTGAAGTGATTTGCATATTTTAAAAGATCGATTTTTAATTAAACAAAGCCACAGCCAAAGGTAAAAGCCCTATGTAATAAGGATTTTAACAAGCCCAAAAATGAAAAATGTGTTTTGGGGGGTGACAGAAGCCCTTTAAAGACTGATTATGGCCATTTTGGACGATGATCAGTTGAGAAAAAACATCACGAATGATCATTTGAGATGGCTGATGGCAGCATTGTCTGTCTAAAGTTTGATTGGCCAGTATGAAGAATTTTGCCTGTTGGTCAAAATTGCATGCACATATTATGATTGGCTGGATTCGGCTGATCATTTGCCATGGCACTGAAGGACCAAGGAGTCAGTTTTTTAAAAGACTGACTCCCTGGTCAATCAGTTTAGTCTGTCATGTTGCTGGAGGGATCATTCATGCAAATGATCCCATGTTCATTCATTTTCTTATGTGTATGGCAGATATTACATTCTCTTGTAAAATATTTTCTCACGTATTTAAATTGTTCCCTCAATGATCACATGGTATCCAGGCCTTTACTATGCTTCAATCTTGGTGAAGCATGGTAGAGGGAGCATCATGGTTTGGTGCAACTTTGGTGAATCACTAATAGCATTTCTTATATTAATTATTTGAGTCTCAGCTTTCTGGGTGAGGAAAATGATGTTGGATGGCAGATTTTCTAAGTACAATTGAAATGTATAGTAAGTAGACATGAGACTTGATGTCTTGTTGCCACAATTCCTCTTCACAAGTTACAGTGAATAATAGGAAATTGCACATGCTCTCTTGTAGCTCTGTTAGAAAACATTCACACAAATAGAATTTTTAATTGTCCTCATCCATTCATCTGAATGTGGCTTGCAGAAATCTGTGTAGTTGCTGCCAAAGCAACCCTATGCAGATGTGTGCAATGGATTTCAAGTTGCAGGAATTTCTGCAATTTCCCTTGGGTTAGTATACCTCAATTAAACAAGGAAGCTGTAGAGAACTTGAATTCCACAGGGCAGATTTGTAATCCAATAGCTGGATATACAGTATGATTTTCCAATCAATTTCTTTCTGTTTTGGAATCCTTGCTGCTTATAAAGGCAGCTACTCCAATGACATAAGTGTATCAGAATATTGCTGTACATGCAATTCCGTAATTGGCAATCCTAGGTTTACTTAAATCTATATACAAGCCCAGTGATCTCCAGCAGGGGCGTAGCTAGAAATGACTGGGCCCCATAGCAAAAAAATTGTATGCCCCCCCCCTTTAAATAATGCAGTTGTGCCTGCCAGGCTTGAGCAGGTATATGTGTGAATATGGATTAGGTAAGATGCTGTACTCACTGTGAGGTACAGCCGGATCTCAGCATCTTCCCTATTCACACATATACCTGCTCAAGCCTGGCAGGCACAGCTGCATTATTTAATAGTGTGGTGTGGTAATGGTTAATGGCATTTTGGCGAAGAAACAGTCACCTAGGCTACTTTCACACTTGAGGCAGTGTGATCCGGCGGGCAGTTCCGTCATCGGAACTGCCCGCTGGATCCGCTGATTTTGATGTGACTGAAAGCATTTGTGAGACGGATCCAGATGCGGATCCGTCTCACAAATGCATTGCAAGAACGGATCCGTCTCTCCGCTTGTCATGCGGACAGACGGATCCGTCTTGTATTTATTTTCACGATTTTACCAGTCGGCCCATGCGCAGGCTGGAAGGACGGATCCAGCACTAATACATTCCTATGGGGAAAAATGCCGGATCCGTCCTTCAGGCAAGTCTTCAGTTTTTTTCGCCGGAGATACAACCGTAGCATGATGCGGTTTTATCTTTTGCCTGATCAGTCAAAACGACTGAACTGAAGACATCCTGATGCATCCTGAATGGATTACTCTCCATTCAGAATGCATGGGGATATGCCTGATCAGTTCTTTTCCGGTATAGAGCCCCTGTGACGGAACTCTATGCCGGAAAAGAAGGAAGGGGCGCCCTCCTTATCACTGCTGGCATCTCTTTTTAACTTCAGATCATCAGACTCTCACTAATTACAGCACACACACCCCTGTAGTGTCCACCATCAGACAGGGTAGGGAAGAAAAGAAACCCCAGAACTAGAGTGTCAGTGTGCCCCCCAAGTTGGGGGGCACACTCTAGTTCTGGGGTTTCTTCCCTCCCCTGTCTGATGGTGGACACTACAGGTGTGTGTGTGCTGTAATTAGTAATTAGTGAGAGTCTGATGATCTGAATTCTGAAGTTAAAAAGAGCTGCCTGCAGACCTGCAAGGATAAGGAGGGCGCCCCTTGCTTCTCTTGGGGGCCCCACTCTGCAGGCAGCTCTTTTTAACTTAAGAATTTAGATTATCTCAGAAATCATAAGTTCTCACTTCCTTAAATTCACTTTAAGTGAATCACTTACTTTTAGAGTCACTAGTCACAGACAGCAGGCACAGACTGGAGTGGCAGGACTGGAGACCACTGAGGACTGGACTGGAGTGAGGTTCCTCTCTCTCACTCTGAGCTGCTCTGCTAAGCCTCAGACTGGTTTCGGGGCCCGGGCAGTCAGATAGCGCGAATCTGACTGGCGCCAGTGCGGCCGGCGGGACCACTCCCTCCCTAGTCCCTCCACTCCAGTCTCCAGGTACACCCCGGCCCCCTCCACCTTCTGAGTCTGCCTCCTCCCTCTAGTTACCAGGAGGAATGATTAATTCTTTCCTGGACTGCGGCGCTGGTGCCTGGCTCCTCCTCCGTCCCTCAGGTACGCATCCGTTCCGGCCCCCTCCACCGCCTACCTCATCTGCTGCTCGTGCGGCCGTGCGCCCCGCCTGCTCCAGTCCTGACCTGACTCCTTGGCTTCTCCCCAGCCAGGCCCGAGCCGCAGACCGCCCGCGCCCCGCCCACTACACTGGGCGGGCGGTCGGGCCTGGCTGCCTGTGTGTAGTGTCACCGCGTGTGTGACTGTGTTAATAAAAATTAAAAAAAATGAATGCGGTCCGGACGGGCCCCCAGTGGCGTAGAGCCCCATAGCCACTGCTATGGTTGCTATGGCGATCCCTACGCCACTGATCTCCAGCTATGTAGTGCACATGGGTCAAACACACTGCCACAAGATTTCAGGGTCAGGCATGAGTACGTTTTCACTGCCTGTCACTGTCAGTCAAAGTGGTAAGGAACAGCTGGGAAACAAGATGAGTGGAGTCCCAGGTGCAATGGCACTGCCCATGTTGCACCAAGGGGCTCATTATCATAAACTTAAAACACTGATTTCTCAGGATTGGGGTCACCCATATAGATGGGACCAATAACATTCAAATATGCTGACACATCTGCACATGGACAAGGCTAATTTAAATTAATTTCAAGGTATGAGGTAACAGACTATCAACAAGTGATAAATGGTGACAAATCTCAATAAGTTCAGCATAGTATTAGGACTGGTTATCCCACAGATTAGTCAAAGACCAAATAGAGACTGAGACTGTAAGATAGTGTTGTGTAATAGGAAGAAGTAAGAGAACATATCTGGCAGTAGAGATGGCCTTGCGGTTCGCCCAGCGGTCGTTTAACAGTGAACTTTGCGCGTTCGCAATTCGCCAAACATGCAAACATATAGCGATGTCCACCGGCACCATATTCTTTTGCATTGCGCCCAACTTGGACCTATGACACACACATTAGGTGGGACAGGACAGCAAAACTCCCACCCTATAACAAAACCCGATCTGGCCGCCATTTTACATTCTGTGTTTTGCCAGTGTAGGGAAAGGTTGCTTTGTGGAGCAGAGACAGACTGTTAGGGACACCAAAAGCTAGCTAATAGGGCCACAAAAGTCCTTTTAAGGACTGGTATAGGTGTACTATCGATAGGTGTGATATACTTATACTTTCTAACATAGAAAGTATATTATAGTGCATTTGTATTGTGCAGCAGTTGTGTGTAGTTCTGCTGCGATACCGCAGCTATATAGAGGGACAAACGCTATTGGATTAACTAATTTCAACTGGTGTGATATACCTGTTGCCCCCCCCCAAAAAAAACTGATTGAGAGGTGTGATATACCGTACCTATAATATGCTTTCTAACATAGAAAGTATATAGTGCATTTGTATTGTGCAGCAGTTGTGTGCGGTTCTGCTGCGATACCGCACGCAGGTATATAGAGGGACAAGCGCTATTGGAACAACTATTTGCAACGGGTGTGATATACCTGTTGTCCCAAAAAAAAACTGATTGGGGTGCAATATACCTGCTTCCACAAAATACTGATTGAGGGGTGCGATATATCTGCTTCCACCAAATATTGATTGAGGCCTACGATATACCTGCTTCCACAAAATACTGATTGAGAGGTGCGATAAACCTGTTTCCACCAAATATTGATGAAGGGGTTTTATATACCTGCTTCCACAAAATACAGATTGAGGGGTGCGATATACCTGCTTCCACAAAATAATGATTATGGGGTTTTTATATACCTGCTTCCACAAAATACTGATTAAGGGGATTGATATACCTGCTTCCACCAAATATTGATTGAGGCCTACGATACACCTGCTTCCATAAAATACTGATTAAGAAGTTTGATATACTTGCTTCCACAAAATACAGATTGAGTGGTGCGATATACCTGCTTCCACAAAATAGCAATTGAGGGGTTCGATATACCTGCTTCCAAAAAATACTGATTGAGGGGTGTGATATACCTGCTTCCACCAAATATTCATTAAGGGGTTCTATATACCTGCTTCCACAAAATACAAATTGAGGTGTGCGACATACCTGCTAGTCTGCTTCCACAAAATACTGATTAAGTTTTTTTTATATACCTGCTTCCACAAAATACTGATTGAGGGGCGCGATATACCTGCTTCCACAAAATACTGATTGAGGGGTGCGATATACCTGCTTCCACAAAATATTGATTGAGGGGTGCGATATATACCTGCTTCCACATAATACTGATTAAGGAGTTTGATATACTTGCTTCTACCAAATACTGATTAAGGGTTGCGATATATAGTTGTGATCAAAATTATTCAACCCCCAATGCTGTAAAGGGTTTTAGGGAATTTAGTGTACATTTGTAATTGTGTTCAGAATGAAATCTTACAAGGACTTTTTAAAGAACCAAATGCAACTAAAATGACATCAATTGTTTTTGTAATACAGTATTAAATGTTTTTTTTTGTGATTTCTTCATTGACACAATTATTCAACCCCTTAAAGACTACCACTCTTAAGAACAGAGGTTCATTCAAGTGTTTTCGATCAGGTATTGAAAACACCTGTGGATGTCAAGGAGCAGCAATCAAGCATAATAAGCACCAATTAGGCAGATTTAAAAGGACTGTGATACTCAGCGCCTTCTAGACATTTACTGGTGTGTTTACAAACATGGTGAAGTCAAGAGAATGGTCCAGGAAGACAAGAGAAGAGGTGATTTCTCTTCACAGGAAGACAATGGCTATAAGAAGATTGCAAAGATGTTAAACATACCAAGAGACACCATAGGAAGCATCATTCGCAAAGTCAAGGCAAAGGGCACTGTTGAAACGCTACCTGGTCATGGCAGAAAGAAGATGCTGACTTCGACTGCTGTGCGCTACCTGAAGCGCAAAGTGGAGAAAAGTCCCCGTGTGACTGCTGAGGAACTGAAAAAAGATTTGTCAGATGTGGGTACTGAAGTTTCAGCTCAGACAATAAGGCGCACACTGCGTAATGAAGGCCTCCATGCCAGAACTCCCAGGCGCACCCCCTTGCTGTCTCCAAAGAATAAGAAGAGTCGACTGCAGTATGCCAAAAGTCATGAGGACAAACCACAAAAGTGTTCTGTGGACTGATGAAACAAAATTAGAACTGTTTGGGCCCATGGATCAACGCTATGTTTGGAGGAGGAAGAACAAGGCCTATGAAGAAAAGAACACCTTGCCTACTGTGAAGCATGGCGGGGGGTCAATCATGCTTTGGGGCTGTTTTGCTTCTACAGGTACAGGGAAGCTTCAGCGTGTGCAAGGTACCATGAATTCTCTTCAGTACCAGGAGATATTGGATGAAAATGTGATGCAGTCCGTCACAAACCTGAGGCTTGGGAGACGTTGGACCTTTCAACAGGACAATGATCCCAAGCATACCTCCAAGTCCACTAGAGCATGGTTGCAGATTAAAGGCTGGAACATTTTGAAGTGGCCATCGCAGTCACCAGACTTAAATCCGATTGAGAACCTCTGGTGGGACTTAAAGAAAGCAGTTGCAGCGCGCAAGCCTAAGAATGTGACTGAACTGGAGGCTTTTGCCCATGAAGAATGGACGAAGATACCCGTAGATCGCTGCAAGACACTTGTGTCAAACTATGCTTCATGTTTAAAAGCTGCTATAACTGGAAAAGGATGTTGTACTAAGTACTAAGATTGAATGTCACTTGGGGGTTGAATAAAACTGATAATGATGTGAGCACAGAAAAGACATTTGTGGTTATTTCATTATAAATGTTATGTTATATTTGTCTGACTTACAAGTGCCTCTTTGATTTAATTGTAAACAAGATGACTGAAATTATCAAAATCAATGTCAAACTGGCCAAAACACTAAATTTCAGTGGGGGTTGAATAATTTTGAACACAACTGTACCTGCTTCCACAAAATATTGATTAACCACTTCCCATCTGGGCCATTTGCCCCCTTCCTGACCAGGCCAAATTTTGCAAAACTGACATATCTCACTTTATGTGGTAATAACTTTGGAACTCCTTTATTTATCCAAGTCATTCAGAGATTGTTTTCTCGTGACACATTGTACTTCATGATAGTCATAAATTTGAGTCAAAATATTTCACCTTTATTTATGAAAAAATCCCAAATTTACCCAAAAATTTGAAAAATTAGCAATTTTCTAAATTTCAATTTCTCTGCTTTTAAAACAGAAAGTGATACCTCATAAAATATTTATTATTTAACATTCCCCATATGTCTACTTTATGTTGGCATCATTTTGGAAATGTCATTTTATTTTTTTAGGACGTTAGAAGGCTTAGAAGTTTAGAAGCAATTCTTCAAATTTATAAGAAAATTGCCAAAACCCACTTTATAAGGACCAGTTCAGGTCTGAAGTCACTTTGTGGGGCCTACATAGTGGATACCCCCATAAATGACCCCATTGTAGAAACTACACCCCTCAAGGTATTCAAAACCGATTTTACAAACTTTGTTAACCCTTTAGGCGTTCCACAAGAATTAAAGGAAAATGGAGATCAAATTTTTAAATTTCACTTTTTTGGCAGATTTTCCATTTTAATCAATTTTTTTATTTAACACATCGATGGTTAACAGCCAAACAAAACTCAATATTTATTACCCAGATTCTGCGGTTTACAGAAACACCCCACATGTGGTCATAAACTGCTGTATGGGCACACGGCAGGGCGCAGAAGAAAAGGAACTCCACATGGTTTTTAGATGCCATGTCCCATTTGAAGCCCCCTGATGCACCCTTACAGTATAAACTCCCAAGAAGTGACCCCATTTTGGAAACTAGGGGATAAGGTGCCAGTTTTATTAGTACTATTTTTAGGTACATATGATTTTTTGATCATTCATTATAACACTTTATGGGGCAAGGTGACCAAAAAATTTGTTGTTTTAGCACAGTTTCTATTTATTTATTTTTACAGCGTTCACCTGAGGGGTTCAGTCAAGTGACATTTTTATAGAGCAGATTGTTACGGACGTGGCGATACCTAATATGTATGCTTTTTCTCATTTATTAAAGTTTTACACAATAATAGCATTTTTGAAACAAAAAAATTATGTTTTAATGTGTCCATGTTCTGAGAGCTATAGTTTTTTTATTTTTTGAGAGATTTTCTTATGTAGGGGCTAATTTTTTGCGGGATGAGGTGACGGTTTTATTGGTACTATTTTGTGGGACATACGCATTTTTGATCACTTGGTGTTGCACCTTTTGTGATGCAAGGTGACAAAAATTGCTTGTTTTGACACAGTTTTTTTTTTTTTTTTTTTTACGGTGTTCACCCGAGGGGTTAGGTCATGTGATATTTTTATAGAGCTGGTGTTTACGGACGCGGCAATACCTAATATGTATACTTTTTTTTATTTGTTACACTTTAACACATTAATAGCATTTTTGAAACCAAAAAAATGATGTTTTAGTGTCTCCATGTTCTAAGAGCTATAGTTTTTTTATTTTTTGAGAGATTTTCTTATGTAGGGGCTCATTTTTTGCGGGATGAGGTGACGGTTTTATTGGTACTATTTTGTGGGACATACGCGTTTTTGATCACTTGGTGTTGCACCTTTTGTGATGCAAGGTGACAAAAATTGCTTGTTTTGACAGTTTTTTTTTTTTTTTTTTACGGTGTTCACCCGAGGGGTTAGGTCATGTGATATTTTTATAGAGCTGGTTTTTACGGACGTGGCAATACCAAATATGTCTATTTTATTTTTATTTTTCTATTTTTAATTTTTTTTTTTATTCCTAACTTGGGAACTTTTTTTTTTTTTACATGTGAAACTTTATTTTATTTTATTTTTTCAACCCTTTATTTATTTATTTATTTTTTTACACTTTTCGTCCCCCATAAGGTCATACAAGACCTCTGGGGGACATTTGCTTTACTTTTTCTTTTTTTTTTCACAGTTGATTTCTCCTGTAACTGGGGCTGACATAGTAGCCCCAGTTACAGGACAAATGCACCCCTATAGAGGCTGTACAGCAGCAATCCAGCGCTTTACAGCCTCACAGAAGGGCTGATCGAGGTCTCTGAGAGACCTCACACAGCTCCTGCACACTCCGGTCACGGCGGTCACATGACCGCCGGGCCGGAACAGGAAGCGCACAGCGCTTCCTTCTCTGCAGACACAGCGCTCGGTGAGCGCTGTGTCTGCAGCGATCGTGAAGGCAGGGACACCTGGGAACTGTCCCTGCCTTGTCTTAGGGTTGCCCTGCTGTCACTGAAAGCGGGCAACCCGATCAGCAGCTGCACGATTAGCGTGCAGCTGCTATTTCTGACAGGACGTTTTAAAACGTGCTGTCAGAAATAGACGTCCACCCATAGGACGTTTATAGTCTATGGGCGGACGTGAAGCGGTTAAGGGGCTCTATATACCTGCTTCTATAAAATAGTGATTGAGGGGTGCAATATACCTGCTTCCACAAAATACTGATTAAGGGATTTTATATACCTACTTCCACAAAATACTGATTGAGGGGTGCGATATACCTGCTTCTACCAAATACTGATTAAGCGGTTTGATATACCTGCTTCCACCAAATACTGATTTAGGGGTGCGATATACCTGCTTCCACCAAATTCTAATTAAGGGGTTCTATATACCTGCATCTACAAAATACTGATTGAGGGGTGCAATACTTCTGCTTCCACAAAATACTGATTAAGGGCTCTATATACCTGCCTCCACCAAATTCTGAATACGGGGTTTGATATACCTGCTTCCACAAAATATTAATTGACGGGTGCGATATACCTGCGTCCACAAAATACTGATTAAGTGGATTGATATACCTGCTTTCACCAAATATTGATTGAGGGCTGCGATATACCTGCTTACACCAAATGTTGATTAAGGGGTGCGATATACCTGCTTCTACTAAATTACTGATTAAAATAATTGATATACCTGCTTCCACCAAATATTGATTGAGGCCTGCGATACACCTGCTTCCACAAAATACTGATTAAGGAGACTGATATACCTGCTTCCACCAAATAGTGATTGAGACCTGCGATACACCTACTTCCACAAAATACTGATTAAGGGGTTAGATATACCTGCGTCCACAAAATACTGATTAAAGGGATTGATATATCTGCTTCCACCAAAAATTGATTGAGGCCTGCAATACACCTGCTTCCACAAAATACTGATTAAGAGGTTTGATATACCTGCTTCCACAAAATACTAATTGAGTGGTGCGATATACCTGTTTCCACAAAATACTGGATAAGGGGTTTGATATACCTGCTTCCACAAAATACAGATTGAGGGGTGCAATATACCAGCTTCCACCAAATATTGATTAAGGGGATATATATACCTGCTTCCACAAAATACTGTTTGAGGGGTGCGAAATACCTGCTTCCACAAAATACTGATAAGGGGATTGATATACCTGCTTCCACAAAATACTAATTGAGGCCTGCTATACACCTGCATCAACAAAATACTGATTAAGGGGTTCTATATACCTGCTTCCACAAAATACTGTTTGAGGGGTGCGAAATACCTGCTTCCACAAAACACTGATTAAGGGGTTCACTATACCTGCTTCCACAAAATACTGATTGAGGGGTGCGATATACTTGCTTCCACAAAATACAGATTAAGGGGATTGAAATACCTGTTTCCACCAAATTCTGATGGAGGCCTGCAATATAACTGCTTCCACAAATGCTGCTCTTCTCTAGGGACTTTGGCACAGGGTGATTTTGAAAATGACAGGTAGAGGAAGAGGCAGGAAGTTCCGCAGGGGTGGTAGGGGTCGGGCAGGTGCACCAGGCCGGAGCCTAAGTGGGAAGTTGGAGAAGGTGCGTGCGATAATGTCAAAGGATGCACCAAGTTGGTTGAGTGGCTCACTCAGCCTTCCGCTTCTGCACCCTCCTCATCCTCTGTATCTGGACCCTTCTTACTCTCTGCTGTGTGCACCCCCAAAGACACCACCACCATAGCCCCTCCACTCGAGTCAGAGGAATTATTTTCCCATCCATTCCCAGACCTTACCAATGCGCAGCCATTCTTGGCATCGGATGTGGAAGAGGAGGTAGCAACGGCCGCCACCAAGTTGTCTGACTACAGTACCCGGATGAGCCCAAGGTGGGTTGTTCCCGCTGTTGCTGCCTACTCCGAGATCTCTAATGTCAGTGGTGGTGAAGGTGACAATGATGACGTGTCGATGGATGGCATGTGGGTGCCCACAAGAGAGGAAGAGGAGGGGAGTTCAGAGGGAGAGGCGGAGCAGCAGATAGGGAGGAGAAGGAGGAGAAGCAGGCAGAACTCACAGTGCACAGGAGGCAAAAAGCAGACTGCAAATGTATCTGGAGAGAGCCATCCACCATGCACGGTCACATAGCTCCGCAGTGTGGGCTTTTTTTAACGTGCCCCCTGCTGACAATAGTGTTGCCATCTACAGCCTGTGCTTGCAACGCATAAGTCGCTGTAAGCCCAACACTCACCTGGGGACGACCGCCTTAAGAAGGCACCTGGCCTCCCATCACCGAGCCCAGTGGGAGCAACGCCGTCAGAACCCACAAAGCCACACTCCCGGCACTCCATGTACTGCCTCTTCTCCTTCTCATCTGTCCGCCCATTTGTCCTCCACTCCATCTTCCACCATGCCGTCGTAGCGTGCATCTGGCAGAAGGCAGGCTTCCGTGGCCCAAATGTTCAAGCATAAAAAGTTAATGACGCTGGATAATCCTCTTGCCCAACGGCTGACTGCTGGCTTGTCGGAACTGCTAGCCCGCCAACTACTGCCATATAAACTGGTGGACTCGGAGGCCTTTAGAAAATGTGTGGCCATTGGCACACCGCAATGGAAGGTCCCCGAAAGGAAATATTTCTCACAGAAGGGCATCCCAGAGCTATATGGCCATGTTCAGCGGCAAGTAAATATATCTATGGCACACAGTGTCGGTGCCAAGATACATCTAACCACAGAAACTTAGTCTGGCAAACATGGGCAGGGAAGGTACATAACTTTTACTGCTCACTGGGTGAACCTTCTGACGGGTGTCAAGCATTTAACTCGTGGCACCCGTTTGGATTTGGTGTTACCGCCATGGATTGCATGCAGGCCTGCCTTTTCTTCTCCTCCTCCTACTCCGTCATCTGTCTCCTCCTCGGCTGACTCATCCTTTTCCACTGCTACCGCTTCTTCCGCTGCACCCCCCAAGCTCCCCAAAACCTATTTAAAGTGCCAGGTGAGACATTGCCGCGCTGCGGCTGTTTTGCATGGAAGCCAAGAGCCACAACAGTCCTGCACTGCTTTCAGCTCTGCAGTCACAGGCCGATCAGTGGCTAACCCTGCTCATTTTGACAGTTGGTAAAGTGGTATGCGACAACGGTGCCAATCTGCTGAGCGAGCTGAAACAGGGCATGCAACACGTCCTGAACTTAGACGTGCAGCGATTCGTTGCCAAATATCCCGGGGTCCAGGACGTCTTGTGGCAGGCCAGGAAAATCTCTGGCCATTTTAGAAGATCTTACACGGCCATGTCTCGCCTTGCTGACATTTTCCTTACGCCTTCTTCCTGGAGCGTGCATTGCGTCGTGTCATTGATCAAGCCGTCAAGGAGCAGGAGCTGAATGAATTCCCAGGGAGGCTACTCCATCTGAAACAAGTCAGTAGGAGTCTGAAGAGGAGTCAGAGGAGGATGGTGGCTGGGGGGAGGAGAAGGAGGAGGAGCAAGAAGAGCAGGCTTTGAGGGGGACTTTTAACTCAGGGGATCACTGGTGTTGTCCGTGGCTGGAGGGAGGAGACAGAGGATGAAATTCTCCTGGGCGATGAGCAGGAGCCAGGGCGCTCCACCACTTCCAATTTAGTGAAAATGGGGGCATTTATGCTCCAGTGTTTGAAGAAGTGCCCCCTTATAAAAAGCATAAAGGGAAAGGACCAGTACTGGGTGGAAATGTACTTAGACCTTTGGTGCAAACACAAAATGGCAGACATGTTGTCGGGGGGTAATAATTCAATTAAGAATTATTAATTATGGTCATAAAAATAATTAATCATAAAAAAATAAAATTTATAAAATTTGTCATAAATTCTTAAAATCATGACCTGGTGAATTGTAGACAACCTAATTGATACAATTCACATCTGAGTGCGACTATTTCCTCAGATAAATAAGTTCTTTTTGACGTGAGATGGCGTTAATGATAAAATGTAGTTCTGCATTATACAATAATACACAGGTATTATAAAAATATGCAGATTTATTGGTTACAAGATTATAAACATATATAAGTAAATAAACACAATGATACATGCTAATGAATATATATAGCGTTAATATAAAGCATTACAAGCTTAACAATACATGTGAGTGGAAATAACTTGTCACATTATAACCAAGCTATTATTAGGTTAGGATATCAAAGTAGGAACATAAGTTATATACATCACTTCTGTTCAGAGAAAACCTCATGATATCAGGATGGGCATGTCTAATCCTAGACATCAATAAAGAATGCTAAATACATTCGGCCCCCCCTAACCAACTACACATCACATGGCTTCAAGATGGGCACTTCCATCCAAGGATCTAACTTAGAAGAGATAACTGTATACTTCTGCCCCATCCTGGACTATTTTCACATATATAACTTTGGTAAGACTATTAAGACAAATAACAGGGATCTAGGATCTTAAATGGAAAGGACTTGAAACAAGTCTTTCCTGTGGGAATCCATCACTTAGCTTGGCGAAGAATGTTCTATCAATATATATATATATATAAGCAATTATTATGTTTTGCTAGATTATGAGTCTAGATTCTTCTGCAGGTAGAATGAAGCCTCACAATATCCTAAGACTACATCTCAATATGGAGATGATCAATTAAATCAAATTAGTCTTAATAAAATGACATATAATTTTCTGTGTCTCTTACCAAGTCCTACTTGGAATCTCACTTCTGCTCCTAGGAAAGCTGGGTGGTCCATCATAGCACATTTCACAATGACTTTCAATCTTGATAGACCCCTCTAGAAAGCTTTACTTGTCTTCTCCTCTCTCCTTTTCTCTCCCCTCTCCTCTTCCGTGTATGGCTTATGATCACAAACTTATCAGTTAGACACACCTTCCTAGTTTGGAACTTTCCAATCATTGTCGGATGGGCGTGACCATTGATAAAAAATGTGACATCATAACCCTACCCAGAATGCACTTTTGCTACTGTTGTAATGTCACCTACTCATACCTAGGTGGCACTGCTGTGTAAGCTATTTGCATCATAGTATAAAGGGTTAACTTATGTAAGTCTGAATATACATTTGACCTTAAAAGCTTTAATTCAAAGCCATAGGGATTAATTCTGACACTTGTAGCAATTAGAGATAGACCTCTAGGCGTCTCTTTGAATGTTTCTCACACTGTTAATTTATGGATCATAAGAGGCCTTGTTTTCTCACAGAGATATCAGTACCTCCTCTGTCATACCAAAGATGTGATTAATTGTTACAAAACACACATCTTCACAGACACTCTTTTAAAGACAGATATTCTCCTAATGAGAAATATATACAATATACTGGATACATGTTGTTTTCATAACATATAACAATATAATATAAAGTAATATATATATATATATATATATATATATATATATATGTCCTATTGATTTTCTTATGCTAAGGACTAAGGCTCATTAAATGAATACATGAATATTATATATTTTGCTTCATTAATAAATATCTAATTATATAGGTAATTATCACCAGCTGCATAGAGCTTATCTTTATCTCCCGTCAAAAATTTAAAAGTAAACAAGGAGGCCTCTTCTCACACTGGTACATTCATGAGAAGGATAACACTGAAGAGTATAAACCTTTGTGTGACCTTAATTTGGCCTACTCAAGACATACAAAATTGTAACTATAGTCGAGCATGGCTCTTAAAGGCAATGAACATCCATCTTGACTAGAATAAATTGTATATCAATGCATTTACCTATGAAAAGGCACAACAATGTTAACAGCATCACAGAGGGCTGTCAGAATGCAGCATTTCCAGGCCTTGCTGCGAGAGATGCTGCATTCTGCTGTTGTGGGCGCTGGTAGAGGAATTTCCACTCACAGCAAACAGGTGCGGGTACCAATCCTACCGCACCTGCAAGAAGAGGGCGGTTTGAAGATATGTTGGTCACTTCGGATATAAGATCATTCTTGCAGCCAACCCATCGACAGCTGCCCACTGGATCCAGCCTTAGGGAACATCTAGACCAACAGGTGTCCGACTACATCGGGTTAACGGCCGATGTGGACACTCTGAGTAGCGAGGAACCCCTGGACTACTGGGTGTGCAGGCTTGACCTGTGGCCAGAGCTGGCACAATTTGCCTTGGAACTCTTGGCTTGCCACTCATCGAGTGTCTTGTCCGAAAGGTTGTTCAGCGCAGCAGGGGGGATCAGGACCGATAAGCGAGCTCGCCTAGCTCACGACAGTGTGGACTACCTAAAAATTAACGAGGCATGGATCTCGGAGAAATTTAACACCTATGATGACAACGTGTAATTGAATTTCCTCATACCAGCCCACACACATCCGCCAACACCCAGTACAAAGAATAGTCCTTGTCTTATGTATATACAGTGGCATAAATGGCCTTTTCTGTCAGGTGAATGCCTAATTTTTGAGGCCTCTACTCCAGTGGCCTAAAGTAAAATTGTTATCCAGTGACTGCCTTTTGTGTCTCCAGTCACATAATCACTTGTTCTTTTCTATCAGGTGAATGCCTGATTTTTGGGTTTTGTACTGGCCTACAGTAAAATAGTTATCCAGTCACGGTCTAATATACCTCCAGCCAAAAAATCACTTTATCTTTTCTGTCAGGTGAATGCCTAATTTTTGGGGGCCTATACTCCACTGGCCTACAGTAAAATTGTTATTCAGTAACCGCCTAATGTACCTTTAGCCACATAACAATAATCAGGGGGAAAAAAACAGAACTGGATCGCACATCCACAATGCTATGCTTTGATCTAATTAAACTGCTTTTTAGCGATATATTAAAGTGTACAGCCCCCCATACTGCATGCTGTACAAGAGGCATTAGTGTATGTTTTGATCAAAAGGCATAAGCCCACTCACCACGCCAAGGTCGTCTCTTTGAGTGGGACCTACTCTGACAAAAAAGCGCAGCGACAATGCGGTGACAAAGCGGCACTGCCCTAGTAGGTGGCGGGACCCAGGAGTCAAACAGCACCTCTGCTGTCTGACAATAACACCCATGGCAATGGGTCCCACCAACCCACCAGCACAGCGCCACAAAAACAAAGGCCACCACGCAGTACTGCACCATGTGAACAGTTGTCTAACACAACATGTCCATTGCTATCAGGAGCTAAAGGTCAATGACCACTTATATGCAGACTTCTGTGATTAAAACCACCAAACTACCTTTAGCCACATAATCACTTTTTGTGAGGTGAATGAAATTTTTTTGGGGCCTGTACTGGCCTACAGTAAAATTGTTATCTATTGTCCATCTAATATACCTCCAGCCACATAATCACTTTTTTTTTTTTGTCAGGTGAATGCCTAATTTTTGGGGCCTGTACTCCACTGGCCTAAATTAAAATTGTTATTCAGTGAACGCCTAATGTACCTCCAGCAAAATAGTCACTTGTTCTTTTCGGTCAGGTGAATGCCTAATTTTGGGGCCTGTACTCCACTGGCCTACAGTAACATTGTTATTCAGTGACCGCCTAATTTACCTCCAGCCACAAAATCAGTTGTTCTTTTCTGTCAGGAAAATGCCTAATTTTTGGGGCCTGTACTGGCCTACAGTAAAATTGTAATCCAGTGACCGCCTAATGTACCTCCACCCACATAATCACTTGTTCTTTTCTGTCATGTAAATGCCTAATTTTTGGGGCCTATACTCCACTTGCCTACACTAAAATTATTATCCAGTGACCACCTACAGTAATGTACCTCCAACAACATGGTCACTTGTTCTTTTCTGTTAGGTGAATGCCTAATTGTTGGGGCCTATACTCCACTGGCCTACAGTAAAATTGATTTCAGTGACCGCCTAATGTACATCCAGCCACAAAATCACATATTTATTTTTTCTGTCAGGTAAATGCCTAATTTTTGGGGCCTATACTGGCCTACAGTAAAATTGTTATCCAGTGACTGCCTGATGTACCTCCAACAACATAGTCACTTGCTCTTTTCTGTCAGGTGAATGCTTAATTATTGGGGCCTGTACTGGCCTACAGTATTATTGTTATCCATTTACCGTCTAATATACCTCCAGCAACATAATCACTTGTTATTTTCTGTCAGGTGAATTCCTAATTTTTGGGGCCTCTACTCCATTGGCCTACAGTAAAATTGTTATTCAGTGACCGCCTAATTTACCTTCAGCCACATAATCACTTGTTCTTTTCTGTCAGGTGAATGCCTAATTTTTGGGGCCTGTACTCCACTGGCCTACTTTAAAATTATTATATACTGAACGCCTAATATACATCCAGCCACAAAATCACTTGTTCTTTTCTGTCAGGTGAATGCTTAATTATTGGGGCCTACAGTATTATTGTTATCGATTTACCGTCTAATATACAGTACCTCCAGCCACATAATCACTTGTTCTTTTCTGTCCGGTGAATGGCTAATTTTTGGGGCCTATACTCCACTGGCCTACAGTAAAATTGTTATTCAGTGACTGCCTAATGTACCTCCAGCCACATAATCAGTTGTTCTTTTCTGTCAGGTGAATGCCTAATTTTTGGGGCCTGTACTGGCCTACAGTAAAATTGTTATCCAGTAACTGTCTAATATACTTCCTGTCACATAATCATTTGTTCATTTCTGTCAGGTGAATGCCTAATTTTTGGGGCCTTTACTCCACTGGCCTACAGTAAAATTGTTATTCAGTGACCGCCTGATGGACGGGTGTCAAACACAAGGCCCGCGGGCCGAATCCGGCCCGCCAGACCTCGTCATGTGGCCCGCGAAGCCGCCGCCGATATGCGGCAGGCGAGCGAGCTGGCGGCGGCTGGGCACAGGGAGATGAGCGCTTCCATTGTGGAAGCGCTCATCTCCAGTCATCTGTATCGCCGTCCTCAGGACAGCGATACAGATGCCTGCCTGTGCTGCGGTAGGGGAGGGAGAGGCGTGTCCCTTTCCCTTCCTCTGATAGGCTGCCGGCCTAGTGCCTGCAGCCTATCAGAGGCCGGCGCAGGCGGTGCGATGACGTCATCGCGCTGCCTGAGCCATACAGCGTGGGACACAGGCCATAAGAGGCCTGCATCGCATCACTGACATGGAGGTAAGTATGTGTTTTTTTTTATTATTTTTATTATGTACAATACTTTTACTGGCGGGGGCTGTTATTACTGGCAAAGGGGGGGCTGTTTGTTATTACTGGCAAAGGGGGGGCTGTTATTACTGGCGGGGGCTGTTATTACTGGCAAAGGGGGGGCTGTTATTACTGGCGGGGGCTGTTATTACTGGCAAAAGGGGGGGCTGTTATTACTGGCGGGGGCTGTTATCACTGGCAAAGGGGGGGCTGTTTGTTATTACTGGCAAAGGGGGGGCTGCTATTACTGGCAAAGGGGGCTGTTATTACTGGCGGGGGCTGTTATTACTGGGGGCTGTTATTACTGGCAAAGGGGGGGCTGTTATTACTGGCGGGGGCTGTTATTACTGGGGGCTGTTATTACTGGCAAAGGGGGGGCTGTTATTACTGGCGGGGGCTGTTATTACTGGCAAAGGGGGGGCTGTTTGTTATTACTGGCAAAGGGGGGCTGTTATTACTGGCAAAGGGGGCTGTTATTACTGGCGGGGGCTGTTATTACTGGCACAGAGGGGCTGTTATTACTGACACAGAGGGGCTGTTATTACTGGGGGCTGTTATTACTGGCACAAAGGGGCTGTTATTACTGGGGGCTGTTATTACTGGCACAGAGGGGCTGTTATTACTGTGGGCTGTTATTACTGACACAGAGGGGCTGTTATTACTGACACAGAGGGGCTCTTATTACTGGGGGCTGTTATTACTGGCACAGAGGGGCTGTTATTACTGGGGGCTGTTATTACTGGGGGCTGCTATTACTGGCAAAGGGGGGGCTGTTATTACTGGCAAAGGGGGGGCTGTTATTACTGGCAAAGGGGGCTGTTATTACTGGCGGGGGCTGTTATTACTGGCACAGAGGGGCTGTTATTACTGGGGGCTGTTATTACTTGGGCTGTTATTACTGGGGGCTGCTATTATCTCCAAATACTTATTATGAAATCTTTCTCATTAGGATAAAACACCTCATCAGCTCCACCGAGCCCCCGGCCAAAGTGTGGAAGTGGCGTCCGAGATCCCCAAGGGCCAAGCCAAGTAACTGTAAGTTTTCCGGCCCTTTGAGGTTGACCAAACTGTTGATGCGGCCCCCGATGAATTTGAGTTTGACACCCCTGGCCTAATGTAACTCAGACCACATAATTACTTGTTATTTTTTTCTCAGGTGAATGCCTAATTTTTGGGGCCTGTACTTGCCTACACTAAAATTGTTATCCAGTGACCGCCTAATGTACCTCTAGCCACATAATCACTTTATCTTGTCTGTCAGGTTAATGCCTAATTTTTGGGGCCTGTACAGTCCTACAGTAAATTTGTTATCCAGTGACCGCCTAATGTACCTCCACCCACATAATCACTTGTTCTTTTCTGTTAGGTGAATGCCTAATTTTTGGGGCCTATACTCCTCTTGCCTACAGTAAAATTATTATCAAGACCGCCTAATGTACCTCCAGCAACATAGTCACTTGTTCTTTTCTGTCAGGTCAATGCCTAATTTTTGGGGCCTGTACTCCACTGGCCTACTTTAAAATTGTTATATACTGAATGCCTAATATAGATCCAGCCACAAAATCACTTGTTGGTTTCTGTCAGGTGAATGCCTAATCTTTGGGGCCTGTACTTGCCTACACTAAAATTGTTATCCAGTGACCGCCTAATGTACCTCCAGCCACAAAATCACTAGTGTTGAGCGCGAATATTCTTATCGCGAATATTGTGAATATTGCCACTTTGAGAATTTGCGAATATTTAGAATATAGTGCTATATATTCGTACTCTCGAATAGTGTTGATAGCGAATTGATTGTGATTTTATCGCGAATATAGGTACTTATCAATATCTCTAGCAACCAATAGTAAAGTTGCCTACCCCTTAGTGTTAATCGATAATATTCTAATCATTAATTTTTATCGCGATTATATTACATTGCTGATTTTTGCAATCAATTAAATAATGTTTGGAGATCACAAATTCTCGAATTTACGAATTTATGCCGAATCTTCGGCCAAAAATGTGCGAAATACTGCGAATTCGAATATTGCCTATGCCGCTCATCACTAATAATCACTTATTCTTTTCTGTCAGGTGAATGCCTAATTTTTGGGGCCTGTACTGGCCTACAATAAAATTGTTATCCAGTGACCGCCTAATGTACCTCCAGCCACATAATGGCTTGTTCTTTTCTGTCCGGTGACTGCCTAAATTTTGGGGCCTATACTCCACTGGCCTACAGTAAAATTGTTATTCAGTGACCACCTAATGTACCTCCAGCCACATAATCAGTTGTTTTTTTCTGTCAGGTGAATGGCTAATTTTTGGGGCCTATACTGGCCTACAGTAAAATTGTTATCCAGTGACAGTCTAATATAACTCCAGACACATAATCACTTGTTCTCTTCTGTCAGTTAAATGTCTTATTTTTGGGGCTGTTACTCTACTGGCCTATAGTAAAATTGCTATTTAGTGACCGCCTAATGTGCCTCCAGCCACTTAATCACTTGTTCTTTTCTGTCAGGTGAATGCCAAATTTTTGGGGCCTCTACTCCACTGGCCTACAGTAAAATTGTTTTTCAGTGACCGCCTACTGTACCTCAAGCCACATAATCAGTTGTTCTTTTTGTCAGGTGAATGCCAAATTTTTGGTGTCTTTACTCCAGTGGCCTACAGTAAAATTGTTATTCAGTGACCGCCTAATGTACCTCCAGCAACATAATCACTTGTTCTTTTCTGTCAGGTGAATGCCAAATTTTTGGGGCCTGTACTGGCCTACAGTAAAATTGTTATTCAGTGACCATCTAATATATCTCCAGCCACATAATCACTTGTTCTTTTCTGTCAGGTGAATGCCGAATTTTTGGGGCCTGTACTGGCCTACAGTAAAATTGTTATCCAGTGACCGCTTAATGTACCTCTAGCAACATAATCACTTCTTCTTTTCTGTCAGGTTAATGCCTACTTTTTGGGACCTGTACTCCTGAGGCCTAAAATAAAAATTTTCTAGGCTTCAGCAGGGCACATTTTAAGATTTTCCCTTTATGACGCATAAAAATGGCCCCTGATTAAAAAACATATTTTTGGGGAGAATTTTTGCCATTGATCCCCCTCTGGTATGTCACTGTCCATGTTGTGGGATTATTTGAGCACTTCTAGTAAGTATTTGGTGGCTGAAAATATGACCTGAACATTGCTATTAAAGTCAATAGGGTCGGCCGCGAACGCGCGGTTCACGAAAATTTGATCGCGAACGCGCGTTCGCGAATTGTCCCGGCCGATGTTCGTCCATCACTATCTGGTAGGTGACCACACCAGTCAGAGACTAATATGTTATTAGCGTTCATACTTATCCTGCTCCTGTAAGTAGAGAATGGTGCAAGAGGCACCAAGAATCAAGTGGTGTAAACAGCAAAGTGATTTGTGCTCTGTATTTCCATGTTAACATTAAAGTGGTACTCTGTAAGAGGCAGTAACCCTAATACAGGCTGTTTGAACTGTGGACAGAACTTTGCTGAAATCAACCACACTCTGGATAAAACATAAGTGAAATTGGTGTGTATGCTATTCACATTCAAATGTGACTGGTCAAAGTAATTCTGGAAACATGTATTGGCTTAGTAGTTAGTGATGAGCGAGCATGCTCGGCCAAATACCTGTTCAGCTCGAGCATCGCTATACTCGGCACATGGCTGTACTAGGCCGAGTACCACATGTGCTTGAGCGGCATGCTCGAGTCTTCTTCCCGCACGTTTCACGGCTGATAAGCAGCCAAAAGATGTGCAGATAAGTACTGCCATCACTGTAATGCCAGTAGCCATGTTGGCTGCTGGCATTGCAGTGATTGGCTGGCCGGAACGTGTCATCGGGTGCTATATAGCACCCAATGATGCGGGTTGGGCTCATTGTGAGTCAGGGAGAGCTGTGCTTAGGAAGGGGCAGATAGTGTAGGTAGTTTGTGATCGCAATTAATTCAATTTTACGTTTCAAAGACCAAAAGTCCTTTTATGGACTATTGTGTGTGGTGGCAGCAATTTAATTGTGCAAAGTTGTACTCAAATTATTATTTTTTTATTCTTTGAGAAATAGCGATTATTTTGCTATATAGAAGGTGTCTGCAGTAACTTGTGACATCTGTGCAGAAATACCTTCTATGTGTCAGGGGCAGAGATAGGAAGAATATTATTGAAAACAAGAATTTTAGGGAAATAGGGAAAAATAGGGAAAAAAAGAAAATACAGAAAAAAAATTTCTCCCATAATATAACTACATTTTTGCTGTCAACGGTGTAATCCGTGAATTGTGAGATCTGCGCTTCAATACCTTGTGTGGTTGTCAGGCCTAGATATAGGGAAAAAATGTAAAATACAGAAAACAATTTTTTCCCCATAATCTATCCACATTTTTGCTGTCAACTGTGTAATCCACGAATTGTGTGATCTGCG
Organism: Bufo bufo; assembly: GCF_905171765.1. Lineage (NCBI taxonomy): Eukaryota > Metazoa > Chordata > Amphibia > Anura > Bufonidae > Bufo > Bufo bufo. The sequence goes on along the minus strand of NC_053390.1, from coordinate 275,327,780 downwards.
ATTCAATACCTTGTGTGGTTGTCAGGCCTAGATATAGGGAAAACATTTTAATCACAGAAAACAATTTTTCTCCCATAATCTATCCACATTTTTGCTGTCAACAGTGTAATCCGTGAATTGTGTGATCTGTGCTTCAATACCTTGTGTGGTTGTCAGGCTTAGATATAGGGAAGAATGTATAATACAGATAAGTATTTTTCTCCAATAATCTATCCACATTTTTGCTGTCAACGGTGTAATCCGTAAATTGTGTGATCTGTGCTTCAATACCTTGTGTGGTTGTCAGGCCCAGATATAGGGAAAAATATAAATATAAACAACATCAGAAAACAGTGTCTGTATCGCAGATTCCAATAATCTGGGCCTAAAATAGTGTCCATATTCTGTGGTGTTCTGTGACATATACTGTACACCATCCGAAATCTGTTTCTATAGTGCAAATTCCAATAATCAGGGCCTAATATAGTGTCCATATTCTGTGTGTTTCTGTGACATATACTGTCCTGCATCCGAAAACTGTTTCTATAGGCCAAATTCCATTAATCTGGGCCTAATATAGTGTCCATATTCTGGCTGTTTCTGTGACATATACTGTCCTGCATTAGAAAACTGTGTCTTTAGCGGACTGTAAAAAAATCTGAGCCACATCTAGTGACAAAACCATTAATATGAAGAAGGCGAGCATTAAGGGATGGGGAAGTGGGCGAGATGCTGATGGTGCAATCAGAGGCCGTGGCCCTGGGCGCTATGAAACTGTGCCTGCTGCCAGTGCACCAGAAAAAAAAATCCACCGTACCCAGCTTCATGTCCCACTTAGCTGGGCGGCACAGGACAACACTGTGTAAGCACCACCCTCTCTTCCACCAAGTCCAGTCTCTGTAGCCAAGAGTCTGGTCAACCGAATCCTCTCTCTGATCATCCTTCCTCCCACCATAGAGAGGCTTGCCAAACGAGTGATCCCACACTCGGATTATCCGAGGAGCTCTATCCAGCATCACTATTACATTTGGCCCTCGGGCCCAGCACACTTGAAGAGGGACCTGAGATATTGTGCCCTAATTGCCAACCTCTTCAGCCTTTACAGTCTCAAGAAGGTGACGGTGGTGAACGGCAATCATTCGTTCACAAGGTGGATGATGATGAGACACAGTTATCAATCACTGAGGTTGTGGGTTGGTCAAGTCAGGAGGATGAACAGAGTCAGGAAGTGGAAGAGGAGGTGGTTGACGATGAGGTCACTGACCCAACATGGGAAGGTGAAAAGACAAGCGAGGACAGCAGTACAGAGGGGGAGGGATTCGCAGCACCGGAACAGGCTGGAAGAGGCAGTGGAGTTGCAAAAAGGAGAAGTCGGTCCACACCAAACAGGCCCGCAACCGTTACACCGAGCACCCCCTTGCGTAAATCTATCTTGCCAAGGGGTAGGTGTTTCGCAGTATGGCGCTTTTTTGAGGAAAGTGTAGACGACAAAAGAGTGGTAGTTTGCAACCTGCGCCGTACCAAAATGAGTCAAGGCGTGAACACTAGCAACCTCACCACCACCAGCATGATCTGCCACATGGCATCCAAGCACCCTAACAAGTGGGCCGAATTCCTGGGTTCAAAATCTGGGTCTGCGGGTCACACCACTGCCTCCTCTTCCCCCGTGTTACGCACTGCTGGCCAATCCCCTGTCGAAGGCGCAAGCCCAGATGCCCCTCGCCCTGCACCTGGACCTTCGCATGAACGTCAGCAACAACATCCACTTCCCTGTCCAAATGTCCATAATACAGTCATTTGAACGCAAGCGCAAATTCCCACCCACCCACCGACAGGCCATAGCACTAAATGCACAACTTTCAAAATTACTGGCCCTTGAAATGTTGCCATTTAGGCTTGTGGACACTGAGGCCTTCCGCAGCCTGATGCCTCCACAGCCGCCACTATTTTTCACCGTGTGCCGTGCCTGCCTTACACCAGCATGTGTCCCAGAACATCACCCGTGCCCGGACCAACGCAGTTACTGGGAAGGTCCACTTAACCACGGACACATAGACAAGTGCTGGTGGCCAGGGAAGCTACATTTCATTGACCGCACACTGGGTGAATGTTGTGGAGGCCGGGAGTGAGTCATACCCTGGGATGGCACAGGTGCTACCCACACCCAGGTTTGTGGGCCCTACATCCATCAGGGTCTCCTCCAGCAGCTATATTACTGGCTCCAGCACCACTTCTCCTCCTCCTCCACCTGCTGGAAACAGTGTAGCACTGCTGTGGGTAAGCATCAACAGGCCATGCTGAAGTTGATCTGCTTAGGGGACAAACAGTATACTGCAGCAGAGCTGTGGCAGGGTATAAGGGACCAAACCGAGTTGTGGCCCTCGCCACTCAACCTACAATTAGGCATGGCTGTGTCTGACAATGACCGTAACTTGGTGGCGGCTTTGAAGCTCGGCAACCTGACACACATCCCATGCATAGCCCATGTCTTAAACATAGTGGTTCAGCGGTTTATCAAAACCTACCCCAATTTGCCAGAGCTACTAGTGAAGGCGCTCCGCATGTGTGCCTATTTCCGCAAGTTGTCCACAGCTTCAGCCGGTCTGTCAACGCTGCAGCAGCGCTTGCGTCTTCCAGCTCACCGACTGTTGTGCGACGTGAGCACGTGCTGGAACTCTATGTTCCACATGTTGGCCAGGCTGTGTGAGCAGCAGAGGGCAGTTGTGGAATACCAGATGCAACATGGTCGTTGCCTTTCGAGTCAACTGCCACTATTCACAAGCGAGGAGTGGGCATTGATGTCAGACCTCTGTGAGGTTTTAAAGATGGTTAGTGGCGATAACGCTATTATCAGCGTAAACAACCCACTGCTGTGTATACTCAAACGATCACTGCTCACAATTAAGGACGACACTCTGAATGTGGCAGACGAGGAAATGGGAGAGGACATTACACAGGGTGATAGCAAGCTCACCCTCAGTTTGTCTTCTCAGCGCGAATTGGACCATGAAGAGGAGGAGGAGCTGGAGACAGTTGCCTCTCCTACAAAGGGTATTACCCATGGAACTATAATTCCATCTGTTCAGCGTGGATGGGCAGAAGAGAAGCAGGAGGAGGAGGAGGAGATGGAGAGTCATCCTGATGTCGACATCGACGTCTTGCCTGTTGGTACTCTGGCACACATGGCTGACTTCATGTTAGGCTGCTTTTCCAGTGACCCTCGCGTTATATGCATTTTAGATAAAACGGATTACTGGGTGTTCACCCTTGTCGACCCAAGCTACATTCCTCTGGTGGAGAGGACGAGCAAAATGGTGCAATACCAGAAGATCCTTGCTCCAAAATTTTCCATCGGACAACGCTGGCGCCAGAGTCCGTACTTCCTTAGGCAACCGAGGAAGGGAGACAAGCGGAACACACAGCAGTTCCAACAAAGGCAGGGCAACACTCTCCAAGGCATGGGACACTTTCATGACATCCCTCCAGCAACTTCACCCTGTCGCCAAAAAAATAGACAGTGACTTTCACAATTAGAAAATCAAAAAGCTTTATTAATAATATACAATACATACATACATAATGATAAAAGGCAGCACAAAGGTGGGACACACAGATAAGGAACAGGACCCAAGGAGGGGCCGGGAGGTCAGCACAAAAGAAAACAGGGAAAGGTATGAAAGATGGAAAACACCAAGACGCCTCAGAGCGAAAACGCCCCAAACAAACTGCAATGGAGGCAAATGTGAGGACAATAAGGCTTGGTGAAAGAACAGAATAAGCATACCCTGAATGGTGTGTCGATCTCTCGGCCGCCTCCTGACCCAACGCCGTTTCACCAGTGACCTGGCTTCTTCCGGGGATATAGAATCATGAGGAAACACCTCCCCTATATAGTGCCCACACAGGTGTGTGGAAAAATAATTACAATTAAAAAACCTAATGGCACCTGCACCAATGGTATTGGAGCTCCAAGTGTTAGGAACCAATCGGCGGTGACATGCAAGCCTGATGGGGGCGGAGCCAAACCGACGTGGTGATCATGTGACCAAGCACATGACCGCAACGTCAGAAGCACATCAAGGGTCACGCCCATGCTAGAAAGAAAAGGCCAATCCATGGCCTGTGAGGTCATATGTAGGGAGTGGCAAGGGCGGCATATCCATCACGTGACAGAGCCTGCAATAGCAACGCCGCATAGTCGGCAGGGCTGCATCAGAGCAGGGTGGAAGAAGTATGGCGCGACGGTCATGTAAACAGGCACATGACCGCAGCGTCAAAGACACTTGGGAGTAACGCCCCCACCATAGGCTCACAGTCGGGGCCAGTGTGACGGGCCGGTCACGCAGTATGACACATGATCGCAGCGCCACTGATTTATCAAGAGTGCAAACCCGCAGCTTCCTCCAATCATTCACAGGTACTTTGTGTACATACAGTAGTATAGTGAGACACTTTATATACCATAATAAGGCATAGCTGGCCAGCAGATGAAGGACAATCTGATCAATAATACAAAGATACAAAACATAAAAACATGATTAGCCACATATTTATGCTAATAGACAGCAAGCAGCAAAGTCGCATTGTAGACATGTGAGAAAACACCTCACCACACTACGATGTTATATCACATGATTATAATCAAACCCGTTGTGTAAGATACAATATGTACATTCATAAATATAAGGGAGCAGTGGCAAAAAATGCCAGTTGTCCGAAGCGAACCTCACCCTGAAGCACGGCCTAGTGGTACAAGGAGGTAAAAGTTATGGAAGATGGTAAAGGAATAGCAGACCATGTCAGCGTCCTAAATGATCCCTCAGTGCCTTTCAACTACTGGGTGTCAAAGCTGACATGTGGCACGAACTTGCGCTCTACACCTTGGAGGTGCTGGCCTGCCCTGCCACCAGCCTTTTGTCTGAGCATGTATTTAGTGCTGCTGGTGGCATTATAACAGATAAGCATATCCGCTTGTCCACTGGCAATGCTGACAGGTTGACTCAGATAAAAATTAACAAGGCCTGGATTGCCCCTGAGGCCCTGACTTCTCAACTCCACCAGAGGAGAGCTGAGCTGATGATGGACATAAAGGTAATTTCAATCTATCATTTATAATGTACTCAATCTACTGTAGTGTATTCCCATGCACCTTTTCCACCACAGAAAAAGAGTATATGCTTGAATCTTGTTTTATCCTCCTCTTCCTCCTCATCCAGATTGTATATATTCCCTCCACTCTATAATTTTTTTAATAGGGTCAGCTCAACTGCAGGCCCTCAACTAAATTTTTTTGATAAGGTCAGCTCAGCAGCAGGCCCACGCATATAATGTTTTACAGGGTCAGCTCACCAGCAGGCCCTCACCCCTAATGTTTTAGAGGGTCAGCTCAGCAGCAGGCCCTCGCATATAATGTTTTAGAGCGTCAGTTCACCAGCAGGCACTCGCACATAATGTTTTAGAGCGTCAGCTCATCAGCAGGCACTCGCATATAATGTTTTAGAGTGTCAGCTCACCAGCAGGCCCGCATTTAAATCTTTTACAGGGTCAGCTCACCTTGAGGCCCAAACCTAAAATCTTTTACAGGGTCAGCTCACCTGCAGGCCTGCAACTCAATGTGAATGAGGTCCTCCTTTATGTGATATAAAGGTTGTATCGGAGTGCCTCTTCCTTGTAATTTTTGGCAGGAAAGAATGTTTTCAATACATTTTTCCTATAAAATCGATTTTTTACTTTAGTTTTGTGCGTAAAACCTTAATTAGATTCGTGGCCTGGTGATCGGTTTAAGGCTTTTTAAGAATCATCATCAGCAGCATGGTAATAAAAATGAGTGGCAAGGTGACATGGTGTGGAGATGGCGGCATGAGGAGGCCACATAGTGTCACAATGACTGAGTCTGGATAAAAGACTAAGGCCACAGATTGTTTTCATCTGCATCTTTCTAAACAATCTGTGGAGCTGTATCACGGTCACCTGCAGATTAATGCAGACCAGGGCTGTAGCTATAGGGGAAGCAGAGGAAGCTGCAGCTTTGGGGCCCTGACCCAGAAGGGGCCCATCCAGGAGGAGGAGGACTAAAGGATTTGGTCAGGGCCCCCTCAACAGTATTACACAATTAAATTATATACAGTGACAGTATAGACAGTGTATAAAACTGATGGAAGAGCTGCCGTTCTGGTCTGAGAGTGCGATCTTTACTAGCCACAGGAATGGGGGCGGCATTAAAGGAAGGGGTCACTAAAAAATTACTGTGGGATGGAGCCCCATTCAAAAATTTGCTGTGGGGCCCAGTCAATTCTAGCTACGCCACTGATGCTGCCCGCAAAAGCAAGTTGGGTTTATCAATTACAAAACCTTAGTTAAATTGTGGGCCTGGTGATCAGTTTAAGGCCTTTTAAGCAGCATCATTAGCAGCATGGTAATAAAAATGAGTGGCAAGGTGACATGGTGTGGAGATGGCAGCATGAGGAGGCCACATAGTGGCTCAATGACTGAGTCTGCATAAAAGACTAAGGCCACAGATTGCTTAGAAAGATGTAGGTGGAAACAATCTGTGGAGCTGTATCTCGGTCACCTGCAGATTAATGAAGCCATCAAAATCAAGTTGGGTCAGTCGGTTCCACCTCAGCTCAACAGCAGGCGCCAAACCTGAAATCTTTTACTGGGTCAGCTCACCTGCAGGCCTGCAACTCAAATCTTTTACTGGGTCAGCTCACATGCAGGCCCGCAACTCAAATCTTTTACAGGGTCAGCTCACATGCAGGCCCTCGCATACAACTTTTTAGAGGGTCAGCTCAGCTGCAGGCCCTCACATATAATGTTTTACAGGGTCAGCTCACCAGCAGGCCCGAACCTAAAATATTTTACAGGGTCAGCTCACCTGCAGGCCCGCAACTCATGCTGCCTTTGCTTTGAAGTAGTAGCCATAGCCGTTTATCAGGCTCCCTGTCCGAAATCAATCAATGATTCCCCATTACCGGTGGTTACCATGTTAGGCGCATAAAAGAACATCAAAAATTGATAGGGAAGATATCCAAATGGATCATGGACATCACGGGGATGTGCGATCAGGCAGAAGTTATCTAGAGTCAACAAAGCGGCAGCTCTCCTGTATAACGTTTCCAAAATACCGCAGTGACATTCCCTGTAATTTTTTATTACTCATTCCAATAACATGGCATCTTAAAGGGTTATCCCACTTTGCATTTTCATACTTACCTGCTGCCTGCACGCCGTTCACTTCCTGGATTCTGGCTGGGGGCGGGCTTCATCTTGATTGAAGTCTTCTTCCGGCCGGGCCGCGCGCTGGACTGAACGTGCACGCCCCCGCGCATGCGCCATGGTGACTTATTCCTGGCCAGGAAGAAGTCACCATCGCGCATGCGCGGCGGCGTGGGCGTTCAGGACAGCGAGCGGCCCGGCCGGGAGAAAAGAAGGAGTCTTGTGCGCAAGCGCGGCCACTGGGATTCCGGGGAAGAGCGGTGGCTGTAACCAGGGGAGACCGAATGACAACAATGAGGTAAGTGGGAATTAATTTTCTCGTGAACCGTGGGAATGGGTTAATCAAATATATTTACAAAAATTATCACTGTCAAATCATTAACAGATTTAACAGTGATCATTATGATGGGATAACCCCTTTAAGAGTCCTGTATTTTTATTTCTCGTTACTACCTCCCCGAGTTGAGAGTGGGTAATTGCTGCACTCCTGCTGCTTTCCTTCGATTTTTATGCTTTAATAACTTCACCCACCCTCTTCACCCAATCAGATTTCAGCCATTGACCTCCCTTGGATGTGTTATCCCTTTCTCAAACTCCCTCTCCGGCATCGAACCCTGATTCCCCGTTACCCGTGATCACCATGGTAGGCGCAGAAAAGAACATCGAAAGCCCCTAAGGTTTTAGATGGTCAGATCAGCAGGCCCTTGCTCCAAATGTTTTTGAGGATCACCAGCAGGCCATCAATCGTAATTTTTCACGGGTGTGTATGATGCCCCACTTTATGTGTAACAAAGGGTGTTTTGGAGTGTCGGTTCCTTGTAATTTTTGGCAGCCCTTTCACTTAGTGCATAGGCTTTATGAGTGTAGGAGACCCACTACCTGAACAATTCTACCACAATATGAATGAGGCCCTCCTTTATGTGATATACAGGCTGTTTCGGAGTGCCTCTTGCTTGTAATTTTTTGCAGCACTTGCACTTTATATACAATTGAATATACAGGAAAGAATGTTTCCTAACAATTTTTCCAGTAAAATTGATTTTTTGGGGGGTTTTGTGCGTATTTTTGTCAGTCTGTAAAAGTGGCGTACAACTCGGTTAACATGGTTCCAAGCAGAGACCTGGGAGTCCAAGATGTATCCAGACATCGTCCCCATGGTGTTCCCAATCCATTTTGGTGGTGTTTCTGTTACTTTTTGACCTTTTCCAATGGACCAGGCACCCTCCCCTCTTCAGAGCAGGGGGTGCCTGGTTTTCTCCCATTGACTTCCATTATACTCGGGTGCTCAGCCGAGCACACGAATATAGCAATGTGTTCGGGCCGAACACCCGAATACTTTGGTGCTCGATCGTTACTATTAGTGTTCACAATCACTCCCTGAAGGGGCCAGAACATTGTATAACCTCATGAATATAAAAAAGACAGGGAATGCTTTGGTGGCAGATAGCATCCCTTAAACACATAGTGGGATGGAAGCCAAGAGTCATCAGCCACCTTGGGCACAAGAGATTTACTCACCAAGTGTGAGAGAAACCACCGTGCACCTCTATTAGAGGCTGTAACCATTTATTTATGTACCACTTCCAGTGACAGGGACTGATAAGAGTGGTTAGCCTCTGTGTAGGAAAATAAACACTTCCTGTTTGCACCAAGTGCCTGTGACGTTCCAGTGGGGCAAATTACCCCCTTTCAAAGAACCAATATTATTTGGCTTTGACTTCAACAGGAATTCAAGTTCAACAGGAATTCATAAAATGACTGAAAATTACTTTATATATTCCCAATTACCTTTTATTAGTAATAATGGCTTATTTTCTCTAGGGAGCGATCATTAGGAAAAATTTTATGGTCACTGCTCTATTAGTACACACAAAACCTGTCCTAATCACACAGCAGGACAAGTTACTTCAGAGTACTGAGCTAAAGAGTTGCCTCATCCTCCTCTCTGATCTGCTTGTCAGAGATTATGATCCTGAAAACAGATGATACGATCTTTAGCTTACAGACTGTGGTAATGTAGATGACTGCATAAAAGTGCTGCTGCTCATTAGCCACATCGCTGCCCTCTTTTCTTTACTTCAGCTGTATCCTCATAAACTTTATTCCTACAGAGATTCAACAGAAGATCTTATCATCTGTATTCAGGACCATAATCCTCGACAAGTAGAGAGGAGGCGTAGGCAGCTCTTTAGTTCAGTGTTAAGAAGTACCTAGTCCTGTTTTGTGATGAGGGCAGGTTTTGTGTGTAGGACAGAATGTTATTTTCCAAGATGATTGCTCCCCAGACAAAATGAGCCATTATAACTAAAGAATGGTATTAGGGAATAAAGTTATAATAAAGTAATATTTAAGTATTTCAGTCAATTTATTTTATGAATTCCCAGGGAACCTCTTTAAATATCTGCATTAAAAACTGCATCAAACCTGATTTTTCTTGGTCAGAAAACTGTTTAACAAGCTGCATGAACTAACCAAAGCAAAAATGGCAAAGGTACATTTTTAAGTGCTGTGAAATATTCTGCTACTCTTACTAGAAGAATGGAGGTCTCGTGACCATAGTTGCTTTCCTCTGGTGCCAAATCACATCATATGCTTAATAAAACCTAGTAATGTTTATCCAATATGTCAGACAAATAATAAAAACATAAATCCAAACCAGGGAATATGGAATGTGACTGGACTATTGTATTCAGAATAATCATCCATTTAGAGAATACATACACAGAAAAGTGCTTCACATTTACACCTCTCTTAACCACTTTTAACAATGTCACCGACAAGCTTACACCACAGGGAATTGACGCTACATAGGGGGATGTTTAAGGAAGCAGTAAATCTATCAGACTGGCAGCTTGTTCTGGTAATCATTTCAGAGTAACAACCGCAATTCACTATATCAAGTTTAATTGGTTCCCCAGATGCTATCATATAAAATGCTATTGTTTCTCTGATGCCATGCCCTGCATTTTATATTATTGTTTTCTAGAGAAAAATGAAATTATTTTTTGCACGTTGGGGATATGAGTACACAAAAATAGAATCGTATGTTGTATGCTTCTCTAGTAGATGTCCTATATGGCAGTGTTGGAGTTGCAGATTGCCATTTGTTTCCTATTGTTCATTTCAGTAAATTAATAAAATAAAAGGAAAAATAGGAAGAGAATGCAAGTGTTACACACAGAATGTTACCTTTAACTACAGTATATCCCTTTAACTTTTAGAATTCCTGATGAATAAAGCAAACCCCAATGTGCCAAGACAATGAAATAATGTATTAATAGTGACTAAAAAAGCGTACTAGAATTAGTCCTTTTGCACAATGGAGAATAAAGGCTTATGCACTTGCCAACATACTGTATATATGTGGGCAGGGCTAAAGCTAAAGACGTTAACAAAATGTCTTTCTCTTTTCCCAGGATTTTCTTAGGGTGTGTTAATGTATGTGATGGGTTCAAAAGCTTTGACTGCAGTATTTTTTTATCTGGCTAGGTGACAAGTCCAAAGTCACGCTCATTGGATTGGCACCATGCCTTACCGGAGCCTATTAAATCCCAGAGGGGAAATAGTGAGCAATGCTCACAGATTCTGGCATCTTGTACATGTCTTTGAATTACTGGACATGTGCGAACACACCCTAATAGGCACACAATCATAGTACTTTTGTATTATAAATTCTTTGGCACCAAGTGTGTCACTATATTGTGATGGAACTGATGGAATAATAAGTGCATCCACTGCCAGACAGTGGCTGGCGAACGTACCCTGCAAGAACCCTTTTTTTCCTAAAATGGCTGCTGCATGTGTGAGGACATGGAGCAAGGAACTCTGGGAAGGTGGGATCACCCATAATGCCATGCATGCAGCCAATCAGCAGCCAGCCAGCCCTGTGATGTCACAGCTAGTGTTGATCGAGCACCAAAGTGGTTCGGTGTTCGGGTGCTCAGGTCGAACACCTCGGGATGATCGGGTGCTCTACAGAGCACTCGAGCCCAATGGAAGTCAATGGGAGAACCCGAGCATTAAACTAGGCACCCCCTGCTCTGAATAAAGGAGGGTGTCTGGTTCATAGGAAAAGGTCAGACATTGATGGAAACACTACCGAAATGGTTCGGAAACAGCATAGGGAGGATGTCTGGATGCATCTTGGACTCCCAGGTTGCTGCTAGGAACGATGTTGTCCGAGTAGTACACCACTTTTACAGACTGACAATAATACGCACAAAACCGAAGATAAAATATGATTGATGGCCTGCTGGTGACCCTCAAAAACATTAGGAGCAAGGGCCTGCTGGTGACCATCTAAAACATTACAGGCGAAGGCCTGCTGCTGATCTAACCATCTAAAACATTAGGGGTGAGGGTCTGCTGCAGAGCTGACTCTCTAAAACATTAGGGGTGAGTGCCTGCTGCTGATCTGAGCATCAAAAAAATGATGGGCGAGTGCCTGCTGCTTAGTTAACCATTGAAAAAATTATGGGGCGAGGGCCTGCTGGTGAGCTGACCCTGTAAAAAATTATGGTTGAGGGCCTGCTGGTGAGCTGACCATTGAAAAAATTATGGGCGAGTGCCTGCTGTTTAGCTAAACATTGAAAAAATTATAAGCGAGGCCATGCTGGTGATCTGAACCTGTAAAACATTATATGCAAGGGCCTGCAGTTTAGCTAACCCTCTAAAAGATTGTAGGTGAGGGCCTGCTGGTGAGCTGACCCTCTAAAAGATTGTAAATGAGGGACTGCTGGTGAGCTGACCCTATAAAACATTATGGTTGAGGGCCTGCTGGTGAGATGACCCTCAACATTTTATGCAAGGGCCTGCAGATGAGCTGACCCTCTAAAAGATTGTAGGTGAGGGCCTGCTGGCGAGCTGACCCTCTAAAACATTATATGCAAGGGCCTGCAGGTGAGCTGACCCTCTAAAAGATTGTAGGTGAGGACCTGCTGGTGATCTGACCCTCTAAAAGATTGTAGGTGAGGACCTGCTGGTGATCTGACCCTCTGAAACATGATATTTGAGGGCCTGCAGGTGAGCTGAACCTCTAAAAGATTGTAGGTGAGGGCCTGCTGGTAAGTGGACCCTCGAAAACATTATGTCACGATCAGTGTGGGGGGAAACTCCACACTGAACACAGGAGGGAAGGGGAACAGTAACTGGGCGTGGAAACTAGGGAAGAAACAGGTCACCTTCTAGACAGCCCTAATCTGGGCCCTAACTATCTATCAATATGAATAGACCTTGAAGGTAGGAATATTCATATGCAGTATACCTAAGCCTTTATAACCCTATAATGCCCTGGAAAAGGTTAGGACCATGGACAACCCATTCATCCCCAGTTGGACGAATGGAAGTCTCTGTCTCAGGCCCAGATACAAACAACAGGGAATATAACAAACACAAACAAACACGACACTTAACTTCTGTAGAGACGGACGAGCAGGAACACCAGAGACAAACTGACACTTGCTCAGTCAAACCTAAATGAAGCTATCTACCGCAGTCAGAAGGGTGGGGTAAGACTGTAAAGGGTAGAAGTGATGACCACTAAGCAACAGCTGAGAAAAGGGAAGTGGTCATTAACCCTATCAACACTGAATCAAGAGAAATTAAGGAGGCTGTTAGATTCCTCCAATCTCCTTGATTTCCTGACATCAGTCGCCTGAGGGACCGTGACACATTACATGTGAGGGCCTGCAGATGAGCTGGCCTTCTAAAAGATTGTAGGTGAGGGCCTGCTGGTGAGTTGGCCCTTTAAAACATTACATGTGAGGGACTGCAGGTGAGCGAGAGCCTGCAGGTGAGCTGGCCCTCTAAAAGATTGTAGGTGAGGGCTTGCTGGTGAGCTGACCCTATAAAATATTATATGCGAAGGCCTGCAGGTGAGCTGACCCTCTTCAACAATAGGAGCGAGGCTAGACTAATAAGTATGTTGATATGATGGAAGAGGAGGAGGACGAGAAAAGGAAGATTGAACCATATACACTTTTTTGTGGTGGAAGGGGTGCATGGGAATACAGTGTATTCAGTACATTGTAAAAAACACATTTAAAGTGCCTTTATGTTCAACCGCTTTTCTCTGGTGGAGTAGAGAAGTCAGGAGCAATCCAGGCCTTGTTCATTTTTATAAGAGTCAACCTGTCAGCATTTTTGGTTGACAGGCGGATGTTCTTATCAGTTATTATGCACCCGGCAGCACTAAATACCCGCTCTGACAAAACGCTTGCGGCAGGGCAGGCCAGCATCTCCAAGGCATAGAGTGCCAGTTCATGCCACCTGTCCAGCATGGACACCCAGTAGTTGTAAAGCAGAGAGGGATCATTTAGGATACTGACACGGTCTGCTATGTACTCCTTCACCATCTTCAAAAACTTGTCCCTCCTTGTGACACTAGGCCGCGCATCAGGGTGAGGGTGCTGACGGGGTGTCATGAAACTGTCCCAGGCTTTGGAGAGTGTTGCCCTGCCTCTGTTGGAACTGCTATGTGTTCCCCTCGTCTCCCCTCCTCTGAACTACGTACTCTGTCGCCAGTGTTGTCAGCTTGAAATTTTAGGAGCAATTTTTCCACAAGGACCTTCTGGTATTGCACCATTTTGCTCATCCTCTCCACCACAGGAATGAGAGATGAGGAGTTCTCTTTGAAGCGGGGGTTGAGAAGGGTGAACAACCAGCAATCCGTGTTGTACAAAATGCGTAAAACGCGTGGGTTACGGGAAAAGCAGCATAACATAAAGTCAGCCATATTTGCCAGAGTCCCAACAGGCAAGACTTTGCTGTCATCATCAGGAGGATGACTCTCAATCTCCTCATCCTCTTCTTATGCCCATCCACGCTGAACAGATGGAATTAAAGTTCCATGGGTACTACCCTCTGTAGCGGAGGCAAAAGTCTCCTGCTCCTCCTCCTCATCATCATCCAATTTGCGCTGAGAAGACGAACTGAGGGTGGTCTAGCTATCACCACCTCTTCCACATGCAAAGCGTCGGCCTTAATTGTGAACAGTGAGCGTTTGAGTAGACACAGAAGTGTGATGGTGACGCTGATAATAGTGTTATCGCCGCTTACCATCTGTGTTGATTCCTCAAAGTTTCTTAAAACCTCACAGAGGTCAGACATCCATGCCCACTCGTCGCTTGTGAAGAGCAGAAGCTGACTGGAAAGGTGATCATGCTGCAGCTGGTATTCCACTACTGCCCTCTGCTGCTCACAAAACCTTGCCAACATGTGGAACGTCGAGTTCCAGCCCGTGCTCACTTCGTACAACAGTTGTAAGCCCTGCTGTAGTGTTGACAGACTGGCCGAAGCTGTCGATAACTTACGGAAATGGGCACACACGCGGCGCACCTTCACCAGTAGGTCAGGCAAATTAGGGTAGGTTTTGAGAAACCGTTGAACCACTAAGTTGAAGACGTGGGCTAGGCATGGGATGTTTGTGAGCTTGTCAAGCTCCAAAGCTGCCACCAAGTTACAGCCATTATCAGACACAACCATGCCTGGTTCTAGGTTGACTGGCGATAGCCACAGCTCAGTCTGGTCTCTTTTCCCCTGCCACAGCTCTGCGGCGGTGTGCTGTTTGTCACCTAAGTAGATCAGCTTAAACACGGCCTGTTGACGCTTCCCCACTGGAGTGTTAGAATGCTTCCAGCTACCGACTGATGGCTGACTGTTGCTGCAAGAAGATTATTCTGAGGTTGAAGTGTAGGAGGAGGCGGAGGAGGAGAAGTGGGGGTTGTAGCCACTAACGTAGGTGGTGGCGGAAACCCTGATGGAATTAGGGCCCGCAATCCTTGGCATTGGTAGAACATGTGCCAACCCAGGGTATGACTCGCTCCCAGCCTCCACAACGTTCACCCAGTGTGCCATCAGGGAAATGTAGCGTCCCTGGCCGAAAGCACTTGTCCATGTGTCAGTGGTTAAGTAGACCTTCCGAGTAACTGCGTTGGTCAGGGCACGGTTGATGTAACGGGACACATGCTTGTGTAAGGCGGGCACGGCACACCGTGAAAAATAGTGGTGGCTGGGGGCTGCGTAACGAGGGACGGCCGCCGACATCAGGCAGCGGAAGGCATCAGTGTCCACAAGTCTAAATGGCAACATTTCCAGGGCCAGTAATTTGGAAAGTTGCGCATTTAGTGCTATGACCTGTGGGTGGGTGAATGTAAAAAAAGGGGTAGTAACGTTTTAAAACCTAACTTTTAATAGGATAGTTATGAATCCCAACTGGGAAATGGACCCCTACCTGACAAACAAAACACAGACACAAAAGAACAGGGGACCTGGTGTGACAGGTCACCCGATGGTCAAATAAACAAACACGTCCCAGGATGGAACGGGACGCGAGTAATGTGACCAGTAAGCGTAAGCAAAATAACAATAATACTGGAGACCGTGGCTTGTGCCGTGGTCTATAAACATGCCAAGGAGGCAAAAATAAGGGTAAGTCTTACCGGTAAATGGGCAAGAGGACCGGCCGGTCCAATGCCCTTAGGGGAGATGTTCACACGTATGGATGCGTCCCCCAGTGGTGGTCACTTTGTGCAGGAGGGACACAGGGAAGAAACTGTCCCTGGTGTTGCCCTACTTAGCCTAAAGCTGCCCTAAAGTGCCTGCTAATACGGGGTCCGATCCCCGCAAGGGGATAGGAACAATGACCCTATATGGCCCTGTGAGGACAGGGGAGAGGGCCCTGTGGGGCTCCAATGGCCTGGGTCAGCCAATGAAAAAGAGGGAGGGGGATTAAACGCTAGTGTGGATGGATGTACAATATCTCATACACTAGTGTAAATGGATACTCTATGTCCCTCTATGGCACTTTAGGGCAGCTTTAGGCCAAGTAGGGCAACACCAGGGACAGTTTCTTCCCTGTGGCCCTCCTGCACAAAGTGACCACCACTGGGGGACGCATCCATACGTGTGAACATCTCCCCTAAGGGCATTGGACCGGCCGGTCCTCTTGCCCATTTACCGGTAAGACCTACCCTTATTTTTGCCTCCTTGGCATGTTTATAGACCACGGCACAAGCCACGGTCTCCAGTATTATTGTTATTTTGCTTACGCTTACTGGTCACATTACTCGCGTCCCGTTCCATCCTGGGACGTGTTTGTTTATTTGACCATCGGGTGACCTGTCACACCAGGTCCCCTGTTCTTTTGTGTCTGTGTTTTGTTTGTCAGGTAGGGGTCCATTTCCCAGTTGGGATTCATAACTATCCTATTAAAAGTTAGGTTTTAAAACGTTACTACCCCTTTTTTTACATTCTCTTGTCTATTTACGAGTAGTTTAGTGGGGGGTGCCTTTGCACTACCCCCAAAGGACCACCCTTCATTATTTTCCTGTGGGTGGGTGGCATGGTATTTGCGCTTGTGTTCAAATGCCTGGGGTAAGGACATTTGTACGCTGCGCTGGGACATGGAAGTGGATGTGGTCACTGGTGGTGCTTGCGAAGGTTCAGGTGCAGGACTGGATGCATCCGGGCCTGCGCCTTCGACAGGGAATTGGTCAGCACGTAACACAGGTGAAGAGGGGGCAGTGGTGTGACCCGCAGACACAGATTGTGGACCCAGGCATTCGGCACACCTATAAGGGTGCTTTGATGCCATGTGGCGGATCATGCTGGTGGTGGTGAGGTTGCTAGTGTTCACGTCCCTGCTCATTTTTGTATGGCACAGGTTGCAAATTACAATTCTTTTGTCGTTAGCACTTTCCTCAAAAAAGCGCCAAACTGTGGAAGGGAGACTTCCGCAAGGGTGTGCTCCAGGGAACAGTTTCGGGACTGTTTGGTGTGGCCCACCTTCTCCCTTTTGCTACCCTACTGCCTCTTCCAGCCAGTTGCGGTGCTGCGGATCCCTCCCTCTCTGTACAGCTGTCCTCGCTTGGTTTTCCACCTTCCCATGTTGGGTCAGTGACTTCATCGTCCATCACCTCCTCTTCCACTTTCTTACTCTGCTCATCCTCCTGACTTTGTGACCTTACAACAACCTCAGTTATTGACAACTGTGTCTCATCCTCATCTTCAACCTCTTGAGACAGTAATTGTCATTGACTTAATGGCAACTGTGTCTCATCATCATCATCCACCTCGTGAAACACTAATTGCCCTTCCCCACCGTCATTTTCTTGTGACTGTGGATGCTCAAGAGTTTGGGAAGTTAGGGCACAAGATCTCATGTTGTAACAGTCCTACAGGCTCACCTGAGTCAGAGGACCGCTGGCTGGAGGTAGGAGTGGAGCCCAGTGGCAAGGACCGCAGGCAGGTAGTAGGTGCAGGAAGTCTGGCAGAGGCGTAGTCAGTAGGCAGGCGGTGGGTCAGGGCAGGCGGCAGTAAGCGTGGTCAGACAATCCGGATGGCAACGGTGGTAGCAGTTCAGTAGGTAGGGACAAGCAGAAGAGTAGTCGGTAGGCAGGCGGTGGGTCAGGGCAGGCGGCAGTAAGCATAGTCAGACAATCCGGATGGCAACGGTGGTAGCAGTTCAGTAGGTAGGGACAAGCAGAAGAGTAGTCGGTAGGCAATTCCTGGTCAGCAGTGGACTTCCAGTTGTAGTAAGAGCAGCAGATGAGGAGAAGCTTGATCAAGGCTCAGGAGCTCAATAATCAGCAAGCTAGAGTGCAAGGGGCTGGACTTATATAGGGAAGTACCAGGTGTGGGGAATCAAGGGTGATGAGCAAGGCTTGGCAAGACTGAGGTTACATAATCGTCCGGGGCCTCAACTCTGGCGAGTTCGTCCTTTATTAATTCTGACAGGCCTCGCCGGAATTGGCTTCTCTGTGCCGCTGGGTTCCAGGTGGTGTCCGTGACCCAACGGCGAAACTCGGCGGTGTATTCGGCGACGGAGCGTCTCCCTTGCCGCAGACCATGTAGTCGCGCCTCGGCTGTCGCACAGCGGTTGGGGTCATCAAAGACTTGGCTCATGGCGGTGATAAAGTTGTTTAGGTTGTCCAGGAGCTGACTGTTAGTCTCCACGTATGGTGATGCCCATGCTAATGCTTCATCCGTCAGGAGATTGACCACGAATAGCACCTTCTTTTTCTCAGTGGTGAAGGGGGCCGGGTACATCTGAAAATAGATGCGGCATTGGTTTAGAAACCCCCGATACTGGCGTCTGTCGCCGCTGAATCTTGATGGGAGTGGCATGCGGGTGTCTGCGGGCGCGCCGCGAACGTCCAGGAGTTGCCTCTGTAGTTCAATAATCTCCCTCTGTTGGCTTTGGACTACGCCTTGGAGCTGGGCAAATTTCTCCTGATATGTAGTACCAAATTCTTGAAGTTCGGAGACCTGCTTACGCAGAGTGGCCATTGCGGACTCCATAGTGTGGCTGATTATTCTGTAACAGTCCTACAGGCTCACCTGAGTCAGAGGACCGCTGGCTGGAGGTAGGAGTGGAGCCCAGTGGCAAGGACCGCAGGCAGGTAGTAGGTGCAGGAAGTCTGGCAGAGGCGTAGTCGGTAGGCAGGCGGTGGGTCAGGGCAGGCGGCAGTAAGCGTGGTCAGATAATCCGGATGGCAACGGTGGTAGCAGTTCAGTAGGTAGGGACAAGCAGAAGAGTAGTCGGTAGGCAGGCGGTGGGTCAGGGCAGGCGGCGGGTCAGGGCAGGCGGCAGTAAGCGTGGTCAGACAATCCGGATGGCAACGGTGGTAGCAGTTCAGTAGGTAGGGACAAGCAGAAGAGTAGTCGGTAGGCAATTCCTGGTCAGCAGTGGACTTCCAGTTGTAGTAAGAGCAGCAGATGAGGAGAAGCTTGATCAAGGCTCAGGAGCTCAATAATCAGCAAGCTAGAGTGCAAGGGGCTGGACTTATATAGGGAAGTACCAGGTGTGGGGAATCAAGGGTGATGAGCAAGGCTTGGCAAGACTGAGGTTACATAACAGGTTTCAGGGAGTAATGTCCAGAGAGGACGGTAGCCTAGTAAGCAGGGCTACCGCCTGGGATGTGGCTGGTCACGGGTTCGAATCCCGACACATGTCCCTCTTCAAGCGGGGATGTTAAGAGGCCCAAATGAAGGAATAACGCCGAAAAGAGCTCCTCGGAATATCCGAGTGTGGGATCACTTGTTTGGCAAGACTCTCCATGGTAGAAGGAAGGAGGATCAGGGTGAGGATTGTGTTGACCAGACTCTTGGCTACTGAGACTTGACTTAGTGGAAGACAGGGTGGTGCTTAACTGACTGGAAGCATTATCTGCTGCAATTCAAATGACTGAAACAATAGAGAGCACAATAAAGAACGGCGGCACTACTACAACATGCACAAACGACCCCAATAGACGGTAAGACTCCGACTAAATAAGCTTCCAAGCAACCTCTTCTGTGGTGCACAGCATGCCATACTAACTTGTCCACACTGTGGTCAAACAATCTAAATGTTTGGATTGGCTACAGTGTAACAAGCCAGTGGGACATGCTCTTTTTGTCCCCGTAACTCACAAAGTAAGATTTTACATCTGGGAGGTGTTATATACAAGGTGAGGGATTTCATTACTTGTCGTACACCTTTCGTAGTGTACGCCATAGTCTGTGAATGTCAAAAGTTCTATATTGGGAAAACCATCAGACCACTATTT
Organism: Bufo bufo; assembly: GCF_905171765.1. NCBI lineage: Eukaryota > Metazoa > Chordata > Amphibia > Anura > Bufonidae > Bufo > Bufo bufo. The sequence goes on along the minus strand of NC_053390.1, from coordinate 275,308,035 downwards.
GAGCGGGTACGTGTGCACGTCGGCTCGGTTAGAACCGGTCGAGGTCCTCCCCGCCTTGTGGAACATGTCTGTGCCGTACATGGTGGGGATCCGCGGTGCCTCTCCTTTGCAAGCATAGAGGCGGTGGGACACATCCCTAGGGGTGGTGATCGCCACTGCCTCTTGTTGCAGCGGGAGGCACGGTGGATCATAAAAACCAATGCTATTGGCCCACACGGTTTGAATGATAAAAATGACATAGCAGTATTCTTGTAGTTCGCCTGCTGGGGCACCCGTTAGTCTACTCTGTCTTTCAACTCCCACTATTTGTGTGTGCTCGCTTTCTTATTAGTTTATTTATTTGTTATTATTTTTTGGCTACAGTCAGTGCCTGCTTGTATTGATACGCTCTTGTACATTTGTGTCCTTTTCTTAATGTGGTCTTACGGTACTTTGTTTCAGTTTATATATGGAGCGTCTTGCCGTCACTATGGAAATGGTTGAGGTGACGCCTATTTGTAGCACGTTTGGTGCGCAGAGACGTCATAGCGGTCCGACGCGGAGCTAGTTCAGCGCGAAACGGCTGTCACCGCTGATCCTCAGTGAAGGGCTCGTTCCGCTCCCCTGCCTGTTTGTTGTTTCCACATATGAAGGAATAAAGCCTGCGAACCTGATTAGCAACTTGGTGAGTGCTGCATTTTTCTTTCTCTCATCACTGCGCAATCCAAATGACCACCTGGTCGCACTGGTCTGACTTTGAGAGCGCTGTTCTGCGCCGCCCTGAAAACTGGGACATGAAGCGTGGATGATCGTTTTTCTTGTGCTCTGGCAGCAAGCACAGTTTCAATGAGCCCAGTGCGTGCACCATCAGCATCACGGCCACGTCCCTGTCCCTTACTGCTCGCCTTCTTCATATTAAATGTTATATATGCTTGAAAGTATATCACACGTACAGTAGCATAGGATTTGTAAGTGTACACGCAAATAAATTAAAAAAGGTATTTGGAATGTCGAAACGTCATACAGGAGAAATACCGCAGATAATGTCGCTGATGTCAGCAGCGGCTAATATAAAATTACAGGGAATGTCACAGGTATTTTGGATGTGGAAACGTTACACAGGAGAAATACCGCAGATAATGTCGCTGATGTCACCAGTGGTTAATAAAAAATTACAGGAAATGTCGCAGGTATTTTGGATGTGGAAATGTTACACAGGAGAAATACTGCAGATAATGTTGCTGATGTCACCAGCGGCTAATATAAAATTACAGGAAATGTCGCAGGTATTTTGGATGTGGAAATGTTACACAGGAGAAATACTGCAAATAATGTTGCTGATGTCACCAGCGGCTAATATAAAATTACAGGGAATTTCACAGGTATATGGGATGTGGAGACGTTTGATTCCAGAGGAAGCAAAACAGGCTGGTTTTGAGAGCTCCATTTATATCATCAGGAATATAACGCGAGTTTGCACGTTGCGTGTTTGATTTAAGTGTCTGTTTGTATAAGTGTGCGACTTTAGATTAAGTGACTTCACTACTACTGCACTATATTGTATTTTTCTCTTTCTTGCATAATCCCCAAATAGTATGTGTTCCATAATTGACAGCGCCATCCAGTGCACATCTTGTCTGATGTATGCAGTCCTGGAACACCTGTTTCAGGTTGCATATATTTGTTCAAAATGTGAGCAAATTACCCGTTTGGAATCACAAATTGAGTATCTAAATGGGCGAGTTTCAACACTGAGAGGCGCTGACAATTTGGAATAGAGTTCGCTGTTTACTGAGCAAGCACTCTATGGGGTAGATGAAGGGGAGGGTGAAAGCGAGGAGGCTGAGGAAAGTGAGATAGTTAGCTGGGTAACAGTTAGAAAGCAGGGTAGAGGGAAGAGTGCCAGGGAGGCTAACCCTGATCTGTCACACCCCAACATGTTTGTAAAACTAAAGAAAGAGTGATGAATGAAGGCCCAAAGGTACCCAAAACTGCTCCGCCCAGGATTCCATTTATCATTGATTATAGTGTCAACAGTCCACAGGACTCATCTATTGTCAGGAAACATTGGCAAGTTCTGACCAGTGGTTTTGACAACATAGATGAGTTTATTTCTCCTCCACTTTGCTCCTTTCGTAGGAGTCTAAATTTAGGTGACAAATTAGTTAAGTCAGATGTGGGGTCCTCTAGAGTAAGTTGCAGCACGTATTGTGGCTCTACTTGGAAGGGCTGTTATCCGTGCTACAATTGTGTTAATTGCCCCTACATGATATGGGGAGAATCCTTTCTAAATCCTGCCTCTGGTAAAACAATTAGAATTCAACAGTACTTGACGTGCGATTCTGCGTTTGTAATATATTTGCTATCATGTCCGTGTAATCTGTGGTACGTCAAAACACGCCTAAACCAGCACAGGTACACAATTAGGAAACAGAAGTTGGACTTACCCATGTCCAAACATTTTAAAGATGCAGGACACACTGAGCGTGATTTAAAGTTTAGAGTATTAGAACAAGTACCTTTGTCCAGAAGGGGTGGAGATAGGATTATGCGTTTAAAAAGAAGAGAGCTATATTGGATTTTTGAGTTACAGACTCTCAAACCCAGAGACCTTAATGTTGAATTTATGGTAACGTGAACATCTTCCCCTTTTCCCCCTTCCCTTCTCCCCCCCCCCCACCTTCTGTGGAATCCTTTCCTCAATTCTCTTGTATATGGTTTTTTACATGATCTATTTTAACAGTTTTTTCTGTTTATATACAGATGGATATACCAATGTTGGCATCAATGGATTGCCTTCTTGGAAGCTACAAGACAGCAGGACCGGACAGGCTGATATGGATAATAACTTTTAGTTTTTTGCGCCTTATGCAAGTAATTGTAATAGGACATGGGATGCCACAATCAGGAATAGACCACATATATATTTTTTGGGAAACTGGGGTCGTAGACACAACATGTACTGCCCTTTTTATGGGGGTGATGGGGTTGTGTTTATTGAACCCATAATTTATTATATAGCCTTGTGAGTATGGATGGTATTGATATAGTGGTCCAGGAGAGGGATGGAGATGCATGGTCACGTAATAGTAACACTGACATCCCCTTGACCCAATAGGGTACATTGTCCCCAGCCAGGTGACCCCTGGGGGGTGACTTTGTGCCCCCTGGATAAGTATGTGGCCGTGAATGGTTGGTGAGTGTGCCATGACTTAAATATACATGGTGAATATATCACCTGTAATTGATGAATAATTGATATATAAGGGTTATGAGGGCGATGATAGAGGGTGATGATGGCTAGATGCTATTAGCCCGATTTATATTCTAGCCTGTTTTCCTTTTTAAAGCGAACACTGTTGAATGAATTGCTCTGTTTTGAATGGCGGTCATGTGCCAGGATCATGTGATCGGAATAATGTATCCACCTCCTTATGGGCTTGAGCGTGCTCAGTTTATATCTACTACTGGGTCGCCATCTTGGTTGTGGTTTCGGATGTCCTTTATGTGATATGTTAATCTCGTGGGATGAGAAGTACTCCACGCCTGCGCAGTATGGTTTCTTTGACGCCGATCAGGTCCTGCCGTTTCGAGCTACATGTGAAAATTTTTGATAATGAGCTATTTGTTTTTAATATGCACAATTATGTACACCTGTGATTGGATGTTTGTCAATGAAGGATATTGTACGATATGGATTGTAACACATATATTTATTTATATAATATCAGCACATTGCACTTTATATATGATTGTTTGGATATGTTTCATAAAAAAAAACTATGTATACTTTGTTAAATCACTTTGGAATTATGTATTTTAAAATTGTTTTTAAGTATATTGACACTTAATCATGTAATCAGTATTTATGTATGTATGCTATATAAGCACCTGATTTTGCACTTTGTAATATGGCTTGACCAGTGCTCCATGGAGTAAGCTGAAACATTGCTATCACATGGGTTAATAAATTACCCACTGCTTGACATGGATACCAGTGTGCTGCCTTTACTTTCTTTTTTTAGCTGGGTAACAGTTAGAAAGCGGGGTAGAGGGAAGAGTGCCAGGGAGACTAGCCCTGATCTGTCACACCCCAACAAGTTTGCACGGTTGGCAGATGAGGGGGATGTCGGTTCAGGGACAGCACTGCTGCAGCCGGACACTTCCTCTGCCAGTCAGGGGAATGTCAGCTCCAGTAAGCAGAGGACCAGGAGAGCAGGACAGGCCAGACAGGTGCTGGTAGTGGGATACTCTATTATTAGGGGTACGGAAAGGGCAATCTGTCACAAATACCGTGATCGCCGAACAGTGTGTTGTTGTCCTGGCGCTAGAGTTCGACACATCGCTAATCGGGTTGACAGATTACTGGGAGGGGCTGGAGAAGATCCAGCCGTCATAGTCCATATCGGAACCAATGACAAAGTTAGAGGAAGGTGGAGAGTCCTTAAAAATGATTTTAGGGATTTATGTCAAAAGCTTAGGGCTAGGAGCACAAAGGTAGTGTTTTCGGAAATACTGCCTGTACCACAAGCAAAGTCCTCAAAAATAAAGATACCGCCACAAAATGGGATATTTTTAAAAGTATCCTGAAATCTATTTGTGAGAGGTACATACCTTATAGGAATAAAGGATTAAGGAACAAGAAGAAGCCAATGTGGTTAAACAGAACTGTTGACAAAAATAAAGCATTTAAATCACTAAAACAGGAGGGTAGCGAGGAAGCTCTGAAAAACTATAAGGACAAAAATAGAATATGTAAAAACTAATTAATTGCCAAAGAGAGCAAAACTAACCCTAAAATGTTTTTCAATTACAGTATATAAATAATAAAAAGTATAAATCTGAAGGTGTCGGCCCCCTACAGAGCAATGAGGGGGAAGTTGCAGAGAGCGACAAGGAGAAAGCAAAGCTATTAAATATTTTTTTCTCCACTGTATTCACTGAGGAAAATAAACTGTAAGATGAAATGCAGAATGTAGAAGTAAATTCCCTATTAAAAGTGACCTGTTTGACCCAGGAAGAAGTACAACAGCGACTTAAAAAGATTAAAATAGACAAATTGCCAGGACCAGATGGCATACACCCCCATATCCTAAGAGAATTAAGTAATGTCATAGCCAGACCCTTATTTCTGATATTTACAGACTCTATACTGACAGGGAGTGTTCCACAGGATTGGCACATAGCAAATGTGGTGCCAATATTCAAAAACGGTGCAAAAACAGACCCCGGAAATTATAGGCCGGTAAGTTTAACATCTGTTGTGGGTAAACTGTTTGAAGGTTATCTAAGAGATGCTATCTTGGAGGATCTCAATAAAAACAATCAAATAACATCATATCAGCATGGCTTCATGAGGGATCGGTCATGTCAAACTAATTCAATCAGTTTATATGAGGAGGTAAGTTCTAGACTTGACAGTGGTGAATCAATGGATGTCGTATATCTGGACTTCTCCAAAGCATTTGATACTGTACCACATAAAAGGTTAGTATATAAAATGAGAATGCTCAGACTGGGAGAAAACATCTGTATGTGGGTAAGTAATTGGCTAAATGATAGAAAACAGAGGGTGGTTATTAATGGTACACACTCAGATTGGGTCACTGTCACTAGTGGAGTACCTCATGGGTCAATATTGGGCCTTATTCTCTTCAATATATTTATTAATGATCTTGTAGAAGGCTTGCACAGTAAAATATCAATTTTTGCAGATGACACTAAACTGTGTAAAGTAATTTACACTGAAGAGGACAATATACGGCTACAGATGGATATGAATAGATTAGAGGCTTGGGCAGAGAAGTGGCAGATGAGGTTTAACACTGACAAATGTAAGGTTATGCACATGGGAAGGAATAATGCAAATCACCCGTACATACTAAATGGTAAAACACTTGGTAACACTGACATGGAAAAGGACCTAGGAATTTTAATAAACAGCAAACTAAGCAGTAAAAAGTGTCAGGCAGCTGCTGCCAAGGCCAATAAGATAATAGGTTGCATAAAAAGGGGCATAGATGCCTGTGATGAGAACATAGTCCTACCACTTTACTGTGTACAGTTCTGGGCTCCTGTGAACGGGGCAGATATAGCAGGGTTCAGAGGAGGGCAACTAATGTAATTAATAGAATGTGGCAACTACAATACCCTGAAGGATTATCAACATTAGGGTTATTAACTTTAGAAAAAAGACAGTACAGTACAGAGATCTCTCCCATCATCTATTTATCCCAGGACTGTGACTGTGATGAGGGGACATCCTCTGCGTCTGGAGGAAAGAAGGTTTGTACACAAACATAGAAAAGTATTCTTTACGGTAAGAGCAGTGAGACTATGGAACTCTCTGCCTGAGGAGGTGGTGATGGTGAGTACAATAAAAGAATTCAAGAGGGGCTTGGATGTATTTCTGGAGTGTAATAATATTACAAGCCATAGCTAATAGAGAGGGGTCGTTGATCCAGGGAGTTATTCTGATTGCCTGATTGGAGTCGGGAAGGAATTTCCCCTCCCCTTTTTTTTGCCTTCCTCTGGAACAACTTGCAGTATATACACTCACCTAAAGAATTATTAGGAACACCTGTTCTATTTCTCATTAATGCAATTATCTAGTCAACCAATCACATGGCAGTAGCTTCAATGCATTTAGGGGTGTGGTCCTGGTCAAGACAATCTCCTGAACTCCAAACTGAATGTCAGAATGGGAAAGAAAGGTGATTTAAGCAATTTTGAGCGTGGCATGTTTGTTGGTGCCAGACGGGCCGGTCTGAGTATTTCACAATCTGCTCAGTTACTGGGATTTTCACGCACAACCATTTCTAGGGTTTACAAAGAATGGTGTGAAAAGGGAAAAACATCCAGTATGCGGCAGTCCTGTGGGCAAAAATGCCTTGTGGATGCTAGAGGTCAGAGGAGAATGGGACGACTGATTTAAGCTGATAGAAGAGCAACGTTGACTGAAATAACCACTCGTTACAACCAAGGTATGCAGCAAAGCATTTGTGAAGCCACAACACGCACAACCTTGAGGCGGATGGGCTACAACAGAAGACCCCACCGGGTACCACTCATCTCCACTACAAATAGGAAAAAAAGGCTACAATTTGCACGAGCTCACCAAAATTGGACTGTTGAAGACTGGAAAAATGTTGCCTGGTCTGATGAGTCTCGATTTCTGTTGAGACATTCAAATGGTAGAGTCCGAATTTGGCGTAAACAGAATGAGAACATGTATCCCTCCTCTGATGGCTACTTCCAGTAGGATAATGCACCATGTCACAAAGCTCGAATCATTTCAAATTGGTTTCTTGAACATGACAATGAGTTCACTGTACTAAAATGGCCCCCACAGTCACCAGATCTCAACCCAATAGAGCATCTTTGGGATGTGGTGGAACGGGAGCTTCGTGCCATGGATGTGCATCCCTCAAATCACCATCAACTGCAAGATGCTATCCTATCAATGTGGGCCAACATTTCTAAAGAATGCTATCAGCACCTTGTTGAATCAATGCCATGTAGAATTAAGGCAGTTCTGAAGGCAAAAGGGGGTCCAACACCATATTAGTATGGTGTTCCTAATAATTCTTTAGGTGAGTGTATATATATCGCTACTGCCACACACAACAATAGTCCTTAAAAGGACTTTTGGGTCTCTGACCAGTTTTTCAACTTAAAAAGACAAAATTTTACTCCCTACACTATCTTTCCCTTCTGCAGCACACCTTTCCCGGACTAACACTGAGCCGAACACGTGTCATCAGGTGCTATATAGCACCCGATGATGCTTTTCGGCCAGCCAATCACTGTAATGCCAGTAACCAACATGGCTGCTGCATTACAGTGAATGGCAGTACTTACCTGAAGGTTTATTGGCTGCGTAGCAGCCAACAAATGTGCGCGGAGGAGACTCAAGCATTGCGCTCGAGCATATGCTGTATTCGGCCGAATACCGCCTTGTGCCGAGCATCGAGATGCTCGAGCCGAACTGGTGTTCGGCCGAGCATGCTCGACTAACACAAATTTTTACCACACAGTGAATGACGTAAAAACAAAACCCTTAAAATAATGGTTAAAATTATCTGTGAAAACCCCAGACGACGGGTGGAAAATATTTTATTAAGTATATATAAGGGTAAAATCAATATAAAATCTATGAAAAATCTATAAAAAAAATAAATGAATGAAAAATCTATAAAAAATCTATAAGATACCGATCCAAAAAATGCAAGTAGGATGACAGAGTGGATAAAAAAGTAGAGAGAAAAAAATATGGAACAGAGATGGATATTAATATATATGAGAATTAATACATGAACATATATGAAAAGATACATATACTGTAGATATAGTCATATGGTTACATCAATGTATATGTCCTTCTAAATAACCATTCAGAGGGTATTGTCCCAGGCGGTTGTCCAAAATAGTTCATCAATGTTCATAAATACATAAGTCCATATAAATAGTGGTTAAATGGTTAAAAGATTTGGCAATGGTTAAAAGGTCAAAAGGTCAAGGGATGTTAGGTGTCCTCATGGAGTTATTTCCTACTAAAGTGCAATTTTGTTAGATACAATGAATGGTATATATAGTGTGGTTAATATAACTTGCTATTACTTCCAAGTATCGCTCACTTGCCCCTCACTGTTATTCAGGGTTAGTAGGTTTAGTGAACACTGCTACTCAGTGTTGTCCCACATGTGCAGCTGGGTATACGGAAGTTTTTTACCTCTTTCTTGGAGAATCAAAAGTAATTTGTGTGTAGCTGGGAACAGTGGCGTCTCTAGCTTTCAAATTTTGGGGGGGCACACTGGGGGCCAGGACAAAAGTAGGGGGGCAGCTATAACAATGATACATTTACACAAGTATGCTTAGAAATGCTGCAATACTTTACCCAATACCTAAAACCGCAACAGGGAAGAAAAGTCCAGCTGTCTGTGGATGACACTTTTATAGAGAGGGGGATCTGTGGATGACACTGTTATGGGGGGGATCTGTGGATGCCACATACCGTATATAGCATCTTATGCTATATGTGTCATCCACAGATCCACCCCATGACAGTGTCATCCCCATTTCCCCCTCCATAACAGCGTCATCCACAGATCTCCCTCCCTATAACAGTGTCATCCACAGATCTCCCACCCCGCCTCTCGCAGGAGTGTACATATATAAAATAAACATATTTCACATGAACACTTACAGTTACTTGGCTTGGCCCTTGGGGATCTCGGACGCCACTTCAACACTTTGGCCGGGGGCTCGGCGGAGCTGATGTTGTGTTTTATCCTAATGAGAAAGATTTCATAATAAGGATTTGGAGAAGGGGCAGAGGGATAGCAGAGCAGGGAGAGACTGGTGCTGCTACTAGGGGGTCATACCATGGGGGAGTAATAAAACCCACCATAATGCCCCCCAGTAGAAATAATTCTCCTTATAATGTGCAAAACATACCCCCTTATGCCCCCAGTTGAGCTAATGTCCCCCATAATGTGCCAGTATAAAAAAAACTATATTGTGCCCCAGTAAATGCCTCCATAGTGCTCCTCTCCCACCTTCCTGCTAGTGCCCCCCATAATGTACCAGTATAAAATGCCCCATATATCGTGCCCCAGTAGATGCCCTCAGTGTCCCCCATAATTTGCAAGTATAAAATACCCCTTTCTTAGTGCCCCCCGTAGATGACTCCATAGTACTCCTGTCTCCCCTTCTCCATAGTACCCACCATAATGTGTCCCAGTATAAAATGATACTGTACAGAGCCCCCCATATAAAACACCCCTTCTTTGTGGCCTCAGTAGATGCCGCTATAGTGCCTACCAATAATGTGCCAGTAATAAGTGCCCTCAATAACGTGCCACTGCCAGTAACAAGAGCCCCCCAATGTGCCAGTAATAAGCCCCCATCACGTGCCAGTAACAAGAGCCCCCATCACGTGCCAGTAATAAGCCCCCATCACATGCCAGTAATAAGCTTCCCATCACGTGCCAGTAATAAGCCCCCCAATGTGCCAGTAATAAGCCCCCATTACGTGCTAGTAATAAGCCCCCCCATTACGTGCCAGTATTAAGCCCCCCCATCATGTGCCAGTATTAAGCCCCCCCATGTTCCAGTATTAAGCCCCCCCATCATGTGCCAGTATTAAGCCCCCCATCGTGCCAGTATTAAGCCCCCCATCATGTGCCAGTATTAAGCCCCCCCATCATGTGCCAGTATTAAGTCCCCCCCATCATGTGCCAGTATTAAGTCCCCCCCATCATGTGCCAGTGTTAAGTCCCCCCCATCATCATGTGCCAGTATTAAGTCCCCCCCATCATCATGTGCCAGTATTAAGTCCCCCCATCATGTGCCAGTATTAAGTCCCTATCATCATGTGCCAGTATTAAGTCCCCCCCATCATCATGTGCCAGTATTAAGTCCCCCCCATCATGTGCCAGTATTAAGTCCCCCCCATTGTAATAAGCCCCCATAATGTGCCAGTAACACTATTGTAAAAAAACTAACAAAAAAACCCCACTTATACTTACCTCAGTGTCAGCGATGCGATGCAGACTCTTTCTGTGTCCCGCGCTGTAAGGCTCAGGCTGCGCGATGACGTCATCGCGCCGCCTGCGCCGGCCTCTGATAGGCTGCCGGCCTAGTGCCTGCAGCCTATCAGAGGAAGGGGAAGGGACACGCCTCTCCCTCCCCCAGTGGCGTAGCGTGGGTTGCCAGCACCCGGGGCAAGCCAAAAATTGCGCCCCCCCCCCTACCCCAGGCACGCCCCTTTTAACAGATACTGTAGTAGATCACCTGCAGTCCTATGTAACACCACAGATAACACAGTGATAACTCTGAGTACAGATAATGTAGTAGATGGGTGTAAGCCCCCAGAATTCAGAACACACACAGTGTGACGTGTGACCTGAAGTCTGGGGCCGAATGCAGCAGGGTGGGCCATATTCTCAATCTCCTCCCCCAACCCTACTGTGAAACAGATATGTGCATGGACATTATTATTACAGTATAATACCGCCCCATACCTGTTACATCCAGTGACGTCTCCTGTGATGTAGACTCTCCTCGACGTCTTCATTCAGAGATAAGACCGCCATGATACTTTCTTTCAGCCGCTTCTCGTCTCTGCAGAGTTTCACAGAATTTTTTTTAGGTTCCTCACTTTACTCTCATCCTCTCCTTCCTGGTGTCTCAACACTGTCATCCTGCTGCCCCCCAATACTGTGCTAGAGCCAGACAGATAGTCCCCCATTCCTCATAATATTATTTCCCCTGTATATTATAATGTCCCCCTCTTTGTTAATATTACAATAGCCCCCTCTTTGTTATTAATATAATGGCCCCCCTTTGTTATTAATATAATGTCCCCCTCTTCGTTATTAATATAATGTCCCCCTCTTTATTATTAATATAATGGCCCCCTCTTTGTTATTAAAGAGGGGGCCATTACATTAATAATAAAGAGGGGTCATTACATTAATAATAAAGAGGGGGACATTATATTAATAATAAAGAGGGGGTCATTACATTAATAATAAAGAGGGGGTCATTACATTAATAATAAAGAGGGGGCCATTACATTAATAATAAAGAGGGGGCCATTATATTAATAATAAAGAGGGGGTCATTACATTAATAATAAAGAGGGGGCCATTATATTAATAATAAAGAGGGGGTCATTACATTAATAATAAAGAGGGGGTCATTACATTAATAATAAAGAGGGGGCCAATACATTAATAATAAAGAGGGGGTCATTACATTAATAATAAAGAGGGGGTCATTACATTAATAATAAAGAGGGGGCCATTATATTAATAACAAAGAGGGGGACATTACATTAATACTAATGTATTGGCCCCCTATTTATTATTAATATAATGTCCCCCTCTTTGTTATTAATATAATGGCCGCCTCTCCCCTCCTCTCACCTAATTGCACAGGGTGGGACTCTGCACTCAGGGACAGTCACTGACTCAGACTGTCACTCCCTCTGGGTCGCTTGAATTACTGCCTGGCCTGGAGTCTGGACTTCAGTTCTGTATCTGCATCTTCATTCATGCTCCAGCTACTGGCTCTGCACTCACTGCCTTTCCTGCCTGGAAGGTGGGCGGAGCCTATCGGGAACTGCCGTGCATGCCCCGCCCCCTCTCCCCTCCTCACTCTGCTCTGCAGCCGGACGCTGTGTGAAGACGCTGGCGGCTCACTTCACTTAGAGGGGGGGGCATTTTAGTTGGGGGGGCACAGCATGATGTAGGGGGGGCCGTGGCCCCCTCTGGCCCCCCCCTGGCGACGCCACTGGCTGGGAACACGGTAATCTCTTACCTCTCTCCTGGAGAAACGAGGGTTACTGGAGATGCTCTGTGCTGTTCAAGTTGGGCGTCTCACGTGATCCTGTGGTTCAAAGTTCAAGAGATGTCACGTGTACTGGCACTGCGTTCGTGATCTTGCGCTCGTGCTCCTGCCGTCAGTAAGGCATCGGGAGGGACGTTTCACTGCGGTGTCTGTATACAGATTGGGTGATCGAATTTTGCTGGGATTGTTTCTGGAATTCTGTTTTTTGCCAAAATCTGTACTGGATCAGCTGTTCCTAAGTTGATATCTCTCTTTCCTTTAGTTATCTTACAGATTTGGTTTATAGGATATATACATCTTGTGTTTTTACAGCTTCTCCCCAAAACCCCCCCCCCCCCCAAAAAAAAAAACGCTATTGTGGTTTTGGTGCGGTTTTGATGCGTTCTTTCAAAATACTGCGATTTCTGTGTCTAGAGGTGTAATTTACATCATTTGTGCTTAATTCTTGTAGGAGAGTCCCCGGGATTATAATGTACGGACGATACGTGCCACCAGAGGTCCTGGCCTCGGTGGAGTAAGAACCGGATCATTTCGGTTACAGCGGCGAATGCTGCTGGCGCAGCATGTCCAGGCCGGTTCTTACTGGGAACAGGTAAAGAGCAGGGTGGGTGCCTGTTCCCCATGGCCAGCCCAGGTTTTTTGTGGAGCTGGGCCTTTGAAGAACCCAGCCTGCTGAAGGTGGGGTGTGTCTTGCTGTGCTGGAGATTTTGACAGACAGAGTCGATGCTGGTCAAGGAGAGACTGGGCGCAGCACAAACTGAAGGATAGCCCTGGGACCTGTGGTGCTACTAGCCGAAGGGGCTCTGGCATGAGAGAGACAAAGGCAGGTAGCCTAGAAAGCCTGCAGGACCGGTGTGGTCTGTCCAGAAACAAGGTGACTCAAACCTGCTGTTTATTTTGCTATGGAAGGACTTTTGTTCTATGCACTATGTGGATACACACCTGTGTGGTATGCACATTGCCTGTTATGCCTTTGGTGTGAATAAAGTCACGGTGTATCACAAAGACTGTCTGTGATTGCCTCAATACTGCCGCCGCTACTGTAGCGTAACACGAGCACATCCCCACATTCTGTACAGTGGGCTCCTATTTAAGGTTTTCTTTGTAGTCTCTTTTGTAATTATACAATTTTTTCATTGTATATCCTACATGATATATAAACATGCATACACAGGAATACAAATAGGATTAAAAGAATATAAAATATAAAACATATAAAGAATATGAATGTCAAAAATAATGGAGAGACGAGTGTATACGGATCGTGGGAGAGGAACTAGTAGATGGTTCAGGGCTTGTATTGTGTCAGAAAGTATTTCAGATAATATTGCTTATAATATGTATTCTAGCTTAGTGGGAGCCTTACCCCAAAGAGAGATCGGAGCGCTGGTAAAACAGACTGGCATCCAATCTCCCGTCAAAGGAGGGCAAGCCACGCTGTATCTGGTTGAAAATGTGATTGGAAACATAGTTAGAAAGCTGGGAGTCCTCCTCCAAGGGTAGATAGGAGCACTGATAGAACAGCCAGGCATCCGTTCTCTCATCAGGGGAAGGCAACCCAGGTCCTCAAAGAAAGCCAAATATTTCTAGTTCTGCATTGAGTCTATTTGGTACCAATGTGTTGAATTCAAAGATTCTCCTTGATTCTAGTCTTGATATTCTTTTTATGTGGTCTCCCCCCTCTCCAGTATCTTCCTACTTGTTCTAGAGCTGAGAAGGTGAGACCTTGGGGATTCTGATTGTGGCATCGTCTAAAATGGTCCGACAAGGTATGTTTCTTATATCCGTTTCTGATGTTTGTTATACTGTATATTTGCCAATTTTTTTTTTCAGGGTTCTCTTGGTTCGGCCTATATATTATTTGCCACATGGGCATTCGATGACATATATGACATTGGTGGAACTGCACGTCAGAAATTCACCAATCTCATGTATGTGGCCATTTTGTGTGGAGGTTATTCCTTCTGTTTTTTTGGGGAGATTTGTTGTTTTACAGTTGTTGCATTGGTCGCAACTGTAAAAGCCCTTGATGTTCAGCAATTTTTGTACTGTTTCTCTCTCCTTCTTACAAGATTTAATTGACGGTGCCACCTTAAGACCTAGATTATGGGCTTTCGTGTACGTAATTTGTGGGGTGGTGGTTATTAAGGGACGGAAAGTTTTATCGTCTAGGATAAAGTGCCAGTGTTGTTTATTAATTTTCTCTACTTTTTTGTATTGTGAGTTGAAGGGCAGGATGATGCCGATGGTATCATCCTCTTTAACTTTTTTTGTCGTGGTCTCTTTGGTTATGAAAAAAGCTTGCCGATCTAGTTCTATCTTGGATAGAGATGTCTCAATTGTATTGAGTGGATATTCTTTGATTAAGAATTGTTCTTTTAATACTTTAGCTTCTTCCTCAAATTGTTTATTGGTAGTACAATTCCGTTTGATATGGCAGAATTTGCCCAAAGGGATATTGACGAGCCATCTCGGAAAATGGTAGCTCGTGTACATGATATATCCATTTTTGGTCGTGGGTTTCTGGTATGTGCTGCATGTTACTCTATCTTGGTCAACTGTAATCCGTAGGTCTAAGAAATCTACTGATGTTCTACTTATATTGGATGTAAATTGTAGGTTATATGAATTTGTGTTGATTTCTTCCAGAAACATGTTAAGTTCGCTCTCTCCTTTTTGCCAAATGAAAATGATATCATCAATATAACGTTTATCTAATCTTAAAATAATGGTGCCATTGCATTTTTTTTCCCAATTTCACCACAGTATTCTTATAGCCTGAAAATATAGAATGGAACTTCACTTATAAATGTTGTTTTTTGTGTTAAAAGAATATTGCAGTACATGTGACAACTGAGAACTGAAATGAACCATATTGTTCTACCAGAAGGTCTTATTGTCCTGTTTATCAGGTCTTAAATGGGTTGTCCTATGATACATTTTCTATAGTTGTCAAACCATCACATAGATCTGAATACTTTTGTAACTGCATGTCATTAAAGCTATTGTATAGCCACTGAGTAATTCAATAAAATGTATCTGCATAGCGCCACCTGCAGTTTGTTTTTTTCTTATTTCTTTGACCTGCTCACTGAGAAGGCCACAAATGCTCAGTTTCATCCTTTAACTGCCTCCTGAGCTGTTATAGGGAAAGCTGAGACACACACCCTTAGCTGCAGCAGAAAAGACACTCCTCTTGAGCTTTCGGCTTGATATACATGTAAATCTAGCAGAGCAATGAATGTGGAGACCTCTGGATCCATGTGAGGTACAGGGCTGGTTCTGTCTTTGTTAGAAAGAGAATGTCATGTACTATATGATGCCTGATTTTCATTTTTTTACATTAGCCATGGGATAACCCCTTTAATTGTCTTCATTGTATATCCACCATATACTTTGCACTCAGGGCAATAACAATGTACTGGAAAGAACACAACGAACTAACAACTTCTAAAATGTAACATTTAAAAAACATAAATTCTGACTATTGTGCACCGTTTATTTAGTGGAGAAAAACTATAAACATTGAGGGGGTCATTTATCAAACAGAAATATGCCTAATATGCCTTTGGTCCTTTGCTCCGCAATCTGTTACTTCTCCCCGCTCTCGCCAGGTCTAAAAAATGTGGCGTAGTGTGGTAAACCTGTCTCATGTACCATTTTCTACACCTGTTTTAGAGTCCATTCA
This sequence comes from Bufo bufo, assembly GCF_905171765.1. Lineage (NCBI taxonomy): Eukaryota > Metazoa > Chordata > Amphibia > Anura > Bufonidae > Bufo > Bufo bufo. Next base: position 275,292,014 of record NC_053390.1, on the reverse strand, counting down.
CACGTCCGGATGTGTTTTGCAGATCCGCAAATTGCTGATGCATGTATATGAGGAATGATACAAACATCCTTCTAGTATTAGGGCTCATGCACATGGCTGTTGCAGGGCCGTGGCCGTATTGCGGGCCGCATAAGGCACTCCCCAATGCACGGAATGACCACTCAACGGCCATTTCCATGAGCCCTAATAATACATTTTGTAAAAGAGGTATATTATCAATTCATATCTAAAAAAAAAATTGAAATATAGAATCAAAAATATGGTTATTAACCCCTTCACGCATTGTCACGTACATGTACGTGGGAGAATGTGGTGCCTTACCGCATTCCCACATGCATGTACGTGATGGGATCGGGCGGGTGCCGCAGCACGGGCCTGGCTGTTACTTATAGCCGGGCCCCTGCTGCATCCGATGATGCTGGCGGATTAACCCTTTCACATGCCACGGTCAGGGCTGACCGCAGCACGTGCAGGGTTTACAGAGGGAGGGGGCTCCCTCTGACTCCATCCGCCCCTGTGCTGCGCTCGCAGGGGCCCAATGGTTGCCATTGCAGCCCCAATGCCTTACACAGGCATCAGAGCCTTCCAGCTACGGAAGCCCAGGAGATCCAGTCTCCTAGGCAACTGTCAGCGTCTTACAGTTCAATTCAGTACAATACATAATGTATTGTACTGAATTGAAATAGCGATCAAACCCTGAAAATGTGAAGTCCCACAGTGGGACAAATATAAAAAAGGGAAAAAAAGTTTTTTTTTTATAATAAAGAAATAAAAGTTTCAAGTAAAAAAAAGCATCCTTTTTCCAAAATAAAGTAAAAAAAAATTGGGAAAAAATAGGGAAAATAAGAAAAGTAGATATATTAGGTATCCCCGCGTCCGTATCGACCGGCTCTATTAAAATATCACATGAAATAACCCTTCAGGTGAACACCATCAAAAAAATAAAATAAAAACTGTGCTAAAAAAACTTTTTTTTGTAAAGTTACATCACTAAAAGTGAAACACCAAGTGATCAAAAAGGCGTATTCCCCCCAGAATAGTACCAATCTAACCGTCACCTCATCCTGCAAAAAATTAGCCCCTACCTAAGACAATTGCCCAAAAGATAAAAACACAATGGCTCTCAGACTATGGAGACACTAAAACATGATTTTTTTTTGTTTCAAACAGGCTTTTATTGTGTTAAATGAAAAAAAAAAAAAAGTATACATATTAGGTATCGCAGCGTCTGTAACAACCTGCTCTATAAAAATACTACATGAAATAACCCCTCAGGTGAACACCTTAAAAATTATAAAATAAAAACGGTGTTAAAAAAGCCATTTTTTGTCACCTTACACCACAATAGGTGTAATAGCAAGCGATCAAAAAGTCATATGCGCCCCAAAATAGTGCCAATCAAAACGTCATCTCATCAAGCAAAAATTATAGCCTACCTAAGACAATTGCCCAAAAAAAAAAACTATGGCTCTCAGACTATAGAGACACTAAAACATGATATTTTTTTTTGTTTCAAAAATGATATTATTGCGTAAAACTTAAATATATATTAATCACTTGCCATCTGGGCCATTTGCCCCCTTCCTGACCAGGCCTAATTTTGCAAAACTGACATATCTCACTTTATGTGGTAATAACTTTGGAACGCCTTTATTTATCCAAGTCATTCAGAGATTGTTTTCTCGTGACACATTGTACTTCATGATAGTCATAAATTTGAGTCAAAATATTTCACCTTTATTTATGAAAAAATCCCAAATTTACCCAAAAATTAGAAAAATTCGCAATTTTCTAAATTTCAATTTCTCTGCTTTTAAAACAGAAAGTGATACCTCATAAAATATTTATTACTTAACATTCCCCATATGTCTACTTTATGTTGGCATCATTTTGGAAATGTCATTTTATTTTTTTAGGACGTTAGAAGGCTTAGAAGTTTAGAAGCAATTCTTCAAATTTTTAAGAAAATTGCCAAAACCCACTTTTTAAGGACCAGTTCAGGTCTGAAGTCACTTTGTGGGGCCTACATAGTGGATACCCCCATAAATGACCCCATTGTAGAAACTACACCCCTCAAGGTATTCAAAACCGATTTTACAAAGTTTGTTAACCCTTTAGGCGTTCCACAAGAATTAAAGGAAAATGGAGATCAAATTTTTAAATTTCACTTTTTTGGCAGATTTTCCATTTTAATCCAATTTTTTCTTTAATACATCGATGGTTAACAGCCAAACAAAACTCAATATTTATTATCCAGATTCTGCGGTTTACAGAAACACCCCACATGTGGTCATAAACTGCTGTATGGGCACACGGCAGGGCGCAGAAGAAAAGGAACTCCACATGGTTTTTAGATGCCATGTCCCATTTGAAGCCCCCTGATGCACCCTTACAGTAGAAACTCCCAAGAAGTGACCCCATTTTGGAAACTAGGTGATAAGGTGCCAGTTTTATTAGTACTATTTTTGGGTACATATGATTTTTTGATCATTCATTATAACACTTTATGGGGCAAGGTGACCAAAAAATTTGTTGTTTTAGCACAGTTTCTATTTATTTATTTTTACAGCGTTCACCTGAGGGGTTCAGTCAAGTGACATTTTTATAGAGCAGATTGTTACGGACGTGGCGATACCTAATATGTATACTTTTTCTCATTTATTAAAGTTTTACACAATAATAGCATTTTTGAAACAAAAAAATTGTTTTAATGTGTCCATGTTCTGAGAGCTATAGTTTTTTTATTTTTTGAGTGATTTTCTTGTGTAGGGGATCATTTTTTGCGGGATGAGGTGACGGTTTTATTGGTACCATTTTGTGGGACATATGCGTTTTTGATCACTTGGTGTTGCAACTTTTGTGATGCAAGGTGACAAAAATTGCTTGTTTTGACACTGTTTTTTTTTTTTTTTTTTACGGTGTTCACCTGAGGGGTTAGCTCACGTGATATTTTTATAGAGCTGGTTTTTACGGACGCGACAATACCTAATATGTTTTATTGGTACTATTTTGTGGGACATACGCATTTTTGATCACTTGGTGTTGCACCTTTTGTGATGTAAGGTGACAAAAATTGCTTGTTTTGACACAGTTTTTTTTTTTTTTTTACGGTGTTCACCCGAGGGGTTACTTCATGTGATATTTTTATAGAGCTGGTTTTTACGGACGCGGCAATTCCAAATATGTCTATTTTATTTTATTTTTTCTATTTTTAACATTTTTTTTTATTCCTTACTTGGGACTTTTTTTTTTTTACATGTGAAACTTTTTTTTTTTTTTTTTTTTCAACCCTTTATTTTTAGTGACATTTTTATAGAGCAGATTGTTACGGATGTGGCGATACCTAATATGTATACTTTTTCTCATTTATTAAAGTTTTACACAATAATAGCATTTTTGAAACAAAAAAATTGTTTTAATGTGTCCATGTACTGAGAGCTATAGTTTTTTTTATTTTTTTAGTGATTTTCTTGTGTAGGGGCTCATTTTTTGCGGGATGAGGTGACGGTTTTATTGGTACCATTTTGTGGGACATACGCGTTTTTGATCACTTGGTGTTGCAACTTTTGTGATGCAAGGTGACAAAAATTGCTTGTTTTGACACTGTTTTTTTTTTTTTTTTTTTTTTTTACGGTGTTCACCTGAGGGGTTAGCTCACGTGATATTTTTATAGAGCTGGTTTTTATGGATGCGGCAATACCTAATATGTATACTTTTTTTTATTTGTTTCACTTTAACACAATAATAGCATTTTTGAAACCAAAAAAAAGATGTTTTAGTGTCTCCATGTTCTAAGAGGTATAGTTTTTTTTATTTTTTGAGAGATTTTCTTATGTAGGGGCTCATTTTTTGCGGGATGAGGTGACGGTTTTATTGGTACCATTTTGTGGGACATACGCATTTTTGATCACTTGGTGTTGCACCTTTTGTGATGTAAGGTGACAAAAATTGCTTGTTTTGACACAGTTTTTTTTTTTTTTTTTTTAGGGTGTTCACCTGAGGGGTTACTTCATGTGATATTTTTATAGAGCTGGTTTTTACGGACGCGGCAATTCCAAATATGTCTATTTTATTTTATTTTTTCTATTTTTAACATTTTTTTTTATTCCTTACTTGTGACTTTTTTTTTTTTACATGTGAAACTTTTTTTTTTTTTTTTTTTTTTCAACCCTTTATTTTTAGTGACATTTTTATAGAGCAGATTGTTACGGATGTGGCGATACCTAATATGTATACTTTTTCTCATTTATTATGTCTATTTTATTTTATTTTTTCTATTTTTAACATTTTTTTTATTCCTTACTTGGGACTTTTTTTTTTTTACATGTGAAACTTTTTTTTTTCAACCCTTTATTTTTATTTTTTTACACTTTTCGTCCCCATAAGGTCATACAAGACCTCTGGGGGACATTTACTTCACTTTTTTTCTTTTTTTTTTCACTGTTGATTTCTCCTGTAACTGGGGCTGACATAATAGCCCCAGTTACAGAAGAAATGCACCCCCCAGAGAGGCTGTACAGCATAATTCTGCGCTGTACAGCCTCAGAGCAGGGCTGATCGAGGTCTGTGAAAGACCTCACACAGCCCCTGCACTCTCCTGCTCTGCATACACAGCGCTCGGTGAGCGCTGTGTATGCAGCGATCCAGAAGGCAGGGACACCTGGGAACTGTCCCTGCCTTCTCTCTGGGTTGCCCTGCTGTCACTGACAGCGGGCAACCCGATCAGCAGCTGCACGATTAGCGTGCAGCTGCACTTTCTGAACGGACGTTTTAAAACGTGCGTTCAGAAATAGAGATCCACCCATAGGACGTTTATATCCTATGGGCGGACGGGAGGTGGTTAAAAAAAAGTATACATATTAGGTATTGCCACGTCGTGATGACCTGCTCTATGAAAATATCACATTAACTAACCCCTCTGGTGAACACTGTCAAAAAAATTTAATAAAAACTGCTAAAAAAATTATTTTTTGTCACCTTACTTCACTAAAAGTGCAACACCAAGTGATTAAAAAGGCATATGCCCCCCAGAATAGTGCCAATCTAACCGTCACCTCATCCCGCAATAAATGAGACCCTACCTAGGACAATCGCCCCAAAAAGAAAAAAAAACTCAGATGACCTAACCCCTCAGATGAACACCGTCCAAAAAATTAAATTAAAAGTGGGTCAAAAAAAGCCATTTTTTGTCACCTTACATCACAAAAAGTGTAATACCAAACGATCAAAAATTCATATGCACCCTAAAATAGTACCAATCAAACCGTAATCTCATACAAAAAAAGGAGCTCAAAAAATCAAAATAAAAATATTGCTTTCAGAATATGGAGACACTAAAAAATTATTTTTTCAAAAATGCTTTATTATTAGAGTTGAGCGGACACCTGGATGTTCGGGTTCGATGGGTTCGGCCGAACTTTGGAAAAAAGTTCGAGTTCGGGACCCGAACTTGACCCTGAACCCGAACCCCATTGATGTCAATGGGGACCCGAATTTTTGAGCACTAAAATGGCTGTAAAAATGTCATGGAAAGGGCTAGAGGGCTGCAAATGTCATCAAAATGTGGTTAAGAGCATGGCAAGTGCTCTGCAAACAAATGTTGATAGGTAAATGACTTTAAATAACATAAAATACGTAAAAAAAAAAAAAAAAGCTTGATCTAGGAGGACGAGGTCCATATGGAGTAGGAGGTTGAGGAGGCAGTGGATGTGGCGGTGTAGGTGGAAGCGGCGGTGGAGGAGGTAGCCTACACTGGTTTTTGGTTTTAAATTTTATTTTTTAAATTAGGGTACACCCCAAAACATTGGGAAATACAGTTGCAAGAAAAAGTATGTGAACCCTTTGGAATGATATGGGTTTCTGCACAAATTGGTCATAAAATGTGATCTGATCTTCATCTAAGTCACAACAATAGACAAGCACAGTCTACTTAAACTAATAACACACAAAGAATTAAATGTTACCATGTTTTTATTGAACACACCATGTAAACATTCACAGTGCAGGTGGATAAAGTATGTGAACCCATAGACTAATGACATCTCCAAAAGCTAATTGGAGTGAGGTGTCAGCCAACTGGAGTCCAATCAATGAGATGAGATTGGAGGTGTTGGTTACAGCTGCACTGCCCTATGAAAAACACACACTAGTTCTGGGTTTGATTTTCACAAGAAGCATTGCCTGATGTGAATGATGCCTCGCACAAAAGAGCTCTCAGAAGACCTACGATTAGGAATTGTTGACTTGCATAAAGCTGGAAAGGGTTATAAAAGTATCTCCAAAAGCCTTGCTGTTCATCAGTCCACGGTAAGACAAATTGTCTATAAATGTAGAAAGTTCAGCACTGCTGCTACTCTCCCTAGGAGTGGCCGTCCTGTAAAGATGACTGCAAGAGCACAGCGCAGACTGCTCAATGAGGTGAAGAAGAATCCTAGAGTGTCAGCTAAAGACTTACAAAAGTCTCTGGCATATGCTAACATCCCTGTTAGCGAATCTACGATACGTAAAACACTAAATAAGAATAGATTTCATAGGAGGATACCACAGAGGAAGCCACTGCTGTCCAAAAAAAACATTGCTGCACGTTTACAGTTTGCATAAGAGCACCTGGATGTTCCACATCAGTACTGGCAAAATATTCTGTGGACAGATGAAACCAAAGTTGAGTGGTTTGGAAGTAACACACAACACTATGTGTGGAGAAAAAGAGGCACAGCACGCCAACATCAAAACCTCATCCCAACTGTGAAGTATGGTGGTGGGGGCATCATGGTTTGGGGCTGCTTTGCTGTGTCAGGGCCTGGACGGATTGCTATCATGGAAGGAAAAATGAATTCCCAAGTTTATCAAGACATTTTGCAGGAGAACTTAAGGCCATTTGTCCACCAGCTGAAGCTCAACAGAAGATGGGTGTTGCAACAGGACAACGACCCAAAGCATAGAAGTAAATCAACAACAAAATGGCTTAAACTGAAGAAAATACGCCTTCTGGAGTGGCCCAGTCAGAGTCCTGACCTCAACCCGATTGAGATGCTGTGGCATGACCTCAAGAAAGCGATTCACACCAGACATCCAAAGAATATTGCTGAACTGAAACAGTTCTGTAAAGAGGAATGGTCAAGAATTACTCCTGACCGTTGTGCACGTCTGATCTGCAACTACAGGAAACGTTTGGTTGAAGTTATTGCTGCCAAAGGAGGTTCAACCAGTTATTAAATCCAAGGGTTCACATACTTTTTCTACCTGCACTGTGAATGTTTACATGGTGTGTTCAATAAAAACATGGTAACATTTAATTCTTTGTGTGTTATTAGTTTAAGCAGACTGTGATTGTCTATTGTTGTGACTTAGATGAAGATCAGATCACATTTTATGACCAATTTGTGCAGAAATCCATATCATTCCAAAGGGTTCACATATTTTTTCTTGCAACTGTATAACCTATGATAATCCCCTGCAGTCGTGCTAAACACACGTTCAGACAATACATTGGCTACAGGGCAGGCCAGCACCTCCAAGGGGTAAAGGGCAAGCTCAGGCCATGTGCCCAATTTGGAGACCCAGAAGTTGCAGGGGCTGACCCCTGTCAGTCAGTTCGTGTAGGAGTGTGCAAACTTACTGCCCCACCATGTCGCACGTCCTTGTGATGTTCACGATCCAATTTGATATCTGCTTTATCAACTTTCGATGTTCTTTTCTGCGCCTACCATGGTGTTCACGGGTGGCGTGGAATCAGGGTTCCACGCCGGAGAAAGAGAGACCACATCCAAGGGAGGATAAATTTTTTCAAATTTAAAATTATAGAGTTGAAATATGGGAGAAATTATTAAAGCATAAAAGTGTGACAACTTTTTAAAGTTTAAGCATTGAATGAAAGGATGTGGTGCGCATTAATTACTGAAGAATTTATTTAATTTTATTCCCTGTCACCTATGCAGTGCAGGGGTTTATTCACGTCTAAAATTGTATAATGTCAACCCAAGAATGTAACAGAAAAATTAGTGAAATTTATTATCCTGTCTACTTGGTAGAGGAGGGGTATATTACACCCAAAAATTTATGAATTTCACCCAAAAATGTAACAGACAATTATTATTATTTTTTTACCTGTCTACTCGGTATAGCAGTGGTACATCACACCCAAAAATCTTTGAATTTCACCAGAAAATGGAACTGACAATTTTTTTTTTTTAACCTGTCTACTAGGTACAGCAGTGGTACTTCACACCCAAAAATTGGTGAATTTCACCAGAAAATGTAACTGACATTTTTTTTTTATCTGTCTACTAGGTATACCAGTGGTAAATCACACCCAAAAATTGGTGAATTCCATCGGAAAATGTAACTGACTATTTATTTTTTTAACCTGTCGACTAGGTATAGCAGTGGTACATCACACCCAAAAATTGTTGAATTTCACCAGAAAATGTCACTGACAATTTTTTTTCTTTTTTACGGTCTACTAGGTATAGGACTGGTACATCACACCCAAAAATTGGTGAATTTCGCCAGAATATGTAACTGACAATTCTTTTATTTTTTTTTACCGGTCTACTCGGTATAGAAGTGGTACTATACAGTCGTGGCCAAAAGTTTTGAGAATTACATAAATATTGGAAATTGGAAAAGTTGCTGCTTAAGTTTTTATAATAACAATTTGCATATACTCCAGAATGTTATAAAGAGTGATCAGATGAATTGCATAGTTCTTCTTTGCCATGAAAATTAACTTAATCCCAAAAAAAACTTTCCACTGCATTTCATTGCTGTCATTAAAGGACCTGCTGAGATCATTTCAGTAATCGTCTTGTTAACTCAGGTGAGAATGTTGACGAGCACAAGGCTGGAGATCCTTATGTCAGGCTGATTGGGTTAAAATGGCAGACTTGACATGTTAAAAGGAGGGTGATGCTTGAAATCATTGTTCTTCCATTGTTAACCATAGTGACCTGCAAAGAAACGCGTGCAGCCATCATTGCGCTGAATAAAAATGGCTTCACAGGCAAGGATATTGTGGCTACTAAGATTGCACCTCAATCAACAATTTATAGGATCATCAAGAACTTCAAGGAAAGAGGTTAAATTCTTGTTAAGAAGGCTTCAGGGCATTCAAGAAAGTCCAGCAAGCGCCAGGATCGTCTCCTAAAGAGGATTCAGCTGCGGGATCGGAGTGCCACCAGTGCAGAGCTTGCTCAGGAATGGCAGCAGGCAGGTGTGAGCGCATCTGCACACACAGTGAGGCGAAGACTTTTGGAAGATGGCCTGGTGTCAAGAAGGGCAGCAAAGAAGCCACTTCTCTCCAAAAAAAACATCAGGGACAGATTGATCTTCTGCAGAAAGTATGGTGAATGGACTGCTGAAGACTGGGGCAAAGTCATATTCTCCGATGAAGCCTCTTTCCGATTGTTTGGGGCATCTGGAAAAAGGCTTGTCCAGAGAAGAAAAGGTGAGCGCTACCATCAGTCCTGTGTCATGCCAACAGTAAAGCATCCTGAGACCATTCATGTGTGGGGTTGCTTCTCATCCAAGGGAGTGGGCTCACTCACAATTTTGCCAAAAAACACAGCCATGAATAAAGAATGGTACCAAAACACCCTCCAACAGCAACTTCTTCCAACAATCCAACAAAAGTTTGGTGAAGAACAATGCATTTTCCAGCACGATGGAGCACCGTGCCATAAGGCAAAAGTGATAACTAAGTGGCTCAGGGACCAAAACGTTGACATTTTGGGTCCATGGCCTGGAAACTCCCCAGATCTTAATCCCATTGAGAACTTGTGGTCAATCCTCAAGAGGCGGGTGGACAAACAAAAACCCACTAATTCTGACAAACTCCAAGAAGTGATTATGAAAGAATGGGTTGCTATTAGTCAGGAATTGGCCCAGAAGTTGATTGAGAGCATGCCCAGTCGAATTGCAGAGGTCCTGAAAAAGAAGGGCCAACACTGCAAATACTGACTCTTTGCATAAATGTCATGTAATTGTCGATAAAAGCCTTTGAAATGTATGAAGTGCGTGTAATTATATTTCACTACATCACAGAAACAACTGAAACAAAGATCTAAAAGCAGTTTAGCAGCAAACTTTGTGAAAACTAATATTTGTGTCATTCTCAAAACTTTTGGTCAAGACTGTACATCCAAAAATTGGTGAATTTCACCCAAAAATGTAAATGCCATTTTTTTTTTTTTACCGGTCTACTAGGTATAGCAGTGGTACATCACACCCAAAAATTGGTGAATTTCACCCGAAAATTTAAATGCTAATTTATTTATTTTTTTAACCTGTCTACTAGGTATCGCAGTAATATTATACACCCAAAAATTTGTGAATTTCACCCGAAAATGTAAATGACAAAGTAGTGAAATAACATAAAATAAAATACTTACAAATAATAAAAAAAAATTGATTTATGAGGTGGAGTTCCATATGGAGTAGGAGTTTGAGAAGGCGGTGGACAAAGCGGTGTAGGTGGAAGCGCCGGTGGAGGAGGACGATGTAGCCAACACAGGTTTTTGGTTTTAATTTAATTTTTTTTAATTAGGGTACACTCTAAAAGAGTGTGAAATATCCAAATTACAAGAAAGAGCAATTGCGCTGCAGAATAACAATGTCTGGTTAGTGCCGGTATACATGTCTATTATTCACAAGGTACGGACAAGTCCTAAGGGATCCATGCCTGGTTCATTTTAATGAACGTGAGCTTGTCCACATTGGCTGTGGACAGGCGGCTGCTCTTGTCTGTGATGACGCCCCCTGCCGTGCTAAACACTTCGTTCATATAATAAACTGGCTACAGGGCAGGCCAGCACCTCCAAGGCGTAAAGGGCAAGCTCAGGCCATGTGCCCAATTTGGAGACCCAGAAGTTGAATGGGGCAGACCCGTCATTCAGTATGTGTAGGCATGTGCACACATACTGCTCCACCATGGTGGTGAAATGCTGCCTCCTGCTAAGACGTTCCATATCAGTTGGTGGTGCTGGTTGTTGTGGCGTGCTGACAAAGCTTTTCCACATTTCGGCCATGCTAACCCTGCCTTCTGAGGTGCTGGCGGTGCCCCAGCTGCGTTGGCGACCTCTTCCTCTGCCTTCGCCTTGTGCTTCCACTGTGCGCCTGCTGTCAGGTGGGAATACCACCAGCAGCGTGTCTACCAGCGTGCGCTTGTACTCGTGCATCTTACGATCACGCTCCAGTGAGGAAATTAAGGACAGTACGTTGTCCTTGTAACGGGGATCCAGAAGCGTGGCCACCCAGTAATCAGCACAAGTTAGAATGTGGGCAACTCGGCGGTCGTTGCGGAGACACTGCAGCATGTAATCGCTCATGTGTGCCAGGCTGCCCAGAGGCAATGAAAAGCTGTCCTCTGTGGAAGGTGTATCGTCTGTGTACTTTGTATCCCCCCAGCCACGCACCAGTGATGGCCATGAGCTGGTCTGGGTGCCACCCTGCTGTGAACAAGGTTCCTCCCCCTCCATCTCCTTCTCCTCATCCTCCACCTCGTCATCCTCCAGAACTGTGCCCTGGCTGGACAATTGTGTACCTGGAGTTTGTAGGTGCAGGAACCCACCCTCGGAGCCACTTGTAAATGACTGGCCGAAAACCCTACGAAATGATCCCTCTTCCTCCTCCTCCTCCTGTGCCACATCCTCTTCCATCATCGCCAGGAGCGCTTTTTTTCAAGGAGGCATAGAAGTGGGATAGTAACGCTGAGAACGGCGTTATCGGCACTGGCCATGTTGGTGGAGTACTCGAAACAGCGCAACAAGGAACACAGGTCTCGCATGGAGGTCCAGTCATTGGTGGTGAAGTGGTGCTGCTCCGCCGAGCGACTCACCCGTGCGTTCTGCAGCTGAAACTCCACTATCGCCTGCGGCTGCTCGCACAGTCTAACCAGCATGTGCAAGGTGAAGTTCCACCTTGTGGGCACGTTGCATATAAGGCGGTAAGCGGGAAGGCCGAAGTTACACTGCAGCGCTGACAGGCGAGCAGCAGCAGGGTGAGAACATTTTCCAGGTGTGGTCCCCCATACTGGAAAGAAGGGACGAACCCAAAAAAGATGCAGAGTGTGTCACAAGAGGGGGATACGGAAGGACACCACTACTCAATGTGACACTTGCCCCGATCATCCGGGCCTCTGCGTTATCGATTGCTTCAGGGAGTATCACACTTCCATGGAGTACAACATTTTTATAATCCCCAACAGTCCTCTAGAGAACATAAAAAACTATGGCTCTCAGACTTTGGAGACACGGAAATATTTTTTTTTTCCAGAAATATTAGTTTTAGTGCAGGCATCCTCAAACTGCGGCCCTCCAGATGTTGTAAAACTATAATTCCCAGTATGCCCAGACAACCACACAGCAGGGCATGGTGGGAATTGTAGTTTTACAACATCTGGAGGGCCGCAGTTTGAGGATGCCTGCTTAGTGTCTCCAAAGTCAGAGAGCCATACATATTGGGCATAGCCGCGTCCGTAAAAATCTTCTCTATAAAAATAACATGTAACCCAACCCCCCCGGATGAACAGCGTTAAAAAAAAAAAAAGTGTAAAAAACTGTAGCTCCCAGGCTATGGAGATACTAAAATAATTTATTTTGGTTCCTAAGATGATAATATAGTGTAAAATCTAAATAAATTTTAAAATGTAGACATATTAGGTGTCACCGCATCCGTAAGAATCTGCCCTATAAAAATCACTTTTGACCAAACCCCTCGGATGAACAGCGTTAAAAATATAAAATAAAAACGGTGCCAAAACACCAATTTTTGGCAAAATTTCCATTTGAATCCTTTTTATCCAGTAATAAAGCAAGGGTAAACAGCCAAACAAAACTAAATATTTATTGCCCTGATTCTGTAGTTTTCAGAAACACCCCATATGTGGTTGTAAATGGCTATATAGCCACACAGCAGGGAACGCCATATGGTTTCTGGACGGCAGATTTTGATGGACTGGTTTATTTACACCATGCCCCATTAGAAGCCCTTTCTGATTTAGCCTAGACTAGAAACTCAAAAAAGTGACCCCATCTAAGAAACTACACCCCTCAAGGTATTTAAAAGTTACTTTACAAACTTTGTTAATCCTTTAGGTGTTCCACAAAACCAAATAGCAAATGTATAATCAATTTTCGAATTTAAATTTTTTGTTACCTTGCCTCAAAAAAGTGTAATATAGAGCAACCAAAAATCATATTTACACTAAAATAGTCCCAAAACAACAACCACCTTATCCCGTAGTTTCCTAGATGGGGTCACTTTTATGGAGTTTCTACTCTATGGGTGCATCAGGGGGCTTGAAAGGGTACATGGTGTAAATAAACCAGTCCAGCAAAATCTGCCTTCCAAAAACCATATGGCGTTCCCCTTCTTCTATGTCCTGCCGTTTAGCCAAATAGTAGTTTACGACCACATATGGGGTGTTTCTGCAAACGACAGAATCAGGGCAACCCATATTGAGTTTTGCTTGGCTGTTAACCCATTTTTTCCAGTAATAAAGTAAGGGTTAAAATGGAAAATTTTCCAAAAAATAGAAATTCCAAAATTGTTTCTCCATCTGCCATTAACTTTTGTGGAACACCTAAAGGGTTAACAAATTTTATTAACCCAGTTTTGAATACCTTGAGGGGTGTACTTTCTTAGATGGAGTCACTTTTTTGGAATTTCTATTCTAGGGGTTCAACGGGGGGCTTGAAATGGGACATGGTATAAACAAAACCAGTCCTGCAAAATCTGCCTTCCAAAACCCATATGGCGTTCCCCTCCTTCTATGTCCTCCCGTTTGGCCAAACAATAGTTTAGGACCACATATGGGGTGTTTTTGCAAACTACTGAACAGGGCAACCCATATTGAGTTTTGTTTGGCAGTTAACTCTTACTTTATTACTGGAAAAAATGGGTTAAAATGGAAAATTTTCCCAAAAATTTAAATTCCTAAATTGTTTCTCCATCTGCCATTAACTCTTGTGGAACACCTAAAGGGTTAACAAAGTTTGCAAACCCAGTTTTGAATACCTTGAGGGATGTACTTTCTTAGATGGAGTCACTTTTTTGAAATTTCTATTCTAGGGGTGCAACGGGGGCTTGAAATTGGACATGGTATAAACAAAACCAGTTCTGCAAAATCTGCCTTGCAAAAACCATATGGCATTCCCCTCCTTCTATGTCCTCCCGTTTGGCCAAACAGTAGTTTACAACCACATATGGGGTGTTTTTGCAAACTACAGAATCAGGGCAACCCATATTGAGTTTTGTTTGGCAGTTAACCCTTGCTTTGTTCCTGGAAAAATGGATTATATTGGAAAATTTTCCAAAAAATCAAAATTCTTAAATTTTATGTCCATTTGCCATGAAGTCTTGTGGAAGACCTAAAGGGTTAACAAAGTTTGTAAAATCAGTTTTGAATACCTTGAGGGGTGTAGTTTCTAAAATGGGGTCATTTTTGGATGGGTTCTATTACGTAAGCCTCACAAAGTGACTTCAGACCTTCAGTCATATCTACACCCGGCGCAGGCGCACTGAGGAAGGAGCGGCCGAGCGAGCGTCCTCCTATCAGTGCGCCTGCGCCGAATGAAGACCGGTATGGTGCAGGCACGAGATTTAGAACGCAGACAGGGCCAGCCAGAGGAGGGGGGCGCTCACTGGCCCTGTCAATCAACAGGAGGAGGGGGCATTTTTTTGAAAGGAGGATGCGGCAGCTACCAGCAAGTAACCGCCCTACTTGCTGGTAGCCAGGTAATTTACATATTATAAAAGTGCATTTTTTAAAGAAACTAGACAACAGAAAAGGGTAAGAGCACTATATATAGAAAAATTACACTATAAGGATTTTAATGAGCCCAAAAAAGAAAAATGACTTTTGGGGGTTTACAGAAGCCCTTTAAGAGGATAGCTGGATGTGCCTTAGACTCCTATTATCTATGACATACAATAAACAACCACACAAAGGCTATATGCCAAAAGCCAGGTATATGCAAGCCATCAATCTATCCATTAGACAGATGACAGGCTTAGTGAGCATACCTTACAATGGCAGCCTTGTGCACTATGATATATTCCAAACCAGCTCTCATCTGACTGACAGCCAGTAAGCCTCAAAGTTACTTCAGATCTGTTGGATGGCTTGGGTGGACCTGCACACATAGATCAATATCATTAGGGAGACAAAAAGTTTTCTGATTGTCCTAACATAATATTCAATATCCTTTCAATACAGATTTGTCATGTAAAAACTAATTTGCATAAACATGGGCATATGGGAAAGGCATGCAAATGAGCAGAATCTGCCTTGTTTTTCAGCTAAAAAACCATTTGCATGGAAAATTTGCGATCTACACTACTCATGAACAGCACCACCTATTGGTTTCATAGTCTTATGACAAGATTATTAGTGTAGCCTTTTGCATGGAAAATTCACAATAAAAATTCACGATTAAAATATTCACGATCTACACTACTCATGAACAGCGCCATCTATTGGTTTAATAGTCTTATGACAAGAGTAATAGTATTGTTATAAGATTATGAAACCAATAGATGGCGCTGTTCATGACATGAGTAGTGTAGATCGCGAATATTCTAATCACAAATTTTTATCACAAATTTTCCATGCAAAAGACTACACTAATAATCTTGTCATAAGACTATGAAACTAATAGATGGCGCTGTTCATGAGTAATGAACAGGATCATCTATTGGTTTCATAGTCTTATGACAATACTATTACTCTTGTCATAAGACTATGAAACCAATAGATGGCGCTATTCATGAGTAGTGTAGATCGTGAATATTTTAATCGTGAATTTTCATCGTGAATTTTCCATGCAAAAGGCTACACTAAGACTCAGCATAACTTACCGTATTTTTCACCCTATAAGACACACTTTCCCCCCCCCCAAAAGTGGGCGGAAAATGGCAGTGCGTCTTATGGGGTGAAGGCTGACATTTTTACACTGATACACCGCCGACGAAAGCTGCACAGCGCAGCCGGTGTGTGTATCAGCGAGGAGGGAGGAGGGGCTGGGGGCCGGCCTTTAGTTTTGTAATGGCAGCAGGGCCCGGTGCAGTCACTGTATTCTATTGCACTGGGCCCCGCTCACTGTACTAATGCTATCTACTGTAACTGCAGGCAGGCAATGGTTATCTATAGATATGTTTGACCCTGCACTGAGCAGCCTGTACTTACGATCATAGCAGGCTGGAGGCTGGAGGCAGGAGGCAGGGCGGGCGGGCACTGGCAGCATAACTTCCTACGTCACACACCTGCGCCGCCTGCTTCATTCATAAAGTGGTCGGAGCAGGCATGTTACGTAGGAAGTTACGCTGCCAGTGCCCGCCCACCCTGCCTCCTGCCTCCAGCCTCCAGCCTGCTATGATCGTAAGTACAGGCTGCTCAGTGCTGGATCAAACATATCAATAGATAACCATTGCCTGCCTGGTTATAGCATTAGTACAGTGAGCGGGGCCCGGTGCAATGGAATACAATGACTGCACTGGGCTCCCACTGCCATCTAAAAACTACTGTAGATGTCAGCCACCACCCCCTGTATTGGGGGTCATTCACAGTGGCTGACACTGTTATGGGGGGGATCTGTGGATGTCAAATAGCATAAGATGCTATTTATCTGTCATCCACAGATCCCCCCCCATAGCAGTGTCATCCACAGACTCCCCCATAACTGTGTCAGACACAGACCCCATAACAGTGTCAGCCACAGACCCCCATAACAGTGCTATCCACAGACCCCCATAACAGTGCCATCCACAGACCCCCATAACAGTGCCATCCACAGACCCCCATAACAGTGCCATCCACAGACCCCCATAATAGCGTCATTCACAGGCTACCATTAGTTTAAAGCCCACCAAAAGCACACCTTTTGGTTCAAAATATTTTTTTTCTTATTTTCCTCCTAAAAAACCTAGGTGCGTCTTATAGGGCGAAAAATACGGTACTTTATTCACCACTTACTCTAGTTTGGGGGGGCTGCTTCGAAGCTGACAAATTATTTTTAACCTATAAGGCCTCCACACTGTTAAAGCCTTCCTCAATACTGTCATTGAACACTGGTCTTAAGTAGGATTTTACAAACAAAGTCAAACCCCTCACCAGATTGTTTCTGTCAGTCGTTTTCTGATATAGATCTGTTTTAATATATCCTTCTTCAATATAAACTCTAACATCCAAGAATTGCAGCTCCACCCAAGATTAATGGAGAATAATGCTGCTGCCATCTACTAATTGAATGTCTATCGGCGGGCTACTGTAGATCGGGGGCTCGAGGCAGGCTGATGCATAACTCCTGAACTGATTTAAGAAGGTACTGCTCTACATACAAATTTGTGCTACTATTGGATCCGAGGAGCGTGCACGGGGACTGCGAACGTATTCAGCATGAATACAGTCCCGGGACCTGGTAAGACTCCAGAAATTATTTCCATTAATTTGTGCCTTTATACAGATGAAGATATTCACAGACTTATTAATGAACAGAAAAGTTATGTTACATTCTTAAAGGGATTCTGTCATGACATTTTAGGCCTATAACCTAAACATATGGCCAGGTCTGTCCAAATAGCATGAATCCGAAACAGTACTTATTAAATGTGCCTGTGGCTCTATTAGCACATAAAACAGGTTTTTATAACCTGTCATTCACCTACCTAAGGTGTCCAAGGGGACGTCGCTTCATACAGGGTGCCCGGCTGCAGCCATCTCTGTCTGGTGCCCAGCGCCGCCTTCCCAGTTGAAATCGCCGCCTTGCTCACCTCAGCCCCGCCTCCGCAATCGTCTGGTCCCTCTGCCAGATCCCGCGCGTGCACACTAGGCATAACCTGAGGGACCAAACGATTGCGGAGGCGGGGCTGAGGTGAGGAAGGCGGCGATTTCAACTGGGAAGGCGGCGCTGGGCACCAGACAGAGATGGCTGCAGCCGGGCACCCTGTATGAAACGACGTCCCCTTGGACACCTTAGGTAGGTGAATGACAGGTTATAAAAACCTGTTTTATGTGCTAATAGAGCCACAGGCACATTTAATAAGTACAGTTTCAGATTCATGATATTTGGACGGACCTGACCATATGTTTAGGTTATAGACCTAAAATGTCATGACAGAATCCCTTTAAGTGTACCATCTATTGATTTATTGAAAAGAAAAATGAGCAAGAATCTAAGAGATTGACCACCATTGAACTTCATTTGAATACGTTAAGGGAATATTATAGGATGCAGAGGATTCTAAGGGGATTGAGGTCCCATCTGCATCCGAGTTTATTCCCTAACAATACTGAATTCGAGATGGTCAATAATAAATATTCCTTTGAGATTATGTTACTCAATATTGAATACCTGCAAAAGGAAGTGGAGCTGATTGACACATCAGTGGTAGCATTGGATATCTAAATACAGGAGCTTCTTGGTGCCGATATGCACAATATGTACAGCGCCACAAAACAGAGGTGGAAAAGATGAAAAGAGATAAGTGACATAGAGATCTGGAAAATTACCAGACTGGCAAGGTGTACAATTGGCACTCTCAATAGATTCAGGGAAAGCCCAGGAGACGCAAGGGCAGGAAATATGAGCAAAGTCATTTCGGTTTTACCATTTGTGATTCTGAATCCACAGATGAATCTACTCAGTCCATTTTTTTAGGAACACAAGGAGAAAACAAAGGTGGAGTTCCAGAAGGGGCGGCAGGAAACACCATAGGATCCAGAAGAAATCCGCAGTCTCAGGGGTATCCGGGCCGCACCAGGGAGATGCAGGGTCGAACAACGAGACGCAATCCGAAGAATTGAATCAACTAGTGGTGGATATCTCATCTATTGAACTGACCTCTGATCAGATTTGTGTACTGAGCCATGGGTTGACTTTCTGTCCTTCATCACCAAGTGATTGGTTTGACATTGAGTTAGATTTGCAGAAGTTTTTCAGAAGATTAAGATTGAAAAGTTTTTTTGCCTCAAAAACTGATGAGGTGGTTGACCCTGGTCCTGTGGGCAATGAAAACCCTTTGGGTCTCAAGAAATTGGGCCTCAGGACCAGGAGAAAATTTTCCCCACCGCAAAAAATTCATGTTGTAGAGGCTTACATTGAATTGGTATCTAAACAGATTAATAAATTAAGAGAAGACAATGAAGAGTATCATGCATGCAATGTGACATCCCGTGAGAGGGAGGTGTTAAAGTCCCTGGAGTTGAACAAAAAGATTACGGTGAAATATATTAGTGAGGTACAGAGACAGTTAGGGGATGGAGAGGTGTATGCAAAACTGAGTGGGGATGCACAGTTTGAGATTAAACATGAATTATGGGCCATCATTGATAAAGCCTTGGAAGAGGGCATAGCTGATGGTGACATTGTTAAATATCTGAAAGTAGTGAATCCTATTACTCCTCTACTATATATACTTCCAAAGATCCACAAGAGCTTAGTGGATCCCCCTGGTAGGCCTATAGTCTCCGAGAGAGGTTCAATATTAAACAATGTTGCCATCTTTTTGGATCGTGTACTTAATACACATGCCATCAACGCCTCCTCATACATTAGGGACACTAGCCATTTTCTCTTGAGATTACGGGATGTCGCGTTGCCGCATGATTTCTTTTTGGTGTCATTTGATGTAGTTTCATTGTACACTTCTATTAAACATGTGAATGGCCTAAGGGCTATTTGTGGAGCGCTTGCCAGCGCAGGATTCTCTCCAGGGGTCGCTCAGCTCGTCCTCCAGCTGTTAGAGGTAGTCCTGAGGAGGAGGAATTATTTCCTCTTCGGGGACACCTTTTACCAACAATTGCGGGGTACAGCGATGGGGTCCAATGTGGCCCCGACATATGCAAATATTTACATGGCTGCTGTGGAGGATGAGCTGGTGTATCAGACAACGTACAAGGAGAGAATCCTGTGCTGGTGGCGCTTCATTGATCATATTTTTTTTTATATGGACGGGTACAGTTGAGGAATTGAATGATTTTCATGAACTACTGAATGGGAGCATCCCAGGATTGCAGTTTAACAGGACGATGTCTCGGGTGGAGCTGCAATTCTTGGATGTTAGAGTTTATATTGAAGAAGGATGTATTAAAACAGATCTATATCAGAAACTGACTGACAGATACAATCTGTTAGAATATGGCAGTAATCACCCACGCAAAATGGTGGAGTCATTACCATGGAGTCAATTACTCAGAGTCAGGTGGGTAGTCTCTGATGAACGAAGATTTGCCCTTAGAGTTGAAGAAACATTGTTTGGATAGGGGATATACCTCCAGGATATTAATGAGGTCATGCAATAAAATAAAAATAAAACATATTTATGATATATAAGATAGTACTCTACATTCTTATCCTAAAAAGGGTACAGTACAGAGGATCCCGTTTGTTTCCACATTTGGTAATCATAGTGGTAAAATAGCAAACATTTAAAAATGGGAGTGGCATATATTATATAAGGGTCTACCCACTATCCATGAGTTTGAGGTACCACCTTTGATGGCATATAAAAAGAAAGCCAATCTTAGAGATCGACTTGTAAAAACGGACATAGGCAGTACACAGATGGAGAGGCCTATTTGGCCTATTTGGGGTGTTGCAATGGTGGTAATATGTTGAAGGGTGACAGCTTTATGCATCCATATACAGGGCGTAAATTTAGGATTAGGAGATATTTCACATGTAGATCAAAGGAGGTTTTCTATATGATTCAATGCCAGTGTAGTTTGATTTATATAGGAGAGACCACAATGGAGATCAGAGAAAGGATCAATAAACACAAAAGTACCATTAGGAAGAAAATGATGGACAAATCTGTAGCAAAACATTTTATCGAATGTTGTCATTCAATTAATCAACGATTCAGAGTGATTGACTTTGTGGGAAAGTTGAGAAGAGGGGGGGATAGAGACATGATTCTGAGAAAAAAAGGAAATAAAATGGATTTTTACACTAAAAGCACTTCAACCATTTGGTTTAAACATTGAGTTCAATGTGAGTACTGTAGAATAATAATAATCTTCATCAGTGTCGACCTGTAGTATATTGCTACTTTTATATTGATTTAAATTTTTCCCCTTTTCCCCCCTTTTTCCCTCCTCCCCCCCCCCCTTTTTTTCCCTTTTGTTCCTGCAGGAACTAATAATGAACAACACTGAACATCTCACATACATGTCTCGATACGGCTGGCGATCTGAAATGTATAATTCAATTATATGTAGAAGCTCCATATAGATAGGCATGAATGTTGCGATTTGTTTTTATAGACTATATTGCTCGATTGTTTTACAGATATCTATGACGTCAGTTGCCTTGGTAACATGACGCCTGAATTTGAAGACATAGGCTGGTATAAACAGCGGAGAGCGGAAGAGCCGATCATGTGACTCAAGTGGAGTCAAGTGATCAAGTGGAGGAGCAGGGAACAATGCGATCTGAAAGACGTACGGAGGCTTTGCAGAGCGGCTGATTGGACCTGAATGAAAACTAGTGGGGGTGGCAATGATGACGTGAGCGGTACTGTGGCTAAGACATACGCAAATAATAATTGGAGACGCCAAGCAGTGTGCGGACATGGGAGGTGAGATGTTCATTGGTGGATAAGGTACCTTGATATTTGTACATAGGTGCATGAATTTGTTGATTACCTGCAGGTATGACCCCATTGGTACTTTTCCAAGTGGGGGTCGGTGGTTTAAGGGATGCCTATTGTGATTGGTGATGCGTGAACCAAAGGGGGTGATATGTAGGGTATAAATGTTTGGAGGAAGCACTGTATACTGAGCTTAACAAAGACTACGTTGTAGTCAAAACTTTGCTGTTTTTACAGGTCGTTTTTTTGTACTTATACCATGGATTAACAACTAATAAAGCATTAATGGAGAATAATGCTGACGCCATCTACTAATTGAATGTCAATTCAGAGGATAGGTCATTATTATAAAACTCCCGGAAAACCCCATTAACAAAATAGGATCAACCAGTTGAAGCTGGCTCTTTAGCTGGTGGGATCTCTGAATACAATTTTGTCCTACTGATACCATAGTATTACTAAAAGTTGCCACTAGGTCATACCTTTAATAGAGCTTTTCCCTTTTACTACTTGGACTGGCTCAATATTACCTGTTTACAAGTGAGAAAATGTTGGATACCTTTAAAGAGGTTACCTGGGAAATGATAATGATGACCTATACCGGCACCCCACCGATTAGCTGTTTCAGGGAGCTGCAACACACACCAAATATCTGGTTAGTGGTGTGACCTCCTAGCAGCTTACCAAGCACAGTGCTGTACATTGTATAGCTGCTGTGCTTAGTATTGCAACTCAGCCCCATTGAATTGAATGGGGCTGAGTTGCGCCTATGCCATGTGACCAATGTATGGTGACGTCATTGGCACAGGAAGAGGCTGTGGCACGCACTGATTGCCCAAACTCTTCTAACAGATGATCGGCAGGGTTCCCGAGAGTTGGACCTCTGATATTGATGATCTATCCTGAGGATAGGTCATCGACATCTTTTTCAGGATAACCGCTTTAAGATATTGAATAAAAGCTACCTGTACATAAGACAGCATGAACTTCAAATCAAGTTTATATTGTACCTTTTATAAATTCTGTGTTTACCCATTAATGTTACGTCATTTATATTATAATTAGGATTAGATAAATGGCTCAATTATATTTCAAGATGTACTTACAGTATGTTCAGTTGTTTTAGGAAATACCCATTTGTCTTTTCTATAAAGGCTGCTAGAAAGAAATTCTGCAGAGCATCATTTTGGATTTAGACAGTGTACAAGGAAAGAATGATTCCTTCATTAGGTATATGGCATTCATATATTTGGTGGTGATCCAGCAATTTGTCACTGTAAGATATCAGGTCATTAGGCTGCATTATCTAAGGTACAACATAAAGTGACTGGATGACAAATTGTTGCTTTTATGTATGCTGTATAGTCAGACCCACGCTGTCTCCTGACACACCACTCTGTAGTTAGATTATATTAGATTTCTAATTCTTTACTTTAAACCAAATTAAAGTAGAGGGGAATGTTGATAAGGGAAGAAGCATTAATATTACTCTGTGCTTTACCACCTAAAAAGTATATTAGCTGCACTTCAATGGATAGGATAGTTTGTGGTACAACTGTAATTTCATTTTACATAATGACATTTTCTGTTCCATGGAATAAGTGTTTTAAAAGTGCTAATTAAATCTGTTAATGTCGGACATTTCTGCATTGGTTCCAGGAAGAAAAATATGTTTCATTATTTAAAAAGTCTCTTTTATATACCCAAAAGAATGCAAGTTAAATAAATAAAGAAGGCTACATAGATGATAGATAGATATATAGATAGATAGATAGATAGATAGAAGAAATTCTACAGCACTCCAGTTGTGGTTCAAAAAAGTGTTGTCCTTTTATTCACCAAACATTGCAACATTTCAGTCCACTTTCTGGGACTATTCTCATGTGGCTTGTGAATAGTCCCAGTAAAATGAGTGAAACCTCGCAATGATTAGTGAATAAAAGGACAACACTTTTTTGAACCACAACAGGAGTGCTGCAGAATTTCTTCACTTTATTTATTTGGATTGAAGTCATATCCACAGCTGCTTGATCATATACTATCTTTTTGGTGCTGCTTGATAGATAGATAGCTATGAGATAGATAGATACAAATAAATAAATAAATAAATAAATACCTAGATAGATGTTAGTCAACATCTGTACCACAACCAGTGAACCACAAAATTGCTACCAGACTTCAAAAACCACTCCAGGTACTAAGAAGCAAAGGCTACTGCTAGGATTTTCACCAGACTCGCCACAAGGCTGGATGGACTTTGCTGGAAAGGACACAGGTTAGGTCTACAAAGTAGATCACAGATGACTGGTACAAGCACACAAGTGGAAGACCTTCCAGAATGACCATGGAGACAGGGCCGTTTCTAGGAAATTTTACCAACAGGGCGAACATTAAAAAAGCACGCCCCCCCCTCTCCTTAAAGGGGTTGTCTCACTTCAGTAAGTTGCATTTATCATGTATTAGTATTACACATGATAAGCTAAGATACAGTGGTTCAGCCGGCAGTATCATACACAGCCTTTGGCTGCTATCAGTAATATTTTCCTTTTAATCTACCACTGCATTTCCAGTAACAGCCTTCCCAGCACATGATGACATCACACAGATATGCTATTTTGACCTTCTCATCATGGCCGATATTTGCAGACAGGTTTAGCTTGGCAGGAAGTAGCCGCTAAGCCTGCCGGTCTATCAACCACCTAGAACAGGACGTCACTTTCTGCTGCTGCTGTTGAGATGCCAGTCACGGCATCTGTGGGCGGGGCGTAGTGGAATGGGTGGAGGTCAGAGGCGTTGCTAGGGTCAAAAAAGATCCGGGACCCAAGCCCCAATGAATATGGCCCAATTCTCTAAGCCCCCCCTCCCCCCACACCGAATTTTGCTGTACTTGCTATACAGCCCACATACCTCTTACATCCAGTGACATCTCCTTTGATGTAGATGTTCTCTCTTCTCATCTTCTCCTTTCAGACCTTCAGACCAGACCATAATTTTTCAGCCATTTTTCGTCTCTGCAGTTTGACAAAAAAAAATCTTAGTTTACTACTTTTCCATCATCCTCCCATCTTCTGTACAAATCAGCCTACTACCCCCAATACTGTGCGGCTGTGCTCCCCAATATTATACTGAAGAAACCGATAAACCCCCTTATAATACTAGTACCACACAGAGCCCCCCCATATAAAATGCCCCTTCTTTGTGGCCTCAGTAGAAGCCCCCATAGTGCCCCCCAATAATGTGCCAGTAGGAAGTGCACCCATAGTGTTCCTCTCCCCCCTTCCCCCATATAAAATACCCCTTCTTTGTGGCCTCGGTAGATGCCCCCATAGTGCCCCCCAATAATGTGCCAGTAGGAAGTGCACCCATAGTACCCCCAATAATGTGCCAGTAAGAGGTGCCCCCATAGATGCCCCCCCAATCATGTGCCAGTAACAAGTGCCTCTCCATGCCCCCCCAATCATGTGCCAGTAGCAAGTGCCTCTCCATGCCCCCCAATCATGTGCCAGTAGCAAGTGCCTCTCCATGCACCCAATCATGTGCCAGTAACAAGTGCCTCTCCATGCCCCCCAATCATGTGCCAGTAACAAGTGCATCTCCATTCCCCCCCCCCAAATCATGTGCTACAAGTACTGTCCCGTATAAAAATAAAAAACACATACTTACCTCCATGGCAGCGATGCGATGCAGGCCTCTTCCGGCCTGTGTTTCGTGCTGTACGGCTCAGGCGGCGAGATGACGTCATCGCGCCGCCTGCATCGGGCTCTGATAGGATACGGGCCTTGTGCCGACAGCCTATCAGAGGAACAAGGAAGGGAGACGCTTCTCCCTCCCCTGCCCCGCCGTAGCACTTCCATCTATATCGTTGTCCTGAGGACGGCGATACAGGTGACTATGGAGATGAGCGCTTCCACAATGGAAGCGCTCATCTCCCCCGATCCGCTCTCCGCCCTGACTCTCACTATATTCTCGGGGGAGGGGGGGACAATTGACCCGTTTCCCCCCCCCCCGGATCCGCCAGTGGCTGCCAGCCTGTAAATATATGCCGACGGCTCCCCCCTGTTCTTGCTAGAGACACGCGCCCCGCGCGATCGGACCTCTCGCCCGGCTGTAGAAACACAGTCAATGCCATAGTACTCCCCATCATTCAGAAGAATGAATCGCTCGGCTTCTATACACACTGACAGGTCCACCAGTTGTTACTTGGTTGGTCAGCATGGCAGCACACCCTCAACAGCTGTTTAAGACCGGACATTGGGCGGACCGGACATTGGGTGACACTGCTCATTCGAGTGGAGTAAAAGTCTGGGAAATCTGACTGCAGGTAAATCCAGGGGCAGTCCAAGGTCAGTTACCAGGAGAGGTTATATAAGCAGGAACAGCAGCCACAGGGTAAATCTAAAAACAAGCCAGTAGTCAGTTCACCAGAAAAGTCAATATCTCCCTGCCTAGTTCTGGGAATGGACTCTTCTATACACACTGACAGGTCCACCAGCCGTTACTTGGTTGGTCAGCATGGCAAGCCTCCCAGCACAGCAATGGATAGTGATTGGATCTGGATGGGTGAACTCCTTACAATAGCAGATAGATTGATTAATCATTGACAGACAGACAAGACAGACAGATATGAGCTAGATAGATAGATGCATATATAGACAGAATGATACTGATAATGCATAATAGTATTTGGCTTAAAAGATGATGCTGTAGTTCTGAACATGTTTTTCAATGGGATGAGCCAGATGTATATCTTAATTGCATGTTTTGTTAGCCAGATGGTGCTGAAAACCAGAAGAGTTTAAACCTGATTGGGATAAATACGGGTCTATTCTCAGAATAAACCATTAATGCGTTGAGTGGACAGATGGTCTGACATATTACATATAGATAGCAGCCAGGTACTATGCATGCAATGCAGTTTCCTGATTTGTACCTGTAATTAAAGACTGCTACATTTTATAGCATGCTTTCAGCACAGTCCATACTACTACTATAGCTGTAAAGAACAGAGAAAAGCATTTTACTGCAGTAATGTCATTTTTATATTCATGTTACTAAATGCATTGTATATTACTGCAAGATAACTGATTGGTACAGCAAAAGCAACACTGCAATAACGCCACTGTTCAAATAATGTTATTGAACATGCTTAATTTTGAACAAGCGTAGCTGCATGATGTAGAGAAGTAGTGCTTGCCGCAGCTCGTCCTCCCTCCCTTTTCCCAGGTACGCGACTTGATAGTCCTCTTCGGAGAGCTCTGGTTTCCCAGCGCTGACTCTGAGACCCATCTCCAGTGTGTGAAATGAGCCGCAGAGCAGCACACCCTCAACTGCTGTTTAAGACCGGACATTGGGCCGACCGGACATTGGGTCACACTGCTCATTCGAGTGGAGTAAAAGTCTGGGAAATCTGACTGCATCTGGCTGGATAACAGATGCTGTAAAGCAGAATGAGAGTCAGACCTTTTCTTCTTTTGTTTCTACCGGCTTGAACTGGAGGGATAATAGCTAGCCTTAGTGATTCAGTGACAAACACTTCGCCTGGTAATCCCCAGCAAAAGTGAAAGAGCACTGGCTGCATAGGAAACTTGTAAGGTACTGTGCCAGAGAGCGGGAAAGCTGCAAGGAAATTGTCTAGGGAACATTTATTTTACGGGTTCTCCGAGATTTAAGGAAATAAAAATAATTAAATATTACTTTTTTATAAATATCTCCCCTAATACCGTTCATTACTTATAATTGGCTTGTTTTGTCTGGGGACCAATCATTAGGAGACATAAAATGGCCACCGTCCTATTAGTACACACAAAACCTGTCCTAATCACACTGGAGGACAAGTTACTTCACCACAACAAGGTAAAGAGCTGCCTCATCCTTCTCTCCTATTTGTCAGGGATTATGAACCTGAATACAGATAAGATCTTCACCTGACCACCACGCAGTACTGCACCATGAGAACAGATGTCAGAAAGCTCAGCTTTCCATGTGCTCTCAGAAACTCCAACTGAGAACTGGTAGGAATTTAGGTAGAAACTGCTAATTAAAACCACTTGTGCCGAATGGGAGGAGGGCTGATACCATGGGAAAAGGAAATACACTAATTAAATATCTAAAAAAAGCGACTGCATGGTTGTCATTGTTGCTGTGGTACTGTGCTGGTGGGTTGGTGGGACCCAGCACCGCCTACTGGTGCAATTCTGCAGCATGGGTGGTCTCCGCCTGGCGCCGGGAGAATTAGAGTAGCTTCCACTCGAGGAGGCAAAATTGGCATGCTGAGTGGTCTTCTGCATTTTCATCAAAACATATATCAATGCCTTGTGTACAGTACTTATATCAGGGGGCTGTATACTATTTATTACGCTGAGAAGTGATGTCAATTGTGCTGAGAAACAGTAATAGATCAATGCATAGCATGTGGATGTGCGATCCATGTTTTTCTCTTTTTTTTTGGATATGACTTGACATCCATGTTAGCTACATCCTGTCTCCATACTCATCACAAGTTATGGTTTAGCTATCACAATACATTGTAAGTAAGCAGAAATGTTCAGTAATGGTTATGGGAGACTTAGTAACATAGTAACATAGTTTTTAAGGCTGAAAAAAGACATCCACAGAAAAGAATGCACTATAATAATAGATGCAAGCATAACATATGGACTAAGCCCTCACTCTATTGATAAAATCTGAGACACTTGGTCAATACATTTTGATCAAAACACATTTAAGCCCACCTACCAAGCGACAAGGTGTTCTCAGTTCAGGCGGGTCCTACGCTAAACCTGCCTATGCCGTTATGCATTTATGTTCAGGAGCGCAGACCCCACACTTATAGTGTGTTGCTCCTAGTTACCTCCATGTGCAGCAGCAACCGGTAGGAGGAGGAGCACACACAACTATATGTACGACCTTAATCAAGGTGGCCATATACATCCGCAACACTCATTATCATATCGTGCAGGATGTTTTATATATTTTTTTCCGTGATTTGTTTAACCACTTAAGGACCACAGGTTTATACCCCCTAAAGACCAGGCCCTTTTTTACAAATCGGCACTACACTACTTTCACCGTTTATTGCTCGGTCATGCAACTTACCACCCAAATAAATTTTACCTCCTTTTCTTCTCACTAATAGAGCTTTCATTTGGTGGTATTTCATTGCTGCTGACGTTTTTACTTTTTTTGTTATTAATCGAAATTTAACGATTTTTTTGCAAAAAAATGACAAAAAAAACGAGATCCATATAGAAATTTTGCTCTAAATTTATAGTTCTACATGTCTTTGATAAAAAAAAAATGTTTGGGTAAAAAAAAAATGGTTTGGGTAAAAGTTATAGCGTTTACAAACTATGGTACAAAAATGTGAATTTCCGCTTTTTGAAGCAGCTCTGACTTTCTGAGCATCTGTCATGTTTCCTGAGGTTCTACAATGGCCAGACAGTACAAACACCCCACAAATGACCCCATTTCGGAAAGTACACACCCTAAGGTATTCGCTGATGGGCATAGTGAGTTCATAGAACTTTTTATTTTTTGTCACAAGTTAGCGGAAAATGATGATTTTTTATTTTTTTTATTTTTTTATTACAAAGTCTCATATTCCACTAACTTGTGACAAAAAATAAAAACTTCTATGAACTCACTATGCCCATCACGAAATACCTTGGGGTCTCTTCTTTCCAAAATGGGGTCACTTGTGGGGTAGTTATACTGCCCTGGCATTCTAGGGGCCCAAATGTGTGGTAAGGAGTTTGAAATCAAATTCTGTAAAAAATGACCTGTGAAATCCGAAAGGTGCTCTTTGGAATATGGGCCCCTTTGCCCACCTAGGCTGCAAAAAAGTGTCACACATCTGGTATCTCTGTATTCAGGAGAAGTTGAGGAATGTGTTTTGGGGTGTCATTTTACATATACCCATGCTGGGTGAGATAAATATCTTGGTCAAATGCCAACTTTGTATAAAAAAATGGGAAAAGTTGTCTTTTGCCAAGATATTTCTCTCACCCAGCATGGGTATATGTAAAATGACACCCCAAAACACATTCCCCACCTTCTCCTGAGTACGGCAATACCAGATGTGTGACACTTTTTTGCAGCCTAGGTGGGCAAAGGGGCCCATATTCCAAAGAGCACCTTTCGGATTTCACAGGTCATTTTTTACAGAATTTGATTTCAAACTCCTTACCACACATTCGGGCCCCTAGAATGCCAGGGCAGTATAACTACCCCACAAGTGACCCCATTTTGGAAAGAAGACACCCCAAGGTATTCCGTGAGGGGCATGGCAAGTTCCTAGAATTTTTTATTTTTTGTCACAAGTTAGTGGAAAATGATGATTTTTTTTTTTTTTTTTTTTTTCATACAAAGTCTAATATTCCACTAACTTGTGACAAAAAATAAAAACTTCCATGAACTCACTATGCCCATCAGCGAATACCTTGGGGTCTCTTCTTTCCAAAATGGGGTCACTTGTGGGGTAGTTATACTGCCCTGGCATTCTAGGGGCCCGAATGTGTGGTAAGGAGTTTGAAATCAAATTCTGTAAAAAATGACCTGTTAAATCCGAAAGGTGCTCTTTGGAATATGGGCCCCTTTGCCCACCTAGGCTGCAAAAAAGTGTCACACATCTGGTATCTCTGTATTCAGGAGAAGTTGAGGAATGTGTTTTGGGGTGTCATTTTACATATACCCATGCTGGGTGAGATAAATATCTTGGTCAAATGCCAACTTTGTATAAAAAAATGGGAAAAGTTGTCTTTTGCCAAGATATTTCTCTCACCCAGCAGGGGTATATGTAAAATGACACCCCAAAACACATTCCCCACCTTCTCCTGAGTACGGGGATACCAGATGTGTGACACTTTTTTGCAGCCTAGGTGGGCAAAGGGGCCCATATTCCAAAGAGCACCTTTCGGATTTCACAGGTCATTTTTTACAGAATTTGATTTCAAACTCCTTACCACACATTTGGGCCCCTAGAATGCCAGGGCAGTATAACTACCCCACAAGTGACTCCATTTTGGAAAGAAGAGACCCCAAGGTATTCGCTGATGGGCATAGTGAGTTCATGGAAGTTTTTATTTTTTGTCACAAGTTAGTGGAATATGAGACTTTGTATGAAAAAAAAAAAAAAGCAGCATTTTCCACTAACTTGTGACAAAAAAAAAAAAATTCTAGGAACTCGCCATGCCCCTCACGGAATACCTTGGGGTGTCTTCTTTCCAAAATGGGGTCACTTGTGGGGTAGTTATACTGCCCTGGCATTTTCCAGGGGCCCTAATGTGTGGTAAGTAGGTAAATGACCTGTGAAATCCTAAAGGTGCTCTTTGGAATATGGGCCCCTTTGCCCACCTAGGCTGCAAAAAAGTGTCACACATGTGGTATCGCCGTATTCTGGAGAAGTTTGGGAATGTGTTTTGGGGTGTCATTTTACATATACCCTTGCTGGGTGAGAGAAATATCTTGGCAAAAGACAACTTTTCCCATTTTTTTATACAAAGTTGGCATTTGACCAAGATATTTCTCTCACCCAGCATGGGTATATGTAAAATGACACCCCAAAACACATTCCCCAACTTCTCCTGAGTACGGCGATACCAGATGTGTGACACTTTTTTGCAGCCTAGATGCGCAAAGGTGCCCAAATTCCTTTTAGGAGGGCATTTTTAGACATTTGGATACCAGACTTCTTCTCACGCTTTGGGGCCCCTAGAATGCCAGGGCAGTATAAATACCCCACATGTGACCCCATTTTGGAAAGAAGACACCCCAAGGTATTCAATGAGGGGCATGGCGAGTTCATAGAAATTTATTTTTTTTGGCACAAGTTAGCGGAAATTGATATTTTTAATTTTTTTCTCACAAAGTCTCCCGTTCCGCTAACTTGGGAAAATTTTTTTAATCTTTCATGGACTCAATATGCCCCTCACGGAATACCTGGGGGTGTCTTCTTTCCGAAATGGGGTCACATGTGGGGTATTTATACTGCCCTGGCATTCTAGGGGCCCTAAAGCGTGAGAAGAAGTCTGGAATATAAATGTCTAAAAAATTTTACGCATTTGGATTCCGTGAGGGGTATGGTGAGTTCATGTGAGATTTTATTTTTTGACACAAGTTAGTGGAATATGAGACTTTGTAAGAAAAAAATAATAATAATTCCGCTAACTTGGGCCAAAAAAATGTCTGAATGGAGCCTTACAGAGGGGTGATCAATGACAGGGGGGTGATCAATGACAGGGGGGTGATCAATGACAGGGGGGTGATCAATGACAGGGCGGTGATCAGGGAGTCTATATGGGGTGATCACCACAGTCATTGATCATGCCCCTGTAAGGCTTCATTCAGACGTCCGGATGCGTTTTGCGGATCCGATCCATCTATCAGTGGATCCGTAAAAATCATGCGGACGTCTGAATGGAGCTTTACAGGGGGGTAATCAATGACAGGGGGGTAATCAATGACAGGGGGGTGATCAGGGAGTCTATATGGGGTGATCACCACAGTCATTGATCACGCCCCTGTAAGGCTTCATTCAGACGTCCGGATGCGTTTTGCGGATCCGATCCATCTATTAGTGGATCCGTAAAAATCATGCGGACGTCTGAATGGAGCTTTACAGGGGGATAATCAATGACAGGGGGGTAATCAATGACAGGGGGGTGATCAGGGAGTCTATATGGGGTGATCACCACAGTCATTGATCACGCCCCTGTAAGGCTTCATACAGACGTCCGGATGCGTTTTGCGGATCCGATCCATCTATCAGTGCATCCGTAAAAATCATGCGGACATCTGAATGGAGCTTTACAGGGGGGTGATCAGGGAGTCTATATGGGGTGATCACCACAGTCATTGATCATGCCCCTGTAAGGCTTCATTCAGACGTCCGGATGCGTTTTGCGGATCCGATCCATCTATCAGTGCATCCGTAAAAATCATGCGGACGTCTGAATGGAGCTTTACAGGGGGGTAATCAATGACAGGGGGGTAATCAATGACAGGGGGGTGATCAGGGAGTCTATATGGGGTGATCACCACAGTCATTGATCACGCCCCTGTAAGGCTTCATTCAGACGTCCGGATGCGTTTTGCGGATCCGATCCATCTATCCGTGCATCCGTAAAAATCATGCGGACATCTGAATGGAGCTTTACAGGGGGGTGATCAGGGAGTCTATATGTGGTGATCACCACAGTCATTGATCATGCCCCTGTAAGGCTTCATTCAGACGTCCGGATGCGTTTTGCGGATCCGATCCATCTATCAGTGCATCCGTAAAAATCATGCGGACGTCTGAATGGAGCTTTACAGGGGGGTAATCAATGACAGGGGGGTAATCAATGACAGGGGGGTGATCAGGGAGTCTATATGGGGTGATCACCACAGTCATTGATCACGCCCCTGTAAGGCTTCATTCAGACGTCCGGATGCGTTTTGCGGATCCGATCCATCTATCAGTGGATCCGTAAAAATCATGCGGACGTCTGAATGGAGCTTTACAGGGGGGTAATCAATGACAGGGGGGTAATCAATGACAGG
The DNA here is from genome assembly GCF_905171765.1 of Bufo bufo. Classification (NCBI taxonomy): domain Eukaryota; kingdom Metazoa; phylum Chordata; class Amphibia; order Anura; family Bufonidae; genus Bufo; species Bufo bufo. Next base: position 275,258,891 of record NC_053390.1, on the reverse strand, counting down.
GGGGTGATCAGGGAGTCTATATGGGGTGATCACCACAGTCATTGATCATGCCCCTGTAAGGCTTCATTCAGACGTCCGGATGCGTTTTGCGGATCCGATCCATCTATCAGTGGATCCGTAAAAATCATGCGGACGTCTGAATGGAGCTTTACAGGGGGGTGATCAATGACAGGGGGGTAATCAATGACAGGGGGGTGATCAGGGAGTCTATATGGGGTGATCAGGGGTGATCAGGGGCTAATAAGGGGTTAATAAGTGACGGGGGGGGTGTAGTGTAGTGTAGTGGTGCTTGGTGCTACTTTACTGAGCTACCTGTGTCCTCTGGTGGTCGATCCAAACAAAGGGGACCACCAGAGGACCAGGTAGCAGGTATATTAGACGCTGTTATCAAAACAGCGTCTAATATACCTGTTAGGGGTTAAAAAAAAAAACATCTCCAGCCTGCCAGCGAACGATCGCCGCTGGCAGGCTGGAGATCAACTCTCTTACCTTCCGTTCCTGTGAGCGCGCGCGCCTGTGTGCGCGCGTTCACAGGAAATCTCGGCTCACGCGAGATGACGCCTGTTGGCGTTAGCGTAGCCTGGGGGAGCCGCCGCAATGACGCCTTTCGGCGTTACAGTTGCGGGAAGTGGTTAACTTGTCTTGAGGGAGTGGCACCTTCATTTGTGAATATGCTCCTATCTTGGGAGTAATATTCATGTGCACTTTTGCCCCACCTATCTAATAGGTGACCTCCCACCGGTTGCTGCTGCACATGGAGGTAACTAGGAGCAACACATTATAAGTGTGGGGTCTGCGCTCCTGAACGGGATGCATAACGGCATAGGCAGGTTTAGCGTAGGACCCGCCTGAACTGAGACCACCTTGTCGCTTGGTAAGTAGGCTTAGATGTGTTTTGATCAAAATGTATTGACCAAGTATCTCAGATTTTATCAAGAGAGTGAGGGCTTAGTCCATATGTTATGCTTGCATCTATTATTATAGTGCATTATTTTCTGTGACTGTATAAATGTGGCCATGTACATCAGCAACATTCATTATCATATTGGGCAGGATGTTTTATTTTTTGATTTCCCGTAATTTGAAAAAATGCATCTGTCCATCCAGTTTAGCCTATTATCCTGCAAGTTGATCCAGAGGAAGGCAAAAAAACCCTGTGAGGTAGAAGCCAATTTTCCTCACTTTAGGGGAAAAAAGATTTTCCCGACTCCAATCATGCAATCAGAATAACTCCCTGGATCAACGACCCCTCTCTAGTAGCTATAGCCTGTAATATTATTACACTCCAGAAACACATCCAGGCCCCTCTTGAGCTCTTTTAGTGAATTCACCATCACCACCTCCTCAGGCAGAAAGTTCCATTGTCTCATTGCTCTTACCGTAAAGAATCCTCTTCTATGTTTGTGTACAAACCTTCTTTCCTCCAGATGCAGAGGGTGTCCCCTCGTCACAGTCCTGGGGATAAATAGATGATGGGAGAGATCTCTGTACTTACCCCTGATATATTTATACACTGCGTGCAGAATTATTAGGCAAATGAGTATTTTGACCACATCATCCTCTTTATGCATGTTGTCTTACTCCAAGCTGTATAGGCTCGAAAGCCTACTACCAATTAAGCATATTAGGTGATGTGCATCTCTGTAATGAGAAGGGGTGTGGTCTAATGACACCAACACCCTATATTAGGTGTGCATAATTATTAGGCAGCTTCCTTTCCTTTGGCAAAATGGGTCAAAAGAAGGACTTGACAGGCTCAGAAAAGTCAAAAATAGTGAGATATCTTGCAGAGGGATGCAGCACTCTTAAAATTGCAAAGCTTCTGAAGCGTGATCATCGAACAATCAAGCGTTTCATTCAAAATAGTCAACAGGGTCGCAAGAAGCGTGTGGAAAAACCAAGGCGCAAAATAACTGCCCATGAACTGAGAAAAGTCAAGCGTGCAGCTGCCAAGATGCCACTTGCCACCAGTTTGGCCATATTTCAGAGCTGCAACATCACTGGAGTGCCTAAAAGCACAAGGTGTGCAATACTCAGAGACATGGCCAAGGTAAGAAAGGCTGAAAGACGACCACCACTGAACAAGACACACAAGCTGAAACGTCAAGACTGGACCAAGAAATATCTCAAGACTAATTTTTCTAAGGTTTTATGGACTGATGAAATGAGAGTGAGTCTTGATGGGCCAGATGGATGGGCCCGTGGCTGGATTGGTAAAGGGCAGAGAGCCCCAGTCCGACTCAGACGCCAGCAAGGTGGAGGTGGAGTACTGGTTTGGGCTGGTATCATCAAAGATGAGCTTGTGGGGCCTTTTCGGGTTGAGGATGGAGTCAAGCTCAACTCCCAGTCCTACTGCCAGTTTCTGGAAGACACCTTCTTCAAGCAGTGGTACAGGAAGAAGTCTGCATCCTTCAAGAAAAACATGATTTTCATGCAGGACAATGCTCCATCACATGCGTCCAAGTACTCCACAGCGTGGCTGGCAAGAAAGGGTATAAAAGAAGAAAATCTAATGACATGGCCTCCTTGTTCACCTGATCTGAACCCCATTGAGAACCTGTGGTCCATCATCAAATGTGAGATTTACAAGGAGGGAAAACAGTACACCTCTCTGAACAGTGTCTGGGAGGCTGTGGTTGCTGCTGCACGCAATGTTGATGGTGAACAGATCAAAACACTGACAGAATCCATGGATGGCAGGCTTTTGAGTGTCCTTGCAAAGAAAGGTGGCTATATTGGTCACTGATTTGTTTTTGAATGTCAGAAATGTATATTTGTGAATGTTGAGATGTTATATTGGTTTCACTGGTAAAAATAAATAATTGAAATGGGTATATATTTGTTTTTTGTTAAGTTGCCTAATAATTCTGCACAGTAATAGTCACCTGCGCACACAGATATCCCCCTAAAATAGCTAAAACTAAAAACAAACTAAAAACTACTTCCAAAAATATTCAGCTTTGATATTAATGAGTTTTTTGGGTTCATTGAGAACATGGTGGTTGTTCAATAATAAAATTAATCCTCAAAAATACAACTTGCCTAATAATTCTGCACTCCCTGTACATAGTAATTAGATCTCCCCTCCGTCTTTTTTCTAAAGTGAATAAACCTAATTTTGATAATCTTTCAGGGTACTGTAGTCCACCCTTTCCAGTTATTGCTTTAGTTGCCCTCCTCTAAACCCTCTCCAGCTCTGCTATGTCTGCCTTGGAGCCCAGAACTGTACACAGTACTCCATGTGGTGTCTGTAAAGTGGTAAGACTATGTTCTCTTCTCATCACGAGCATCTATGCGCCTTTTGATGCAACCCATTATCTTATTGGCCTTGGCAGCAGCTGCCTGACACTGGTTTTTACAGCTTAGTTTGCGGTTCACCAAAATTCCTAGGTCCTTTTCCATGTCAGTGTTACCCAGTGTTTTACCATTTAGTATGTAGGGATGAGCGGGAGGTGCCATATTCGATTTCACGATATTTAGCGAATATTCGATTGAATATTCGTCTTATATTCGTCGAAATCGAATATTCGTCATTATTCTATTAATCGCGAATAATATGTGATTTAATTATTCGCGTATTGCGATTTATTTTTATTTTTTTACTGTATAAGGCAACTTTCCTATTGGTTGGCTATTTTAATATGTGTATTTTACGAATATTCGCTATATTGCTATATATTCTTGTTTTAGAATATTACGAATATTCTAAAAAACTAAGTTATAGCAATATAGCGAATATTCGTAAAATACACATATAGACTGCAACTTAGCTAATATAGTGCTATAATCTTTTTTTATAGTCTAATTCTTTTTTTCTCTTCTGAACTTACGATTTGGAAAAAATGTACACTATTACAAAAAAATACTATAGCAAATACTATAGCACTATATTAGCTAAATTGCTGCCTATATGTGTATTTTACGAATATTCACTATATTGCTATAACTTTGTTTTTCAGAATATGACGAATATTGTAAAAAACGAAGCTATAGCAATATAGCGAATATATTTGTTTATTAGAATATTCATCATATTTTAAAATTCAGAATATCACGAATATGATGAATATGACGAATATTCTAAAAAACGAAGTTATAGCAATATAGCGAATATACAGTATTTGTTATTTAGAATATTCGTCATTTTTTTTACAATGTGTACTGTTATTACACTTTGGCATAGTACTCCCTGACAAGCGTCACCGTCACCATGGGAACGCCTGTGGGTTAGAATATACCATCAGATCTGAGTTTTCACGATCTTAGGGAAAACTCAGATCCGATGGTATTTTCTAACCCACAGGCGTTCCCATGGTGACGGGGACGCTTGTTGGGGATGAGTATGCGAACAACTGTACAGATTGAAAAAAAATAAATGCAAATATTCTAATTTTGAATATTCGCCTTTTTTTTTCCAATCTGTACAGTTGTTCGCATACATGATTTTTTTTTACATATGAAAACATGATTCCTTCCTGCTTTAGTTGCTTGTGGGCCAATGACTCATTGACCCACATGAAAGAAGCAGGGAGGAATCATGTTGTCAGATGTAAAAAAATTATGAATTTTCAAAATAGCGAATATATAGCACTATATTCTAAATATTCGCGAAGTTGCGATATTCGCAATTAATATTCGCTATTCGAATATTCGCGCTCAACACTATTAGTATGTACTGATAACTTGCATTATTCCTTCCCATGTGCATAACCTTACATTTGTCAGTGTTAAACCTCATCTGCCACTTCTCTGCACAAGCCTCCAATCTATCCAGATCCAACTGCAGCCTTATACTGTCCTCTTCCGTGTTATTTACTTTACATAGTTTAGTGCCATCAGTGCAAGCCTTCTACAAGATCATTAATAAATATATTGAAGAGAATAGAGCCCAATACTGACCCCTGTGGTACCCCACTAGTGACAGTAACCCAATCTGAGTGTGTACCATTAATAACCACCCTCTGTTTTCTATCACTGAGCCAGTTACTTATCCACATACAGAGATTTTCCCCTAGTCCAAGCATTCTTATTTTATATACTAACCTCTTATGTGGTACAGTGTCAAATGCTTTGGAGAAGTCCAGATATACGACATTCATTGATTCGCCATGGTCAAGTCTAGAACTTATCTCCTCATAGAAACTGATTAAATTAGTTTGACATGACCGATCTCTCATGAAGCCATGCTGATATGGCGTTATTTTCTTATTTTCTTTGAGGTACTCCAAGATAGCATTTCTTAGATAACCTTCAAACAGTTTACCCACTACAGATGTTAAAATTACCGGCCTATAGTTTCCGGGCTCTGTTTTTGGACCCTTTTTTGAATATTGGTACCTCATTTGCTATGCATCAATCCTGTGGAACACTCCCTGTCATTATAGAGTCCTTAAATATCAGAAATAAGGGTCAGGCTATGACTTTACTTAATATTTTTAAGATACGGGGGTGTATGCTATCTGGTCCTGGTGGTTTGTCTATTTTAATATTTTTAAGACGCCGCTGTGCTTCTTCATGGGTCATACAGGGCACTTTTAATGAGGAATTTACTTTTACATTCTGCATTTCATCTGAAAGTTTATTTTTTTCAGTGAATACAGTGGAGAAAAAAATATTTTATAGCTTTGCTTTCTCCTCATTGCTGTCTGCAACTCCCCTCTCATTACTCTGAGATCATTACACCTTCAGATTTATACTTTTCACCATTTATATAATTGAAGAACATTTTAGGGTTAGTTTTACTCTCTTTGGCAATTAATCTCTCGGTCTCTAGTTTGGCTGTTTTTAATTGTCTTTTACATATTCTATTTTTTTCCTTATAGTTTTTCAATGCTTCCTCGCTACCCTCCTGTTTTAGTGATTTAACTGCTTTCTTTTTTTCATTTATTGCTTTCTTTACAATTCTAGTTATCCATATTGTTTTTTTCTTGTTCCTTAACCTTTTATTCCCATAAGGTATGTACCTCTCACAATTAGATTTTAGGATTATTTTAAAACTATCCCATTTTGTGGCTGTATTTTTATTTTTGAGGACTTTGTCACAGTAAGTTAGGCCTTATTTGGCTAAATTTAGCTTTTTTGAAGTTTGGTATTTTTGTGCTTCCCTGAATAAACACTTGTTTAAATGACAATTGGAAGGTTATTACTTTATGGTCACTATTTCCACTGTGTTATGGAGGTGGATGTAACATAGTACATAACATAGTACATAAGGCCGAAAAAAGACATTTGTCCATCCAGTTCGGCCTGTCATCCTGCAAGTTGATCCAGAGGAAGGCAAAAAAAACCCTGTTAGGTAGAAGCCAATTTTCCTCACTTTAGGGGAATAAAAAATTCCTTCCTGACTCCAATCAGGCAATCAGAATAACTCCCTGGATCAACGACCCCTCTCTAGTAGCTATAGCCTGTAATATTATTACACTCCAGAAATACATCCATCTTTTATTGTATTCACCATCACCACCTCCTCAGGCAGAGAGTTCCATAGTCTCACTGCTCTTACCGTAAAGAACCCTTTTCTATGTTTGTGTACAAACCTTCTTTCCTCCAGACGCAGAGGATGTCCCCTCGTCACAGTCACAGTCCTGGGGATAAATAGATGATGGGATAGATCTCTGTACTGCCCCCTGATATATTTATACATAGTAATTAGATCTCCCCTTAGTCGTCTTTTTTCTAACCTGAATAACCCTAATTTTGATAATCTTTCAGGGTACTGTAGTTGCCCCATTCCAGTTATTACTTTAGTTGCCCTCCTCTGGACCCTCTCCAGCTCTACTATGTCTGCCTTGTTCACTGGAGCCCAGAACTGTACACAGTACTCCATGTGTGGTCTGACTAATGATTTGTAAAGTAGTAGGAATATGTTCTCATCACGGGCATCTATGCCCCTTTTGATGAAACCCATTATCTTATTGGCTTGAGCTAGGGTATCAAGCCAAGGGACGGGGTAAAAACTGAAACTACTCCTCTCTTCAAAAAAAAAGCCAAGAATTAGGCTTGGAAGGTGTATGGCAATTTTTATATGGGAGGAAGATGATATTCTCCTGCTACAGACGTTCATATGACATTATGTCTAGGATCGACCTGGCTTTAGCCAATGTAGATTTTATGTATCAGATCAAATGAAATATGAGATACATAGTGTATCTGACCATTCTCCTATGTTAATAAATGTGAAAGAAAAGGACACTGGAAGTAGCAAGAGACTATTTTGTTTAAACCCCCATTGAATGTCCCTAACTAAATGTCATGAGGTGATATTAGAGGGAATTAGTGAATTCTGGAGAAGAAATTTAGGGATAGTGCATATCCATTATGAATGCCTTAAAGGCATACTGTATTTATGGGGACTATTTGTTAAAAAAAAGTACAGTACATGATCTGTTATTGTCTTTTGTTAAGAAAGAAAAACAAATTAGGGAAAGATAATCAAACACAATTGAAAAAGGTTAAGGATGAATATCAGCAATTATTAATTAATAAAGCCCAGCACAGAGCTTTTTTTCAGGCCAAAAACACTTTATCGGAGCAGGGAAACTATGTCAATTATCATCTATCATTCAAAATCAACAAACCATGAATAATATTTTAAGGATTAAAACAAGTGGTGAAGTTCTTTCTCTGGAGCGGAGTACCAGGAATTTATTAGATATTATTCTGCCCTATATAGATCCAATATATTGGGTAGGGAAGCAGAAATGGAGAACTATCTGGAAAAAATAGAGCTACCATCATTGACAGACGAACAAAGGGACTGGTTAAGGGAAGCTCTACACAATATTGAAGGAAATACATCTCCTGGTCCTGATTAATTACAATATGGAAAATTGCTGTTGCTCTTTACAATCTAGAGAGATGGGCTCATTATCTCATTTCTTATCAGAAGCTGTAATCACTTTCATGTAAAAAAAAAAAGAAAGATCCACATGAAATAGAATCCTATAGACTCAATTATGGAATACAGATTGAATACAGATATTAAGATATGTCCAAAGTGTTGGCAAATATGTTAAAGAAGTTGATCACAATATTGATATCTAGATCAGTGTGGGTTCATCCCTAAAATAAATGTTAAAAAAATATATATTCTCAGAGTTTTTGTTAATATCCAGATGCATGAGGGTGGAAACCGCTCCATCTTGTCACTGGACTTGTCTAAAGCCTTTGACAGGGTGGAGTGAAGTTTCCTTTGGAGGTTTTTATTGAATAGTGCTCCAAGAGCTAGAATTAATATTATGGACTGGGGGATTTAATCTACAGTATATTGAAGAACAAGGCAAGGTTGTCCTCTTTCACCGATGGTATTTGCAATCTTTTTAGAGCCACTTGCCAGAAAGAAAAGGGAGGACAAGCAAGTATACGGGTTTGGAAATGAAGGCAATATGGATAAATTATATTTATATGCAGATGGCGTTTTGATTTTTTTTGAATGAAGGACAGGGAACACTGTCCTATGTGATAGAGATAGTTAATGAGTCTGGTGTGGTATTGAAGTTTGAGATAAATTGGGGTAAATCCTGAGTGCCAGAGTTAAGCCGAGCTTAGGTGCTTGTAGCTCTGTGTGAGCAACTCCTGTATGGCGTTTTTTCTCCCCAAGGTGGGCACACAAAACCACATCCATGTGCAGGATTAAAATAAGCCATGGCCGTTCAAACACAATCATAGGTACAAGAGGTCTATTGCGGCATATGAGGCGGCATCACCGGATCCTTTGGGAAAAGACAACTGGCCAGCATTCCCAATCAGAACAAGTATGCCCTTCTTCTCCTGATACTCTTTGTGGCAGCCAACATGCATCCCCAGGCTATATATTTGCCATCATCATTAGTTTCTTCTTCTCCTGCTAAGACTCTTCTTTGTCCTCTGCTACATCGTGAAATATTTATAACAGAACATTTGGCCATGAAAAAACTATTCTCCACCAGCAATTAGCTTGTCTACAATCTGAACCCCCACCTTACCATGTTGCTGGCAATGCAATTGCTGCTTTGCCATTATATTAGCGCCTTGTACTCTCATGTGGTGACAAAAGCAGCCAACTCTTTGCGATTCTAGCTGTGCGACAAGCTGCACTTTGAGGTGGGTACCTGGAGCAACTGTGCAGGGTCAATGTTTTTTGTGGCAGTGGAGAGGCAGCACCCTAGCAACATGGCCAGGTCCCTTTGCTTGCCCAAAAATTGTATTGGCCTGGCTCCCCCAACAGACACTTATCCTCCACCTCCACTTTCCCCTCCATGGATGCGTTTCTGTCCCCAACAGCAGCAGGGAACAACTTCACTCCCCCTCCTTCATATCACGTGTTAAGTTACATGTAGTGATGGATGAACATCGGCCAGGACGATTCGCAAACGCGAACACTCGTTCACGATCAAATGTTCGCGAACCGCACATTCGTGAAAACCTCAGGTCATATTTGCCGCCACCAAATACAAACTGAGTGCACAAATAGTCCCACAACATGGACAGTGATATTCCAGAGGGGGATCATTGGGAAAATTCTCACAAAAAAATATGTATTTTAATCAGGGGCCATTTTTATGCGTCTTAAAGGGAAACTCAAAAAAATGTGCACTGCTGGAGCCTAGAATTTTTTTATTTCCTATTGGTTTGATGTATACAAGTCTACAGCACTCCACGTTTTTGTATCCTGCAGAGTCTATTAAAAAATGGATACTGTAAGGGATCGTCTCTTTTCAGGGGGTCACACTCACAGATATCTTCGCAGACACGATTATAATGTCCAAACTCTTGCTTTATTTCAGACACTTTAGCAAAGCACAGGTTAAGAAGTCGCAGCTTCAACTTATCACGTGTGACATCCACACAAAATAACAAATGCTTGCCCGGCTAGGCTCTAACTAAACACAAGTGTATCCCTGACTCACCTAGAGAGCCCTGTTCACACATGGAACACAAATGCGGCTTTCCTCAGCAATCCAGTCCAGCAACCTCCAGGCTGTGACACTTCAATACCTTTTGGGGGATTGTGGCCCAGTAGTCCTCCCGACTCTGGCCTCGTGATCCTTGTTTCACAGGCGTCACCGCATCCCCCAAAGTTCAGGCTATCGCCTAGCCTCGTGGCCCCTCAGCCCACCCGGCTGAGACCACTCACACAGAGCCTCACCAGGACACTCCAGAGTGAGACACACCCAAGATCCAGTAGCAGGATTAAATAGGAGCCCTGGACATGAGCATGCCCTAAGTCCCGACTGGAACCTGGGGAAACAACACCTCAATATTCACACTGCCACAATACGTTAACGTAATTTTTTTTTCTACCATGGAACTGTATGGTGAACGGACACCACTGTACGGCATCAGTCTGAGGCATCTGTTAACGCATACATTTTTGGTATGCATTAAATGGATGGCAAAAATAGGCAATAGGCATTCACCTGACAGCAAAAAACTTTGGATTATGTGGCTGGAGGTATATTAGGTGGTCACAGGATAAATATGTAACTGTCGGCCAGTACAGGCCCCAAAAATTAGGCATTCATCTGACATAAAAGGCCTTTTATGCTGCTGTATATACATAATTCAAGGACCATTCTTTGTTCTGCGTGGTTGCGGATATGTGTGGGCTGGCAGGTGTTGAATTCCTCCGAGATCCATGCCTCATTCATTTTTAAAAATGTGAGGTAGTCCATACTGTCGTGAGCTAGGCGAGTGCGCTTATCGGTCACAAATCCCTCTGCTGCGCTGAACATCCTTTCGGACAGGACACTCAACTAGGGGCAAGCCAAGAGTTCCATGGCAAATTGTGCCATCTCTGGCCACAGGTCAAGCCTGCACACCCAGTAGTCAAGGGGTTCCTCGCTTCTCACAGCTTCCACATCGGCCGTTAACCCGATGTAGTTGGACACCTGTCGGTCTAGGCATTCCCTGAGGCTGGATCCGAAGGGCGGCTGTCGATGGGTTGGTTGCAAGAATGATCTCATATCCGAAGTGACCAACACATCTTCAAACCGCCCTCTTTTTGCAGGCGCGGTAGGATTGGTACCCGTACCTATTTCGCTGTGGGTGGAAATTCCTATGCAAGTGCCCGCAACAGAAGAATGCAACATCTCTCGCAGCAAAGCCTGGAAATGCTGCATTCTGCCAGACCTTTGTGATGCTGGTAACATGTCCTCCATTTTGTGTTTGTACCGGGGGTCTAAGTACATTGCCACCCAGTACTGATCCTTCCCCTTTATGCTTTCTATACGGGGGTCCCTCTTCAAATACTGGAGCATAAAGGCCCCCATTTGCACTAAATTGGAAGTTGTGGAGCGCACTGGCTCTTGCTTATCGCCCAGGAGAATGTCTTCCTCGGTCTCCTCCCCCAGCCACGGACAACACCAGGGATCCCTGAAAAGTTTAAAGCCTGCTCTTCTTGCGATTCCTCCTCCTTCTCATCCCCCCCGCCACCATCCTTCTCTAACTCCTCTTCAGACTCCTGCTGACTTGTCTCAGATGGAGTAGCCCCCCTGGGAATTAATTCAGCATTGGGACTTCCTCATCTTCCAGCTCCTGCTCCTCGATGGCTTGATCAATGACACGATGCAATGCACGCTCCAGAAAGAAAGCATAAGATATTATGTCACTGATAGCGCCCTGGCTGCGACTGACCAATTTGGTGATCTCATCAAATAGCCGCAGAAGTCTGCATGCGCATGAGCAGCCACTGGCACAGTGAAAAGAAACCAAGCTCCTCAGAACCTGTCCTGCAGCAGAGTTTGTACATTTAGTTGTTAACAGCACGTTTCTGCTGGAACAGCCTATCAAGCATATACAAGGTTGAGCTCCAGAGCTTCGGGCAGTAACAAATCAGACATCTGACGGGCAAGTGGTGTCACCGCTGAATGTCAGCAAGGCGAGCCATGGCTGTGTAAGATCTTCTAAAATGGGCAGAGATTTTCCTGTCCTGCCGCAAGACGTCCTGAACCCTGGGGTATTTGGCAACGAATCGCTGCACGACTAAGTACATGACGTGTGCCATGCATGGCACGTGTGTCATTTTGCCCTCTTTCAGCACGCTCAGCAGATTGGCACCGTTATCGCACACCACTTTAGCAACTGTCAAATTGGGCGGGCTTAGCCACTGATCGGCCTGTGACCGCAGAGTTGAAAGCAGTGCAGGACCGGTGTGGCTCTTGGCTTCTAGGCACAACAGCCGCAGCACAGCATGGTAACGTCTCACCTGGCACGTCGAATAGGTTCTAGGGAGCTTGGGGGTGCAGCGGAAGAAGTGGTAGCAGTGGAAAAGGAGGAGTCAGCTGAGGAGGAGAAGGAGTAAGGAGAAGGAGGATGGAGTAGGAGGAGGAGAAGAAGAAGAGGCAGGCCTGCATGCAATACGTGTCAGTAACACCAAATCCAAATGGATGCCACGGGTTACATGCTTGACGGCCGTAAGAAGGTTCACACAGTGGGCAATAAAAGTTATGTACCTTTCCTGCCCGTATTTGCTAGACCACGTGTCTGTGGTCAGATGTAACTTGGCATCGACACTGTGTGCCAGAGATATATTAACTTGCCACTGAATGTGGCCATATAGTTCAGGGATGTCCTTCTGGGAGAAATATTTCCTTCCGGGTACCTTCCATTGCGGTGTGCCAATAGCAACAAATTTTCTAAAGGCCTCTGAATCCACCAATTTATATGGCAGTAGTTTGCGGACTAGCAGTTTCCGACAAGCCAGCGGTCAGCCATTGGGCAAGAGGGTTATCCGGCGTCATCATTTTTTTACGCTTGAACATTTGGGCCACGTAAGCCTGCCTTGTGCCAGATGAATGCGATGATGGCTCGGTGGAAGGTGGAGTGGAGGACAAATGGAAGGAGAGATGAGAAGGAGAAGAGGCAGGACGTGGAGCGCCGGGAGTGTGGCTTTGTGGGTTCTGACAGCGTTGCTCCCACTGGGATCGGTGATGGAAGGCCAGGTGCCTTCTTAAGGCGATCGGCCCTAGGTGAGTGTTGGGTTTTCTGAGACGTATGCGTTGACAGCACAGGCTGCAGGTGACAACACTATTATCAGCAGCTGACACGTTTAAAAAAAGCCCACACTGCGGAGCCATGTGCCGGTGTCCTGGAAGCGCAAGATGTGACCGTGCATGGTGGATGGCTCGCTCCAGATACATTTGCAGTCTGCTTTTTGCCTCCTGTGCACTGTGAGTTCTGCCTGCTTCTCCTCCCTATCTGCTACTCTGTCTCTCCCTCTGAACTCCCCTCCTCTTTCTCTCTTGTGGGCAGCCACGTGACGACGTGGGAATGGATGGGAAAATAATTCCTCTGATTCGAGTGGATGGGCTATGGTGGTAGTGCTGGTGTCTTTGGGGGTGCACAAAGCAGAGAGTGAGGAGGGTGCAGATACAGAGGATGAGGAGGGTGCAGAAGCGGAAGGCTGAGTGAGCCACTCAACCAACTCTGTTGCACCCTTTGAAGTTATCGCACGCACCTTTTCCAACTTCCCACTTAGGCTCCCGCCTAGTGCACCTGCCCGACCTCTACCATCCCTGCGGAATGGTCTGCCTCTTCCTCTGCCTGTCATTTTCTAAATGACCCTCTGCCTCAGTCCGTAGAGAAGAGCAGTATTTGTGGAAGAAGGTATATCGCAGCCCTCAATCAGTATTTGGTGGAAAAAGGTATATAGCAAAAGCACTCCTCAATCAGTATTTTGTGGAAGAAGGTATATAGCACCCCTAAATCAATATTTGGCTGAAACAGGAATATGGCACCCCTCAATTAGTATTTTGTAGAAGCAAGTGTATCACAGCCCTCAATCAGTATTTGGTGGAAGAAGGTATATAGCAATAGTACCCCTCAATCAGTATTTGGCGGAAACTGGTATATAGCACCCATCAATCAGAATTTTGTGAAAGAAGGTATATGGCACCCCTCAATCAGTATTTGGCGGAAACAGGTATATAGCACCCCTCAATCAGTATTTGGCGGAAGCAGGTGTATCGCAGCCCGCAATCAGTATTTGGTGGAAGAAGGTATATAGCTAAAGCACCCCTCAATCAATATTTTGTGGAAGAAGGTATATAGCACCCCTCAATCAGTATTGGTTGGAAACTGGTATATAGCACCCCTCAATCAGTATTTGGCGGAAACAGGTATATGGCACCCCTTAATCAGTATTTTGTGGAACCAGGTGTATCTCAGCCCTCAATCAGTATTTGGTGGAAGAAGGTATATAGCACTAGCACACCTCAATCAGCAGTTTATGGAAGAAGGTATATAGCACCCCTCAATCAGTATTTGTCGGAAACAGGTATATAGCACCCCTCAATCTGGATTTTGTGGAAGAAGGTATATCACAGCCCTCAAGCAGTTTTTTTAGGGGGTGACAGGTAAATCACACCAGTTGCAATTAGTTACTCCAATAGCGTTTGTCCCTCTATCTAGCTGCGGTATCGCAGCAGAACTGCACACAACTGCTGCTCAATACGAATAGACTACAATATAATTTCTATGTTAGAAAGTTTGTTATAAGTTTATCACACCCCTCTGTATGTCACACCTATTGATAGCTCACCTATACTAGTCCTTAAAAGGACTTTTGTGGCCCTATTAGCTAGCGTTTGGTGTCCCTAACTGTCCCTGCTCCAAAATGCAACCTCTCCCTACACTGGCAAAACACATAATGTAAAATGGCTGCCAGATCTGGTTCTGTTATAGGGATGGGGGTGTATCCATGTGCTGAAACGTCTCAATTGGCTGTCCTGTCCCACCTTATGGATGTTTCATGGGTCAAAAGTCGGTGCTAGACTTGAATATCGCCATATGTTCGCATGTTCGGCGAGGCGCAAACCGCTTGGCCATCTCTAGTTACATGTTGCCATATGGTGTTGTAGCTGATCAGCCTTGGTGAGAGTAGCCACACTGGCGAGCAGTTGCAGCTGAAGTACATCATGCAGAAAAGATCCTGCTGGCTGTCACTCCGCCGCCGACTGGGCAAGGTGATCAGCGACAATGGGAACATCATGCTGGGTGCCCTGAACCTGGGGGAAATAACCTGCATGGCCTTTTACAAATATACTGGCTTGCGCAAGGTGCTGTCAATGACCAGGAGACTATGCCTCTTTTCACTCATTCTGACGTGGTGAGGACCGTTCTCCTGGACTTGCAGTGTCAGACTGATCTGCATCTATACTGCTTAATCTGCGATGTTCCAACTCTCTAGAATTTAACATTGCTCCTGCTCGAGCATCTGTACGAGAAGCGGAAAGCCATGAACGATTTGGTCACTCTCCAGAGTGCCTCAACAGGAACCATGTGTTGTTTCCAGATCAGACAGTGGCAGCTCATAATGCTCATGCTGCAGTTCTCCCTTATTCCCCTCATATGTATTTTTGAAGAGATGCTGACACTCATGCAGCAGGTGGCAACGGGGGAGGAAGAACAACTAAAAAAACTTGCTGTCCACCCTGTAGCTGTTGGGGACCCACAATGAGAAACTCCCATGGTGTAGGAGGAGGTGGTGCTGCCACTGGAGGAGGAAGAGGAGTCGAAGTTCGAGGAGCAAGAGGATGATGATAGTGGCAACGGCTATAACACCCAATCGTCTCAGTGGGGGGCAAAGTTGGAAAAATCTGGGTCCACAGACACACTGGCCAGAATGGCAACCTTCAGGCTCACTTGCTTACTCAGTAACAGATGGATCGTTGACATCAAGCAGTCTGATGATTACTGGATAGCCATGCTTTTAGACCAGGCATCCTCAAACTACGGCCCTCCAGATGTTGCAAAACTACAACTCCCAGCATGCCCGAACAGCCTACAGGTATCAGCCTAAAGCAGGGCATTGTGGGAGTTGTAGTTTTACAACAGCTGGAGGGCCGCAGTTTGAGGATGCCTGTTTTAGACCCTCGCTACCAAATCAAAATGGGGGAATGTTTTCCTCCAGTAGAAATAGAGGACAAATTTAGGACGTTATAATCAGGGACCACTGTGTAAGCAGCTTGCCACAGCTTTAGGAGAGTAGACGCTTTCTGCCAGGATGTATGAAATGTAGGTCCCACTCACCCCCCCCATCCCTTCTGCCACAAGCAGAAGAAGCCGCTGAAGCAGTAGCAGCCAGTTCAGTCTCCTCAACATGATGGAGCAGTTTTTCCAGGTGGCGCGCCAGTCTGAGGCCAATCAGAAAGCCGAGAGCTCCCGCCTTAATGCTCAGGTTCAGGTCTACCTACACTCTGGCCAGTCTCTGGTGCATACTCTCTTCTCTGACCCCATGGATTTCTGGCTAGGCAGACTGGAACAGTGGCCTGAACTGGCAGACCATGCCCCTTTCTTCTTTCTTGCACCGCCTTCAGTGTCATCTCGAAGAAGATTTTCAGTGCCGCAGGAGGCGTAGTGACACCCAAATGGACCAAATTGTCCTCTGTCAGTGTCCAAAACATCCATTTTGTCAACATTAACCAAGTCTGTATTTGGGAGGATTTTCACACTCTAGCTGAGGCCGATGTATAAATCTGGCCTTGCTGGCAGTGCTCCATCTTCCCACTATTGGGGTCTGCTTGTCTGTCATCCTGCCTTCACCATGCTGCGACCTGCCTATCACCATGTTCTGTACTGCTGCTACTGCGGCCTCCATCATGTCAACGCTGGCGCCTGCTGACCATCATGTTCTATAAGGCTACTGTTGCCTCCATCATACCATTGCCACTTTAATGCCACTGCTGCTGCTTGCCTACCATCATCTTCCGTAAGGTTGCTGCTGCCTCCATCATGCTGCTGCCTGCTTAACGCTACATATCTGCTACTACTACCACTACTACTATTACTACTTCTACCCATAAACAGCTGACCTACTGTCTTATATGTTCCATGCTACACTGATTCTGCCCCCATTACTATGGCGGCTACATGCCACTATATCTATACCACATCCACATTGTACTGCTGCTGTTCTCAATTTAAGGGGAGAATTTTTATAAGCTTATTTGCAACAAGCCACTTTTTCTTCTGACGATCAACACTTGTGCATGTCATACGGACAGGCATCCTGACCCTGTCAAGGCATACATTTTTTTTTTACATTTGTTTAAACATTATCTGCCCCTGATAAGGGGCAATTATTGGAAGCTTTGAAATATGTTAAAGAATAACACATGTGACGATGCGGTGTGTTTTTAAACATGTTGTTTGTCAAACGTGAGTTTACCCATAGCTATGTATGTCAATGTCATAATTTATTATTGCTGTCATTGTGTTCGAGAGCTTGGGGAAAGGGGGGTCATAAAAAGTTCATAAAAATAAATTAAATTAGATAACTAGTTTTCTTAGAGTCCTAGGAGACTTGAGGGTGTTACATACCAATTTTCATGGCAATTGGAACAACTTTGGTTCAACCCAAATCAATTCAGGTCTGAACCGAACGTTTTGAAAAATTCTGCAAACCAGAACCGAACTGAATCGCAAGTAGTTCGCTCATGTCTAGATATTACATGCTCCAGCTTCCTACACTAGACCTTTGAAGGCCGATTGCATGAAGCTTCTTGTCAGTGGTGATCTATCTTACCTCATGTGAATGAAGGCAGTTTAATAACTTCTGCTCACAACATACAAAACACAACACCATAAGAGACCAAGGATCATACATCCTGGGAATCGGGTTATCATTAAGCACTAGTGAATCTTAGTCCAGCTTCTTGAAAGGAAGAGACAAAATGTCAGCACCAACATCTCCTTCTAACAGCTAATGGCATCTTTCAACCTGTAAGTGATCACATAAAAAGCATTTATCTTAATTTGCAAAGAGTTAAGAAATTGTTTCTGTACAAACAGCAAAACTTCATATTCTGCAGCTGAACATGCATACTGTGCATACACTGAAACTAAGTCTATTGTAAAGCAGCGTTTCTTTCCAAGTTTCCCCACTGCATTGTTTCTGTTTATCTACCCCATCCTGAAAGCATCAGAGAAAAACAGAAATTCCATCCCAGAAATTAATGTAAAGTGAAAATAAAGAGAATGCTGCAATTTGACTAATAGCAGTCTTTTTTTCCCGAGTACCCTGGAAATGTGTTGTAAACAGCAGAATGAATAAATTAGCTTTTAAAGTCTAAATCTGGATCTCAACGCCTTCAGTCTGAATGTAAAACAAATGCGATATTGTCAAAGCTTTTAAATAAAAGTTGGTGTTTTATTTATTTTTTACTTTAATTACAAGGATGAGTGTGAAATACTTTCAATTATCTGCTACCTTGGACAACTTCTATTGCAAATAATTTTTTATGGTTCCTACCAAATAAGAACATGTTTTTTGTTTTAAACCCAGTTTAGAGAAGTTATACGACAACAAAGCTGTAAATAGAAGAAGCTTCTGATTGTTGGATTGACTAGAGCAATCACAGATTGGCTCAAGTAAATAAAGTGGTATGTTGGTGCATGGTTTCCTTTTAGTCGTACGTGCTGACAAAAATGGCTTACCATTCCAATTAGCACAGTTCACCGATTAGAGTATGTCTGCAACATTGCTAACATTGAAATCTTATTGTAGTGAGTGGATGTCATAATAAATCAGAGCTCCTTTAAACAGCTACAGAGCCTTGGGTCAAATATGTGAACTGCATTAAACATTCAGAATGCACAAGATATAGATGTCCACTCTCAATATCAGTTTAAAGGGTTTCTGTCACCCCACAAAACTCATTTTTTTTTTTTTTGGATAGTTATATTCCTTATAGCGCGATATAGGAGAATATAATAGTCTTACTTACTTTCATGCGGCCGATTCTTTAGAAAACAAAGTTTTATAATATGCAAATCAGGGCTCTACCAGCAAGTAGGGCGTCTACTTGCTGGTAGCCGCAGCAGAAATCCGCCCCCTCCTCTTGTTGATTGACAGGGCCAGCCGTGATCTCCTCCTCCGGCCGGCCCTGTCAGTATTTCAAAAATCGCGCGCCTCTGGTCATTCGGCGCAGGCGCTGTGAGATGAGGAGGCTCGTCTCCTCAGCACTCCCTCAGTGCGCCTGCGCCGATGACGTCTTCTCTTTCGGTGATGTCATCGGCGCAGGCGCACTGAGGGAGTGCTGAGGAGACGAGCCTCCTCATCTCACAGCGCCTGCGCCGAATGACCAGAGGCGCGCGATTTTTGAAATACTGACAGGGCCGGCCGGAGGAGGAGATCACGGCTGGCCCTGTCAATCAACAAGAGGAGGGGGCGGATTTCTGCTGCGGCTACCAGCAAGTAGACACCCTACTTGCTGGTAGAGCCCTGATTTGCATATTATAAAACTTCGTTTTCTAAAGAATCGGCCGCATGAAAGTAAGTAAGACTATTATATTCTCCTATATCGCGCTATAAGGAATATAACTATCCAAAAAAAAATAAATGAGTTTTGTGGGGTGACAGAAACCCTTTAAAGAAATTCTCCTGATAAAAGAAAAAATTATTAAATGTATAATTACTTTAATTAGCAAAACATTATTTTTTTATTTAGAGAAGTAATTGCTGTATATTTCAGGGAACTGGAGGGGGTACGGGTCCCGTTCTTATGATCGGTAGAACCCCCACCAATCTAAAAGTTATCCCCTATCCTATGGATAGGGGTTAACTAAATGTAACTGGAATACCCCTTTAAAATAGTCACTACCCTGTTAAACAGTCAGGAATGTGTCCTAAAATGTATGCTTGAGATCTGCAAAAACCCTGTCATCTAGTCAACCTAAACAGGAGTCATAAATTGTATGTATTATACCCCCTCCAAAGAAAAAAAAAGTATTGTTTAGGACAGTGGACATTTTGATTTATGACAGTTATTATTGCCAACTGGTTAAATGAGCATGTTTTGCTGTTAAAAGTATTTATACATTTATTTGTAATCATGTTTTTTGTTTTTTTTCCCTCAGAGATCCCCTTTAACCCCTTCAACCCCGGACCTATTTTCACCTTCCTGCCCAGACGATTTTTTGCAAATCTGACATGTGTCACTTTATGTGGTAATAACTTTAAAACGCTTTTACTTATACAGGCCATTCTGAGATAGTTTTCTCGTCATTAGGGATGAGCGAACCCGAACTGTATAGTTCGGGTTCGTACCGAATTTTGGGGTGTCCGTGACACGGACCCGAACCCGAACATTTTCGTAAAAGTCCGGGTTCGGTGTTCGGCGCTTTCTTGGCGCTTTTTGAAAGGCTGCAAAGCAGCCAATCAACAAGCGTCATACTACTTGCCCCAAGAGGCCATCACAGCCTTGCCTACTATTGGCATGGCTGTGATTGGCCAGTGCAGCATGTGACCCAGCCTTTATATAAGCTTGGGTCACGTAGCGCTGCACGTCACTCTGCTGATTCAAGCATAGGGAGAGGTTGCTGCTGCGACGTTAGGGCGAGATTAGGCAGATTAACTCCTCCAAAAGACTTAATTCAGTGATCGATCTCCAGCTGTGGATCATTGAAGTGCTAATATTGAATTGCTCACTTTTTTTAGGCTGCCCAGAGCGTTTTTATATCACTTTTTTCTGGGGTGATCGGCGGCCATTTTGTGGCTTGTGGTGCGCCAGCACAAGCTACCACCAAGTGCATTTAACCATCAATAGTGTGGTTATTTTTTGCTATATCCTACATCAGCTGCAGGCTGAGCCTGTGTCACCCAAGTGCATTTAACCATCAACAGTGTGGTTATTTTTTGGCCATATACTACATCAGGTGCAGGCTGAGCCTATGTCACCCAAGTGCATTTAACCATCAACAGTGTGGTTATTTTTTGGCCATATACTACATCAGGTGCAGGCTGAGCCTGTGTCACCCAAGTGCATTTAACCATCAACAGTGTGGTTATTTTTTGGCCATATACTACATCAGGTGCAGGCTGAGCCTGTGTCATCCAAGTGCATTTAACCATCAATAGTGTGGTTATTTATTGGCCATATACTACATCAGGGGCAAGTTGAGCCTGTCACCCAGCGCCTAAAAAATAGACCTGACATTTATATTCCTCCATATCAGTACTGTTTTAGCTGGTCAAGTTATTTATAGTGACCGTAAAAGCACAGTTTTTGTTCTGGGTTGAAAAACTATTCCCAAATTTGCCATTCTCAAAATTAGTAGTTTCTGCTATATCAGGCCTACTTTAAATCTATCCCAAAAAGGATATCTTAGATTGAAGGTGCTGATAGTGTCATTCTGAAAAACTTAACACACACGCTACCGTGCAGATACAAGTCTAATTCTGTGATTAAAGGTATATCTGTCACACAGCGCGTAAAAAATAGGCCTGAAATTTCTATTCCTCCAAATCAGTACAGTTTTAGCTGGTCAAGGTATATTTAGTGACCGTAAAAGCACAGTTTTTGTTCTGGGTTGAAAAACAATTCCCAAATTTGCAATTCTCAAAATTAGTAGTTTCTGCTATATCAGGCCTACTTTAAATCTATCCCAAAAAGGATATCTTAAATTGAAGGTGCTGATAGTGTCATTCTGAAAAACTTAACACACACGCTACCGTGCAGATACAAGTCTAATCCTGTGATTAAAGGTATATCTGTCACACAGCGCGTAAAAAATAGGCCTCACATTTCTATTCAACCAAATCTGTACTGTTTTAGCTGGTCAAATTAATTGTAGTGACCGTAAAAGCACAGTTTTTGTTCTGGGTTGAAAAACTATTCCCAAATTTGCCATTCTCAAAATTAGTAGTTTCTGCTATATCAGGCCTACTTTAAATCTATCCCAAAAAGGATATCTTAGATTGAAGGTGCTGATAGTGTCATTCTGAAAAACTTAACACACACGCTACCGTGCAGATACAAGTCTAATTCTGTGATTAAAGGTATATCTGTCACACAGCGTGAAAAAAATAGGCCTCACATTTATATTCAACCAAATCTGTACTGTTTTAGCTGGTCAAATTATTTGTAGTGACCGTAAAAGCACAGTTTTTGTTCTGGGTTGAAAAAGTATTCCCAAATTTGCCATTTTCAATATTGTGGTGAAGGGGAACAATGAGGAAAATATCTAATAAGGGACGCGTACGCGGACGTGGACATGGTCGTGGTGGTGTTAGTGGACCCTCTGGTTGTCACGACTGTGACTGATCCAGACAGGTCTGGGAGGAGAAGGTCGCAGCGACTTGCTACTCGCGATAGCTTGTGAGTTTGCTCCATGGTTCAGGGTATGTCATCCGGGTTTTGCCTTGTGAACCTTTTTGTCCTGACTGGGAGTTTGTAGGCATCCTTCTCAGGTGAGTCCTGTCTGCCACTCCCAGCTACTATATTAGTTTCAGTTTCACTTGCAGTCATTGCCAGATATAGTCCTTACTTCCAGTTCTATTCTGACCTTTGAAGGAGATCGTTCGATGGTGTTGCTGTGGAGCTCTTGTCTGGCTTGGACTGTCGTGATTGGGATCGCCTTCTCTGCTCGTGACTGGATAAGTCTATCTCTGCTATAGTTTGTTTGTTGCTGTCTTCCCCTGCTGTTCTCCTAGACATGAGTGATGGTGACTAGTGCTCCCATCGGCCTTTCCCCACTCTAGGCTTGTTAGGGTGACTGAGGGTTTAGGCATACTGCTCGCCGCACGGGTTCACACCCCGTCTAGGGTATCAGGGCAGACAGGTGCCAGCTTAGGGTTAGTCAGGGGTGGCCATACTATTCCCATCCGTAGATAAGGGTCCCCCTTCCCCTCCGTCTGGTGCGACACAACTGCTGCTGGGATAGCGGTCGTGACAGTATATCTGGCCTTTTAAAAAAAAAATTAAAAAAAAGTGACATTTCTTTTTTATTTTGCTTGCTGTTTTGCTTTGTATTTTTCTGTTCCACTATGGATCCGGTTACGGTTTTGGTGAAACAATTACAGGGATTATCCCTTGAAGTGGCAGGATTAAAAGCAACAGTGCTGCAGCAGCAGCAGCAATCCTTGGGTTCCACCGTTGCTACGGGAAACCAAGGTACTCCTGAGCCAAAAGTGGCTTTACCTGATAGGTTCTCAGGAGGGAGAGACCAATTTGTAACCTTTAGAGAAGCTTGCAAATTGTTCTTCAGGTTACGCCCTAGATCCTCCAGCGGTGAGGAACAAACGGGTGGGCATTGTAATTTCTCTCCTGCAAGGAGATCCGCAGGCTTGGGCTTTCTCCCTACCATCAGACTCTCTGGCCTTACGATCAGTGGAGGAGTTTTTTGAAGCCCTGGGTCTCGTATATGATGACCCGGACAGGGTCTCACTGGCTGAGTCTAAGCTACGTAGACTTCGGCAAGAGAACCAGTCTGCCGAACTATATTGTTCCGAATTCCGTAGGTGGGCTACTGATACGTTATGGAACGACTCGGTCCTTAGGAGTCAGTTCTGCCAGGGGTTGTCTGAAAAATTAAAAGACGCGCTGGGTCTCTGGAGGCTGCTATGTCTTTGTCCATAAGAATCGACAGACGACTCAGGGAGAGACTATTAAATTTTACGGAGGCCTCTATAGGGCAGGGATCGGTTTGTTATGATCCAGTCGAACCAATGAAAATAGGGGGCGCCACTAGACGGGTGAATCCTCCTAAGTTCCGCCGTAGGTCAGAGGTTTGTTTTCGTTGTGGGGGGAGGGGTCATTTTGTAAAGGTTTGTCCCTCAGAACCCAAGAGACCACAAACAAAGGAGCCGCCGGAAAACTAGAGTCCCCAGATTGTGCAGAGGATAACAGTCTGGGCGTATTCGTTTCCTCCATACGCATGTCTCAGTTTTTGTTGTCCGCTACCGTTGAGGCGGGCAATAAGACTGAGATCTGTTCCGTCTTTTTGGACAGTGGGGCGGGGGTCAACTTGGTGGATTCACGGTTTGCTCAGGCTCTGGGTTTTACTCCGGAACCGATATGCAGAACTATTCCTGTTTTTGCCATCGACTCCTCCCCTCTTACTCAGAGAGAGTTAACTCAGATCATCCATAATATCCATCTGCAGGTAGGGGACCTCCATAAAGAGCATATCTCTTGTTATGTCCTGGACGGTCTTCCGGCTCCTATGGTATTGGGGCTTCCCTGGCTGGTGACTCACAATCCAGTGGTGGATTGGCAGGCCGGGGAGATTGTGGAGTGGAGTGAACATTTTAAGGACAACTGCTTGAGTAGTAGGTGCTCTACACTCTCTGTAACATCTTTACCTGCCTTTCTGTCAGATTTTATGGATGTGTTCTCTGAGAA
Organism: Bufo bufo; assembly: GCF_905171765.1. Taxonomy (NCBI): domain Eukaryota; kingdom Metazoa; phylum Chordata; class Amphibia; order Anura; family Bufonidae; genus Bufo; species Bufo bufo. The sequence continues at coordinate 275,234,790 of NC_053390.1, read as the reverse complement.
GGGTTGTCAGGGATTACCACCTCATCGTCCATATGATTGCCCGATTAATCTATTACCTGGGGCAAAACTACCTAAAACCCGGTTATACAATCTTTCCGGCCCGGAGAGGAAGGCTATGAAAGATTATATTTTGGAGAGTTTGGCTAAGGGACACATCAGACCCTCTTCTTCACCTGTGGCTGCAGGGTTCTTTTTCGTTAAAAAGAAAGATGGGGGCCTACGTCCTTGCCTGGATTTCCGGGAATTAAACCGGATAACTATCCGAGATCCCTATCCTCTTCCTCTCATTCCCGACCTCTTTAATCAGGTTGCTGGTGCTAAATGGTTCTCCAAAATGGATCTCAGAGGAGCCTATAACCTGGTTCGCTTCAAAGAGGGGGATGAGTGGAAGACGGCTTTTAATACTCCGGAAGGGCATTATGAAAATCTGGTCATGCCATTTGGTCTTACTAATGCGCCTGCGGTATTCCAACATTTTGTCAACGATATTTTTAGTCACCTTATCGGGAGATTTGTTGTGATATATCTTGATGACATCCTGGTCTATTCCCCGGATCTGGATACACATAAGATCCATGTGAGACAAGTGCTGCAGATATTAAGGGCCAACAAATTGTTTGCTAAGTTAGAAAAATGTGTGTTCGCCGTAAAAGAACTGCCATTTCTGGGGTATGTGTTGTCAGATTCAGGTTTCCGCATGGATCCAGAGAAAGTCCGGGCGATTATAGACTGGGATCTGCCTGAGAACCTTAAGGCATTGCAACGCTTCCTGGGGTTTGCCAATTTTTATAGAAAGTTTATAAAGAACTATTCCTTGGTGGTCAAACCACTGACGGACATGACCCGAAAGGGATCCGATTTTTCCAAATGGTCACATGCAGCCAAAACTGCCTTTGCATCTCTGAAGGAGAGATTCACCTCGGCCCCTATTCTCGTACAGCCAGATGTCTCGCTTCCTTTTATTGTAGAGGTTGACGCATCAGAGGTGGGGGTGGGAGCGGTACTATCTCAGGGCCCGTCCCCTGGTGAATGGCGTCCGTGTGCTTTCTTTTCGAAGAAATTGTCTACTGCAGAAAGGAACTATGATATTGGCAACAGGGAACTTTTGGCTATTAAGTTGGCTTTTGAGGAGTGGCGTCATTTTTTGGAGGGGGCGTTTCATCCCGTCACGGTGATTACTGATCACAAAAACTTATTATATCTGGAGTCTGCTAAACGTCTCACCCCTAGACAAGCTCGGTGGTCGTTATTTTTTACTAGGTTTAATTTTGTAATAACCTATCGCCCGGGGGCAAAAAATTCTAAGGCGGATGCATTGTCTCAAAGTTTTCCTGGAGGGGGTGATGTTGAGGTACCAGAGCCCATTTTGCAAAAGGGGGTGGTGGTCTCTGCATTACACTCAGGTTTAGAGGGGAGGGTGTTGGAAGCTCAGGGGGACACCCCGGCCTCCTGCCCCTCGGGTAAACTGTTCGTGCCAGAAAATTTACGCCTGGAGATACTAAAAGAACACCATAACTCCACACTGGCAGGACACCCAGGTAGTAGGGCAACCTCTGAATTAGTGTCTCGTCGGTTCTGGTGGCCTAAGTGGCGCCAGGAGTTGTTGAATTTTGTGTCTGCATGTGCTACCTGTGCTCGTTCTAAGGTAGATCATACTTGTCCGGCAGGGCGTCTTTTACCTCTAGCCATCCCCAACAGGCCTTGGACGCACCTATCAATGGATTTCATTACGGATCTACCAGTATCAGCGGGGAAAACTGTTATTCTTGTAGTGGTTGACAGATTCAGTAAAATTGTGCACTTTATTGCTCTTGCCGCATTGCCTAATGCTAACACACTGGCTCAGGTTTTTATTGACCACATCGTGAAGCTTCACGGGGTCCCTTCCGATATTGTTTCGGATCGTGGTACCCAATTCGTTTCTAAATTTTGGAAAGCTTTTTGTTCTCGTTTAGGGGTTCATCTGTCGTTTTCTTCATCTTTCCATCCACAGTCCAACGGTCAGACTGAACGTACCAATCAAAACCTAGAGACATATTTGAGATGCTTTGTTTCCGAAAATCAGGAGGAATGGTCATCTTATTTACCGTTAGCCGAGTTTGCCATTAATAATCGTCGTCAAGAATCCACCGATAAGTCACCATTTTTGGTGCGTATGGTTTCCATCCTCAGTTTTGTACATTTAGTGAGGGGGGGCCGTCTGGGATTCCCGAGGAGGAACGATTTGCGTCTTCACTTTCTTCAGTGTGGCAGAGTGTGCAAGAAAGTTTGAAGAGAATTGGTGGTAGATACAAACGTGTGGCTGATAGGAGGCGCTCTGAAGGTCCGGACCTTGGGGTGAATGACTTGGTGTGGTTGTCTACCAGAAATATCAAGTTGAAGGTTCCCTCGTGGAAATTAGGTCCGAGATTTATTGGTCCTTATAGGGTAATTATGATCATTAACCCGGTGGCTTTTCGTCTGGAGCTACCTCAGACTCTAAGGATCCATAATGTCTTCCACAGATCTCTGCTTAAGAGATATGTAGAACCTCCTGAACCATTGCCACTACCGCCTCCACCGGTGGTTGTTGATGGCAGTCTTGAGTTTCAGGTAGAAAAGATTGTTGACTCACGATATGTTTGCCGCTCTCTTCAGTACCTGGTGCACTGGAGAGGTTATGGTTGCGAAGAGAGAATGTGGGTTCCAGCTTCAGAGATAAAAGCGGACAGACTCATTCGGGCTTTTCATAGCTCCCATCCGGAGAGGCCTGGTCTTGAGGGTCCGGGAACCCCTCGTAGAAAGGGGGGTACTGTCACGACTATGACTGATCCAGACAGGTCTGGGAGGAGAAGGTCGCAGCGACTTGCTACTCGCGATAGCTTGTGAATTTGCTCCATGGTTCAGGGTATGTCATCCGGGTTTTGCCTTGTGAACCTTTTTGTCCTGACTGGGAGTTTGTAGGCATCCTTCTCAGGTGAGTCCTGTCTGCCACTCCCAGCTACTATATTAGTTTCAGTTTCACTTGCAGTCATTGCCAGATATAGTCCTTACTTCCAGTTCTATTCTGACCTTTGAAGGAGATCGTTTGATGGTGTTGCTGTGGAGCTCTTGTCTGGCGTGGACTGTCGTGATTGGGATCGCCTTCTCTGCTCGTGACTGGATAAGTCTATCTCTGCTATAGTTTGTTTGTTGCTGTCTTCCCCTGCTGTTCTCCTAGACATGAGTGATGGTGACTAGTGCTACCATCGGCCTTTCCCCACTCTAGGCTTGTTAGGGTGACTGAGGGTTTAGGCATCCTGCTCGCCGCACGTGTTCACACCCCGTCTAGGGTATCAGGGCAGACAGGTGCCAGCTTAGGGTTAGTCAGGGGTGGCCATACTATTCCCATCCGTAGATAAGGGTCCCCCTTCCCCTCCGTCTGGTGCGACACGACTGCTGCTGGGATAGCGGTCGTGACACTGGTGCTGGGAGAGGACATGGCCGTTCTGCCACAGCCACACGTCCTAGTGTAAAAACGACCTCAGGTCCCAGTAGCCGCCAGAATATACAGGGATATTTGGTGGGGCCCAATGCCGTTCTAAGGATGGTAAGGCCTGAGCAGGTACAGGCATTAGTCAATTGGGTGGCCGACAGTGCATCCAGCACATTCACATTATCTCCCACCCAGTCTTCTGCAGAAAGCGCACAGATGGCGAATGAAAACCAAGCCCATCAGTCTGTCACATCACCCCCATGCATATCAGGGAAACTGTCTGAGCCTCAAGTTATGCAGCAGTCTCTTATGCTGTTTGAAGACTCTGCTGCCAGGGTTTCGCAAGGGCATCCACCTAGCCCTTCCCCAGGGGTGGAAGAGATAGAATGCACTAACGCACAACCACTTATGTTTCCTGATGATGATGACATGGGAATACCACCTCAGCACGTCTCTGATGATGACGAAACACAGGTGCCAACTGCTGCGTCTTTCTGCAGTGTGCAGACTGAACAGGAGGTCAGGGATCAAGACTGGGTGGAAGACGATGCAGGGGACGATGAGGTCCTAGACCCCACATGGAATGAAGGTCGTGCCACTGACTTTCAGAGTTCGGAGGAAGAGGCAGTGGTGAGACCGAGCCAACAGCGTAGCAAAAGAGGGAGCAGTGGGCAAAATCAGAACACCCGCCGCCAAGATACTCCGCCTGCTACTGACCGCCACCATCTGGGACCGAGCACCCCAAAGGCAGCTTCAAGGAGTTCCCTGGCATGGCACTTCTTCAAACAATGTGCTGACGACAAGACCCGAGTGGTTTGCACGCTGTGCCATCAGAGCCTGAAGCGAGGCATTAACGTTCTGAACCTTAGCACAACCTGCATGACCAGGCACCTGCATGCAAAGCATGAACTGCAGTGGAGTAAACACCTTAAAAACAAGGAAGTCACTCAGGCTCCCCCTGCTACCTCTTCTGCTGCTGCCGCCCCGGCCTCTTCTGCTGCTGCAGCCTCGGCCTCTTCCTCCGCCTCTGGAGGAACGTTGGCACCTGCCGCCCAGCAAACATGGGATGTACGACCAACACCACCACCTGCGTCACTAAGCATCTCAACCATGTCACACGGCAGCGTTCAGCTCTCCATCTCACAAACATTTGAGAGAAAGCGTAAATTCCCAACTAGCCACCCTCGATCCCTGGCCCTGAATGCCAGCATTTCTAAACTACTGGCCTATGAAATGCTGTCATTTAGGCTGGTGGACACAGACAGCTTCAAACAGCTCATGTCGCTTGCTGTCCCACAGTATGTTGTTCCCAGCCGGCACTACTTCTCCAAGAGAGCCGTGCCTTCCCTGCACAACCAAGTGTCCGATAAAATCAAGTGTGCACTGCGCAACGCCATCTGTGGCAAGGTCCACCTAACCACAGATACTTGGACCAGTAAGCACGGCCAGGGACGCTATATCTCCCTAACTGCACACTGGATAAATGTAGTGGCGGCTGGGCCCCAGGCGGAGAGCTGTTTGCCGCACGTCCTTCTGCCGCCAAGGATCGCAGGGCAACATTCTTTGCCTCCTGTCTCCTCCTCCTCCTACTCAGCTTCCTCCTCCTCTTCCACCTGCTCATCCAGTCAGCCACACACCTTCACCACCAACTTCAGCACAGCCCGGGGTAAACGTCAGCAGGCCGTTCTGAAACTCATATGTTTGGGGGACAGGCCCCACACCGCACAGGAGTTGTGGCGGGGTATAGAACAACAGACCGACGAGTGGTTGCTGCCGGTGAGCCTCAAGCCCGGCCTGGTGGTGTGCGATAATGGGAGAAATCTCGTTGCAGCTCTGGGACTAGCCGGTTTGACGCACATCCCTTGCCTGACGCATGTGCTGAATTTGGTGGTGCAGAAGTTCATTCGCAACTACCCCGACATGTCAGAGCTGCTGCATAAAGTGCGGGCCGTCTGTTCGCGCTTCCGGCGTTCACACCCTGCTGCTGCACGCCTGTCTGCGCTACAGCGTAACTTCGGCCTTCCCGCTCACCGCCTCATATGCGATGTGCCCACCAGGTGGAACTCCACCTTGCACATGCTGGACAGACTGTGCGAGCAGCAGCAGGCCATAGTGGAGTTTCAGCTGCAGCACGCACGGGACAGTTCCACTGCGGAACAGCACCACTTCACCACCAATGACTGGGCCTCCATGTGAGACCTGTGTGCCCTGTTGCGCTGTTTCGAGTACTCCACCAACATGGCCAGTGGCGATGACGCCGTTATCAGCGTTACAATACCACTTCTATGTCTCCTTGAGAAAACACTTAGGGCGATGATGGAAGAGGAGGTGGCCCAGGAGGAAGAGGAGGAAGAGGGGTCATTTTTAGCACTTTCAGACCAGTCTCTTCGAAGTGACTCAGAGGGAGGTTTTTTGCAACAGCAGAGGCCAGGTACAAATGTGGCCAGACAGGGCCCACTACTGGAGGACGAGGAGGACGAGGATGAGGAGGAGGTGGAGGAGGATGAGGATGAAGCATGTTCACAGCGGGGTGGCACCCAAAGCAGCTCGGGCCCATCACTAGTGCGTGGCTGGGGGGAAACACAGGACGATGACGATACGCCTCCCACAGAAGACAGCTTGTCCTTACCTCTGGGCAGCCTGGCACACATGAGCGACTACATGCTTCAGTGCCTGCGCAACGACATTTTAACGTGTGCGGACTACTGGGTTGCCACCCTGCTGGATCCCCGGTACAAAGACAATGTGCCCACCTTACTTCCTACACTGGAGCGTGATAGGAAGATGCGCGAGTACAAGCGCACGTTGGTAGATGCGCTACTGAGAGCATTTATAAATGTCACAGGGGAACCAGTGGAAGCCCAAGGCGAAGGCAGAGGAGGAGCAAGAGGTCGCCAACGCAGCTGTGTCACGGCCAGCTCCTCTGAGGGCAGGGTTAGCATGGCAGAGATGTGGAAAAATTTTGTCATCACGCCACAGCTAACTGCACCACCACCTGATACGGAACGTGTTAGCAGGAGGCAACATTTCACTAACATGGTGGAACAGTACCTGTGCACACCCCTCCACGTACTGACTGATGGTTCGGCCCCATTCAACTTCTGGGTCTCCAAATTGTCCACGTGGCCAGAGTTAGCCTTTTATGCCTTGGAAGTGCTGGCCTGCCCGGCGGCCAGCGTTTTGTCTGAACATGTATACAGCACGGCAGGGGGCGTCATTACAGACAAACGCAGCCACCTGTCTACAGCCAATGTGGACAAGCTGACGTTCATAAAAATGAACCAGGCATGGATCCCACAGGACCTGTCCATCCCTTGTGCAGATTAGACATTAACTACCTCCCCTTAACAATATATTATTGTACTCCTGGGCACTTCCTCATTCAATCCTATTTTTATTTTCATTTTACCATTATATTGCGGGGCAACACAAAGTTGAATGAACCTCTCCTCTGTCTGGGTGCCGGGGCCTAAATGTGTGACAGTGGCCTGTTCCAGTGGTGGGTGACGTGAAGCCTGATTCTCTGCTATGACATGAAGACTGATTCTGTGCTGACATGAAGCCAGATTCTCTGTTACGTGACCTCTCTCCTCTGCCTGGGTGCCTGGGCCTAAATATGTGAAAGTGGCCTGTTCCAGTGGTGGGTGACGTGAAGCCTGATTTTCTGCTATGACATGAAGACTGATTCTCTGCTGACATGAAGCCAGATTCTCTGTTACGGGACCTCTCTCCTCTGTCTGGGTGCCGGGGCCTAAATATGTGACAGTGGCCTGTTCCAGTGGTGGGTGACGTGAAGCCTGATTCTCTGCTATGAAATGAAGACTGATTCTCTGCTGACATGAAGCCTGAATCTCTGTTATGGGACCTCTCTCTCCTCTGCCTGGGTGCCTGGGCCTAAATATGTGACAGTGACCTGTTACAGTGGTGGGTGACGTGAAGCCAGATTCTCTGCTATGGCATGAAGACTGATTCTCTGCTGACGTGAAGCCAGATTCTCTGCTATGGGACCTCTCTCCAATTGATATTGGTTTATTTTTATATATTTTATTTTAATTTAAATTCATTTCCCTATCCACATTTGTTTGCAGGGGATTTACCTACATGTTGCTGCCTTTTGCAGCCCTCTAGCTCTTTCCTGGGCTGTTTTACAGCCTTTTTAGTGCCGAAAAGTTTGGGTCCCCATTGACTTCAATAGGGTTCGGGTTCGGGACGAAGTTCGGGTCGGGTTCGGATCCCGAACCCGAACATTTCCGGGAAGTTCGGCCGAACTTCTCGAACCCGAACATCCAGGTGTTCGCTCAACTCTACTCGTCATATATCGTACTTCATGACAGTGGTAAAAATGAGTAAAAAAAAAAAAATTTTTATTCATAAAAAAATACTAAATTTGCCCAAAATTTTTAAAAATTAGCAAATTTCCAAATTTTAATTTCTCTACTTTTATAATAGATAGTAACACCTCCAAAAATAGCAATTAATTTACATTCCCCATATGTCTACTTCATGTTTGGATAATTTTGAAAATGACATTTTATTTTTTGGGTAAGTTAGAAGGCTTAGAAGTTTTGAAGCAAATCTTGAAATTTTTCGGAAAATTTACAAAACCCAATTTTTAAGGATCAGTTCAGGTCTGAAGTCACTTTGTGAGGCTTACATAATAGAAACCACTCAAAACTGACCCCATTTTAGAAACTACACCCCTCAAGGTACCTTCTTGTTCCACAAGAATTAATGGAAAATGGAGATGATATTTTCAGAATTTCACTTTTTTGGCAGATTTTACATTTTAATAAATTTTTTCCAGTAGCAAAGCAAGGGTTAACCCCTTAAGGATGCAGGGCGTACCGGTACGCCCTATTTCCCGAGTCCTTAAGGACTCAGAGCGTACTGGTACGTCCTAACTTTAAATCGTTATGCCGGCGCCGCAGGGGTTAATCGGAACAGGATGCCGGCTGAAATCATTCAGCCGGCATCCTGTCACAATGCCAGGGGGGTCATGTGACCCCCCCGTATCGGCGATCGCCGCAAACCGCAGGTCAATTCAGATCGGCGGTTTGCTGCGCTTTCTGCAGTTTCTGATCCCCGCGGTCCCTGACTGTGGGGATCAGAAACTTTAGTGTCCCTAAAATAAAGATTTTCCACCCCCCCTGCACCCCTGCATGATTTTTTGCCGGCGGGTGGTGCAGGGGGGGGAGTTGTGGGCGGTGCGGGAGGCGGGCGGTGCGGCAGGCGGGATCCTTATCCCCCGCCCGCCTCCCCTTGAATAATCGTTGGCGTCTAGTGGGTATACCAGGGTGCCAGCACATTGCTGAGACCCTGGTATAAACGGCTGACATCTGTGCAGATGTCAGTCGTTTAACCCTTTCCATAGAGCCGGTCATTACGGACGCCGCAATATCTAATATGTGTGGCGTTTTTTTTTTCTTTTTTACTTTATTAATTTTATAACTTTATTAATTTTATTAAAAACACTTTTTTAAACTTTTTTCTTTACTTTATTTATGATGTTCACTTTTGGGGGTCTGATCCCCTCTGAAATGCATTACAATACATCTGTATTGTAATGCATTGCCTTTTCGTGTACTACAGTGAGGATCTCCTCGGCACCCGTAGAAGGCAGTTCCCGATGCCGTGCAAGGCATTGGGCAGCCTCTGCACAGCATCGGGCTGCCTTGTGACGCATTGGGTCCCCGCCACAGCAGCGTGGGGACTCGATGCTATCACTCAAACAACACAAACCCCTTCTATATCGCGGTCAGCGTGGACCGCGGCATAGAAGGGGTTAATCCGCTGGCATCGGCTTTTACAGCGATGCCGGCGGATACAGCAGGGGCCCGGCTACCACGGACTGCCTGGCCCCTGCAGTGATCGCACGCACGGGAACGCAGTGGTTCCCATGACGTAGTAGTACATCATAGGTCAGGAAGGGGTTAAGATTTTTAGTCTACACAAAATAAATGGAGAGTTATCAAAACTGGTGTAAAGGAAAACTGCCTTGGCTGTCCATGGCAGCCAATCAGATTCCATCTTTTAAATCAGATTCCATCTTTTATTTTTCAAAGGTGCTCTGAAAAATGAAAGGTGAAATCTGATTGGTTGATATGTGCAGTTAAGCCAGTTTTCCTTTACACCAGTATTGATAAATCTCCTTCTACGTGCTGTAACAGATGCATTAAAATGTTCTGCCGCATTTATATAGAATAGTTACATGCCATTTTGATGTGAGAGAGGTTAGGATGGAGAACTTGTTGAAGGGAAAATGGACATACCACTCACCTAAAGAATTATTAGGAACACCTGTTCTATTTCTCATTAATGCGATTATCTAGTCAACCAATCACATGGCAGTTGCTTCAATGCATGTAGGGTTGTGGTCCTGGTCAAGACAATCTCCTGAACTCCAAACTGAATGTCAGAATGGGAAATAAAGGTGATTTAAGCAATTTTGAGCGTGGCATGGTTGTTGGTGCCAGACGGGCCGGTCTGAGTATTTCACAATCTGCTCAGTTACTGGGATTTTCACGCACAACCATTTCTAGGGTTTACAAAGAATGGTGTGAAAAGGGAAAAACATCCAGTATGCGGCAGTCCTGTGGGCGAAAATGCCTTGTTGATGCTAGAGGTCAGAGGAGAATGGGCCGACTGATTCAAGCTGATAGAAGAGCAACGTTGACTGAAATAACTACTCGTTACAACCGAGGTATGCAGCAAAGCATTTGTAAAGCCACAACTCGCACAACCTTGAGGCGGATGGGCTTCAACAGCAGATGACCCCACCGGGTACCACTCATTTCCACTACAAATAGGAAAAAGAGGCTACAATTTGCACGAGCTCACCAAAATTGGACTGTTGAAGACTGGAAAAATGTTGCCTGGTCTGATGAGTCTCGATTTCTGTTGAGACATTCAAATGGTAGAGTCCGAATTTGGCGTAAACAGAATGAGAACATGTATCCATCATGCCTTGTTACCACTGTGCAGGCTGGTGGTGGTGGTGTAATGGTGTGGGCGGTGTTTTCTGGGCACACTTTAGGCCCCTTAGTGCCAATTGGCCATCGTTTAAATGCCACGGGCTACCTGAGCATTGTTTCTGACCATGTCCATCCCTTCATAATTACCATGTACCCATCCTCTGATGGCTACTTCCAGCAGGATAATGCACCATGTAACAAAGCTCGAATCAATTCAAATTGGTTTCTTGAACATGACAATGAGTTCACTGTACTAAAATGGCCCCCACAGTCACCAGATCTCAACCCAATAGAGCATCTTTGGGATGTGGTGGAACGGGAGCTTCGTGCCCTGGATGTGCATCCCTCAAATCTCCATCAACTGCAAAATGCTATCCTATCAATATGGGCCAACATTTCTAAAGAATGCTATCAGCACCTTGTTGAATCAATGCCACGTAGAATTAAGGCAGTTCTGAAGGAAAAAGGGGGTCCAACACCGTATTAGTATGGTGTTCCTAATAGTTCTTTAGGTGAGTGTATGAGTGCAGCATGTTTCATGATTTTTTTTTTTATAAGAGTAGGCAAATATATATTAGTTAAAAGGGGTTGCTCCATGTCGACCTTTCATCGCCGAGATGGGAACAACTACAGTGAGCACTGGCCTGGCCAGGGGTGGACAGACCTATGGAAACATCTGATAGATTGGAGTTATACTCTCTATGTAACTCCCATAGCAGTAAATACAACAACATACACAACAACATAACACAACACGCTATGCTGTTTCTAAACTGTGCTAAACTGTTTGTGTAGTTCCTATTCATTGCTATAAAAGTAAAAGAAACAGTGGAGCCATTTTAAAAACCATTTCCATAATTCCAACTCTCTTTGTCATTGCTTGCTGCAGTTAATCCCATTTCGGCCATGAAAGGCCAAAATGGGACAACCCCTTTAAGGAGTCACATACTTGATGTGCTTTAGGTTTCAGAGATGTTAAAGGGATTATCCAACCACTCAATTAAAAAACAAACAGCCATGACTGGTGTAAAATAATAAATTAAGTAATATTCACCTTTCTGATCCCATGTCATTCCATTTTTGTCCCTTTCCAGATGCCCCACCAATCTCTGTGCATACTGTTCTATTCCTTCTCAACAAGGACATGTCTATTTTGAGAGGAACCAGGAAGCACAAAGACTGATGGTGGACCTGGGAAGCATCAGATCTAGAGAATCAGGGGATTGGTAGGGTGAGTATTAATTTTTTTATTATTTGACATCATTCTGAGTGTTTTTTTAATGAGGAGTCCGGACAGTCCCCTTAATCTGGTACTGCAGGCCACAGATTATCTTCCTTGAATCCCGTTTATTTTAGCTATTGCCGGGGATTACAGCACACACCCTTTAGAAAGCTACAAAATAATTATAAATAAAATTGGACATCAGAAATTTTTGGGATATAGAATTATTATACCTTGAGACCTTGAGAGACCACACTTTGGTGCAGCTTAGCATATACTTAGAAATGCGCTGGTTTCATACTGTTATAATCATCTGAACGTATCTTATAATTCAAAAACGACATAATCATTTATAAAATATAAAATAGTAAATGTACTAGATGCAGCTGAGTGACAGTAAGACTGAGTAGTAGCACAGGTAAGTACCATGCAGCTAAATCGTAGTGGGTTTTGCAAACCGCATGGTTTCTTGGCAAAAACAACTGAAGAATGCAATTTTATGTGCTTCACCTGCACTTGCGGAGAAACTGTTGTAACTTGCGGTTAACTGCCGCAGTTTTGCCACACGGCACTTGGCAACATGGCAAACTACTGCCCCATGCTCGTTGCATAAAAACCCAGCCTTACACTACAAATTCCTCCCAGAGCCTCATGTACAGAAAGTGGTGAAGACACAAAGTGGTCAAAAGCTTCTCATAATAACCAAAAAGAAAGATGGCTTCTGACTGGTTGTTACGGGCGACTGTTTCAAGTTTAGTCAGCAATTATAATTGTATAGGAATTCCCACCTTGTACAGTCGTGGCCAACAGTTTTGAGAATTACATAAATATTGGAAATTGGAAAAGTTGCTGCTTATGTTTTCATAATAGCAATTTGCATATACTCCAGAATGTTATGAAGAGTGATCAGATGAATTGCATAGTCCTTCTTTGCCATGAAAATTAACTTAATCCCAAAAAAAACTTTCCACTGCATTTCATTGCTGTCATTAAAGGACCTGCTGAGATCATTTCAGTAATCGTCTTGTTAACTCAGGTGAGAATGTTGACGAGCACAAAGCTGGAGATCATTATGTCTGGCTGATTGGGTTAAAATGGAAGACTTGACATGTTAAAAGGAGGGTGATGCTGGAAATCATTGTTCTTCCATTGTTAACCATGGTGACCTGCAAAGAAACGCGTGCAGCCATCATTGCGTTGCATAAAAATGGCTTCACAGGCAAGGATATTGTGGCTACTAAGATTGCACCTCAATCAACAATTTATAGGATCATCAAGAACTTCAAGGAACGAGGTTCAATTCTTGTTAAGAAGGCTTCAGGGTGTCCAAGAATGTCCAGCAAGCGCCAGGATCGTCTCCTAAAGAGGATTCAGCTGCGGGATCGGAGTGCCACCAGTGCAGAGCTTGCTCAGGAATAGCAGCAAGCAGGTGTGAGCGCATCTGCACGCACAGTGAGGCGAAGACTTTTGGAAGATGGCCTGGTGTCAAGAAGGCCAGCAAAGAAGCCACTTCTCTCCAAAAAAAACATCATGGACAGATTGATCTTCTACAGAAAGTATGGTGAATGGACTGCTGAGGACTGGGGCAAAGTCATATTCTCCGATGAAGCCTCTTTCCGATTGTTTGGGGCATCTGGAAAAAGGCTTGTCCGGAGAAGAAAAGGTGAGCGCTACCATAAGTCCTGTGTCATGCCAACAGTAAAGCATCCTGAGACCATTCATGTGTGGGGTTGCTTCTCATCCAAGGGAGTGGGCTCACTCACAATTTTGCCCCAAAACACAGCCATGAATAAAGAATGGTACCAAAACACCCTCCAACAGCAACTTCTTCCAACAATCCAACAACAGTTTGGTGAAGAACAATGCATTTTCCAGCACGATGGAGCACCATGCCATAAGGCAAAAGTGATAACTAAGTGGCTCGGGGACCAAAACGTTGACATTTTGGGTCCATGGCCTGGAAACTCCCCAGATCTTAATCCCATTGAGAACTTGTGGTCAATCCTCAAGAGGCGGGTGGACAAACAAAAACCCACTAATTCTGACAAACTCCAAGAAGTGATTATGAAAGAATGGGTTGCTATAAGTCAGGAATTGGCCCAGAAGTTGATTGAGAGCATGCCCAGTCGAATTGCAGAGGTCCTGAAAAAGAAGGGCCAACACTGCAAATACTGACTCTTTGCATAAATGTCATGTAATTGTCGATAAAAGCCTTTGAAACATATGAAGTGCGTGTAATTATATTTCACTACATCACAGAAACAACTGAAACAAAGATCTAAAAGCAGTTTAGCAGCAAACTTTGTGAAAACTAATATTTGTGTCCTTCTCAAAACTTTTGGCCACGACTGTACATTTATGGCATATCCATGTTTATAACAAGGTTCTTCTGAGCCGCCTGGTGAGGCAGTCGCTGGTCACCTGGTGTAGAGTTAATGAAGGGATGGCAACGCACGTGTGCAATGCAACGTTCTCCATTAATTTCTAGGTAAGTTAAGGAAACAACAGGAAACAGGACCTCTATTCTCCACATAGGTGAGGCTCACAAATATGTGGACCGTATAGATATTGTATAAAGGTCCAAGGTAGAAATTCCCCTTTAAGCATTTGACCATTTCAGAAAAACTTTTTTTTTTAAGCTTTCCTGATAATTAGCTGATTATAGAGTGTCTCACTTCTGGAACACCTAGTGATCAGACATAATTGACAGTCCAGACAACTTTGCAGCACTGCAATAGGTGAAATGAAATATTGCAAGGCTCGTATTGAAATCAATGGGCAGTCCATGTAATGAAAAGACACCCTAGGTCCACCAGAACAAGAGATATTCTTGGTAACTGCTCTTTACTCTTGCTAATATTTGGGTGTCTTAAACAGTTGACTGGTGTTATTCGAAGCGAGCTTTGTATTCTTCGGTTCAAAACTTCAGAATAATACTGTACAGAGATTCGTCTTCGTACAGTATTAGAATGTATAGGCTCCGATGAGCCGAAGTAAGTTATTCACGAAGTCATGTGTGACTGTTGAATAACTTCGGTAGTTGATTTTTAAAGTGGAAAACCACTTTAAAACTTGAAACCAAACTCGGCTTTGGTTCTGAGGTACTAGTTGGAACCGAAGTCGAGTTCGTTTTCAAGTTTTAAACTGGTTCCACTTTAAAAATCAACTATCAAAGTTATTCAATGAAGTCACGCGCGACTTTGTGAATAACTTCTGCTCATGGGAGCCCATACATTCTAATATTGTACGAAGACGAATCTCCGTACAGTATTATTCCGAAGTATTGAACAAAGCGACTGAAGCATCCAAAGCTTGCTTCGCTGAACACTACAGTCGACCTACCACTCGGCCCAGATTACCCCAATACTGCATTAGAAAAGCGTTGTTTAAACTGGTTTTAAAACGCATTTATTTTTAAAATCTCTTGTTCTAATGCCTTGGTTAACAATACCACACTTTACTCTTATTTCTTTAAGAGAAACAGGCCTGAAAATATGTTTCATGACAAAAACACATTTTTAATATTTAATAATTGAGATTGCAGAAACATGACACTATAAACAAAGATGTTTACATATTTTCAAGATAATGCCCCATTTCTCAACTTTCCTATTTAAAAATGAACAATACATTTGTGTCTGTCATTTGCTATACACCATGAAATAATGAAGTCATCCATCAATGTTACAGTGTCCACATTCACAGAATGGAGAGAGCCTAGCATCATCATTTATGGCAGAATCAAGGGAGATAAAGTATGGGGCTGAGGAATAGGATGTCAACACTTCTTAATATTTAAAATGGGCCTCAACGTCCTCACAGTGTGACATTCTGCAGAGGAGAAAGCACTCATGGCACCAACTCACTTTTGCATTTAAAACACAAATGTTTTGGTATTCAGAACAAGTGCAGCAAGTACAAATCAAACAGACTTGTCGGCTCATCTGGTTTATTAACCCCTTAAGGACCAGTCCAATTTTAATTTATTGTGTTTTTATTTTTTCTCTCTCCCTACAGCCCAGGAGCAAATAACAATTCCATCAAGTTTTTTTATTTTTATTTTATATTATGGTATTCTCTGTGTGGGTCAGTGCAATTATGGTGATAACAAATTTGTATAGTCTTTATTATGTTTTACTTCTTTAAAAAAGACCTTTGAACAAATAAAAATGTAATATTTTTTGCATTGCAATTTTATGACACCCATAACTTTTATATATTTCTGTCTACATAGCTGTGTGAGGGCTTGTTTTTGCAGGGTGAACTGTAGTTTTTATTGGTACCATTATGGGGTTTGTATGACTTTTTGATCCTTTTTATTCAACTATTTGTGAAGGACAAAGTGGCCAAAAATGGTGAATGTTGTTTGTTTTCCATTACAGTGTTCATTGCACATGATAAATATTTTTATATTTTAATACTTTGGACTTTTCTAAATCCGTGACCCGTTATGTTTAATTATTTTATTATTTATTTTTATATGTAAAATTGGGAAAGAGGGTGAGATTTTTTTTATATTTTCGTGTTTTATATATTTTAAAACTCTTTTATTCTTGGAGACTTGAAATGCGATCCTCTGATCGCTTGTCCCATAGACTACAAAAAAAATACTACTGCACTCTATGGGATTCTAACAGGCCGCATGTGAAGCCTCACTCATGGCTTTTCAGGCAACTAGCCATGACAGGTCTGGCAGCCTTTACAATATTGTAAAAGGTACAATAAAGCCTAAGTAATGTTTTGTTACATGCTAAAGGTTTAAAGCATAAACTAAACTATCTAAATTTGATGATAACCTTTAAGGATAAGCTTCTGTATATGCATGAGTTAAAGCACAACTTGTATCTGGTATATTTAAAAAAATTTGCTTCTTTTCAGGCTGCATCTCTAATTGTCAGCTGTCTCTGAGCTGGTGGGTAGAGACTAGCTGCTATGATATCTGCCAATAAAATACATAGGGGGATAGGAAATGCTTCCTTATGGTCTCCCAATCAAAATAAAAAAAAAGGTACCATATAGGACATTATAGACAAGTACTGAGCAGTATAGATGTGAATATAGCACTTAAAGTGAGCTGCTAAATCTTCTGAATCATTCCTGTGTTTTTTTTGTCTTCAAGTTTCTCTTTGGGTGTACTCCCTCCTCATTCCTCTCCCCTCACCATAGACTCCTATGGGATAATTTAATTTGATCCATAAGTGATCAGGTAGCCAGACTTGATCTCACAAGATGGATTTCTCACAAGTTTTACAGGGAGAAAAATGTATAGAGCAGGAGGGGGGTTGGGGGGTCGGCAGCTGATAACTATTGAACAAAGCATAATGCACAGTAGCCGGACCCCTCTAGTCTTCCTTTCCGGTACACTAACAGCTCAGCATTCCATTAATTTGGTTATGGAAACAGTGGTACGGCCATTTCTCCAAAGTGTCCCAGAAGCCATTTTCAACAGGCCACATGTTTCTTATGCTGCTATGAGCTGCCTGAGTAGCCTAAATGTGCTACCATGGCCTGAATCATCTTTGGACTTGTGTCCCATCAAGCATATCTGGAACATCATTGGCTGGCAAATTCAAAGGGAGCTGTCATCTAAGAATCCTGATGATTTGCATGCCCAAGATCATTAAGTGTTTCAGACAACTATTAATAACCTTACTTCTAGCATGCCAAGATGTGTAATTGGTTGTTTTTCAACTTGTGATGCTCATATTCAATACTGAATAAATCAAGATGTTGTAAATATTTAGTTTCAATTTTTTATCATTTGCATATCATAAACATGTCTTTCAATCCTATGAATGACAAATTCATAGCTTTTCCTTCTTGGAATACACACACACTGGGGGCCGAAGTCCCACTTCAAACAGGATTCAGACTGTGGTTTTCCAGTTGAGAAGCACTGCATCTGGATATGCCACCATTTTATGATCAGTATATGTCCATTGCAAGTATTCCCCCTGACCACAAAAATGAAGGGGATCTTCAAAGTTTTCTCTGCAGATTGCTACTGTTGCTCAGGCACTGTGCAGATTACTGCAACTCAGTTTTATTAAAGTGAATGTAGGAGAGTTGACGTACCTGCGTAGTGCCTCTTTAGTAGTGTTGCTGTGCACCACATATCACCAGTATTTGGATTATCATAAATTCTAGAGATAGGTTTTCATTTTCAATGATTGGAAAACCCCTTTAGGATACTTTAAAATACAGATGCTGCATCTCATAAATATACATAACAAAACTGATTCCAAAAAGTTTCATTCATTCTCAATTTGTTACAAAATATTTTTGTTCAAAATCTGTATATTAGGCACATATTGCATTTATGAATACAATATTCTATATAGTGGTATATGATTCAATGGCGACATGATTAGAAACTATTGATAAACTGGTTTCCTGCTATAAAACTTCATAAATAAGTAAGAGAGTACAATTGTTATCTTTCTGTGGTAGGTATTACAATGTATTATTTACAACTCCCTGTGTAGCTCTTGTGTCAAATCAACATCACCATATAATAGATAATAGGTTGTGTTTTGCAGCTCATGAATTATAAAATAGTTTTGTTAGTTATACATAAAAACTGACTAGGAACCAAAAGTCTACAATGCAATTATCCATAAGCAAATATACTCCTTGTAGGATTACATTTACCAGTTATTTAGTCTATTCTCAATGCAGTGTGTACGGCATGGAACAAAAATGTAAGTTAAAGGGAACCTGACTCATTAGCATATTACCTCAAAAAGATAATCTCTTTAAACTGGACTATATGTTAAATACCTTAATATAACTTTACCGATGGGTTAATTTAGTTATTCATCTGGCCGTTCACCAGTATCAAATGACTTTTGTGGTAGAGGGAACACAATTTATTTTGGATGGGTTGGATGGCTTATTAATGAGCACAAACAGGGGCGTAGCTATAGGGGGTGCAGCGGTAGCAGTCGCTACCGGGCCCAGGAGCCTGAGGGGCCCAAAGAAGACACTGGTATTATAGAAAGTGCATGCAAGTTACACCTCTGGCTGGACAGAAGGGGTTAGGTTAAGAATTTGGTATGGAGGAGGGGAGGGTGCAGTTTAAATTTTTGCCTCATGCAGCACGAAGGTTTAAGGGAAGGGGGCCCAAGCTGAACTCTTGCACCATGGCCTATGAGCCTTTAGCTACGCCCCTGAGCACAAACACACCCTTTAATTTAGCTTTTTTTGGAAATTTGTAATGTTCAATCTTAGGGTGCATTCACACGACCATATAAATAGGTCTGCATTGGTTCACCAATTTTGCAGAATGGGTGCGGACCCATTCATTTCAATGGGGCCTAAATAGATGTAGACAGCACACTGTGTGCTGTCCTCATCCGTAGTTCCGTGACACCGCAAAAATATAGGCATTTTATAAACCGCAAAAATATAGACATCCGCAAAAGGCAGAACGCCCACGGCCGGTATCTGTGTTTTGCAGATCTGCAATTTGCAGACCGCAAAACATTTACGGTCGTGTAAATATAGCCTTAATTGCAAATTCTCTGTGAGTTGTTAATTCTTAAAGGGAATCTGTCACCACTATCTTTGACTGTTACCTGCAGTAAAACATGAGTAGAACTGCAGATAAGCACTCCAGATCAGCATTTTTTTTTTCAAACTGCTTCGTTCTCCTGATGTCAGATCTGGAGTTGTTATTGAATTGATTACTCTAATACTTCCCTTCACTTCCGCTGGTTAAAGTAAGACACCTTAATGCTGCATTTTTGTTATGGAAAGTAAATTAGACATGTGTCTGTGTACCTGAAGATATTCAAATTTCATTTTCATATGTCTGCTTATGGAGCTGCAAAGAATACTCTCTTTCCTCCTCTAGTCTCTCAATGCTCTAGCCCAGGGATTGCCAACCTTAGGCTCTTCAGCTGTTGCAAAACTACAACTCCGATCATGCTACAGCTATCAGCCTACAGCAGGGCATGGTGGGAGTTGTACAGGGTGGGCCATTTATATGGATACACTTTAATAAAATGGGAATGGTTGGTGATATTAACTTTCTGTTTGTGGCACATTAGTATATGTGAGGGGGGAAACTTTTCAAGATGGGTGGTGACCATGGTGGCCATTTTGAATCCAACTTTTGTTTTTTCAATAGGAAGAGGGTCATGTGACACATCAAACTAATTGGGAATTTCACAAGAAAAACAATGGTGTGCTTGGTTTTAACGTAACTTTATTCTTTCATGAGTTATTTACAAGTTTCTGACCACTTATAAAATGTGTTCAATGTGCTGCCCATTGTGTTGGATTGTCAATGCAACCCTCTTCTCCCACTCTTCACACACTGATAGCAACACCGCAGGAGAAATGCTAGTACAGGCTTCCAGTATCCGTAGTTTCAGGTGCTGTACATCTCGTATCTTCACAGCATAGACAATTGCCTTCAGATGACCCCAAAGATAAAAGTCTAAGGGGGTCACTGGATATGCGAAATTGCTACATGATGATGTGTTTCCCTCTTTATGCACTGAAGTTGGCACGTTCCCTGAGTTTTTCCAGCAAGATGGTGCACCCACCACCACATTATGGGTATCAGGTCCGAGCATTCCTAGATGAACAGTTTCCTGGAAAGTGGATTGGTCGTCGTGGGCCAGTTGAATGGCCCCCAAGGTCTCCCGATCTGACCCCTTAGACTTTTATCTTTGGGGTCATCTGAAGGCAATTGTCTATGCTGTGAAGATACGAGATGTGCAGCACCTGAAACTACGGATACTGGAAGCCTGTGCTAGCATTTCTCCTGCAGCGGGTTGCTATCAGTGTGTGAAGAGTGGGAGAAGAGGGTTGCATTGACAATCCAACACAATGGGCAGCACATTGAACACATTTTATAAGTGGTCAGAAACTTGTAAATAACTCATGAAAGAATAAAGTTACGCTAAAACCAAGCACACCATTGTTTTTCTTGTGAAATTCCCAATAAGTTTGATGTGTCACATGACCCTCTTCCTATTGAAAAAACAAAAGTTGGATTCAAAATGGCCGACTTGAAAATGGCCACCATGGTCACCACCCATCTTGAAAAGTTTCCCCCCTCACATATACTAATGTGCCACAAACAGGAAGTTAATATCACCAACCTTTCCCATTTTATTAAGGTGTATCCATATAAATGGCCCACCCTGTAGTTTTACAACAGCTGGAGAGCCTCAGGTTGGCCATCCCTGCTCTAGCCTGTTTTCCTATGTCATCTCCTCTTCTCCCACACTGACATAGCTATGCAAGCTGGGATTACTGAGAACCTGACCACAGCTATCTTATAAAGTCACAGGGGCTGTATATACCACACAGTAGGACATTTTTGATCAAGTCTATTTGCTCACATTTTTCCAAGAAATCATTTAAAAACAACAACTTTTCAGCTCCATCCAAGTGAAGATTCTAGCAGAGTATTTCATTTCAATCAGAGAACATGAAGTCCTAAAGGAGAATTTCCAATGACAATATCTGTTTTGCATATTATATGTTAATCACTGCCTACGTTTTAATTACACTAGAGAGTTCTAAGGGGATATCCAAAAGTAATCTGCATTGTATCATTAGAAATTTAGCCTGGTATTTTATCTGGCAAAATAAAGCAACTTTGCATAAATACCATGAAATTAATTTTTGAGCTTTGTAAAGAACAAATCGTTTTTAGAGAAAATTTCTTATAAAATAAGTATCATTTTCCGATTAAAAATAAATACATGTAATAAAAATAAAGAACCTTAGTAAATATCTCTTTAATGTAGAAAATGAGATGACGAAGCATGGCAAAATGATGAGGCCTATTATACAACTACGAACTGAGAAAACCATTTATGATGGCCTGTTCTCATTAGAAATCAGATCTCTCCAGTCAATTAAAATGCAGACTAATTGCTTGGCTAAGTGTTTTTTTTTTCTTCTGCCTATTTAAACAAATGACTGAGAGGTGACAAGTGCCAGAATTTCCGACTCTGCAAAATCTCAATTAGATGTTCCTTTGTAATTTTTAGGCAGACCATGACTGCTTAATACACAGAAAGCTTTGAATTTTATTGAACAATTTGAATCCCGGATTACACTTTACTTCTAGTGCTTCTTGCTAACTGCTTAAATGTCAGAAAGATTGTTAGTGCATTTACTGTAAGCTAAGATGATAAAAAAGTAAAGCTTTATGTGAGCAAATGTTAAATATGTTTTATCAGTTTTTGTTAAATGTTTGCATGAAAAGCTACAAAAATAAACAATTAGTTCAGCAGGACCAAACATACAGTGGATGAAAATAGTCTACGCACCCCTGTTAAAATGTCATGTTTCTGTGATGTAAAAAAATGAGACAAAGATAAATCATTTCAGAACTTTTTCCACCATTAATGTCACCTATAAATTGTACCACTCAATTGAAAAACAAACTGAAATCTTTTAGGTAGAGGGAAGAAAAAATATAAAAATAAAATAATATGGTTGCATAAGTGTGCACACCCTTAAACTAATAATTTGTTGAAGCACCTTTTGATTTTATTACAGCACTCAGTCTTTTTGGGTATGAGTCTATCAGCATGGCACATTTTTCACTTGGCAAGATTTTCCCACTCTTCTTTGCAAAAACACTCCAAATCTGTCTGATTGCGAGGGCCTCTCCTGTGCACAGCCCTCTTCAGATCACCCCACAGATTTTCAAATGGATTCAGGTCTGGGCTTTGTCTGGGCCATTCCAAAACTTTAATCTTCTTCTGGTGAAGCAATTCCTTTGTTGATTTGGATGTATGCTTTGGGTCGTTGTCATGCTGAAAGATGAAGTTCTTCTTCATGTTCAGCTTTCTAGCAGAAGCCTGAAGGTTTTGTGCCAATATTGACTGGTATTTGCAACTGTTCGTAATTCCCTCTAGCTTAACTAAGGCCTCAGTTCCAGCTAAAGAAAAACAGCCCCAAAGCATGATGCTGCCACCACCATGCTTCACTGTAGATATGGTGTTCTTTTGGTGATGTTGTTTTTGCACCAAACATATCTTGGAATTATGGCCAAAATGTTCATTCTTGGTTTCATCAGACCATGACACCTTTTCCCACATGCTTTTGGGAGACTTCAGATGTGTTATTGCAAAATGTAGCCTGGCTTGGATGTTTTTCTTCGTAAGAAAAAGCCTTTCGTCTTGCCACTCTACCCCATAGCCCAGACATATGAAGAATACGGGAGATTGTTGTCACATGTACCACACAGCCAGTACTTGCCAGATATTCCTGCAGCTCCTTTAATGTTGCTGTAGGCCTCTTGGTAGCCTCTCAGACCAGTTTTCTTCTTGTCTTTTCATCAATTTTGGAGGGACGTCCAGTTCTTGGTAATGTCACTGTTGTGCCATATTTTCTCCACTTGATGATGACTGTCTTCACTGTGTTCCATGGTATATCTAATGCCTTGGAATTTTTTTTGTACCCTTCTCCTGACTGATACCTTTTAACAATGAGATCCCTCTGATGCTTTGGAAGCTCTCTGTGGACCATGGCTTTTGCTGTGGGATGCGACTAGAGCAGCTGAACTTTATTTGGGGCTAATCAGAGGCGCTTTAAATGATGGCAGGTGTATGCTGACTCCTTTTTAACATGATTTTGAATGTGATTGCTTAATTCTGAACACAGCTACGTCCCCAGTTATAAGAGGGTGTGCACACTTATGCAACCACATTATTATTTTTTTTTTTTGTTTTCTTCCCTCCACCTAAAAGATTTCAGTTTGTTTTTCAATTAAATGGTACAGTGTAGACTTTTTATATCCACTATATATAACATAAAACACAGGAACAGACATAAAAAAACAGGGTCTAGCCACCCCCCTCTCAGTGCCCAGTTAATGATGTAGTAGGAAACAAGTATCCTTCATGCAGGGGAAAGCCTAGGGAGGCTGAACAATAAACTCAAGAAGTAGAAGCAGTAGAATCAGTAAAGAAGAAAATGGAAGAAAAAGGCAAAAGAGAAGAGAAGGAGGAGGGGACAGATAAAAAAAGGGAAAGAGGGGGAAAGGTAAAAGTAGAAAGGTAGGAAAAGGGAAATAAAGTGTTGTAGGACATTGGACTGCTACTGAATGTTGGGACCTAGAGGAACAATGTCTGAAAGTCTGGAGACACCTTGAAAATGAGCAAAGACCGCTAGACTCATAAAAATGTATCACTATAATTGGAAGCCTCCACAGAGTGCTCCTTCATGTGGTATCATTATCACAAAGACCAAAGCTGACTTGTAGGGGCCTGCTAACCCAACTGGAGTTTCAAGGCACTGATGTCACAGTTCGGTCCATTTATTAAATGTGTACAAAACTACGTGTTTCGGGACTAGTCCCTTCAACAGGTAATACACTCTACCTAAACAACCAGGTACAGTTACAGTGACAGATGTGCACCACTTATTAAGACTAGTGTTGGGCGAGCATGCTCGGTCGAACACCAGTTTGGCTCGAGCATCGCGTGTGCTCGAGTCAATGTATCTAGACCTAATTTAGCCTCTATTTCTCAAAAGTTTCTGGTCGGGATTCAAACTCACAACCTTCTATATTTCAGCCCAGAATGTTAACCACTACACTATACAGCTGCATGGCCAGCTACTTGAAAAAATAAATAAAATATGAGACTTCTGCTGTATAGGAATACTTATACAGCAAGTATTCCTATACAGCAGAAGTCTCATATCTTTTTTTTTTTTTTTAAGTATCTGGCCATGCAGCGCTATGGTGTAGTGCAGGGCTGGCCAACCTGTGGCTCTCCAGCTGTTGTAAAACTACAATTCTCACCATGCCCTGCTGTAGGCTGATAGTTTTAGACAGTCTGGGCATGCTGGGAGTTGTAGTTTTGCAACAGCTGGAGAGCCACAGGTTGGCCATCCCTGGTGTAGTGGTTAAGATTCTGGGCTGTAATGAAGAAGGTTGTGAGTTTGAATTCCACCAGAAACTTTTCAGAAATATACGCTAAATTAGCTCTAAATACACTGGGTGTCCCCAAGCACTGATTCCATATATATGGAGTCAGAGCCGAACTAGAGTCCCGACACCCTCCTGGGTGCCTGGTCTAATGCTCGGGTTCTCCTATTGACTTCCATTGTGCTTGGGAAGCGTTCTACTCAAGCACACGAGCACTTTGGTGCTCAACCAACACTAATTAAGACTCTTAAAAAAAACTGTCGCATCTTGTGCTGTCCTTGTGTCTGCCCCTTTCACTAAGCTTCACCCATTTTTAACTTTAAAATTGGTAAAATCTTAAATTTTTTGCACAAAATGCTACTTACACAAAATATACAGCTTTAGTCCATGTGTTCTATAGTTTGTGCTTTCTCAGCCTTATCAATGTGCTTTGTTAGTTCTTCCAACAAATCATTTCCCAAGGACAATCGATGTAGAGAAAATATCACCTGTTAATATAGAATAAATGAGAAACAGCAATATCCTTGCTATTTATCATAGATATACTGCACAATTATAATAGCTTACTATATAGTCATACCTGCGGCGTAGCAATTTAAAATCATAGTGATCACAGTTAATGTAGGATAGAATATAATACATTTACCACAGTACTGCTGAGAATAGAGAATACCACATTGTCTTCAGTAATCACTGTTGTGCTTGGCAACACAACCAACTCAGAGACATTGATTCTAAGTTTATCTGACAAGTGAACTGAGGCATCGGAGTGAGTTTAAGCAGGCAATATTAATGGCTGTGAACTAGTCAGTCTATAACCCTGTTGCCATCTTCCTAATCGCGAATATTCTAGATTTTTTTTCATATGTACCCTCACTGCTTCTTGCTTGTGGGCCAATGAGAAGGCTGCAATATCTTTGTCTGAGCTTAGCAACATCCCTAGCAACCAATAGGAAAGTTGCTTACTAGTGTTGATCGAGCACCATAGTGCTCGGGTGCTCGGGGGCTCGGGCCGAGCACCCGAGTATAATGGAAGTCAATGGGAGAACCTGAGCATTAAATCGGGCACCCCTGCTCTGAAGAGGGGAGGGTGCCTGGTTAATAGGAAAATGTCAGAAATTGATGGAAACACCACCAAAATGGTTCGGGAACAGCATAGGAAGGATGTCTGGATGTATCTCGGATCTCAGGTCGCTGCTAGAAACGAGGTTGTCCGAGTAGTACGCCACTTTTACAGACTGACAATAATACGCACAATACCAAAGATAAAATCGATTTTAGAGGAAAAATTGTTAGGAAAAATTCTTTTCTGTATATTTACTTGTATATAAAGTGCAAGTGCTGCCAAAAATTACAAGGAAGAGGCACTCCGATACAACCTGTATATCACATAAAGGAGGGCCTCATTCACATTGTGGTACAATTGTTCATGTAGTGGGTCTCCTACACTAATAAAGCTAAGTGAAAGGGCTGCCAAAAATTACAAGGAACTGGCACTACAATACACCCTTTGTTATACACAGCCTTGAAAAATAATGATTGATGGCCTGCTGGTGACCCTCAAAAGCATTTGGAGCAAAGGGCCTGCTAATCTGACCATCTAAAACATTATGAATGAGGGCCTGCTGCCGCTTTGGTGACTCTAGATAACCTGTCCCCGTGACGACGACGATCCATTCGGATGTGTGGCCTATCAGCTTTCGATTTTATTGTCAGCGCAAACCATGGTGACTATGGGTAACGGGGAATCAGGGTTTGATTCCAGAGAGGGAGCCTGAGAAACAGCTACGGCTACCACATCCAAGCAAGACAGCATGCATTCAAATTACCTATTAGGTATAATTAGGTGAGGGTCTGCAGGTGATCTGACCCTGTAAAAGATTTTAGGTGCGGGCCTGCTGGTGAGCTGACCCTGTAAAAGATTGTACGTGAAGGTCTGCTGGTGAGCTGACCCTGTAAAAAATTATATGCGAGGGCCTGCTGGTGAGCTGACCCTGTAAAAGATTTTAGGTGTGGCCCTGCTGGTTAGCTGACCCTTTAAAAGGTTCTAGTTGAGGTCCTGCTGGTGAGCTGACCCTGTAAAACATTATATGCGAGTTCCTGCTGGTGAGCTGACTCTGTAAAACATTACATGTGAAGGGCATATATGCGAGGGCATTATATGCAACAAATAAAATGTGTTGATATGATGGAAGAGGAGAAGGAGGATGAGAAAAGGAAGATTCAACCATATACCCTTGTTTGTGGTGGAAGGGGTGTATAGGAATACAGTGTATTCAGTACATTATAAACAACACATTTAAAGTGCCTTTATGTTCATCAGCTTTCCTCTGGTGGAGTCGAAAAGTCATGGTTAATCCAGGCCTTGTTCATTTTTATAAGAGTCAACCTGTCAGCATTTTCAGTTGACAGGCGGATACGCTTATCTGTTATAATGCCAACAGCAGCACTAAATACCCGCTCAGACAAAACGCTGGTGGCAGGGCAGGCTAGCACCTCCAAGGCGTAGAGCGTTAGTTCGTGCCACGTGTCCAGTTTGGACACTAGAGATGGCCTTGCAGTTCACCCGACGGTTGTTTCGCTGCAAACTTTGCTCGTTCGCGGTTCGGCAAACATATGGCGATGTCCGCCGGCGCCATATTCTTAGCATTTTGAAGAACTTTGACCTATGACAAATCCATCAGGTGGGACAGGACAACCAATTGAGACGTTTCAGCACATGGACACACCCCCTACCCTATATATAAACCCAATCTGGCAGGCATTTTACATTCTGTTTTTTGCCAGTGTAGGGAGAGGTTGCTGTGTGGTGCAGGGACAGACTGTTAGGGACACCAAAGGCTAGCTAATAGGGCCACAAATGTCCTTTTAAGGACTTCTATAGGTGTGCTATCGATAGGTGTGACATACAGAGGGGTGTGATATACTTATAATATACTTTCTAACATAGAAAGTATATTATAGTGCATTTGTATTGTGCAGCAGTTGTGTGCGGTTCTGCTGCAATACTGCAGCTAGATAGAGGGACAAACATTATTGGAATAACTAATTGCAACTGGTGTGATATACCTGTTGCCCCCCCCAAAATATGATAGAGGGGTGTGATATACCTACTTCCACAAAATACTGATTGAGGGGTGTGATACACCGGCTTTCACCAAACATAGATTGAGGCCTGCGATACACCAGCTTCCTCCAAATATTGATTAAGGGGTTTGATATACCAGCTTCTAGCAAATATTCATCAAGGGGTTTGATTTGCCGCCTTCAAGCAAATACTCATTATTAGGTTCTATTTACCTATTTCCACAAAATACTGATATAGGGTAAATGATATACTGGCTTTCACAAAATATTGATTGAGTCCTGCGATACACCAACTTCCACCAAATATTGATTAAGGGGTTTGATTTGCCGGCTTCCAGCAAATACTCATTATTGGGTTATATATACCTGTTTCCACAAACTTCTGATACAGGGTATTAATATACCGGCTTCCACCAAATATTGATTGAGGCCTGCGATACACCAGCTTCCACCAAATATCGATTAAGGGATTTGATATGCGGGCTTACAGCAAATACTCATTATTGGGTTCTATATACCTGTTTCCATAAAATACTGATGCAGGGTATTGATATACCGGCTTCCATCAAATATTGATTTAGGCCTGCGATACACCAGCTTCCACCAAATATCAATTAAGGGGTTTGTTTTGACGGCTTCCAGCAAATGCTCATTATTCCACAAAGTACTGATTGAGTGGATTGATATACCTGCTTCCACAAAATATTTATTGAGGCCTGCGATATACCTGCTTCCACAAATACTGCTCTTCTAAAGGGACTTTGTCACAGGGTAATTTTAAAAATGACAGGCAGAGGAAGAGGCAGGCCATTCCGCAGGGATGGTAGGGGTCAGGCAGGTGCACCAGGCTGGAGCCTAAGTGGGAAGTTGTAGAAGGTGCGTGCGATTACGTCAAAGGACGCACCAGAGTTGGTTGAGTGGCTCACTAAGCCTTTTTCTTCTGCACCATCTTCATCCTCTGTATCAGCACCCTCCTCACTCTCTGCTGTGTGTACCCCCAAAGGCATCACCACCACCACCATAGCTCCTCCACTCGAGTCAGAGGAATTATTTTCCCATCCATTCCCAGACCTTACCGATGCGCAGCCATTTTTGGCATCGGATGAGGAAGAGGAGGTAGCAATAGCTGCCACCCAGCAATCTGACGACAGTACCCAGAACAGCCCAAGGAGGGTGGTCCCCGCTGTTGCTGCCTACTCCGAGATCTATAATGTCAGTGGTGTTGAAGGTGACGACGATGAAGTGTTGATGGACGTCACGTGGGTGCCCACAAGAGAGGAAGAGGAGGGGAGTTCAGAGGTAGAGACGGAGTAGCAGATAGGGAGGAGAAGCAGGCAGAACTCGCAGTGCACAGGAGGCAAAAAGCAGGCTGCAAATGTATCTGGAGCGAGCCATCCACCATGCATGGTCACATCTGGAGGCTCCCAGGACTCCAGCACATGGCTCCGCAGTGTGGGCTTTTTTTAACGTTTCAGCTTCTGACAATAGTGTTGCCATCTGCAGCCTGTGCTGTCAACACATAAGTCGCGGTAAGCCCAACACTCACCTAGGGACGATCACCTTAAAGGGAACCTGTCACCGGGATTTTGGGTATAGAGCTGAGGACATGGGTTGCTAGATGGCCGCTAGCACATCCGCAATACCGAGTCCCCATAGCTCTCTGTGCTTTTATTGTGTAAAAAAAACGATTTGATACATATGCAAATTAACATAAAAGAGTCATATCTTACTTGTGTAACTAGAGAAGAGTCATATTTTCAAGCTCTGACTCATCTCAGGTTAATTTGCATATATATCAAATCGGTTTTTATACACAATAAAAGCACACAGAACTAAGGGGACTGGATATTGCGGATGTGCTAGCGGCCATCTAGCAACCCATGTCCTCAGCTCTATACACAAAATCCCGGTGACAGGTTCTCTTTAAGAAGGCATCTGGCCTCCCATCACCGAGCCCAGTGGGAGCAATGCCGTCAGAACCCACAAAGCCATACTCCCGGCGCTCCACGTCCTACCTCTTCTCCTTCACCTCTCTCCTCCCATTTGTCCTCCACTCCACCTTCCATTGTGCCGTTGTCGCATTCATCTGGCAAAAGGCAGGCTTCTGTAGCCCAAATGTACGAACGTAAAAAGTTGATGACGCTGGATAACCCTCTTGCCTAATGGCTGACCGCCGGTTTGTTGTAACTGCTAACCCGCCAACTACTGCCATATAAACTGGTGGACCCGGAGACCTTTAGAAAATTTGTGGCCATTGGCACACCGCAATGGAAGGTCCCCGGAAGGAAATATTTCTCCCAGAAGGGCATCCCAGAACTATATGGCCATGTTCAGTGGCAAGTGAATGTATCTCTGGCACACAGTGTTGGTGTCAAGACACATCTGACCACAGACACGTGGTCTAGCAAACATGAGCAGTGTGGGTAAACCTTCTGACGGCTGTCAAGCATGCAACCCGTGGCTACCCGTGTGGATTTGGTGTTACCACCGTGGATTGCATGCAGGCCTGCCTCTTCTTCTCCTCCTCCTACTCCATACTCTTTCTCCTCCTCGGCTGACTCCTCCTTTTCCACTGCTACCGCCTCTTCTGCTGCACCCCCGCCCCAGCTCCCCAGAACCTATTCGAGGTGTCAGGTGAGACGTTGCCATGCTGTGCTGCGGCTGTTGGGCCTGAAAGCCAAGAGCAACACCGCTCCTGCACTGCTTTCAGCTCTGCGGTCACAGGCCGATCAGTGGCTAACCCCGCTCAATTTGACAGTTGGTAAAGTGGTGCGCAACAACGGTGCCAATCTGCTGAGCGCGCTGAAACAGGGCAAAATTACACATGTGCCGTGCAAGGCACACGTCATGATCAAAGTTGTGCAGCGATTCGTTGCCAAATACGCCGGGGTCCAGGATGTCTTTCAGCAGGACAGGAAAATCTCTGGCCATTTTAAAAGATCTTACACAGCCATGGCTCACCTTGGTGACGTTCAGCGGTGACACCACTGAATCAGTCAGATGTCTGATTTGTGACTGCCCGACACGCTGGAACTCCACCTTGCATACGCTTGATAGGCTGCTCCAGCAGAAACGTGCCGTTAACGACTACCTGTATGAACTCTAAAGCAGGACAGGTTCTGGTGAGCTTTTTTTTTTTCATCGTGCCAGTGGCTGCTCATGCGCGACGCATGCAGACTTCTGCAGCCATTTGATGAGATCACCAAACTGGTCAGTCGCAGCCAGGGCACCATCAGTGACATCGTACCTTACGCCTTCTTTCTGGAGCGTGCATTGCGTTGTTTCATTGATCAAGACGTCGAGGAGCAGTAGCAAGAAGATGAGGAAGTCGCAAGGAGGCCGAGGACGACATTCTCCTGGGCGATGAGCAGGAGCCAGGCCGCTCCACCGCTTCCAATTTAGTGCAAATGGGGGTCTTCATGCTCCAGTGTTTGAAGAGGGACCCCTGTATAAAAAGCATAAAGGGCACGGACCAGTACTGGGTGGAAATGTACTTAGACCCCCGGTACAAACACAAAATGGCGGACATGTTACCAGCATCACAGAGGGCTGTCAGATTGCAGCATTTCCTGGCCTTGCTGCGAGAGATGCTGGATTCTAATGTTGTGGGCGCTGGCAGGGGAATTTCCACCCACAGAGAAACAGGTGTGAGTACCAATCCTACTGTGCCTGCAAGAAGAGGGCGGTTTGAAGATCTGTTGGTCACTTTGTATATGAGATCATTCTTGCAGCCAAACCATCGACAGCCGCCCTCCGGATCTAGCCTCAGGGAATGACTAGACCGACAGGTGTCTGACTTTTTTGGGTTAACGGCCAATGTGCACGCTTTCAGAAGCGAGGAACCCCTGGACTACTGGGTGTGCAGGCTTGATCTGTGGCCAGAGCTGGCACAATTTGCCATAGAACTCTTGGCTTGCCCCTCGTTGAGTATCCTGTCCGAAAGGACGTTCAGCGCAGCAGGGGGTATCATGACCGATAAGCGCACTCGCCTAGCTCACGACAGTGTGGACTACCTCACATTTCTAAAAATGAATGAGGCATGGATCTCGGAGGAATTCAAGACCTGTGACGAACACGTTTAATTGAAATTCCTCATTCCAGCCCACACATATCCAACACAACCCAGAACAAATAATGCTCCCTGTCTTATGTAAATACAGCGGCATAAAAGGCCTTTTCTGTCCGGTGAATGCCTAATGTTTGGGGCCACAGAGGAATTCAACACATGTGACGACTACGTGTTATCGAATTTCAACTATTATCATTTGTGTTTTTTTCAAGAGGGGGATTTAGTTAACCATGTTTTTATTCCAATTTTATATTTTTAGTTCTTTTAAACACATGTATTTGACATGTATTTTTCTGGCCTGCAGTAAAATTCATATCTAATGACCGTCTAATATACCTCCAGCCACATAATCACTTGTTCTTTTCTGTACGTTGAATGAATAATTTTTGGGGCCTGTAATCTGACTGGCCAACAGTAAAATTGTTATACGGTGAGCGCCTAATGTACCTCCAGCCACATTATCAATTGTTCTTTTCTGTACGGTGAATTAATAATTTTTTGGGCCTGTAGTCCACTGGCCTGCAGTAAAATTCATATCCATTGACCGTCTAATATACCTCCGGCCACATAATCACTTGATCTTTTATGTACGGTGAATGCATAATTTTTGGGGCCTGTAATCTAACTGGCCAACAGTAAAATTGCTATACGGTGACCGCCTAATGTACCTCCAGCCACATTTCAATTGCTCTTTTCTGTACAGTGAATGAATAATTTTGGGGGCCTGTAGTCCACTGGCCTTCAGTTAAATTGATATCCATTGACTGTTTACTATACCTCCAGCCACATAATCACTTGATCATTTCTGTACGGTGAATGCCTAATTGTTGTGGCCTCGGAGGAATTCAACACCTTTGACGACCACGTGTTATCGAATTTTACATATTATTATTTGGGGTTTATTCAAGAGAGGGGATTTCGTTAGCCAAGTTTTTAATCCAATTTTATATTTTTAGTTATTTTAAACATATGTATTTGACATGTATTTGTACTGGCCTGCAGTAAAATTGATATAAAAATGCCTGTCTAATATACCTCCAGCCACATAATCACTTGTTCTTTTCTGTACGTTGAATGAATAATTTTTGGGTCTGTACTCCACTGGCCTGAAGTAAAATTGTTATCCAATGACCATCTAATATACCTCCAGCCACATAATCACTTGATGTTTTCTGTCCGGTGAATGAATAATTTTTGGGGCCTGTAGTCCACTGGCCTGCAGTAAAATTGATATCCATTGACCGTCCTGTATACCTCCAGCCACAAAATCACTTGATCTTTTCTGTATGGTGATTGGTGAATGCATAATTTTTGGGGCCTATAATCTAACTGGCCAACAGTAAATTGTTATACGGTGACCGCCTAATGTACCTCCAGCCACATTATCAATTGTTATTTTCTGTACGGTGAATGAATATTTTTTGGGGCCTGTAGTCCACTGGCCTGAAGTAAAATTGATATCAATTGACCATCTAATATACCTCCAGCCACATAATTACTTGATGTTTTCTGTACGCTGAATGCGTAATGTTTGGGGCCTGTACTCCCGTGGTCTAAAATAAAAATTTTCTAGGCTCCAGTAGTCACCTTGGTGACGTTCAGCGGTGACACCACTTGCCCGTCAGATGTCTGATTTGTGACTGCCCGACACGCTGGAACTCCACCTTGCATACGCTTGATAGGCTGCTCCAGCAGAAACGTGCCGTTAACGACTACCTGTATGAACTCTGCGGCAGGACAGGTTCTGGTGAGCTTTTTTTTTTTTCATCGTGCCAGTGGCTGCTCATGCGCGACGCATGCAGACTTCTGCAGCCATTTGATGAGATCACCAAACTGGTCAGTCGCAGCCAGGGCGCCATCAGTGACATCATACCTTACGCCTTCTTTCTGGAGCGTGCATTGCGTTGTTTCATTGATCAAGACGTCGAGGAGCAGTAGCAAGAAGATGAGGAAGTCGCAAGGAGGCCGAGGACGACATTCTCCTGGGCGATGAGCAGGAGCCAGGCTGCTCCACCGCTTCCAATTTAGTGCAAATGGGGGTCTTCATGCTCCAGTGTTTGAAGAGGGACCCCCGTATAAAAAGCATAAAGGGCACGGACCAGTACTGGGTGGAAATGTACTTAGACCCCCGGTACAAACACAAAATGGCGGACATGTTACCAGCATCACAGAGGGCTGTCAGATTGCAGCATTTCCTGGCCTTGCTGCGAGAGATGCTGGATTCTAATGTTGCGAGCGCTGGCAGGGGAATTTCCACCCACAGAGAAACAGGTGTGAGTACCAATCCTACTGTGCCTGCAAGAAGAGGGCGGTTTGAAGATCTGTTGGTCACTTTGTATATGAGATCATTCTTGCAGCCAAACCATCGACAGCCGCCCTCCGGATCTAGCCTCAGGGAATGACTAGACCGACAGGTGTCTGACTTTTTTGGGTTAACAGCCAATGTGCACGCTCTCAGAAGTGAGGAACCCCTGGACTACTGGGTGTGCAGGCTTGATCTGTGGCCAGAGTTGGCACAATTTGCCATGGAACTCTTGGCTTGCCCCTCGTTGAGTATCCTGTCCGAAAGGACGTTCAGCGCAGCAGGGGGTATCATGACCGATAAGCGCACTCGCCTAGCTCACGACAGTGTGGACTACCTCACATTTCTAAAAATAAATGAGGCATGGATCTCGGAGGAATTCAAGACCTGTGACGAACACGTTTAATTGAAATTCCTCATGCCAGCCCACACATATCCAACACAACCCAGAACAAATAATGCTCCCTGTCTTATGTAAATACAGCGGCATAAAAGGCCTTTTCTGTCTGGTGAATGCCTAATGTTTGGGGCCACAGAGGAATTCAACACATGTGACGACTACGTGTTATCGAATTTCAACTATTATCATTTGTGTTTTTTTCAAGAGGGGGATTTAGTTAACCATGTTTTTATTCCAATTTTATATTTTTAGTTCTTTTAAACATATGTATTTGACATGTATTTTTCTGGCCTGCAGTAAAATTCATATCTAATGACCGTCTAATATACCTCCAGCCACATAATTACTTGTTCTTTTCTGTACGTTGAATGAATAATTTTTGGGGCCTGTAATCTAACTGGCCAACAGTAAAATTGTTATATGGTGAGCGCCTAATGTACCTCCAGCCACATTATCAATGGTTCTTTTCTGTACGGTGAATTAATAATTTTTTGAGCCTGTAGTCCACTGGCCTGCAGTAAAATTCATATCCATTGACCGTCTAATATACCTCTGGCCACATAATCACTTGATCTTTTATGTACGGTGAATGCATAATTTTTGGGGCCTGTAATCTAACTGGCCAACAGTAAAATTGTTATACGGTGACCGCCTAATGTACCTCCAGCCACATTTCAATTGTTCTTTTCTGTACAGTGAATGAATAATTTTGGGGGCCTGTAGTCCACTGGCCTTCAGTTAAATTGATATCCATTGACTGTCTACTATACCTCCAGCCACATAATCACTTGATCATTTCTGTACGGTGAATGCCTAATTGTTGTGGCCTCGGAGGAATTCAACACCTTTGACGACCACGTGTTATCGAATTTTACCTATTATCATTTGGGGTTTATTCAAGAGAGGGGATTTCGTTAGCCAAGTTTTTAATCCAATTTTATATTTTTAGTTATTTTAAACATATGTATTTGACATGTATTTGTACTGGCCTGCAGTAAAATTGATATCCAATGACCGTCTAATATACCTCCAGCCACATAATCACTTGTTCTTTTCTGTACGTTGAATGAATAATTTTTGGGTCTGTACTCCACTGGCCTGAAGTAAAATTGTTATCCAATGACCATCTAATATACCTCCAGCCACATAATTACTTGATGTTTTCTGTACGTTGAATGCCTAATGTTTGGGGCCTGTACTCCCGTGGTCTAAAATAAAAAATTTCTAGGCTCCAGTAGTGCACATTTTTGACAGTTTCCCTTTAAGATGCATAAAAATGGCCACTGATTTAAATACATATTTTTTGTGGGAATTTTTGCCCTTGATCCCCCTCTGGTATGTCACTGTCCATGTTGTGGGACGATTTGTGCACTTCTAGTAAGTATTCAGTGGCTGAAAATATCACTTGAAGGTTTTTCAGGTTCGCCTGCCATTAAAGTGAATGGGGCCCGCCGTGAACTTGTGGTTCGCGAACATTTGATCGCGTTCGCGCGATCCCCTTCGTGAATCGTCCCGACCGATGTTCGTCCATCACTATTGGAAACCCAGTAGTTGTAAGGCACTGAGGGATCATTGAGGACGCTGACACAGTCTGCTATGTACTCCTTCACCATCTTCCCAAATTTTTCCCTCCTTGTAACACTAGGCCGCACATCAGGGTGAGTGTTCTGGCAGGGTGTCATGAAACTGTCCCAGGCTGTGGAGAGTGTTGCCCTGCCTCTGTTGGAACTGCTTTGTGTTCCCCTTGTCTCCCCTCCTTGGTTGGCCAAGGAACTACGTACTCTGCCGCCAACGTTGTTAAATGGAAATTTTTGGAGCAATTTTTGTAACAAGGAACTTTTGGTATTGCACCATTTTGATCGTCCTCTCCACCAGAGGAATGAGAGATGAGAAGTTTTCTTTGTAGCGGGGGTCGAGAAGGGTGAACAACCAGTAATCCGTGTTGTATAAAATGCATATAACACGCGGGTCGCGGGAAAGGCTGCCTAACATGAGGTCAGCCATGTGTGCCAGAGTACCAACAGGCAAGACTTCGCTGTCGACATCAGGAGGATCACTCTCAATCTCCTCATCCTCTTCCTCCTCTTCTGCCCACCCACGCTGAACAGATGAAGTTAAACCTCCATGGGCACTACCCTCTGTAGCGGAGGCAACCGTCTCCTGCTCCTTCTCCTCTTCCTCTTCATCGTCGAATTCATGCTGATTGTGGTAATGTCACTGTCAGAAGCTGACACCGTCTATTGAAAAAGTACACTGCATGTCCCAGATACATTTTTTAAACGCACACGTTACACTGCAGTTGTGGCACTGGTAATTTCACTTTTAGAAGCGGACACGCTCTATTGACCAAGTAAACTGTATGTCACAGATAATTTTTTTAACTGCACTCGTTACACTGAAGATGTGGCCCTGGTAATGTCACTGTCAGAAGCAGACACCGTCTATTGACAAAGTACACTGTATGTCACAGATATTTTTTTGATGTGTGCACTTTACACAGGAGATGTGGTGCAACTAATGTCACTGTCCGCAGCGGAAACCGTCTATGGAAAAAGTACATTGGATGTCAGATATTTTTTGGATGCGCACACTTTACACTGGAGATGTAGCGCAGCTAATGTCACTGTCCGCAGCGGATACCATCTACGGAAAAAGTACACTGGATGTCACAGATATTTTTTGTATGCGCACACTTTACACTGGAGATGTGGCACAACTAATGTCACTGTCCACAGCGGACACCGCTTATGGAGAAAGTACACTGGATGTCACAGATTTTTTTGGGATGCGCACACTTTACACTGGAGATGTGGCGCAGCTAATGTCACTGTCCGCAGCTGACACCGTCTACGGAAAAAGTACACTGGATGTCACAGATTTATTTTGGATGTGCACACTTTACACTGGAGATGTGGCACAGCTAATATCGCTGTCTGCTAGTCTTACTATTGTACGCTATTTAGCGCAGAATGCTAAAAAAATAGATATTGCTGCCACACACAATAGTCCTTAGAAGGACTTTTGTGTCTGTAAAGTTTTAGCAATTTAGCTCAGGTTGCGCTAAAAATATAGATTGCTGCTGCCACACACAATAGACCTTAAGAGGACTTTTGGGTCTCTGAAATGTTTTGGTGGTAAAAATATTCTTAAATCACTCCCTACACTGTCTGTCCCTTCCTCAGTACAGCTCTCCCTGACTAAGAATGAGTCGAACATGCGTCATCGGGTGCTATATAGCACCCGATGACGTGTTCCGGCCAGCCAATGACTGTAATGCCAGCAGCCAACATAGCTACGGCATTACAGTGAGGGCAGTACTTACCTGCATGTTTATTGGCTGCGTAGCAGCTAAGAAACATGCGGTGCGGAGACTCGAGCATTGCGCTCGGGTGCATTCGGCCGAATACCGCCATGTGTCGAGCATCAAAATGCTCGAGCCGAACTGGTGTTCTGCCGAGCATGCTCCATCATCACTAACACCATTGTGTCTCCCCCTGTAATGTCGCCTTTTCTTTGCACCTGTTTTTATGATTATTTGTTTCAATATGTTTAATAAAATGCAATATTTATATCATACGGTCTGGTAGTGTTTTGCAGGTGTTTGTATTTGATCTTGGACCATAGGCATGTCTACAATTGATTACATATGATAGTTCATTTATTGCGGTAATTTGTCTTATTTTTTTTGGTATAGTTTTAAATTGAGCGGTCAATGCATCATTCTTGTATGCCAGTTTTGCAAAAGTCGCAAATTTTGTCACAAGTGCTGTGCCGCACCAAAATTTGGAACATTTTTCTTTTTACTGCCACCCTGGCCTGGGAGAGGCGTGGGTGGGAGCAGGGTGGGCTCCAGTATCTTACTGGACAAAATAGCAGAATCTGTGACAGGCCACAAACAGAGCCTCCAATGCAGATATCACTGAAATGTCAGTCTGCTTAAAGGGGTATTCCAGTTTTTTTTTGTTGTTGTTTTTTTTTACTTATTTGTTTACATAATAGGAAATCATACAATTTTCTAACATACAGTACAGACCAAAAGTTTGGACACACCTTCTCATTCAAAGAGTTTTCTTTATTTTCATAACTATGAAAATTGTAGATTCACACTGAAGGCATCAAAACTATGAATTAACACATGTGGAATTATATACATAACAAAAAAGTGTGAAACAACTGAAAATATGTCATATTCTAGGTTCTTCAAAGTAGCCACCTTTTGCTTTGATTACTGCTTTGCACACTCTTGGCATTCTCTTAATGAACTTCAAGAGGTAGTCCCCTGAAATGGTTTTCACTTCACAGGGAGGATGCAACCCTGCCCGTTTTGCTTGTGCGTGCGCGCACCCTGTAAATCCTATGAGCTTGTAGTAAAGCTCAGACGAGGTGGCCGGGTTGGGGGTGACTGCACATGCACAATCATTTGTGTGCGCTCGCTCCCGTGAAATCTGGCCACCAGATCAGCCTGCCAATAAGGTTTCTGTGCGCCTGCCCAGCCACCGCTGATAACATTACAGTGGTGGCCGTAACCCCTACAAACGAGCATGGAATTTGGGGCACTATAAAGAGGAATAAGAGGTGACAGAGGCAAATTGGAAAATTGATCTATATTACAGAAACCATCCTAGAACTACAAGGAAGTGATTAAATGGTGATTACTGAGGTGAGACAATCGCTTTAACTTCTAACTAGAGATGGAAGGACAGGAAAACTAGAGACGACCTCACACCAGCTCAGCCAAACCCAAATGAAGCTATCTACCGCATAGTCAGAAGGGTGTGGTTAGACTATAAGGGTAGAAGTGATGACCACTGAGAAACAGCTGAGAAAAGGGAAGGGGTCATTGACCCTATCAACACTGAATAGAGAGAAATCAAGGAGGCAGTCAGATTCCTCCACACTCAGCCAGTATCTTTGATCTCCTGACACCAGTCACCTGAGGGACCGTGACAGTACCCCCCCCCTTCTACGGGTGACCTCCGGGCACCCAAGACCAACCTTGTCAGGATGGGCTCTGTGAAAGGCCACCAGACGATTCGCATTAACATCTACCGCTGGAACCCTCTCCTCTGGTCCGTAACCTTTCCAGTGGACGAGATACTGGAGGGATCTACAGAGAACTCGGGAGTCCACAATACTGCTGATTTGAAATTCTAAATTACCGTCCACCATGACAGGAGTGGGAGGCAAGGAGGACCGCTCAACAAGTTCGACACATTTCTTCAACAATGACTTATAAAATACGTTAGGAAGTTCAAGACAGAAGGCTACAGGGTTAACAATGGCAGTGATCTTATATGGACCAATAAATCTTGGGCCCAACTTCCAAGAAGGTACCTTAAGCTTAATGTCTCTTGTGGACAGCCACACAGAATCACCCACTCTCAGGTCCGGACCATTCATACGTCTCCTGTCAGCCACACGCTTATACCTGTTGCCCATCTTTTTCAGGTTATTTTTAATTTTCCGCCAAATCGAAGACAAAGAAGAGGAAAATCGTCCTCCTCAGGAATACCGGATGTTTGAGAACCAGAAAATGTGCCAAACTGCGGATGGAATCCATATGCCCCAAAAAACGGCGACTTATCAGTGGACTCCTGTCTACGGTTATTAATGGCAAACTCAGCTAACGACAAGAATGAAGACCACTCCTCCTGATTCTCCGAAACAAAACATCTCAAGTAAGTCTCCAGATTCTGATTGGTGCGCTCCGTCTGTCCGTTCGACTGAGAATGAAAAGCCGAAGAAAAAGACAATTGTACCCCCAGTCGAGTACAGAAGGGTTTTCAGAATCTGGAAACAAATTGAGTCCCCGGATCAGACACCACATCAGAGTGAATGCCTTATGGTTTCACGATATTATCGACAAACACCTGTGCAAGAGTTTTGGCATTAAGTAGAGCAAAATGTGCCATTTTGCTAAACCGATCAACTACCACCAGGATTTTTTCCCGAAGAATTCGGTAAGTTCGTGATAAAGTCCATGGACAAATGTGTCCAAGGTCTGGACGGGATGGGTAACGGAAGAAGAGATCTAGAAGGCCAAGTATGTGTAACCTTAGCACAGGTACAACAGGCTGACAAATAGTCCTCAACACACTTACGCAGCCCCGGCCACCAAAATCTGCGTGAGATGAGATTGGACAGTGGATTTACTCCCAGGGTATCCAGCCAAGACAGTACAGTGATGTTACTCAAATACCTTAGTCTGAAGGAACAAACAATTTCCCTGGAGGACAAGAGTCCGGTGCATCTTCTTGGGCCTTCAACACCTTAGCCTCAAGATCAGGATATGGGGCAGATATGACTACCCCTTCAGACAAAATAGGACTAGGATCTTTAGAATCACCCCCCCCTCCGCCCAGGAAAGCTGCACGACAAAGTATCCGCCTTGACGTTCTTAACCCCAGGACGGTAGGTGACAATCAAGTTAAATCTGGTGAAAAACAGCGACCATCTGACCTGCCTTAGATTCAGTCATTTAGCCGATTCAAGGTAAGCCAGATTTTTTATATCAGTAATTACCATAATAGGATGAATTGCTCCTTCCAACCAATAGTGCTATTCTTCAAAAGCCAACTTAATGGCCAGCAATTCCCTATTCCACACGTCATAATTTATTTCAGCAGTCAAGAGGTTTTTTATAGAAAAAAGCACATGGGTGCCATTTACTAGGTGAAGGACCTTGCGACAAAGCTGCTCCCATCTCTACCTCAGATACGTCAACCTCTACAATGAATGACTGAGACACGTTTGGTTGCACCAGAATAGTAGGGGCTGAAGCAAAACATTCCTTCACAGCAGAAAAGGCTTGTACTGCCG
Source organism: Bufo bufo (assembly GCF_905171765.1). Lineage (NCBI taxonomy): Eukaryota > Metazoa > Chordata > Amphibia > Anura > Bufonidae > Bufo > Bufo bufo. The sequence goes on along the minus strand of NC_053390.1, from coordinate 275,193,559 downwards.
CCTCAGACCAAACACAGAAATCGACCCCCTTCCTAGTCATGTGTGTTAAAGGTTCAACCACAGTTTAATAATTCAAGATTAATTTACGGTAGATGTTGGTGAATCCCAAAAACCGCAAAAGTGCTTTCAGATTTTCAGGTCGATCCGAGTCCAACACTGCACAGACTTTCTCGGGATCCATACGAAAACCTGAGGATGAGAGCAGGTAACCCAGGAATTGCACTTCCTGAACAGCAAAAACACATTTTTCCATCTTCGTATACAATTTATTCTCTCTTAGGATCTGTAACACCTGTCTCACATGATCCTGACGAGTCTTCATGTCTGGAGAATAAATTAGTATGTCATCCAGATATACAAAAACAAATCTCCCCACCAGATGATAAAAGATGTCATGGATAAAGTGTTTTGGACTCTAGCGCCACCTTGGCAGACAGGAGAAATCGGGTACTACCAGTAAATGACAAAAGTAAGTTTTCTTGCTCCCCACCCACACCACCAATAGTAATTTGGGAATTACGTGTTTTTCTTTTGTTTGCACCTTGACGCTGAATGTACGGACAAATATTCACGAAATGTCCCTTTTTTCCCACAACAAAAACAGACTCCCTTTATATGACCAGAGCTCTTACCAGCAGTCCCAGGAGTAGCTCCCCCCAACTGCCTAGACTCCTTACAAGGCATAACCACAGGTGTCTCTTCACCATAAGTGTCAAAGGAAGCTGCCACCTTATTTGACAGTGCGTCCTTAGGGTGAGGACCCTTAGATCTCCCCCTCAGGCGTCTATCGAGATGTACAGCAAGGGACATAGCTGCTTCCAATGACTCTGATTTTTCATGAAAGGCCAACGTGTCCTGCAGCCTTTCAGATAGACCCTGACAGAACTAGCTATGGAGAGCAGGATCATTCCACTCAGTATCCATAGCCCATCTCCTAGATTTAGAGCAATAGATTTCTGCGGAGAGCTCTCCCTGCCGTAACTTGGTCCCTGAGAGATCTGATCCGGGTCATCATAAATAAGACCCAAGGTTCTAAAAAATAAATCTACCGACTGGAGGGATGGTGATCCTGTCGGCAGAGAAAAAGCCCAAGACATCATCCTTAAACAAAGAAATGATCATACCCACACGTTGACACTCATCCCCAGAAGAGTATGGATGCAGCTTAAAATACAACTTACATGATTCCCTGAACCGAATGAAATTGTCACTACCCCCAGAAAATCTGTCCGGGAGGGAAACCTTAGGTTCAGGGCAGGCCTGGTACCCACCATCAAAACCAGCCGTCTGTGGTCTCTGAATCCGTAGGACTGTCGCACAGTCGCTACAACTGTTCGAACAGTGCAGACATAGGATCCATAGCTGCACTGACCTGAACGAAATGGCGGTTTTTATGGCGGGCCCTGACTACCTAACAATATGAATAGACCTTAAAGGTAGGAATATTCATATACAGTATACCTAGGCCCTGATTTCCCTATAATGCCCTGGAATAAGTTTAGGACCAGAGACAACCCATTGCTCCCCAGATGGACAAATGGAAGTCTCTGTCTCAGGCCCAGCTACAACAACAGGGAATACAAACAAACACGACACTTAACTTCTGTAGAGATGGAAAAATAGGAAAACCGGAGACGACCTCACACCAGCTCAGCCAAACCCAATTGAAGCTATCTACCGCATAGTAAAAAGGGTGAGGTCAGACTATAAAGGTAGAAGTGATGACCACTGAGCAACAGCTGAGAAAAGGGAAGTGGTCATTAACCCTATCAACACTGAATAAAGAGAAATCAAGGAGGCAGTTAGATTCCTCCACGCCCAGCCAGTCTCTCTGATCTACTGACACCAGTCACCTGAGGGACCGTGTCACTAGGACGCCCATGATCCAAAGGATGAAGGGAACTTAGCACTAGTTTAAAGTGGTTTTCCTACATTTTCCTATTAATGCTCTAATCTCAGGTCATCAATATCAGATGGGCTGGGGACCAGCTCCCAGCACCCTTGAAAATCAGCTGTTTGAAGAGGTTGCGGTTCTCCGGTGAGCTCTATGGCCTTTTCTTAGGCCAGTGACGTCACATTCATCAGTTATATGGACTAGGAGCAGCTTAGTCTCATTTAAGTGAATTGGCCTGAGGTTCGATACCACGCACAGCCACTATACAATGGCTGTGTTTTGTAAGCTGCAAGGAGGCTGCAGTGCTCACCTTGAGTACCAATGAGTGCAAATGCCTCCTGAAACATCTGATAGTGGAGGTCCTGGGTGTCGAACACCCGCTGATTAGAGTTGAGCGGACACCTGGATGTTCGGGTTCGACAGGTTCGGCCGAACTTGAAAAAAAAGTTCGGGTTCGGGAGCCGAACTTGACCCGAACTTGACCCCAAACCCGAACCCCATTGAAGTCAATGGGGACCCCAACTTTTGGGCACTAAAATGGCTCTAAAGTAGTCCTGGAAAGGGCTAGAGGGCTGCAAAAGGCATAAAAATGTGCTTAAGAGCATGGCAACTGTTCTGCAAACAAATGTGGATAGGGAAATGACTTAAAATAACATAAAATACAGAAAAATGTAAAATAACAATCTGGATCTAGGAGTAGGAGGTTGAGGAGGCGGTGGATGTGGCGATGTTGGTTGACGTGGTGGTGTAGGTGGAAGCGGCGATGAAGGAGGAATAGGTAGCCAACACTGATTTGTGTTATTTTTTATTTTTTAATTGGAGTATCCTCCAAAATATTGGGACATATGACAAAATAAAACTAAGAATAAGTGCACTTGAGTACAAGAATGGATGGTTGAGGCTGGTATAAATGTCTATTCTGCACAAGGTACGGACAAGTCCTGTGGGATCCATGCCTGGTTCATTTTAATAAACGTAAACTTGTCCACATTGGCTGCGGCCTGTGATAATGCTCTCTGCCGTGCTAAACACACGTTCACACTATACACTGGCTGCAGGGCAGGTCAGCACCTCCAAGGCTGACAAAGCTTTTCCACATTTGGGCCATGCTGTCACGCCCTGCTCAGACTATGTGCGGAGGCCTGCCAGATTAGCAGCACGCGTCTAGTCTTGTGTTTTGTTTTGGAGTTGTGCTAGATCCGCCTCCCTTCAGGTGCACTGGGTGGGGTCGTTGGTTTAAATTACTCCTTCTCCCAGTGTTCCGTGCGGGTTATAGCTTCAGTCAGGCTGTGGAAGCAAGGAGTGAAGGATTGGATTTTCCTGCTCTGATAAGATAAGTTGGTTTCTGATTTCTTTGGTTTGCTGTCTAGGCTGTTTGAGTGCCGTCTATTCCCTCCTGGTGCTGAGGGAGCAGGCTGCCCCTTTTCCCCTTTCACCATCTCAGGGATTCTAGGGTATTCTCAGCCCAGGCACGAGGACACATTATTCCCACCCTTCAGGGAATGTGGGCTTAGCAGAATAGGGAGAGCTGTAGGGATTTGCTAGGAGGTGACCTTATCCCCAGCTTCTCGCCTAGAAACTTGTTTGTTTTGTTATCTGTGTATATGATATCCTGTCCGCCGTGACATTTGCTCACCCTGCCTTCTCAGGTGCTGGCGGTGCCCCAGCTGCATTGGCGACCTCTTCCTCCTCCTCTGCCTTCGCCTTGTGCTTCCACTGTGCCCCCGCTGTCAGGTGGGAATGCTATCATCAGCGTGCGCATCTTCCGATCAGTAACAGATGTTTTCACTAAATTTAGTTCCCTGTCAGCAATGCAGAACAGGGGTTCATTCACGGCAAAAGAAGGTACATGTCACTCAGCAATACAACAGAGGATTTGGAGAGATTTAGGCCCTTGTCACTCAGGCACAGCAGGGGTTCATTCACGGCAAAAGGGGGTACATGTCACCCAGCAATAGAACAGAGGATTTTGAGAGATTTAGGCCCCTGTCAGCAATGCAGAGCAGGGGTTCATTCACGGCAAAAGGGGGTACATGTCACCCAGCAATAGAACAGAGGATTTTGAGAGATTTAGGCCCCTGTCACCCAGGCACAGCAGGGGTTCATTCAAGGCAAAAGGAGGTACATGTCACCCAGCAATAGAACAGAGGATTTTAAGAGATTTAGCCCCCTGTCAGCAATGCAGAGCAGGGGTTCATTCACGGCAAAAGGGGGTACATGTCACCCAGCAATAGAACAGAGGATTTTGAGAGATTTAGGCCCCTGTCACCCAGGCACAACAGGGGTTTATTCACGGCAAAAGGGGGTTCATGTCACCCAGCAATACAACAGAGGATTTTGAGAGATTTAGGCCCTTGTCACCCAGGCACAGCAGGGGTTCATTCATGGCAAAAGGGGGTTCATGTCACCCAGCAATACAACAGAGGATTTTGAGAGATTTAGGCCCCTGTCACCCAGGCACAGCAGGGGTTTGTATATGCAAAAAATGGTCAAAAGTAACCCGACAATTGAAAATACGATTTTTTTTCAATTTAGGGCACTAAAATTTCCACTTTTTTGAATTAAAATGGCTCTAAAATAGTCCTTGAAAAGGCTAGAGGGATGTAAAAGGCAGTAAAATGTGCTAAAGAGCATGGCAACTGCTCTGCAAACAAATGTGGATAGGGAAATAACTTAAAATGAAATAAAATAACTTAAAATTACAAATTATTAACCTGCAACTCGAAGAAGGAGGTGGATATGGAGTCGAAGGTTGAGGAGGCGGTGAATGTGGTGTTGTAGGTGGAGGCAGCAATGGAGGAGGAACAGGTAGCCAACAACACCAGCGTGCGCCTGTAGTCGCGCATCTTCCGATCACGCTCCAGTGAGGGAATTAAGGACAGCACATTGTCTTTGTAACGGGGATCCAACAGGGTGGCCACCCAGTAGTCAGCACACGTTAAAATGTGGGCAACTCTGCAGTCGTTGCGCAGGCACTGCAGCATGTAGTCGCTCATGTGTGCCAGGCTGCCCAGAGGTAAGGACAAGCTGTCCTCTGTGGGAGGCGTATTGTCTGCATCCTCCGTATCCCCCCAGCCACGCACCAGTGATGGGCCCGAGCTGTGTTGGAAGCCACCCCGTGGTGAACATGCTTCATCCCCATCCTCCTCCTCGTCCTCCAGTAGTGGGCCCTGGCTGGCCAAATTTGTACCTGGCCTCTGCTGTTACAAAAATCCTCTTTCTGAGTCACTTCTAAAAGACTGGCCTGAAAGTGTTAGAGATGACCCCTCTTCCTTCTCTTCGTCCTGGGCCACATCCTCTTCCATCATCGCCCTAAGTGTTTTCTCAAGGAGACATAGAAGTGGTATTGTAATGCTGATAACGGCGTCATCGCCACTGGCCATGTTGGTGTAGTACTCGAAACAGCGCAAAAGAGCACACAGGTCTCGCATGGAGGCCCAGTCATTGGTGGTGAATAGAGATGTCGCGAACATAAAATTTTCCGTTCGCGAACGGCGAACACGAATTTCCGCAAATGTTCGCGAACCGGGCGAACCGCCATAGACTTCAATAGACAGGCGAATTTTAAAATACACAGGGACTCTTTCTGGCCACAGTAGTGATGGAAAAGTTGTTTCAAGTGGATTAACACCTGGACTGTGGCATGCCGGAGGGGGATCCATGGAAAAACTCCCATGGAAAATTACGTAGTTGACGAAGAGTGTGGTAAGTTAAATTCGCAATGCGATTAATATAACCTGTATTAATCGCATTGCGATTACAACTTAGATCTGAGTTCCTAATAGTTCTATTGCTAGAATATAACGAAGATTGAGAATATAGTGCTATATTAGTCAATTCTAGCAATTCTAGCAATACAACATAAAGTAACACAGTACTGTGTGTTAGGAGATAAAAATAGTGTTTTTTTGGACCCTTTTTCTGCACCGCTGAAATCAGGAGGCAAGTTCTTATAGAATATTTTTAAAAACTAAGATAGCTTGTTTATTCTTTTGTCAACGCGTTTCAAGGGCGCACAGCCCTCTTCGTCAGGACAATAAAAGCATATGTTGTGTCATACTAAAACATCGTCTTTTAAAAGCAGTATTTTGGCGCGCAGGCCAGTGGTTTGCTGGGCGGGGAGCTGATGTGCATGACGTCATTTGTGGCGTCACTTGAAGGAACGCCCATCACTATCTAGCTGTCACTAGAGATAAGATGATCGCTATTCTTTAGCTGCTGATTGCTGGCTGTGTGGTATGTACGCCTCTTTGTTGTTATTATGTGCTGGTCGGCCCTTTATTGTTACAGTGGTGTGCGGCATGTTTCGGTACCATGATCTTTTGCTTCGTGTATGCTTTTGAGCTGCTGCCGGCACTGTAAAGTAGGGGGGATATAGGTGCCTCGGCAGCGCTCCAGGTGCCCGCGGATGTCAGGCTGCAGTAGCACTACGGTTTGCTGTAATGACAGCATGATGAGTGGGAGAGCGATGGAAGGGGTTGAGAGGGAGGTTCCGTTCAGAGATGCCCATCAGGGCGCTGCAATGTGGCGGACTATGTGGGCGCTATGTTGTGATTTGTGTTTGGCAGCGGACTGTGGCTCAATGTTCCCATGGGTAAGGGCAGTATTTTGCTAGGGAGAGCATCGGTTAGCCGTGTTTTCGTTCATGTGCATGCCGCAGGGTCCCTGCCCTTATTCTCTTATGGTGGGAAGGTATATTCTTTGGGGTTGTTTTCTGGCAGTTTTTGGCCAGGTAAAACAAGGAAGGGGTGCGGTGATTCTTCTTAATTAGCGATAGTATTTATAATAGAATATTTTGTGTTTGTACATATATATAAGCCCAGGGTTCTGTCTAGTCATATTGTTTATAGTCAGGAGACTGTTTTTGTGTTTGTGTATATTTGATATTAATATTTGATTATTTGTTTTGTTTTTTGTGGATGTATTCTTTGTTTAGGGTTCCAGGCTAAAGACGGTCATCTCGTCCGCAGGTAGTATCACTGTATTTGTCATTTGTTTTGTAGCAAGGAGTGCTGTCGCAGCGATGGGAATGTGTTGGATTTTTTGTTGTTGACATATTGCAACATTTTATCAAAGGTGTTTCCATATCTGTAATTTGAAACTGGGGTTGTATACCTTGTTGGTTGTATTTTTATCATGGGATGGGAGGGTGACGGGAAAGGGGGGGAATTTTGAAAATGCTCCTATGTATTTTAAATTTGAAAATATTTTATTTTATTTTGGAGATGGATAGGAGGGTGTATGTTTACAGTATTGTTTCCGAAATTGCGTTGAGCCCATATGGTGCAAGGGTATCTAGCTGGTATATCCAGTATACTTCTCTCTTTTGTAGGGTATTGAATCTGTTGAAAGGATTTTCTGATATAAAATCGATTGGGGTGATAGTTAAAGGGTGGTTTTCTTTTTCAGTTGTTGATTGATGCACAGTGTCTGGAAAGGCTGTGTTTGAGGTATTGTCTGCGTATATTGTATCTGTGTTGATTTAAACGGTTATGTAGAGCCTGGGTTGTGCGTCCCACATACTGGAGGCCACATTTACATTCGATCAAGTATATCACGTAGCAAGTTTGGCATGTCATATGGTGTTTGATCATGAACGTGGATCCATTTTTGTTTGAAGAGAAGTGAGTGCGGTTGTGTGTAATAATTTTACAGCATAGGCAGGTTTTTATTCCGCACTTAAAGCTGCCTTTCTGGTCAGGCCTATCTATTTCCGCAGTTTTTTCATGTTGTCTTGGTTTGCTGGGGGCTAACATGTTTTTCATAGTGGGGGCTCTCCTGTGAATGATTCTTGGTTGTGATGGCAGATATTTATCGAGATAGGGATCTTGTTGTAAGATATGCCAATGTTTGGCTAGTATTAAACGGATGGTTTTGTTCGATGTATTATATTGGGTAATTAGACTTAGATGCATCTCTGATTTTTGTTCGTTCTTAGTGCCTTTCTCTAGGCAAGTTTTTTGTGATATTTGTACGGTTTTCTCGTATGCGTCCTTTATTAGTTTTTTAGGGTATCCTTTTTCCTTGAATCTTTTTTGTATTATTTTTGCTTGTAGGGTAAAGTCTTCCCCTTTTGTGCAGTTCCGTCTGATTCTTTTGTATTGGCTGTAGGGGATGTTTTTGAGCCATTTTTTATGGTGGAAGCTTGTGAAATGTATTTAGCTGTTTGTGTCTACTGTTTTGAAGTATGTTTTGGTTGTCAGCTGGTTGTTCGCACTGGTGATTGTAATGTCAAGAAAGTCAATTGTTGTTTTGTTGAAACTTGGGGTAAAAGAGATTCCCCAGTCTGTTGTGTTTAGCTGAGTGCAAAAGTCTTGGGCTTGCTTATCACTACCATCCCAGATGATGAACAGGTCATCTATATATCTCCTATAGTAGATGATGTGTTTGTTAGGTTTTGTGGTGTTCAAGATGTGTTCCTTCTCGAATTCGCCCATAAAAAGATTTGTGAACGACAGTGCTACTTTCGTGCCCATCGCGGTCCCCCTGCGCTGATGATATGTGGTGTGGTTATAGATGAAATAGTTGTTTTCTAAAATGAATTTTAGGCTTTCTAGGAGGAAGGTTATCTGTTGTGGTTTTAATGTTTTGTCGTTTGATAGTACTCTATTTATACATTTTATCCCTAGGTCGTGCTGTATGTTGGAATATAGTGCAGTGACATCCATAGTGAACAGGGCGTAACAGTACTGTGTGTTAAGTAGTACTATTCCTATCAGTTTAATCCCTGTTACGTCCCCTATCAGGGGACGTGTATATGGAATCGATTTTAGGAACGGGGAGATGGAAAAAGATGCTTGGTCGGTCCTCCTACTTCAAATTTGGGGCACTGCGCGTGCAATCTTATGTGCCACCAGATATGAGTGGTGTGTTAAGTAGTACTATTCTTATCAGTTTAATCCCTGTTACGTCCCCTATCAGGGGACGTGTATGTGGAATCGATTTTAGGAACCGGGAGATGGAAAAAGATGCTTGGTCGGTCCTCCTACTTTAAATTTGGGGCACTGCGCGTGCAATCTAATGTGCCACCAGATATGAGTGGTGTGTTAAGTAGTACTATTCCTATCAGTTTAATCCCTGTTACGTCCCCTATCAAGGGATGTGTATGGAATAGATTTTAGACAACTGCAAAGAGTTGTCAATAGTTGACACACTCATGAGATAAATTTTATACCTCTATGCATCAATCTTGGTGTAGTTATGACTGTGCTCGTGCGCACGTTTGGCAGATTGCGGGCGATGGGGTTTTTTCAAAGCCTATGGTCGTGCTGAGGTAGTTCAGCGACAGTTAAGTGACCCAGAAAACAATGATTCTGCAGCGTGGGCCCATTGTTGGCCTAGTAGGCTTTAATGATCACCTTAGATGATCACAAAGAAAATTAATGTTTTTTCTATGCAAAATTATCCAGCCGATCGCTTTTGGTCTGTTCACAATGAAGCAACGACCTTATCATCTGGGGTGTGCCAACATAGCCATTGCCAACACACTCATAGAGGTGGTCGCTTCATTGTGATACGCAAGCCCATTCACCACAACAAGGTAACGATCATGAAGGGGAATTGACACATGTATGTGCCTTTTTTTGGGGGGGTTTTTGAAGCCACAGTGCAGCACCAGAGGCCACAAAATTAGGCATGTACACATGCCTGAAAAATTTGCTATTGTTGCAGCCGCTGCTGTAGCAGCAGCCAGAAAAATTAATGTTTTTTTCCCAAGCAGAAAGTGCCCTAAAACATTGCGGCTTGAACCCTAGTTGGTGGCGGATAAGTCACGCAAGTCATCCGGCATTCAGAGATAAAATACAGCAGCTTGTGGACCATTTTTAGCCCAAGGCAGCTCATCTCATCAGGCCTTTTTTAGTCTAATGTATCGCCCACTGTCAGTCCCTTCGGGATCCTTCCCTCATTCATCTTAATAAAGGTGAGGTAATCTAGACTTTTTTGACCTAGGCGACTTCTCTTCTCAGTGACAATACCTCCTGCTGCACTGAAGGTCCTTTCTGACAGGACACTTGAAGTGGGGGAGGCCAGAAGTTCTATCGCAAATTGGGATAGCTCAGGCCACAGGTCAAGCCTGCAAACCCAGTAGTCAAGGGGTCATCGCTCCTCAGAGTGTCGATATCTGCAGTTAAGGCGAGGTCGTCTGCTACCTGACGGTCGAGTCGTTCTCTGAGGGTGGACCCCGAAGGGCTGTGGCGATGCGTAGGACTTAAAAAGCTCCGCATGTCCTCCATCAACAACACGTCTGTAAAGCGTCCTGTCCTTGCCGGCGTGGTCGTGGGACGAGGAGGATTACTTTCACCTCTTCCCCTGTTAGATTTCCATTGTGCTGTGACATCACCCTTATACGCTGTGTAAAGCATACTTTTTAATTTATTTTGGAACTGCTGCATCCTTTCTGACTTGCGGTAATTCGGTAACATTTCAGTAGCGTGGACACCCAGTACAGGTCGTTCTCCTTCAGCCTTTTTATACGAGGGTCCCTCAACAGGCACGACAGCATGAAAGACCCCATTTGCACAAGGTTGGATGCCAAGCTACTCATTTCCCGTTCCTCGTCCTCAGTGATCTCACTGAAGGTATGTTCTTCCCCCCAGCCACGTACAACACCACGGGTACCAGATAGGTGACAACGAGCACCCTGGGATGCCTGTTGTGGTTGGTCTTCCTCCTCCTCCTCAAAGCCACATTCCTCCTCTGACTCCTCTTCCTCACAATCCTCTTCCAGCGTTGCCGCAGGTCCAGCAAGCGATGCTGATAAGGCTGTTTCTGGTGGTGATGGTGACCACAACTCTTACTCTTCACGCTCATCTACGGCCTGATCCAGCACTCTTCGCAGGGCACGCTCCAGGAAGAAAACAAATGGGATGATGTCGCTGATGGTGCCTTCGGTGCGACTGACTAGGTGTGTCACCTCCTCAAAAGGACGCATGAGCCTACAGGCATTGCGCATGAGCATCCAGTAACGTGGCAAAAAAATTCCCAGCTCCGCAGAGGCTGTCCTAGCACCCCGGTCATACAAATACTCGTTGACGGCTTTTTCTTGTTGAAGCAGGCGGTCAAACATTAGTAGTGTTGAATTCCAATGTGTCGGGCTGTCGCAAATCAAGCGCCTCACTGGCATGTTGTTTCGCCGCTGAATATCGGAAAAGTGCGCCATGGCCGTGTAGGAACGCCTGAAATGGCCACACACCTTCCTGGCCTGCTTCAGGACGTCCTGTAAGCCTGGGTACCTATGCACAAAGCGTTGTACGATCAGATTACACACATGTGCCATGCACGGCACGTGTCAAGTTGCCCAAATTCAATGCCGCCAACAAATTGCTTCCGTTGTCACACACCACTTTGCCGATCTCCAGTTGGTGCGGAGTCAGCCACTAATCCACCTGTGCGTTCAGGGCGGACAGGAGTGCTGGTCCGGTGTGACTCTCTGCTTTCAGGCAAGTCAACCCCAAGACGGCGTGACAATGCCGTATCCGGGATGTGGAATAGCCCCTGGGGAGCTGGGGGAGTGCCGTTGATGTGGAGCAAGACGCAGCAGCAGAAGAGGACTCAGCCGAGGAGGTTATGGGAGAGGATGGAGTAGGAGGAGTAGAGGAGGTGGCAGCAGGCCTGCCTGCAAGTCGTGGCGGTGTCACCAACTCCTCTGCAGAGCCACACATTCCATGCTTGGCAGCCGTCAGCAGGTTTACCCAATATACCTGCCCTGACCGTGCTTTGCAGACCAGGTATCAGTGGTCAGATGGACCCTTGCCCCAACACTGTGTGCCAGACATGCCATTACTTCCTTTTGCACAATAGAGTACAGGTTGGGGATTGCCTTTTGTGAAAAGAAATTTCGGCCGGGTACCTTCCACTGCGGTGTCCCAATAGCTACAAATTTTTGGAGCGCCTCAGACTCCACCAGCATGTATGGTGAAAGCTGGCGGGCTAAGAGTTCAGACAAACCAGCTGTCAGACGCCGGGCAAGGGGGTGACTTTGTGACATTTGCTTCTTACGCTCAAACCTGTCCTTGACAGACACCTGACTGTGGGCAGATGAGCAGGAACTGCTCAAGGCGAGAGACGGAGTGGCGGATGGTTGAGAGGGGGCAAGGAGGACAGCAGTGGTTGACGTGGCTGAAGATGCTGAACCAGGAGGAGGATGGTGGCTTTGAGTTTGTGTGCTGCTTGTACTCATGTGTTAATCCCTTAGGCGTTTGTGATGTGCGATCATGTGCCTTCGCAAAGCAGTTGTACCTAGGTGGGTGTTGGACTTCCCACGACTCAGTTTCTTTTGGCACAGGTTGCAAATGGCATCGCTGTTGTCAGAGGCAGACACACAAAAAAAAATGCCACACGTCTGAGCTCTGCAATGACAGCATTCTGGTGGTGGCAACAGCATGTGTTGATTGGCGTGCTGACTGGCTGACCCCGGGTGCCGATGCATGCTGTCTGACTGTGCCACTAGCTCCTTGCGACGACCTCCCCCTGCTTCCAACTCGTCTCCTCTCTGTCTCCCCATCAGAACTTTCCCCCTGTTCTTCTTCTCTTCGAGCGGGCACCCACGTGACATCCACGGACACATCGTCATCATCAACCGCTTCACTTGTATCTGACAACTCAGCAAAGGAAGCAGCAGCGGGTACAACATCATCATCACACCGTACGTCCATGTATGTAATGCTGCCTGACTGAGACATATCCCTGTTATCTACATCCTCTGGCAATAATGGTTGCGCATCACTCATTTATTCCAACTGATGTGTAAATAACTCCTCTGACAGATCAAGTGAAGCGGCTGTGGTGCTAGTGTTGGTGGTGGCGGCAGGTGGGCGAGTGGTAACTTGAGAGGTGCCCGAAGCTGAGCTGGAGGAGGATGGTGCGTCAAGGTTCCGAGCGGAAGCTGTAGAAGATTGGGTGTCCTGTGTTAGCCAGTCAACTATGTCCTCAGAACTTTTCGAGTTCAGGGTACGTGTCCTCTGAACACTGGGCATTATTCTAGGGCCAAAGGGAATCACAGCACCACGACCACGACGGCCCCTGCGGGGTGGCCTGCCTCTACCTGTCATTTTTTTTTAGATTCGTTAAGTTGAACTATGCGTGCAAGCTACTGTGACACCAGATATGAGTTGCACTGGTGACACTATGCACTTGCAGCTGGGCCTTAAACACACAAACACGTGTGTGCAACTGACTGCTACTTATTCACAGTCAAAATTGTTGTTTTTATTTAAATGGAATCGAATGTGACACCAGATATGAGTTGCGCTGAAGTGACACTATGGACTTGCAGCTGGGCCTTAAACACACAAACACGTGTGTGCAACTGACTGCTATTTATTCACAGTCAAAATTGTTGTTTTTATTTAAATGGAATCGAATGTGACACCAGATATGAGTTGCGCTGGTGACACTGTGCACTTGCAGGGCATGAAACACACGCGCGTGCCGGCAACTGACTGCTATTATATTACAGTCAAAAATGTTATTATTTTTTTAAATGCAAGCTACTGTGACACCAGTTAGGAGTGGTGGCACTGGGCAAGTGGGCACAGTATATGCTGTGAGCCTGACACACACGCTGGCAGGCAGGCAACTGCAATTAGATTACAGCCCTAAAAAGGGTCATTAGGAACCCAGCTCTAAGTTGAAATCGCAATGCGAATAATATAACCTGTATTAATCGCATTGCGATTACAACTTAGATCTGAGTTCCTAATGGTTGTATTGCTAGAATTGACGAATATAACGAATATAGCACTATATTCTCAATCTTCGTTATATTCAGGCAATACAACAACCATTAGGAACCCAGCTCTAAGTTGAATTCGCAATGCGATTAATATAACCTGTATAACCTGCGATTACAACTTAGTCAAATTTGTGACACTGCAGCTTCTGAATGAATCTAAAATGGATGCTGTTCAGGAGGTGGGAGGGTCTGGGAGGGAGGGTATGATGTTGATTGGCTGGAATGTGTCTGCTGACTGTGAGGTACAGCGTCAAAGTTTACACAATAATGACGAATAGGGGGCGGACCGAACATTGCATATTCGCCGGGGAATAGTTCGGGACATCACTAGTGGTGAAGTGGTGCTGTTCCGCAGTGCGACTCACCCGTGCGTGCTGCAGCTGAAACTCACTATGGCCTGCTGCTGCTCGCACAGTCTCTCCAGCATGTGCAAGGTGGAGTTCCACCTGGTGGGCACGTCGCATATGAGGCGGTGGGCGGGAAGGCCGAAGTTACGCTGCAGCGCTGACAGGTGAGAAGCAGCAGGGTGAGAACGCCGAAAGCGCACACAGACGGCCCACACTTTATGCAGCAGCTCAGACATGTCAGGGTAGTTGTGAATGAATTTCTGCACCACCAAATTCAGCACATGCGCCAGGCAAGGGATGTGCGTCAAACCGGCTAGTCCCAGAGCTGCAACGAGATTTCGCCCATTATCGCACACCACCAGGCCGGGCTTGAGGCTAACTGGCAGCAACCACTCGTCGGTCTGTTGTTCTATACCCCGCCACAACTCCTGCGCAGTGGGGGGCCTGTCCCCCAAACACATCAGTTTCAGAACGGCCTGCTGACGTTTACCCCTGGCTGTGCTGAAGTTGGTGGTGAAGGTCTGTCGCTGACCGGATGAGGAGGTGGAAGAAGAGGAGGAGGAAGCCGAGTAGGAAGAGGAGGCAACAGGAGGCAAAGAATGATGCCCTGCGATCCTTGGCGGCGGAAGGACGTGCGCCAAACAGCTCTCCGCCTGGGGCCCAGCCGCCACTACATTTACCCAATGTGCAGTTAGGGAGATATAACGTCCCTGGCCGTGCTTACTGGTCCACGTATCTGTGGTTAGGTGGACCTTGCCACAGATGGCGTTGCACAGTGCACACTTGATTTTATCCGATACTTGGTTGTGCAGGGAGGGCACGGCTCTCCTGGAGAAGTAGTGGCGGCTGGGAACGACATACTGTGGGACAGCAAGCGACATGAGCTGTTTGAAGCTGTCCGTCTCCACCAGCCTGAATGACAGCATTTCAAAGGCCAGCAGTTTAGAAATGCTGGCATTCAGGGCCAGGGATCGAGGGTGGCTAGGTGGGAATTTACTCTTTCTCTCAAAGGTTTGTGAGATGGAGAGCTGAACGCTTCCATGTGACATGGTGGAGATGTTTGGTGTCGGAGGTGGTGTTGTTGGTGGCACATCCTCTGTTTGCTGGGCGGCAGGTGCCAACGTTCCTCCAGAGGCGGAGGAAGAGGCCGAGGCAGCAGCAGAAGAGGGAGAAGGAGGGGCCTGAGCCCTTTCTTGGTTTTGAAGGTGCTCCCTCCACTGCAGCCCGTGTCTCGCATGTAGATGCCTGGTCATGCAGGTTGTGCTAAGGTTCAGAACATTAATGCCTCGCTTCAGGCTCTGATGGCACAGCGTGCAAACCACTCAGGTCTTGTTGTCAGCACATTGTGTGAAGAAGTGCCATGCCAGGGAACTCCTTGAAGCTGCCTTTGGTGTGCTCGGTCCCTGGTGACGGTGGCCAGTAGCAGGCGAACAGTTTTTGCGACGGCTGCTCTGCTTTTGCACCCTGCTCCCGCTTTTGCTCGGTCTCACCACTGCCTCTTCCTCTGAACTCTGAAAGTCAGTGGCACGACCTTCATTCCATGTGGGGTCTAGGACCTCATCGTCCCCTGCATCGTCTTCCACCCAGTCTTCCCCCCTGACCTCCTTTTCGGTCTGCACACTGCAGAAAAACGCAGCAGTTGGCACCTGTGTTTCGTCATCATCAGAGAGAGACGTGCTGAGGTGGTATTCCCATGTCCTCATCAGGAAACATAAGTGGTTGTGCGTCAGTGCATTCTATGTCTTCCACCCCTCGGGAAGGGCTAGGTGGATGCCCTTGGGAAGCCCTGCCAGCAGAGTCTTCAAACAGCATAAGAGACTGCTGCATGACTTGAGGCTCAGACAGGCTCCCCGATATGCACGGGGGTGATGTGACAGACTGATGGGCATGGGTTTCAGGCGCCACCTGTGCACTTTCTGCAGAAGACTGGGTGGGAGATAATGTGACTGTGCTGGATGCACTGTCGGCCACCCAATTGACTAGCGCCTGTACTTGCTCAGGCCTTACCATCCTTTAAACGGCATTAGGCCCGAACAAATATCGTTGTAGATTCTGGCGGTTACTGGGACCTGAGGTAGTAGGTTCAGTAGGACGTGTAGCTGTGGCAGAACGGCCACGTCCTCTTCCTGCACCAGAGGCTCCACCAACACCACCACCACGACCATGACCGCATCCCTTATTAGATGTTTGCCTCATAGTTAGCGTTTACAAAGCAAAGTAAAAAGTGGTTAAGTCTGTTAAAAAAATGAACCGCCAATAAAAACCCTGATGCAGGGTATTGCACTCAATTATTATTTTTTTAACTCTATATGACAGCGGCATTTGTGGCCTAAATGTGACACTCACTTATGCATGTCTTATCCCAGATGTGCAGTATATCCGAGGCTTTTTCCACCCCAGTAACCAAAAAGGGCGTATTTCTGGCCTAAATGTGACACTCATTTATGCACGTGTAATCCCAGATGTGCAATATATTAGAGGCTTTTTTCACCACAGTAACCAAAAAGGCGGATTTCTGGCCTAAATGTGACAATCACTTATCCATGTGTAATCAGAGATGTGCAGTATATCAGAGGGTTTTCTCACCCCAGTATGACAAAGCAGGATTTCTGGCCTTAATATGACAATCACTTTTGCACGTGTAATCACAGATGTGCAGTATATTAGAGGGTTTTTTCACCCTAACCAAAAAGCTATATTTCTGTCCTAAATGTGAGTGATTTATGCACGTGTAATCACAGATGTGCAGTATATCAGAGGGTTTTTTCACCCCAGTAAGAAAAAAGCTGTATTTCTGGCCTTAATGTGACAATCACTTATGCATGTGTAATCACAGATGTGCACTATATCAGAGGGTTTTTTCACCCTAACCAAAAAGCTGTATTTCTGTCCTAAATGTGAGTGATTTATGCACGTGTAATCACAGATGTGCAGTATATCAGAGGGTTTTTTCACCCCAGTAAGAAAAAAGCTGTATTTCTGGCCTTAATGTGACAATCACTTATGCATGTGTAATCACAGATGTGCACTATATCAGAGGGTTTTTTCACCCTAACCAAAAACCTGTATTTCTGTCCTAAATGTGACAGTGACTTATGCACGTGTAATCACAGATGTGCAGTATATCAGAGGGTTTTTTCACCCCAGTAAGAAAAAAGCTGTATTTCTGGCATTAATGTGACAATCACTTATGCATGTGTAATCACAGATGTGCAGTATATCAGAGGGTTTTTTTCACCCCAGTATGCCAAAGCTGGATTTCTGGCCTTAATGTGACAATCACTTATGCATGTGTATTCACAGATGTGCAGTATATCAGAGTTTTTTTTCCACCCCAGTAAGAAAAAAGCTGTATTTCTGGCCTTAATGTGACAATCACTTATGCACCTGTAATCACAGATGTGCAGTATATCAGAGGGTTTTTTCACCTCAGTATGCCAAAGCAGGATTTCTGGCCTTAATGTGACAATCAGTTAAGCATGTGTAATCACAGATGTGCAGTATATCAGAGTGTTTTTTCACCCTAACCAAAAAGCTATATTTCTGTCCTAAATGTGACAGTGACTTATGCACGTGTAATCACAGATGTGCAGTATATCAGAAGGTTTTTTCACCCCAGTAAGAAAAAAGCTGTATTTCTGGCCTTAATGTGACAACCACTTATGCACGTGTAATCACAGATGTGCAGTATATCAGAGTGTTTTTTCACCCCAGTATGCCAAAGCAGGATTTCTGGCCTTAATGTGACAATCACTTATGCATGTGTAATCACAGATGTGCAGTATATCAGAGGCTTTTTTCACCCCAGTAAGAAAAAAGCTGTATTTCTGTCCTAAATGTGACAGTGACTTATGCACGTGTAATCACAGATGTGCAGTATATTAGAGGCTTTTTTCACCCCAGTAACCAAAAAGCTGTATTTCTGTCCTAAATGTGACAGTGACTTATGCACGTGTAATCACAGATGTGCAGTATGTAACCAAAAAGCTGTATTTCTGTCCTAAATGTGACAGTGACTTATGCACGTGTAATCACAGATGTGCAGTATATTAGAGGCTTTTTTCACCCTAACCAAAAAGCTGTATTTCTGTCCTAAATGTGACAGTGACTTATGCACGTGTAATCACAGATGTGCAGTATATTAGAGGCTTTTTTAACCCTAACCAAAAAGCTGTATTTCTGTCCTAAATGTGACAGTCACTTATGCTTGTCTAACCCCAGATGTGCAGTATATTAGAGGGTTTTTTCACCCCAGTATGCCAAAGCTGTATTTCTGGACTTGCAGATAGCCTATGCTGGTGCACTATTGTTGCATAAAATGGCTGCCGATCAGGTATTGATATTGATGAAAGGAAGAAAAAAAAGTTCATTTTCAGCAGTAGTTGGCTCAGGTCAGGCTTAAAAAAATTGTGCACTGCAGCCACAAAACACTAGATCGCTAGATCGCTGAGTATATAAACCAGTTCTTGATAAGATCGCTCCCTGATCTCTCCCTCACAGCAGCTGCACGGGCGGCGCTAAGTGACTCCAGCTTAAATAGAGGCTGGGTCACATGCTGCAGTTGGCCAATCAGAACCATGCCAATAGTAGGCATGGCTGTGATGGCCTTTTGGGGCAAGTAGTATGATGCTTGTTGATTGGCTGCTTTGCAGCCTTTCATAAAGCGCCATAAAAATCGCCGAACACCGAACCCGAACCCGAACATTTACGAAAATGTTCGGGTTCGGGTAAGGGTGCCGAAAAACCTAAAGTTCGGTACAAACCCGAACTTTACAGTTCGGGTTCGCTCAACTCTACCGCTGATCTAATATTGACAACCTATCTTGAGGATAGGTCATCGATATGAACATCTAAAAGAAACCTAATCCTCACTGTGATATCACTGTGGTCTATAACCATTAGCTGTGATATCACTATGTTTATGCAAAGTATTCAAGTTTACCTGCTAGTTTACCCTTAGCCTGCTGGAGCCAAGAGAAAGATCACATATTGTTTGGATGACACAAGTTTATTGCAAGTTTATTCAAGTAAAAACCATTGAACTTTGCCAAGTCTCTACTCTTACTCCACCAACTACAACTCCTTTGTTGCTACGGAGCCTAACCCTGGGGAGCAACAGTATCCAGGTAGGAGAACTGTGACACAAACTATTAGAGCCACAACATACCACTCGGCATTCCTGAACATTGGGACCTGATCGGCCCTGTAGGGGCACGTTGCATTTATTATCCCTATTCTGTAACATAAGTGTATCATTATCCTTGTATACAGTCTTGTGAAAAAATTAGGACACCCTTTGAAAGCATGTGGTTTTTTGTAACATTTTTAATAAATGGTTATTTCATCTCCGTTTCAACAATACAGAGAGATTAAAGTAATCCGACTAAACAAAGAAAACTGAAGAAAAGTCTTTTCAAGATCTTCTGTAAATGTCATTCTACAAAAATGCCTATTCTAACTGAGGAAAAAGATAGGACACCCTTGCCCCTAATAGCGAGTGTTACCTCCTTTGGCTGAAATAACTGCAGTGAGACGGTTCTTGTAGCCATCTACCAGTCTTCGACATCGGTCTGAGGAAATTTTACCCCACTCCTCAATGCAGAACTTTTTCAGCTGTGAGATGTTTGAGGGGTTTCTTGCACGTACAGCCCTTTTCAAGTCACCCCACAGCATCTCAATGGGATTCAAATCTGGACTTTGACTTGGCCATTCCAGGACTCTCCATTTCTTCTTTTTCAGCCAATCTTTGGTTGATTTACTAGTATGTTTTGGGTCATTGTCATGTTGCATGGTCCAGTTCCGCTTCAGCTTTAATTTTCTAACTGATGGTCTCACATGTTCTTCAAGCACCTTCTGATACACAGTAGAATTCATCGTGGATTCTATGATGGTGAGCTGACCAGGTCCTGCTGCAGCAAAGCAGCCCCAAACCATGACACTTCCACCTCCATGCTTCACAGTTGGTATGAGGTTCTTTTCTTGGAATGCTGTGTTTGGTTTACGCCAAACATGTCCTCTGCTGTTGTGTCCAAATAATTCAATTTTGGACTCATCTGTCCAAAGAACATTATTCCAGAAGTCCTGGTCTTTGTCAACTTTATCGCTGGCAAATGTCAGTCTGGCCTCGATGTTTCTCTTGGAAAGTAAAGGTTTCCTCCTTGCACACCTCCCATGCAAGTTAAACTTGTACAGTCTCTTTCTGATTGTAGAGGTATGTACTTCTACATCAACAGTAGCCAGAGCCTGCTGTAGTTCTCGAGATGACACTTTAGGGTTTTTGGATACCTCTTTTAGCATCTTGCGGTCTGCTCTTGGGGTGAACTTGCTGGGGCGACCAGTCCTGGGCATGTTGGCAGTTGTTTTGAAAGCCCTCCACTTGTAGACTATCTTCCGGACAGTGGAATGGCTGATTTCAAAATCTTTTGAGATCTTTTTAAATCCCTTCCCAGACTCATAGGCTGCTACAATCTTTTTTCTTAAGTCCTCTGACAGCTCTTTTGCTCTCACCATGGTGCTCACTCTCACTTCAACAGTCAGGAGCACACCAAACTAAATGTCTGAGGTTTAAATAGGGCAAGCCTCATTCAACATGCAGAGTAACGATCTACTAATTATGTGCACCTGGTGTGATATACCTGTGTGAGATCTGAGCCAATTTAAGAGGGAATACATGTGAGGGTGTCCTATCTTTTTCCTCAGTTAGAATAGGCATTTTTGTAGAATGACATTTACAGAAGATCTTGAAAAGACTTTTCTTCAGTTTTCTTTGTTTAGTTGGATTACTTTAATCTCTCTGTATTGTTGAAACGGAGATGAAATAACCATTTATTAAAAATGTTACAAAAAACCACATGCTTTCGAAGGGTGTCCTAATTTTTTCACATGACTGTATATCCAGTATTATAATAGGACAGTCTGGATACATTCAATTATTCTTCTGTTGACTGCTATTTTAAAATGTATATGCAAAAAAAAGCACTGATGCTTAGCAATCCCAGTACTAACAGGACATTAACATTTTGGAAATCTATACTTTTATCATCCATATAAAATAGCTTTTCCTCCCTTTGTGGTTGCATTGCTGCATTACAACAGCTTATCCTTGACTTTCTGCTTGTCAGCGTAATGCCAGATAGTCCACCTTCAGTCTGGCCAGCCCAAAGTAGCAGGCCACACCCAGCAACTTTGCATGCAGCTGTTGCTGTTTCAATTGGCTGTTGCTGGTGGGCATAGCCTGCCTGTACATTATTATTAGAGATGAGTGAATGGAATCCCACGAAGTGGAATTCGATCCGAATGTCAGGAATTATTCATTTCGCCCAGAAGCCGAATTTTCTCGTGCTCTGTGTCAGCGAATCATTTAATCCTGAAATTATAAACTTACCTCCTCCTTTTGCGCGTGAAGGGCCGCCAGCCTCCATCTTGTTTGAAGATCTCGGCCGAAATCATGTGCGGTGCGAGATTACATCATCACGCCAGATCCCTGTCATTGCACCCGCTACCTACAAAAAAATATGCTTCGTGACTAAGCAATTTGTCACTAAGTGAATTTTTTTGTGAAATTTGGCAAAGCAGCCGAATCGAATTTTCAAGAAATTCACTCATCTCTAATTATTATCACAAAAAATATTGGCAGTGGACATATACTTAACTTTTGTCAAGAGTGACATGATTTTCTCTTGATCCGAAGTAGGATTTCTCTGATATAATCATCCTCCCTTTACTACTTGACTCATTGCTTTCACTTCAAAAATGGACCTGTCATTGTCTGGCCAGCTGAAAGCAGCAGGCCATAAATTGGTGGCATTCCTTGTGCAGATGGTCAGACGTGACCAGACTGGTTAGTCTTACTGTGCAGCTGCCCTTAGTAAGACACAGATCAATTTTTTTAAATGCACCAAAAATGCACCAAATGTGCACCTTTCAAACTACTCCAAGGAAACATCTACATGGGACAGATTTTGTTGGAGAAAATCCACGAGGAATTTGCAGCAAAAGCCATGTACGTTACATGCAGAATTTTGCTCTTATTTTTATGCTCTGCACTGCAAAGGGTAACATCTCCTGTCGAAATCCATAGCATATCTTAACATGTTACACATTTAACATCTACACTACTATGTGCAGATTCCTTTCAGATATTTTTTGCAGCGTGCAGAGTGGATTTTTAAAAATATCATCCACTTAGCTTCTACTGTACAATGCTGTGGATTTTCTGAATGGGAATCTCTTGTGGGAAACCCGCCGCATTGCCACTACGTGCAGAGGAATTCTGGCATGCCATTCTGCCATTAACAATACAGAACAACTAAATAGTGCAGGTCATCATTATCATATCGGCAGGGGTCCCAGTCTCAGCCCCCCTGTCGATCAGCCGTTTTAGAGTCCTGGTGAGTGTGGTGGGTATCCAGCAGCTTGTCAGGCACAGCACCATACATTGGATAGAGGCTGTCCTTCGTAGTGAAGCTCAGCTCTGATTAATTGAATGGAACTGAGCTGGAATTAGGTCATGTGACCTATGTATAGTGATGTCACATGGCCTAAGAAGAGACTGCCAAAAGAAAGACATAGGAAGATGATAAATCCAACCCATAGTGTTTTAAGACTTTGGGCGTCATTTATCAATCTGAAATACACTTAAATTAGGCGTATTTCAGGTGCAGATTGCGGCGTAAAAGCTAGTTGAGTCGCAATCTGTGACTTGTTCCTGCTCACGTCAGGTCTAAAATTGTGCCCGTGGCCTGTGCTGGGAAGGTCTGTGCATCTGTTTTAGGCGTAGAAAAAGGTCTAAATTTAAGATAGCTTGGAGGCTGTCTACATTTAGAACTAGTGGAGGATCTACAGAAGTTATGAAGAGGCCGGCACCGCTTCATAACTCCGGCGGATCCACTGTCATTGCAGGGCTTTATTAAGACCAGCATTTTAGATACAGGCCTTAATAAATTCGCCCCTATGTTTGTGCTGGGAAAAACCCCTACACATACAGTACGCTGAACATATCCATACCTTGGCATACGTTTTTTTTTTTTTTTTTAACTGCATAGGAAAGTGCAGTATGCCTCTGTATTCTTTCCTATTCAGAGGCATAACATACACACAAAAATAAAGTTCCAGTGGAATCCTCAGATGTGATGTGAGCAGAGCCTTATAGTGGTGGTTTAAGATGCCCTTAGTTAGCTGTAAAATCTAAAAATAGGGAAATTTTGGATATACTATGCTAATACCTTTTCTTTCTCCCTGCAGTGTTCTCTATATTTAGGCTTCACTTTCTTTGTCTCATCCACAGTACCTGACCGCGGCAGACATTCACTCACTGCCGCAGTGATTCTTCTTCTTCTTAGTACTGCAGGCAGATAAAACATCAGTCTTCTTACAAATACAATTAAGCTCTAACTATATATTAGAAAATGCTACATAAGCACCTCTTCAATCTCATATTAAAACTTTATATTGTAGGAAATACTCTTGAAAACCTTTCAAGCTCTCATGTCTTGCCTGGGAAGCGCTGTATGGAACTGGGAGTTGAAGGTCCTAGGTGATGGAAAGCTTTGAGTCCCTTTTTGTCCTCCTCTGGGTTACTTAGCTTTTCTGAAAAAGGCCACAACTGCATCAACATCACACTCACTTTGGCTCTGACCTTCACATATTTTCTATGTACCTTCATGCATGTTAACAAAGATCAGCTATATTCACACACAAAGTCATAATACGTTGCAGTCATCTGCACAGTGCAACTGCATATTGTTTCATTCTGCACACTGAAATACAGAGAATTGATCAGACTGAGGCAGCAGGGATCAATGGGCTCTCCTGTTATTTGCTTGTAAATTAATTCAGCATTCCATACTGGATACAGTTCACAAGCTTGTTTTCTCCCAAAAGACAGCAGTTATTAAATTGCATTCTTTGGCTCACTTTTCAATTTTGGCTTATCTTCACCAAGCCATAATGCATTACAATAGAAGCATCAGTCATAGCAGAGAATCCGTGAGATTTCTTAAGATAGAAAAGTAATTTTTCTTCTAAATAATTACAGCGCTACGTTATATAATTCCATATTTAATTAAAATTAATGAGCATGGTGACCAAAGCTACAGGGAACAAGCTTTTTATTGTGGCGTTAAGTAGTAAATGTGTTTCATTTCTTTTTCACACCTGAATAGAACAGGCGAATATAAGGAAACTTGTAATATATCTCATCAAAAACTATGCTTCCTTCTCTCCTTATCAGGTCCCTCCCTTGCTTTCCTCTCCTCTTCACTAACACTCAGTTATTTGCTCAAATCTCTCTTCAGTGAAGACAGGCTGCCTGTTCATTGAAGGATCAGGTTACATAGAGGTCTATGGAGAGGGGAGGTGGAAAAGGGAGGGGCCACTGCAGACAGGCACTGAAAGAGAGTCAGATAGGGAGACCGATGCTATGAGTAAGTGTAGTACTGTCTAACCACTGCTGGATTTACATCTAAATTTTGCTACTGTACAGTACAATGTCCTCCCTTACTGCTGCTTTCAAGGCTATGCTACATAAAGTTAGGTAGCAGATTATCCTGTTTATCCATGTCCTGTAGATGATTTTAGCTAGTCCTTACCCTCTAACTCAGAAAAAATAGGATTACAGATGGAGGGAAAACTACTGCAAATGTCAATATATGTCCTATAATGGACAGAAATAGAGTTAATCCTCATGTACACACACACGGAAACCTACTTTGAAAAATAACCTGAAATGACAGCTACACTTTAAATCAAAGAAACATAGAAACATAGAATGTGTCGGCAGATAAGAACCATTTGGCCCATCTAGTCTGCCCAATATACTATGAATAGCCCTTGGCCCTATCTTATATGAAGGATGGCATTATACCTAACCCATGCATGCTTAAACTCCTTCACTGTATTTGCAGCTACCACTTCTGCAGGAAGGCTATTCCATGCATCCACTACTCTCTCAGTAAAGTAATACTTCCTGATATTACTTTTAATCCTTTGCCCCTCTAATTTAAAACTATGTCTTCTTGTAGCAGTTTTCTTCTTTTAAATATTCTCTCCTCTTTTACCTTGTTGATTCCCTTTATGTATTTAAAAGTTTCTATCATATCCCCTCTGTCTTGTCTGTCTTCCAAGCTATACATGTTAAGGTCCTTTAATCTTTCCTGGTAAGTTTTATCCTGCAATCCATGTACTAGTTTAGTAGCTCTTCTCTGAACTCTCTCCAAAGTATCAATATCCTTCTGGAGATATGGTCTCCAGTACTGAGCACAATACTCCAAATGAGGTCTCACTAGTGCTCTGTAGAGCGGCATGAGCACCTCCCTCTTTCTACTGGTAATGCCTTTCCCTATACACCCAAGCATTCTGCTAGCATTTCCTGCTGCTCTATGAAATTGTCTGCCTACCTTTAAGTCTTCTGAAATAATGACCCCTAAATCCCTTTCCTCAGATACTGAGGTTAGGACTGTATCACTGATTTTATATTCTGCTCTTGGGTTTTTACGCCCCAGGTGCATTATCTTGCACTTATCAACATTAAATTTTAGGTGCCAGATTTTTGACCATTCCTCTAGTTTTCCTAAATCCTTTTCAATTTGGTGTATCCCTCCAGGAACATCAACCCTGTTACAAATCTTTGTGTCATCAGCAAAAAGACACACCTTACCATCGAGGCCTTCTTCAATTTCGCTGATAAAGATATTAAACAATATGGGTCCCAGAACAGATCCCTGAGGTACCCCACTGGTAACAAGACCATGGTCTGAATATACTCCATTGACTACAACCCTCTGTTGTCTGTCCCTCAGCCACTGCCTAATCCATTAAACAATATGGGAGTCCACGCACAAAGACTGCAATTTATTGATAAGCCTTCTATGTGGGACAGTATCAAAAGCCTTACTAAGGTCCAGATAAGCGATGTCTACTGCACCTCCGTCATCTATTATTTTAGTGACCCGATCAAAAAAATCAATAATATTAGTTTGACATGATCTCCCTGAAGTAAACCCATGCTGGTTTTCATCTTTCAATCCATGGGATTTTAGATGTTCCACAATCCTCTCCTTAAGTATGGTTTCCATTAATTTCCCCACTATTGATGTCAGGCTTACTGACCTATAGTTGCCCGATTCCTCCCTACTACCTTTCTTGTGAATGGGCACAACATTTGCAAATTTCCAATCTTCTGGGGGGACTCCTGTTGCCAGTGATTGGTTAAATAAATCTGTTAATGGTTTTGCTAGTTTGCCGCTGAGCTCTTTTAAAAGCTTTGGGTGTATCCCATCAGGCCCCTGTGACTTATTTGTATTCATTTTAGACAGCTGACTTAGAACCTCTTCCTCTGTAAAGACACATGCATCAAAAGTTTCATTAGTCTTCTTTCCTAACTGAGGCCCTTTTCCTTCATTTTCCTTTGTAAAAACTGAACAGAAGTATTCATTGAGGCAGTCAGCTAGTTCTTTATCTTCTTCCATATACCTTCCTTCTTTTGTTTTTAATTTGGTAATTCCTTGTTTTAGTTTCCTTTTTTCATTTATGTATCTGAAGAATAAGAAGGTAAATTTGTTAATGATTGAAACTTGTTAGGTACGTGGTCCGTGCCCGCTGCCCTCCTGCTGCCTCTTGTAGGCACAGATGTAGTGCAACTTACCATGCTCCTTCCTCCTTAAGGCAACATGCACTGGCCCTTTAATAGGCCAGATGTGAGCACAGGCACCCAAATCCTTCTCCAGCCATTTTGAAGCCATATCATGAGCAACATATCTTTTTACCAGGAACGGTGCAAGACTGTCTTTGATACCTAAGTGAAAGTTCCCCATCTTTCCACATCTTTGTTCAAACTCAATGACTCAATGACAAATAAAAAGTACTCTTACTCTTCTGTCACATTCAATTATATTTAAATTGTTAAAGGGGGTGTCTGATGGGACAAATCTAAGGTAGATCAACACTGTTATTGGCTGAACATGCACCTTCTGCTATTTCCAGTGTGCCTAGTTGGAACCAGGAAACAGAGAACAGCGCAGACTCAGTAATCTTTGGAACAGCAGCTGCAGGGTATCTGTGAAGTGAATAGTGATTATTTAATTTTTTTACACAATTCTGACCCTTATATAAAAAAATTGTCCTATTGGAAAACTTCTTTAATAAATGTAGTCTTTCAATTTCTTAGAGAATGACACATACTGCATAGAGCTGCATGTAAGAAGTACTTAGAAGACTTCCATTCAAACTACCACTTGGAGCATCCATGGCTTCAGAACTATGGGGCACATTTATTAAGACCAGTGTTTTAGATAGTGGTCTTAATAAGCCTTATAGCTGCGGTGGATCGAAGTTATGAAGAAGCGCCCGCCTCTTCATAACTTTGGCGGATCCTCCGCCAGTTCTTAATGTAAGACAGCTTCCTTACATTTAGACTTTTTTCTACTCCTGAAACAGGCGTAAAAAATTATAAATGAGACGCATGTTCCCTGCATGTTCCGTGCCCACTTATTTAGACCTGGTGTGAGCGGGGAGAAGTTGCAGATTGTACCTAATTTTGGCGCATTTCAGATTGATAACTGACGCCCCTATGTTCCTCACTTGGCATGGAGAAGAAAAGGGATTTTCTGCATACATTTACTGTAAGGATTTGTCTCACAAAGACAACTCATTTAGAAATTGAAGCAGTTAGCTGTTATTTCTGGGGAAGTTGCACTTGAAATTCAGCTTTACGTACTATTAAGTCCATGTGCGCTAATAGGTCTTATGGACAAGGGTTGTCTTTCTAAGCAGTGCATAAGTGTCCTGGGTTCCAGAAGTCATCAAGATTGAAAAATTGCAAGAAACAGGACAAGGAAAGACTAGTTTTAACCCCTTTTACTATATGTTTTGCTATATTGAAACACAGGGTATATATGAGAATTGCATAACTTTTCATTACACAATGATGACAATTTAGATAAGATTTAATTACCATCAAATATTCATCTGTTGGCTCATCTGAACTGGGTCTGGGCCACTGTATTAAATCTGCAATTGACCAATCCACAACCTGTTTTGTTTGTAAAGCAGAGCATTACTATTGACTTTATGATGAGTTTACGTGCACAACATATTCGCTTGGTACTGTATATTTTATATATTATTTTGTCTTGAGGCAGAAAAAAACTAAATTGAGATTCAATGCAGCAATTTCACAAAAGAAACTCTATTAAAGTAGAGAAAGAAATTACATAGACTTTGTTGTAGAGAAATCTTAAAGCAAAAATGAGCACATTATTCTTCCTGTACGGAGACAATAAGAAAAGAAAAACGGCACAATGAAACTTTGGACGCTTCCCTTACGAGAGAAGAAGGACATACGTGATTACGGGTGCTGGTTAATCCAAACGGCTAAGCACTTTTTCATTGCTTGAGTCCATCAATGCAATAACTGATTGTAGTAATTGGTTTGGTCTTTTGCAGTCTCTGCATGGAATAGGTGAGAGTAAATCCGGTAAGTGATGTTCTCATTTTCTCATGCTGTGGCAGGAAAAGATATACAATAACTGCAGTATGCGAGCATATGTGCTTTGCGTATACATTATTATGGTAGCTGCAAGACAGAAGCCACGTGTAAAACTCAGACATGCTGCTGTATAGGAGATAAATGTCCTTCTCTCCATACCAAAATGTAGCTTATATACATATAAGCTGTAACTATTGGCACATTGCCAGGGAAATTGGAGTTAATAAGCATTTATCTTTATATTCATTAATTGTTACAATGTACATAATATTTTATTACTGTTCTTAAAAAGGTAAACATTTCCAGAACGGGCCCCTCTGAAGCGTAGGAGAATGCACCATGCATGCACGAGTGTTCTCTAATCACTCCCATGGAAGTTCTAAAAATAGCCGAGTGAGCATGCTTGGGTATTTTCGGAAGTCGGACAGTGTTAAATGGAGAGTACACCACGCATGCATGCCCACCTCCTTATTCACATCTATAGAACTGCTGGAAATAGCCGAGCCAGAGCTCAGCTATTTTTGTAACTCCCATAGAAATGAGTGGAGTGCACTTGTAGAGTGCCAGTTCAGGAGAGAGGTGTGGTCCCAGATGTGGACCCGCACCTATCTGACTTTGATGTCATATGCCAGAGATATGTCATCAAAGTCTAAGATGAGACAACACTTTTAAAATCTGACCTTTGATTTTATACCTTGCAAATCAAATGGTAAAATCTGTGGTCACATTTAGTGAAAAGATGCCAAAACCCAATGCAGAGCATTTAGATTTTGCTGCAAAATTAGGGGGCTTGTCCTCAGCAAAATACACACAGTATTTTTGCGGATCAAATGTGGACCTATTAATTTCAATGGTGTAAAAGATGCTGACAGCATACCATGTGCTGTACACAACCCCATGTCTGTTCTGTGTCCCCTCAAAAAAATAAAATAAATAGAAAATGTCCTATTCTTGTCCATTTTGTGGACAAGGAGAGAACATTTCTACAGAAGTTTAAAAATGTTTTGGGGGCGGAGCTAGCGCCTGCAGTGGATGGCTGTGTGAGTGCTCAGCTCCGTGTGAATAATCGCCCTGTTAGCTTGGAAAACCAGCTTTAAGAGATCACTATGGTGAAAATTGGAGGAGCTAAAGCCAGTGAAGGTCCTGATCCACAAAGACCGGCAGTGAACAAAGGTGATATGGACAAATTTATTTAAAAAACTGCCTCTTCTTATGTGGCTAGAGACAACAAGATGGCGCCGGTCTCTCCACGATCCAGCAGCCGCTTACTTAAAGAACAGCCTGAAGCTGTAACAGAGAGAGAGGAGGAAATGAATACTCTTCCTCTTTCCAGAGAATACTTTAAGGACACACTAATGTCCTCCTTATCTGCAGCCCTCGATCCTATAAGCTCTGACCTGGCCACTATCAAGCAAGACATTAAGCATATAGGACGGAGGGTAGAAGCTTTAGAGGACTCGCAAATCGCAATCATAAAACACCAGCAAACGGTGTCTCAACATATCGGCTCGATCCAATCGAATCTGAATACATTATATGCGGCCTTAGAAGATCAAGAGAATCGTAGCAGACGGAACAATCTGCGCTTCCGAGACATACTGGAATCGGTTGCTGCGAATGACATACCACACACGATTACACAGATCTGCGTTTCTCTCCTGGGCCCCGATTCGGCTCACAATGTTATACTGGAGCGGGCACACAGGGCACTACGGCCTAAACCGGCCACAAACGCTCCCCCCAGAGACATCATCTGTAAGTTTTTAGCCTTCCCGGTTAAAGAAGCCATACTTACCAAGGCGCGACATTTAGGAGAAGTCACCTGGGATGGATATGTCGTCTCCATCTTCCAGGATCTAGCGCAATCCACCTTACAAAAAAGAAGATTCCTAAAGCCACTTACCGACTGGCTCAGAGCGCACAAAGTTCTATATAGATGGACCTTCCCCTTCGGAGTATCCTTCTTATTTGAGGGTCGCAAGATGGCGGTTTCTTCCTTTACAGACCTGGACCAGGTCTATGATCATCTGAAGATTAATCCACTGAATATACAGAACTGGGACATAGTCCAGGATCTCTCCTTTCTCCCGACCCTTCCTGCAGCGGACCAATGGGAAAAACTGCATACTCCTAAGCAAGGCAAACAAAAGAGAGAAACTTCACTAACCACACCAAGACGTCTGCCTATGGGGGACTAAGTATTTTTGCAATATAGGTTCTTATGAACCACTGCTGTATTCTCCTTACCACCCTAACTCTCCTTATTCTCTCTCTCCTTTGTCCTCACCTCTAATCGAAATTTCTCTCGATTTTTTCCTCCCTCCTCAGCAGTTATCATACTCTCCCCCTCAAGCTGCTTATCGGTTTTTCTATCGATTCTCCTCCGAATCTTTTTCCTCAAATCGATTTTTTTTGCTCAAAATTTTTACCACCTAAGGGCGTTCACATCGATCTTTACTACCCCCATGATCGACATCATGCTAGTTAGCGCAGGCGCGCTCAAGTTACTGATGTTCATACTTATTTGGTATTGTGTTAATTCCTTTTTTGTACCTTTTTTTATTATTTTGTGGATCTGATATACTTTCTTATACAAGTCCGTTTCAATGCAGGATTTATGGATGCTGTTATATGGATGGATAGGATTACCAAGATATGGGGCCAGACGGGTCGGTATCCTCCTTTCTCATTAAATGGCTAGTCTTAAAGTTGCTTCTTATAATCTAAAAGGCTTTAATTCACCCTCTAAAAGATGCCAAATTTTTTCTTTTATGAAAAAAAAAAACAGGCCTCAGTTCTACTGCTACAAGAGACCCACTTTAAATTTGACAAGTATCCCGATCTGTCTCGCTCCAATTATCCAATATGGTTCCACTGTGGCTCTAATTCTTTGGCATCCAGAGGGGTCAGCATTGGTTTCAACAAACATGTCCACTTCCAATACTGTTCTCACCAACAAGACACAGACGGCAGATATCTGTTGCTCAAGGGATATATTGATAAATGTTTGTTTACATTCGTGAATATATATGCCCCAAACGTCGACCAAGCCACTTGGTTTAAAAACCTTATTCCAATAATATCTACCTTTCAAGAAGGTATAATGATCCTAGGCGGTGATCTCAATGCCACCTTAAACCCGCTGCTAGACTCCTCTTCAAATAAATCTGCCCTTTCCAAACGAGCACTACGTACGATTACTAATTTATTAGCAGAATTACACTTGGTCGACGTTTGGAGATTACTAAATCCTTCAGTAAAGGATTATACCTTTTACTCAAACCTACATGGGTCTTATCAGAGACTAGACTATCTATTAATACCTAAAGACTTCGTCCAAATATGCAAAGACCCTTGTATCGACTCCATACATATGTCTGATCATGCCCCGATCTTTATTTCCATTTCTCCAACATTCCCCCCTCCCAAAACATTTAGATGGAGGCTCAACGAACAACTCCTCTCAAACCCGGAATATGTCTCCAAATTGAATCGGGTCCTAGAAGACTTCTTTTCCCTAAATGCCCTTCCCGACACCTCTCCCAACTTACTGTGGGATACCCACAAAGCCTTTATAAGAGGACAACTCATTAGTCTAGGCTCTAATGCTAAAAAGTTACGATCAATTCAAATAGAAGTTTAAAAATGTTTTTAATTTTTTTTTTTTTAAGTGGTGGCATGCACTCATCTAGGATCCGTGTTTTACACATCCGCGATTTGCATGAGCCCTGCCCCTAATACTATCTTTTGTGGTTGTCAGTGAAAGGGTTAAGTGAATGAGCTCCACCCCTTAATTGACAGGGCTAGACATCAGCATACTGCGTCCTAGCATCTATATATCATGTACTCTATGTACTATAGGTTTACCACATTGAGATATGCTTAGAAACCTAATATACATATTTCTACTTTATTCACAGGCACAATATATGATTATTAAGACACCGATAATGTGACCGGTAAGTTGATTTCTCTATGTGAAAAAGCTATATCTTAGTAATAGATGCTTTGTTTTATATGTAGCAATCATAGTTTGAATCTTGGGAGATACTTTTTATTTTCTTCAGATATTTTTTTTCTTCCACATGTAACCCATAATAAAAGTTTATAACCTTATCATATTAAGAATAATAGTTTTATGCTTAAAAATCATAAATATTGCTGGTTTCTTTATAATCATATATTGTGCTTGTCAATAGGCCAGTAATAGGTTTTAGGTTTCTAAGCAAACATAAATATAGTAAGGCTTTTATTATTGATATTATTATTATTATTATTATTATTATTATTATTATTATATATTGTGGCGATGTGTACTGTAAAATGCATGGGAAAGTCCCGGAAGGGGGGTATATTTCTCTCGGGTTCCTCAACTGGCTGAGGTGGGTGAAATCCAGAATGATCCTGGCTTCACTAAATATAGTTGGTGGAGCTATTTTCTTTATTTATTCAGGGCTAGATTTTACTTGGATTGGGATGGTAGGTTTTGGCAGTGGGACCTCCCAGTCCCCCTCCCCCCAAGTCCGGGGCAGGTTTTTCCCTAGCAGGAAGGTGATCGCAGGTGAGGCCTGCTGTACTCGGGCCGGCATAAAGCACCTCTCAGGGTGTCAGTCTGAGGACGGAGAGCGAGACTGTTTTTGTGAAGCAGAGGCTCTGTGTGTGGTCTCAGTCAGGAGGACTGAGGGGCCACAAGGCTTTGAATAGCCTGAAGTTTGGGGGACATAGCGACGCCTAGAGAACGAGAGTTGCACGGCCAGAGTCAGAAGGACTACTGGGCCACACTCCCCCAAAAGGTACTGAAATTGCCACAGCCTGGAGGCTGCTGTATTGATGTTGGCTGAGGAAAGCCGCATATGATGTCTATGTGTGAACTATGCTTTACGAGTGAGGTAGGGATGTATTTTGTTTAGGTAGTGCCTAGACGGGCAGGAGTTTATTTGTGTTTTAAGTGTTGGCGGTGCGGGAACCTCACCCTACCCAATGATGTATAACTGGACCATCCTTTATGAGAAGAGTGCCAAAATAAATGCACAATTTGGACATAAAAATCCATTGTCTGGTGAGATATCTGTGAGTTTGACCCCTGAAAAGAGACGATCCCTTGCAATGTTATATAATGGTATGTTATATTATAAAATGGCCTTTATATACAGGTTAAATGAGAGAGGGAAAAAAAATAGAAAACATCTCAGTTGGGAATAGAACTTAAAATATTTACTTAAAACACAGAGCACTTATCACCAAGCTAACGTATAGCCTTTCTACATAGAAAAGAATGTTTTTTTCTGTGCTAAGAAAGATAACACATATTAATGGTGTCTTTATAATCATATATTCTAATAATTCTAATATATTATAATAATTATATATAATCAGAAATGTGTATAGTAGCTTTCTGGGCAGATCTCAATGTGGTAAATCTATAGTACATAGTGTATATGATATGTAGATTCTAGGACACAGCTCTACAGGTACATGATGATGTCTAGCCCTGTCAATCCAGTGTAGTAGGGAGTGTCCAGATCACTGTGGATTCAGTCCCATCCCTTGGTGCTTGAACTTGCATATTTGCATATTAATAAATAAAAAAAAAAACACAGTTATCTTAGCAGCAATTTAGCATAGAGACAACAGAAAGGTATAGTTTTAATCAGCATGATGAGCCCTATCAGACAGTATGCCTGGTTTATTAGGGTTGATCATGCTGATAGAGCCTGAGGATAGGTCATCGATATAGGAGAGCCCAGAGAACCCCTTTAACTTTATTACCTACATATCATATTTACACTGCTAGGAGCATTCTGTAATGGACTTATTGAACCAAATGCAAATAGGGATGGCAGTAGTGCATGTTAATATTTAGCTTGACTCCACATGACTGTATCTGATCAATCAATGCTTATTTGGGATTACAGATTGGTTGCAATGACTTATGTACTTGGAGGCTGGAGATTGATAACCAATGTAACAGAGCAGAAAACAGCGGTTGTAGTCAGGGATGTAACTTGGGGCTCGTTATAAAATCTGTAACAAGATCCATCTCCTACCCTGTCCATTTATAATATTGGTGTCTTTGTAAGTGGTGGGGGAGGGAGATATAGTCCCTCCCAGGCAGCTGCTTTTGAACTGAAGGGCGGGGATTTATCAAAACTGGTGTAGAGGAAAACTGGCTTAGTTGCTCAAAGCAACCAATCAGATTCTGCCTTTTATTTTTCAGAGCTCCTTTTAAAAATGAAAGGAGGGATCTAATTGGTTTCTATGGGCAACTAAGCCAGTTTTCCTCTACACCAGTTTTGATAAATCTCCCCTAGTGTATCTAGATCCTTTGTAGAAAGTATAGCATACCTGATACTGCAGATAAGACACAGGTAGGAAGGCAGGGGTCAGTGACAGTATAGTACATCCTGGAAAAGGGAAGCACGGCCAACCGTATAGGCCTGACACTGTAGTGATGCAGTACACAATTATAATGCAATGGGCTAGTCAGTACCAGAACTGGGAATCAGCTGTAACACTGGTAACCAAGTCTTGATCATCTAGATGTGACAAGGCAAGGTGACCTCTGTATCCTCTGTGACCCACATGTGTCAATTCTGTATGAAGGACCAGCTTTCTGGAAACATTCTTTTGGGGGTCTGAGAGTCATCTTGTCAATGACATTGTGACCTAAGCTGTCCATGACATAAAAATATACAAATAATTACAAAATCACTACAATAATTACTAAAAATAAAGGCCAAAAAAAAATCTGAATTTGGGAGCTAGAAATGTAAGACAGTTGTCATTTTCTTGGAAGCAAAGAAGTTAATAAACTGCAATCCACTTAGTTATTGATTGAGCAGAATCTTTTTTTTCTCAGTTGTCATTTTCAGTAAGTACATTTGGGAACAATCAAGAATGGTTTAAAATAAAGCGTAACATCAGTCTGACATTGTCCAATGTCATGGACATCTCCCTTGCCACCACATCCTGGGTATAGAAGACAGAGGAGAACTCCTGTCAGTTTAGATACTAGGCTTTTCTTCTACATAGAGTGTTCGTTCTGACAGCTTTTCACTCTCCAGTCCATAAAGACAAGTTAATAACATGTTCTCTGTATTACTATAGACACTGTGAACTTTCTAAAAGCAGATGACAGCCCTGTAAAAAGATTTTTTTATTTTAAATTCTGTACTTTTATCATTTCATATTTAAGACATCTCGCTTAAATCAGATATCCAGTAGTAGGATCTACAATTATACTATATGTCAGTACCCTATGGATAAGGTTTTCCTGTTTTTTAGCAGAGACTTGTGACCTGTGACTTCAGCCTAGCTACAGTGCTTACGGAGGGAACATGGTGGTCTGAATCTTCTGTATCAATGCATCAGCTAAGGGGGGTTTGTTTTTGATGGCTACTCAGCAATGGGATCCTCGAGCTCAAGGTCCCCTGCTTAACCTCTTAGTAACCACCAATATGCCATTTTACAGCAGTCATTAACGGGCCTTTGTCTAGGCTGTATCCCTTTTACGCTGCATGGAGAGAGCAGAAGCTCGGCCTTCGCATGGAAGCCACGTTCCTGCTTTAACAGCCCAGATTGGCAGATGCCACAATCTGGGATGTTTAACCACTTAGATGCCACTGTTAATAACGACCGCAGCATCAAAAATCATGCTCTCCTTAGAATGAAAAATAAAAAAAGTTTTGGGTTTTGGGATGTGGCAATGGTTTTTATTGTATTTTTATTATATATTTGGTATTGTTATAATAATACTTACCCAGAGGAGAACGTTATTTATGCCACAAAGTGAATGCTGCTAAATTTATAATGTAAAAACTCAATGGCAGTATTACTGATTTCCCCTCCCCATCCAACTCAGAAAGAGTTAAAATATTAAAGGGGTTGTTCCACGAAAAAAAATCCAAATTTTTCAAACCAGCACCTGCATGTGAATACTTTTGTAATTGCAGCTAATTAAAAATGTATTAAAGCTACTGAGTTATTCACCTAATTATATCTGTATAGTGCAACCTGCTGTTTTCTCTTTTTCTGATTTCTCTGTCCTGCTCACTGAGATGGACGCACATGCTCAGTTCCATCCTTCAACTGCCACCAGTTGCAGCAGACAAACCCGTGAGAAAGTACATTCCCTCCTAAGCTGCCAGCTTGAAGTAAATCTAGCAGAACAATTGGAGCAATGAATGGTGAGATCTCTGGATCCATGTGAGGCACAGGGTTGGTTCTAGTTGGAATGATACCATCATGTACTATATGATGTCTGATTTTAAAAAATTTACATTATTCACAGGGAAAACCCCTCTAACCAATAAGTTATGTGTACCCAAAAATGGTGCCACTAAAAACTACAACTTGCTCTGCAAAAAACAAGCCCTCATATGACTAAATTGAGAGGAAAAAAAGTTATAGCTCTTGGAATGCAATGACGAGAAAATGAAGATAAATTACTTGGTCACTAAGGTGAAAAATACATACAGGAGGAAAGGATTAATAAAGGAAAGAACAGAACAATGCATTTATAAAGCTGTGTTCATGTCTGTGTGGGACAGTCATTAGATACCTCCATCGCAGATTTCGTCTAAAGGACTAGATAAAATTGTCCTGTGTGTAGGACAATTTTATCCTGTAAAATGCCAGATTGTCTAACGATAATCTGAGGACCCGACGCGATAGCTATATGCCCTTATTTGACAACCCATTATACACAGATCCATCCTCTACCAATGACTAAAATAAAGCATGATAGCCTTGTTTTTTTCTTGTCAGGTTCCTCAACAGTGATGGCCACTTCGCATTGTTCGCCCGCGAACACATGCGGGCTGCCATCTTGACTCACAAGTCCGGCGATGCACAGGTAAGCACTTACCTGTGTCGGGAGCCGGTCTGAAACAAATGCGGTCACCGGGAGCAGGCAGTTCCAAGAACAGCCACCGGGGGCCTTCATCGGGCTGTTCTCGGAACTGCCTGATCCCGGTGACCGCATTTGTTTCAGACCGGCTCCCGACACAGGCACAGGTAAGGGCTTGTGAGTCAAGATGGCAGCCCGCATGTGTTCGCTGGCGAACACTGCGAACTGGCCATCACTGTTCCTCAATAAGTCAAGGAGCATATGCCTTCTGTTTCCCATATTATGGAGCCACCATACCATGCTTCATCAGTTGCTGTATGTAGCTATGCACTCCTAGAAGTACTGGTTATGTGCACAAAGCATCTGGTGCTGCTTGCCACAACTTCTTATGAAATCATATACAAAACGCTATATATGCCTCTGTATGAATTTGGAGGCATATAAAGGCACTGCAAGGCCTCATGTACCTTTATAAGAGCTGCTACTAGTAATAATTTATTCGGATTAGTATCCAGTTTTAAGAAGTTTTCACTAGTGATGATCGAGCATGCTCGGCCGAGTACCGGTTCGGCTCGAGCATCGCTATGCTCGGCAGATCCGAGCGCTCTGCCGAGTACCACATGTGCTCGAGCACCATGCTCGAGTCTCCTCCCCGGACGTTTGGCGCCTTCTAAGCAGCCAATAAACATGCTGGTAAGTATTGCCATCACTGTAATGCCATTAGACATGTTTTCTACTGGCATTACAGTGATTGGCTGACCGGAACACATCATGGGGTGCTATATAGCACCCGGTCACGCGGGTTCGGCTCATTGCGAGTCAGGGAGAGCTGCTGTTAGGAAGGGACAGAGCGAGTGTAGAGCGAATTTAATCTCAAACCTTTCAGAGACCCAAAAGTCATTTTAAGAACTATTGTTAGAGATGGCAGCAAAATTTATTTTGGGGGAATTATTTTTTTGTGTCAGGGCGACCGTTAGTGACATTCATTTTCTGCATTCTGCAAACTCTGCTTGCTGTGACCAGTGAGAAGCAAATCAGCACTGATATCTAGGCCGTGTGTGACGCCTATAATTAATCCAAATTGCAGTTACAGTCAGTTTCTGTATTATACAAACTCTGCTTGCTGTGACCAGTGAGAAGCAAATCAGCACTGGTATCTAGGCCGTGTGTGACACCTATAATTAATCCAAATTGCAGTTACAGTCAGTTACTGTATTATACAAACTCTGCTTGCTGTGACCAGTGAGAAGCAAATCAGCACTGATATCTAGCCCGTGTGTGACGCCTATATTTAATCCAAATAGCAGTTACAGTCAGTTTCTGTATTGTTCAAACTCTGCTTGCTGTGACCAGTGAGAAGCAAATCAGCACTGATATCTAGGCCATGTGTGACGCCTATATTTAATCCAAATAGCAGTTTCAGTCAGTTTCTGTATTATACAAACTCTGCTTGCTGTGACCAGTGAGAAGCAAATCAGCACTGATATCTAGGCCGTGTGTGACGCCTATATTTAATCCAAATAGCAGTTACAGTCAGTTTCTGTATTGTTCAAACTCTGCTTGCTGTGACCAGTGAGAAGCAAATCAGCACTGATATCTAGGCCGTGTGTGACGCCTATATTTAATCCAAATAGCAGTTACAGTCAGTTTCTGTATTATACAAACTCTGCTTGCTGTGACCAGTGAGAAGCAAATCAGCACTGATATCTAGGCCGTGTGTGACGCCTATATTTAATCCAAATTGCAGTTACAGTCAGTTTCTGTATTATACAAACTCTGCTTGCTGTGACCAGTGATAAGCAAATATACAGTACACTTATTTCTAGACAGTGTGTGAGGCCTATATTTAATCCAAATAGCAGTTACAGTCAGTTTCTGTATTGTTCAAACTCTGCTTGCTGTGACCAGTGAGAAGCAAATATACACTTATTTCTTGATAGTGTGTGAGGCCTATATTTAATCCAAATATCAGTGACATCCAGTGTCAATATGAAGAAGGCGAGTATTAAGGGACGGGGAAGTGGACGTGATTCTGATGGTTCACGCAGAGGCCGTGGCTCAGGGCGCGTTGCAACTGTGCCTGCTGCCAGAGCACAAGGAAAACAGTAATTCACTATACCTAGCTTCATGTCTTAGTTTGCAGGGCAGCGCAAGACAACACTCTTGAAGTCAGACCAGTGCGACCAGGTGGTCGGTTGGATTGCAGCAGATAATGCTTCCACTGGGTTAAGCACCACCCTGTCTTCCACCAAGTCCAGTCTCAGTAGCCAACAGTCTGGTCAACAACACAATCTTCACCCTGATCATCCTTCCTCCCACCATGTAGCGTCTGGCCAAACAAGCGATCCAGTACTCGGATGTTCCGAGGAGCTATTTTCACCCCCATCACTTAATTTGGCCCTCTCCCCAAGCACTCTTAAAGAGGGACATGAGATCTTGTGCCCTGATTCTCAACCTCTAGAGCTTTCACACCCACAAGATGATGTGTTTAAGGAGGTGGATGATAACGAGACACAGTTGCCATCAAGTCAACCACAATTACGGTCTGCAGAGGTTGATGAAGAGGATGATATACCGTTGTCAATCACTGAAGTTGTGTTGGGGTCAGCAAATGAGGAGGATGATCGGAGTGGGGAAGTTGAAGAGGACTTGGTGGAAAATGAGGTCACTGACCCAACATGGGAAGGCGGAAACGCGAGCAAAGACAGCAGTTCCGAGGGGGAGCGATCTGCAGCACCGCAACAGGCTGGAAGA
This sequence comes from Bufo bufo, assembly GCF_905171765.1. Lineage (NCBI taxonomy): Eukaryota > Metazoa > Chordata > Amphibia > Anura > Bufonidae > Bufo > Bufo bufo. The sequence continues at coordinate 275,153,497 of NC_053390.1, read as the reverse complement.
GGCAGTGAGGTGGCAACAGGGAGAAGGCGGGCCACGCCAAACAGGCCCGCAAGTGTTCCACGGAGCACCCCCTTGTGGAAATATCCCTTGCCAAGGGGTAGGTGTTCCGCGGTATGGCGCTCTTTTGCGGAAAGTGCAGACGACAAAAGAATAGTAGTTTGCAACCTGTGCCACACCAAAATGAGCCGAGGTGTGAACAGTAGCAACCTCACCACCATCAGCATGATCCGCCACATGGCAGCCAAGCACCGCAATAAGTGGGAGGAATGCCTGGGTCCAAAATCTGTGTCCGCGGGTCACACCTAGTGATGAGCGGCAGGGGCAATATTAGAATTCGTGATATATCGCGAATATTTGGGCGAATATTCGCCATATATTCGAGAATTCGCGAATTCATTTTTCTCATTCATTAATGCTTGGGTCCTCCCATTGACTTCTATAGGGCTCGGGTGCTCGGTAGAGCACCCGAGCATCCCGGTGTGCTCGGGCAGAGCACCCGAGCATCGGGGTGCTCGATCATCACTAGTTTTCACGTATCTACTCATATTCTTTAATTTCTCAAGGGCATAGGAAATTTATTATCTACCTGTGCCACTTTTGTGGCATAAAAAAGTTGTAAATGTTATTTCCAGCATTTTAAATGCCACTTTGCTGCAAGTGGCGTTTATGTCACCCTCGCCACTTTCCGAATAGGCAGCATGGCAAGGGTGAGGAGGGGGGTGGGGCTAACAGGCTAAACACATTTCTCTTCATTTGTGGCAGTTTTCTGGTGCTAATGAAAAAATCTACAGAATATCCGAACTGCCGAATATTCGAATTCTGGCGCACGGACTGCCGGAGGGTGTGCCTAATGTATGACATCCTTAAAGGGGTTCTGCACTTTCATTTAACTGATGATCTATCCTCTGGATAGATCATCAGCTTCTGATCGGCGGGGGTCCGACACCCGGGGGTCCGATAGACCAAGATGGCGTATACTGCTCGATGTGGGTACGGCGCATGCGCGTATAATCTAGGCGCATGCACAGAGCACCCAGGAAGAGGGATCGTATCGGGCGTATAGTGGGCATGCGCTTCCACCCCATCTTGGCCTCCCCGCTATTATGATATATGATACTGACCTCAGACTGGCCATCAATGTGAACGCTGATCCCAGACCAGCCATCTATGTGGATCAACACACGGTCTATGTCCCCCCTCGTGATTTCGATTTTGAACTTGAATCTGAATCTCCTTCCCTGGACTTCCTGTGATGCCTCTGTTGAGAATTAATTTTGTCTAAGTCTGGATCATTCAGATAGATATGTGTTCTACGCAATCGAGTATATCTATGTTGCTCTTTCTTTGTTTTTGTTCTTCTATCTATATATTGTATCGACACCTCTTTATGTTTATTTTATTTTATATTGTACTCAAGACCAAAGTCATGTATTCATTGAGATATTTCTGTATGCCTTTCCAGTTGTACTGAAGAAGGCTATATGCCGAAAAACATTTTTTGACTGGAACCGCTCTTTGAAATAAAAGCATTTATTCAAAACAGAAAAGTGGAGTACAGGAGTCTTAATCTACACTATAGAATTTTTTTTATAGTGGCCCCAGCTTTAATAGTGCCCCCATGTAGGCCCCCAGCTAAATAAATGTCCCCCATGGTGTATCGAATTTTTTTTAACCGCCCCTAGCTTTAATAATGCCCCCAATGTAAGGCCCCATCTTAAATAATGTCCCCCATAGAATGTATTTTTATTTGTTATTTTTTTAGGGACCCCAGCTTTATAATGTCCCCCATGGTTTATATAAAAACCTCACCTTATCCACTTGCTTGCGCTGCAGCAGTCTCTTCTCTCTTCACAGAACGGGACCTGCCGAAGGTGCACAATGATGTTACTGCGCGCTCCCACGTGGTTACGTCACCACGCAGATCGCAGGTCCTTTGGCAGGTCCTGCTCAATGAAAAGAGAAGAGACTGTCGCACCGCAAGCAAGTGGATGAGGTGAGTTTTTTTTTTTTTTTCTTAGCCCCTACTCCGCCATCTATTATAACCAGGGAAGCAGCAGCTCGAATGAAGCCGAACCGCGTGATTATCCTGCGCGACGCGGCCGCCTTCTTCACAACCCCCATATGCTTCACAACCCCCATAGTAATTTATCTATCCTACTGGCCTGTATACCCATTTTTAATGGCCGTTAGACGGGTGTACTCCTGTCAATTGGCCTTTAAAAACGGTCCCATTGATTGTGAAAACATGTCCTATTTTTGGACGGACGCTATTCACTGGCCGTTAAAAGAATGGCCATGTGAATAGCCCCATAGACTTTCACTGGTGCTAAAAATGGCCGTGTGACAGCCGTTACTTAGACGGCCATCACACGGCCATTATTCACTGTCGTGTGCATGAGGCCTAATTCGGCACATCTTCTGGCAGTGCAGGAAATTTTACCGGCATAATTCTCCGCCATCGTCTCCTTCAGATATCTATTCAACAAGTTAACAAATGAAGGGAAGCAGCACTCCAGTGCTACAAGGATGTTTATTCACCCAATGCCAGACAGCAACCTTTCAGCTGCTCAGTGCAGTCATTTTCAAGCAAATGCTTGAAAATGGCCGCATTGAGCAGTTGAAACGTTGCTGTCTGGCATTGGGTGAATAAACATCCTTGTTGCACTGGAGTGCTGCTTCCCTTCGTTTGTTTGTAGACTGGTGAGAGTTTGATTCTGATCTCCCTGGAGGCTTGCACCCATCCTTTGTTTTAGGCCTCTTTCACACGGGCATGTGCGCCCCGTTGCCGTATTGCGGACCGCATTTGTGGATCCGCAATACACGGGTGCCGTTCCGTGTGCATTCCGCATCACAGATGCGGACCCATTCACTTCAATGGGTCCGCAAATCCAGAGATGCAGAATGGTGCGGAACGGAAGCACGGAACGGAACCCTACGGAAGCACTACGAAGTGCTTCCGTGGGGTTTCGTCCCGTACTTCCGTTCCACAAAAAGATAGAACATGTCCTATCTTTTTGCGGAATGGCCGGATCGCGGACCCATTCAAGTGAATGGGTCCATGATCCGCTGCGGCTGCCCCGCGGATTGTGCTAGTGCATTGCGGCCCGCATTTGGGGCACACACGCCCTTGTGAAAAAGGCCTTAAGGTCACAGACTAGTGCTGCTTCATCTCTTCAGTTTTGTCTATTCAAAAAGTTATTTGTTCTGGAAATACCTGAAATACCTAAAGCCAGCACCATAGCCAATTATTTCTCAAATAAACAATTGCACAAGATGTGTATGTTTGTCCTAACTAATTATTAGTGTACAGTATCCAGCCCAGAAATTGTACATATCAGCAGGTTTGATAGACCAACGCAATTCATTATGGTTGCAGATACTGTATATAAACAAGGTCTGAGTGTGCACCTACAGTGCTTTGGCATTTAGTTGATACGTTCCTCTATATATCAGCATACAGGTGCAGAGCATTGTTACTGATGATTCTCACAGAGGTTTGTTTCCATGGAAACACAGATTTTTCAACTACTAGACCCTTGCATGTTGATGCTGAGGTGCTAAGCAGATTGTATTTAGTTTTTAGTTATTTTTTTGCATTTTCTCTCTCCCTCCTCTCATACTCTCTCCCTCCTCTCGTACTCTCTCCCTCCTCTCGTACTCTCTCCCTCCTCTCATTCTCTCTCCCTCCTCTCATTCTCTCTCCCTCCTCTCATTCTCTCTCCCTCCTCTCGTACTCTCTCCCTCCTCTCATTCTCTCTCCCTCCTCTCATTCTCTCTCCTTCCTCTCATTCTCTCTCCCTCCTCTTATTTTCTCTCCCTCCTCTTATTCTCTCTCATTCTCTCTAGCTCCTCTCATTCTCTCTCCCTCCTCTCATTCTCTCTCCCTCCAGGGCCGTCTTTAACGCGGGGCAAAAGGGGCAGCTGCCCCGGGCCCAGTTGCTCCTGGGGGGGCAGCTGCCTCTTGAGCCCTGCTGGCCACTGCATGACCAGCGGGGGGGGGGGGGGGGGGGGGGGAGTCCGCAGCCCCGCAAGTGCTTTTTTTAAGTGCGGCGGCGGGCCCTCCCTATACGTTAAGTGCGGCTGAGCTGTGCTCAATGTCAGCAAACCTACTTAACTTCCTCTAACTACTTCTTACGCTCAGTACTTGCGGGCTGCCCAGGCATGAGTTTGTTGCGCAATCCTGCAAGACCTATGAACTCCCACGGCGGGTCTCGCGGGAGCACACGCCGATGGGATTGCGCAACGAACTCACGCATGGGCAGCCCACAAGTACAGAGCGGAAGAAGTAGTTAGCGGTAGTTAAGTAGTTTTTTTTTTTGTCAATGTATGCACACACCGGCTTCACCTCGATGGGAAGAGGGCGATGATTGGGGGATCTGTGGTGCGGCCGGCACTAATGTCTGAATTAGGAAAGTCAATTTTTCTAAAGAGCACAACAGGGTGGCACTGCCCAAAACGTTCTCCCAAGACACAAAAAAACTCTGATGCCGGGTTTTCCTCACTACAGATGGTGCTCTGCCTCCAAATCACAACTTATGTCACAAAGGAGAAAATAAATGTGGGCGGCACTCGCCAAAAATGTAGATTCTTTATTCAGACATCATTATTGCAGACATGGAGCGGACTTGGCATAGCGCAGGCAACAAGGATCGTGGCGACGGCAGTTTCACGCCTCAGCGCCATGCATGCTACGGTGTGGGAAGGCGGGATCCAGGGGGCCCAAGTAAATTTTTGCCCAGGGTCCTATCAATACTAAAGACGGCCCTGTCTCCCTCCTCTCATTCTCTCTCTCTCTCTCTCTCTCCCTCCTCTCATTCTCTCTCTCTCTCCCTCCTCTCATTCTCTCTCTCTCTCTCTCTCCTCTCATTCTCTCTCTCTCTCTCTCTCCCCCTCCTCTCATTCTCTCTCTCTCTCTCCTCTCATTCTCTCTCTCTCTCCCTCCTCTCATTCTCTCTCTCTCTCTCTCCTCTCATTCTCTCTCTCTCTCTCTCTCCCCCTCCTCTCATTCTCTCTCTCTCTCTCCTCTCATTCTCTCTCTCTCTCTCTCCTCTCATTCTCTCTCTCTCTCTCTCTCTCTCTCTCCCTCCTCTCATTCTCTCTCTCTCTCTCTCTCCCTCCTCTCATTCTCTCTCTCTCTCCGCCTCCTCTCATTCTCTCTCTCTCTCCCCCTCCTTTCATTCTCTCTCTCTCTCCCCCTCCTTTCATTCTCTCTCTCTCTCCCCCTCCTCTAATTCTCTCTCTCTCTCCCCCTCCTCTCATTCTCTCTCTCTCTCCCTCCTCTCATTCTCTCTCTCTCTCCCCCTCCTCTCATTCTCTCTCTCTCTACCCCTCCTCTCATTCTCTCTCTCTCTCTCTCTCCCCCTCCTCTCATTCTCTCTCTCTCTCTCTCTCTCTCTCTCTCTCTCCCTCCTCTCATTCTCTCTCTCTCTCCCCCTCCTCTCATTCTCTCTCTCTCTCCCCCTCCTTTCATTCTCTCTCTCTCTCCCCCTCCTTTCATTCTCTCTCTCTCTCCCCCTCCTCTAATTCTCTCTCTCTCCCCCTCCTCTCATTCTCTCTCTCTCTCCCCCTCCTCTCATTCTCTCTCTCTCTCTCCCCCTCCTCTCATTCTCTCTCTCTCTCTCCCCCTCCTCTCATTCACTCTCTCTCTCTCTCCCCCTCCTCTCATTATCTCTCTCCCTCCTCTCATTCACTCTCTCTCCCTCCTCTCATTCTCTCTCTCCCTCCTCTCATTCTCTCTCTCCCTCCTCTCATTCTCTCCCCCTCCTCTCATTCTCTCTCCCTCCTCTCTCCTTCTCTCTCTCTAAATAAAATACAGATCTACACTATATGACCAAAAGTACTGGATATAGGCACCTTATCATCTACAGTGTTCTATACATCCATACGGCCATAAAGCTAAAAAAGCATTTGTAAGGTCAGGTACTGATGCTGGAGAAGAAAGTCTCACTCTCAATCATGTCCTAATTAATGCCAAAAGTGCTCCATATGGGTGGCAGTCAGGGATCTGTTTAGGCCACTTAAGTTCCCCCACACCAAACTTGAACCCATGCCTGCATGGGCCTCACACTAGGGCACAGTCATGCTGGAAAAAGAAGAAGCCACTCCCTAACTTTCCCACAAAGTTGAAAGCTTCTGTTTTGCAAACTATAGAATGTGTGTAGACGTAAATCTGTATAGAAAAATGGACGTGTGAATGGATCCTTTTCCAGGAATAAAATGATCCTATATATACAAGCTAACTGAAGTGCACACATTTTCAATAAATGTGATCTGTAAATAAAATGGATATGAAATGATCACAGAATTATAGTTCAATTATCGGCGCCATTCTTGTCTTTTGGGTAAGTCTAGTATTGCAGTTCATTTGTAAAGGGCTGAGGTGAGATACCAGATATAACCTATGGGCAGGAGTGGCATTGTTTCTGGAAAAAGTACATTCTTTTTTTAATGTCATACATACATAGATGTGTGAGATAAAGTAGTAATTTTTCTAGTCTTCCTGCTAGTAATGCTATCGAAGAACACTTCAGTCAGCCTTTCTCAACACTTAAAGATTGTGTTCAGATGCACAGAAAGCGTATAGTATATAGCACAGACAATAGGTTTATTTCAATTTATGTAATATGTGTGTTATACTATTTTATGAGTCTAAATTTGAATTCAGTGGTGACTGCAGGCAGATATAATTTTATAATTTAGCTACTTGTCTTTGCAAACTTTTTTTAAAAACTCAGGTTCACTATAAGCTCAACATGCTAGTGGATCAATAGCTTTATATAGGACTAACATACCACCTGTTCTTAAGCAATCGTGCAGGCATATTTTTATACTGCCTTGCAACCCTTCTCCCTTTCCTTTGTGCTATGTACATGTCTAACACTTAAAGAGGTATTCCCATCACATACAATGGGGGCATATCGCTAGGAAATGCCACCATTGTCTGATAGGTGCGGGTCCCACCTCTGGGACCCTTACCTACAATGAGAACAGAGCAGGGAAATGAACGGAGGGCGCATTGTGCATGCCCAACTGCCCGCCATTCATTTCTATGGGGCCGCCAAAAATATCAGAGCGCTGGCTCAGCTATTTCCGTCTGCCCCATAGAAATGAATGGGAGCAGGGGCCGCGCATGAACTATGCGCTCGCATTCACTTCTATGGGAACAGCGCTTGGTGGTGGACCGACCCCAGGAAATCCGGGGTCCTCCAGCTACAGCTCTCCCCGCTCCGTTCTCGTTGTAGGTGCAGGTCCCAGAGACAATGGGGGCATATTCTAGCGATATGCCCCCATTTTCTGTGATGGGAATACCCCTTTAAGGAGGAATAGTTTTTCTGTAAATTCAGATGTAAAGTAGACATGATAGATGTAAAGACCTTTTATTAATTTAAGTATGATTACCAGGGTTTGAAGCAGTTACTGAAAATCTGAAGTTCACAAATGTCTGGTAACAGAGTGAAGGCACAATGTCATGTACAGTACATATATATTTTTTAATGTACACTCAATGACAAAAAAAATAACGCATTAAGAAGGACTTGTTGAATGACACTTTCTATGTGTGAATGTATGTAAGTGATTGCAATATTAGAGTGAAAGTATATGTTTATTGGGGAAACTGTACAATTGAAAGGAGGCTCTAGTATCCTGTTGGGCCGCCTCCAGCCTAGATACAAGATGAGATACAGTTGGCTATGGAGGCATGCAGGTTCTGTATGGTGACCTGCCGCACATATGCCCACAGATTTGGCAGCTGAGGCTGTACATCCTGCACACTGGTAGGTTGCCAAAGCTGGCGCCCCAGCTGGTTCAATAAATCTGGCAACCATGCGGGCAAGGAAGTGTTGGAATTTGGCGGAAACATTCCTAGGAAACCCTTGCTGTGTGTGGGCGAGCATTAGTGTATTGAAAAAAGCCAGTTGGAAGCCCTGCCATAAGAGGCTACTTATGTGGCAGAATGTCCTATATAGATAACTCTGAGCTGTTTGTGTCCTTCATATCACTACTAGGGGTGATCAACTGTCGTATGTGATGGCTCTCCAGATCATCACTCCAGCTTTCTGAGGCAGTGTGTCGCTCCACAGCAAAGGCAGGATTGAACCGCTCACCAAAAGGCCTCCATACTTAAACCTGATTGTCTTGAAATCATAAACAGAACCAGGATTCATCACTAAAGACAACGGTTCCAGTATGTAGCAGTCTAGGTTTCTCTTTCAAAAGCACTTCTGCAAACAAAAGCAATGGTGGCTGGCTATAAATGGCACAGAGACACCAAATTTCCTTTTGCCGAACACCTGGAAATGGTCCGGGCAGAGACAGGGGTGTGTATAATGAAGGCGCTACCTGTGTCTGGATGGTGGAAAACAAAACTGTGGGAGTTGCTTATGCTTGTTGGTGGCTCAAATGATCCTCTCTTTTAGTGGTCTGTCTGGGCAATCTGGAGCCTGTTCACCGTGTTTGTGTGCTTTCACATAACCACTGCTCCAAACCTCCCAGGCTACAACGTCAGAACGATCTGTATGGCAGGCCATTTGACAAAATGACCATCATGCTTCCCTCATTCTAATGATGTAGCCCCAAAATATCCTCAAGTGCTTCGTAGAGGCATGTCTAGCAATCAACCAATTCCAGACATTTTTTTAAAAAAAAGGAAGTACATAAGATAAATATTTAAGACCGGAGAGGAACAAGACAGATGCTGGATGGGAACATCTGGAATAAAAAGAATTTGAGTGTACACGGAGCTATTTGGAAAAGTGAATTATTATCTATGGCCTTTTTTCACCTGTCCCATTTAAAGAATATAGCAGCTGACAGGGAACATTATTCTGCTCTTCAAGTCTGTCATGATGCAGTGACCATTATATTTGAAAGAATTTAGGACACACGGGGTAGTGATGGACGAACATCTGCAGGGACGGTGTGCTAACGCGATCAAATGTTCGCGAACCGCAAGTTCGCGGCGGGTCCCAATCATTTTAATGGCAGGCGAACCTGAAAAACATTCAGCTCATATTTGCAGCCAAGAAATAATTACTAGAAGTGCACAAATAGTCCCACAACATGGACAGTGACATACCAGATGTATTATTCGAATTTGCGATCTCCATAAAAAAAAAATTTCAATGCGAAATATAGGCAATATAATTTTCGTGTACACGCATACGCAAATGCACTATACACTATCCAAATGCACTATAAAGAAAGTATATTGGTATATAACACCCTGCTTCAATCAGTTTTTTTGGGGGGCGACTGGTATATCACACCAGTAGAAATTATTTGTTCCAATAACACTTGTCCCTCTATATACCTGCAGTATCGCAGCAGAACCGCACACAATTGCCGCACAATACAAATGCACTATAATATACTTTCTAACATAGAAAGTATATTATAACATTGTACAAGGAAGGCAATCCATTAGAATATACATGAAGATAAAACGTAACTTTTAATAATTTTACTATGAGGGTCCATTCACACGTTCGTAAGTGTTTTGCAGATCCGCAAAACACAGACACCGGCAATGTGCATTCCGCAATTTGTGGACCGCACATCGCCGGCACTATAATAGAAAATGCCTAATCTTGTCTTCAATTGCGGACAAGAATAGGACATGTTCTATTTTTTTGCGGAAACGGGAGCACAGATGCGGAAGTGCGGATCCGCAAATGCGGATGTGGATCCGCAAATGCGGATGCGGACAGCACATTCCGGCCCCATTAAAAATGAATGGGTTTGCACCCGTTCCGCAAAATTGCAGGAACGGATGCGGACCCATTTTGCGGACCCATTTTGCGGATGTGTGAATGGAAAAAATATCCTTCAAAATGAAAATAAATTAAATTATTAAAGTTAAGCAAAAAGCATAGATGTGGTAGGCAATAACAAGTGCTCGGCGGCACCAAATCAGAAACCATATGTCCTACCACAATCCGGGGGTTCCAGTGCACATTGATGAATCCCTGGGCTAGATAATGATGTGGTATTGAAGGACAGGGTGGGCAAAGAACTGTCCCTGATATTGCCCTACAGGGGGGTGCTATTCTGGCCCTGATAGCCTAACCACAGACCACCTGCCCTGATAAGAGCGACCCCGTCCGGAACCTTACCCTATATAGAAATGGCCCTAGTAAGCCCCTAGCCCCTAGGCCCCTGACTTCCAGGTGATCACTATATAGATCTATGTGTTTTTGACTCATTATAAAAGTATATTATAAGTATATCGCACCCCTCTGTGTATCACTACTATTGATAGCACACCTATACCAGTCCTTAAAATGACTTTTGTGGCCCTATTAGCTAGCGTTTGGTGTCCCTAACAGCCTGTCCCTGCTCCACACAGCAACCTCTCCCTACACTGGCAAAACACTGAATGTAAAATAGCGGCCAGATCAGGTTTATTTATAAGGTAGGGGGTTTGTCCATGTGCTGAAATGTCTCAATTGGCTGTCCTGTACCACCTGATGGATGTGTCATGGCCTGGGACAAAGTTCTTCTCAATGTAAAACAATATGGCGGGTGCGAATATCTCTATTTGTTCGGCGAATCGCGAACACGCAAAGTTCGCCGCGAAACGACCGCCGGGCAAACCACAAGGCTATCTCTATCTATTGTCCCTGACCATAGTTACAGCTCCATACATCAGCGCTGCCGTGCACTTTGGCAGATACCGATAGGCTCAAGGACTGGCCCACCTTCTGTTCTACATGTGTGTACACGGCTGGTACTGCCTTTTTGGAATAGAAATGATGGCTTGGGACTCTCGACCTCAGCTCGGCACAAGCGATCAGTTCTCTGGAAGGTGAAGAGTCCACCACTTGGAAAGGGAGGGACTGCAGCACCAGCAACTTGGACAGGAGCACATTCAGCTTCTGCGCTGTTGGATGAGTGCACGCATTCTGTTGTCTCTTGGCAATTGATTGCTGATGTAATGACTGATGAGGAGTAGGAGGGCGAAGAGCAGGAGCATCAGGAGCAGCAGATGATGGGAAGGACAGACAGCTCCTTTCAGCTGAGGTGGTGGAGCCTTGACTGCCTGAAATCGGCTGCGTGCCACTGGGTGATGTAGCGGTTGCTGAGGCAGGCTGGACCACCACATCGGAGCCACGGTTTTCCCAGACCACTTTATGGTAATGCTGCATGTGTTGACACAGGGCTGTAGTGCCAACATTGACACCCTGGCCACGTTTCACCTTCTACCCACAGATTCTACATATGACCATGTTCACCTCTTCTGGCGGCTTAGCAAAAAACTGCCACACCGCTGAGTAGGTGATTTCACCACCAACACTATGCACTGACTGACTGCTACCGCCGCTGCCTCCGTGAACCCGTGCACTGCTACTTCCCGGGCAGATAGTCTCCTGCGAAGCGGGTGGTCTACCTCGGGCATGTTTGGCTCCCGACCTCCCACTGCTGCCATCCTGCTGACTCCCAGCCACGATAGCGACTTGATGGCTCTGCAAGCTGCCACCCTCTTCTCCTGATGATGACGAAGCCCCTTCGTCCCCCAGCTCCCAAGTGCGATCAGCTAGATCATCATCATCGAGTACTGTCTACACGTCACTGATGTCCTCCTCAATTGTCTCTGGGTCAGGAGCCTGACCGCTCGCAACACCAGCTCCCATGCCACTCTCCTCATTACTACTTGCCCGCCTAGTGGAGGAAGCTGCAAATGTCTCTACCAAATTTTGGCTTGCCAGTAGCTGCTGATTGTCTTCTAGTAACTTGTCCTCACTGTAAAGTGGAGCTGAGCCCACAGCATACCATACTTCTCTGGCTGAGGGAACAGAAAAGGAGAGAGGGAGGTTGATGACAGGTGAGGGCAGAGGGCCTTCTCCCGGGCCATGCCAACTAAGGGTTGGGTCTGACAAACCCACTGACTCTTGGCTGGGGGTGTCTGATGTCACTTGTGACGAAGTTGAAGATCGAGTCAACCATTCAAGAACCACTAGGATGCTGGTCAAGACACAACCGCTAGCTGACACTGGGAGCTCAGGCCTCTCCAAGTGACCCCTGATGCAATGGCCCCTTACTCTGCTGCGACCTCTGCCTGTGCCAGAAACATTTAGGCCGCTACCACTCCTCTGTGCAGGACTTGGCACTTCTCTGACATACTGTTAGATCAAATAAATAAATAAAAAGGAAAATAAAACCACACAACGGCTTTTGTTCACATTAATACACACAAAAAAGGGCTTTAGAACATATAACTGCCTCACTGAACGGCAAATATATTTTTCTTTTGTCACTAATATACGCTACAAAAGGCTTTAGAACATATAACTGCACCACTGAACTGCAAATATATTTTACTTTTGCCACTAATACATGACAAAAAGGGCTTTAGAACATATAACTGCACCGCTGAATGGCAAATAGGCCCTTACTTTTTTTCACTTATACATGCCACAGAAGGCTTCAGAACATATAACTGCACCACTGAATGGCAAATATAGTTTACTTTTTCCACTAATACATGCCACAAAAGGCTTTAGAACATATAACTGCACCGCTGAACGGCAAATATATTTTTCTTTTGCCACTATTGCACGACAAAAAGGGCTTTAGAACATATAACTGCACCGCTGAACGGCATATATATTTTTCTTTTGCCACTATTACACGACAAAAAGGGCTTTAGAACATAAAACTGCACTGCTGAACCGTGAATATATTTTACTTTTTCCACTAATATATGCCACAAAAGGCTTTAGAACTGATAACTGCACTGCTGAAAGGCAAATATATTCTACTTTCGCCACTAATACATGGCAAAAAGGGCTTTAAAACATATAACTCCACCGCTGAACTGCAAATAGGCCCTTATTTTTTTCCACTTATAAACGTAAAAAAAATGCTTTAGAACATGTAACTGCACCGCTGAACGGCAAATATATTTCTCTTTTGCAACTAATATAAGCCACTAAAGGTTTTAGAACATATAACTGCACCGCTGAACGGCAAGTATATTTTACTTTTGTCACTAATACACGCCACAAAGGCTTTAGAACATATAACTGCACCGCTGAACTGCAAAATATTTTACTTCTGCCACTTATACACGACACAAAAGGCTTTAGAACATTTAACTACACCGCTGAACGGGAAATATATTTTTCTTTTGCTACTAATACACAACAAAAACTGCTGTAATTTTAGCACTTCACCACACAACGGCTAATAAGCCCTTTTTTTTCTACTAATACAAGCCAAAAAATGCTTTAGAACATATAACTGTACCGCACAAGGGCTAATAAGACGTAGAAATATTTCCTTGTAATAAACCCTGTTAATACCCCAATAACAAGAACGGTTTGCTGGAATTAGAGCTATATAATGGCATTTTGGGTCCCCAGTCAGTGCAGCAAGGTGTAATAGGATTGTTCCTATTACCCATGCTGTAGCCTCCCCTACTGAACCCTGTTCAACATAAATGCTGTGGAATGATTCCTCCCTATCCTTTCCCTACACCTTAAATAATCTTTCCCTGCACTTGTAAATATTTTTTTTTTTAGCACAATGAAGTATTTTCTACCACTGTCCCTATAGCACCTTCTGACGTCTCTGCACCTTCTGACGTCTCTCCCTGCACTAAGTACTCTGGTAAATGGCAGAATCTAAGATGGCTGCCGCTATTTATAGGGCTGTGACATCACAGGGCTGGCTGTTGATTGGCTGCATGCATGGCATTATGGGTGATCCCGCATTCCCAGAGTTCCTTTCTCAATGTCCTCACACGTGCAGTAGCCATTTTAGGAAAAAATTGTGATACGTTACCACGAAGCGTGAGGAAATTTGGATTCGGAGCGAATCAGATTTTTCCTGAAATTCGGATCGAATTCCACCTCATCAACTTTGATTCGCTCCTCTCTACTGATGATGTCCCTAGAACATGATAATAGGCAGACAGACAGCAACAGTGGCAAGATGAGGCACTGCCAGAAAAGCAAGGTAGGGGAGGTCTATACATCAGAATCAGCTGGAGAAGTGTGAAAATCCTCCTGAATCCAGGCTTGGTTAATTTTGACAAAAGTGATGTTTTGGACACTGACAGAGGACAACTTGGTCCATTTGGGTGTCACCACGACCCCTGCAGCACTGAAAAGCCTCTCTTAAATGACACTGGAGGCAGGGCAAAAAAGAAGATTGAGAGTGTGCTGTGCCAGTTCAGGCCACTGTTCCAGGCTGCCTGCTAAAAATTCATGGTGTCAGGGAACTGGGTATGCATCAGAGACTGGCCATAGTTTAGGTAGGTCTGAACCTGGGTGTTGAGGCAGGAGCTGTTAGCTTGCTGACTGGCCTTCGCCAGGCGTGGCACGTAGAAAAACTTCTCCATCATGTTGAGGAGACTAAAATGGCTGCTGCTGCTACTACTGCTGCTGTGGCTTCTGCTGCTCGTGGTGGTGGGAGCGGGGTGACTCTTCAGGGGGGGTGAAGGGGGCCTCCCTTTCAGACACGCTGGAGGCAGGCGTCTATTTGCCTTAAGCTTCGGCAAACTGCGTACACAGTGTTTCCTGGTAGTAGAAATTTTTCCCATAGGAAAACATTCCCCCATTTTACCTTGGTAGCAAGGGTCTAAAAGCATAGCTATCCAGTAATGATAAGACTGCTTGATGTCAACAGTACACCTGTCACTGCGTAAGCAAGCCATCATACAGGTGGCCATTCTGGCCAGCATGCCTGAGGAGCCACATCTTTTTAGCTCTGGCCAGTGCCATCCTCATCATCGTCCTCTTGCTTCAACAGTTGAGGTGTGACCACATGTTGTTGCTTTCGGGGAGGGATGGTAAGGCGTTGTGCACCCTAATGGGAAATAAGTTCAAAGAGTCAGGGTCTGCGATTACAAAGAAAAACAACCCAAACAAATACAAAGTTACAACTTCCCTGTCAACAACTTACCTGCGGCGGTGCATTGAGATATTGTGCAGGCTGTGTGACAGCTCAGCCTGCCTATTTTGGGCAGTTAGTTAAGGTTCTGATCCAGGGACTCGGTGCTCTATTTAAAGGCTATGTACACCTTTGCAGGCATTTTTTTATGATCGCATGTTGGCAAAAAATCATTTTTTTTTTTACATTTATTAAAATATTGAGCTGTTTTGTCACAAAAGGTTAACTGTTTTTTTAACTGTGTGACTGGTAGTGATGGACAAACATCGGCCGGGACGGTTTGCGAACGCGATCACGCGATCAAATGTTCGCGAACCGCAATTCGTGGTGGGCTCCATTCACTTTAATGGCAGGCGAACCTGAAAAACCTTCAGCTCATATTTGCAGCCATCAAATACTTAGTAGAAGTGTACAAATAGTCCCACAACATGGACAGTGACATGCTAGACAGGGATCAATGATAAAAATTCCAACAAAAAAATATGTATCTTAACCCTTTCATGACCAAAGGTCATTGATGCCCCAGTGTCCAGGTCAAAATTTACAAATCTGACATGCGTCACTTTATGTGGTAATAGCTTTGGAACACTTTTACTTATCCAAGCCATTCTGAGATTGTTTTCTCGTGACACATTGTTTTTCATGACAGTCATAAATTTGAGTCAATATATATCACCTTTATTTATGAAAAAAAAACAAATTTACCCCAAAAATAAAAAAAATTAGCAAATTTCAATTTCTCTGCTTCTAAAACAGAAAATGATACCTCATAAAATATTTATTACATAACATTACCCATATGTCTACTTTATGTTGGCATCATTTTGGAAATGTTATTTTATTTTTTTAGGACGTTACAAGGCTTAGAAGTTTAGAAGCAATTCTTAAAATTTTTAAGAAAATTTCCAAAACCCACTTTTTAAGGACTAGTTCAGGTCTGAAGTCACTTTGTGGGGCTTACATAGTGGAAACCCCCCAAAAATGACCCCATTGTAGAAACTACAATTTTACAAACGTTGTAAAGGAAAATGGAGATGAAATTTCTAAATTTCACTTTTTTTGCAGATTTTCTATTTTATTAAATTTTTTTCTTTAACACATTAAGGGTTAACAGCCAAACAAAACTCATAATTTATTACTCTGATTCTGCGGTTTACAGAAACACCCCACATGTGGTCGTAAACTGATGTAAGGGCGCACTGCAGGGAGCAGAAGGAAAGGAACGCCATATGGTTTTTGGAAGGCAGATTTTTGCTGGATTGGTTTTCTGAACGCCATATGTTTTTTATTTTTCTACCGATCGTCTTGTGCAGGGGCTCGTTTTTTGCATGGTACCATTTTTGGGTACATATGATTTTTTGATCATTCATTATTACACTTTATGGTGCAAGGTGGCCAAAAAATTGGCTGTTTTGGAACAGTTTTTTTTTTTACAGCGTTCATCTGAGGGGTTAGATCATGTGACAGTTTTATAGAGCAGATCGTTACGGACGTGGCAATATCCAATATGTATACTTTTTCTTATTTATTTAAGTTTTACACAATAATAGCATTTCTGAAACCCAAAAAATTATGTTTTAGTGTCTCCATAGTCTGAGAGCCATAATTATTTTTTTTTGGGCGATTGTCTTAAATATGAGCTAATTTTTTGCGGGATGAGGTAACTGTTTGATTGGTACTATTTTGGGGTACATACGCCTTTTTGATCGCTTGGTGTTGCACTTTTTGTTATGTAAGGTGACAAAAATGGCTTATTTTTTTACACCGTTTTTATATTTTATTTTTTATGGTGTTTATTGGACGGAGTTGATGATGTGATATATTTATAGAGATGGTCGTTACGGACGTGGTGACACCTAATATGTTCGTTTTTTATTTTTTTATAGGAAAAGGCAATTTATTTTTTACAATTTTATTTATTTATTTTTACTTTTATTATTTTCACATTTTTTTTTTATCAGTTCCCTCTTGGATCTTGAAGATCCAGTGGGGCTGATGGTTGTACTATACTTTGCAATGCTCTTGCATTGCAAAGTATAATACAATCAGATGTCCTGTAGGTGGCAGCACCGGACGCCTATGCCATGGCAACCGGATGCCTTTGCAAAGCGTCCGGTTGCCATGGGAACCATCGGACGCTGCGATCGCAGCAGCCCTGATGGTTGAGAGAGGGAGCCCCCTCCCTCTATTAACCCCATGGATGCCGCTACTGCGGCATCTATGGGGTTACAGCAGTGTCAGCATAGAGCTGACACACGCTGCTGATGGCGGCGGCTCAGGAATGGAGCCGCCGCCATCACACACAGAAGGGGGACCGATCTGGGGCAGCGCTGGAAAGGTGGGAGGAGGGGCAGCATTTTACAAATTACAGATCGGGGCAGGAGGGGGCGGACCGCATCGGGGGCAGGATAAGAAGAAGGACAAGGACAAGAAGGGGGCACAGATCGGGGGCTTCAAGAAGGGGGCACAGATCGTGGGCTTCAATAAGGGGGCACAGATCGGGGGCTTCAGGACACATTACCTGATTTCAGGCTCTGATCTGGAGAGCGCAGATCAGAGCCTGAAACCGGCATTTTAACACTGCCTCGATCCGATTGGTTAGTCTGCACAAACTAACCAATCGGATCGATTGCCAGCAAGGGGCCACTCTGATTGGTCCCTTGCCGGCATTACTGCACTGTATGCTGTCCGTGACAGCAGCAGGGCAGGGGCAGAAGCTTTAATCCAAGCGCTTTGCAGCGCTTGGATTAAAGAGCTGCCAGAACATTTATATACGTGGTAGCTGCACGGGGCATGTGCAACTATCACGTATATATACAGATTGCAGTCGTGAAGGGGTTAATCAGGGGACATTTTCATGCGTCATAAAGGGAAATTCTCTGAAATGTGCCCTGTTGGAGCCTATAATTTTTTTTTTTTCGGTCAAAGGAGTACGGGCCTTAAAAATTAAGCATCCACCTGACATAAAAGAAATCCTGATTATGTGGCTCGAGGTACATTACACTTTCTTTTTCACTTTTTTGGGGGGGCAACTGGTATTTCACACCAGTAGAAATTATTTGTTCCAATGTCGTTTGTCAATATCTGTAGCTGAGGTAATGCAGCAAAACCGCAAACCAATGCTGCACTACCCAAATGCACTATATAGAAAGTATATTATTGGTATATAACACCCCTGCTTCAATCAGTTTTTTGGGGGGGCAACTGGTATTTCACACGAGTAGAAATGATTGTTCCAATGGCGTTTGTCACTATCTGTAGCTAAACTGGAAACAAATGCTGCACTACCCAACTGCACTATATAGAAAGTATATTACACCCCTCAGTAAGTCATACCTATCGATAGCACACTCATACCAATCCTTGACTTTTGTGGCCCTATTAGCTAGCATTTAGTGTCCCTAACAGTCTGTCCCTGCTCCAAACAGAAACCTCTCCCTACACTGGCAAAAGACTGAATGTAAAATGGCGGGCAAATCAGGTTTATTTATAAGGTAGGGGGTATGTCCATGTGCTGAAACATCTCAATTGGTTGTCCTGTACTACCTGATGGATGTGTCATGGGTCAAAGTTCTTCACAACTTAAAAGAATATGGCACTGGCGGACATCGCCATATGTTCGCCCGTTCGGCGAACCGCAAACGAGCAATGTTCGCCGTGAAACGACCGCTGGGCGAACCACAAGAACATCTCTAATGACTGTGCCAGTCATCTAATAAACCTTATCTTTAAACTACTAAGAGATCATAAACAATTATTGAAGCCACATTCTTATAAATAAGATAAGAACTGAGCTAAAATGAGTGCTTAGGAGGTCATAGAGCAAAGATACGGAGTCCGTCAGCTCCTGGTCTGAAGGAAAAGTGCTTATAGAGCATGTCAGCTATGTACAGAAAAAATTACTCCATATTTTTAATACAGACCAATTGAGCTCAAAATGAGTACAATGCAATAATAAATAAAAAAAAAATGCTCCCAAAGGTGTACATAGCCTTTAAATCCCCTGATGGCAGTACATTGTGCCAGTTATAGGTTTACTCCCTGGATGTTCTCCCGGTTCCGTTCTGTGCATGTTTGGATTACTTGTTATATTGACCTCAGCTTGCCTTTGACCGCTCTTTGTTTCATTATTTGGTACTGAGTTTCCCGTCCGGTTCTGACTTCAGCTTGCCTTTTCTGACTACCCTCTGTGTTCTCATTTGGTACTGTATCCACTTAGTTTCAACCCATTCCCTTACGACTACGTTTCTGTGTTGTTTTGTCTCTGTGTGTTTGTTTTGCACTTAGCAGGTGAGGGAACGTCGACCAGTTGCAGACTTGCCGCCTGTTAACCTGGCTTCCCATACCTGCAATTCTGTCCCCCCATATGGGTATGTGTGCCAGGCTTTCCTCACTCCTCCTCACCTTGCCTATTTCCTGTGAGCGAAGGTGTTTCTGTGATTTCTGCCTTTACTGTGTACCGATCCCTGCATCTTGTTTACATGGCCATATTTCACCTTAAGGACCAGGCCATTTTTTGCAAATCTGACCAGTGTCACTTTATGTGTGAATAACTTTAAAACGCTTTTACTTATCCAGGCCATTCTGAGATTGTTTTTCCGTCACATATTGTATTTCATGACACTGGTAAAATGGAGTAAAAAAAACACATTTTTATTTATAACAAAAAATACCAAATTTACCAAAAAATTTGAAAAATTAGCAAATTTCCAAATTTCAATTTCTCAACTTTTATAATAGATAGTAATACCTCCAAAAATAGTTATTATTTTACATTCCCCATATGTCTACTTCATGTTTGGATCATTTTGGGAATGCCATTTTATTTTTTGGGGACGTTACAAGGCTTAGAAGTTTAGAAGCAAATCTTGAAATTTTTCATACAATTTCTAAAACCCACTTTCACAGGACCAGTTCAGGTCTGAAGTCACTTTGTGAGGCTTACATAATAGAAACCACCCAAAAATGACCCCATTTTACAAACTACACCCCTCAAGGTATTCAAAACTGATTTTACAAACTTTGTTAACCCTTTAGGTGTTCCACAAGAATTAATGGAAAATAGAGATAAAATTTCAAAATTTCACTTTTTTGGCAGATTTTCCATTTGAATCGATTTTTTCCTGTTACAAAGCTATTGTGCTTCATCTCGGACTGTACAGTGACCATTCTCCTGCCCTTGCATCCACGCACCTTTTTCTCTACTGATTCGGATTCAGCTTTTTTCTGTTATTGCTGTAAGATGCTGTTTTGGCTGGCCTGTGACGTTTGACCTCTGTTTTTGATCCCAATTTGACTACTCGACCTATTCACTCCACCTGATAGCAGCTATCCGTGGATTGCAAGATAGGATTCCATACTACCCACAAGGACCATTCAGGGCTATTTAGTTAGGTTCCTGAGTGGGATCGCCCTTGTAGGGACAGCTATATCACTGTAGGCAACGCCCATGTAGTTATAGGGTTGTCGCAGGGCAAGGTTGTCAGCTCTTGCTGAACAGGGTAGCTAGCAGGACAGATCATGACTACTAGTGTTGAGCAAATCAATGTTAACGAAGTGTAATTTGATCCGAAATTTCTTGGTGCTTCATGGTAATGAATCAATTTTTCTTGAAATGGTGGTAAAAAAAGCATACTCACCTCATCCATTTGATAGTGGACAGGCCTTTGCAGCCATCTTGATGAAAGAAAACGCGTCACCGTGCCCACCCGGCATGATGTGCTGACATTATCATGTCAGAGCACGTAAGAATTGGCGCGTTTTATTCAATCAAGCTGTCTGTGACAGCCTCAATGCTATCAAATGGATGAGGTGAGTATGCATTCTTTTGTTTTAACCCCTGATTAACCACCTCACAGGCTGAATGTTACTCTCAGATGCCGTA
The DNA here is from genome assembly GCF_905171765.1 of Bufo bufo. Lineage (NCBI taxonomy): Eukaryota > Metazoa > Chordata > Amphibia > Anura > Bufonidae > Bufo > Bufo bufo. The sequence goes on along the minus strand of NC_053390.1, from coordinate 275,132,721 downwards.
AATAGCATTGAATGTGGCATCTGAAGGGTTAAATGCCGGGGGCATCGCGATCGCTGTTCCCCGTCATTGCTCCCGCTACATACAATGGATGATGATTGACTATGGGGTCCTTGCAACAACTTCAAGAAGGCTGGGCCCAGAGGAAAGACAATAGTGGTTGGCCTGTCTGTGTACCTAGAAGTCATTTGATGCATCTATAATAATAAACTGAGTAGTTTGTTAAATAATCTACCAAGTTTTTATATGGATATAGGTTGGCTGAGATGCTATGCGGGGGGTCCACCTTTGTCAAGGGCCCACTGGGAGGTTCTCCTGTGACTGGTTATGGTGTACTTTTATGAGCTTGGGAACTAATAAAAATGATGACACAAAATGCTTTTACACCCTAAATGAGACCGCTTAAAGAAAACCTGCCATTCGGTTTATGCTGTCTGGGCAGTATAAAATTTCGGTAGGGTCTCTGATAACATAGAGCTATGATTTTGGGCTCATTCATACTACGGTAGGCCGTCTGTGCCCATTGCATGGTCACCAGCCATGTGAATCCTGTATTGTGATCTGCAATTTACTGAAAAAGATAGGACATGCACTATTTTTTGCAGTGCGGAAGCACAGACCAAAAGCCTATGGAAGCGCTTCATGGTGCTTCCGATCCGTGCCTCCGCTGCGAACTGCACTGTATCTTGCGGATTGCAGACCCATTCAAGTCAATATGGGTCCGCAATATGGGCACGGATGGACTACGGTCGTGTGAACGAGCCGGTACTCTGAAATGCTGCAGAGAAGTATGAAAACAAGCAAGTATAAAATGCAAGTACATACAGTGAAAAAACTGTGTATTTGTGGTATATTTTTTCATAAAATCTAAGTCTTAAAAAAATTTACGATACGTTTAAATAATATCTCTGCTTATCTAGTGTATGTCTTCATGTATATAATACTAAAAGTGACTTCAGTCCAATAAAATTCTTACAGTGCCCTGACTCATACTCTTTCACCATTCGTTTTATGACTTCTTAAGATACAGCATTATACAGAAACATAAAATGACCTCTAGATCATGTCTTATTGAAGAGAGAAAATCCTTTCTGTTTGAAATAATGGCCAAATGCTTCTTATCTCTTGAGCTTCATAAGGAAACCGAAGCAAAATATCATTATAATTAAACATTCCTATTTAACTCTGCAAACAATTACAGAAAGCACATGGATTGCAATTACTGGGTCTGAGGCTGAGGGTTGGAGGAGCAGGATGATAACATTTACATGCAGATATTACGCCTCCAAGCAGCATGCATCACTGAGTGCAATTTAAAAATTTAATAATAACAGATTGGGTTACACATTTAAACCAATATTAGCCTCTCTGTGAGTCGCAAGGATCAAGAATGCAGAGTGTAATGGATGTTCCATCCACCACTGCCTGACGTGCAACATATACTGAAATATGGTTTAGAATTCTTCAAGTCACGGAACAGGTTTTGAACTAACAAGATGTAGGTGAGAGACTGATAGACCTGAAGCTGGGTTAAATAGATATTTTAGTTGCAACGTAAACAATTAGGGCCTGAACAATAAATTATTATATAGTGTGATACTGTACTTCCCATACATTTAACTTGTGAAAACAAGACATATATTATTTTCTGCTCAGAATACATCAGTTTGCCTCCGTTCAGTCTCCATTCCCCTCTGGAGGCGGACACCAAAACGCTGCTTGCAGCGTTTGCTGTCCAACTGACGATGCAGAGGCAAACGGATCCTGACACACAGTGTAAGTCAATGGGGACGGATCCATTTTCACTGACACAATCTGGCACAATAGAAAACAGATCCGTCCTCCATTGACTTTCAATGGTGTTCAAAACGGATCCATTTTGGCTATGTTACAGATAATACAAACGGATCCGTTCTCAACGGATGCATGCGGTTGTATTATCAGTGCGGATCCGTCTGTGCAGATCCATGATGGATCCACACCAAACGCGAGTGTGAAAGTAGCCTATTAACTGTTACCGGCAATCGAATGCCAGCACTGAGCTCCCTCTCTTCTGCTGGACCAGAAGAGTGACATGTCGTCTTGTAGTTTGTATTTTGAATTTTTTGGAGGTGTAGAAACTCCTAGTCTGAATGTGCCTTTATTTCCATCCACAGGCAGCATTCTGGTGCACATGTGAGGCCTGGGCTATATCAGCCAGTCTTGGGTGGGGCTCAGAGCTCTCTGCCTCCTCCCATTGAATGCATGGTCACATGCTGGAGGTTACTGGGAGATTGCTTTGAGTCGGACCTTGCGCTCCTGTAATTCGCCCACTGCCTACTGGTATTGCCCACATGGCCCAGGTAGGTTTAGCGTTAGGTCCCGAGCTACTTGAGAAACCTTGGCGCGGTGCTCGGGCTCAGACATGTCCTCACGTAGGACATGTTGGCTAATCTCTCAATTTTAACACCAGTTTGAGGGCTTATTAAGACAGCAGAGTGCACCTATCTTTGTTTTTGTTAAAATTATTTGACATGCCGTCTACACACACATCATCTGCTGGCCAATCACTTCGCGCTTCAGGTCCAGTGTGACCTAAAAGCAGTGGAGAAAGGGGCTTAGCGCTGGAACTGGAAAAGTAGTGACAGGTGAGTCTTTTTTTTTTAATCCATGCACCTTACTTTGCAAAATAATAAGGGGTTCCAAGTCTCGGAGAACATCTTTATGTTTAGTCGTGCTCCTAAAACACTGCTATGCCATTTAAGCTAAGAAACATCAAGAGTGGTGGCTTTTCACTCTTTTTTTTTTCTTTTTACAGTTTCACAAGGCCATAGCTCACATGCAATTACCTCCCTTCTAGCAGAGACTTGCCTAACTGGAGTTCCTATTGTTCTCAATAACCATTATTGATGGTTCTTAGCTTGGACAGACCTTCCACTGCATCACAAAAAATATCTCATTTAGACAAAAAAACTTTTAATGTTTATTCATTGAGTCATTAAAAAAGTGGCACTATTTAAGCCATACACAATAAAAAAGGCAAGGACAATAGCAAACAAAAGCATGTTACTTAAAGAACACTAAAGGCGCCTTCAAATGGCAGTGTACTGGGAAATCTCCCATTGTTCACATAAAATGTATCCATAAGCTCAGTTCACACAAAAAAGTGCCATTCTATCATCTTTTGAACTGGTATAGGTTGGTATATCTTGTGACCATTCTTTCATTATGCTGTTTAATTTTTAAAGGGATTTTTCGGGATCTAACAACTGATGACCTACTGTATATGTGCATCTGGAAAAAATTAAATACAATCGAAAATTTAATTTATTTCGGTTAGGCCTCATGCACACGACCGTTGTTGTGTTCCGTTCCGCAAAATGGGGTTCCGTTGTTCCGTGATCCGTTTCCGTTTTTGTTTCTGTGTGTCTTCCTTTATTTTTGGAGGACCACCAGCCATAAAGGAATGTAAAAAAAAAGTCTAAGACAGGTTTGCCATGCAAATGATAGGAATAAAACGGACGCGTACGCGGATTACAATCTTGTGTGCCTCCACGTTTTTTAGTGGTCCCATTGATTTGAATGGGTCCGTGAACCGTTTTCCGCGGAATTAATAGGACAGGTTATATTTTTTTGACGGACTGGAACCACGGATCACGGACGCGGATGGCAAACGGTGCACTATCCGCATTTTCAACGGCTCCATAGAAATAAATGGGTCCGCACCTGAAACGCTAAAATCGGCGGAACGGACGTGGAAGCAAACAACGGTCGTGTGCATGAGGCCTTAGTTCAAAAAGTGAAGATCATATACTATATAGATTCTATACACACAGTGTGATCTATTTCAAACTTTTATTTCTTTAATGTTGATGATTATGGCTTACAGCTAATGAAAACTCAAACGTCAGTGCTATCCAAACATTTTATTGGAAAGTTGAGTGGAAGGAAAAAGTGTGGTAGAAAAGGTGCACAAGCAACAGGGATAACCGCAGCCTTGAAAGGATTGCCAGGAAAATGCCATTCAAGAATTTGGGGGAGATTCTCAAGGAGTGGACTGTGGCTGGGGTCAGTGCTTCAAGAGTCACCACAGATATATCAAGGACATGGGACACAACCATCACAATCCTTGTGTCAAGCCACTCATGACAAAGAGAAGTCAGAATCGTCTTACCTGGGCTAAGGAGAAAAAGGACTGGACTGTTTCTCAGATGTCCAAAGTCCTGATTGCAGATTAAAGTAAATTTTGAATTTCATTTGGAAATCAAGGTCCCAGACTCTGGAGGAAGAGTGGAGAGGCACACAATCCAAGTTGCTTGAGGTCCAGTTTGAAGTTTCCACAGTAAGTAATGGCTTGAGGAGCCATGTCACCTGCTGGTGTTGGTCCACTGTATTATATCAAGTCCAAAGTCAAAGCAGCCATCTACCAGGAAATTTTAGAGCATTTCATGCTTCCCTCTGCTGACAAGCTTTATGGAGAGGCTGATTTCATTTTCCAGCAGCACTTGGCATCTGACCACACTGCCAAAAGTGCCAATACCTAGTTTAATAACCATGGTATCACTGTGCTTGATTGGCCAGCAAACTCGTCTGACCTAAACCCAATAGACAATCTATAAAGTATTGTCAAGAGGAAGATGAGCGATACCAGACCCAACAATGCAGATGCAGGGTGCCCCTCTGGGATCTGATGTAGAGAATGGAAGTTGTAGTGACCCTGATGTAGTGTATCTCAGGCCAGTGCCCCCTGGGGTCCACTGCAGTGAAAGTTGAAGCACTGAAGAACAAAGCTAAAATTGAACATAACAAAGTCCTTTTACTAAGTGCAATGTAGAACTTGAGCATACAAACAGTAGTAGCAGACTTTAATGCAATTCTCTTCTGGCACCAGCAAGGGTATTGAGGCAGGTTGGTTTGTGGTGATTCAGCATTTAGATAATACTAGCTTAGTGGTAGTTTGGTGATGAGGGTGTCTTTGGCCTGTTTTCCCTCACTTCATAGCAGTGTCTGTAGAAGCTGAATATAGAAGGTCACTCTGCTATCTCTTAGGCTTGACTTGAGGCAATTTGATAATGGTTCTCTCTGAAGTAATCTATAACAGGCTTAGGAACACTGAGAGCTGTGTCCTCTCCACTCTGTTGCTACACAGGAACTCCCTTTCTTGGCAGGAAGCAGGGCTAGCCCACTCCTCCCAAGAGGGGAGGAATAGGGTGATTAACCAACCTTTGTCATATCTTCCTTACTGATACCGATGGCTAGGAAACAAACAATGAAATAGAATGCATAACAATAAACAATTTGGAGTACCCTTACTCTGGGGTACTACACAGACAAGCTGAAGGCCTCTATCAAAGCAACCCTCGCTTCCATAACACCTCAGCTGTACCACAGGCAGATAACCTCCATGCCACGCTGCATTGATGCAGTAATTCAAGCAAAAGGAGCCCATACCAAGTATTGAGTGCATATACTGTACATACTCATCATTTTTAATTGATCTTATGTAATATTGTAATTTTCTAAGATACTGACTTTTGGGCTTTCAGTAGATGAAATCCATGATCATCAACATTAAAAGAAATAAATGCTGAAATTGATCATTCTGTGTGTAATTAATCTGTATAATATATGAATATTAAATTTTGAATTGAATTACTGAAATATCTTTTCAAAAATATTCTACTTTATTGAAATGCACCTGTTTGCTTAGGATAGACCATCAATATTAAATTGGCGGGGTTCCGACACCCCAAACCCCCATTGGTCAGCTGTTTGGGAGTAGCTCAAATGGTGGAAATAGACACTGGCGCTACACAGCTCGGTCCATTGTGTAGTGGATGGAGCTGGTTACTGCAGGACTCCTACCATTCAGTTCAGTGTGAGCAGCACTCCAGTAATCAGCTCCACTTACACTATGCCTGACAGAAATATAAATGATTGTACTGAATCTCTGTGCTATGTTTTCCTCCTCATTTGAAATTAATCTCACTCACAATATCTATAGTGAATGATGAATGTTTAACTTACAGGCTATTTATACAGTATATGGCAAATCATCAACCACTAGGAGCCTCCACAGGCAATATTTTTATATTTTAACCCAGGCTGAGTAAGCAAGCAATTATCAGGAAAGAACTAGTTGCTCCCGATAATTGCCTGATTGTGAAAGAAGGTGAGAGCTGCATTTACAGTATATGCAGCAATATACACCATTAAGTGGGGACCAACAATCTCTACAGCAATTGCTTGTTTCAATACAGATTCATTGCTTCTGTGCAGCAGTTTGGTGTTTACACAGGATGGTCTACTGACTAGAAATAATGATTTAGATAATCGCAGTTCCAATGCTTTACTCGATGAACAAGCATTTATCAGGTAATGGCCAGCACCTTTACACAGTTCAAGTATCTGGAATGAGAGTTCCTAGGAACAATTAGTGATGAGCGGCAGGGGCAATATTCTAATTTGCAATATTTTGCTAATATTTGGGCGATTATTTTCTTGATTGTGAAAATCGGCAATGTGATATGTGCATATTGCGCGTGGGTCACTGTTGCTACATTTTTCAAGCTGCTAGAAGTTTCCTGAGACTGGAGAAAATGGTTGTCATGGCAGAACATTACTATAGCTTTATATGTATATAGAGTGCTCCAATATATTCAAATCGGCAATTAATGATGCGCATATTTGTGCGCAATACATGCAACTTCACATTTTAGCAGGTCTAACTACATATTACTGATTGGTTCACTAAGTATTGTCACACTACCTAACACATTGCACTGGAACCTATCAGCTACACTATATCACGATCTAACATACACTGAATATCTCCCACTAACTATCTTTATTATACACTGAAAAAATATATAAACGCAACACTTTCGGTTTTGCTCCCATTTTGTATGAGCTGAACTCAAAGATCTGAAACATTTTCTACATACACAAAAAGACCCATTACTCTCAAATATTGTTCACAAATCTGTCTAAATCTGTGTTAGTGAGCACTTCTCCTTTGCCGAGATAATCCATCCCACCTCACAGGTGTGGCATATCAAGGTGCTGATTAGACAGCATGAATATTGCACAGGTGTGCCTTAGACTCTGAAATGTGCACAGTTTTGCCTTACTGGGGGCGGGGCGGGGGCATGGGGGGGTTCAGAAAACCAGTCAGTATCTGATGTGGCCACCATTTGCCTCACGCAGTGCAACACATCTCCGTCGCATAGAGTTGATCAGGTTGTTGATTGTGGCCTGTGGAATGTTGGTCTAATCCTCTTCAATAGCTGTGCGAAGTTGCAGAATATTGGCAGGAACTGGAACACGCTGTCGTATACGCCGATACAGAGCATCCCAAACATGCTCAATGGGTGACATGTCCGGTGAGTATGCTGGCCATGCAAGAACTGGGATGTTTTCAGCTTCCAGGAATTGTGTACAGATCCTTGCAATATGGCGCCGTGCATTATCATGCTGCAACATGAGGTGATGGTCGTGGATGAATAGCACAGCAATGGGCCTCAGGATCTCATCATGGTATCTCTGTGCATTCAAAATGCCATCAATAAAATGCACCTGTGTTCGTTATCCATAACATACGCCTACTCATACCATAACCCCACCGCCACCATGGGCCACTCGATCCACAACATTGATGTCACCCACACAACGGCACACACGCTGTCTGCCATCTGCCCTGAATAGTGAAAACTGGGACTCATACGTGAACAGAACGCCTCTCCAATGTGCCAGACGCCATCGAATGTGAGCATTTGCCCACTCAAATCGGTTACGACGACGAACTGCAGTAAGGTCCGGACCCCGATGAGGACGACGAGCATGCAGATGAGCTTCCCTGAGATGGCTTCTGACAGTTTGTGCAGAAATTCTTTGGTTATGCAAACCAATTGTTGCTGCAGCTGTCTGGGTGGCTGGTCTCAGACGATCATGAAAGTGAACATGCTGGATGTGGAGGTCATGGGCTGGTGTGGTTACAAGTGTTCTGCGGTTGTGAGGCCGGTTGGATGTACTGCCAAATTCTCTGAAACGCCTTTGGAGATGGCTTATGGAAGAGAAATGAACATTCATTGCATGGGCAACAGCTCTGGTAGACATTCCTGCAGTCAGCATGCCAATTGCACGCTCCCTCAAACATTGCAACATCTCTGGCATTGTGCTGTGTGATCAAACTGCACATTTCAGAGTGTCCTTTTATTGTGGGCAGTCTAAGGCTACTTTCACACTTGCGTTCGGGGTTCCGCTTGTGAGCTCCGTTTGAAGGCTCTCACAAGTGGCCCGAACGCATCCGTCCAGCCCCAATGCATTCTGAGTGGATGCGGATCCGCTCAGAATGCCTCAGTCTGCGCCCGTTTGGCCTCCGTTCCGCTCAGCAGGCGGACACCCGAACGCAGCTTGCAGCGTTCGGATGTCTGCCTGGCTGTAGGGAGCCAAACGTATCCGTCCAGACTTACAATATGGTGCAATTTTCAAACGGATCCGTCCCCCATTGACTTTCAATGCAAAGTCTGGACGGATCCGTCTGACTAACTTTCACACTTAGATTTTTTTGTGAAATATAATGCAGACGGATCCGTTCTGAACGGATCCCATCGTTTGCATTATAGGAGCGGATCCGTCTGTGCAGACACCAGACGGATGCGCTCCGAACACAAGTGTGAAAGTAGCCTAAGGCACACCTGTGCAATATTCATGCTGTCTAATCAGCACCTTGATATGCCACACCTATGAGGTGGGATAGATTATCCCGGCAAGGGAGAAGTGCTCACTTACACAGATTTAGACAGATTTGTGAACAATATTTGAGAGTAATGGGACTTTTGTGTATGTAGAAAATGTTTCAGATCTTTAAGTTCAGCTGATGCAAAACGAGAGCAAAACCAAAAGTGTTGCGTTTATATTTTTGTTCAGTGTATATATATAAGCTAAATAACTATCTAATGTAATTAAACAGTAAAAGCACAGAGCACAGCAATAACACTGCTGTCTTTCTCAGAAAACCATAAAACTACAGAAAATGGCTGGGGAGGTTCTTATATAGTAAGGGGTAGGCAACTTTCCTATTGGTTGCTACTGATGTTGCTAAGCTCAGACAAAGACATTGCAGCCTTCTCATTGGCCCATAAAAAAGAAGGGAGGTTACTGATGAAAAAAAATATCTAGAATATTTGAGAATACGAATATATAGCACTATATTCTAATCTTGGCAAATTCTCGAAGTGGCGATATTCGCGATAAAAATTAGCGATTAGAATATTTGCGCCCAACACTAGGACCACCCTTTCTTACAATTGCCCCAATTGTCCTGCTGTGTAAAGGGCTTTGAAAAATATATTGAGAGCCTCCAACCTCCCATGTTTAAGAGGTACCTGTGAGGAATATGAGGAGACATAATTTGATGCCTGCCTGTCAGAGCGATGGGCATCTGGCATAGGAAATAGACTCCACAGGTGGCCCAGCCTCAAAGCCTGAAAGTGGTAACATTTCACACCTCCAGCTGCCGGACTGGAAGCAAGCTTATCTGAAGGACGACCCCCTGCAGGGGGGTTGAGCTGGTTAACTGCAACAAAGAATTCCCTCAGACATCATGGAACCGGAAGTTCACAAGTAATTATGAAATTACTGCATATTAGCCATACACTGTTTACATCTTTGAGACCCTGGGACCGAACTGGGCGTTCCCCTGGAGCTCACTCATTTATAGGATGCAGCGAAGGGGAGATATAGAGAACTCTTAGTGGAAACTAAGTGGCAACGCCTTGTTTGGTCTCTACATGCAACAGTCACCCGGCCACATCCATTGACACCAGAACGGCCTACCTATGACCTTCCAGTCAGAAGTTATGATCCATATTGGGTTTCAGGATTTTTAGCTACCATAACTAAAGGGAGGGGGAGTGGGATCCTCCCGGGGGAAGGAGGGGGTGTCCGACTAAGGGTTGATTGCCGTGCGAGGCAATAGCCATGGTCTTTCTCAGAAGGGAGGCCAAGCCGTGTATCAGGTTTGGAGAGACCTGGGAACCCCGTTGACATCACTGCCCCCATGTGACTACAGCATCAAAGACTACACATATATCCGGTAACTGACTGACATTATCTGTTAACTCTGACTGTTCTGTCACCTGTATTTGCGTCCCTGATCATTGTATATATCTTGTGTGTATATTGTATGGTGTAAACACATTGAGGAATATGGAGGTCTCTACATGCAACAGTCACCCGGGCACATCCATTGACACCAGAATGGCCTCCCTATGACCTTCCAGTCAGAAGTTATGATCCATATTGGGTTTCAGGATTTTTAGCTACCATAACTAAAGGGAGGGGGAGTGGGATCCTCCTGGGGGAAGGAGGGGGTGACCGACTAAGGGTTGATTGCCCGTGCGAGGCAATAGCCATGGCCTTTCTCTGAAGGGAGGCCAAGCCGTGTATCATGTTTGGAGAGACCTGGGAACCCCGCTGACATCACTGCCCACCATGTGACTACAGCATCAAAGACTACACATATATCCGGTAACTGACTGACATTATCTGTTAACTCTGACTGTTCTATCACCTGTATTTGCGTCCCTGATCATTGTATACATCTTGTGTATATTTTCTGGTGTAAACACATTGAGGAATATGGTGTTCAGAATGAGTGCCATATTCTTTAAGCACCTATTCCACTTTTTTCCTGTATAAAAGTCAGATAAAGTGACTGAGGCTAGACATGACTGTAAATTTGTTCGAAATCTTGGGTGTTGCACTTTGCGTTCTGCCTTGCATGGAAGTAAATGATGTATGCATACTTGAAAACTGGGTGAAGTAAGTTTTGTTATGGTGCCGTGCTGTGTATGAACACCCCTTCACATGTTCTTCACTCCAGTTGGTAGAGTCTGCTCTACCTTCTATATAATCTTTATAAGGTATGCATGCCAGGACTTAACAAATGTTTTTTTCAACATATTATCCCAGTAATAACTAACATTTTTTGCTATCATTCATATCTAACTAAGTGCTTCCTTGGATATTACAAGAATCCATCAGGATAGGTCATTAATATCATTGGTGGAGATCTGACTCCCTTCACCCCTGCTGATGAGTTGTTTAATCCCTTCCCGACCTCCACCGTTCCAATATGGAGCAGGGGGAAGTGACTTCACGACCTCTGCCGTACTAGTATGGCAGAAGATAAACTGGTCCCCGTGTCTAATCACACGCTGACTGGGGTAAGAGCAGAGCAGCCATCTCTGTTGAGGGCCCCGGGAGGCTTTACCGCCCGCAACCTGAGTTCTTTGGTGCTTCTAGTGTGAAAGAAGAAAAGAAGTACGGTAATCGCTGGGACTGCTGCAGCGATCACTTTTTTTGTGTTCATCTGCAGCAATTCCAGATCCCTAATCCTCTCTATTCCCCCAAACCCCAATCTCTGTCCCTATCCCTCAACTCTCCCCTCTTCCCCCAGCCCGCTTTTGATGGACGCCAAACAATCTGTGTGATCTTTTAAGTCACATTTTTGTTTTATTTTATTCCAGCTCTGCACTACTTTTTCTGTGTGTGAGCTGTGACCTCTGTGATCAGTGAAATCAATGACATCTCTCTCTCTCTCTCTCTCTCATATATATATATATATATATATATATATATTGTATATACAGTATACAGTGGATATAAAAAGTCTGCACACCCCTGTTAACATGTCAGGTTTCTGTGATGTAAAAAAATTAGACAAAGATAAATCATTTCAGAACTTTTTCCACCTTTAATGTGACCTATAAACTGTACCACTCAATTGAAAAACAAACTGAAATCTTTTAGGTGGAGGGAAGAAAGCAAAAAAATGGGGGTGTAGTGGGAATGTAGCTGTGTTCAGAATTAAGCAATCACATTTAAAATAATGTTAAATAGGAGTCAGCATACACCTGCCATCATTTAAAGTGCCTCTGATTAACCCCAAATAAAGTTCAGCTGCTCTAGTTGATCTTTCCTGAAATTTTCAAAGTCACATCCCACAGCAAAAGCCATGGTCCACAGAGAGCTTCCAAAGCATCAGAGGGATCTCATTGTTAAAAGGTATCAGTCAGAAGACAGGTACAAAAAAATTTCCGAGGCATTATATATGCGATGGAACACAGTAAAGACAGTCATCAGCAAGTGGAGAAAAAAGTGACATTACCAAGAACTGGACGTCCCTCCAAAATTGATGAAAAGACAAGAAGAAAACTGGTCTGGGAGGCTACCAAGAGGCCTACAGCAACATTAAAGGAGCTGCAGGAATATCTGGCAAGTACTGGCTGTGTGGTACATGTGACAACAATCTCCCGTATTCTTCATATGTCTGGGCTATGGGGTAGAGTGGCAAGACGAAAGCCTTTTCTTACGAAGAAAAACATCCAAGCCAGGCTACATTTTGCAAAAACACATCTGAAGTCTCCCAAAAGCATGTGGGAAAAGGTGTTATGGTCTGATGAAACCAAGATTGAACTTTTTGGCCATAATTCCAAAAGATATGTTTGGCGCAAAAACAACACTGCACATCACCAAAAGAACACCATACCCACAGTGAAGCATGGTGGTGGCAGCATCATACTTTGGGGCTGTTTTTCTTCAGCTGGAACTGGGGCCTTAGTTAAGCTAGAGGGAATTATGAACAGTTCCAAATACCAGTCAATATTGGCACAAAACCTTCAGGCTTCTGCTAGAAAGTTGGACATGAAGAGGAACTTTATCTTTCAAAATGACAACGACGCAAAGCATACATCCAAATCAACAAAGGAATGGCTTCACCAGAAGAAGATTAAAGTTTTTGAATAGCCCAGCCAGAGCCCAGACCTGAATCGGATTGAAAATCTGTGGGGTGATCTGAAGAGGGCTGTGCACAAGAGATGCCCTCGTAATCTGACAGATTTGGAGTGTTTTTGCAAAGGAGAGTGGGAAAATCTTGCCAAGTCAAAATGTGCCATGCTGATAGATCATACCCAAAAAGTGCTGTAATAAAATCAAAAGGTGCTTCAACAAAGTATTAGTTTAAGGGTGTGCACGCTTAGGCTGAGTTTACACGGGTGAGTATTCCGTGCGGGTGCAATGCGGGAGGTGAACGCATTGCACCCGCACTGAATCTGGAGCCATTTATTTCTATGGGGCTGTGCACATGAGCTGTGATTTTCACGCATCACTTATGCGTTGCGTGAAAATCGCAGCATGCTCTATATTGTGCGTTTTCCACGCAACGCAGGCCCCATAGAAGTGAATGGCGGTGCTTTCACTCTAGTGGTAGTATGAGACGGAGTCTACAACCCGCACAAGTGGCTCAGGTAGTGCAGCTTATCCAGGATGGCACATCAATGCGAGCTGTAGCAAGAAGGTTTGCTGTGTCTGTCAGCGTAGTGTCCAAAAAATGGAGGCGCTACCAGGAGACAGGCCGGTACATCATGAGACGTGGAGGAGGCCGTAGGAGGGCAACAACCCAGCAGCAGGACCGCTACCTCCGCCTTTGTGCAAGGAGGAACAGGAGGAGCACTGCCAGAGCCCTGCAAAATGACCTCCAGCAGGCCACAAATGTGCATGTGTCTGCTCAAACGGTCAGAAACAGACTCCATGAGGGTGATATGAGGGCCCGACGTCCACAGGTGGGGGTTGTGCTTACAGCCCAACACCGTGCAGGACGTTTGGCATTTGTGAGAGAACACCAAGATTGGCAAATTCGCCACTGGCGCCCTGTGCTCTTCACAGATGAAAGCAGGTTCACACTCAGCACATGTGACAGACGTGACAGAGTCTTGAGATGCCGTGGAGAACGTTCTGCTGCCTGCAACATCCTCCAGCATGACCGGTTTGGCATTGGGTAAGTAATGGTGTGGGGTGGCATTTCTTTGGAGGGCCGCACAGCCCTCCATGTGCTCGCCAGAGGTAGCCTGACTGCCATTAGGTACGGAGATGAGATCCTCAGACCCCTTGTGAGATCATATGCTGGTGTGGTTGGCCCTGGATTCCTCCTAATGCAAGACAATGCTAGACCTCATGTGGCTGGAGTGTGTCAGCAGTTCCTGCAAGACTAAGGCATTGATGCTATGGACTGGCCCGCCCGTTCCCCAGACCTGAATCCAATTGAGCACATCTGGGACATCATGTCTCGCTCTATCCACCAACGTCACGTTGCACCACAGACTGTCCAGATGCTTTAGTCCAGGTCTGGGAGGAGATCCCACAGGAGACCGTCCGCCACCTCATCAGGAGCATGCACAGGCGTTGTAGGGAGGTCATACAGGCATGTGGAGGCCACACACACTACTGAGCCTCATTTTGACTTGTTTTAAGGACATTACATCAAAGTTGGATCAGCCTGTAGTGTGTTTTTCCACTTTAATTTTGAGTGTGACTTCCATGGGTTGAAAAATTTGATTTCCATTTTTAAATTTTTGTGTGATTTTGTTGTCAGCACATTCAACTATGTAAAGAACAAAGTATTTCAGAAGAATATTTAATTAACTCAGATCTAGGATGTGTTATTTTTGTGTTCCCTTTATTTTTTTGAGCAGTGTATATATATATATATATATATATATATATATATATATATATATATATACACATACACAAATTTGATGAAGTGGTAGTTTAGAATTTTGCACACACCTGAGTGCGTGTGTAGTCCAGGCCGGAACAAGATATTTCACCACCCTAGGCGGAGCAGGCAAATTGCATCCCCCCTGAAACAATTAAAAGCGACATTACTACTAATAAAAAGATTAAAACAGATTTAAAAGAAGCTGTAAAGGTCAGATCCAATGACTTACAGGTGACGTCTCCACAGATTTCAGTTGTTCACTTTCCTTTTCTTCTCCATTTGGTCCAGACCATCATGGGCATACACCTTTGATCCGGGGTGTGCAGCCCCATCTGCCACATAAAACACCAGTGTTACTATATGACACATGGTAGATGGGGGACTGTTACAGACTTTCCAAGTCCCAGTGCCAGCATAAAATGCTCCTCCTCACTCTTGTGCCAGTATACAGGGAGTGCAGAATTATTAGGCAAATGAGTATTTTGACCACATCATCCTCTTTATGCATGTTGTCTTACTCCAAGCTGTATAGGCTCGAAAGCCTACTACCAATTAAGCATATTAGGTGATGTGCATCTCTGTAATGAGAAGGGGTGTGGTCTAATGACATCAACACCCTATATTAGGTGTGCATAATTATTAGGCAACTTCCTTTCCTTTGGCAAAATGGGTCAAGAGAAGGACTTGACAGGCTCAGAAAAGTAAAAAATAGTGAGATATCTTGCAGAGGGATGCAGCACTCTTAAAATTGCAAAGCTTCTGAAGCGTGATCATCGAACAATCAAGCGTTTCATTCAAAATAGTCAACAGGGTCGCAAGAAGTGTGTGGAAAAACCAAGGCGCAAAATAACTGCCCATGAACTGAGAAAAGTCAAGCGTGCAGCTGCCAAGATGCCACTTGCCACCAGTTTGGCCATATTTCAGAGCTGCAACATCACTGCAGTGCCCAAAAGCACAAGGTGTGCAATACTCAGAGACATGGCCAAGGTAAGAAAGGCTGAAAGACGACCACCACTGAACAAGACACACAAGCTGAAACGTCAAGACTGGGCCAAGAAATATCTCAAGACTGATTTTTCTAAGGTTTTATGGACTGATGAAATGAGAGTGAGTCTTGATGGGCCAGATGAATGGGCCCGTGGCTGGATTGGTTAAGGGCAGAGAGCTCCAGTCCGACTCAGACGCCAGCAAGGTGGAGGTGGAGTACTGGTTTGGGCTGGTATCATCAAAGATGAGCTTGTGGGGCCTTTTCGGGTTGAGGATGGAATCAAGCTCAACTCCCAGTCCTACTGCCAGTTTCTGGAAGACACCTTCTTCAAGCAGTGGTACAGGAAGAAGTCTGCATCCTTTAAGAAAAACATGATTTTCATGCAGGACAATGCTCCATCACACGCGTCCAAGTACTCCACAGCGTGGCTGGCAAGAAAGGGTATAAAAGAAGAAAATCTAATGACATGGCCTCCTTGTTCACCTGATCTGAACCCCATTGAGAACCTGTGGTCCATCATCAAATGTGAGATTTACAACGAGGGAAAACAGTACACCTCTCTGAACAGTGTCTGGGAGGCTGTGGTTGCTGCTGCACGCAAAGTTGATGGTGAACAGATCAAAACACTGACAGAATCCATGGATGGCAGGATTTTGAGTGTCCTTGCAAAGAAAGGTGGCTATATTGGTCACTGATTTGTTTTTGTTTTGTTTTTGAATGTCAGAAATGTATATTTGTGAATGTTGAGATGTTATATTGGTTTCACTGGTAAAAATAAATAATTGAAATGGGTATATATTTGTTTTTTGTTAAGTTGCCTAATAATTATGCACAGTAATAGTCACCTGCACACACAGATATCCCCCTAAAATAGCTAAAACTAAAAACAAACTAAAAACTACTTCCAAAAATATTCAGCTTTGATATTAATGAGCTTTTTGGGTTCATTGAGAACATGGTTGTTGTTCAATAATAAAATTAATCCTCAAAAATACAACTTGCCTAATAATTCTGCATTCCCTGTATAATGCATCAACCACCCTAGCGCCAGTATATAATGCTCTCCCCACCATAGTGCCAGTAAATAATGCTCTTCCCCACCCTAGTGCTAGTATAGAATGCTCCTCCCCCCAGCATAGTGGCAGGATATAATGCCCACCCCCACTGTAGTGCCAGGATATAATGCTTTCT
Source organism: Bufo bufo (assembly GCF_905171765.1). NCBI lineage: Eukaryota > Metazoa > Chordata > Amphibia > Anura > Bufonidae > Bufo > Bufo bufo. The sequence goes on along the minus strand of NC_053390.1, from coordinate 275,116,003 downwards.
ACCACCCTAGTGGCAGTATATAATACTCTTCCCTCACCCTAGTGCCAGTATATAATGCTCCTACCCATCCTAGTGCCAGTATATAATTCTCTCCCCACCCTAGTGCCAGTATATAATACTCTCCCCTAATCCTATGGGCATGCTCCACAAGCGATTTTAATCAATTCTGAAACTTCAACACTATCATGATAATGACCAGTGCCTGCCCGAGAATGACCGAAGATATGACCGTCTATTTAAAATTTGCTGTATAGACGGTTCCCTAATGCAGTTTAAAGGGAGGGTAAAATTCTGCCCAGCAAGATATGGCATTAAAATGTACAAACTCTGCATGAGTACATTTGGATACACACCCCAGGTTCTGGGTTTATGACAGAAAAGGCTCCCGGATTGAACCACCAAAATGCCCACTCATCCTAGGAGTTAGTGGGAAAATAGTGTGGGACTGCTCGATCAGGGTTCCCACATTTATATGGATAATTACTGCACAAGTCTTCCACTGTTTAGGTCCCTAAGTTGTAGAGCTTATACCACAGTTTGCAAAAATCTAAGAGGCCCCCCTAGATCCCTGATAGAGCAGTCACTCAGAAAGGTGACAGCAGGGCTCTCCTCTATGAGAACATGCTGGGAGTTCAAGTACAAGGACAAGAGGGATGTCCTTGTACTGACATCATTTCACAGTAACACTAGCTTCCCTGCCCTGTGCGAGGTACCACAATCACTACCCCCAAACCACACTGCCTCCTCGATTTACAACAAGTACATGGGAGAAGTTGATCTTTCAGATCAGGTGCTGAAGCCATACAGTGTGCCACATGGAAATCAAATGTGTCATACAAAAAGCTAACCATGCATATTGTATAGATGGCACATGCTTACATGTTATTTAGATTCTACAGACCACCTAGGACCTTTCCTTCAGTTTCAAGATGTGGCGATTAAGTCCCTATTTTCAAAATCAAACAGGAGAGGTTCCCAGTACCTCTGGAAGTTATGGCGCCCGTATTGTAGCAGGGCAACATTTCCCTGCTGAAGTCACCCAAAATGCAAGGAAGAGAAGGACCCAAATGAAATGCAGATTGTGTTTCAAAAGGGGGATAAGTAAGGTTACCATATATCATTGCGAAATCTGCCCTGAAAAACCTGGCCTGTACATAAAGAAACGCTTCAAACTATAGCATACGTCTATGGATTATTAACACCTTAAGGACATATGCCGTATATGTACGGCCGAGGTCCGGTTCCTAAACATGGCGCCCGCTTGCACGTGCAGCGTGGCCCATAGAAGCCAGGTTTCTGCTATTTTAAATAGCATAGACCTGCAGCACATGTATGCGATCAGCCATAAGACTGATCGCATACATTTTACCCTTCAGATGCCGTGGTCAAATGTGACCACGGCATCTGATCAGACCTGAATTGGAAGTCGCGCGCTTCCGCTCCGGTAATAGCGTTCCCCGACTGAGATCGGGGAAACTGTTACATTGCTGAATAGCCTGAAGCATCACAACTTGGCTCTATGCGTTTCATCAGAGATTCATCAGGAGCAAGTTTAAAGCAAAACTAAAGAGCATGTAGTGGAAACACAAGCTGCCACACTGTGGCAGCCATGCCGGATATGCTGTCACACACCAGTGTGGCAGCATGTGTTTCCACTACATGCTTTTTAGTTTTGCTCTAAACTTGCTCCTGATGAATCTCTGATGAAACGCGTAGAGCCTTGTGACGCAGCATGTGGGAGCTTTAGTTAGTGGTGGGAAGGTGGTTGAGGTTGTTTTCAGAGCCCCTTTAGTATGGTTGGTTGATGATGCAAATAACCAATCTACAGGCACCTTTTACATAGGGGTCAGTTCTTGGTAGCTGGCTATACTCCAGCAAGTTTGGATACTGACCACCATACTTACCTGCATATACCATCCACCCAGTTTTGTTTGGAAATTCACTTCAATTATCCGATTTGGGCGGACAAATCACTGGACCCAATAGGTGTATTAGGCAATATTGCCAAAATGTGTGGTTTCATTTTTAATATGAGTGATAAATGTCCTATTTTTCCCCAGTTTTTAATTAGTATTTATAAAGTACAGGGTGGGCCATTTAAATGGATACACCTTAATAAAATGGGAATGGTTGGTGATATTAACTTACTGTTTGTGGCACATTAGTATATGTGAGGGGGGAAACTTTTCAAGATGGGTGGTGACCATGGCGGCCATTTTGAAGTTGGCCATTTTGAATCCAACTTTTGTTTTTTCAATACGAAGAGGGTCATGTGACACATCAAACTTATTGGGAATTTCACAAGAAAAACAATGGTGTGCTTGGTTTTAACGTAAATTTATTCTTTCATGAGTTATTTACAAGTTTCTGACCACTTATAAAATGTGTTTAATGTGCTGCCCATTGTGTTGGATTGTCAATGCAACCCTCTTCTCCCACTCTTCACACACTGATAGCAACACCGCAGGAGAAATGCTAGCACAGGCTTCCAGTATCCGTAGTTTTAGGTGCTGCACATCTCGTATCTTCAGAGCATAGACAATTGCCTTCAGATGACCCCAAAGATAAAAGTCTAAGGGGGTCAGATCGGGAGACCTTGGGGGCCATTCAACTGGCCCACGACGACCAATCCACTTTCCAGGAAACTGTTCATCTAGGAATGCTCAGACCTGACACCCATAATGTGGTGGTGCACCATCTTGCTGGAAAAACTCAGGGAACGTGCCAGCTTCAGTGCATAAAGAGGGAAACACATCATCATGTAGCAATTTCGCATATCCAGTGGCCTTGAGGTTTCCATTTATGAAGAATGGCCCCACTATCTTTGTACCCCATATACCACACCATACCATCAATTTTTTTGTTCCAACAGTCTTGGAGGGATCTATCCAATGTGGGTTAGTGTCAGACCAATAGCGGTAGTTTTGTTTGTTAACTTCACCATTCACATAAAAGTTTGCCTCATCACTGAACAAAATCTTCTGCGTAAACTGAGGGTCCTGTTCCAATTTTTGTTTTGCCCATTCTGCAAATCCAGTGAGCCGATCTGGGTCATCCTCGTTGAGATGCTGCTATAGCTGGAGTTTGTAAGGGTGCCATTTGTCAGTAGCTAATATCCGCCGATGGGATGTTCGACTAGTGCCACTCTACAGTGACATGCGGCGAGTGCTACGCTGTGGGCTCTTGCTGAATGAAGCTAGGACAGCCACTGATGTTTCTTCATTAGAGACAGATTTCATGCGTCCACATTTTGGCAAATCCAACACTGAACCAGTTTCACGAAACTTAGCAAGCAGTTTGATAACTGTAGCATGAGAGATGGGTGGTCTCGTAGGGTGTCTTGCATTGAAATCTGCTGCAATGACCTGGTTACTGCGTTCACCAGACATCAACACAATTTCTATCCGCTCCTCACGTGTTAACCTCGGCGACATGTCAATGGCTGTAAACAAAGAGAAACTTGTAAATAACTCATGAAAGAATAAAGTTACGTTAACCAAGCACACCATTGTTTTTCATGTGAAATTCCCAATAAGTTTGATGTGTCACATGACCCAACTAAAGTTGGATTCAAAATGGCCGACTTCAAAATGGCCGCCATGGTCACCACCCATCTTGAAAAGTTTTCCCCCTCATATATACTAATGTGCCACAAACAGGAAGTTAATATCACCAACCATTCCCATTTTATTAAGGTGTAACCATATAAATGGCCCACCCTGTATATTAGTTTTAGAGCCTCTAATCTGTCCGTGATATCAACTACATGGTATGCAACCGTAAATTGTGCCATTAGAAAGTACAACTTGTCCCGCAAAAAATAAGCTCTCATAAGGCTATGTGAATGGAAAAATAAAAAAGTTAGGACTATGGGAAGGCGGGGAGTGAAAAACTAAAATGCAAAAATGGAAAATCCTCTGGTCCTGAAGGGGTAAATGTTAACCTTAATGTACCATGTAGTTTTACCACCTGATTACTTTCTGATATAGTCCGCTCCAAACACTACCAAATTTTTTTCTGGAAAACACGGGTTTATTCAAAATTGCCCTTTCGGGGGGCGTGGCTAGCCGCTGACCTGCATGGCCGCACACTAGAAGAGCTGCAGCTTCACCTCGGCTTTTAAACAGCAAATCACCCTTAATTCACCCCAAATTGCGGATCATACTACTGATTTCAAGCCACATGATGACCAGAGGAAAGAGGACGCACAATGCGCAAATCAAACTGGACTTTTACTTTGATAAAGATCGGGAGCAGAATGGCGCAGCTACGGAGGAAGGCGTGAACTCACCCACCATGCGGCAGAGACCTCCGTCTCCGGCTCAGCAGATGGGGACAAACTATGCCCGCGGGAAAGACAGCCAGCGCGCTCCACGCAACAGGTCTCCATCCTCCACATGCAGTGGTTCCAGATATTCACCACTGACGTGGGAAAGTGAAGCTGAAGGAGACGCCGGCACTGCGGAGAAGGAGGCGCCATTTTCCCCTGCAAATAGTCCCGCCAAACAGCGGATCAAGATGGATGTACACAGCTCGGACAGTGAGGTAAATCTAGCATGTAAAACACCTACCTCTTCACTGCCTGACACCATTGCAGATACCTTCACCTCTATCCAGATTTCAGGTGAATCTGCGTCTGATTCCCTCATAAAAAAATCTGCTAGTGGCATTCAGCAAATCCCTGCATCAAGACATCACAAAGCTGTACACCCCTCTCCATTCACAGCTTCAAGAGATCTCTGGCAGAGTAGATCATATTGAACATAAAATGGGAGAGTATGCTAACTCCCATAATCAGCTCATCGATTCCCACTATGAGCTAACAGAGGAAGTGGAGTTGCTGAGGGCAAAAGTCACTGATTTAGAAGATAGGTCGAGAAGGAATAATATAAAGTTCAGAGGCATCACAGAAGAGATCCCCTCTGCAGAGCTGTTTTCATATCTACAAACCTTACTAAAAAAGTTTCTCCCAGGTTGCGATCCTCACGAGTTGGTGATAGACCGAGCACATCATATTGCCAAACCTAAACATATTCCGGATTCCACACCTAGAGATGTGCTGGCTCGGATTCACTTTTCCCACATCAAAAAAAAAGGGTCATGGCGGCTTCCAGGTGAATGAAAGAACTGCCATCTCCTAACCAACAGGTCAAGATATATGCAGACCTCTCAGCCTCTACCCTCCGCATGAGAAGACAATTTTTTCCTATCACTTCAGCTTTGAGAGATAACAGTATTACATACCACTGGGGATTCCCTGTGAAACTGTTGATAAACCGGAATGGAAAACTTCACAGCATCACTTCTGTAACAGAAGGGACTCACCTGCTCCATGAATGGGGAATCTCTGTCTCTAATATCCAACGTCCTCCGGGCCATGAGAAACAGAAACACTTGACGGCGGACTGGAAAATGTCGTCCAAACCACGATGATGGGCCAAGTAAAAAGGGCTATGTTTATCTCCCAATATCAGATGGTGAGTAGCTGCCACTGGATAGACTTCCTATGTTAGGTTGCTACACCCACAAGATAAGCAACCAACTATTGCCGTTGATTGTTCAATTTCTAACCTGTTCATTCCTCACTTTCAGAAGGTTTAATTGCTTTTTGATGTTTACTTTTTGTGTGTTTGTCCTTTTTATTTTCTCACCTTTCCCCAGGTACATTTGCCGATTTCAGAACTCAACATACTACATGATAAATGTTCGCGCAATCTGTGTGCAGGGGATGGTTGCTTCCCCGGATCTTCAGGTGGAGGTATATGCATTAGTCTCCAGCATATTATGTTTGTATCATGCCGCTTAAAATTACATCCCTGAACGTTAAGGGCTTGAACAGTCCATTAAAACAATCATTGATGTGGAAAGAAGCCACTGCTCAAAAATCTGATGTTTTCTGCGCGTCAGAGACTCACCTTTTGGTCTCAGACGCACACAGAATGTATCACCCTAGATTCCCGTTTGTTTTCAGGCCAATTATGCCAGCAAGCAGAGGGGAATTCTACTAGCTATTAAAGACACTGTGGCTTTTAAGCAAAAGGAGGTTATAACTGACCAAGGCAGAAGGTTCATTATTCTTGTGTGCACAATTAATAATGTTAAATACACAGTAGTAGCAATATATGCACCGGACAGGCACCAGCTGTCCTTCTTTAATAAACGAATGTCTAAGATTCATAGACTTGGGAGGGACATTTGGTACTTTGTGGAGTTTAATGCGGTACACGATTGCCAATGGGACTCTACCTCCTCCTCCACCTGGAGATCCCACTCTCTGGTGAAACTACTATGTAAACATGACTTATATGACATCTGGAGAATACTCCACGAGTCTGAAAGAGATTATACGTTTTTTTCTCCTAGGCATAACATGTACTCGAGAATAGACCTTTTTCTGATATCCAGATCCCTCCTGTCATGCTCAATCTCCGCATCCATAGACGCGATCACATGGTCAGACGACGCTACCATCAACTTAGTCCTAACGGAAAGATTTGATTCCCCAGTATCCCCTCAATGGAGAAACAATGAATACCTCATGACACACGCAATATACCAACCTAAGCTCTCTAGAGAACTGCCTAAAGTTATATAATCCTCCCTAACACGTGTTGGAACTTTCCATACTCTTTATTTACAATTGGTCAATAGACCATTAATGTCCCTTGATTAACACGTGTTGCTGAATGTAAAATTTAACATTTATTAGTTATTTTTAAAACATTTAGAACATCTTAATTTAAAAATATCAGCTCTGCCTGCCTTATATATTTTAGTAATCACTCAAGGTCTAATTCATAGGTGTATCCCCTAGGGGGCGCTCTTCCCTATTAACTAATGGGGTTTCTATTTCATTATAGTCTGCGCTCAGTTAGTGCACATTGTTACTTTCACAGTGCGCTATTCACTAGCGATTTTATCCCCTCTTGTGGATACACTCCTTTTAACTGTATCAACCAGACCTCTGTTGGCTAGGCATCCGCTTCTTAAAAACACCTTAATAGCACTTTCTGCTCCCCGACATGTTTCGCCAACACCTTTGGCGTCTTCAGGGGTATGAGCAGTGGATAGTGTGTTGGGGGTGGAGCCAACCTTTTAAAACCTCCCTCCATGTGTCATAGTTCTAAGAACCAATCTGTGCATCTGTTATTCTAAAATAGTTCTGCTGAGCTATCGTTGTGTGTTTAACAGTTGAGGCTCGATGTTAACTCCTCCCACTATCTCATCATCCAATAAGCGTTGGCCTGCGCTGCTTCTATTGCGCTGACACTTAGTATCTGCGGCCGGCACTGCCATTCTCTGCGCATGTCTGGGCACTCAGCCCGTAAAGCTAGATAATCTTATATTTCCGCATTTTCCCGATATCAATGACGCATACTCTCTTGAGACCGTCCGGTATGTCACTCGTCTGCACCTTTCAGATGACTTAGTTTTTTTCATTTTATTAACGAGTTGTACTGCCTTTACTCATAATGATAATGCCGATCCCTCAGGCTTCTATTGCGCATGCGCTAGCACTTAGTCCCCCATGGTAACCCATACTTACTGATGCGCATGTCAAAACACTTAGGTTCGGTTTGCTGTCTCACCTTTAACTTTGGCTTAGCTAGGTACTACCTTTCTGTGTAGTCTATTCATCTAGCTAGTGTCTCAATGCCCTCACTTTGCTGTCTCTGATTTATCTTTGTGCCGTGTCTACTCATGATGATAGTGCCGATCCTACGGCTTCTATTGCGCATGCGATAGAATTAAGTCCACAGTGGGTAACTTATACTTACTATTGCGCATGTCAAAATACTTAGGTTCGGTTTGCTGTCTCACCTTTAACTTTGGCTTAGCTAGGTACTACCTTTCTGTGTAGTCTATTCATCTAGCTAGTGTCTCAATGCCCTCACTTACTTGTGTTGTAATCTTATTCTCTGGATGAGTGGACTACATGTATACATTATTGGGGGTCTTTTAAATCAATTGGTAGATATAATTCTTTTATTCCCCATATTTCCCCTGTATATCATCTTCTATACTCCATAGGATGAACTATTCTTCCTCCACTTCATTACTGCCTACTTGCCCTTTTTTGGCTCTTGTATTTTGGGCATGTGTCCTACTTATATGTAACTACAGTGATCCTTCGGATCATTATATTTGATTATAATACTGGTGTATTTATAAATTCATATATAATTAAGTATTTGATTTATTTTTATTTAATTTAAATTTTTAAAAATTTTTTTTTTTTAAATATTTTTAATAGTTTTTAATTATAATTAGTGTTGAGCGAACAGTTCGAGCATAGTTCGGGTCCGTACCGAATTTTGGGGTGTTCGTGACACGGACCCGAACCCGAACTTTTTCGTAAAAGTTCGGGTTCGGGTTCGTCGTTCGGCATGTATTTTGGCACATTTTGAAAGGCTGCAAAGCAGCCAATCAACATGCATCATACTACTTGCCCTAAGATGCCATCGCAGCCATGCCTACTATTGGCAAGGCTGTGATTGGCCAAGTGCAGCATGTGACTCAGCCTCTTTATAAGCTTGTGCGCACGTCGGGACGTGCTCACTCCCGATGTGAATAGAACAGGGATAGACGCAGCTGATGCTAGGGCGAGAATAGGCAGGGATAATTGAATAACTGGAAGCAAATTTCTCTCCTCCACCTGTGATTCATCTGAACAACTGCAGCTGAGCTGCTTTTTTGATAGGGATTGGCTATTTTTAGAGTGGCCAGAGTGATTTTTCCATCCACATGTACCCGGGCTGACCGCCGGCCGCCATTTTGCGACTTGTAGTGCTGCAGCAGAAGCTGCCATAGTGTGCATTCCAAAGCTCCAAACAAGTCAGACATCTACACCTGGGATTCAGACCAATAGCGATTTAGCAGCACAGTCCAAGGCTATTTTTTTTAAAGGTTGTGCAGACCATTTTGTGGCACATGTTACTGGGCTGATAGGCGGCGGCCATCTTGGGACTAGTGCTGCAGCACAATCTCTCCCAACGTCCATTAATCACTTGTAATAGTGGTCTGTGCCATAGAAATCCTACATCAGGGACTTGGGTGTGCTTGTGTCACCCCTACTAATACCAGTCCACCTGTAATCCATACAGTGAAAAGCCATAAAGTATTCCAGTGAGGGAATTTTTTTTTTATTTAAAAAAGGCCAAGTTAGTTTATCTGGCGTTCAATATACTAGATACAGTTAGGCCTGCGTTTCATACATCTGGAATTAGCAAACTAATGTGCTGGGGTTGGGAAAACATATATGTACCCATACTAGAATCTGTCAAAGAAAGCGGTACTCACATATAACAGTCATTCCATCTGTAATCCATACAGTCAAAAGACTGAAAGTATTCCAGTGAGGGAATTTTTTTTTTATTTAAAAAAGGCCAAGTTAGTTTATCTGGCGTTCAATATACTAGATACATTTAGGCCTGCGTTTCATACATCTGGAATTAGCAAACTAATGTGCTGGGGTTGGGAAAACATATATGTACCCATACTAGAATCTGTCAAAGAAAGCGGTACTCACATATAACAGTCATTCCATCTGTAATCCATACAGTCAAAAGACTGAAAGTATTCCAGTGAGGGAATTTTTTTTATTTAAAAAAGGCCAAGTTAGTTTATCTGGCGTTCAATATACTAGATACAGTTAGGCCTGCGTTTCATACATCTGGAATTAGCAAACTAATGTGCTGGGGTTGGGAAAACATATATGTACCCATACTAGAATCTGTCAAAGAAAGCGGTACTCACATATAACAGTCATTCCATCTGTAATCCATACAGTCAAAAGACTGAAAGTATTCCAGTGAGGGGATTTTTTTTATTTAAAAAAGGCCAAGTTAGTTTATCTGGCGTTCAATATACTAGATACAGTTAGGCCTGCGTTTCATACATCTGGAATTAGCAAACTAATGTGCTGGGGTTGGGAAAACATATATGTACCCATACTAGAATCTGTCAAAGAAAGCGGTACTCACATATAACAGTCATTCCATCTGTAATCCATACAGTCAAAAGACTGAAAGTATTCCAGTGAGGGGATTTTGCTTATAAAAAATAATATATTTCATTGTGGTGCGAGTTGAATCGCAACAATGAAGAAAAATACTATTAAGGGACGAGGACGCGGTCGTGGTGGTGTCCGTGGAGCCTCTGTTGCTGGTAGAGGACGTGGCCGTTCGGCCCCAGGCGCACACAGTAGGGAACGAACTCCCTCAACTAGCCGGCAGAATGTACCGCAATATCTCGTGGGGCCCAATGCCGCTCTTAGGATGGTAAGGCCTGAGCCTAAGCAGGTACAGGCATTAATCGATTGGGTGGCCGACAGTGCTTCCAGCACGTTCACCACATGGTCTTCCACCCAGTCTTCTGCGGAAAGCGCACAGGTGGCACCTGAAAACCAAGCCCATCAGTCTGTCACATCACCCCCAAGCATATCAGGGAAACGGTCTGAGCCACAAGTTATGCAGCAGTCTCTTCTTCTGTTTGAAGACTCTGCTTCCAGGGTTTCCCAGGGGCGTCCACCTAGCCCTTCCCCAGTGGAGGAAGACATACCATGCACTGACGCACAACCACTTATGTCTCCAGATGAAGAGGACATGGGAATACCACCACAGCAGAGTCACCGACTCTCTGATGATGACGAAACACAGGTGCCCACTGCCGCGTCTTTTTGCAGTGTGCAGACTGAACAGGAGGAGGTCAGGGGGGGAGACTGGGTGGAAGACGATGCAGAGGACGATGAGGTCTTAGACCCCACATGGACTGAAGGTCGTGGCGATGACTTTCACAGTTCAGAGGAAGAGGTAGTGGTGAGACCGAGACAACAGCGAAGCCAAAGAGGGAGCAGGGGGCCAAAGCAGACGAGCCGCCGCCCCCAGAGTTCGCCTGCTACTGGACATCGCCAACAGGGACCCAGCCCCACAAAGGCAGCTTCAAAGAGTTCCCTGGCATGGCACTTCTTTAAACAATGTCCTACCGACAAGACCCGAGTGACTTGCACGCTCTGCCATCAGAGCCTGAGGCGAGGCATTAACGTTCTGAACCTCAGCACAACCTGCATGACCAGGCATCTACATGCAAAGCATGAACTGCAGTGGGGTACACACCTTAAAAACCAGGCACTCGCTGAGGCTCCCCCTGCTCCCTCTACCGCTGCTGCCTCGGCTTCCGCCTCGAGAGGAATGTTGCCACCTGCCGAGCAGCAAACAGAGGATGTGCCACCGACACCACCACCCCCGCCACCGTCAACTAGCGTCTCCACTATATCACACAGCAGCGTTCAGCTCTCAATATCTCAAACCTTAGAGAGGAAGCGCAAATTCCCCCCGAGTCACCCTCGAGCCCTTGGCCTGAACGCCAGCATTTCTAAACTGCTGGCCTTTGAAATGCTGTCATTCCGGCTGGTGGACACAGACAGCTTCAAACAGCTGATGGCCATGGCTGTCCCGCAGTATGTGGTTCCCAGCCGCCACTACTTCTCCAAGACAGCCGTGCCTTCCCTGCACATGCAAGTGTCCGATAAAATCAAGTGTGCACTGCGCAACGCCATTTGTGGCAAGGTCCACCTAACCACAGATACGTGGACCAGTAAGCACGGTCAGGGACGCTATATCTCACTAACTGCACACTGGATGAATGTAGTGGCGGCTGGGCCCCCGGCGGACAGTTCCTTGGCGCACGTCCTTCCGCCCCCTAGGATCGCAGGGCATCATTCTCTGCCTCCTGTAGCCTCCTCCTCCTACTCGGCTTCCTCCTCCACTGCTTCCACCAGCTCATCCGGTCAGCCACACACCTTCACCACCAACTTCAGCACAGCCCGGGGTAAACGTCAGCAGGCCATTCTGAAACTCATATGTTTGGGGGACAGGCCCCACAGCGCAAAGGAGTTGTGGCGGGGTATTGAACAACAGACCGACGAGTGGTTTCTACCGGTGGGCCTCAAGCCAGGCCTGGTGGTATGCGATAATGGGCGAAATCTCGTGGCAGCTCTGGGACTAGCCGGTTTGACGCACATCCCTTGCCTGGCGCATGTGCTGAACTTGGTGGTGCAGAGGTTCATTCACCACTACCCCAACATGTCAGAGCTGCTGCATAAAGTGCGGGCCGTCTGTGCGCGCTTCCGCCGTTCACATCCTGCCGCTGCTCGCCTGTCTGCGCTACAGCGGAACTTCGGCCTTCCCGCTCACCGCCTCATATGCGACGTGCCCACCCGGTGGAACTCCACCTTGCACATGCTGGAGAGACTGTGCGAGCAGCAGCAGGCCATAGTGGAGTTTCAGCTGCAGCACGCTCGCGTCAGTCGTACTGCCGAACAGCACCACTTCACCACCAATGATTGGGCCTCCATGCGAGACCTGTGTGCCCTGCTGCGCTGTTTCGAGTACTCCACCAACATGGCCAGTGGCGATGACACTGTTATCAGCGTTACAATACCACTTCTATGTCTCCTTGAGAAAACACTTAGGGCAATGATGTTAGAGGAGGTGGCCCAGGTGGAGGAGGAGGAGGAGGATGAGGGCTCGTTTCTAACACTTTCGGGCCAGTCTGTTCGAAGTGGCTCAGAGGGAGGTTTGTTTAAGCAGCAGAGGACAGGTTCACAAGTCGCCAGCCAAGGCACTGTACTGGAGGACGAGGAGGATGAGGAGGAGGAGGTGGAGGGGGACGAGGATGACGCAAGTTCACAGCGGGGTGGCAGCCCAGGCCCATCACTGGTGCGTGGCTGGGGGGATACGGTGGACGATGACGATACGCCTCCCACAGAGGACAGCTTGTCCTTACCCATGGGTAGCCTGGCCCACATGAGCGAATATATGCTCCAATGCCTGCGCAACGACAGCAGAGTTGCCCACGTTTTAACGTGTGCAGACTACTGGGTGGCCACCCTGCTGGATCCCCGGTATAAAGACAATGTGCCCACTTTAATTCCTGAACTGGAGCGCGACCGTAAGATGCGCGAGTACAAGCGCACGCTGATAGAGGCGCTCTTGAGAGCATTCCCACATGTCACAGGGGAACAGGTGAAAGGTGAAGGCAGAGGAGTGGCAAGAGGTCGCCAACGCAGCTGTGTCACGGCCAGCTCATCTGAGGGCAGGGTTAGCATGGCAGAAATGTGGAAAAGTTTTGTCTCCACGCCACAGCTATCTGCACCGACACCTGATACGGAACGTGTTAGCAGGAGGCAGCATTTCACTAACATGGTTGAACAGTATGTCTGCACACCCCTCCACATCCTGACGGATGGTTCGGCCCGATTCAACTACTGGGTTTCGAAATTGTCCACGTGGCCAGAGTTAGCATGTTATGCCTTGGAGGTGCATTCCTGCCCGGCGGCCAGCGTTTTATCTGAACGCGTATTCAGCACGGCAGGGGGCGTCATTACTGACAAGCGCAGCCGCCTGTCCACAGCCAACGTGGACAAGCTGACCTTCATAAAGATGAACCAGGCATGGATCCCACAGGACCTGTCCCTCCCTTGTGCAGAGTAGTCCTTATTAACTGCCTAAAACATGTCTTGTTGTGCTACGGGCCACTTCTTTATTTGATACAAATTTTATGAAACCCACAGTTGAATGAAACTCTTCTCTGTCTGGGCGCCGGGGCCTAACCAGATGAAAGTGGCCGGTTAAACTAACGGGTGACATGAAGCCATAACCTCTGCCATGCTACCTCTGTCTTCTGTCTGGGTGCTGAGGCCTAAGTCAAATAAAGCGGTCTTCTGCTGTGCTGGGGGATATGAAGCTAATCTCTGACCTCTCTCCTCTGTCTGGGTCCAAAGGCCTAAATCACTGAAAGAGGCCTTCTCCTGTGGTGTGTGATATGATGCCAGAATATGTGCTGTGGGGCCTCTCTCCTCTTCCTGGGTGCAGGGGTCAAATAAACTAAATTGTGGCCTACTCCTGTGGTGGTTGATATGATGCCTGATTCTCTGATGTGGAACCTCTCTCCTCTGTTTGGGTGAAGGGGTCAAAGTAACTAAATGGTGGCTTCTCCTGTGGTGGCTGATATGATGCCAGAATATGTGCTGTGGTGCCTCTCTCCTCTTCCTGGGTGCAGGGGTCAAAGTAACTAAATGGTGGCTTCTCCTGTGGTGGCTGATATGATGCCAGAATATGTGCTGTGGGGCCTCTCTCCTCTTCCTGGGTGCAGGGGTCAAAGTAACTCAATGGTGGCTTCTCCTGTGGTGGCTTATATGATGCCAGAATATGTGCTGTAGTGCCTCTCTCCTCTGTCTGGGTCCAAAGGCCTAAATCACTGAAAGAGGCCTTCTCCTGTGGTGTGTGATATGATGCCTGAATATGTGCTGTGGTGCCTCTCTCCTCTTCCTGGGTGCGGGGGTCAAAGTAACTCAATGGTGGCTTCTCCTGTGGTGGCTGATATGATGCCAGAATATGTGCTGTGGTGCCTCTCTCCTCTGTCTGGGTCCAAAGGCCTAAATCACTGAAAGAGGCCTTCTCCTGTGGTGGCTGATATGATGCCAGAATATGTGCTGTGGTGCCTCTCTCCTCTTCCTGGGTGCGGGGGTCAAAGTAACTCAATGGTGGCTTCTCCTGTGGTGGCTGATATGATGCCAGAATATGTGCTGTGGTGCCTCTCTCCTCTTCCTGGGTGCAGGGGTCAAAGTAACTCAATGGTGGCTTCTCCTGTGCTGATTGATATAAAGCTGATGGTTGTGCCATCTGACATGGTTGCCAGGGTCTGATTCAATGGGGGCCTACTCTTGTGGTGGGTGATCTAAATGCCTGATTCTCTGCTGTGAAACCTCTCTCCTCCGTCTGGGTGTAGGGGTCAAAGTCTTTCAAAGTCGCCTTCTCCTGTGCTGATTGATATGAAGCTGATGGTTGTGCCATCTGACATGGTTGCCGGGGTCCCATTAAATTGTGGCCTACTCCTGTTGTGGTTGATATGATGCCTGATTCTCTGATGTGGAACCTCTCTCCTCTGTTTGGGTGAAGGGGTCAAAGTAACTAAATGGTGGCTTCTCCTGTGGTGGCTGATATGATGCCAGAATATGTGCTGTGGGGCCTCTCTCCTCTTCCTGGGTGCAGGGGTCAAAGTAACTAAATGGTGGCTTCTCCTGTGGTGGCTGATATGATGCCAGAATATGTGCTGTGGGGCCTCTCTCCTCTTCCTGGGTGCAGGGGTCAAAGTAACTCAATGGTGGCTTCTCCTGTGGTGGCTGATATGATGCCAGAATATGTGCTGTGGTGCCTCTCTCCTCTGTCTGGGTCCAAAGGCCTAAATCACTGAAAGAGGCCTTCTCCTGTGGTGTGTGATATGATGCCTGAATATGTGCTGTGGTGCCTCTCTCCTCTTCCTGGGTGCGGGGGTCAAAGTAACTCAATGGTGGCTTCTCCTGTGGTGGCTGATATGATGCCAGAATATGTGCTGTGGTGCCTCTCTCCTCTTCCTGGGTGCAGGGGTCAAAGTAACTCAATGGTGGCTTCTCCTGTGGTGGTTAGTATGATGCCAGAATATGTGCTGTGGGGCCTCTCTCCTCTTCCTGGGTGCAGGGGTCAAAGTAACTCAATGGTGGCTTCTCCTGTGGTGGCTGATATGATGCCAGAATATGTGCTGTGGTGCCTCTCTCCTCTTCCTGGGTGCGGGGGTCAAAGTAACTCAATGGTGGCTTCTCCTGTGGTGGCTGATATGATGCCAGAATATGTGCTGTGGGGCCTCTCTCCTCTTCCTGGGTGCAGGGGTCAAAGTAACTCAATGGTGGCTTCTCCTGTGGTGGTTAGTATGATGCCAGAATATGTGCTGTGGGGCCTTTCTCCTCTTCCTGGGTGCAGGGGTCAAAGTAACTCAATGGTGGCTTCTCCTGTGGTGGTTAGTATGATGCCAGAATATGTGCTGTGGGGCCTCTCTCCTCTTCCTGGGTGCAGGGGTCAAAGTAACTCAATGGTGGCTTCTCCTGTGCTGATTGATATAAAGCTGATGGTTGTGCCATCTGACATGGTTGCCAGGGTCTGATTCAATGGGGGCCTACTCCTGTGGTGGGTGATCTAAATGCCTGATTCTCTGCTGTGAAACCTCTCTCCTCCGTCTGGGTGTAGGGGTCAAAGTCTTTCAAAATCGCCTTCTCCGGTGCTGATTGATATGAAGCTGATGGTTGTGCCATCTGACATGGTTGCCGGGGTCCCATTAAATTGTGGCCTACTCCTGTGGTGGTTGATATGATGCCTGATTCTCTGATGTGGAACCTCTCTCCTCTGTTTGGGTGAAGGGGTCAAAGTAACTAAATGGTGGCTTCTCCTGTGGTGGCTGATATGATGCCAGAATATGTGCTGTGGGGCCTCTCTCCTCTTCCTGGGTGCAGGGGTCAAAGTAACTCAATGGTGGCTTCTCCTGTGGTGGCTGATATGATGCCAGAATATGTGCTGTGGTGCCTCTCTCCTCTTCCTGGGTGCGGGGGTCAAAGTAACTCAATGGTGGCTTCTCCTGTGGTGGCTGATATGATGCCAGAATATGTGCTGTGGTGCCTCTCTCCTCTTCCTGGGTGCGGGGGTCAAAGTAACTCAATGGTGGCTTCTCCTGTGGTGGCTGATATGATGCCAGAATATGTGCTGTGGTGCCTCTCTCCTCTTCCTGGGTGCAGGGGTCAAAGTAACTAAATGGTGGCTTCTCCTGTGGTGGTTGATATGATGCCTGATTCTCTGCTGTGAAACCTCTCTCCTCCATCTGGGTGTAGGGGTCAAAGTCTTTCAAAGTCGCCTTCTCCTGTGCTGATTGATATAAAGCTGATGGTTGTGCCATCTGACATGGTTGCCAGGGTCTGATTCAATGGGGGCCTACTCCTGTGGTGTGTGATCTAAATGCCTGATTCTCTGCTGTGAAACCTCTCTCCTCCGTCTGGGTGTAGGGGTCAAAGTCTTTCAAAGTCGCCTTCTCCTGTGCTGATTGATATGAAGCTGATGGTTGTGCCATCTGACATGGTTGCCGGGGTCCCATTAAATTGGGGCCTACTCCTGTGGTGGGTGATCTAAATGCCTGATTCTCTGCTTTGAAACCTCTCTCCTCCGTCCGGGTGTAGGGGTCAAAGTCTGTCAAAGTCGCCTTCTCCTGTGCTGATTGATATAAAGCTTATGCTTGTGCCATCTGACATGGTTGCCGGGGTCTGATTCAATGGTGGCCTACTCCTGTGGTGGGTGATCTAAATGCCTCATTCTCTGCTGTGTAACCTCTCTCCTCCGTCTGGGTGTAGGGGTCAAAGTAACTAAATGGTGGCCTACTCCTGTGGTGGGTGATATGATGCTTGGTTCTCTGCTGTGGGACCTCTCTCCTTTGTCTGGGTGCTGTGGTCAAAATAATAGTAAGTGACCTTCTCCATTGGTGGGTGACTTGAAGCCTGATTCTGTGCTATGGGACCTCACTCCAATTAATATTGTTTATTTTTTATTTATTTTATGTTAACTCATCATTTCCCTATCTACATTTGTTTGCAGGGGATTTAACTACATTTTGCTGCCTTTTGCAGCCCTCTAGCCCTTTCCGGGTGTGTTTTACAGCCTTTTTAGTGCCCAAAAGTTCGGGTCCCCATTGACTTCTATGGGGTTCGGGTTCGGGATGAAGTTCGGGTCGAGTTCGGATCCCGAACCCGAACATTTTTCGAAAGTTCGGCCGAACTCGTCGAACCCGAACATCCAGGTGTTCGCTCAACTCTAATTATAATAGTGCCCTCTCTACCTAGTGATATTGTGTTGAAAATAGTGATAATTATGATTAGAATGTATTGGTGTTAATCGTCAGCTAATGTCCCTAGGATCAGTTGGAGTGTTGGAATGTAGTCCATGTATACACCTATGTGTATTTTATTTTTAGTACTTATTGTCTCATCATTGAGGCCTTATTTTATTTGTTTTATTTCAATTTTTATTTTGTATTTATTTCAGAGGTACATTGGTTGTCCTTTGTCACCTACTGGTTGACATATATGTGGTTCTCCTTGGTCAGGATATATATATTATCAGAACTATTTCTCATTATTATTAGTATATTACTGGTTTTTGATTGGCTACACTACCCCATTTTTAATACAGCATATAGTTCATATAGGCCAACCGGCTGGAGTACAGTCAATATCCTGTTCCTCATTACCTTCACAGGCAGGGAATGGCTCAGCAGGAAGCAATACCCAAATAGGGAATACTACTCAAACGTTCATGCCCCATTTTTTTGTGCCCGGAATACAGCTCAGGGACAGAGACAGGTGGGGATATCGTCAGGGGACATAGCTGCTGTATCATCCAATCAAATGCAAATTATCAATCTTGCTCACCTGACACTTACACTGGAAGATGAGACCATGTTAAGCAAAGGCCTTTCGTTCACACCTCTACCCTATTTTGACTGCTTCAGCTGGGTCAAGGATGTGAATTTATTTGCGAGAAAGCTGGCCCTATATAAAGAACATAAAAATTTGGAAAGAGATTCTACAAGACAAAGTGTCAAAGAGGCACAGGCACTACAGATTCTTGAGGATCTACAAAGAGAACATCAAGGAGAGATAGTACCACCTAGGGCACCTTACGGCACGCTAACCCCGCAATCCAGATTCACTCCACCATTTTCGAAATATGGGAAAATAGAGTCATTTGTGGACCTGGTCACAAAAGACCTTCAAAAAATAAAAACCAGTAAAACCTCCCTGGGATCTAATTTAACTCCACAAGAGAAAGGAGCTCTAGATAACTTGATGAAAAATAACAATTTGGAGATAAAACCCTCTGACAAAGAAGGAAACATAGTACTCCTTGAGAAGGAATATTATGTACATATGGTGATGACTCTCCTGGACGACAGTAACACCTATCGACCATTGAAAGAAAATCCTACGGAGATTTTCAAAAAAGAACTAAAAGCCATTCTAGATGAAGCAAAAGAGAGAGATCTCATCACTAAAGAAGAACTGAAAGTCCTCTATAATCCTCATCCAACTATAGCTACCTTCTATGCGATCCCGAAGGTACACAAAAAACGGGATCCCATCCCAGGGAGGCTAATAGTGTCAGGTAACCAAATTTTATGCGAGTGGATCAGCAGCTATGTGGACCATGATATCCCCATTTGTATCTAGTCTATCCTCTTACCTTAAAGATACCAAGGACACACTGATCAAGCTCCAGGGCATCCAGGTCAGTAATACGACATTGGTAGCGAGTCTGGACGTAGAGGCTCTCTATACCAGCATTAAACATCATCTTGGCCTAGAAGCAATTAGATATTACTTGAATAAAAAAGGTATACAATTTCAAGAGCACAATGAATTTGTTTTATCACTATTGGAGTTTTTGTTGACACATAACTTTTTCACGTTTAATGGTAAATTTTATTTACAGACCACTGGGACCGCTATGGGGACGATATGTGCCCCTAGCTTTGCAAATTTATTTTTAGGGTGGTGGGAAGAACAGGTAGTCTTCACAGAAGATAATCAACACTTTACAGATCACATACTTTATTGGGGTCGTTTCATAGACGACATTTTAATTTTATGGGATAGCACTAGCACACATTTTTTTGAGTTTGTTGCTGAACTCAATGCAAATGCACTAGGCCTTAAATTTACTGCTGAAATAGATCAGAAAATTATCAACTTTCTAGACCTGACGATTGCCCTGGAGGAAGATGGGAGTATTTAAACCACCATCTATAGAAAGCCCACTTCTACAAATAGCCTCCTACATTGGAAAAGCCATCATCCAACCAGCCTTAAAAAAGGAATCCCAATAAGGCAGTACCTTCGGGCCAAATGGAATTGCTCGACATCTGAGGGGTTTGAAGCAGAATGTGGGCTCCTATATGAAAAATTCCTGCATTTTGCATATAACCGAGCCAAAAAGAGTAGTAGAATGAGTTTACTCTTGGGGAATAGACAACCCAGAGCACAGAATGAGAAAGTAATACGCTGTATTGGTAATTATGATGGACAACATGAAAAAATACGGAAGATCTTGACACGTCACTGGCATATACTACTCTCTGATGATGAATTGAAGGAAACCATTACCCCTAGACCGGCTATTACATATAGAAGGGGGCAGAATATTAAAGAAAAACTAGTACACAGTCATTTTACTCAGGATAAAAAACAAGGGGAACTTACCTGGCTCCGAACGACGGGGTCGTATCCGTGTGGTGACTGTAGCTTCTGCAGGTTGATGTCGCCAAAGAAGGAATTCCTAAATCCGGGTGACAATAAAAAATATCAGATAAAAGAATACATCAATTGTAAATCTATGGGAGTAATATATGCCATACAATGTGACTGTCCAAAAATCTATGTGGGAAAAACCACGCAAGAACTTAGAAGGCGTATCTCCAAACATCTAAGCGTCATAAACACTACTAATGATACACCTCTCTCAAGGCACATGCACCATATACATAATGGGAACGTCCAGAAACTAAAAGTGTGGGGGATACAAAAACTCAAGCTAGGCCCAAGAATGGGCAATCTAGATCGCAGGCTACAACAGGAGGAAGCCCGATGGATATATCGCCTAGGAAGCCTAGCACCTCATGGTTTGAATGAGGGGTTTACGTATGCCTCGTTCCTGTGAGAAAGATTCCAGAATTATAATCTAATAGTGGAGATATATAAAGAAACAATAGAACTATATGCTGTATTAAAAATGGGGTAGTGTAGCCAATCAAAAACCAGTAATATACTAATAATAATGAGAAATAGTTCTGATAATATATATATCCTGACCAAGGAGAACCACATATATGTCAACCAGTAGGTGACAAATGACAACCAACGTACCTCTGAAATAAATACAAAATAAAAATTGAAATAAAACAAATAAAATAAGGCCTCAATGATGAGACAATAAGTACTAAAAATAAAATACACATAGGTGTATACATGGACTACATTCCAACACTCCAACTGATCCTAGGGACATTAGCTGACGATTAACACCAATACATTCTAATCATAATTATCACTATTTTCAACACAATATCACAAGGTAGAGAGGGCACTATTATAATTAAAAATTATTAAAAATATTTTTAAAAAAAATAAATAATTGAAAAAATTAAAATTAAATAAAAATAAATCAAATACTTAATTATATATGAATTTATAAATACACCAGTATTATAATCAAATATAATGATCCCGAGGATCACTGTAGTTACATATAAGTAGGACACATGCCCAAAATACAAGAGCCAAAAAAGGGCAAGTAGGCAGTAATGAAGTGGAGGAAGAATAGTTCATCCTATGGAGTATAGAAGATGATATACAGGGGAAATATGGGGAATAAAAGAATTATATCTACCAATTGATTTAAAAGACCCCCAATAATGTATACATGTAGTCCACTCATCCAGAGAATAAGATTACAACACAAGTAAGTGAGGGCATTGAGACACTAGCTAGATGAATAGACTACACAGAAAGGTAGTACCTAGCTAAGCCAAAGTTAAAGGTGAGACAGCAAACCGAACCTAAGTATTTTGACATGCGCAATAGTAAGTATAAGTTACCCACTGTGGACTTAATTCTATCGCATGCGCAATAGAAGCCGTAGGATCGGCACTATCATCATGAGTAGACACGGCACAAAGATAAATCAGAGACAGCAAACGGATGTGTTTTGACATGCGCATCAGTAAGTATGGGTTACCATGGGGGACTAAGTGCTAGCGCATGCGCAATAGAAGCCTGAGGGATCGGCATTATCATTATGAGTAAAGGCAGTACAACTCGTTAATAAAATGAAAAAAACTAAGTCATCTGAAAGGTGCAGACGAGTGACATACCAGACGGTCGCAAGAGAGTATGCGTCATTGATATCGGGAAAATGCGGAAATATAAGATTATCTAGCTTTACGGGCTGAGTGCCCAGACATGCGCAGAGAATGGCAGTGCCGGCCGCAGATACTAAATGTCAGCGCAATAGAAGCAGCGCAGGCCAACGCTTATTGGATGATGAGATAATGGGAGGAGTTAACATCGAGCCTCAACTGTTAAACACACAACGATAGCTCAGCAGAACTATTTTACAATAACAGAGGCACAGATTGGTTCTTAGAACTATGACACATGGAGGGAGGTTTTAAAAGGTTGGCTCCACCCCCAACACACTATCCACTGCTCATACCCCTGAAGACGCCAAAGGTGTTGGCGAAACATGTCGGGGAGCAGAAAGTGCTATTAGAGTGTTTTTAAGCAGCGGATGCCTAGCCAACAGAGGTCTGGTTGATACAGTTAAAAGGAGTGTATCCACAAGAGGGGATAAAATCGCTAGTGAATAGCGCACTGTGAAATTAACAATCTGCATTAACTGAGCGCAGACTATAATGAAATAGAAACCCCATTAGTTAATAGGGAAGAACGCCCCCTAGGGGATACACCTATGAATTAGACCTTGAGTGATTACTAAAATATATAAGGCAGGCAGAGCTGATATTTTTAAATTAAGATGTTCTAAATGTTTTAAAAATAACTAATAAATGTTAAATTTTACATTCAGCAACACGTGTTAATCAAGGGACATTAATGGTCTATTGACCAATTGTAAATAAAGACTCTAGAGAACTGCAGGACTATTTCACTTTTAATGCGGGTTCTGTGACAAACTCGGCTACATTATGGAATGCCCATAAGGCCTTTATTAGAGGCATCTTTATTAAGTTAGGTAGCCACTTTAAAAAAGAAAAAGAAAAAAGATTCACAGATCTCATGTCTGGGATTAGACACATTGAATCTCTCAACAAAAAGGATGTCTCCCCCGTGTTAACGGATAAACTAAGATTGTTAAGAACCCAACTAAACGAATGCCTTTTACTCACATACGAAAAACGCATGCGTTCGTTAAAGGTTCAATATTACTCACAAGACAATAAAGCCAGCAAACTTTTATCCCAAAGATTAAAAGCCAGATCGTATAAATCTAAAATTCCTTTCCTGATCAAAGACCGCACAGACGCAAAAATATATGATCTCAAGAGCATAGCTAATGAATTTAGAGACTATTACTCTTCCTTATACAATTTAGCCTCATCCACTGGCCATATTCCCTCTCAACAAGATATAAACAAGTTTTTAGACTCCTTATCCTTGCCCAGTTTGTCTGCAGAGCATTTTCTGATTTTAGAGGCCCCCTTCTCCATAGAAGAATTAAAAAACACTATGAAAACACTCCCAGCTCACAAAGCCCCGGGTCCGGATGGCCTATCCACCCAATACTATAAAACATTTATGAAAGAATTACTGCCTCATCTATGTAACACACTTGAAGAAGCTCGTACGCAAGGTCACCTTCCAAAAGAAATGTCAGCCACCACAATTGTGACTCTACCCAAACCAGGAAAAGATTCCATATCTCCCCAAAACTTTCGCCCCATATCCCGCCTGAATACTGACACAAAACTATACGCTAAACTTTTGGCCAACAGATTGACTAAGATCATCCCTCATCTCATAAATATTGACCAAGTAGGTTTTCTCTCCTCCCTCCATCCATGGACAATACCAGGGATCCCAGAAAAGTTTAAAGCCTGCTCTTCTTGCTCCTCCTTCTCCATCCAGCCGCCATCCTCCTCTGACTCCTCTTCAGACTCCTGCTGACTTGTCTCAGATGGAGTAGCCCCCTGGGAATTCATTCAGCATTGCAACTTCCTCATCTTCCTGCTCCTGCTCCTCGACGGCTTGATCAATGACACGACGCAATGCACGCTCCAGAAAGAAGGCGTAAGGTATGATGTCACTGATGGCGCCCTGGCTGCGACTGACCAGTTTGGTGATCTCATCAAATGGCCACAGTAGTCTGCATGCATCGCGCATGAGCAGCCACTGGCACGGTGAAAGAAAAAAAAAAACAAGCTCCCCAGAACCTGTCCTGCCACAGAGTTCATACAGGTATTCATTATTGGCACGTTTCTGCTGGAGCAGTCTATCAAGCATATACAAGATGGAGTTCCAGCGCGTTGGCAGTCACAAATCAGACGTCTGACGGGCAAGTGATGTCGCCGCTGAAAGTCATCAAGGCGAGCCATGGCCGTGTAAGATCTTCTAAAATGGCCGCAAGACGTCCTGGACCCCAGGGTATTTTGTAACGAATCGCTGCACGACTAAGTTCAGAACGTGTGCCATGCACAGCCCATGTGTCATTTTGCCCTGTTTCAGCAGGCTCAGCAGATTGGCACTGTTGTCGCACACCACTTTACCAACTGTCAAATTGAGCGGGGTTAGCCACTGATCGGCCTGTGACCGCAGAGCTGAAAGGTGTGCAGGACCGATGTGGCTCTTGGCTTCCAGGCACAACAGCCGCAGCACAGCATGGCAACATCTCACCTGGCACGTTGAATAGGTTCTGGGGAGCTTGGGGGGGGTGCAGCGGAAGGGGCGGTAGCAGTGGAAAAGGGGGAGTGAGCCGAGGAGGAAATGGAGGATGGAGTAGGAGGAGAAGAAGAGGCAGGCCTGCATGCATGCAATCCGTGGCGGTAACACCAAATCCAGATGGTTGCCACGGGTTACATGCTTGACGGCCATCAGAAGATTCACCCAGTGGACAGTAAAAGTTATGTACCTTCTCTGCCTGTGTTTGCTAGACCACGTGTCTGTGGTCAGATGTATCTTGGCACTGACACTGTGTGCCAGAGATATATTCACTTCCTTCTGAACATGGCTATATAACTCTGGGATGCCCTTCTGGGAGAAATATTTCCTTCCGGGGACCTTCCATTTCGGTGTGCCAATGGCCTCCAAGTCCACCAGTTTATTCGGCAGTAGTTGGCGGGCTAGCAGATCCGACAAGCCGGCAGTCAGCCGCTGGGGAAGAAGGTTATCCTTCGTCATCAACTTTTTATGTTTGAACATTTGCGCCACTGAAGCCTGCCTTTTGCCAGATGAACGCGAGGACAGCACGGTGGAAGGTGGAGTGGAGGACAAATGGGAGGAGAGAGGAGAAGGAGAAGAGGCAGGACGTGGAGCGCCGGGAGTGTGGCTTTGTGGGTTCTGACGGTGTTGCTCACACTGGGCTCGGTGATGGGAGGCCATATGCCTTCTTAAGGCGGTCGTCCCTAGGTGAGTGTTGGGCTTACCGCGACTTATGCGTTGACAGCACAGGCTGCAGATGGCAACACTATTATCAGCAGCTGACACGTTAAAAAAAGCCTACACTGCAGAGCCATGTGCCGGCGTCTTGGGAGCGCCAGTTGTGACCGTGCATGGTGGATGGCTCGCTCCAGATACATTTGCAGTCTGCTTTTTGCCTCCTGTGCACTGTGAGTTCTGCCTGCTTCTCCTCCCTATCTGCTGCTCCATCTCTCCCTCTCTTGTGGGCACCCAGGTGACGTCCATCGACACGTCATCATCGTCACCTTTACCAACACTGACATTAGAGATCTCGGAGTAGGCAGCAACAGCGGGGACCACCCTCATTGGGCTGATCATTACGTCAGTATTTAGACCGAGATAGGATTCCTAAAGGTCTACAATTATTGAAAACCCCAGCACAAGACCTATATGGGGAGGAATTTGACCTTGAATGGACAAACCTGCTACATATACAATCTCGTGCATTGGTTGAATTGATTATAAAAAGGAGAGTCCAAATGCTGGGACTAATTACGGAGGAGATCAATCGGATGAAAGTAAAAATAGAACAATTACCGAAAGATAGTGTTTTAAATTTATGGCAAGATAGAATTTGCAAAACTTTAGATAAAACGGAATCTGAGATTATTGCCAAAAAAAGCAAAAAATATAGTTTTGCTACGAAAGTATACAATAGAGGTCCTAATGAAATAGACAATAGGGAAAGACCAAGTTATATACCCACAGAACAACCGAGACCCATTATACCAACCAGAAATAGGTACGAAACATTGGCACAGCAGCCTTTTTTAGATGGGACCCCACCACATCATTCACCGAGAATAAAACCCAGACGTCCACGATCACCAGAACACAACAGGAGAGCACAAACCCCCCAAAGACACCAATACAACTTGAGACATCACAATCAGCATCACAGACAGGAAGAATCCTATTACTCACCTCACCAGACACGCTCTGTAGGTCAGAGAGATTATCAGAGAACTTCACCACTACACAATTCAAGGGAGACTCAGAATCAAATAACCCACAATCACCACATAGGACCAGTAAGACACGAAGGGGAAGGCAAAAGAAGAAATCACAAATAAACACTGATAAAATAGAGAATGATAATATTATAAATTTGAGCAATACTCTATTAACACCAGCACAAAGTTCCTTGCTAAATAAGGGATTAAAATTTGCACCTACTGCACAGCTGAACAAATTTAGTACCTATATTGGGATCCAAAAATTCATTAGGACCATTTGCCTAAAAAAATATTTTTTAAAAAATCCGATTTTTCCAATCCCACAGACAGAAGACTGTTTTACACATACCAATTTAAAGAAGAGATCAAAGAAATTCCCTAGAAATGAAATAGGTCCAGAATTAGGCAGCTTCCAGAAAAATGTAGAGTCAGATCTAAGGAAAATAAAAGAAAAACAATTTTATAGGAAGAATTTATCAAATGGTGAAATATCAGCAATTAGGGAATTACAAAAAAATGACAATATTACAATTCGCCCCGCTGATAAAGGAGGGGCGATCGTAATTCTCGAGACCGACAAATACATACAGGAGTGTATTAGACAACTTTCCGATGGTACCACATACAAGAAACTTGAAACAGATCCAACGAAAATTTTTGAAGATGAGTTGGGAAAACTTTGTCAAAGAGGAGCCGAGACAGGTATCTTATCGAAACAAGAATCTGATTACATTATGGGGACGCCCGGAAGACTCCCGGTCTTTTACTGCCTTCCTAAGGTGCATAAGGACATGGGATGTCCTCCGGGCCGCCCCATAGTGTCAGGTATTGGTTCCCTTACATCTAACCTCTCAAAGTATATAGATACATGGTTACAACCAGTGGTGAAAACCACGAGATCATACTTGAGAGATACCACCCAAATCATCGAATTATTGGAAGGTTTAACCGTGGGAGAAGACTGGATCATGACCATCTTGGATATCCAGTCTCTCTACACGGTGATAGACCATGAGGAAGGGATAAGGGCTATTAAAGCACAACTGGAGAACAGCAAAGACATAAAGACACAACAATTGGAATTTATTCTAGAGGGGATCAAACACATCTTACAGCACAATTATTTTTATTTTGAAGGAAGTTTTTATTTACAAACCAGAGGAACCGCCATGGGCACCAGGTTCGCCCCCAGCTATGCGAACCTGTTTCTAGCTCAATGGGAGCAGGGGGCTATTGATTTGCGTGGAGGGGGGAACCTGGTGCTCTGGCGGCGTCATATAGATGACGTCATGTTAATTTGGAAAGGAGATCAAAAGAGCCTGGAGAGCTTTATATTGGAACTCAATAATAATAACCTGAATCTGGTTTTTATACAGAGTACTGCTATGGTCGAAGTTGAATTTCTAGACTTGGCAGTCAGGAAAGTAGAAAACAAGTATATTTGCAAAACTTTTGAGAAACCCTCTGCTAGAAATGCATTTATCCTACACTCAAGCTGTTACTTGCCGAATTGGCTGCTGAATGTGCCCTTCGGACAATTTCGTAGACTCAAACGAAATTGCACCGAGGAGTCACAGTTTGAGGTAGAAGCAATGCATTTAAGAGATAAATTTTTGGCAAAACTATATCCGAGTAAAATACTTGAGGGTGCACTAGAGAAAGTTAGAGAACTACCAAGAAGTTCACTATTCGCAACAAAAACAACAAAGAACAATGATATAGATACCCAATTTAGGATTATTCTTCCTTATATAGCACAAAGAAAAAAAGTAGAAGAAATAATCAAACGCCATTGGTACCATTTAATGCAGGATAAAATTATAGGAAGATTAATACCGCCTAAACCACTAATAACATATATGAGGGCACCAAATTTAGGTATAAAAGTGGCCCCCTCCATTAAGACAAAGCATACTAAAACATCAGGAGCTGGTAGATTGACCAATTTAAAAGGTTTTTACAAATGCGGACAGTGCATTTGCTGCAGGATAGGCAAAATTCCAAGAACGACTAAAAAGGTGGTCTCTACCCAAAACTCATTCTCATGGGAAATAGAACATTTCTTGACATGTAACTCAGTCAGTGTGATTTACCTCATACAATGTCCGTGTTCAAGACAATATATTTGACGGACAAAAAGGGCCTTGAGAGTGAGGGTATCTGAACACATTTCAAATATCAAGAAGGGTTACCTTAAGCACTCACTCTCAAGACACTTTAAAGAGGCACACGGACAAGACCCAACAGGACTGATTTTTGTAGCCCTGGAAAAGATTGACAAACATTGGAGGGGGGGAAACCACATTGAACGGATGTCAAGGGCGGAATCCAAAAAAATCTATGATTTTGGAAGTATGATGCCAGCAGGCTTGAATGCAGAAATAGAGATCTTTGGTTTCCTATGATCCCTGGGTGGTGTGCCTCTCGTTCAACAGGGGATCACATGCTTGGCCGTTTATCGGCGCTGTGACCCCCTCTTGTTGAAAGGCACACTTCCCTATTCCCACACATATTACACTGAAAGGTTTTAAAATGATATTGAACTAGGAAGAATAGAGGATTATGATGTTGTTAACTTGTGTATTCGACTTCCTTTTTTAATACAGTTAATTATAATGTATCCCCTTTTTATAGCCTATTTTAACGAATTTTACCAATTTTTAACAGTCTTATAAAGTTTTATATATTTTATTATGTAATTAACGGGACTAGTGATCTGTCCTCCACCACCAGTGTTTATTATGATAATAAGATGCTAAATTTAAGAAAAACGCATGCAATACAAAAAAAAACGCATACAAAACGCATCAAAACCGCAACATGTGGAAAAGCGGTTCTATTCCAGATTTTGCAGAGTACCCATGGAGACATAAAAGGAGGTGTTGTAGCAGCAGAGTTATGGCCACTGAGGAAGAGGAGAGAAATCCTCGAAACGCGTCTGGCGTCATACCTCTGCTCACCATAAGGATATTGACATGATCAAGATCTTGTAAGAAGTTTTAAAAGTTGGAGCGCTCCACTTCTTCCAATTCAACGTGAGTACCTCTCACAGGAACCCGGAACTAAGCAACCAAGTCCCGCGATACCTTGGATCAAACACGTGACAGATACCAAGCAGCGCGGACGCCGGAAGCATTTTTGAGCGGTGCGGTAAGCTGGGAGACGGGACTGCCGGGGATTTTCACCTTTACCGGTAAGCATATCCATTCCCCACAGCACTGAATACCGGAGGGACCGGAGACTTTCCGGCATAAGTAAAAGTTCCACCGTTCATATTTATGGGCAGCTAGAGGCTCCTATGATAACATCCAGTGTCATTTAAAGAGCCAGTACTTCTAACAACAGATCTGGACTTACACGTTGTGTTGATAGGATACCTGCACCATTTACCATCAGTATCAAGCATATAGTCCACCGTGCATTCACCGTGGAAATTTAGAGGTTCCTACGTTTACATTCAGCCTTATATAAAGAGCCAGCATTTTCCAATTAGAGATCCGGATTTATATTTGCTGTGTTGAGAAGATACCTATATCACTTGCATTAAGCACGAGAGAACTCTTGCCATTATATTCAAGCATCAGATTAATTACCAGATGGCTCGATATATTAAGAGGACCACTTCTCCATCTATTACCAGTGTACTGTACATTTTATATTTTCATTATTGCAATTGTATTGTGTTGATTTTATATTGTTTTATCCATGCTGTCCACACTCCAATATTGAGTGGGAGGCTAATAAATTGCTGTTGATGTGAACCATATAGTGAGTGCCAGCCACTTTTTTATTCATTTTTTCTTGCTCTTGACTGATTGGGTGATCAGTTCTCTGGCTAGAGCACCCTTGCCATACAGAGGAAGGGGGTGAGCTATCCACAACAACTTTCTGATCTGGGTATTGTCGTCAGACCGCTGGGTGGCGGCCGTTGCTACCTCGTCTTCCTCATCCGATGCCAAGAATAGCTGTGCATCTGTAAGGTCTGGAAATTGATGGGAAAATAATACATTCTCTGACTCGAGTGGAGGGGCGATGGTGGTGATGGTGGTGGTGGTGTCTTTGGGGGTGCACAGAGCAGAGAGTGAGGAGGTTGCTGTTACAGAGGATGCAGCGGGTGCAGAAATGGAAGGCTGAGTGGATGTGTCATGGGTCAAAGTTCGGCCTGTTTGGCGAACGAGCAAAGTTCGCCGCGAAACGACCGCCGGGCGAACCACAAGGCCATCTTTACTTGGCACACACCATTCAGCTGTTGACATACCGGGTGTTGAATGTGGAAATGGCCAGGGCCAACCATATCGAAGAGATAAGATCATTCATGGCTGATTTTCCTAGGTGAGTGGGTCCATGAGCCCAACAAACTACAGAAGGGTACAGACTTCTGGGCAGACATAGCAGATGATCTTTCCTCCAGATTCTATCTTTATCTGGTCCAGCTTCTCTCTGGGCCCATGTTTCAATTTCCTCGTTAGATGCTGCTATCTGTCTGTCTTCAAGGATTTCTTTTGTGAGAAAAAGGCTTTTGGGTATACCCGCTCTTCCTCTTTCCACCCTTGGGGATGCTTATGTCATGATTGCCGTCTCCTTTCTTTCTCTCATTGCTGCTTCCTTGGCTGCCTTATTTGCTTTAGCATTTCCTTGGGTCTCTGGAGTATCCATTTTGGAATGCACCTTAACTTTAAGTATTTCAGCCCTAGCTGGAAGTGCAAGAGCTTCCATTAGTGTTTGTATGGCTTTGTCATTTTTAATTGGAGTTCCATTTGCTGTAATGAAGTTTCTTCTTTTCCATATCGGTCCAAAATCATGGGCAACTCCAAAAGCATACCGGGAATTTGTGTAGATGTTGGCTGTCTTCCCCTCTGCAATCTAACATGCCTCAGTTAGTGCAATGAGTTCATCTTCTAGTGCTGATTTGTCAGTGGTTCAGCCTGTAGTACAGCACTAGGAGAGGTTACAGCATAGCCAGTGTGATATCTGCCTTGTTCATCAGCATACTTGGACCCATCCACAAAGAGAGTAACATCTGGGGAGGCTAGTGGCGTTTCTCTAATGTTTGCTAGCGGCTCAGTTTCCTGCTTGATGAGTTCCAAACATTCGTGTGTGTCCCCAGAGTAAAATTTATTGTCGGAGTAGACTTTGTCGGTGAACCCCTGTGTGTCTATCCTCCCTTGAGGAAAAGGAAGGAGGGAGGTGGGGTTCAACACTTGACATCTAGAAATTGTGACAGAGTCAGGTAGAAGTGATGAACACTGCATTCTAAGGTGTCGGGCAGCCTAGAGGTGTTTTGGCGTGTTTGTAGCAGAATAGCTGAAATATCATGCGGGGATAGGATTTGTAGGGGGTATCCCAGCACCACATCAGAGGTTTTGTCCAGCAGGAGAGGACAAGCATGGATGGCCTGTATGCAGGAAGGAGTGCCTCTCACTACCACATCCAGCCGGGTGGAGTAATACCCTAATAGGCGATTTCGGCCTTCATGTTGTTGTGTGAGTACTCCTGTGGCGTGGCCCTGTCTTTCCATGATGTATAATCAAAAGGGGTGTCATAATTGGGTAGGCCCAATGCAGGAGAGGAGGCTGCTTCAAGTTGAAGCTGTTTGAAACATCCCTGTGCCTCTTCTGAAAGGAAGAACGGTAAGTGTGAGATGTAGTCATGCAGAGGTTGCATTAATATTGAGGCATCCAATAACCATGGTCTACAGTAGGAGATAAGATCCAGAAAGGCCTGAAGTTGTTTAGGGGTTGTAGGTTGAGGGATGTCCAAAATAGGCTTTTTCCTTTCTTCAGTCAGGTGTTTTACCCCCTGGCTGAGGCAATGTCCGAGAAAAACAACTTTGTTTCTGCACCACTGGACTTTGTCCAGGCTAAATTTGCACCCGTGTTGTGCTAGGAAGAGAAGTAGAGACAATGATGCTTCGGAGCAAAGGTGAGGGGTGTCAGCGCATACTAAGGGGATATCCACATATTGTAGGAGGACTACAGATCCATGGCCTTGCCGCTATTCGTCCAGGATGGAAGACATGGCTTGCTAAACTGGGAAGGGCTATTTTGGGCTCCCCCAAGCATCACAGTCCAGGTGTACTGGGAGCCTGCATGTGTGAAGGAAAATAGATATTGACAGGCAGGATGCAGTGGGACAGAGAAAAAGGCATTTGCAAGATCTATGACTGTGAAACTGGTAGCCTCAGGAGGTACAGCTGACAGAAGGGTGTGGGGGTTTGGGACGATTGGTGTTTCCAAGACAGTGCCCTCATTGACAGCCCGCAAATCATGTACCATCCTGCAGGTGTCAGGCTGACCTTTCTTGCCCTTCTTCTTCACGGGAAAAGGGGTGTATTGCACGGGCTGGTGGTAGGAACTATGGCTCCCACCTTTAGGAAGACTTGGATCTGTTTAGTTAATGCATCCATTTTAGCCACGGACAGAGGGTATTGTGGTTTTCGTGGGAGAACTGCCCCAGGCTTAAGGACTACAATCACAGTCTGGACGCTTAGTCTCCCTATATCTTGTGGACCGGTATCCAGGATTACCTTCAGTATTTCAGGAAGGATGGGATGACTGGTGGTGTCGGTGGTATCTGTATTGTGTATGTACCATCTTCAGGGCTGCTAGCATTATAGTTTCTTCAGGCTGGAGGGGAGAGGTTAATACCACTGTGCCATCGGGTTGGAATTGAATGTTGGCTTGCATCTTCTGTAATAAATCCACCCCAAGTAAGTTAAGTGGGCAGGTGTTGGACACCACAAACTGGGACAAAACCCCTGCATGATCATCATAGCAGAAAGAAACATCCAATGGCTTTGTTAGGACAGAGGACCGCTGTTTGCCATTAATACCGACACATTGTACTGTTATAAGATCAAGGAACGAAGGATCAGTAATCTCATCACGTCGGAGCACACTTCTGGCTGCACCAGTATCCACAAGAAACGTATGGGTGTTGCCTTCTACTTGGAGCTGCACAGTAGGTGCAGGTCCACATTGAGGTGGTAACAGGGCCAACGCGTGGATCTGGCTTGCTCATGTCCTATGCTGACTGCCCCCCTGTGTAGTGGAGACCATAGGAAGGTACAGGGCGGTCTTCGACGCCCCCTTTCCTCCTGAGGGTGGCTCGGCATTCTCTTTTGAAGTGTCTATTTTGACCGCATCAATAACAAACAAGTGGGGGTCTGGGGTCCCGGAGTCCCTTCCCAGTTGATGATTCTTCTCTGCCTGCGTACATTATGTGGGATCTGGGGGCTGCTTCGATTCCCTTTGCTACTAGCACGAGAGTTTCCAGATCCACTGCTCTAAATTCTCGTCTGGCAATTTTTACAGCTTTCTAAATATGTGGTTTCAGACCGTCAGCAAAAGCACTTGACAACATTTTTTTCTTCGTCTTGTTTACTGAACCCCAGGTCTCTGAACATTTGTTCTATTCTGTTTGCAAATTTCTCTACTGAGTCCCCCTTGTTTTGTTTCATGTCTTGGGTTTGAATTCCCTGATTGGCCAGTCTAGCCCTAGCCCAATTCTCTAATAATTCACAGAAGTGTCCTCCAGATTGGTATGTTTTCTGTTATTTGTCATCCCCATGGTTTGGGGCTGGTAGATCCTTAGCCATGGTTGGCCAAAAGGAATCCCCTGCCTTAATTTGAGTAAGTCCAGACAGGTCTCTCCATGTGGCAGTGTGTTTTTCTGATTTGTTCTAATGCCCTATAGAAGGGCATGGGATGTTACTCAAGGTCAGGGAGTGAGTTCACCAGATTAGTGGCTTTCATAGGGTTAAAAGGCACATATCTCCCCTGCTGGTTCATTTCATGGGCAGGCTTGGGAGTCTGGACTTGTCTAGCCAGGAGATCTACTTGTCCATCATTCTATCTCTCTCCCTCCTTCTCTCCCACTCTGCATTTCGTGCTCTCTCAGTTCTTTCCCCCTCCCCTCCCTCTGCTCCTTTATGCTGTATGTCAGGAGGGTGGTTGTCTTCAGAGTCTGACTCCGTAGAAGGTTTCGATTCCTCCTCCCCCTGCTTGTTCTTATTCCTCCCAGCCAGCATAATGGGCACAGGGAGGGGTGCAGCAGGGTGAGTGACTAGACCTCCTGGCACGTAATAGGTGTTGTCCGGATTTAACACAGGATACAGGGGGGTTGGGCTTTAGCATTTTCCCCACAGTCTGACTGATTGAGTTCTCACAGGGCTCTGTTGTCTCCTCAAATATATCAGAGGAGGGGAAAGGAAACTCAGAGTGGTCTGTTCGCCACTTTGTGATTGGGGCTGGGCAGGGCAGATGACCGTTTGGGGTACTTGGGTGTGAGTATCTACGGGTCGGGGCTGCATCGTCACAGAGGTCCTCCCACTTCTGAGAGGGTAGGGTCGGGGAGCACCACAAGCAAGACAAGTATCACTGGAGTCTGGGTTTTGTTGTCCACAGCAGACTTTACATGTCTATCCCCTGGCCCCCTCCCCTTCCATTACCATGGTGGCCTATGAGGGCACTGGACAGCCCGGGACAGATTTATCTGCAACATTGTAGGGTCAAGGCTCGCCCCCCCCCTCCAACACCATGTACAGATACACTTTCTGATCTTCATCCAATCCTTCTGCCGCCCCTATAGCCCTTATTCGATTTGCAGTCCGCTGCAAAGCCTGTGCAGCACTCAATAATCCTTTTTCAATCAACTTTCCTTTGCACTGTCTCAAAACACATTTCCACAGTTCAGCATTTAGTTCTCCATTTGCATCTCATCCTGCAACTTTTATTAACCTCTTGTAATTCTTCACATACTTGTTTCCTTCTTCACAGGCTACTAATTGGGGGGCGGTATATTCACTGCCTTGCAAAGACTGAGACTGTCCCATCTCACTATGATTTAGACAAACCAAACAGACTCACATGATGCCCCCCTTCCTCTGACTGAGAAACAAGTTTACCTTTCTCTGATGAGACCATGTTCAAGACTGGCTCTCCGCGTCCGGTCTGCCAAGTCCCGGATCCACTATATTCCGTATCTCTTTCCCATACCAAATCAGGCGGATATTTTCTACAGCCGTAACACGGGGTTCCTCAGCCAGTTTTTTTTAATGAGCCTATCTCTCAGTGACTGATGGGCTCTCCACGTCTGGTCTGCCAGGTCAGCACTCCCCGTTCTCACCAGGAAGTTATGTCATCGTGTTCTCAAGTCAGGAGCAGTACACTACACAGACTACACAACGTTACATCTAATTTGATAACAGAGCAATCCTCTCCTCACTTCTCATACCGAGGTTCTAGGAGCCAGAATTTTCAACATCACCCGAGTCAACCAAGATGTAACATCATCCAGCAGACTCAACCCCAGCCACGTGACGAAAACAACGCAACTTAGAGGCAGGAAAGATAAACAAGTTTTCTTACCTTCTTTTTGGGACCACGGTTCCCCTCTTCTAGTGCGTTCGTCAAATTCCTGGGGTTGTTTTAGGTCAGCTACCGGTGTTATGGGAGGCTGATATTACATTCTTTCTGGCCCCACGTTGGTGGCCAAAATTGTTAAAGTCACCCCTAAACAGGGTAATTAGGGTTTGCTCTGTTGCTCCAAATTAAAATGGTATTTCCAGTATATGTGCATGCACAAAAGAAATCACACTGACTCAGGTATGATCAAAGTAATTTCTAAACTTTATTGCGGAACAGCTGACATTATATAGGATAGCAAATATAGAACAGGAAGAAGTGGGGGGAATGTAGGGTGGAGTATATATTCACTATTGTTCAAAAGCTCTGCATAGATACATATATCTATTTTCTGCCACATCCATGTGCAGAGAGGAAGTTTTCCCCCCACCCCCCCATGCCAGATAGGTGAAGCCGTTAGTCTTTGTTTCTTTGTTTTCTTGAAGCTGCTTACTTAAAGGTGAACAGAAGCTGTAGCCAGATATGGGAGCCATTTTGTCTGTGGAAGCCATCTTGTTCTGTTCTTTTTAAGCAGAAGCTGAGTAAGGGAAATTGAATGATATTCACTTCTCTATCACTACCACTTGGGGAATTAAAAAATCTGGGCCTAAATTGATACTTTCTTATAAAACATGTAATTTTTCATTTTCACAGCCTTGTGCTTCTAAATTTTTTGACAAGTGTTTCTAAATTCTGTGAGACACTTGCTTTGTCAAATCTACAATTTCCACCCCTTAAAATGTTTGTACAGGGGTGCAGTTTCCAAAATAGGGTCACTTTATACTGTCTGAGGATCTCAGAATTTTTTATAATGCAACATGACACCTGAAATTTGTGTCTGTAAATTCTAGCCTACAAAAGCCTTATATTGTGGTTTTCCTTCTGAGCCCTGCTATGCATCGATACTGCAGGATACAAGCATAGATGTGGTGTCGCCATATTTAGGAGAAAATGGGTAACAGATTGTTGCGTGCATTTTCTCCCATTATCCCTTGTGAAAAGGAAAGATTTTGACCTAAAATGACATTTTCTTTTACAAAATACAATTTTTCATTTTCACAGCATGTGTGTCTAAATTCTATGAAATGCCTATTGGGCCAAAGTACTTGCTCAACCCTTTTCTTTGGACGGTGTAGTTTCCAAAAGGGGTCATAGCCTGGTTGGCTTTTTTATTTCATATCAGCCCCTCAGCAAATACTGTGTAAATCACCAAATAAGGCCTCAAATGCACATGGTGCTCTTTTACTCCTGAGTCCACTTTAGGGACACGTGTGGGGTACGTAGGAAACACAGTAAAATTATTTGAGAGCTTATTTTATATAGTGGCAAAAACTGGGCATGACTATTATGCACTGTGAAAAAATAGCAATTAAATTTTTCACCTTTCACTAAAAAAAAAAAATGCTGCAGTGCTCGCTATACCCCCTGAAAAATTCCTTGGGGGTGTAGTTTCCAAAATGGTGTCATTTTGAGGGGGGGTGCACTTTAGAGGCACCTCTGGGCGCCTAAAACTCTTTCAAAATCTGCCATTCAAAAGCCATATGGCGCTCCTTTCCTTTTGAGCCATGCTGTGTGCAGATTCAGCAGTTTATAACCACATCTGAGATGTTTCTGTAAACTGCCAAATCGGGGTTATGAATATTGAAGTTTGTTTTGCTGTTACTCCTTCATGTGTTACAGGAAAAAAAGGATTAAAATAAAAAATCTGCAAAAAAAGTGAAATTTCACCTCCATTTTCCTTTAATTCCTGTTTCGAAAATCAGTATTAAATAATTTGAGGTGTTTAGTTAATACATTTATGAATGGTTTCTGTTATGTAAACCCCATAAAATGTTTTAATGACTGAATTGAGTGATTTTTGGAAAATTTGTTGAAAATTTCTACGCCTTCTAAAATCCTAAAAAAATAAAATAACATTTACCAAATGATGCTTTCATAAGGTAGACATATGGTGAATGTTAAGAAATAACTATTTTGTGAGGTATGACTATCTGTCTTAAAAGCAGAATTTTTTTTTTTTTTAAGTTGCAAATTTTTCCAAAATTTGGCTAATTTTTTTTAATGGCCAGTTAATAGTGTTGAGCAAACTTGTGTTTCAAGTTCGGCGTCTAAAGTACGGGGTCGGGTTAATGAAGAATCGCGTTATGGATTCCGCTACCACGGACCATAAGTTATGGTCCGTGGTAGCGGAATCCATAACGCGATTCTTCGATAACCCGACCCCGAACTTTAGACGCCGAACTTGAAACACAAGTTCACTCAACACTACCAGTTAAGACATCCTTAGCTGGCTGTTTACGGCAGCAATAGTATGCACATAAACATACATTGCTTATACAGAATCTGGTCTCAGGGACAGTGAGTTAGGGAGCTGTTTCTTAGGTCCAGACAAGGCCAGGATAGAGAGGGCCATCCGTCACTGATACTTGGTAAATGTACCACTGGTCCCCCACTTTTCCTAGCTCCTCCTATTCCTCATTCTCCGAACCAACTCCTAACCTCTAACTCACAACCCTTACCTGTCCCTATCCTGCCCTGCAAACCCAATCATGCCCATGCCTCCATTAATGCTTTGCCTGCTCTATCCCTCTCTATATAGATATAATAGCAGTGACCCCATTTGGAAGAAAAGGGAGAACTTTTTGTATGTATAAAAAAACACTGATTGTCAATGGAAATTTTTGAATGTGGCTTTATGAATGTATTCTTTTTTACAGAGCCGTGTGCGAGACAATAGCCTAAAGGTTGCCTTCTTAGAAAACATTCTGCTGAAATAACTTTCTGGCTGATTGAGAGAAAATTGAGAACCCTGTCTTGTATAATGAAGAGAACAACTTCTGCTTTACATGTTCCAGCTGTTCATACTATCATAAACATACTAATAATTCATTTTTATTAGAGGAATTTGCATAGAGCTTTACAGATGTATATGACTATAAGGAAGTCATTCAAGCATTATCTAATTTCAGCATAGAATCGTGGGTTTGTAAATATTCCAGATTGAATATACTGTAACAGATGGAGAATCTTGCTATATTAAAATATTGCATTGTGCAAAGCTGTTGCTAAGCCACATTGCTAAGATGTATCTATGTATCTATCTATCTAAATAAAGAAAGAAAAAAAAATTAATTCCACGGCACATCCAAGGCGTAAAATCCAAGTAGAAGCTTTATTCACCAGACAGCGACGTTTCGGTCCACTTGTTGGGACCTTTATCAAGCAGTGACAAAGTACAGTAGTGCATTGTGCTTATTTATACAGGTTAACATCATTCATAATCCAATCATATAATTAACCATCTCAAATGTATCTTTTCTCTAATAACAAAACTTTTTTCACAAAAATTCATATAAAAGTGCTAGTGCATAATCAAGTGACATGATATACAGTACAGATCAAAAGTTTGGACACACCTTCTCATTCAAAGAGTTTTCTTTATTTTCATGACTATGAAGGCATCAAAACTATAAATTAACACATGTGGAATTATATACATAACAAACAAGTGTGAAACAACTGAAAATGTCATATTCTAGGTTCTTCAAAGTAGCCACCTTTTTCTTTGATTACTGCTTTGCACACTCTTGGCATTCTCTTGATGAGCTTCAAGAGGTAGTCCTCTGAAATGGTCTTCCAACAGTCTTGAAGGAGTTCCCAGAGATGTTTAGCACTTGTTGGCCCTTTTGCCTTCACTCTGCGGTCCAGCTCACCCAAACCATCTCGATTGGGTTCAGGTTCGGTGACTGTGGAGGCCAGGTCATCTGGCACAGCACGCCATCACTCTCCTTCATGGTCAAATAGCCCTTACTTTCAAAGTTTTCCCAATTTTTCGGCTGACACCTTCATTTCTTAAAGTAATGATGGCCACTCGTTTTTCATTACTTAGCTGCTTTTTTCTTGCCATAATACAAATTCTAACAGTCTATTCAGTAGGACTATCAGCTTTGTATCCACCTGACTTCTCCTCAACGCAACTGATGGTCCCAACCCCATTTATAAGGCAAGAAATCCCACTTATTAAACCTGACAGGGCACACCTGTGAAGTGAAAACCATTTCAGGGGACTACCTCTTGAAGCTCATCAAGAGAATGCCAAGAGTGTGCAAAGCAGTAATCAAAGCAAAAGGTGGCTACTTTGAAGAACCTAGAATATGACATATGTTCAGTTGTTTCACACTTGTTTGTTATGTATATAATTCCACATGTGCTAATTCATAGTTTTGATGCCTTCAGTGTGAATCTACAATTTTCATAGTCATGAAAATAAAGAAAACTCTTTGAATGAGAAGGTGTGTCCAAACTTTTGGTCTGTACTGTATATAATCCAAATAAATGTAACACAGCACTCCTTAGATAAAAAGTGAAAAAATACAAAATGTATTCAACACATACAGGCAACGTTTCAGCTCTCTCACAGAACCATTATCAAGCCAAGTGAAACACATAATAAAGTGACTATGCATATATAGGAACATTTCAGGAAATAATCAGTGCTAATTTCCTGTTTAATTCCATTCTGGTGCATATAAAAACTCCATACAAAACAATTCATTCTCTTGTGACAATTCATAGTGCAGCAACCATCGGATCCTCTCAGGTATAGTGTATCACATTTTCGTGATTGTCTTCAATTTCATAGTGCTTCATGTACTGTATACTCATGTTTTCCCAAATAGTGATAGTGATTAAAACATCCATGGCTTACTCCAGCATAATTCACACCTGTAAGAAAACCGCAACACAGGAATCCATAAAATTCAGTTACCTTATGCTCTCATGGCACTATATCACACATGGAGCATTCCCCCATCTCGGCATGTCTCTCTGTACACTGTGCCTGCACTGCCCTCATACTGCTGTGCGTCATCACCCGGTGTTAGAGGCAGGCCAATCTCGCAGCATGCTCTCACAGCGCTACATTAAAGATGGAGCGTTCCCCCAACTTGGCGTGCCTCCCTGTTCACTACGCCTGCGCCACCATCGCAGCGCATCACAAACCCGGCACCCAGGGCGGACCAACACTGCAACACGCGCATGATCTGCACCCCACGCCTGCAACAGGCGAACACCGAAGGAGCACCAAAGTTACCAAGTCTGGAAACCTGGTCAACCATCAGTATTACATCGCGCAACATCTTCATGTCGCCCAAGATTCTCTATACATCAAAGTGCTGTATTCACTAGAAGCAGCAATAAAACCTTTTATTGACCCCAGCCTGAATTACATAATCATTATAATAGTTACCTGTATTTATTGAGGACTATATTAGATATTGTATTGACCACAATCTATGTGACCTCACGGGAATACTACCCGGTATATTCAACACATGAACATTTGCATACATATACTCACATATTAAAGTCCCTCTGTAATAATGGTAACGATAAATGTTATAAGGTAACTGAAATGGATAAAACCTGGGTAAGCGATCTCTCCCACAGGTGTCCACAACTCTCAATAAGTAACTGCGGAATATAAAAAACTATCATAATTAAGTTGCACAATCCTTATATCATAATGTATCATCTACAATGACTCGAGTGTCGCCAGACTCCAGGGTAGCAGCAATTTGTGCGCCATCCACAACATATCTTCGTTGATCATTCCTGAGGTCACTCTAAATTCTATGTTTAACCCTTTAGGTTTAAGTGTATCCAAGCGATGGATCCACCTCAATTCGCATTTTTTTTTAGGAGGGACACCCTGTCTCCCCCCCCCCCCCCTCTTTGGCATGGCCACATGATCAAGTATCATAAGTAGTGTTGAGCGAACAGTTCGAGCATAGTTCGGGTCCGTACCGAATTTTGGGGTGTTCGTGACACGGACCCGAACCCGAACTTTTTCGTAAAAGTTCGGGTTCGGGTTCGTCGTTCGGCATGTATTTTGGCGCATTTTGAAAGGCTGCAAAGCAGCCAATCAACATGCATCATACTACTTGCC
The DNA here is from genome assembly GCF_905171765.1 of Bufo bufo. Taxonomy (NCBI): domain Eukaryota; kingdom Metazoa; phylum Chordata; class Amphibia; order Anura; family Bufonidae; genus Bufo; species Bufo bufo. Next base: position 275,074,597 of record NC_053390.1, on the reverse strand, counting down.
CTAAGATGCCATCGCAGCCATGCCTACTATTGGCAAGGCTGTGATTGGCCAAGTGCAGCATGTGACTCAGCCTCTTTATAAGCTTGTGCGCACGTCGGGACGTGCTCACTCCCGATGTGAATAGAACAGGGATAGACGCAGCTGATGCTAGGGCGAGAATAGGCAGGGATAATTGAATAACTGGAAGCAAATTTCTCTCCTCCACCTGTGATTCATCTGAACAACTGCAGCTGAGCTGCTTTTTTGATAGGGATTGGCTATTTTTAGAGTGGCCAGAGTGATTTTTCCATCCACATGTACCCGGGCTGACCGCCGGCCGCCATTTTGCGACTTGTAGTGCTGCAGCAGAAGCTGCCACAGTGTGCATTCCAAAGCTCCAAACAAGTCAGACATCTACACCTGGGATTCAGACCAATAGCGATTTAGCAGCACAGTCCAAGGCTATTTTTTTTAAAGGTTGTGCAGACCATTTTGTGGCACATGTTACTGGGCTGATAGGCGGCGGCCATCTTGGGACTAGTGCTGCAGCACAATCTCTCCCAACATCCATTAATCACTTGTAATAGTGGTCTGTGCCATAGAAATCCTGCATCAGGGACTTGGGTGTGCTTGTGTCACCCCTACTAATACCAGTCCACCTGTAATCCATACAGTGAAAAGCCATAAAGTATTCCAGTGAGGGAATTTTTTTTTTATTTAAAAAAGGCCAAGTTAGTTTATCTGGCGTTCAATATACTAGATACAGTTAGGCCTGCGTTTCATACATCTGGAATTAGCAAACTAATGTGCTGGGGTTGGGAAAACATATATGTACCCATACTAGAATCTGTCAAAGAAAGCGGTACTCACATATAACAGTCATTCCATCTGTAATCCATACAGTCAAAAGACTGAAAGTATTCCAGTGAGGGAATTTTTTTTATTTAAAAAAGGCCAAGTTAGTTTATCTGGCGTTCATAGAAACATAGAAACATAGAAACATAGAATGTGTCGGCAGATAAGAACCATTTGGCCCATCTAGTCTGCCCAATATACTGAATACTATGGATAGCCCCCGGCCCTAACTTATATGAAGGATGGCCTTATGCCTATCCCATGCATGCTTAAACCCCTTCACTGTATTTGCAGCTACCACTTCTGCAGGAAGGCTATTCCATGCATCCACTACTCTCTCAGTAAAGTAATACTTCCTTATATTACTTTTAAACCTTTGCCCCTCTAATTTAAAACTGTGTCCTCTTGTGGTAGTTTTTCTTCTTTTAAATATGCTCTCTTCCTTTACCGAGTTGATTCCCTTTATGTATTTAAAAGTTTCTATCATATCCCCTCTGTCTCTTCTTTCTTCCAAGCTATACATATTAAGGTCCTTTAACCTTTCCTGGTAAGTTTTATCCTGCAATCCATGTACTAGTTTAGTAGCTCTTCTCTGAACTCTCTCTAGAGTATCTATATCCTTCTGGAGATATGGCCTCCAGTACTGCGCACAATACTCCAAGTGAGGTCTCACCAGTGTTCTGTACAGCGGCATAAGCACTTCACTCTTTCTACTGCTTATACCTCTCCCTATACATCCAAGCATTCTGCTGGCATTTCGTGCTGCTCTATTACATTGTCTTCCCACCTTTAAGTCTTCTGAAATAATTACTCCTAAATCCCTTTCCTCAGATACTGAGGTCAGGACTGTGTCAAATATTCTATATTCTGCCCTTGGGTTTTTACGCCCCAGGTGCATTATCTTGCACTTATCCACATTAAATTTCAGTTTCCAGAGTTCTGACCATTCTTCTAGTTTTCCTAAATCCTTTTCCATTTGGCGTTTCCCTCCAGGAACATCAACCCTGTTACATATCTTTGTGTCATCAGCAAAAAGACAAACCTTACCAGCGAGGCCTTTTGCAATATCACTTATGAAGATATTAAACAAAATCGGTCCCAGTACAGATCCCTGTGGAACCCCACTGGTAACATTACCTTGTTTTGAATGTTCTCTATTGACTACAACCCTCTGTTGTCTGTCACTCAGCCACTGCCTAATCCACTCAACAATATGGGAGTCCATGCTCAATGACTGCAGTTTATTGATAAGTCTTCTATGTGGGACAGTGTCAAAAGCCTTACTAAAATCTAGATATGCGATGTCTACTGCACCTCCACCGTCTATTATTTTATTCACCTAGTCAAAAAAATCTATAAGATTTGTTTGACATGATCTCCCTGAAGTAAACCCATGTTGTTTTTCATCTTGCAATCCATGGGATTTTAGATGTTCCACAATCCTATCCTTTAATAGGGTTTCCATTAATTTGCCTACTATTGATGTCAGACTCACTGGTCTATAGTTGCTCGATTCCTCCCTACTACCTTTCTTGTGAATGGGCACGACATTTGCCAATTTCCAATCTTCCGGGATGACTCCTGTTACTAATGATTGGTTAAATAAATCTGTTAACGGTTTTGCCAGCTCACCACTAAGCTCTTTTAATAATTTTGGGTGTATCTCATCAGGCCCCTGTGACTTATCTGTCTTCACCTTAGACAGCAAACTTAGAACATCTTCCTCTGTAAAGATACATGCATCAAACGATTTAATAGTCATTTTTTCTAATGGAGGTCCTTCTCCTTTTTCTTTTGTAAAAACTGAACAGAAGTATTCATTAAGGCAGTCGGCTAGCCCTTTATTCTCTTCTACATACCTTCCGTCCTTTGTTTTTAATTTAGTTCAATATACTAGATACAGTTAGGCCTGCGTTTCATACATCTGGAATTGAATAGGGATAATTGAATAACTGGAAGCAAATTTCTCTCCTCCACCTGTGATTCATCTGAACAACTGCAGCTGAGCTGCTTTTTTGATAGGGATTGGCTATTTTTAGAGTGGCCAGAGTGATTTTTCCATCCACATGTACCCGGGCTGACCGCCGGCCGCCATTTTGCGACTTGTAGTGCTGCAGCAGAAGCTGCCACAGTGTGCATTCCAAAGCTCCAAACAAGTCAGACATCTACACCTGGGATTCAGACCAATAGCGATTTAGCAGCACAGTCCAAGGCTATTTTTTTTAAAGGTTGTGCAGACCATTTTGTGGCACATGTTACTGGGCTGATAGGCGGCGGCCATCTTGGGACTAGTGCTGCAGCACAATCTCTCCCAACGTCCATTAATCACTTGTAATAGTGGTCTGTGCCATAGAAATCCTACATCAGGGACTTGGGTGTGCTTGTGTCACCCCTACTAATACCAGTCCACCTGTAATCCATACAGTGAAAAGCCATAAAGTATTCCAGTGAGGGAATTTTTTTTTTATTTAAAAAAGGCCAAGTTAGTTTATCTGGCGTTCAATATACTAGATACAGTTAGGCCTGCGTTTCATACATCTGGAATTAGCAAACTAATGTGCTGGGGTTGGGAAAACATATATGTACCCATACTAGAATCTGTCAAAGAAAGCGGTACTCACATATAACAGTCATTCCATCTGTAATCCATACAGTCAAAAGACTGAAAGTATTCCAGTGAGGGGATTTTGCTTATAAAAAATAATATATTTCATTGTGGTGCGAGTTGAATCGCAACAATGAAGAAAAATACTATTAAGGGACGAGGACGCGGTCGTGGTGGTGTCCGTGGAGCCTCTGTTGCTGGTAGAGGACGTGGCCGTTCGGCCCCAGGCGCACACAGTAGGGAACGAACTCCCTCAACTAGCCGGCAGAATGTACCGCAATATCTCGTGGGGCCCAATGCCGCTCTTAGGATGGTAAGGCCTGAGCAGGTACAGGCATTAATCGATTGGGTGGCCGACAGTGCTTCCAGCACGTTCACCACATGGTCTTCCACCCAGTCTTCTGCGGAAAGCGCACAGGTGGCACCTGAAAACCAAGCCCATCAGTCTGTCACATCACCCCCAAGCATATCAGGGAAACGGTCTGAGCCACAAGTTATGCAGCAGTCTCTTCTTCTGTTTGAAGACTCTGCTTCCAGGGTTTCCCAGGGGCGTCCACCTAGCCCTTCCCCAGTGGAGGAAGACATACCATGCACTGACGCACAACCACTTATGTCTCCAGATGAAGAGGACATGGGAATACCACCACAGCAGAGTCACCGACTCTCTGATGATGACGAAACACAGGTGCCCACTGCCGCGTCTTTTTGCAGTGTGCAGACTGAACAGGAGGAGGTCAGGGAGGGAGACTGGGTGGAAGACGATGCAGAGGACGATGAGGTCTTAGACCCCACATGGACTGAAGGTCGTGGCGATGACTTTCACAGTTCAGAGGAAGAGGTAGTGGTGAGACCGAGACAACAGCGAAGCCAAAGAGGGAGCAGGGGGCCAAAGCAGACGAGCCGCCGCCCCCAGAGTTCGCCTGCTACTGGACATCGCCAACAGGGACCCAGCCCCACAAAGGCAGCTTCAAAGAGTTCCCTGGCATGGCACTTCTTTAAACAATGTCCTACCGACAAGACCCGAGTGACTTGCACGCTCTGCCATCAGAGCCTGAGGCGAGGCATTAACGTTCTGAACCTCAGCACAACCTGCATGACCAGGCATCTACATGCAAAGCATGAACTGCAGTGGGGTACACACCTTAAAAACCAGGCACTCGCTGAGGCTCCCCCTGCTCCCTCTACCGCTGCTGCCTCGGCTTCCGCCTCGAGAGGAATGTTGCCACCTGCCGAGCAGCAAACAGAGGATGTGCCACCGACACCACCACCACCGCCACCGTCAACTAGCGTCTCCACTATATCACACAGCAGCGTTCAGCTCTCAATATCTCAAACCTTAGAGAGGAAGCGCAAATTCCCCCCGAGTCACCCTCGAGCCCTTGGCCTGAACGCCAGCATTTCTAAACTGCTGGCCTTTGAAATGCTGTCATTCCGGCTGGTGGACACAGACAGCTTCAAACAGCTGATGGCCATGGCTGTCCCGCAGTATGTGGTTCCCAGCCGCCACTACTTCTCCAAGACAGCCGTGCCTTCCCTGCACATGCAAGTGTCCGATAAAATCAAGTGTGCACTGCGCAACGCCATTTGTGGCAAGGTCCACCTAACCACAGATACGTGGACCAGTAAGCACGGCCAGGGACGCTATATCTCACTAACTGCACACTGGATGAATGTAGTGGCGGCTGGGCCCCCGGCGGACAGTTCCTTGGCGCACGTCCTTCCGCCCCCTAGGATCGCAGGGCATCCTTCTCTGCCTCCTGTAGCCTCCTCCTCCTACTCGGCTTCCTCCTCCACTGCTTCCACCAGCTCATCCGGTCAGCCACACACCTTCACCACCAACTTCAGCACAGCCCGGGGTAAACGTCAGCAGGCCATTCTGAAACTCATATGTTTGGGGGACAGGCCCCACAGCGCAAAGGAGTTGTGGCGGGGTATTGTCATGGTCTTACCTGCTTGCTGCTCTCCTTCGTTTGACATGTGCTGGCGGCCATCTTGGGTCCTGGGTTTCTTGTAGCCTTCCACCCTGCGGCTCCTCCTTCCCCTGGGAGGAGCTGGATGCCTAGCTCATATATATAGGAGATCTGTGGCTTCAGTTCCTTGCTTGGTCCTCTTGTGTTCACATGCTTCTAAGACTGCTGCTGCTTCTGGTTCCTGATCCTGGCTTCGTCTGACTACCCTGCTGGTTCCTGATCCTGGCTTCGTCTGACTACCCTTCTGGTTCCTGACCTCTGGCTTCGCAAAGATTCTGCTCGGTTTCACCATCCGTTTGGACTTTTGCTTTACAGCTTTATTTTCAATAAAGCCTTCTATTTTCACTTATCTCTTGTTGTACGTCTGGTTCATGGTTCCCTGACATTAGGACCAAGCCATGAATTCTGACGGTACAGGGCCATCCTCGCTACCCACGCTGGTTGCCAGACTTGATCAGCAGGATCACCTGTTGGGTCGGTTCGCTGTGGCGTTGCAAACCCTGCTTGAACGCACGGCTCATTTCGCTCCCGTTGCCGATGGGTCGGTTGTCGCTCCTGGGCTCGCTCCTACTGCCGCTCCGGTTGTTGCGCCAGAGTCTACCCCGACACCTGTTGTTGCGCCTGTGGTGTTTCGGGGTATGACCGGTTCTGCCCCTCTTCCACAGCGCTTTGGGGGAGAGCCAACTCAGTGCCGAGGTTTCCTTAACCAGGTGGGCATTTATTTCGAGTTGCTGCCACATGCCTTTCCTACTGAGAGATCAAAGGTGGGCTTCTTGATCTCGCTGCTCTCGGACAAGGCCTTGGCCTGGGCCAGCCCTTTATGGGAGAACAACAATCCGGTGGTTGCCGAGTTTTCCGGTTTTGTTGCTTCTCTTCGGAAGGTATTCGATGTGCCGGCTCGTGCTGCCTCTGCTGCGAAGCTCCTTATGTCCATCAGACAGGGTTCACGATCCGTAGCTGAATACGCCATTGAGTTTCGTACCCTGGCAGCAGAGGTGGGCTGGAATAATGAGGCTCTGGTCGCTGCTTTCTCTCATGGTCTCTCGGATGCCTTGAAGGATGAGGTTGCAGCTAAGGACCTACCAGTTGAGCTCGAGTCTCTTATTTCTTTCCTGATTTTGATTGACACCAGACTCAGGGAGAGACCTTCCTTTAAGGAGAACCTGCGGAGGTCTTCTAACAGATTGGTGCCTACGTTTGCTGTCCCACCCGTGCCTCCCTCTCCTCCCACGCCTCCTGGGGATGACTTGTCTGGGGGTGAACCCATGCAGCTGGGGTTTGCTCGCCTGTCCGAGGGGGAGAGGGCACTCCGGAGACGCGAGGGCCGATGCATGTACTGTGGTCTCGGTGGGCATTTTCGGTTGGCATGTCCGAACCGTCCGGGAAACGCTCGTACCCTGAGATCCTGTCGGGGGCAGATCTTGGGTGGAGTCTCCTCGTCCCCGGTTTCCCGTGTTGACAAACCACTGATCACTGTTGTCCTCTCCTGGGTCGGGGGCTCGGTGACGACCCAGGCGTTGGTGGACTCTGGTGCTGGTGGTTTGTTCATTGATAGTGTGTTCGCTGCCGCCAATTCCATTCCTCTGCAGGCTCGAGGTTCCCCACTGGCTCTTGAGGCGATAGACGGCAGACCCCTTCTGCCGCCACACGTGACTCATGAGACCCTTCCAGTGGGGATAGCCATTGGTGCCGTTCACAGAGAGTCGGTCTGCCTCCAGGTTATTTCGTCTCCACACTACTCGGTGGTCTTGGGGTACCCCTGGCTCCAGAAACATAATCCGACTTTCGATTGGAGATCGGTCGAGATCCTCTCGTGGTCACCGCAGTGTGGGGCTAGTTGCATCCATGGGTCTGTCAAGTTGCTGTGTACTTCCTCGGACTCTCTGTTGCCTCCTGAATACGAGGAGTACCGGGATGTATTCGATAAGGTGCGCGCGGTTGCCCTACCTCCGCACCGCCCATACGATTGTGCCATAGAGTTACAATCTGGTGCCGTTCCTCCTCGTGGCAAAGTCTATCCACTGTCGGTAGCGGAGAATGAGGCCATGGAGGAGTACGTGAGGGAGGCGCTTTCACGCGGACACATTCGCAAATCTTCGTCCCCGGCAGGGGCTGGATTTTTCTTTGTGAAAAAGAAGGGCGGTGAGTTGAGGCCTTGCATCGATTACAGGGGTCTCAATCGCATCACGATCAAGAACGCTTACCCGATACCCTTGATTTCCGAGCTGTTCGATCGCCTTAAAGGGGCCACGGTCTTTACCAAACTCGACCTGAGGGCGGCATATAACCTGGTAAGGATCAAGGCGGGCGATGAGTGGAAGACCGCGTTTAACACCAGGACCGGTCATTACGAATCCTTGGTTATGCCCTTTGGGTTGTGCAATGCGCCCGCAGTCTTTCAGGAATTCATCAACGATGTTTTCCGTGACCTGTTGCAGCAGTGTGTGGTAGTCTATTTGGATGACATCTTGGTATATTCTGAATCCATGGAGGCCCACATTCTGGATGTCAGACGAGTGTTGCAACGGTTACGAGAGAACAAGCTGTTCGGTAAGCTTGAGAAATGCGAATTTCACCGATCCCAGGTAACCTTCTTAGGTTACATCATTTCCGCTGAGGGGTTCTCCATGGATCCTGAGAAGGTTTCGGCTGTCTTACAGTGGCCCCAGCCCAGTGGTCTTCGTTCCCTGCAGCGCTTTTTGGGCTTCGCCAATTATTATCGGAAGTTCATCAGGGACTTTTCCATGCTGGCCAAGCCTCTCACGGATCTGACCAGGAAGGGCAGTAATTCCCAGGTCTGGCCGCTCGAGGCCATCCGAGCTTTTGAGGCCCTAAAGTCCGCCTTTGTGTCGGCTCCGATTCTGTCGCATCCCAACCCTGGGTTGCCCTTTGTCCTCGAGGTGGACGCGTCTGAGACGGGAGTAGGCGCCCTTCTGTCTCAGCGTAGAACACCAGAGGGTCCTCTGCTTCCTTGTGGGTTTTACTCCCGGAAACTGTCTTCCGCGGAGTGCAACTATCAGATTGGTGACAGGGAGTTATTGGCCATCGTGCAGGCCCTTAAAGAATGGAGGCACTTGCTCGAGGGGTCGGTGGTTCCGGTTCTCATCCTGACGGACCACAAGAATCTGACCTACCTTTCTGAGGCCAAGAGATTGACACCACGTCAGGCCAGATGGGCTCTGTTCTTGTCACGTTTTAATTACGTGGTCTCCTACCTACCCGGTTCCAAGAACATCAGGGCGGATGCCTTATCACGGCAGTACTCCGAGCTGTCCAGGGAGGAGTCGATTCCGACTTCGGTCATACCTCCGAATCAGATCCTGGCCACCATTCGCACCAGCCTGACCTCTCCCCTGGGTGAGCAGATTTTGGCGGCTCAATCTGGTGCTCCCTCTGGGAGACCCAACGGCAGATGTTTTGTGCCTGAGGAGTTGCGCACTCGGTTGTTGCGAACCTACCATAACTCCAAGACCGCGGGGCATCCTGGAAAGAATCAGCTGTCCTGGGCTGTTTCACGTCTGTTCTGGTGGCCTTCCCTACGTTCCGACATCGCCGCATATGTAGCGGCATGCTCCGTTTGTGCCCAGAGTAAGTCCCCTCGGCACCTTCCGTTGGGCCTTCTGCAACCCATAGCCACCGGGGAGCGCCCATGGTCACACCTGGGGATGGATTTCATTGTGGACCTCCCTGCATCCCGAGGCCATACGGTCATTCTCATGATTGTGGATCGGTTTTCCAAAATGTGCCACTGTGTTCCTCTCAAGAAGTTACCCTCTGCACAAGAGTTGGCCACGATTTTTGCCAGGGAGGTCTTCCGGTTGCACGGTTTGCCTAAGGAGATTGTGTCGGATCGGGGGAGTCAGTTTGTGTCCAGGTTCTGGCGCGCCTTTTGCTCCCAGTTGGGGATTCATCTCTCCTTCTCCTCGGCCTACCACCCTCAGTCCAATGGGGCCGCAGAACGATCCAATCAGGCCTTGGAGCAATTCCTTCGTTGCTATGTCTCCGATCACCAAGACAATTGGGTTGACCTCCTGCCTTGGGCTGAGTTTGCCAGGAACACGGCGGTGAACTCTTCCTCTGGGACGTCTCCCTTCATGGCCAATTATGGGTTCCAACCTGCCGTGTTACCGGAGGTATTCTCTCCCCAGGATATTCCGGCTGTGGAGGATCACCTTTCCGTCCTACGTGCTTCTTGGGTACAGATCCAGAAGTCCCTTGAGGTCTCTGCGCAGCGCCAGAGACTCCAGGCTGATCGCAGACGAGCGCCTGCTCCTTCCTACCAGGTCGGAGACCGTGTATGGTTGTCCACCCGCAACCTCAACCTTCGAGTGCCCACTCCCAAGCTGGCGCCTCGCTTTGTTGGTCCCTTCCGAGTGCTTCGCAGGGTAAACCCGGTAGCCTATGCCCTTGCGCTTCCTCCTGGCATGCGGATCTCCAACGTGTTTCATGTCTCCCTGTTGAAGCCACTGGTGTGTAATCGTTTCACTTCCTCGGTTCCTCGGCCTCGTCCGGTCCAAGTGGGCAATCGTGAGGAATATGAGGTGAGCAATATCCTGGACTCACGCCTGGTCCGCGGTCGGTTGCAGTTTTTGGTCCATTGGCGTGGTTATGGTCCAGAGGAGCGTTCCTGGGTTCCCTCCGCAGATGTCCATGCTCCTGCCTTGCTCCGAGCCTTCCACGCACGCTTCCCTCAGAAACCGTTTTGTGCTCCGCGGAGGAGGGGCCCTTGAGGGGGAGGTACTGTCATGGTCTTACCTGCTTGCTGCTCTCCTTCGTTTGACATGTGCTGGCGGCCATCTTGGGTCCTGGGTTTCTTGTAGCCTTCCACCCTGCGGCTCCTCCTTCCCCTGGGAGGAGCTGGATGCCTAGCTCATATATATAGGAGATCTGTGGCTTCAGTTCCTTGCTTGGTCCTCTTGTGTTCACATGCTTCTAAGACTGCTGCTGCTTCTGGTTCCTGATCCTGGCTTCGTCTGACTACCCTGCTGGTTCCTGATCCTGGCTTCGTCTGACTACCCTTCTGGTTCCTGACCTCTGGCTTCGCAAAGATTCTGCTCGGTTTCACCATCCGTTTGGACTTTTGCTTTACAGCTTTATTTTCAATAAAGCCTTCTATTTTCACTTATCTCTTGTTGTACGTCTGGTTCATGGTTCCCTGACAGGTATTGAACAACAGACCGACGAGTGGTTTCTGCCGGTGGGCCTCAAGCCAGGCCTGGTGGTATGCGATAATGGGCGAAATCTCGTGGCAGCTCTGGGACTAGCCGGTTTGACGCACATCCCTTGCCTGGCGCATGTGCTGAACTTGGTGGTGCAGAGGTTCATTCACCACTACCCCAACATGTCAGAGCTGCTGCATAAAGTGCGGGCCGTCTGTGCGCGCTTCCGCCGTTCACATCCTGCCGCTGCTCGCCTGTCTGCGCTACAGCGGAACTTCGGCCTTCCCGCTCACCGCCTCATATGCGACGTGCCCACCCGGTGGAACTCCACCTTGCACATGCTGGAGAGACTGTGCGAGCAGCAGCAGGCCATAGTGGAGTTTCAGCTGCAGCACGCTCGCGTCAGTCGTACTGCCGAACAGCACCACTTCACCACCAATGATTGGGCCTCCATGCGAGACCTGTGTGCCCTGCTGCGCTGTTTCGAGTACTCCACCAACATGGCCAGTGGCGATGACACTGTTATCAGCGTTACAATACCACTTCTATGTCTCCTTGAGAAAACACTTAGGGCAATGATGTTAGAGGAGGTGGCCCAGGTGGAGGAGGAGGAGGAGGATGAGGGCTCGTTTCTAACACTTTCGGGCCAGTCTGTTCGAAGTGGCTCAGAGGGAGGTTTGTTTAAGCAGCAGAGGACAGGTTCACAAGTCGCCAGCCAAGGCACTGTACTGGAGGACGAGGAGGATGAGGAGGAGGAGGTGGAGGGGGACGAGGATGACGCAAGTTCACAGCGGGGTGGCAGCCCAGGCCCATCACTGGTGCGTGGCTGGGGGGATACGGTGGACGATGACGATACGCCTCCCACAGAGGACAGCTTGTCCTTACCCATGGGTAGCCTGGCCCACATGAGCGAATATATGCTCCAATGCCTGCGCAACGACAGCAGAGTTGCCCACGTTTTAACGTGTGCAGACTACTGGGTGGCCACCCTGCTGGATCCCCGGTATAAAGACAATGTGCCCACTTTAATTCCTGAACTGGAGCGCGACCGTAAGATGCGCGAGTACAAGCGCACGCTGATAGAGGCGCTCTTGAGAGCATTCCCACATGTCACAGGGGAACAGGTGGAAGGTGAAGGCAGAGGAGTGGCAAGAGGTCGCCAACGCAGCTGTGTCACGGCCAGCTCATCTGAGGGCAGGGTTAGCATGGCAGAAATGTGGAAAAGTTTTGTCTCCACGCCACAGCTATCTGCACCGACACCTGATACGGAACGTGTTAGCAGGAGGCAGCATTTCACTAACATGGTTGAACAGTATGTCTGCACACCCCTCCACATCCTGACGGATGGTTCGGCCCCATTCAACTACTGGGTTTCGAAATTGTCCACGTGGCCAGAGTTAGCATGTAATGCCTTGGAGGTGCTTTCCTGCCCGGCGGCCAGCGTTTTATCTGAACGCGTATTCAGCACGGCAGGGGGCGTCATTACTGACAAGCGCAGCCGCCTGTCCACAGCCAACGTGGACAAGCTGACCTTCATAAAGATGAACCAGGCATGGATCCCACAGGACCTGTCCCTCCCTTGTGCAGAGTAGTCCTTATTAACTGCCTAAAACATGTCTTGTTGTGCTACGGGCCACTTCTTTATTTGATACAAATTTTATGAAACCCACAGTTGAATGAAACTCTTCTCTGTCTGGGCGCCGGGGCCTAACCAGATGAAAGTGGCCGGTTAAACTAACGGGTGACATGAAGCCATAACCTCTGCCATGCTACCTCTGTCTTCTGTCTGGGTGCTGAGGCCTAAGTCAAATAAAGCGGTCTTCTGCTGTGCTGGGGGATATGAAGCTAATCTCTGACCTCTCTCCTCTGTCTGGGTCCAAAGGCCTAAATCACTGAAAGAGGCCTTCTCCTGTGGTGTGTGATATGATGCCAGAATATGTGCTGTGGGGCCTCTCTCCTCTTCCTGGGTGCAGGGGTCAAATAAACTAAATTGTGGCCTACTCCTGTGGTGGTTGATATGATGCCTGATTCTCTGATGTGGAACCTCTCTCCTCTGTTTGGGTGAAGGGGTCAAAGTAACTAAATGGTGGCTTCTCCTGTGGTGGCTGATATGATGCCAGAATATGTGCTGTGGTGCCTCTCTCCTCTTCCTGGGTGCAGGGGTCAAAGTAACTAAATGGTGGCTTCTCCTGTGGTGGCTGATATGATGCCAGAATATGTGCTGTGGGGCCTCTCTCCTCTTCCTGGGTGCAGGGGTCAAAGTAACTCAATGGTGGCTTCTCCTGTGGTGGCTGATATGATGCCAGAATATGTGCTGTAGTGCCTCTCTCCTCTGTCTGGGTCCAAAGGCCTAAATCACTGAAAGAGGCCTTCTCCTGTGGTGTGTGATATGATGCCTGAATATGTGCTGTGGTGCCTCTCTCCTCTTCCTGGGTGCGGGGGTCAAAGTAACTCAATGGTGGCTTCTCCTGTGGTGGCTGATATGATGCCAGAATATGTGCTGTGGGGCCTCTCTCCTCTTCCTGGGTGCAGGGGTCAAAGTAACTCAATGGTGGCTTCTCCTGTGCTGATTGATATTAAGCTGATGGTTGTGCCATCTGACATGGTTGCCAGGGTCTGATTCAATGGGGGCCTACTCCTGTGGTGGGTGATCTAAATGCCTGATTCTGTGCTGTGAAACCTCTCTCCTCCGTCTGGGTGTAGGGGTCAAAGTCTTTCAAAGTAGCCTTCTCCTGTGCTGATTGATATGAAGCTGATGGTTGTGCCATCTGACATGGTTGCCGGGGTCCCATTAAATTGTGGCCTACTCCTGTGGTGGTTGATATGATGCCTGATTCTCTGATGTGGAACCTCTCTCCTCTGTTTGGGTGAAGGGGTCAAAGTAACTAAATGGTGGCTTCTCCTGTGGTGGCTGATATGATGCCAGAATATGTGCTGTGGGGCCTCTCTCCTCTTCCTGGGTGCAGGGGTCAAAGTAACTCAATGGTGGCTTCTCCTGTGGTGGCTGATATGATGCCAGAATATGTGCTGTGGTGCCTCTCTCCTCTTCCTGGGTGCGGGGGTCAAAGTAACTCAATGGTGGCTTCTCCTGTGGTGGCTGATATGATGCCAGAATATGTGCTGTGGTGCCTCTCTCCTCTTCCTGGGTGCGGGGGTCAAAGTAACTCAATGGTGGCTTCTCCTGTGGTGGCTGATATGATGCCAGAATATGTGCTGTGGTGCCTCTCTCCTCTTCCTGGGTGCGGGGGTCAAAGTAACTCAATGGTGGCTTCTCCTGTGGTGGCTGATATGATGCCAGAATATGTGCTGTGGTGCCTCTCTCCTCTTCCTGGGTGCAGGGGTCAAAGTAACTAAATGGTGGCTTCTCCTGTGGTGGTTGATATGATGCCTGATTCTCTGCTGTGAAACCTCTCTCCTCCATCTGGGTGTAGGGGTCAAAGTCTTTCAAAGTCGCCTTCTCCTGTGCTGATTGATATAAAGCTGATGGTTGTGCCATCTGACATGGTTGCCAGGGTCTGATTCAATGGGGGCCTACTCCTGTGGTGGGTGATCTAAATGCCTGATTCTCTGCTGTGAAACCTCTCTCCTCCGTCTGGGTGTAGGGGTCAAAGTCTTTCAAAGTCGCCTTCTCCTGTGCTGATTGATATGAAGCTGATGGTTGTGCCATCTGACATGGTTGCCGGGGTCCCATTAAATTGGGGCCTACTCCTGTGGTGGGTGATCTAAATGCCTGATTCTCTGCTTTGAAACCTCTCTCCTCCGTCCGGGTGTAGGGGTCAAAGTCTGTCAAAGTCGCCTTCTCCTGTGCTGATTGATATAAAGCTTATGCTTGTGCCATCTGACATGGTTTCCGGGGTCTGATTCAATGGTGGCCTACTCCTGTGGTGGGTGATCTAAATGCCTGATTCTCTGCTGTGTAACCTCTCTCCTCCGTCTGGGTGTAGGGGTCAAAGTAACTAAATGGTGGCCTACTCCTGTGGTGGGTGATATGATGCCTGGTTCTCTGCTGTGGGACCTCTCTCCTTTGTCTGGGTGCTGTGGTCAAAATAATAGTAAGTGACCTTCTCCATTGGTGGGTGACTTGAAGCCTGATTCTGTGCTATGGGACCTCACTCCAATTAATATTGTTTAATTTTTATTTATTTTATGTTAACTCATCATTTCCCTATCTACATTTGTTTGCAGGGGATTTAACTACATTTTGCTGCCTTTTGCAGCCCTCTAGCCCTTTCCGGGTGTGTTTTACAGCCTTTTTAGTGCCCAAAAGTTCGGGTCCCCATTGACTTCTATGGGGTTCGGGTTCGGGATGAAGTTCGGGTCGAGTTCGGATCCCGAACCCGAACATTTTTCGAAAGTTCGGCCGAACTCGTCGAACCCGAACATCCAGGTGTTCGCTCAACTCTAATCATAAGTCTAAGTTCCTGTTCTTTATGTTTGTACTCACTGAAGTGTTTAGATACCGGGAGGTCTTTCCTCTCATTTATAATACTAAACCTGTGATTGTTCAAACGTGTCTTCACGTCTGTGGTTGTCTCCCCCACATACAGCAGCTTGCAGGGGCGCCACAAGACGTAAACCACCCACGAAGAATCACAGGTAAGATAATGTCCAATTACGCACTTTTCTCCTGTTGCTGGATGTATAAACTCCTTCCCTTTTTGCATCAATTTACAGTTTACACAGTTCAGGCAGGGATAACGGCCATTGTTTTTAGTTTTGAAAAAAGTCTCGTCCTCACCACTCTATCTTTGATGTTTCGTGTCCTTCTATAGGACATCAGTGGGGCTCTTTAAAAGCCAACATGTTCGGGTACCAAGCTGTAGTATACCCCAGTGTTGCCTAATGATATGTTGCACTTTGAGACTGTCTTCATTGTATGTGGATACAAACGGTACCCGGTTAGGACTTTTCTTGGGGCATGCTTTTTTCACCTCCTCCCAAGGGATCGATTTTACTTTATTATTATGCCCCTTCACTAATGTTGAGGGATATCCCCTTTCTAGGAACGAGTCCCCCTTTTTTTCCAAGGCTTTATTTAAATGGTCTTCCTCATCTACAATCCTTTTAACCCGTAACATCTGACTATATGGGAGCGATTTAATCATCCTGGTCGGATGACAGCTTGTATATTGTAACTGAGTATTTTTATCAGTTTCCTTAACATGCAAATCTGTGTGCAACTGCCCATTCTTTATATACACCTGTGTATCCAGAAATTGTACTCTTTCACTGGATGCCACTAATGTGAACTTGATATGTTCATACATATTATTAAGGAACACATGAAACTCAGATAAAGCATCTTGGGTTCCAGTCCAGATGAGGAACACGTCGTCTATGTACCTCCACCACATAAGCACATGTCTATAGTGGGGAGAATCATAGGACAAGGCGCTCCTCAAGAGAACGAACAAAGATATTTGCATAAGTGGGCGCGACATTAGAGCCCATAGCCGTGCCCACCCGCTGCAAATAAAATCTGTCCTGGAACCCAAAATAATTGCACCTTAATGTAAGTTCCAAGAGATCCAGAAGAAAGTGTTTACTCTGTACAGAATACGTAGATCCTTCTAGTGCCCTACCCACAGCTTGCAATCCCTCTCCATGGCCAATGGATGTATAGAGGGACACTATATCAAATGACGCCAAAATACTACCATCTGGTACTTTAACTGTTGATATCTTCTCCAAAAAATTGCCTGTGTCCCTGACATATGATTTTGCCCCAATAGCAAATTCCCTTAATGCTCTGTCCAAAAATATAGCAATATTGGACAGGATAGATTCCCTCCCCAAAATAATCGGGCGTCCTGGAGGGTTATCTAAACTTTTATGTATTTTAGGCAATACATATATCAAAAGGGACAACAGGTGACTTAACAATCAAAAATTCTTTTAGTTGTTTGTCTATAATCCCTTCCTTTTCAGCTTTTGTTAGTATCACCTCTATCCTCTTGGATATGTCAAACTTAGGATGGCTCTTTAACAATTCATATGTGTCTCCTGTCTGTAATTGACGTTCTATCTCTTGAACGTATTTGGATGTGTCCATCACCACGATCCCACCGCCCTTGTCTGCGGGTTATATGGCGAGATCGTGGCTATTGGACAACCCCTGCAACGCATGCATTTCCTCAGTAGTAATATTGGGTTTAGTTAATGGGGTACCACGTAGCTCATCCTTAAGCTCAGTGATATCCCTCTTAACACACTCAATGAAGGACTCCATGATATGTGAATTAATCAAAGGTGTAAAATCACTTTTAGCATACAAATAAAATTGCTTCAAAGTCAGTGGATCTCCCTGTGCACATGGCACCACATCTACTCTGTTTCCAGCAGAGTTGGAGTCGAACCACACCCTCAGTTTTAAAGCCCTGAAGAAGCAGTTCAAGTCCAACTCCAGCTGGAACCAATCCATTTTAGACTGTGGACAAAATGACAACCCCTTATTTATCACTTTCATTTCCGTAATATTTAACTCATATGATGATATATTTACCACTGCATTATGTGGACTTATTTCTTTCTCTGCATTTTGGAAGTCATTGGTCTCTGTGGACGTTGTGGCTTATAAGGATTATAAGACCGGATGAGTATATGTATGGGAGGAGACACAAAATAACGCATGGACATATCCAAAAAGACCTTATAAGAAGTTTCAGGATTACAAGCGTGATACGAGGGGTCAACAAGAGGAAAATAAGCTGAATACCAACAAGTTGGTTCATGTTCCTTTTTTTGGAGACAGCTGTCCCCCCACGGAAACCATACAAGGAGGGGAGGATGTCGTCGCCATCAAGCCCGGAAGAAACAAGCCACAACGTCCACAGAGACAAATGACTTCCAAAATGCAGAGAAAGAAATAAGTCCACATAATGCAGTGGCAAATATATCATCATATGAGTTAAATATTACGAAAATGAAAGTGTTAAATAAGGGGTTGTCATTTTGTCCACAGTCTAAAATGGATTGGTTCCAGCTGGAGTTGGACTTGAACCGCTTCTTCAGGGCTTTAAAACTGAGGGTGTGGTTCGACTCCAACTCCGCTGGAAACAGAGTAGATGTGGTGCCCTGTGCACAGGGAGATCCACTTACTTTGAAGCAATTTTATTTGAATGCTAAATGTGATTTTACACCTTTGATTAATTCACATGTCATGGAGTCCTTCATTGAGTGTGTTAAGAGGGATATCACTGAGCTTAAGGATGAGCTACCTGGTACCCCATTAACTAAACCCAATATTACTACTGAGGAAATGCATGCGTTGCAGGGGTTGTCCAATAACCACAATCTCACCATAAAACCCGCGGACAAGGGGCGGTGGGATCGTGGTCTCCAGTCACATAAACTGCTATTACATATATGTATACAAATATGGCAGCTTATTCTGAAAAATATAGGGATGCTTTAAAAACAAAATATAGCAAAAAGTCATACATGCAAGGAGTTGTTTATTAAGCTGTAATAAGTGTGTTCATTTACTAGTACAATGTATCCATCGATGTAGGACTGATGAAGAAGTATGACCTGCTTTACTACCTTTACTTAATCTAAGCCTAATAAATAGTGCTGCATTAACTTAAAAGGGAAAAAACACAATTTCCTTCAGAATTAATGTCATCTAGAAAGTGCAATATCAGCAGTATGTTCCAGAACTAGAATGAATGTCTAATATACATTCCATACAGCAGTAAGATTCTACACTGAGGCAATGAACCAGGCACACAAGCTCAGTAAATTGTTCTAATCAGTAGAGTGCGTTCTCCTAATAGTGTTTTGCTGTGTTACGTATGCTTCATTAACTGGTATAAAAGGTTAGATCTGTAGTCTTGGAAAGCTATAAACTATCTTTACATTTTAAATAGGCATGTTTCATGTGTAGTTCTCACATTTTGGTTAATCACAGCTACTTGCTGAATATAGATCGATCTTGTAATAGAGCTGGAAAAAATGAATCATGCTTTTGGCTGTGATAAATGGCATTTATTTTGTTGCATTAACCATTCGTGTATAAACATATTTTTAGACTTATGTTATAACCTTTTTTTTTTTTTTAATGCTATTTGAAAACTGCGGCTACCAAAAATAAAGAATAAAATTATTTTGTTAATCCCACCTATATATGCCTATTGGCTAAACCTAGGTCCTTCCATACATTTACTGTATATTTAGAATGGACCTTTTTATCAAGCACTACTGAGGACCCTTTCCCAGGCTGTACAGCAGTTAGAGATGAGATCTAGGGTAGCAATGAGCTAATCCATAAGAAATTAGTTGAATTTGTTAGAAATTTAGAAAAAACATTTGGATATTCTAGCAAATCCGAAACCTTTTTGATTCTTTTTGGACGAATCACTCAAAATGGCGGACATTATTTTAGAGCTCATAAGACAGGGAAGGCATCTGCCACCAAAAAGCCATAATTTTTGGACTTTTTTTATTTAAAAAGAATCCAACAGTGCAATGCTGTCTTGGCATTAAAGAGTTTAAAAGGAGTTTGAAACAGTCCCTGAAGACCACAGAATATCATACACAACTCTTCAGAGCAACTGGAGCACTTATAATTCGGATAGAATTTATTTGGACCCAAATTGAATATGAAAACCAATTTGCACATCTGTAATCTAAGCTTTATAACAAGACCAGGATCATGGTGATCACCACAACAGCAAACAAACATAAATTGGACAGGCATGGAATAGCCAAATGGAAGGCACTGTATATATAGATCCGCCAACACAACCAATGCACAGTCATGGCAACAATCCAAGTGTCAGCCTTGGAATTCTGCTTGCTTTCTCCTGTAAATACAAAATGGATTTGCTTAGGCAAATCTGTTATGTGTAAACAGCCTAAGAGAACCAAGA
Source organism: Bufo bufo (assembly GCF_905171765.1). Lineage (NCBI taxonomy): Eukaryota > Metazoa > Chordata > Amphibia > Anura > Bufonidae > Bufo > Bufo bufo. Next base: position 275,055,159 of record NC_053390.1, on the reverse strand, counting down.
TCACTGCATAGAAACAAGAACAGAAACAAACTTAGGGTAGACCCACATGGTGCGATTGTGCCGTGGTTATGACACAGCTGCACTGCGGTTGAGTACCTCGTGACCATACGAGCCATAGCAGGCTGTAAGTAAATTAATTAGGACTGTTTAGTCAGTTGTACTGTTTAGTTGGTCATCATGACCACACCATGTGGTTGTACTTTTACTGCATGAATTAAGTTGTGCTCATATCTGCATCAGAGGCTTCATCACAAATGAATTCACATTTGACAAAAAAATAGCACTGCTTGCATCCCTATTTTGTTTTCCAGCAAAATGATTGACATAATGACAGAACCTAACAGACCTCCTTAAAAAAAAATGTAGTCCATCGGGCACTGTTGGTGTCCTTTGTGTGACCATCACTATGTTGTGGTTTATTTTTTTTATGAAAACCACAATTAAGATGCGAACAGAGCCTTAATTACAAAACAAAGTTCCGTAGGTAAATATTTCAGAAGTTTCTGATAATAGGGGTTGTGTAAAATGCATATTGTCCCTACAAAACAGTAATGGTAAGCTACAACAGGTACACCCAGGTCTAGCTCAGTAGTTGTGCTGTGTTCATTAAACACCACACTAAATTTACATGACAATGGAAAATTACAAACATTTGTAATGCACTTATCTTACAGTGACTCAAAGCGCAGGGATAGTTGTGTAACTGGGGTGACTCCCTGGGAAGTTAGTGGCTGCCATATAGGTGCTCGACCCCGAACACATACTAAGTTCAATTTTGCACTGAGAGAATTTAGCCTATTTCTATATTTTCAGAGTGTAGGAGGAAAACAGGATACCCAGAGAAAACCCACACAAACACGGTGACAACATACAAACTCCATGCAGATGTTGTCCATGATTGGATTTGAACTCAGGACCCCAGCGCTAATCACTGAGCCACCAATCTATGCTAAGTTACAGTAATGTTAAATATGTCATGCATGTCTGAATGGTTTTATACACAAATAAGAACATTTTCATGCATACATACAGGTTCACACATTTCTATACATACATGCACACTCAAAAGCATGCTTATACATACAGTGTACATACAGTACACATATATACACACTCAAAGGTACAATGTTACACAAATGTGCACACATATATACTAGTTTTTATAAGTTGTGTGTGTTCGGTGGCTCACCTATTGGGTACAATATAATGGGTGCACACTTCACTGGACTCGCCGTCCTAAGAAAAACTAAATGAGATTGAAATATAGAAGGGCACTCACTATATGGGAAAATACAATAATTTTATCCACTTAGAACAATATAACAATGCGGATGGTAAAATAAAATGAACTAAAATACATGTATGGCACAGCAAATAAAACAATTATGGCACAGCAAATAAACAATTATATCCGCAGGCTTAGATACACTGCCTCATAATAGCCAAAGAAGAACTCCGCATTTCCCATGCAGAAGATCGTGCAAACTGATAAGTCCACCCTTGTATACTGTCAAATGGTGAAGTATATTCACAAATTGCACAGACCTGCTATGTCCCATAAACTCCAGATGGTGATAGGCGGACAGAAAAGATGGTTATTGGCAGGATTATATTAATATGGTGAATTAGAGATATATTCCCTCAATGCAGATACACGGTGTTAGTCGTATTAGTGATGTACATTATCGCTCCCCGGCTGTGTCCTGTAGAGGCTCCTTCTGTCAGCCTGCCCGGCACGGCATTCAGTGTGGCTTTACCTAACGCGGCGTCCCGCGTGGTTTCAGAGTCAAACGTAGCGTACCACGTGACTCTGAAGCTGCTTCCTGGAGAACGTCTATCCCTAATTCACCATATTAATATAATCCTGCCAATAACCATCTTTGCTGTCCGCCTATCACCATCTGGAGTTTATCGGATATTTCACATTGAAAAAAATTATGAATCGAGATTGCAAATTCAAATAATAATACATCTGGTATGTCACTGTCCATGCTGTGGGACTATTTGTGCACTTCTAGTAATTATTTCCTGGCTGCAAATATGAGCTGAAGGTTTTTCAGGTTCCCTGCATTAAAATGAATGGGACTCGCCGCAAACTTGCGGTTCGCGAACATTTGATTGCGTTCGCGCGAAACGTCCCGGCAGATGTTCGTCCATCACTACTCCCAGGTCGCTGCTGAGAACGATGTTGTCTGAGTAGTACGCCACTTTTACAGACTGACAATAATACACACAAAACCGAAGATGAATCGATTTTAGAGGAAAAATTGTTAGGAAACATTCTTTCCTGTATATTTACTTGTATATAAAGTGTAAGTTCAGCCAAAAATTGTTGATTTTTGGAACTGGGGCCATGATTAAGAGCAGGGCCGGCCTTTGGGGTGTGCGGGCTGTGCGGCCGCACAGGGCGCCATAGCAACAGGGGCGCTGGGCGGCCGACAGCTCGGAATGTAATATGAGGCAGGCGAGGCTGCACTTGTGTTCTCCCTCGGGGCGCCCCCTCCATCTCCCCCTCCCCTGTCTGACCTGATTCCTCCTCCCCTGTCTGACCTGATTCCTCCTCCCCTGTGTCTGGGTTAACTGCCGCTGATCGCAGCTCCCTGTCACAAAGGTCGGGTGTCGGCTATTTGATTCCGGCACCCGCCTCCTGTATTTGTATAAGAAACGTTGGTGGCACAGTGCCCCCCCCCCCCAACACCCCAGTATAAGAAACATTGGTGGCTCAGTGGGAAGTGCCAATGAGGGTTAAAAAATAATAAAAAAAATTAACTCACCTCCTCCAGTTGATCGCGTAGCTGCCGGTCTCCTGTTCTTTCTTCAGGACCTGTGGTGACGTCACTGAGCTCATCACATGGTCCATTACCATGTGATGGATCATGTGATGTATCATGTGATGAGCACAGTGATGTCACCACAGGTCCTTTGACAGGTCCTGAAGAAAGAACAGGAGACGATCAATTGGAGGAGGTGAGTTAATTATTTTTTTATTTTTTAACCCTCATTGGCACTGCCCACTGCGCCACCAATGTTTATTATATTGAGGGGGGGCGCACTGCACCACCAATGTTTATTATATTGCGCCACCAATGTTTATTATATTGGGGGGGGGCGCACTGCGCCACCAATGTTTATTATACTGGGGTGTTGGGGGGGCGCACTGCACCACCAATGTTTATTATATTGGGGGGGCGCACTGTGCCAATGTTTATTATATTGGGGGGGCGCACTGCGCCACCAATGTTTATTATATTGGGGGGGCCCACTGCGCCACCAATGTTTATTATACTGGGGTGTTGGGGGGGCGCACTGCACCACCAATGTTTATTATATTGGGGGGGTGCTCTGTGCCAATGTTTATTATATTGGGGGGGCGCACTGCGCCACCAATGTTTATTATATTGGGGGGGGGCGCACTGCGCCACCAATGTTTATTATATTTGGGGGGCCCACTGCGCCACCAATGTTTATTATACTAGGGTGTTGGGGGGGCGCACTGCGCCACCAATGTTTATTATATTGGGGGGGTGCTCTGTGCCAATGTTTATTATATTGGGGGGGCGCACTGCGCCACCAATGTTTATTATATTGGGGGGGGGCGCACTGCGCCACCAATGTTTATTATATTTGGGGGGCCCACTGCGCCACCAATGTTTATTATACTAGGGTGTTGGGGGGGCGCACTGCGCCACCAATGTTTATCATACTAGGGTGTTGGGGGGGGGCGCACTGCGCAGTGTCGGCTGGTGTCCAGCTGAGAACATCCATCCTATCACTGCGCCTGCGCACTGGCCCATAGTTTTTCCCTACCCTAACCGCCGGCGAGGCTCCTGGCGCATGCGCACTCTGCTGTGAAATTTCCCTAACCTGTCGTTGTTCGCCTGCGCGGCGCTGCACACCTCCTCACGTCATGTCCGGTGCGACCGGAAGTGACGAAGGTAGGGAAATCTCACGAAGTAGGGAAGTATAACATTACACCGGCCTTTTGGGTGTGCGGGCTGGTAACTACTTGGTTGGATAGTCAGCCAGCCTATGCCATGATGCCAGCAACAAGCAGTATTTTTTTATTTATTTTTTGGGGGGGGGGGCGACACAAGGTTAGCTCGCACAGGGCGCCTGAACACCTAAGGCCGGCCCTGATTAAGAGGGATGGTCGGTGGCATCTGTATTGCACCGCTAGAGGTTAAATTTGTGGACCGGCACAAGACGAACCACAGTGAAAGCATTTGCCAAGAATGTTTTCATTAATCAGCAACGAAAGTCAGAGGTTCGAAGACGAACCGACAGGCGATCCGGAAGTTTTATTCCCATGATCTGCCAAGCCGCTTGGGAAACCAAAGTCTTTGGGTTACGGGGGGAGTATGGTTGCAAAGCTGAAACTAATTGACGGAAGGGCACCACCAGGAGTGGAGCCTGCGGCTTAATTTGACTCAACACGGCAAACCTCACCCGGCCCGGACACGGAAGAGATTGACACATTGATAGCTTTTTCTCGATTCTGTGGTGGTACATGGCCATTCTGAGTTGGTGGAACGATTTGTTAGACTCATGCATGCTAATTAGTTACGTGACCCCCGGCGGTGAGGATTGTGTTGACCATACTTTTATGGGAGAGTGCCTGCTGCTTAGCATCGAAAAAATTATGGTTGAGGGCCTGCAGGTGAGCTGATAATCGCAAACATTATGGGCGAGGGCCTTCTGCCTCTTTGTTGACTCTAGATAACTTCTGCCTGATCACATGTCCCCGTGACGTCGATGATCCATTTGGATGTCTGCCTGATGTTCTTTTATGCGCCTAACATGGTGACCACGGGTAAGGCAAGCGGGTGCGCGCAAATTACCCACCCCCGACTGTCAGAAGAGGACACAGTCTATTGAAAAATAAAATTTTAGGTCACAGAAAAATTTTAGAAGTGCACACACTGCTGTCACACACAATAGTCCTTACTTTTGGGTCTCTGAAACATTTTTGCACAGAAATAATATTCAATTACACTCCCTACACTGTCTGTCCCTTCCTATGCTCAGCTCTCCCTGACTACGAATGAGCCGAACATGCGTCATCGGGTGCTATATAACACCCTATGACGCATTCCGGTCAGCCAATCACTGTAATTTCCGTACTTAACATGGCTACTGGCATTACAGTAAGGGCAGTATTTACCTGCATGTTTATTGGCTGCTTAGCAGCCGCAAAGCATGCGGGGAGGAGACTCGAGCATTGCGCTCGAGCACATGCGGTACTCGGCCAAGTACCGCCAAGTGCCGAGCATAGCGATGCTCGAGCCGAACTGGTATTCGGCCGAGCATGCTCGCTCAACACTAATATATACCTCATCATGTGGAGACCATCTGACAATTTTTGTCTAAAACCTGGTTGCATTAGATAGATAGATTGATAGATAGAGTATACCTTGTAAAACTTTGTGTAGCAGACCTTAGACTAGGACAATAATTTAGATAGCTGAAGATAGGCTTTGTTGCATGTGGCTATGCTATGGATTTTTTTAGGATTATCTTGGGCTCTGTGGTTGAGCAGCTCCAAAATGTAACTGTTCTTATATCTATTAGTCTACCTCACTGATCCCATTAGCTGCATTTTTGTTATTAATAAGAAAAAGATAAAATAAAAATAATAATTAAATAGAAAAAGTGTGGAGGAAACCTGCCATCTCTAGTTAAAGCATACACTGTATCAGCGCACATTACACAAAAGAGGCAGTTCTTCTAGTGCCTAAAATTCAAATTATTACATTTATTTATCCACACATTTGGAGTACTTAGTCATAGTTGACTTAGTGCCTCTGTCATATCCTGGCCTGCAGAGCGGAAAGTGCAGGGAGTGGAGATGGATGGGACTGGTGGCTGATGCAATGAAGACTGTTGTAGTCCTCACGGTCGAAAACACCTTTTGCTCCCCTTGGGCACATCCTGCACCTTTTGGGTCTCTTGCCTTGTGGTTGCTGGAAAACAACTTAAGACAGCTCTCCAACTTTGATTTGCTTTTCATTATTCCATTATAGTTCAGCCATATGAGGAGCAGTAACGCATTAACATGCGGTGTAAACAAAAAAAATAAAAAAACAAAGATAAAAACATCCTGCACGGTATGATAAATAAATGTGCAGATGTCCCTGGCCACATTCATGAAAAAAAATAAAAAAATAAAAATAACAGAAATAAGGCACTTAATGAAATAGATGCAAGCATTATATATGGACAAAGTCCTCACTCTGATGTGATAAAATCTGAGACACTTAGCCAATATATTTTGATCAAAACACATCTGTGCCCGCCTACCAAGCGCCAAGGTGGTCTCAGGTCAGGCAGATCCTACGCTAAACCTTTGGGCTTCTATATTCAGGAGCGCGGTGAATTAAAAACTTAGGCAACATTTTGGATCTGTATTCAGGTGACCCTTTATTAAGCTGTAGCCTGCGTATCCCACAGTGTGTGGCTGGGATGCCCTTGATGTTAGAATGAGCAGTTGGGTGCAAAGCAGGAGAGCAAGAGGAGAGTCAGTGGTAGAGATGAGCGAATTTCTCATTTGATTCGGCTGGTCAAGGACACAAAGCAGTTCTTCCCCTGTGTGACTCCAGAACAACGTGGTATGCTGGTGGGGCACTGTGATTTGTCCCTGCAGTTGAGGCTGAGAACATGGTGGAGAATGAAGAGGCGGACATTGTCGCAGGACCAACGTTGTGAGAGCGTGGAGGTGGAAGCGGCGTCACCTGACCAAGTTGCTGTTTGGGCTGGGCAGGAACTACATTTACCGTGCACTGTGGCAGACACCGACAGGCTCAAGGACTGGCCCACCGTCTGTTCGACATATTTGTACAGGGTTAGTACAGGCTTTTTGGCAAATAAATGATGGCTTGGGACTTTCCTCAAGCCATCAGTTCTCTCTAGAAAGGGAGGGACTGCAGCACCAGCAACTTCTCCAGGAGCACGTTCAGCTTCTGCGCCGTTGGACGAGTACAGGCATATTGCTGTCTCTTGGCAATCGCTTTGGTGATCGATTACTGACAGAATGACTGACGAGGAGTAGGAGGGAGAGGAGCAGGAGCATCAGGACCGGTAGATGATGTGAAGGACAGACAGCTCCCTTCGGCTGAGGTGGTGGAGCCTTGACTTCCTGAAATCAGGTGCGTGCCTTTGGGTGATGCAGCGGTTGTTGCAGCAGGCTGGAGTAAAGGAGAGAGAAAAGTCCAGCTCGATTAAAATGTTAGCTTTATTTTTCAGTGCAGATTAAAAGCCAGTTACACTCCAGTCTACATGTTTCGGATCAAGGACAATAGCGATCCTTCCTCATGACAGCAGGCTGGACAACCACATTGGAGCCACGGTTCTCCCAGGCCACTTTATGGTGATGCTGCATATGTTGATGCAGGGCCGTGGTGCCAACATTGGCACCCTGGCCACGCTTTACCTTCTGCGCACAGATTCGGCAAATGGCCATGTTCACCTTCTCCGGCGGCTTAACAAAAAATTGCCACACTGCCGAGTAGGTGATTTTACGCCCGACACTCCACACTGACTGACTGACTGCTACAGCTACTGCCTCTGTGAACCTCTGCACCACTACTTTCCGGTCAGGTAGGCTCCTGTGAAGCAGGTGGTCTACCCCGAGCACGTTTGGCTCCTGACCTCCCACTGCTGCCACCCTGCTGACTCCCTGCCACACTAGCGACTTGCTGGCTCCGTCGCTGCCTCACGCGCAAGCTTCTACTCCCGATGATGATGAAGCCCCTTCGTTACCCGGCTCCCAATTGTGATCGGCTGCATCATTATCGAGTACTGTACTGCACTTCACTGATGTCCTCCTCAACGGCCTCTGAGCCAGGAGCCTGACCGCTAGCAACACCAGCTCCCATGCCACTCTCCTCAACACTACTTGTCCACCTACTGGAGGAAGTGGTGGATATCTGCTCCAGATCTTGGGTGGGCAGTAGCTTCTGACTAATCTCTAGTAGCTCGTCCTCGCTGTATAGTAGAGCTGAGCCTACAGCATATAATACTTCTCTGGCTGAGGTAACAGAAAAGGACAGAGGAAGGTTGAGGGCAGGTGAGGGCACAGGACCTGCTCCCAGGACATGCCAACTAACCCACCCACCCACTCTTGGCTGGGTGTGTCTGATGTCACTTGGGACGAAGTGGATAACCGTTGGGTTGCAGGTCAAGAAACGACCACTATATGACCCCGGGAGCTTAGGCCTCTCGAAGTGACCCCTGCTGCCACGGCCCCTTAACCTGTTTCGGACACATTACTTACCGGTACGGCATGTTGTCTCGGTACTTAAGGACACATGACGTACAGGTACGTCATGTATAGTTCCGATCACCGCACCTTTGATCAATGCGCTGGGGGTCCTGCGAGTACCCGCCCCCCCCGTGATGGCGATCGCAGCAAACCGCAGGTCAATTCAGACCTTCGGTTTGCTGCGTTTCCGGGTTATTCAGGTCTCTGGGGATAATACACCACCAATCACCATCCTGCGATCCTGAGAGGTGATGTGACATCACCTCTCAGGATCACCTCTCATTAGTCGGCTACAGGGGTGGGCAGTTCAAATTACTGCAGCGCTCCTCTCTTCCTCCTTTTCAGTCCTGGAGCCGAGGAGAGAGGGGCGCTGCACGTCGGATCTCAGAGCCAGCACCCCCATCTCTGCAGGGATCGTCAGCAAGCACCCCATCGGTGCCTCAGCACCCCCTTCTGTGCACCCAGGTATTTAGGGAAAGGTTAGGTTAGTCAGGGATATTCAGGGAAAGTTAGTGAAAACCCTAAATCGGGTGTCTGGGGTCCACAGCACAACTGTGTGACCCTAGAACCCCCAGGGGTGCTGCAGCCTGCCCCCCACAACTTTTTTGGGGGGCAAGCAGTTTTTTTTCCCCCTGCGTACACTGACTGTGGCCGGCACTCTTAGCGACCGGCCACTGTTAGCGCATCGCACACCCCACCGCTGATCAACTTCGGATCAACTTTATATTTTAAAAATTTTTTGCCCTTTTTTTTTTTTTTTTTTTTCTGTCTGTTAGGCCCCCACACACACGCACACCAAATAAAGTTTATCACACACGCACACACTCCCCTATTGCCCGCCGGATGTTCTCGGCCGAGGAGGCATACGCCCAGCTTGCCTCCGAGTCTGAGAGCCCCAGTAAGGACGAGGATGACCCCACTTTTCTTTTGTCATCTGCGTCCTCCTCATCATCTAGTAACATAGTAGTAACATAGTACATAAGGCCGAAAAAAGACATTTGTCCATCCAGTTCGGCCTGTTATCCTGCAAGTTGATCCAGAGGAAGGCAAAAAAAACCCTGTGAGGTAAAAGCCAATTTTCCTCACTTTAGGGGAATAAAAAATTCCTTCCCGACTCCAATCAGGCAATCAGAATAACTCCCTGGATCAACGACCCCTCTCGTAGCTATAGCCTGTAATATTATTACGCTCTAGAAATACATCCAGGCCCCTCTTGAATTCCTTTATTGTACTCACCATCACCACCTCCTCAGGCAGAGAGTTCCATAGTCTCACTGCTCTTACCGTAAAGAATCCTTTTCTATGTTTGTGTACAAACCTTCTTTCCTCCAAACGCAGAGGATGTCCCCTCGTCACAGTCACAGTCCTGGGGATAAATAGATGATGGGAGAGATCTCTGTACTGACCCCTGATATATTTATACATAGTAATTAGATCTCCCCTCAGTCGTCTTTTTTCTAACGTGAATAACCCTAATTTTGATAATCTTTCAGGGTACTGTAGTTGCCCCATTCCAGTTATTACTTTAGTTGCCCTCCTCTGGACCCTCTCCAACTCTGCTATGTCTGCCTTGTTCACTGGAGCCCAGAACTGTACACAGTACTCCATGTGTGGTCTGACTAATGATTTGTAAAGTAGTAGGAATATGTTCTCATCACGGGCATCTATGCCCCTTTTGATGCAACCCATTATCTTATTGGCCTTGGCAGCAGCTGCCTGACACTGGTTTTTGCAGCTTAGTTTGCTGTTTATTAAAATTCCTAGATCCTTTTCCATGTCAGTGTTACCGAGTGTTTTACCATTTACTATGTACGGGTGACTTGCATTATTCCTTCCCATGTGCATAACCTTACATTTGTCAGTGTTAAACCTCATCTGCCACTTATCAGCCCAAGCCTCCAATCTATCCAGATCCCTCTGTAGTAGTATACTGTCCTCTTCAGTGTTAATTACTTTACACAGTTTAGTGTCATCTGCGAAAATTGATATTTTACTATGCAAGCCTTCTACAAGATCATTAATAAATATATTGAAGAGAATAGGGCCCAATACTGAACCCTGAGGTACCCCACTAGTGACAGTGACCCAATCTGAGTATGTACCGTTAATAACCACCCTCTGTTTTCTATCACTCAGCCAGTTACTTACCCACTTACAGATGTTTTCTCCCAGTCCGAGCATTCTCATTTTATATACTAACCTTTTATGTGGCACAGTGTCAAATGCTTTGGAGAATTCCAGATATACGACATCCATTGAATCGCCGCTGTCAAGTCTAGAACTTACCTCCTCATAGAAACGGATTAAATTAGTTTGACATGACCGATCCCTTACAAAGCCATGCTGATATGGCGTTATTTGCTTATTTCCGTTAAGATGCTCTAAGATAGCATCTCTCAGAAAACCTTCAAACAGTTCACTTAGCGGGAAACTTGTGTGGGACCTTATGCAATCACTGCTAGATAAGGGTTACCACCTGTACGTGGATAACTTTTATACTAGTATCCCCTTTTTCCAATCCCTCGCCGCCAAATCCACGTCCGCTTGTGGGACCTTGCGGAAAAATCAACGTGGCCTCCCTACCCACCCCCTCCAGGTACCTATCCCTAAGAGTGCGACCCATTTCCTTACCAGTGGAAACCTGTTGCTGGTCATATATAAGGACAAGAGGGATGTCCTTGTACTGTCCACACTTCATGGTAATGGCATCACCCCTGTCCCTGTGCGAGGTACCGCGGCAACGGTCCTCAAGCCCGATTGTATTGTCGACTACAATCGGTATATGGGAGGAGTTAATCTCTCTGATCAAGTCCTCAAGCCATATAATGGAATGCGCAAAACCCGGGCATGGTACAAAAAAAGTTGCTGTCTACTTGGTTCAGGTTGCCTTGTACAACTCTTTTGTGCTGTCCCGGAACGCTGACAACGCAGGGATATTCCTTCAATTCTATGAGGCAGTCCTCAAGGACCTGATCTTTTCTGACCGGGAAAGAGCAGGCCGAGTACCACGGGAACTGGAGGCGCCCAGATCGTCCCTGGCCAACACTTTCCAGGTGTGGTCCCCCATACTGGAAAGAAGGAACAGACCCAAAAAAGGTGCAGAGTGCGTCACAGGAGGGGGATACAGAAGGACACCACTACTCAGTGTGACACGTGCCCCGATAATCCGGGCCTTTGCATTATTGGTTGCTTCAGGGGAGTACCACACTTCCATGGAGTACTAAATTTATATCCCAATTTAGCCACTGACAATCGGATAACAAAAAACTATGGTTCTCAGACTTGAGACACTAAAACAAAAATAACAATTTTCAAAAATATTATTTAGTAAAACTAAAATAAATAAAAAAAAGTAGACATATTAGGTATCGCCGCGTCCGTAAGAATCTGCTCTATAAAAATACCTCCCCCCTAACCCCTCAGATGAACACGGTCCAAAAAAATTATATAAACACGGTGCCAAAACAGCAATTTATTGGCAAATTTTCCATTTTAATCCGTTTTTTTCAAGTAACAAAGCAAGGGTTAACAGCCAAACAAAACTTAATATTTATTACCCTGATTCTGCAGTTTACAGAAACACCCCATATGTGGTCATAAACTGCTGTATGACCAAACGGCAGGGCACAGAAGGAAAGGAACGCCGTATGGTTTCTGGAAGGCAGCTTTTGATGGCCTTTTTTTTTTGGCACCATGTCCCATTTGAAGCCCCCTGATGCACCCCTAGAGTTGAAATTCAATAGAAGCGACCCCATCTAAGAAATTACACCCCTCAAAGTATTCAAAACTGATTTTAAAAACTTTATAAACCCTTTAGGTGTTCAACAGTTAATGGCAAATGGAGATGAAATTTTAGAATTTATATTTTTGGTAACCTCTCCTCACAAAAATGTAATATAGAGCAACCAAAAATCATATGTACCCTAAAAATAGTCCCAACAAAACTGCCACCTTATCTCATAGTTTCCAAAATGGGGTCACTTTTATGGAGTTTCTACTCTAGGGGTTCATCAGGGAGGCTTCAAATGGCACATGGTGTAAATAAACCAGTCCAGCAAAATCTGCCTTCCAAAAACCACACGGCGCACCTTTCCCTCTACGCTCTACTTTGTGCCCGTACAGTAGTTTACGGCCACATATGGGGTGTTTCTGCAAACTACAGAATCAGGGCAATAAATATAGCATTTTGTTTGGTTGTTAACCCTTGCTTTGTTACTGCAAAAAATGGATTAAAATGAAATTTGAGAATTTAAATTTTTGGGCAAATTTTCCATCTCCATTTGCCAATAACTCTTGTGCAACACCTAAAGGGTTAACAAAGTTTGTAAAATCAGTTTTAAATACCTTGAGGGGTGTAGTTTCTTAGATGGGGTCACTTTTATGGAGTTTCTACTCTAGGGGTGCATCAAGGGGGCTTTAAATGGGACATGGTGTAAATAAACCAGTCCAGCAAAATCTGCCTTCCAAAAACCACACGGCCCACCTTTCCCTCTACGCCCTACTGTGTGCCCGTACAGTAGTTTACGGCCACATATGGGGTGTTTCTGCAAACTACGGAATCGGGGCAATAAATATAGCATTTTGTTTGGCTGTTAACCCTTGCTTTGTTACTAGAAAAAAATGGATTAAAATGATAAATTTGCCCAAAAATCTAAATTCTGAAATTTTTTCTCCATTTGCCATTAACTCTTGTGGAACACCTAAAGGGTTAACGACGTTTGTAAAATCAGTTTTGAATAGGGTGTAGTTTCTAGAATGGGGTCATTTTTGGGTGGTTTCTATTATGTAAGCCTCACAAAGTGACTTCAGACCTGAACTGGTCCCTAAAAATTGGGTTTTTGAAAATTTCTTAAAAATTTCAAGATTTGCTTCTAAACCTTAAGTCCTGTTGTAGTGTACGGGAACTGTAATACCCGTCACTACCAAAGTGTCACTTGGTGTGCTGTCGTCCCTCCTAATTATGGGGAAGTTGGTATATGTCAGTTTTATAAAATGTCATGTAATGCAATGCTATGTGTTTCCCTGTTGCTGTGAAACTTGCATGTACAGGCCTGCAGGGGTGTCATTCCAGCTTCTAGTCGCTAGAGGGAGCTAGGGAGCCCTAGTTTATATAAGGCCCAGACAGGGAAGTAGAAGGCAGACGGAGTCTAGTATCTGTAATCTACAGTTGGAGATTAGACAATGTCCGAGACAAGTCCAGGCCTGAAGCCTGTTGTTCAGGAGAAGATTCCCTCCTGAATTCCCATATGCAGAAGCAGGAATACCTTAGACTAAGAGCCTGAGGAACCATTCAGAAGCTGAGAGAGACAGAGGCAAAGATCAGGAAAGCAAGAGGTACTCAGAAAGACAGAGGAGGTACTGATTAAAGCCATAGCCAAGGATATAAAGCCAGAATCAGGTTAATGGGCCTTGGTGAAGAATTGCTGTATTCCAGGATCAGACAGAATTAGAGTGCAAGCTCCTGTGCTGCAAGTCCTGTGTTCAACACTCTGTGATTACCCTGCTATAACTGAATTGCCTGCATCGACCGAATTGCAAAATCGACTGTATGCCAAGGAACTGCGTTTCCAATATTGTCTCTGCTTGAAAAACTACTAAAGTTGGAGTTCTGTTTTAATACTACGTTTCCTCAATTTATTCCTGCATCCGCACACGGCGTGCCACCGTTTACTTGGCACTGGCGTCACGAACTATTTCTACCTATACCTGCCCTTGCAGAGAGTCAGCTGTACCAGGTTAGTGTCTATTGCACTACATCACCCAGAAACACCTATTGCACACAACTTGAGTACGCTGCACTGTAACGTCCCCAAAAACTAAAATGTCATTCCCAAAATGATCCAAACATTAAGTAGACATATGGGGAATGTAATGTAAGAACTATTTTTGGAGTCATTACTATGTATTATAGAAGTAGAGAAATTGAAATTCGGAAATTTTTCCCAAATTTTGGTAAATTTGGTATTTTTTTTATAAATAAAAAAGATTTTTTTTTAATCCGTTTTACCAGTGTCATGAAGTACAATATGTGATGAAAAAACAATATCAGAATGGCCTGCATAAGTCAAAGTGTTTTAAAGTTATCACCACTTGAAGTGACACTGGTCAGATTTGCAAAAAATGGCCTGGTCCTTAAGGTGAAATATGGCTGTGTCCTTAAGGAGTTAATCTGCTGTGACCTGTGCCTGCACCAGAAACATTTAGGCTTCTGCATCTCCCCTGTGCAGGGCTTGTCACTTCTCTGTCTGACATACTGTTATATCAAATAAATAAATAGGAAATTAAAACACCTCAAAAAAGGCTGTAATTTTCTCACTTCACCACACAACGGCTAATAAGCCCCTTCCCCCCCCCCCCCTAATACACCCTAAAAGGCTTTAGAACATATAACTGCACCGCCAAACGGCTAATAAGCCCCTTTTTTCCCACTAATACACCCCAAAAAAGGCTGTATTTTCTCACTTTACCACACAATGGCTAATAACAGTCCTTTTTTTTTTCACTAATACACGATAAAAAAGGCTTTAGAGTATATAACTGCATCGTTGAACGGCAAATAATACTTTTGTTTTCCACTAATACACGCCAAGAAAGGCTGTAATTTTCTCACTTCACCACACAACGGCTAATAAGCCTCCTTTTTATCCACTTATACATGCCAAAAAAGACTTTAGAACATATAACTGCACAAGGGCTAATAAGACATAGAAATATTTCCTAGTAATACACCCTGTTAATCACACAGCACTTGCACCCCAATAACAAGAACGGTTTGCTGGAATTACAGCAGCAGTTTAATGGCAATTTGGATCCCCAGTCAGTGCATCAAGGTGTAATAGAATCGCTCCTATTACCCAGGCTGTTCACTCCCCTATTGAACCCTGTTCTCCTTTTATAGTGTGGAATAATTCCACCCTATCCTTTCCCTACACTTCTAATGATCTTTCCCTGAACTGCTATTCAGCAAAATAAAAGTTTTCAAGTCTTTAGTAGAAATGGCTTTGCAGTTCGCCCAGCAGTCGTTTTGCGACAAACTTTACATTGCGCCAATTTTTTACCTATGACACATCTGTCAGGTGGGAAGGACAGCCAATTGAGATGTTTCAGCACATGGACACCCCCCCACCCTATAACAGAACCCGATCTATCAGCCATTTTATATTCTGTGTTTTGCCAGTGTAGGGAAAGGTTGCTTAAATGCTAGCTAATAGGACCACAAAAGTCCTTTCAAGGACTGGTATAGGTGTGCTATCTATAGGTGTGATATACTGAGGGGTGTGTAAGGGATCGTCTCTTTTCAGGGGGTCACACTCACAGATATCTTCGCAGACACGATTATAATGTCCAAACTCTTGCTTTATTTCAGACACTTTAGCAAAGCACAGGTTAAGAAGTCGCAGCTTCAACTTATCACGTGTGACATCCACACAAAATAACAAACGCTTGCCCGGCTAGGCTCTAACTAAACACAGAAGCGTATCCCTGACTTACCTAGAGAGCCCTGTTCACACATGGAACACAAATGCAGCTTTCCTCAGCCATACAGTCCAGCAACCTCCAGGCTGTGACACTTCAATACCTTTTGGGGGATTGTGGCCCAGTAGTCCTCCCGACTCTGGCCACGTGATCCTTGTTTCACAGGCGTCACCGCGTCCCCCAAAGTTCAGGCTATCTCCTGGCCCCTCAGCCCACCCGGCTGAGACCACTCACACAGAGCCTCACCAGGACTCTGCTTCACAAGACACTCCAGAGTGAGCCACACCCAAGATAGCAGGATTAAATAGGATCCTTGGACATGAGCATGCCTCAAGTCCCAGACTGGAACCTGGGAAAACACCACCTCAATGTTCACATTGCCACAGGTGTGATATACTTATAATATACTTTCTAACATAGAAAGTGAACTACAGTGCATTTGTATTGTGCTGCAGTTGTGTACGTTTCTGCTGTTATACCGCAGCTCTATAGAGGGACAAACACTATTGGAATAACTAATTGCAACTGGTGTGATATACCTGCTGCCCCCCCAAAAAATGATTGAGGGGTGTAATATACCTATAATATACTTACTAACATAGAAAGTATATTATAGCGCATTTGTATTGTGCAGCAGCTGTGTGCGATTCTGCTGAGATACAGCAGGTATTTAGAGGGACAAGTGTTATTGGAACAATTATTTTCAACGGGTGTGATATACCTGTTGCCCCCAAAAAACTGATTGAGGGGTGCGATATACATGCTTCCACCAAATATTGATTCAGGGGTTCTATATACCTGCTTCGACTAAGTACTGATTGAGGGGTGCGATATACCTGCTTCCATAAAATAATGATTGAGGCCTGCGACACACCGACTTCCACAAAATACTGATTGAGGGGTGCGATATCTCTGCTACCACCAAATATTTATTCAGGGTTTCTATATACCTGTCTCCACAAAATACTGATTGAGGGGTGCGATATAACTGCTTCTGCAAAATACTGATTAAAGGGTTTCTGTCATCAGAAAAAAAAATCGTTATGTAGCTGGCTGATATTAGGGATGTGCTAATGTAAGCAGAACATAACTGTATGACATATCTCAGCGCCTGCCGCCGTTCGCGATAAATAATGACTTTTATAATATGCAAATGAGCCTCTAGGTGCTAGTGGGGCGTTGCTGCAGCACCTAGAGGCTCCGTCCTCTTACCGTTTGGCACGCCCTTGTAAAGTTGATTGACATCCTCAGTCTCCTCCGTGCCCTGCAAATCCCGTGCCTGCGCCATACATTTTAGTATTAGGCACAGGCGCAATGAGTGAAGGATGCTCGCCTGCTGCCGTCTTTCACTCACTGCGCCTGCGCCTAGTACTAAAATGGAAGGCGCAGGCACAGGCTCGGGATTTGCGGGGCACGGAAGAGACCAAGGATGTCAATCACCTTTACAAGGACATGCCAAAGGAAGAGAGGACGGAGCCTCTAGGTGCTGCAGCAACGCCCCCTTAGCACCTTGGGGCTCATTTGCATATTATAAAAGTCATTATTTAGCTCAAACTGCGGCTGGGAGAAATAAGTCATACAGTTATGTTCTGCTGACATTAGCACATCGCTAATGTCAGCCAGCTGCATAACGATTATTCTGATGACAGATTCTATATACCTGATTCCACAAAATACTGATTGAGGGGTGCGATATTCCTGCTTCCACAAAATACTGATTAAGAAGTGCGATATACCTGCTTCCACAAAATATTGATTAAGGGGTTTGATATACCTGCTTCTACAAAATACTGATTAAGGGGTTCTATATACCTGCTTCCACAAAATACTGATTGAGGGGTGCGATATTCCTGCTTCCACAAAATACTGATTAAGAAGTGCGATATACCTGCTTCCACAAAATATTGATTAAGGGGTTTGATATACCTGCTTCTACAAAATACTGATTAAGGGGTTCTATATACCTGCTTCCACAAAATATTGATTGAGGGGTGCGATATACCTGTTTCCACAAAATACTGATTTAGGGGGGGCGATATACCTGCTTCCATAAAATACTGATTAAGGGGTTTGATATACCTGCTTCCACAAAATTCATATTGAGGGGTGCGATATACCTGCTTCCACCAAATATTGATTCAGGTGTTCTATATACCTGTTTCCACAAAATACTGATTGAGGGGTGCAATATACTGTACCTGCTTCTACCAAATATTGATTCAGGTGCTCTATATACCTGTTTCCACAAAATACTGATTGAGGGGTGCAATATACCTGCTTCTGCAAAATATTGATTCAGGTGTTCTATATACCTGTTTCCACAAAATACTGATTGAGGGGTGGGAAATACTTGCTTCTGCAAAATATTGATTAAGGGGTTCTATATACCTGCATCCACAAAATACTGATTGAGGGGTGCGATAGACCTGCTTCCACCAAATATTGATTGAGGCCTGGGATACACCAGCTTCCACAAAATACTGATTAAGGGGTTTTATATATCTGCTTCCGCAAAATACTTATTGAGAGGTGCAATATACCTGCTTCCATAGAATACTAATAGAGGGGTAAGATATACCTGCTTCCATAAAACACTGATTGAGGGGTGCAATATACCTGCTTCTACAAAATACTGATTAAGGGGTTCTATATGCCTGCTTCCACAAAATACTGATTGAGGGGTGCGATATACCTGCTTCCACAAAATACAGATTAAGGGTAGTGATGGATGAACATCAGCCGGCACGATTCGCGAACGCGATCAAATGTACGCAAACCGCAAGTTAGCGGTGGGCACCATTCACATTAATGGCAGGCGAAAATCTTCAGGTCATTATCGCAGCCACCAAATACTTACAAGAAATGCACAAATCCTACAACATGGACAGTGACATACCAGAGGGGGATCAATGTCAAAAATTCCCGCAAAAAATATGTATTTTAATCAGGGGCCATTTTTAAGCGTCTTAAAGGGAAACTGTCAAAAATGTGCACTGCTGGAGCCTAGAAAGGTTTTACTTTAGACCACGGGAGTACAGGCCCCAAACATTAGGCATTCACAGGACAGAAAACATCAAGTGATTATGTAGCTAGAGGTACAGTGGTTATAAAAAGTCTACAAACCCATGTTAAAATGTCAGGTTTCTGTGATGTAAAAAAAGGAGATAAAGGTAAATCATTTCAGAACTTTTTCACCTTTAATGTGACCTATAAACTGTACAATTCAATTGAAAAACAAGCTGAAATCTTTTAGGTAGAGGGAAGAAAAAAATATAAAAATAAAATAATATGGTTGCAAAATGCATATATAACAAAATCAAGTTTCCCAGTAAAATACCAATCCTGTGAGTTAAAAACTACCAGAAAAGCAACTTTGCTAAGGATTATCCCCATAGAGAAGTAAACACTGAAGATTTCTAGAAGGTTGAGGACCATTAAACAAAAGGCCATTCTGGACTGAGACAGTAGGATAAATGCATGTTTATTGCAAAAAGACTTTACTGCATGTGAAAAGGGTTAATTGCTTCTGGCACTCACCACTCTTCTGAAACAGATTGTCTATCCGATCTAGAATTGCACCCTGCAACTGGATAATGAAGAAAGTATATTGAGAGCAAATGTACCCCTTTGGCTATTCTGGGAAGATTTCTATAACCTATAGAAAAACTTATGGAGCACCATCTTTACAGCCACCGGCCAGGACATTATGCGAACGCAAACGCGCGTTCGCGATCAAATGTTCACTAACCGCGCGTTCGCGGCGGGCCAAATTCACTTTAATGGCAGGCGAACCTGAAAAACCTTTAGGTCATATTTACAGCCACCAAATACTTACTACAAGTGCACAAATAGTCCCACAACATGGACAGTGACATACCAGAGGGGGATCAATGGCAAAAATTCCCACAAAAAATATGTATTTTAATCAGGGGCCAATTTAATGCATCTTAAAGGGAAACTCTCAAAAATATGCCCTGCTAGCGCCTAGAATTTTTTTTATTTTAGGCCAGTGGTGTACAGGCCCCAACAATTATGCATTCACTTGACATAAAAGAACAAGTGATTATGTGGCTTTAGGTACAGTGGTTATAAAAAGTCTACACACCCCTGTTAAATTTGTCAGGTTTCTGTGATGTAAAAAAATGAGACAAAGATAAATCATTTCAGAACTTTTTCCACCTAATGTGTCCTATAAACTGTACAACTCAATTGAAAAAAAAACTCAAATCGTTTAGATAGAGTAAAGAAAAATATAAAAATAAAATAATATGGTTGCATAAGTGTGCACACCCTTAAACTAATACTTTGTTGAAGCACCTTTTGATTTTATTACAGCACTCAGTCTTTTTGGGTATGAGTCTATCAGCATGGCACATTTTGACTTGGCAAGATTTGCCCACTTTCCTTTGCAAAAACACTCCAAATCTGTCATTGCGAGGGCATCTCCTGTGCACAGCCCTCTTCAGATCACCCCACAGATTTTTAATCGGATTCAGGTCTTGGCTCTGGCTGGGCCATTCCTAAACTTTAATCATCTTCTGGTGAAGCCATTCCTTTGTTGATTTGGATGTATGCTTTGGGTAGTTGTCATGCTGAAAGATGAAGTTCTTTTTCATGTTCAGCTTTCTAGCAGAAGCCTGAAGGTTTTGTGCCAATATTGACTGGTATTTGGAACTGTTCATAATTCCCTTTAGCTTAATTAAGGCCCCAGTTCCAGCTGAAATAAAACAGCCCCAAAGCATGATGTTGCCACCACCATGCTTCACTGTGGGTATGGTGTTCTTTTGGTGATGTGCAGTGTTGTTTTTGGGCCAAACATTTGGAATTATGGCCAAAAAGTTCAACCTTGGTTTCATCAGACCAGAACACCTTTTCCAACATGCTTTTAGGAGACTTCAAATGTGTTTTTGCAAAATGTAGTCTGGCTTGGATGTTTTTATTCGTAAGAAAAGGCGTTCGTCTTGCCACTCTACCCCATAGCCCAGACATATGAAGAATACGGGAGATTGTTGTCACATGTACCACACAGCCAGTACTTGCCAGATATTCCTACAGCTCTTTTAATGTTGCTGTAGGCCTCTTGGTAGCCTCCCAGACCAGTTTTCTTCTCGTCTTTTCATCAATTTTGGAGGGATGTCCAGTTCTTGGTAATGTCACTGTTGTGCCATATTTTCTCCACTTGATGATGACTGTCTTCACTGTGTCTATAATCAATCAGGGTACTCCCTTGTATTTTACACTTCTGGCTGACTAAGAGTCTCACTTTGACTCAGATACTCAGACTTCATATGCAATTCAGCCATATAACATTTTGAATATTTGTTGTTAGATGGAGAAGGATACTACTCACGCTTCAAAAGACCTCTTGGTCCTTTCTTTACTTTATTTTTCACGATTAAAAAGTGTTGCATGGCTCTCAGGCCTACTTGTTCAGAGTTCGCCGAGTTGTAAACCACATTCAAGCGTGACGTTTCGGGGGTCACGCCCCCTTAATCATGCGTGAAGATCAGGTGTAACCAACAGCCTTAAATATTCTAGGGCATGGGCGTTGTCTGTCTCAAATCTCAATTCATGTCTAAAAATATTCATTGGGTTACAAATTGACATTTCACAAAAATACTTTAAAATTACAGATGTCATTCAACCCTTTTGGTTTTAATGTTTCCATTTTTGAAATCCATCTAGTTTCATGTTACAGCAATTTATTTTTATTATTTTCTGGAGTAAATCCAGGTTTAATGTATTCTAGTATTACCCTTTATAATCCATTCCATTTATGTTTCTTTTAATAACAATGTTGCTACAATGTAGTTTCTTAGTATTTATTTTTTTCCTCTTTTTTGCTATCAGTAGATTCGACATATCTTTTTATGTTGGATTTATGTTCTATGAGTCTTGTACGTATTTGTCTTTTAGTTTGTCCTATACAGGGAGTGCAGAATTATTAGGCAAGTTGTATTTTTGAGGATTAATTTTATTATTGAACAACAACCATGTTCTCAATGAACCCAAAAAACTCATTAATATCAAAGCTGAATATTTTTGGAAGTAGTTTTTAGTTTGTTTTTAGTTTTAGCTATTTTAGGGGGATATCTGTGTGTGCAGGTGACTATTACTGTGCATAATTATTAGGCAACTTAACAAAAAACAAATATATACCCATTTCAATTATTTATTTTTACCAGTGAAACCAATATAACATCTCAACATTCACAAATATACATTTCTGACATTCAAAAACAAAACAAAAACAAATCAGTGACCAATATAGCCACCTTTCTTTGCAAGGACACTCAAAAGCCTGCCATCCATGGATTCTGTCAGTGTTTTGATCTGTTCACCATCAACATTGCGTGCAGCAGCAACCACAGCCTCCCAGACACTGTTCAGAGAGGTGTACTGTTTTCCCTCCTTGTAAATCTCACATTTGATGATGGACCACAGGTTCTCAATGGGGTTCAGATCAGGTGAACAAGGAGGCCATGTCATTAGATTTTCTTCTTTTATACCCTTTCTTGCCAGCCACGCTGTGGAGTACTTGGATGCGTGTGATGGAGCATTGTCCTTCATGAAAATCATGTTTTTCTTGAAGGATGCAGACTTCTTCCTGTACCACTGCTTGAAGAAGGTGTCTTCCAGAAACTGGCAGTAGGACTGGGAGTTGAGCTTGACTCCATCCTCAACCCGAAAAGGCCCCACAAGCTCATCTTTGATGATACCAGCCCAAACCAGTACTCCACCTCCACCTTGCTGGCGTCTGAGTCGGACTGGAGCTCTCTGCCCTTTACCAATCCAGCCACGGGCCCATCCATCTGGCCAATCAAGACTCACTCTCATTTCATCAGTCCATAAAACCTTAGAAAAATCAGTCTTGAGATATTTCTTGGCCCAGTCTTGACGTTTCAGCTTGTGTGTCTTTTTCAGTGGTGGTCGTCTTTCAGCCTTTCTTACCTTGGCCATGTCTCTGAGTATTGCACACCTTGTGCTTTTGGGCACTCCAGTGATGTTGCAGCTCTGAAATATGGCCAAACTGGTGGCAAGTGGCATCTTGGCAGCTGCACGCTTGACTTTTCTCAGTTCATGGGCAGTTATTTTGCACCTTGGTTTTTCCACACGCTTCTTGCGACCCTGTTGACTATTTTGAATGAAACGCTTGATTGTTCGATGATCACGCTTCAGAAGCTTTGCAATTTTAAGAGTGCTGCATCCCTCTGCAAGATATCTCACTATTTTTGACTTTTTTGAGCCTGTCAAGTCCTTCTTTTGACCCATTTTGCCAAAGGAAAGGAAGTTGCCTAATAATTATGCACACCTAATATAGGGTGTTGATGTCATTAGACCAGACCCCTTCTCATTACAGAGATGCACATCACCTAATATGCTTAATTGGTAGTAGGCTTTCGAGCCTATACAGCTTGGAGTAAGACAACATGCATAAAGAGGATGATGTGGTCAAAATACTCATTTGCCTAATAATTCTGCACTCAGTGTATACCACATGCTGCAAGGGCATCTCAGACCGTAGACAACATTTTTGGTCATGCATGTAGTATAATGGCGCATGGGAATTCTATATTCCTTCCTGGGATGATTAATGAACTCTCCCTTTATAATTTGGTTGCAGTTGATACATGACAAGCATGGGAACGTGCCTCTTTTTTGTGTGTCTAAAAAGGATTGTCGATCCTTTTTTTGTATTTTTATATCTCCCTTAATTAATCTATTACCTATTGCTCACCCTTTTCGGTAAGCAAAATTAGGTTTCGATTTAAAAAGATTTCCGTATTTTTTATCATGTTGCAAAATATCCCAATATAAAGTCGCATGACAATCGTAGGTGCCTATATATACTGGGCGTTCATTTGCGTTTTTCTTATTTTTCCTAATAAATTGGTTGTCTCTTGGGATATGTTTAATTTCTTTTTCTGCTGTATCGATGATATTTTTAGGGTATCCTCAGTCTAAAATTTTTTTAGATATGGCTTTTTTTTGTTTTATATAATCTTGATTTGTTATGGTTATACGTTTAGCTCGTATCAGTTGACTTTTTGGTATACCTTTAAAAATATGTGGGGCGTGGTGGCTAGTATAGAGCAATAGATTATTTTGATCAGTGGGTTTGGAGTATAATATCGTGTTTAAACATCCTGTTTCTTCTTTAGTGATTTCTACATCTAGAAATTGTATTGTAGTGGGATGGTAATGTAGTTGAAATTTAATTGTTTCATGACATGAATTGAGATATTCAATAAATGTCAATAGGGATTGTTCAGTATCTCTCCATAGAAGGAAAATATCGTCCACATAACGTAACCATGTGGTTGTGGCAGAGAGTTTTCCTGTACTGAAAATACAGCATGAAAATATTAGCAAAACTTTGTGCTGCGGAGGATCCCATCGAAGTCTCCCGCAGGTGCATTTTTTTTTAGGAAAGACCAACTAGAGCAGCTGAACTGTATTTGGGGTTAATCAGGCCTTTTAAACGATGGCAGGTGTATGCTGACTCCTATTTAACATGATTTTGAATGTGATTGCTTAATTTTGAACACAGCTACATCCCCAGTTGTTTTCTTCCCTCCACCTAAAAGATTTCAGTTTGTTTTTCAATTGAATGGTACAGTTTATAGGTCACATTAAAGGTGGAAAAAGTTCTGAAATGATTTATCTTTGTCTAATTTTTTTACATCACAGAAACCTGACATTTTAACAGGGGTGTGTAGACTTTTTATATCCACTCAGACGATCATTGAATAACAATTTTACTTCAGGCCAGTGGAGTACAGGCCCCAAAAATTATTCATTTAACATACAGAAAAGAACAAGTGATTATGTGGCTGGAGGTATATTAGACGGTGATTGGATATCAATTTTACTTCAGGCCAGTGGAGTACAGGACAAAAACACAGAAATATAGTGGCAATACTGGAGGAGCTGCTCAACCCCTAACACTGTAGCGTGTTTTTTATTGGGGGAGCAGCCCCACGGCATGTGGACCGCAGCAAACGACTATCCCCAGCAAAAAATGCATATGGTGGAGGATGTCGGCGCGGTCCACATGCACCACAAGGGCATCCTACACAAAATGGAGCATTGTGCGGATGTAAATACAATCATATAAATCACAGAAAAAATGCACCAAACGGATATGCCACTGACTATACTGGCTAGTCATAAATGCAGATATTAAAAGCTGAGACTTTCGCCAATATATTCCTGTCAGGAAAATATCGGAGCCCTTCATGCACCACGTCACGGTCACTCAGCATGGCAAAGGGTCCTACCACTACGCTAACTATGGTGTGAACAAGGTCTGAAGGAGATGTAATCCAGCTCACAGCCAGGCTTCCACACAAACGCCTAGCAGGACAACTAGTGCAATGTGAACAAAGCCAGACTGCAAGCCACACCCATATCAGACCCTGTGATGGAGGTCACCAGGTGCAAAAGAGTGTTTGAATGCCAGGTGAAGGCACATAGACTACATATAAAACAAGACAAAAACACAGAAATATAGTGGCAATACTGGAGGAGCTGCTCAACCCCTAACACTGTAGCGTGTTTTTTATTGGGGGAGCAGCCCCACCGCATGTGGACCGCAGCAAACAACTATCCCCAGCAAAAAATGCATACGGTGGAGGATGTCGGCGCGGTCCACATGCACCACAAGGGCATCCTACACAAAACGGAGCATTGTGCGGATGTAAATACAATCATATAAATCACAGAAAAAATGCACCAAACGGATATGCCACTGACTATACCGGCTAGTCATAAATGCAGATATTAAAAGCTGAGACTTTCGCCAATATATTCCTGTCAGGAAAATATCGGAGCCCTTCATGCACTACGTCACGGTCACTCAGCATGGCAAAGGGTCCTACCACTACGCTAACTATGGTGTGAACAAGGTCTGAAGGTGATGTAATCCAGCTCACAGCCAGGCTTCCACACAAACGCCTAGCAGGACAACTAGTGCAATGTGAACAAAGCCAGACTGCAAGCCACACCCATATCAGACCCTGTGATGGAGGTCACCAGGTGCAAAAGAGTGTTTGAATGCCAGGTGAAGGCACATACACTACATATAAAACAAGAAAAAAACACAGAAATATAATGGCAATACTGGAGGAGCTGCTCAACCCCTAACACTGTAGCGTGTTTTTTATTGGGGGAGCAGCCCCACGGCATGTGGACCGCAGCAAACGACTATCCCCAGCAAAAAATGCATACGGTGGAGGATGTCGGCGCGGTCCACATGCACCACAAGGGCATCCTACACAAAATGGAGCATTGTGCGGATGTAAATACAATCATATAAATCACAGAAAAAATGCACCAAACGGATATGCCACTGACTATACTGGCTAGTCATAAATGCAGATATTAAAAGCTGAGACTTTCGCCAATATATTCCTGTCAGGAAAATATCGGAGCCCTTCATGCACCACGTCACGGTCACTCAGCATGGCAAAGGGTCCTACCACTACGTTAACTATGGTGTGAACAAGGTCTGAAGGTGATGTAATCCAGCTCACAGCCAGGCTTCCACACAAACGCCTAGCAGGACAACTAGTGCAATGTGAACAAAGCCAGACTGCAAGCCACACATGCCCTTGTGGTGCATGTGGACCGCGCCGACATCCTCCACCGTATGCATTTTTTGCTGGGGATAGTCGTTTGCTGCGGTCCACATGCGGTGGGGCTGCTCCCCCAATAAAAAACACGCTACAGTGTTAGGGGTTGAGCAGCTCCTCCAGTATCGCCACTATATTTCTGTGTTTTTGTCTTGTTTTATATGTAGTGTATGTGCCTTCACCTGGCATTCAAACACTCTTTTGCACCTGGTGACCTCCATCACAGGGTCTGATATGGGTGTGGCTTGCAGTCTGGCTTTGTTCACATTGCACTAGTTGTCCTGCTAGGCGTTTGTGTGGAAGCCTGGCTGTGAGCTGGATTACATCACCTTCAGACCTTGTTCACACCATAGTTAGCGTAGTGGTAGGACCCTTTGCCATGCTGAGTGACCGTGACGTGGTGCATGAAGGGCTCCGATATTTTCCTGACAGGAATATATTGGCGAAAGTCTCAGCTTTTAATATCTGCATTTATGACTAGCCAGTATAGTCAGTGGCATATCCGTTTGGTGCATTTTTTCTTTGATTTATATGATTGTATTTACATCCGCACAATGCTCCGTTTTGTGTAGGATGCCCTTGTGGTGCATGTGGACCGCGCCGACATCCTCCACCGTATGCATTTTTTGCTGGGGATAGTCGTTTGCTGCGGTCCACATGCGGTGGGGCTGCTCCCCCAATAAAAAACACGCTACAGTGTTAGGGGTTGAGCAGCTCCTCCAGTATTGCCACTATATTTCTGTGTTTTTGTCTTGTTTTATATGTAGTGTATGTGCCTTCACCTGGCATTCAAACACTCTTTTGCACCTGGTGACCTCCATCACAGGGTCTGATATGGGTGTGGCTTGCAGTCTGGCTTTGTTCACATTGCACTAGTTGTCCTGCTAGGCGTTTGTGTGGAAGCCTGGCTGTGAGCTGGATTACATCACCTTCAGACCTTGTTCACACCATAGTTAGCGTAGTGGTAGGACCCTTTGCCATGCTGAGTGACCATGACGTGGTGCATGAAGGGCTCCGATATTTTCCTGACAGGAATATATTGGCGAAAGTCTCACCTTTTAATATCTGCATTTATGACTACCCAGTATAGTCTGTGGCATATCCGTTTGGTGCATTTTTTCTGTGATTTATATCAGTGGAGTACAGGCCCCAAAAATTATTCATTCAATGTACAGAAAAGAACAAGTGATTATGTGGCTGGAGGTATATTAGACGGTCAATGGATATCAATTTTTCTGCAGGCCAGTACAAAAAAAATTCTAATACATATGTTTAAAAGAACTAAAAATATTAAATTTGATATAAAAACATGGCTAACAAAATTCCCCCTCTTGAGTAAACCCCAAATGATAATAGGCGTAGTTCGATAACACTTGATCGTCACAGGTATTAAATTCATTCGAGGCCTCAACAATCAGGCATTCACCGTACAGAAAAGATTTAGTGATTATGTGGCTGGAGGTATATTAGACGGTCAATAGATATAAATTTTTCTGCAGGCCAGTGGACTACAGGCCCCAAAAATTATTAGTTCACTGTACAGAAAAGAACAATAAATAATGTTGCTGGAGGTACATTAGGCGGTCATCGTATAATTACGATGACCAGTTAATTATAGACCCCAAAAATTATGCATTCATGTTACATAAAAGATCAAGTGATTATGTGGCTGGAGGTATATTAGACGGTCAATGGATATCAATTTTACTATAGGCCAGTGGACTACAGGCCCCAAAAATTATTCATTCATCGTACATAAAACATTAAGTAATTATGTGGCTAGAGGTATATTAGACAGTCTTTGGATATCAATTTTACTATAGGCCAGTAGACTACAGACCCCAAAATTTATCCATTGATCGTACATAAAAGATCAAGTGATTATATGGCTAAAGGGATATTAGGCGGCCAATGGATATCAATTTTACTGCAGGCCAGTGGACTACAGGCCCCAAAAATTATTCATTCATCGTACATAAAACATCAACTGATTATGTGGCAGGAGGAATATTAGACAGTCATTGGATATCAAATTTACTGCAGGCCAGTACAAATACATGTCAAATACATATGTTTAAAAGAACAAAAAATATTAAATTGGATCAAAAATATGACTAACGAAATCCCCCCTCTTGAAAAAATCCCAAATGATAATAGTTAAAATTCGATAACACGTGGTCGTCACAGGAGTTTAATTCCTCCAAGGTCCCAAACATTAGGCATTCAACGGACAGAAAAGGCATTTTATGCCGCTGTATCTACATAAGACAGGGACCATTATTTGTTCTGGGTGATATGTGTGGGCTGGCATGAGGAAATTTAATTAAACTTGGTTGTCATAGGTGTTGAATTCCTGAGAGATCTATGCCTCATTCATTTTTAGAAATGTGAGGTAGACCACACTGTCATGAGCTAGGAGAGTGCGCTTATCGGTCACGATCCCCCCTGCTGCGCTGAATGTCCTTTTGGACCGGATACTCGATGAGAGGCAAGCCAAAAGTTCCATGGCAATTTGTGCCAGCTCTGGCCACAGGTGAAGCCTGCACACCCAGTTTTTAAGGGGTTCCTCGCTTCTCAGAGCGTCCACATCAGCCATTAACCCAATGTAGTTGGACACCTGTCGATCTAGGCATTCCCTGAGGCTGGATCCAGAGGGCAGCTCTCGATGGGTTGGCTGCAAGAATTATCTCATATCCGAAGTGACCAACACATCTTCAAACCGCCCTCCTCTTGCATGTGCTGTAGGATTGTTACTCGCAACTGTTTCTCTGTGGGTGGATATTCCTCTGCCAGTGCCCGCAACAGCAGAATGCAGCATCTCTCGAAGCAAGGCCTGAGAGTCATCTGTGATGCTGGTAACGTGTCCATCATTTTGTGTTTGTACCAGGGGTCTAAGTACATTGCCACCCAGTATGGTCCTTGCCCTTTATGCTTTTTGTACGGGGGTCCCTCTTCGAACACTGGAGCATAAAGGCTCCCATTTGCATAATTGGAAGCGGTGGAGCAACCTGGCTCCTGCTCATCACCCAGGAGAATGTCATCCTTGGTCTCCTCCCCCATCCAAAGACAACACCAGGGATCCCAGAAAAGTTTAAAGCCTGCACTTCTTGCTCCTCCTCCTCCCCCCAGCCACCATCCTCCTCTGACTCCTCTTCAGATTCCTGCTGACTTGTCTCAGATGGAGTAGCCTCCCCCCCCCCCCGGGAATTCATTCAGCATTGCGACTTTCTCATCTTCCATCTCGTGCTCCTCAACGGCTTGATCAATGACACGTCGTAATGCACACTCCAGAAAGAAGGTGTAAGGTACGATGTCACTGATAGCACCCTGGCTGCGACTGACCAGTTTGGCGATCTCATCAAATGGCCACAGAAGTCTGCATGCATCGCGCATAAGCAGACACTGGCGCAGTGAAAAATAAACAAGCTTCCCAGTACCTGTCCTGCCGCAGAGTTCATACAGGTAGTTATTAATGGCACATTTTTGCTGGAGCAGCCTATCAAGCATATACAAGGTGGAGATCCAGCGCGTTGGGCAGTCACAAATCAGACGTCTGACGGGCAAATGGTGTTGCCGTTGAATGTCAGCAAAACGAGCAATGGCCGTTTGAGATAAAAAATGGCCAGAGAATTTCCTTGCCTGCCGCAAGACGTCCTGGACCCCGGAGTATTTGGCAACGAATCACTGCACGACTAAGTTCAGGAAGTGTGCCATGCATGTCACTGGTGTCATTTTGCCCTGTTTCAGCTCGCTCAGCAGATTGGCACCGTTGTAGCACACCAATTTACCAAGTGTCAAATTGAGCGGGGTTAGCCACTGATCGGCCTGTGACCGCAGAGCTAAAAGCAGTGCAGGACCAGTGTGGCTCTTGGCTTCTAGGCACAACAGCTGCACAGCTGAAGCACAGCATGGCAACGTCTCACCTGGCACGTCGAATAGGTTCTGGGGAGCTGGGGGGGGGTGCAGCGGAAGAGGCAGTAGCAGTGGAAAAGGAGGAGTCAGCCGAGGAGGAGACGGAGGATGGAGTAGGAGGAGGAAAAGAAGAGGCAGGCCTGCATGCAATCCATGGCGGTAACACCAAATCCACACGGGTGCCATGGGTTGCATGCTTGACAGCCATTAAAAGGTTCAACCAGTGGGCAGTATATGTTATGTACCTTTCCTGCCCGTGTTTGCTAGACCACATGTCTGTGGTCAGATGTATTTGGCACCAACACTGTGTGCCAGAGATACATTCACTTGCCGCTGAACATGGCCATATAGCTCTGGGATGCCCTTCTGGGAGAAATATTTCCTTCCGGGGACCTTAAATTGCGGTGCACCAATGACCACTAATTAACTAAAGGCCTCCGAGTCCACCAGTTTATGTTGCAGTAGTTGGTGGGCTAGCAGTTCCAACAAGCCGGTGGTCGGCCGTTGAGCAAGAGGGTTATCCGGTGTCATCAACTTTTTACTCTCGAACATTTGGGCCACAGAAGCCTGCCTTTTGCCAGATGAATGCGACGACAGCACGGTGGAAGATGGAGTGGAGGACAAATGGGAGGAGAGAGGAGAAAATACAGGAAGTGGAGCGCCGGGAGTGTGGCTTCGTGTTTTCTGCCGGCGTTGCTCCCACTGGGCTCGGCGATGGGAGGCCAGATGCCTTCTTAAGGCAGTCGTCCCTAGGTGAGTGTTGGGCTAACCGCGACTTATGCGTTGACAGCACAGGCTGCAGATGGCAACACTATTGAAAACAGCTGACACGTCGTCCTGGAAGCCCCAGATGTGACAATGCATGGTGGATGGCTCGGTCCAGAAACATTTGCAGTCTGCTTTGTGCCTTCTGTGCACTGCGAGTTCTGCCTGCTTTCCTGCTTCTCCTCCCTATCTGCTACTCCATCTCTTCCTCTGAACTCCCCTCCTTTTCCTCTCTTGTGGGCACTCATGTGACGTCCATCGACACATCATCATCGTCACCTTCACCACCACTGACATTAGAGATCTCGGAGTAGGCAGCAACAGCGGGGACCACCCTCCTTGGGCTGATCTATGTACTGTCGTCAGACCGCTGAGTGGCGGCTGTTGCTTCCCTTCTCTTCCTCATCCAATGCCAAGAATGGCTGTGCATCAGTAAGGTCTGGGTATGGATTGCAAAATAATTCCTCTGACTCGAGTGGAGGGGCTATGGTGGTGGTGGTGATGGTGGTGGTGTCTTTGGGGATGCACAAAGCAAAGAGTGAGGAGGGTGTTGATATAGAGGATGAGGAGCGCGCAGAAGCGGAAGGCTGAGTGAGCCACTCAACCAACACTGGTGCATCCTTTGACGTAATCGCACGCACCTTCTCCAACTTCCCACTTAGGCTCCAGACTGGTGCACCTGCCCAACACCTAAAACCCCTGCAGAATGGCCTGCCTCTTCCTCTGCCTGTCATTTTCAAAATGAATCTATGACAAAGTCTCTATAGAAGAGCAGTATCTGCGGAAGCAGGTATATAGAAACCCTTAATGAGTATTTGCTGGATATACCTGCTTCCACAAAATACTGATTAAGGGGTTTGATATTCCTGCTTCCTAAAAATACTGATTGAGGGGTACGATATACTTGCTTCCACCAAATATTGATTCAGGTGTTCTATATACCTGTTTCCATAAAATACTGATTGAGGTGTGGGATATACCTGCTTCTGCATAATATTGATTAGGAGGCTCTATATCCCTGCTTCCGCAAAATACTGATTGAGGGGTGCAAAATATCTGCTTCCACCAAATATTGATTGAGGCCTGAGATACGCCGGCTTCCACAAAATACTGATTAAGGGGTGCGATATACCTGCTTCTACAAAATACTGATTAAGGGGTTTGATTAACCTGCTTCCACAAAATACTGATTATGGGATGCGATATATCTGCTTCCACAAAATACTGATTAGGGGGTTTGATATACCTGCTTCCACAAATTATAGAATGAAGGGTATGATATACCTGCTTCCACAAAATACTGATTAAGGGGTTTGATAAACCTGCTTCCACAAAATATAGATGGAGGGGTGCGATATACCTGCTTCCGTAAAATATTGATTAAGGGGTTTGATATCTCTGCTTCCACAAAATACTGATTGAGGTGTGCGATATACCTGCTTCCACCAAATATTGATTCAGGTGTTCTATATACCTGTTTCCATAAAATACTGATTGAGGGGTGGAATATACCTGCTTCTACAAACTATTGAATAAGAGGTTCTATATCCCTGCTTCCGCAAAATACTGATTGAGGGGGTGCGATATACCTGTTTCCACAAAATATTGATTGAGGCCTGCGATACACCGGCTTCCACAAAATACTGATTGAGGGGTTCTATATACCTGCTTCCACAAAATACTGATTGAGGGGTGCGACATACCTGATTCCACTAAATACAGATTGAGGGGTGCGATATACACTCACCTAAAGAATTATTAGGAACACCATACTAATACGGTGTTGGACCCCCTTTTGCCTTCAGAACTGCCTTAATTCTACGTGGCATTGATTCAACAAGGTGCTGATAGCATTCTTTAGAAATGTTGGCCCATATTGATAGAATATCATCTTGCAGTTGATGGAGATTTGAGGGATACACATCCAGGGCACGAAGCTCCTGTTCCACCACATCCCAAAGATGCTCTATTGGGTTGAGATCTGGTGACTGTGGGGGCCATTTTAGTACAGTGAACTCATTGTCATGTTCAAGAAACCAATTTGAAATGATTTGAGCTTTGAGACATGGTGCATTATCCTGCTGAAAGTAGCCATCAGAGGATGGATACATGTTCTCATTCTGTTTACGTCAAATTCGGACTCTACCATTTGAATGTCTCAACAGAAATCGAGACTCATC
Organism: Bufo bufo; assembly: GCF_905171765.1. Lineage (NCBI taxonomy): Eukaryota > Metazoa > Chordata > Amphibia > Anura > Bufonidae > Bufo > Bufo bufo. Next base: position 275,021,935 of record NC_053390.1, on the reverse strand, counting down.
AGACCAGGCAACATTTTTCCAGTCTTCAACAGTCCAATTTTGGTGAGCTCGTGCAAATTGTAGCCTCTTTTTCCTATTTGTAGTGGAGATGAGTGGTCTTCTGCTGTTGTAGCCCATCCGCCTCAAGGTTGTGCGTTTTGTGGCTTCACAAATGCTTTGCTGCATACCTCGGTTGTAACGAGTAGTTATTTCAGTCAACGTTGCTCTTCTATCAGCTTGAATCAGTCGGCCCATTCTCCTCTGACCTCTAGCATCCACAAGGCATTTTTGCCCACAGGACTGCCGCATACTGGATGTTTTTCCCTTTTCACACCATTCTTTGTAAACCCTAGAAATGGTTGTGCGTGAGAATCCCAGTAACTGAGCAGATTGTGAAATATTCAGACCGGCCCGTCTGGCACCAACAACCATGCCACGCTCAAAATAGCTTAAATCATCTTTCTTTCCCATTCTGACATTCAGTTTGGAGTTCAGGAGATTGTCTTGAAATAGAACAGGTGTTCCTAATAATTCTTTAGGTGAGTGTATCTGCTTCCACAAAATACTGATTATGGGGTTTGATATACCTGCTTCCACAAATTATAAAATGAGGGGTATGATATACCTGCTTCCACAAAATACTGATTAAGAGGTTTGATAAACCTGCTTCCACAAAATATAGATTGAGGGGTGCGATATACCTGCTTTTGCAAAATACTGATTGATGGGTGCGATATACCTGCTTCCACCAAATATTGATTCAGGTGTTCTATATACCTGTTTCCACAAAATACTGATTGAGTGGTTTGATATACCTGCTTCCATAAAATACGGATTGAGGGGTGTGATATACCTGCTTCCACCAAATATTGATTCAGGTGTTCTATATACCTGTTTCCGCAAAATACTGATTGAGGGGTGCGATATACTTGTTTCTACAAAATACTGATTAAGTGGTTCTATATACCTACTTCTACAAAATACTGATAAAGGGGAGCAATATACCAGCTTCCACCTTTACTGATTGAGGCCTGAGATATACCTGCTTCCACAAATATTGCTCTTCTTTAGGGACTTTGGCACAGGGTCATTTTAAAAATGAAAGGCAGAGGAAGAGGTAGGCCGTTCCGCAGAGTGGTTTGGGGTCGGGCAGGTGCACCAGACCAAAGCCTAAGTGGGAAGTTGGAAAAGGTGCGTGCGATTAAGTCAAAGGACGCACCAGAGTTGCTTGAGTGGCCAAACTGGTCAGTCGCAGCCAGGGTGCTATCAGTGACATCGTACCTTACACCTTCTTTCTGGAGAGTGTATTGAGTCGTGTTATTGATCAAGCCGTCGAGGAGCAGGAGCTGGAAGATGAGGAAGTCGCAATGCTGAATGAATTCCTAGGGGGGGCTACTCCATCTGAGACAAGTCAGCAGGAGTCTGAAGAGGAGTCAGAGGAGGATGGTGGCTGGGGGGAGGAGGAGGAGGAGCAAGAAGAGCAGGCTTTGAGGGGGACTTTAATCTTTTTGGTGATCTCTGGTGTTGTCCGTGGCTGGGGGGAGGAGACCGAGGACGACATTCTCCTGGGCGATGAGAAGGAGCCAGGGGGCTCCACCGCTTCCAATTTAGTGCAAATAGGGGCCTTCATTATCCAGTGTTTGAAGAGGGACGCCCCTATAAAAAGTATAAAGGGCAAGGACCAGTACAGGGTGGCAATGTACTTAGACCCCTGATACAAACACAAAATGGCGGACATGTTACTAGTATCACAGAGGGCTGTCAGAGTGCAGCATTTCCAGGCCTTGCTGCAAGAGATGCTGCATTTTGCTGTTGCGGACACTGGCAGAGGAATTTACACCCACAGGGAAACAGGTGCGGGTACCAATCCTACAGTGCATGCAAGAAGAGGCCGTTTTGAAGATGTGTTGGTCACTTCAGATATGAGATCATTCTTGCATACACCCCTTCGAGAGCCGCCCTCCGGTTTCAGCCTCAGGGAGCGCCTAGGTGTCCGACTACATTGGGTTAACGGCCGATGTGGATGCTCTGAGAAGTGAGTTAACCCCTTGACTACTGGGTGTGTAGGCTTGAGCTATGGCCAGAGCTGGCACAATTTGCGATGGAACTCTTGGCTTGCCCTTGTCGAGTGTCCTGTCCAAAAGGACGTTCAGTGCAGCTGGCGGGATCGTGACCGATAAGCGCACTCGCCTAGCTCACGACAGTGTGGACTACCTCAAATTTCAAAAATTATTGAGGCATGGATCTCGAAGGAATTCAACATCTGTGAAGACCACAAGTAATTGAATTTCCTCATGCCTGCCCACACATATCCGCCACCACCCACAACAAATAATGATCCTTGTCTTATGTATATACAGCGGCATAAAAGGCCTTTTCTGTCAGGTGAATGCCTACTTTTTGGGACCTTTACTCCAGTGGCCTACAGTAAAATTTTTATCCAGTGACCACCTAATTTACCTCTAGACACATAATCACTTGTTCTTTTCTGTCAGGAGAATGTCTAATTTTTGGGGCCTGTACTCCACTGGCCTACAGTAAAATAGTTATGCACTGACTCTCTAATATACCTCCAGCTACTTAATCACTTGTTCTTTTCTGTCAGCTGAATGCCTAATTTTTGGGGCCTATACTCCACTAGCCTACAGTAAAATAGTTTTCCAATGACCGTCTAATATACCTCCAGCCACATAATCATTTGTTCTTTTCTTTCCGGTGAATGCCTAATGTTTGGGGCCTGTACTCCACTGGCCTGCAGTAAAATTGTTATCCACTAGTGTTGATCACGAATATTCGAATTTCGAATTTTTATCGCGAATATAGGTACTTCGAAAATTTGCGAATATTTCGAATATAGTGATATATATTCGTAATTTCGAATATTAGATTTTTTTTTAAATCAGTACACATGATCCCTCCCTGCTTCTAGCTTGTGGGCCAATGAGAAGGCTGCAATATATTTGACTTTAGGAGTAGTGTTGTTTGCGAATTTTCCAATTTTTATTGCGATTTTTTTCAACTTACAACTATTATAGAAAGAAGATTATAGCACTATATTAGCTAAATTGCACTATAATAGTTTTTATTCTAAAACAAGAATATATAGCAATATAGTGAATATTCGAAAAAAACGAATTTAGAGCAATTTAGCTAATATAGTGCTATAATCTTCTTTGTCTAATAGTTGTAATTTTTTTCTCATCTGAAGTTCAGATTGGAAAAAAATTACAACTATAAAAAAATAAAGATTATAGCACTATATTAGCTAAATTGCTCTAAATTCTTTTTTTTTTTTTCTTCGAATATTCACTTTATTGCTATATATTCTTGTTTTAGAATATTACGAATATTCGAAAAACAAAGTTATAGCAATATAGCAAATATTCGAAAAAAACAAATATAGAGCAATTTAGCTAATATAGTGCTATAATCTTCTTTGTCTAATAGTTGTAAGTTGAAAAAAATCGAAAAAAAAATTCGCATGACGAAAATTAGCATGATAAAAATTTGCAAATTACACGATCATTACCTTGCCGATTTTTCGAGTAAAAAAAATCGTAGAATATAACGAATATCCGAATTTGCGAATATTCGACGAATATTCTACAAAATATTCGCGAAATATCGCGAATTCGAATATGACCCCTGCCGCTCATCACTATTATCCACTGACCGCCTAATATACCTCCAGCCACACAATCACTTGTCAGTTGAATGCATAATTTTTGGGGCCTGTACTCCACTGGCCTAAAATAAAATATCCCTAGGCTCCAGCATGGCATATTTTTGAGAGTTTCCCTTTAGGATGCATAAAAATGGCCCCTGATTAAAACACATATTTTTTGTGGGAATTTTTGCCATTGATCCCCCTTTGGTATGTCACTGTTCATGTTGTGGGACTATTTGTGCACTTGTAGTAAGTATTTGATGGCTGCAAATATGACCTGAAGGTTTTTCAGGTTTGCCTGCCATTAAAGAGAATGGGGCGGCCGCGAACACGCGGTTTGGGAAAATTTGATTGTGAACGCACGTTTGCGTGCGCAAAACTTCCCGGCCGATGTTCGTCCATCACTATTTCCTAGCACTTTCCCTAGCGTCTGCTAATGTCTCTGCCTGCTATTTATAGCAATTGGCCGTAAAGATGGTCCTCCCTGAGTTTTTCTGTAGGTTATAGAAATCTTCCCAGATTAGCCAAAGGGGTAGATTTGCTCTCAATATACTTTCTTCTTTATCCAGTTGCAGGGTGCAATCCTAGATCGGATAGACAATCTGTTTCAGAAGAGTGGTGAGTGCCAGAAAAAATTAACCCTTTTCTTATGCAGTAAAGTCTTTTTGCAATAAACATGCATTTATCCTTCTGTCTCAGTCCAGAATGGCCTTTTATAATGCTCCTCAACCTTCTAAAAATATTCAGTGTTTACTTCTCTCAGGGGATAATCCTTAGCAAAGTTGCTTTTCTGGTAGTTTTTAACTCTCAGGATATTTTACTGGGAAACTTGATTTTGTTATATATGTATTTTTATTATTAGAGATGAGCAAAGTTTTTAAAAAATCAATTTGGCAACTTTGCCGAAGTTAGTCAAGAAATTTGACTTGTTCCAAATTAATTTGTCGCTAATTGTTTTAAATCAGGTATACCCAGGCCACTATGCTTCAGGGTACATCCACATGGAGCGCCTTTGCTGCAGGTGGGTTGCGGCCATAATTCAGTGAAGAACTGTATGGCCAATTAGCCTACAACTGCTGACCGCACTGTATAGTTGGTCTTTATTGTTAACGGTCATAGGAACCCTTAATGCGCCTTTAAACAGGGTCTGGGCTGGCTAGGCTGGGGGACAATATGCAAATTATTGCTGTTCTGGCCTGCAATCTCCTGCATGTTATTTGACAGTAAGCACAGAATATTAATGATCTCTGGCATACCCACTTCTCCAACCCGAGCGCTCTCCTGCCCTGTAGGTCGGAGCCCTTCTTATGCCAACTGCTTTTCCTCGTTTTCCAGATCATCTAATATCGATCCGAATATGTCATCAGGAACATCCAGCTCCTCCTCTCTCTGCATCTTGCTGACTTTTCCAGGACATGGAGACTTTGAAGGATGATTTGGAGGAAGTAAAGCCAGCAAAAGAAGAGGATGGTCATCATTAAGACCTGGCCCTCCTAAGGGGTGCAGACTGGATGGTATTGGCATGTTAGAGTAGGCCCCATCTGATTAGAAGCCACCTTGTCGTCCCGTAGATGGGCCCGACATATTTTTGATCAATTATATGCGCAAAGAGCTTCTAACTGCCCTTGCAGTGAGTATGGCCACCAAGCAGCTATGTTTTATTCAGTATTTGCCTATATATTTGTGCAATTGACAAGCACTGTGCTGTTACCTGTAGTTCTACTAATTCCATTGGATAGAAACATAGAAACATAGAATGTGTCGGCAGATAAGAACCATTTGGCCCATCTAGTCTGCCCAATATACTGAATACTATGGATAGCCCCCGGCCCTATCTTATATGAAGGATGGCCTTATGCCTATCCCATGCATGCTTAAACCCCTTCACTGTATTTGCAGCTACCACTTCTGCAGGAAGGCTATTCCATGCATCCACTACTCTCTCAGTAAAGTAATACTTCCTTATATTACTTTTAAACCTTTGCCCCTCTAATTTAAAACTGTGTCCTCTTGTAGTAGTTTTTCTTCTTTTAAATATGCTCTCCTCCTTTACCGAGTTGATTCCCTTTATGTATTTAAAAGTTTCTATCATATCCCCTCTGTCTCTTCTTTCTTCCAAGCTATACATATTAAGGTCCTTTAACCTTTCCTGGTAAGTTTTATCCTGCAATCCATGTACTAGTTTAGTAGCTCTTCTCTGAACTCTCTCTAGAGTATCTATATCCTTCTGGAGATATGGCCTCCAGTACTGAGCACAATACTCCAAGTGAGGTCTCACCAGTGTTCTGTACAGCGGCATAAGCACTTCACTCTTTCTACTGCTTATACCTCTCCCTATACACCCAAGCATTCTGCTGGCATTTCGTGCTGCTCTATTACATTGTCTTCCCACCTTTAAGTCTTCTGAAATAATTACTCCTAAATCCCTTTCCTCAGATACTGAGGTCAGGACTGTGTCAAATATTCTATATTCTGCCCTTGGGTTTTTACGCCCCAGGTGCATTATCTTGCACTTATCCACATTAAATTTCAGTTGCCAGAGTTCTGACCATTCTTCTAGTTTTCCTAAATCCTTTTCCATTTGGCGTTTCCCTCCAGGAACATCAACCCTGTTACATATCTTTGTGTCATCAGCAAAAAGACAAATCTTACCAGCGAGGCCTTTTGCAATATCACTTATGAAGATATTAAACAAAATCGGTCCCAGTACAGATCCCTGTGGAACCCCACTGGTAACATGACCTTGTTTTGAATGTTCTCCATTGACTACAACCCTCTGTTGTCTGTCACTCAGCCACTGCCTAATCCACTCAACAATATGGGAGTCCATGCTCAATGACTGCAGTTTATTGATAAGTCTTCTATGTGGGACAGTGTCAAAAGCCTTACTAAAATCTAGATATGCGATGTCTACTGCACCTCCACCGTCTATTATTTTATTCACCCAGTCAAAAAAATCTATAAGATTTGTTTGACATGATCTCCCTGAAGTAAACCCATGTTGTTTTTCATCTTGCAATCCATGGGATTTTAGATGTTCCACAATCCTATCCTTTAATAGGGTTTCCATTAATTTGCCTACTATTGATGTCAGACTCACTGGTCTATAGTTGCTCGATTCCTCCCTACTACCTTTCTTGTGAATGGGCACGACATTTGCCAATTTCCAATCTTCCGGGACGACTCCTGTTACTAATGATTGGTTAAATAAATCTGTTAACGGTTTTGCCAGCTCACCACTAAGCTCTTTTAATAATTTTGGGTGTATCTCATCAGGCCCCTGTGACTTATTTGTCTTCACCTTAGACAGCAAACTTAGAACATCTTCCTCTGTAAAGATACATGCATCAAACGATTTATTAGTCATTCTTTCTAGTGGAGGTCCTTCTCCTTTTTCTTTTGTAAAAACTGAACAGAAGTATTCATTAAGGCAGTCGGCTAGCCCTTTATTCTCTTCTACATACCTTCCGTCCTTTGTTTTTAATTTAGTTATTCCTTGTTTTAATTTCCTTTTTTCATTTATATATCTGAAGAATGTCTTATGATATTGGTTGTCACGCTGGCGCTGGAAAAAATAAAGGCTTTTATCTTATTAGTATTAAATTAAATATCTTAGCTAACGGCTGATTTAGGAATAAGTAACTGTAGGAACAAATAAATAAAACTTACGCAGCAAAAGTCTCCCTGCGCTCTCCCTGCACTCTCTCTACACTCTCCCAGCAGTCTCCTTGCACTCTCCCTCTCCAATATTCTTCTATTAATTATTTTCGGCAACACTGTCCCTAGCGTATGAGCGCTTGCCACGTTTCTCCCTATGCTCAGCTCACAGTACAATAGCAGAGACTGTATAGGATGAGGGTTTTACAGGGATGTGACATCACAGAGGATGGCTATTTGCAGATTGACTGGCTGCACAGCATTATGGGTGATCTCACGTTCCCAGGCTTTTTACTTTCACACTGTAACACATGCAGCTGCCATTTTAGGAAAATCTGATTCGTTACCACGAACCGCATGGAAAGGATTTGTTGCAAATCAAAGTTTCCCTAAACTTCAGACCAAATTCCTCTTTGAATACTTTGCTTCGCTCAACACTATTTAATATAATAAATTTCAGGGAACTTCTATCTTGGTGTCCTTTAAGCAGCACATACAAAATAGGCTTTGTCTCTTGCATGTTCAGTAGCCGACTCTCAACAAACTAACCAAGGGATCACAGGGCCAGGCTGCCCACTAACTATTTCCTACCTATACATAGCCTTTTGCGATACACAGTGGACAGATAATCTCAGTAAACATTTTAATAGATTTTAAGGTGTGAACTGAAGCATTAACTCTGTAGTAGGGATAAGCGAACCCGAACTGTATAGTTCGGGTTCGTACCGAATTTTAGGGTGTCCTTGACACGGACCCGAACCCGAACATTTTCGTAAAAGTCCGGGTTCGGGTTCGGTGTTCGGCGCTTTCTTGGCGCTTTTTGAAAGGCTGCAAAGCAGCCAATCAACAAGCGTCATACTACTTGCCCCAAGAGGCCATCACAGCCTTGCCTACTATTGGCATGGCTGTGATTGGCCAGTGCAGCATGTGACCCAGCCTCTATATAAGCTTGGGTCACGTAGCGCTGCACGTCACTCTGCTGATTCAAGCATAGGGAGAGGTTGCAGCTGCGACGTTAGGGCGAGATTAGGCAGATTAACTCCTCCAAAAGACTTCATTCTGTGATCGATCTGCAGCTGTGGATCATTGAAGTGCTATTATTGACTTGCTCACTTTTTTGAGGCTGCCCAGAGCGTTTCTAGATCACTTTTTTTCTGTGGTGATCGGCGGCCATTTTGTGACTTGTGGTGCGCCAGCACGAGCTATCACCAAGTGTATTTAACCATCGATAGTGTGGTTATTTTGTGCTATATCCTACATCAGCTGCAGGCTGAGCCTGTGTCACCGAAGTGCATTTAACCATCAACAGTCTGGTTATTTTTTGGCCATATACTACATCAGCTGCAGGCTGAGCCTGTTTCACCCAAGTGCATTTAACCATCAACAGTCTGATTATTTTTTGGCCATATACTACATCAGCTGCAGGCTGAGCCTGTGTCACCCAAGTGCATTTAACAATCAACAGTGTGGTTATTTTTTGGCCATATATTACATCAGGGGCAAGTTGAGCCTGTCACCCAGCGCCTAAAAAATAGACCTGACATTTCTATTCAACCAAATCTGCACAGTTTTAGCTGGTCAAGTTATTTGTAGTGACCGTCAAAGCAGACTTTTTGTTCTGGGTTGAAAAAGCATTCCCAAATTTGCCATTCTGAAAATAACTAGTTTGTGGTATTTGAGGCCTACTTGAAATCTATCCCAAAAAGAAAATCTTACATTGAAGTTATTGATAGTGTCATTCAGAAAAACCTAAGACACACGCTAGCGTGCTGATAGAAGTGTCATTCTGTGATTAAACCTATAACTGTCACACAGCGCAAAAAAAAACAGGTCTCACATCTCTATTCAACCAAATCTGCACAGTTTTAGCTGGTCAAGTTATTTGTAGTGACCGTCAAAGCAGACTTTTTGTTCTGGGTTGAAAAAGCATTCCCAAATTTGCCATTCTGAAAATAACTAGTTTGTGGTATTTCAGGCCTACTTGAAATCTATCCCAAAAAGAAAATCTTACATTGAAGTTATTGATAGTGTCATTCAGAAAAACCTAAGACACACGCTAGCGTGCTGATAGAAGTGTCATTCTGTGATTAAACCTATAACTGTCACACAGCGCAAAAAAAAACAGGTCTCACATCTCTATTCAACCAAATCTGCACAGTTTTAGCTGGTCAAGTTATTTGTAGTGACCGTCAAAGCAGACTTTTTGTTCTGGGTTGAAAAAGCATTCCCAAATTTGCCATTCTGAAAATAACTAGTTTGTGGTATTTCAGGCCTACTTGAAATCTATCCCAAAAAGAAAATCTTACATTGAAGTTATTGATAGTGTCATTCAGAAAAACCTAAGACACACGCTAGCGTGCTGATAGAAGTGTCATTCTGTGATTAAACCTATAACTGTCACACAGCGCAAAAAAAAACAGGTCTCACATCTCTATTCAACCAAATCTGCACAGTTTTAGCTGGTCAAGTTATTTGTAGTGACCGTCAAAGCAGACTTTTTGTTCTGGGTTGAAAAAGCATTCCCAAATTTGCCATTCTGAAAATAACTAATTTGTGGTATTTCAGGCCTACTTGAAATCTATCCCAAAAAGAAAATCTTACATTGAAGTTATTGATAGTGTCATTCAGAAAAACCTAAGACACACGCTAGCGTGCTGATAGAAGTGTCATTCTGTGATTAAACCTATAACTGTCACACTGCGCAAAAAAAAACAGGTCTCACATCTCTATTCAACCAAATCTGCACAGTTTTAGCTGGTCAAGTTATTTGTAGTGACCGTCAAAGCAGACTTTTTGCTCTGGGTTGAAAAAGCATTCCCAAATTTGCCATTCTGAAAATAACTAGTTTGTGGTATTTCAGGCCTACTTGGAATCTATCCCAAAAAGAAAATCTTACATTGAAGTTATTGATAGTGTCATTCAGAAAAACCTAAGACACACGCTAGCGTGCTGATAGAAGTGTCATTCTGTGATTAAACCTATAACTGTCACACAGCGCAAAAAAAAACAGGTCTCACATCTCTATTCAACCAAATCTGCACAGTTTTAGATGGTCAAGTTATTTGTAGTGACCGTCAAAGCAGACTTTTTGTTCTGGGTTGAAAAAGCATTCCCAAATTTGCCATTCTGAAAATAACTAGTTTGTGGTATTTCAGGCCTACTTGAAATCTATCCCAAAAAGAAAATCTTACATTGAAGTTATTGATAGTGTCATTCAGAAAAACCTCAGACACACGCTAGCGTGCTGATAGAAGTGTCATTCTGTGATTAAACCTATAACTGTCACACAGCGCAAAAAAAAACAGGTCTCACATCTCTATTCAACCAAATCTGCAGAGTTTTAGCTGGTCAAGTTATTTGTAGTGACCGTCAAAGCAGACACTTTTTGTTCTGGGTTGAAAAAGCATTCCCAAATTTGCCATTCTGAAAATAACTAGTTTGTGGTATTTCAGGCCTACTTGAAATCTATCCCAAAAAGAAAATCTTACATTGAAGTTATTGATAGTGTCATTCAGAAAAACCTAAGACACACGCTAGCGTGCTGATAGAAGTGTCATTCTGTGATTAAACCTATAACTGTCACACAGCGCAAAAAAAAACAGGTCTCACATCTCTATTCAACCAAATCTGCACAGTTTTAGCTGGTCAAGTTATTTGTAGTGACCGTCAAAGCAGACTTTTTGTTCTGGGTTGAAAAAGCATTCCCAAATTTGCCATTCTGAAAATAACTAGTTTGTGGTATTTCAGGCCTACTTGAAATCTATCCCAAAAAGAAAATCTTACATTGAAGTTATTGATAGTGTCATTCAGAAAAACCTAAGACACACGCTAGCGTGCTGATAGAAGTGTCATTCTGTGATTAAACCTATAACTGTCACACAGCGCAAAAAAAAACAGGTCTCACATCTCTATTCAACCAAATCTGCACAGTTTTAGCTGGTCAAGTTATTTGTAGTGACCGTCAAAGCAGACACTTTTTGTTCTGGGTTGAAAAAGCATTCCCAAATTTGCCATTCTGAAAATAACTAGTTTGTGGTATTTCAGGCCTACTTGAAATCTATCCCAAAAAGAAAATCTTACATTGAAGTTATTGATAGTGTCATTCAGAAAAACCTAAGACACACGCTAACGTGCTGATAGAAGTGTCATTCTGTGATTAAACCTATAACTGTCACACAGCGCAAAAAAAAAACAGGTCTCACATCTCTATTCAACCAAATCTGCACAGTTTTAGCTGGTCAAGTTATTTGTAGTGACCGTCAAAGCAGACTTTTTGTTCTGGGTTGAAAAAGCATTCCCAAATTTGCCATTCTGAAAATAACTAGTTTGTGGTATTTCAGGCCTACTTGAAATCTATCCCAAAAAGAAAATCTTACATTGAAGTTATTGATAGTGTCATTCAGAAAAACCTAAGACACACGCTAGCGTGCTGATAGAAGTGTCATTCTGTGATTAAACCTATAACTGTCACACAGCGCAAAAAAAAACAGGTCTCACATCTCTATTCAACCAAATCTGCACAGTTTTAGCTGGTCAAGTTATTTGTAGTGACCGTCAAAGCAGACTTTTTGTTCTGGGTTGAAAAAGCATTCCCAAATTTGCCATTCTGAAAATAACTAGTTTGTGGTATTTCAGGCCTACTTGAAATCTATCCCAAAAAGAAAATCTTACATTGAAGTTATTGATAGTGTCATTCAGAAAAACCTAAGACACACGCTAGCGTGCTGATAGAAGTGTCATTCTGTGATTAAACCTATAACTGTCACACAGCGCAAAAAAAAAACAGGTCTCACATCTCTATTCAACCAAATCTGCACAGTTTTAGCTGGTCAAGTTATTTGTAGTGACCGTCAAAGCAGACTTTTTGTTCTGGGTTGAAAAAGCATTCCCAAATTTGCCATTCTGAAAATAACTAGTTTGTGGTATTTCAGGCCTACTTGAAATCTATCCCAAAAAGAAAATCTTACATTGAAGTTATTGATAGTGTCATTCAGAAAAACCTAAGACACACGCTAGCGTGCTGATAGAAGTGTCATTCTGTGATTAAACCTATACCTGTCACACAGCGCAAAAAAAAACAGGTCTCACATCTCTATTCAACCACATCTGCAGTGTTTTAGCTGGTCAAGTTATTTGTAGTGACCGTAAAAGCAGACTTTTTGTTCTGGGTTGAAAAAGCATTCCCAAATTTGCCATTCTCAAAATTGTGGTGAACGGGAACAATGAGGAAAACATCTAATAAGGGACGCGGACGTGGACATGGTCGTGGTGGTGTTAGTGGACCCTCTGGTGCTGGGAGAGGACGTGGCCGTTCTGCCACAGCCACACGTCCTAGTGAACCAACTACCTCAGGTCCCAGTAGCCAGCAGAATTTACAGCGATATTTGGTGGGGCCCAATGCCGTTCTAAGGATGGTAAGGCCTGAGCAGGTACAGGCATTAGTCAATTGGGTGGCCGACAGTGGATCCAGCACGTTCACATTATCTCCCACCCAGTCTTCTGCAGAAAGCGCACAGATGGCGCATGAAAACCAAGCCCATCGGTCTGTCACATCACCCCCATGCATATCAGGGAAACTGTCTGAGCCTCAAGTTATGCAGCAGTCTCTTATGCTGTTTGAAGACTCTGCTGCCAGGGTTTACCAAGGGCATCCACCTAGCCCTTCCTCAGGGGTGGAAGAGATAGAATGCACTAACGCACAACCACTTATTTTTCCTGATGATGAGGACATGGGAATACCACCTCAGCACGTCTCTGATGATGACGAAACACAGGTGCCAACTGCTGCATCTTTCTGCAGTGTGCAGACTGAACAGGAGGTCAGGGATCAAGACTGGGTGGAAGACGATGCAGGGGACGATGAGGTCCTAGACCCCACATGGAATGAAGGTCGTGCCACTGACTTTCACAGTTCGGAGGAAGAGGCAGTGGTGAGACCGAGCCAACAGCGTAGCAAAAGAGGGAGCAGTGGGCAAAATCAGAACACCCGCCGCCAAGAGACTCCGCCTGCTACTGACCGCCGCCATCTGGGACCGAGCACCCCAAAGGCAGCTTCAAGGAGTTCCCTGGCATGGCACTTCTTCAAACAATGTGCTGACGACAAGACCCAAGTGGTTTGCACGCTGTGCCATCAGAGCCTGAAGCGAGGCATTAACGTTCTGAACCTTAGCACAACCTGCATGACCAGGCACCTGCATGCAAAGCATGAACTGCAGTGGAGTAAACACCTTAAAAACAAGGAAGTCACTCAGGCTCCCCCTGCTACCTCTTCTGCTGCTGCCGCCTCGGCCTCTTCTGCTGCTGCTGCCGCCGCCTCGGCCTCTTCCTCTGCCTCTGGAGGAACGTTGGCACCTGCCGCCCAGCAAACATGGGATGTACCACCAACACCACCACCTGCGTCACCAAGCATCTCAACCATGTCACACGGCAGCGTTCAGCTCTCCATCTCACAAACATTTGAGAGAAAGCGTAAATTCCCACCTAGCCACCCTCGATCCCTGGCCCTGAATGCCAGCATTTCTAAACTATTGGCCTATGAAATGCTGTTATTTAGGCTGGTGGACACACACAGCTTCAAACAGCTCATGTCACTTGCTGTCCCACACTATGTTGTTCCCAGCCGCCACTACTTCTCCAAGAGAGCCGTGCCTTCCCTGCACAAACAAGTGTCCGATAAAATCAAGTGTGCACTGCGCAACGCCATCTGTGGCAAGGTCCACCTAACCACAGATACGTGGACCAGTAAGCACGGCCAGGGACGCTATATATCCCTAACTGCACACTGGGTAAATGTAGTGGCGGCTGGGCCCCAGGCGGAGAGCTGTTTGGCGCACGTCCTTCCGCCGCCAAGAATCGCAGGGCAACATTCTTTGCCTCCTGTCTCCTCCTCCTCCTACTCAGCTTCCTCCTCCTCTTCTTCCACCTGCTCATCCAGTCAGCCACACACCTTCACCACCAACTTCAGCACAGCACGGGGTAAACGTCAGCAGGCCATTCTGAAACTCATATGTTTGGGGGACAGGCCCCACACCGCACAGGAGTTGTGGCGGGGTATAGAACAACAGACCGACGAGTGGTTGCTGCCGGTGAGCCTCAAGCCCGGCCTGGTGGTGTGCGATAATGGGCGAAATCTCGTTGCAGCTCTGGGACTAGCCGGTTTGACGCACATCCCTTGCCTGGCGCATGTGCTGAATTTGGTGGTGCAGAAGTTCATTCGCAACTACCCCGACATGTCAGAGCTGCTGCATAAAGTGCGGGCCGTCTGTTCGCGCTTCCGGCGTTCACACCCTGCCGCTGCTCGCCTGTCTGCGCTACAGCGTAACTTCGGCCTTCCCGCTCACCGCCTCATATGCGACGTGCCCACCAGGTGGAACTCCACCTTTCATATGCTGGACAGACTGTGCGAGCAGCAGCAGGCCATAGTGGAGTTTCAGCTGCAGCACGCACGGGTCAGTCGCACTGCGGATCAGACACACTTCACCACCAATGACTGGGCCTCCATGCGAGACCTGTGTGCCCTGTTGCGCTGTTTCGAGTACTCCACCAACATGGCCAGTGGCGATGACGCCGTTATCAGCGTTACAATACCACTTCTATGTCTCCTTGAGAAAACACTTAGGGCGATGATGGAAGAGGAGGTGGCCCAGGAGGAAGAAGAGGAAGAGGGGTAATTTTTAGCACTTTCAGGCCAGTCTCTTCAAAGTGACTCAGAGGGAGGTTTTTTGCAACACCAGAGGCCAGGTACAAATGTGGCCAGACAGGGCCCACTACTAGAGGACGAGGAGGACGAGGATGAGGAGGAGGTGGAGGAGGATGAGGATGAAGCATGTTCACAGCGGGGTGGCACCCAAAGCAGCTCGGGCCCATCACTGGTGCGTGGCTGGGGGGAAACACAGGACGATGACGATACGCCTCCCACAGAGGACAGCTTGTCCTTACCTCTGGGCAGCCTGGCACACATGAGCGACTACATGCTGCAGTGCCTGCGCAACGACAGCAGAGTTGCCCACATTTTAACGTGTGCGGAATACTGGGTTGCCACCCTGCTGGATCCCCGGTACAAAGACAATGTGCCCACCTTACTTCCTACACTGGAGCGTGATAGGAAGATGCGCGAGTACAAGCGCACGTTGGTAGACGCGCTACTGAGAGCATTCCCAAATGTCACAGGGGAACCAGTGGAAGCCCAAGGCGAAGGCAGAGGAGGAGCAAGAGGTCGCCAACGCAGCTGTGTCACGGCCAGCTCCTCTGAGGGCAGGGTTAGCATGGCAGAGATGTGGAAAAGTTTTGTCACCACGCCACAGCTAACTGCACCACCACCTGATACGGAACGTGTTAGCAGGAGGCAACATTTCACTAACATGGTGGAACAGTACCTGTGCACACCCCTCCACGTACTGACTGATGGTTCGGCCCCATTCAACTTCTGGGTCTCCAAATTGTCCACGTGGCCAGAGCTAGCCTTTTATGCCTTGGAGGTGCTGGCCTGCGGCCAGCGTTTTGTCTGAACGTGTATTCAGCACGGCAGGGGGCGTCATTACAGACAAACGCAGCCGCCTGTCTACAGCCAATGTGGACAAGCTGACGTTCATAAAAATGAACCAGGCATGGATCCCACAGGACCTGTTCATCCCTTGTGCAGATTAGATATTAACTACCTCCCCTTAACAATATATTATTCTACTCCAGGGCACTTCCTCATTCAATACTATTTTTAATTTCATTTTACCATTATATTGCGGGGCAACCCAAAGTTGAATGAACCTCTCCTCTGTCTGGGTGCCGGGGCCTAAATGTGTGACAGTGGCCTGTTCCAGTGGTGGGTGACGTGAAGCCTGATTCTCTGCTATGACATGAATACAGATTCTGCGCTGACATAAGGCCAGATTCTCTGTTACGGGACCTCTCTCCTCTGCCTGGGTGCCTGGGCCTAAATGTGTGACAGTGGCCTGTTCCAGTGGTGGGTGACGTGAAGCCTGATTCTCTGCTATGACATGAAGACAGATTCTGCGCTGACATAAGGCCAGATTCTCTGTTACGGGACCTCTCTCCTCTGCCTGGGTGCCTGGGCCTAAATGTGTGACAGTGGCCTGTTCCAGTGGTGGGTGACGTGAAGCCTGATTCTCTGCTATGACATGAATACAGATTCTGCGCTGACATAAGGCCAGATTCTCTGTTACGGGACCTCTCTCCTCTGCCTGGGTGCCTGGGCCTAAATGTGTGACAGTGGCCTGTTCCAGTGGTGGGTGAGGTGAAGCCTGATTCTCTGCTATGACATGAAGACAGATTCTGCGCTGACATAAGGCCAGATTCTCTGTTACGGGACCTCTCTCCTCTGCCTGGGTGCCTGGGCCTAAATGTGTGACAGTGGCCTGTTCCAGTGGTGGGTGACGTGAAGCCTAATTCTCTGCTATGACATGAATACAGATTCTGCGCTGACATAAGGCCAGATTCTCTGTTACGGGACCTCTCTCCTCTGTCTGGGTGCCGGGGCCTAAATGTGTGACAGTGGCCTGTTCCAGTGGTGGGTGACGTGAAGCCTGATTCTCTGCTATGACATGAAGACAGATTCTGTGCTGACATCAGGCCAGATTCTCTGTTACGGGACCTCTCTCCTCTGCCTGGGTGCCTGGGCCTAAATGTGTGACAGTTGCCTGTTCCAGTGGTGGGTGACGTGAAGCCTGATTCTCTGCTATGACATGAAGACAGATTCTGCGCTGACATAAGGCCAGATTCTCTGTTACGGGACCTCTCTCCTCTGTCTGGGTGGCGGGGCCTAAATGTGTGACAGTGGCCTGTTCCAGTGGTGGGTGACGTGAAGCCTGATTCTCTGCTATGACATGAAGACAGATTCTGTGCTGACATCAGGCCAGATTCTCTGTTACGGGACCTCTCTCCTCTGCCTGGGTGCCGGGGCCTAAATGTGTGACAGTGGCCTGTTCCAGTGGTGGGTGACGTGAAGCCAGATTCTCTGCTATGACATGAAGACTGATTCTGCGCTGACATGAAGCCAGATTCTCTGCTATGGCATGAAGAGACTGATTCTCTGCTGACATGAAGCCAGATTCTTTGCTATGGCATGAAGAGACTGATTCTCTGCTGATGTGAAGCCAGATTCTCTGCTATGGGACCTCTGTCCAATTGATATTGGTTCATTTTTATTTTTTTTATTTTTATTTTAATTCATTTCCCTATCCACATTTGTTTGCAGGGGATTTACCTACATGTTGCTGCCTTTTGCAGCCCTCTAGCTCTTTCCTGGGCTGTTTTACAGCCTTTTTAGTGCCCAAAAGTTCGGGTCCCCATTGACTTCAATGGGGTTCGGGTTCGGGACGAAGTTCGCATCGGGTTCGGATCCCGAACCCGAACATTTCCGGGAAGTTCTGCCGAACTTCTCGAACCAGAACATCCAGGTGTTTGCTCAGCTCTACTCTGTAGCAGTGAACCAGAGGGTCACTATAACTCCATGATGAGTTCACTAAGCTATTGGGAACAAAGACTGCCTATATTATGACAGCGGTCCATACTCACTGCGACAATTCTAATCAGATTTATTTCACCATATTTGCTTTGAGATAACCCCAGAAACTATACCTTAACAAAATATACAGTATGGTATATGGCTTTATTAGCACCATACCTTAGAGACGCATTTACAGAATTTCTTGCCCATTCCCCCAATTCACCTGATCACCACATTCAGCTGTACCGTGTGCTGAAGAAGCAAACAGACTTTTATACTACTCTGTGTGGCTGTGTGGTTTTTATTCAGATCATAAAGGATAATTTTTGTTCTAGTTTATTCAAAACTTATTTTACAAGACAAATGTGCCAACAGTATATAGTTGAAATCAGAAGTTTACATACGTTATATAAAAAGACACATACAGTATGCATGTTTTTCTCAATATCTGACATGAAATCAGAATAAACCTTTCCTGTTTTTGGTCAATTAGGATTACCATAATTATTATTATTTGCCAAATGCCAGAATAATGAGAGAGAAAGAATGTTTTAAGGCATTTTTATTCATTTCTGCAATGTCAAAAGTTTACATACACTAAGATTACTATGCCTTTAAACAATTCTGGACTGCCCATATGATGATGTCATGTGTTTGGTAGCTTCTGTTAGGTTTGTTGGCAACATCTGAGCTAATTAGAGACACACCTCTGGATGTATTTAAAGGTAACCTGTCACCTCGACTATGCTACCCTCACTGAGCATTTCTAAATGTTCATTGTGTTACCCTAAACACTTTTAATTTAATTTGCAGACAAATTCAATAAGTATTATGCATTTTTGTACTTCCCGCCTTTTATGCAAATTAACATTAAAGAGTCATATCTTACTTGTGTGAACAGAGAAGAGTCATATTTTCAAGCTCTGACTCATCTCAGGTTAATTTTCATATGTATCAAATCGTTTTTTTTACATAATAAAAGTACACAGAGCTATGGGGACTGGGTATTGCGGATGTGCTAGCGGCCATCTAGCAACCCATGTCCTCAACTCTATACCCAAAATCACAGTGACAATTTGCCTTTAAATGCACACCTGAAACACACTGCTTCTTTGTGTAGCATCATGGGAAAGTCTAAATAAATCAGCCAAGATATCAGGAAGAGAATTATGGACTTGCACAAGTCTGGCTCAACCTTGGGTGCAATTTCAAAATACCTGAAGGTGCCTCGTTCATCTGTACAAACAATTATACGCAAGTGCAAACAAGATGGGAATGTCCAGCCATCATACCACTCAGGAAGGAGACGGGTTATTTGTCCCAGAGATGAACATACTTTGGTCTGACATGTGCATATCAACCCAAGAACAAAAGCAAAAGACCTTGTGAAGATTATGGCGGAAGCTGGTAAGATTGTATCAATGTCCACAGTAAAACGAGTACTGTATCAACATGGGCTGAAAGGCCACTCTGCCAGGAAGAACCATTACTCCAAATTAAACATAAATAAAAGCCAGAGTAATGGCTGCAAATGCACACAGGAACAAAGGCCTACATTTTTGGAGATATGTCCTGTGGTCTGACAAATCTAAAATTGAACTTTTTGGCCATAATGACCATTGTTACGTTTGAAGGAAAAAGTAAGAAGCTTTCTCAGGCATCGTCGCTGCCTTCTGTGACAGCCTGTGAGATCCAGCCCCCTGGATCTCACAGGCAGGAAGCTATAAGTGTATTACTTACTGTTATACACTTACAGCCAATGCGTTACAATACAGAAGTATTGTAATGCATTGTAAAGGGGATCAGACCCCCAAAATTTTAAGTCCCCCCCAAAAAAGTGAAAAAATAAAGTTTTACAAAAAAATGAAGAGTTTCAAGTAAAAAAAAAGCATCCTTTTCCCAAAATAAAGTAAAAAAAATTAGACATATTAGTTAACTCTTCCATCTCTTCGCATAAACTATGCTAAAAAAAACTTTTTTTGTCACCTTACATCACTAATAGTACCCCCAAAATAATACTAATCTAACCGTCACCTGATCTCGCAAAAAATTAGCCAATATCTAAGATAATCGCCCCAAAAAATATAAAAAACTATGGCTCTCAGACTATGGAGACACTAAAACATGATTTTTTTTGTTTCAAAAATGCTTTTATTGTGTTAAACACTTTACATCTGGGCCATTTCCCCCTTCCGGACAGAGCCTAATTTTGCAAATCTGACGTGTCAATTTATGTGATAATAACTTTTGAACGCTTTAACTTATCCAATCCATTCTGAAATTGTTTTCTCATGACACACTGTACTTTATGACAATGGTAAATTTGAGTCAATATATTTTACCTTTATTTATAAAATAATCCAAAGTTAAAATATTTTTTTTCAAAATTTCATTTTCTCTGCTTTTTAAGTGATAGTGATACCTCATAAAATATTTTATTACTTAACATTGCCCATATGTCTACTTTATGTTGGCAGCATTTTAGAAATGTCATTTTATTTTTTTTAGGACGTTAGAAGGCTTAAAATTTTAGAAGCAATTCTTAAAATCTTTAAGAAAATTTCCAAAACCCACTTTTTAAGGACCAGTTCAGGCCTGAAGTCACGCTGTACGGCTTACATAGTGGAAACCCCCCACAAATGACCGCATTGTAGAAACTACACCCCTCAAGTTACTCAAAACTGATTTTACAAACTTTTTTAACCCTTTAGGTGTTCCACAAGAATTAAAAAAAAAAATGGATATGACATTTCCAAATTTCACCTTTTTGGCAGATTTTTTTTATTTCAATCAATTTTTTTCTTTAACACATTGAGGGTTAACAGCCAAACAAAACTCAATATTTATTACCCTAATTCTGAGGTTTACAGAAACACCCCATATGTGGTTGTAAACTGATGTAAGGGCACACGGCAGGGCGCAGAAGAAAAGGAGCGCCGTATGGTTTTTGGAAGGCAGATTTTGCTGAACTGGTTTTTAGATGGCATGTCCCATTTGAAGCCCCCCTGATGCACCCTTACAGTATAAAGTTAAAAAAGTGACCCCATTTTGGAAACTAAGGGATAAGGTGCCAGTTTTATTGGTACTATTTGGGGTACATATGATTTTTAATTGTTCTATATTATGTTTTTGTGAGGCAAGGTAACCAAAAAATGGCACTGTTTTTATTTTTATTTTTTTTCAACATTCATTTGACAGGGTAGATCATGTGCTATTTTTATAGAGTAAGTTGCTATGGACGCAATGATATCAAATATATCTACTTTATTTGGTTGTTTGTTTCAGTTTTAATAAAGCATTTTTTTTTTTAATTATGTTTTTGTGTCTCCATTTTCTGAATGCCATATTTTTTTTATTTTTCTGCCAATCATCTTTTGCAGGGTTTTGTTTTTTGCAGGAAGAGTTGACGTTTTCATTGGAACTATTTTTGGGTACATATCATTTTTTGATCATTTATTATTACACTTTATGGTGCAAGGTGACCAAAAAATTTGTTGTTTTAGCAAAGTTTTAATTTATTTATTTTTACAGCGTTCACCTTCGGGGTAAGGTCATGTGAAATTTTTATAGAGCAGATCATTACGGACGTGGAAATACCTAATATGTATACTTTTTCTTATTTAAATTTTACACAATAATAGCATTTTTAAAACCCAAAAAATTGTTTTAGTGTCTCCATAGTCTGAGAGCCATAGCTTTTTTATTTTTTAACCGATTTTCTTAGTTAGGGTCTAATTTTTAGTAGGATGAGGTGACGGTTTGATTGGTACTATTTTGGGGGGCATAAACCTTTTTGATCACTTGGTGTTGCACTTTATGCGATGTCAGGTGACAACAAATTTTTGGGGCACTGTTTTAATTTTATCTTTTTACGCTGTTCATCTGAGGGGTTAGGTCAAGTGATATTTTTTATAGAGCTGGTTGTTACGGATGCGGTGATGCCTAATACATCTAATTTTTTTTATTTATTTCACTTTAACACAATAATAGCAGTTTTGAAGCAAAAAAAACAACATATTTTTGTGTCTCCATTGTCTGAGAGTCATAGTTTTTTTATTTTTTGACCCATTAGGTAGAGTCTCATTTTTTGCTGGATAAGGTGCCGATTTTATTGGTACAATTTTTTGGGACATACGCCTTTCGGATCACTTGGAGTTGCATTTTTGGTGATTGACACGCTTTGTTATTTTTTTATTTTTATGTTGTTTATTGGTTGGGGTGGATCATGTGATATATTTATAGAGCCGGTCATTACCGACGCGGCAATACCAAATATGTCTATTTTATATATTTTTTTATATTTTTAACATTTTTTTTATTACTTAATTGGGGATTTTTTTTTTTATATGTGAAACTTTTTTTTATTTTTTATTTTTTAAACACTTTTTATTGTTTATTTTACACTTTTCTTCCCCCAAAAGGTCATACAAGACCTCTGGGGGACATTGAACTTCACATTTTTTTCCACCATTGATTTCTCCAGTTACAAGGGAAATACACCCCCCCACCCAGAGAGGCTGTACAGCAGAATACTGCACTGTACAGCCTCAGTGCAGAGCTTATCGAGGTCTGTGGAAGACCTGACAGCTCCTGCACTCCTCGGCCCCAGCGGTCACATGGCACTTCCTGATCTGTATACACAGCGTTCGTTAAATGCTATATATACAGCGGTCTAGAAGGCAGAATCACCTGGGACCTGTCCCTGTCTTCTCCCTGGGGTGCCCTGCTGTCACTGACAGCGGCCCGCCTGCTCGGCAGCTGCACAATTAGCAAGCAGCTGCCACCTCTGAATGGACTTTCCAGAAAGTCCATTCAGAGATAAACATCCACCCATAGGATGTTTATATCCTATGGGCGGATGTGAAGTGGTTAATTGTACAAAAATTAAAAAAATTAGACTTATTACGTATTTCCAGTTTTGCCACGTCCATAACGACCTGCTCTATAAAAATAACACATGACCTAACCCCTGAGGTGAACACCGTCCAAAAAATACTAAAAGTATAATACCAAGTGATCAAAAATCCATACGCACCCCAAAAACAAACCAATCAAACCGTCATCTCATCCCACAAAATATAAGACCATACCTAGGACAATCGCCCAAAAAATAAAAATAAACTATGGCTCTCAGAATATGGAGACACTAAAACATAATTTTTTTTGTTTCAAAAATGCTGTTATTTTGTAAAACTTAAATGATTAAAAAAAGTATACATATTAGGTATCGCCGCGTCCGTAAGAACCTGCTGTTTAAAAATATCACTTGACCTAACCCCTCAGATGAATAACGTAAAAATAAACAAAATAAAAAATTGGATCTCATGCCGAAAATAATTAGCCCCTACATAAGACAGTCGCCCAAAAGATAAAAAAAAACTATGGCTTTCAGAATATGGAGACACTAAAAAATAATTTTTTTCAAAAATGCTTTATTATGTAAAACTGAAACAAACAGCCAAAAAAGTTGTCATATTTGGTATTATCGCATCCGTAACAACCTCCTCTATAAAAATAGCACATTATCTAACCTATCAGATGAACATTGTAAATAACAAAAAATAAAAACTGTGCCAAAATAGCTATTTTTTGTTACCTTGCCTCACAAAAAGTGTAATATAGAGCAACCAAAATCATATGTACCCTAAAATAGTACCAACAAAACTGCCACCTTATTCCGTAGTTTCCAAAATGGGGTCTTTTTTTGCAGTTTCTACTCTAGGGGTGCATCAGGGGGTCTTCAAATGTGACATGGCAACTTAAAATTATCCCAGGGAAATCTGCCCTCCAAAAACCATATGGTGTTACTTTCCTTCTGCGCCCTGCCGTGTTCCCATACCCCATGTGGCTTCAGGGCATGACTTAATTAGATTCAGCAGCCGATACTTACTATCGAGCGCTCCTGCCTGATGATGCATGCCGAGTCAAACACGGCGACGCCGCATTCATCAGGAAACATAGCGGCGTCCCCACGTGGCCCGGTGCAGAGCGCGTCAAGGCACAGCACTGAATCAGCCAATCCAAGCAGAGTGAGGTCGAAGCTGTGGAAAACTCAGAACCGCATCTAACATGCTAGATATTTTTTGTTCACATTAGAAAGCCCAATATATGAAGTCCACATAGGGGATATTATTAATATAGGACAACAATGGAAAGCTGAATACATCTGAATACATATACATTTCATTATCAGGAGAGACAACAATGGAAAGCTGAATATATCTGAGTACATATACATTTCATTATCAAGAGAGAGAGGTGAATAAACAATATCTCAATATATGGGGCTGAATATATTAATGTACATTTCCAATATCATAGATATTTCAAAAGAGTGATTATCAGATGTCATCATTATATTGTCATGTGATACAGCATAACAAATATCGCATATCATATAATCTGCGGTGTCACCATTATATAATTAAGGCGTATTCTACAGATCAATAGAATACATGGTCATAACGCATAAGCTGCCATACATATTTATGAAAACATCAATAGCGTAAATGCCGCAAAATGATGCATGTCCCATATAAATGCCTAATCACATGACAATATAATCCAGATGCATATCACAGATAAACATCATACATAGCAGGAGAAGCACTATATTACCACATACCAGTACATCTCGTATTGAGATCCTCATACATATAGGATAGATATCATACATAATTACAGAACTTAACTTACAAAATAAATATCGTGCATGCTTAATACCAAACATGATTACCAAGAAAATATGAACATCATAGAAAATGCATAGTATATGTTGTGTAATTACATGAACCGTCCCGTTATTCAACACCCAAATGAGCAACATGGCAAATGTGGGTATATTTTATAGTGCTATTATAATAGAATGACCCTACTCCATAATTAGTGATAATAAGTATACCTGTATTCTCAAGGATGGCAAGAAGTTTATTGGTGTCAACCCAACATAGTCAGGCACATTACCACTCATGAAGTGCTCAATAGGTTAAAAAAGGTTCGACATAATCATGAACATAAATATACAGTGACATAACTTATTGACTAGCCAGTGTGGCTAAAATACCATGACCTACACATAATAGGTCACACTGGCTCTCCAATACCTAAACTATCCTCACAAATCAAGTGCCAAATCATAATACTAGCCCACAATTGAGTAAAATAAATTGTTGGCCTGCCAGTGTGACCAAGGCACCTAGGCCTCCATATAATAGGTCAAACTGGCTCTCCAGTGACTATAATAACCCAAACATCAAGTGCTTAACCATGACACTAAACCAAAAATACATAAGTGTCATTCAGTGTATTTAATATAAGTCCCATATGTACAGTCGTGGCCAAAAGTTTTGAGAATGACACAAATATTTGTTTTCACAAAGTTTGCTGCTAAACTGCTTTTAGATCTTTGTTTCAGTTGTTTCTGTGATGTAGTGAAATATACTTACACACACTTCATACGTTTCAAAGGCTTTTATCGACAATTACATGACATTTATGCAAAGAGTCAGTATTTGCAGTGTTGGCCCTTCTTTTTCAGGACCTCTGCAATTCGACTGGGCATGCTCTCAATCAACTTCTGGGCCAATTCCTGACTGATAGCAACCCATTCTTTCATAATCACTTCTTGGAGTTTGTCAGAATTAGTGGGTTTTTGTTTGTCCACCCGCCTCTTGAGGATTGACCACAAGTTCTCAATGGGATTAAGATCTGGGGAGTTTCCAGGCCATGGACCCAAAATGTCAACGTTTTGGTCCCCGAGCCACTTCGTTATCACTTTTGCCTTATGGCACGGTGCTCCATCGTGCTGGAAAATGCATTGTTCTTCACCAAACTGTTGTTGTATTGTTGGAAGAAGTTGCTGTTGGAGGGTGTTTTGGTACCATTCTTTTTTCATGGCTGTGTTTTTGGGCAAAATTGTGAGTGAGCCAACTCCCTTGGATGAGAAGCAACCCCACACATGAATGGTCTCAGGATGCTTTACTGTTGGCATGACACAGGACTGATGGTAGCGCTCACCTTTTCTTCTTCGGACAAGCCTTTTTCCAGATGCCCCAAACAATCGGAAAGAGGCTTCATCGGAGAATATGACTTTGCCCCAGTCCTCAGCAGTCCATTCACCATACTTTCTGCAGAAGATCAATCTGTCCCTTATGTTTTTTTTTCGAGAGAAGTGGCTTCTTTGCTGCCCTTCTTGACACCAGGCCATATTCCAAAAGTCTTCGCCTCACTGTGCGTGCAGATGCGCTCACACCTGCCTGCTGCCATTCCTGAGCAAGCTCTGCACTGGTGGCACTCCGATCCCGCAGCTGAATCCTCTTTAGGAGACGATCCTTGCGCTTGCTTTACTTTCTTGGACGCCCTGAAGCCTTCTTAACAAGAATTGAACCTCTTTCCTTGAAGTTCTTGATGATCCTATAAATTGTTGATTGAGGTGCAATCTTAGTAGCCACAATATCCTTGCCTGTGAAGCCATTTTTATGCAATGCAATGATGGCTGCACGTGTTTCTTTGCAGGTCACCATGGTTAACAATGGAAGAACAATGATTTCAAGCATCACCTTCCTTTTAACATGTCAAGTCTGCCATTTTAACCCAATCAGCCTGACATAATGATCTCCAGCCTTGTGTTCGTCAACATTCTCACCTGAGTTAACAAGACGATTACTGAATTACTGATCTCAGCAGGTCCTTTAATGACAGCAATGAAATGCAGTGGAAAGTTTTTTTTGGGATTAAGTTAATTTTTATGGCAAAGAAGGACTATGCAATTCATCTGATCACTCTTCATAACATTCTGGAGTATATGCAAATTGCTATTATAAAAACTTAAGCAGCAACTTTTCCAATTTCCAATATTTATGTAATTCTCAAAACTTTTGGTCATGACTGTAGAGGTTCATCCCAATATTCGCGTAGTGGTCAATCTTCCATGTTCACAGCATGTCCCATGTCCAACTCCTCATTCACAGCATGTATAAAGATCACCCCTCTCCTCACAGCACTTCAGACATCATTTTATATGGCCATGTAGAAAACTAGATAGATAAAAAACTGTTAAAATCACTGAAAAATTCAGTACATGCGCTAACCTTAATAAAGGATTTGAAACTCAATGCCTCATTCAGTCCATGAGGAGTCACAGTATTGAGCAAAACCATCCACTTTGTTTCTTTTTGGAGGAGACACCGTTTGATATTACCCCCCCTAATTCCCAATCGTACCCGATCTATCCTTTTAAAAGAGATACCCGTAGGATTGCAGTTATGAGCTTCCCTGAAATGTTTAGCCACTGGTTTAGGTTTTTGCCTCTGTTTTACAGGAGATGTGATGTACAATTTTGTACTCCTTCTCCCTACATGTGTTGGTAAAATTGTCTGTTCTTGTCATGTATTTACATGCAGTGCAATCCCCACATGGAAAAAATCCCCACTGGGGGCCCTTGTCCCCAAAGATACCACCTTTGTTTGGGGCTACATAGTGGCTCCTAGTTACAATGTCTCTAAGATTTTGTGCTCTTTTCCAAGTGACCAATCAATAGTCTCTCAGAAATAACCTTCTTAAGGTCCCTATCTGTTCGGAGGACTTGCCAATGCCTTTGTAGAATGTCCTGTAATTGTCTCCATTGGGCATTGAAGTTTGTGATGAATCTAGGAAAACTATAGTTGCTTTCTTATGGGGAGGAGGGTTTAATAGATTGTCCCTAGGAGAGTTTTTAGCCCTAATATACCCTTTCCTAATCACATTCCTGCTATAGCCCCTCTCCTGGAATCTCCTAGATAGATCTTCTGCCTCTCGTTCAAAACTGGCTTCACTGGAGCATATCCGTCTAGCCCTACAGAATTGACCAATAGGTATCGCACGGGAGACCTGTGGGTGATGCGAGGACGAGGAGAATAGTAGTGAATTAGTAGCCGTGGGCTAATAATAATAATAATATATGTGCCCAAAGTAGACAAATTGTTCAAGTCCTCAAATCCAATTGGCACATACTCAAAGAGACGTTCCCGGATATAGCAGAATTCCAATCAGCACCAATCTTGTCCTATAGGAGATCACAGAATCTAGGGGATAGACTAATAAGGGCTGATACTAAAAGCTATGAAGGTGTGATAAAAAAGAAAGGCTGTTATCCATGCCTGAGCTGCTTCAATTGTAACAGTATGCTTAAGTATATGGTTCAAATAGTCTAGTTTCCTAGACTAATAGGCTCCTGTTTCTGGTCAACTTAAAATATAACGTTTATTTATTTCCTATTAAAAGTGATATAGCAAGGAGCGGGAGAAACAAGGAAAACTTTAAAATCCTAGGTGCGGCAGGATCCATAGGCGGAGCAAAGGGTTAATTTCACCCATATATATATTCTGAGCGCCCTAACATATAACCATCAGCATTTTATCTAATGTTCTAGCAATATATTTTGCCTTTATACATTGCCTTTCTACAATTTTATATTTAGGGATCGCTTGGTCAGTCGTTTTCTGTCATTGTTTTCATCTTTAAATATCTTATACACGACTCTCCACCAATTTATGGTCGCGGTTCAGAGGAGTCTGCAGATACTCCTCTCCGCGACGAGATCACTGCCTAACCTAATCTAAAATTTAAAGGCTATGAGCTCCCCCAACATGTTTCACCACTGAACGTGGCTTCATCAGGGGAAAGGAGCTACTGTCAACAAGACTGCTTTGCAACTGTGTTCTTTTACCTTCTAGAGGTGGGT
Source organism: Bufo bufo (assembly GCF_905171765.1). Taxonomy (NCBI): domain Eukaryota; kingdom Metazoa; phylum Chordata; class Amphibia; order Anura; family Bufonidae; genus Bufo; species Bufo bufo. The sequence continues at coordinate 274,993,450 of NC_053390.1, read as the reverse complement.
CATCGAGTATATTACAGCCAATTGCTGTTCAAACGTCTTGATTGATGGTTTCGTGGTCCAATCTGATCCTTCATTGCTATATTTACGTCATATAATCGCGTCCAGAGCGCCGCACTATGGACCGCGCATGCGCCGGAACTTTTAAAATAGTCACTGAGAGGACAATGTTACTGAGCATGCGCATATACTTAGAAGTTGATTTCGTTTTCTTCATGCGGTCGCGTCTTTCGTCAAAAGGAAGGTATTACGCATGCGCATTAACTTATAGCCACTGGGCATGCGCGTACACTTAGAAATTATTTTTCGTTCTCTTCATACGGTTGCGTCTTTCATCAGTAGCGCGGTATTGCGCATGCGCATGAACTTATAGTTCAGTGGTCAGGAAGGTATCGTTAGGGCGCATGCTCCCATACTTATATGCATCAAAGCTGTTGTCACATATGTATCTCTTCATTTCCGAGATTACATTTATGCATATGCCCATACTTTTATGTCTTAAGAGTTCAAAAGACATCTATCAATTAGACTCTATAGTTTTTTATTATTTTTGTTACGTAATCGTTAATGTAGTATCATGGTGCATGCGTTATTAGTCCTATCTTGCTTTTCTTATTTATTTTGGAAGGGCTATATACTGCGCCTGCGCAAAAACTTGTGGTTTGAAGTTCAAAAAAGTACATTATTGCGCATGCGTCCATACTCAGTCACATCCTACGTTGGAGAGGAGATGTACCAGGCACCCTCAGAGACTCAGGTGCTCTGACTAGAGAGATGTCATCACCCGGCAAGCACCTATATTTAGGTATTAGGGCTTTCATTTCTTATATATATATTTTTAGGAGAGCCCCATCTATGCCTATATCAGGATTTGGGTTTAATCAATAGATGTGTAACGTTGCTACGCATGCATCTATATTTAAGTATATCAACCACTCTCATCATATAACTGCATTTTATTTTTTAGCCTGTATGTTTAGCGTGCACTGAGTCCTATAATTTTACCTAGAAAGGGAATAACATTACTGGATATATGTATATCCCCCATTGCATCTTGTATTTAAAGCTGTATCCTTCATGTATCCAGATACTTATAGGTTATTGTTAGGTGTATTTGATGTTCTTTTTATTCCCTCAAGTTCTCGATCTATCATTTCCTTTGTATATATTATAAATAGGCGCGCCAGTTCCCTTATTCTCTCCATCCATCCTCGTTCCGAAGTTCCTGGACCCGACCATATGACATCCAAGAAGGTCAGTGGCCACTTACCTTTTTCCCCCTATATAGGTTACATTTATTCTTTTGAAGTTGCTTTCGTAATTATAATATTGATTTATTCTAAGGTAGACTCCAATTATTTTATATAAAGGCTGTGAAGGAAAACCCTTCATTGAGGCCTTGTGGACTCATCGTCTTCAATCTATGAATCCAGCGTGCCTCACTCTGTAACAATTTTTTATCTAGGTTTCCCCCTCTTGGTCCTAGAGATATTTTCTCTATGCCCCAGAATCTAAGGACAGAGCTTTTATTGTTATGAAAGTATTTTATATGTCTGGCAATTGATGTATCCTTACCAGTTTCTATGGTACTGATATGTCCTGAGATGCGGCGTCTTAGCTCTTGTACTGTCTTGCCCAAGTATAATTTAGATATACTACTCCCTGGGTTTTACATGTGATAAGTTGTTTTATTTCGTATTCCTTTTTGTCCACAGGATTGATGTATTTCTTAATGCGAGGGACATATCTGCAGAAAGAACACTCTCCGCATGGTGATGATCCTCGGTATCTTTCAACATGTCTTTCGGAGCTACAGCCTCTTTCCATCAGGTGACTATGCACCAATTGATCTTTGAGATTAGTGCCCCTTCTGTATGTTACTGTTGGATTCGGGGTGAGTACCATATTTAGATCTTTATCTGATTTTACTATGTGCCAGTGTTTCTTTAGGATACCATAGATCTCTTTGTTGTACCCATCATAGGTCCCTATACATCTAATAATATCACTTTTTTTGGGGGGGGTTTCTTTCAGAAGATCTTCTCTCTTAGTTCCATTTGCTCTGTTGTAGGCATTTTTTAGAGGTTTTTTCGGATATCCTCTATTTCTGAATCTCCGAAGAAGTTGGCCACTTTCTTCAGAGAAAGAGGCCTTATCCGAGCAGTTTCGACGTGCCCTCAAATATTGGCCGACAGGAATTCCCTGCTTAAGTGGGACAGTTTCACACATCCCAGAACTGGCAAAAAGTTCCCAATTAGAGCATTTTACACCTGCAAGTCAGAACATGTTATATACACCCTGCAGTGCCCATGTGGGCTACTCTATGTGGGTGAAACAACACAGGAAATGAGAAATAGACTAAACCAGCACCGTTACTAGATACATAAATTGCTCGCGGGGAAAAAGAATGAAGAACCACAAAAAATTGAACCACCGGTACCGGAACATTTTCTAAAATTTAAACATAATGTTGCGCAACTACGCTTCCGTATCATAGACGGCATACCTCCTCAGAGAAGGGGAGGCGATAGGGAAAAGAAACTTAAGAGACTTGAATTAAAATGGATTTTTGAACTTCAAACGCTCAAACCGAATGGTTTAAATAGGGATTTCAGGATTGGCTCTCTTTTCTAATCCAGAAGGAATATTGTGTTCTTCATATCGAATATTACACAATGTCATTTAAGTGTTGTACCTAACCGTTGGTTATGATTTCAGAGACTAATATATGTCTTTTTTTAACAGATTGGACCCCTAGTGGACGTCTGGTGGGCAGGGCCACAGTGACAGAATCCCCCCCTTTCAAACGACCAGTTGGACGTTGGTAGATATAATATGATCACATAATCAGATTATAATTACACATGTTGGGGACTACTAATCTCTTGGGAATACTATGACTACAAGTTTAACACTATTGGAGTTACAATCTCTCCAAGCATGGTGGCACAGAGTTTGGAGGTGTCTATTTTTTTAATAAGTTTGGAATATCTCCCTCCCTCTTAACACAGAGCCTAGTTTGAATTTAGGTGACAGCAAACTTGCATCCCTCAAAATAGTCTTTAGCACCATTTTTTGAGTAGTATGTGTTTTCACTTCAGTAGAGGGTTATTGGGCTGGTATGAATGGTACCCTCCGGAGGGAATGAGGGACCTAGGGATGGGTCTCCTGTATCCCCTCCAAGGACGGATGTACATGGTAAACCGTGTCCCCCTACGGAATGATGGGTTGACGTTTACCATACGCAATGACGGGCACTTATGTGTGAAGGGGTCTCCTCCCGTTTACCCGGTTGGACCCTCTCACACTGTGGCCTTAAGTGTTGAATGTGTTAGGACTATGGGGTAGCCGCATATCACTATGTGGTTCTACCACTGTCCATGTACATATCTTTTGCCCACCCCCCTACTGTATTGATACACAAATATATTTCCTTTATTGGAGTTTTCTCCTTTTACTGGCAAGACAGCCAGGGAGGGCTGCATGGTAAAAGTATATAACCAATACATTTTGCTGGCATCTATTTAAATAAACTGATATAGCTGTATTTAATTGATAGGCTATATCCCACCAGACACTCCTGACTTTGTGCCAGTATGCGTTGGTATATGTCCGGCACACTAAGTACTGCTCAGGAGAATACCTAACTACTGTGATGGCTGATATAGCGCCGGCCGACAATGCAGTACCACGCATGCGCGATCTCCGTTACAAGCGCTCCGTTACGCCTGCGCACATCAAATGTGCCTCTGCACAGGCGCGAGCCCCGTTCGGACGCGCAGGCGCACTGGGATCCAGGAGACGCCACGATTCAAAGTGTTTTGGCGCGCGTCCTGCCTCTGCACGCCTGCGCAATCGCATAGGAACGAAGGGGACACAGACATGCCGCCGAGTATATGATATACATATTCCTATTATATACCCCCACCAGTACTCCACCAGGTGTACCAAAGTAAGTGCTGATTTATGTATTTGCAAATCTTGGTAAGAAGCCTTGCCTCACTGTTTTAAGAGTGTTCTTGATTTATTATAATTTTTTTGACATGTGTGTTAGCTCCACCTAGAAGGAGGGTATTTAAGCCTAGGAATGATGTATTGTCAGTTGCTTGAAAAAGACCGTCCAGGTCGAAACGTCGCATGGATTTGATGGAATAAAGAAATTAATAAGACAAGAGAGTGCTGCGGTTTTACTATTTTTGGTTGTCTACTTGGAGGGACGCTACGGACTGGCGTTCAACACCGCGTGCACCACCACATTAAGGCCAGTATACCCTTTAGTGCTGCTACACCTTCTATCCTATGTTGGCTTCCTCACTGTGACGTAGTCGGCGCAGGCGCAGTGAGTGAAGGCCGCTCTCCTGGTGCCGGCTTCCTCACTGTGACGTAGTCGGCGCAGGGGCAGTGAGGAATCGGGCACCAGGAGCGCATCATTCACTCACTGCGCCAGCGCCGAATACTGCGCAAGTGAACGGCGCAGGCGCGGGATTTCGGCAGCGAAGCGGCGTACCGTGCCATCAATCAAGAAGAGCGGGTCGGGCATAACAGAGGACCTGGGTGGCATAAAGGGTGAGTGGACGGAGCCTCTAGGTGCTGATTTTATGTCCACATAGCACCTAGAGGCTCATTAGCATATTATAAAAGTGCTTTTTTTTTTTTACCAAAACGGTTGCAGGGACAAATGTTAGAAACATCCTGTTATGTAGTGCTGACAGGGCTCTGAGAGGCTGGCGCCAGAGTGCAGGTCATACCTTGGTTGAGCGAAGTGCCGGCGCATGCGCACTTCGCTTCAAGAAGCCAAATCGAGAAGTCCGCAGGGGCGCATCAGGCAGAGCCCTGTGCGCACGCGCGAGATCTTACAGCAGGAGGAGAGAGGAGGGGGGAGGGAGGGGGGAAGGGGATGGAGGGAGAGCGAGAGGCGGCACAGAGGATTAGGAGGCGGTGCAGAAGTCTGGAAAGGCGGCGCTGGGCACGAACGGCGGTGGGTGCGGCGGGCACCTTGCATCCCTTGACATCCCCTGACATCCCCTTGGGCACCTTATTTCTTTGAGTGACAGGTTAGTAAAACCTGTTTTTTAGCAAAATAAGGATACGGATCACATTTAGAAGCCCACATTAGGAATCCTGATGAGGCCCTGAACATCAGCATATGTTTAGCTGACAGGGGTGAAACCTGGTGACAGAATCCCTTTAAGGCCTGATGGAGACTCCTGTTTATCCTTCCTTTTGGAGAAACAGGTTGTTTCAGTCCTGAAATTAGTACCAGAGTCCTATTAAGTGAGTTAGGAGGACATTAGGTATTCCTGTGTATGAACTCACTTACCTCTGGAGTCTGTTCATACTGGTAGTTAGGACTTTGATTAGGGTTTTACTAGGAGGTGTCCATCTTCTTTCCCTAGTTTCCAGGCCTTATTCCCTCACCCCTTTCCCTCCTATGTTTTTTGTGGTGTTTCCCTCCCACACCTGAACGTGACAGGAGTTTTAAGTTTAGTGGGCCCAACTAAGTGTAGGGATGAGTATCAACTGCTAGAAGGATCCCTTGGATAGAGAGACAATTACTGTGGCCATTGTTTACATGGCCTGTTAGAAGCCTCAGGCAATGACACCCATTTTGTACTCATTTGTTCTCCTGGACAGTAAAAGTTGCTTTTAATTGTTCTCCATTCAGCTGTTACTTCTGCCCAGTATTGGAGGCAGCAGGCACAGTATTTCAGGGTATTAGGCACCACACCAAGCACACTATTAGACCACACTACAGTACAGGGGGTAGCAGGCAGCATAGTATCCAAAATACTGGGAGCGCCTGGGTCTGCAGTATACACAGTACAGTGGCAGCCACAGGCAAAGTAATGGGGCATTGTAGCAAACCTAATATTGGGGATAACAGTAAAAAGAATAACCAAAATGAAGCGTGTCAGTTGTCGCTCCAGTACAATCAACATACTGAGAGGCTCTAAGTTGGATATCACTGGTGCTCTGTCCATTAAACATACTGATATGCAGAAAACAAGTATAGAGAAAAATGATTTAAACTCAAATATAGAGCGCAGGAGAAACATCCCAAGAATTGTCACTCAATGTGTACCTTTGTGCTAGTCATTCTTCTCTATATTTGAATATAGAAAATTATATTGACATTCTGGTGAGTGCTGCTGTATGGTTAATTTCCCGTGCATACATTGCCAGTGTATGTACATTCGCAATCTCTGATAATGTATCATGATCACATCAATTTTTGATATCTTCTGTAATGAAATGGTAAGGGATGACTTGTTTTTAACTAAGCTGCATGTTAATTTAAAGCAGATCAAATGCAACATTTTGTTTATGCAGAAATGAACAATTGCACACCGTGATCTAATAATTGTTATCAGTAAAAGATGATTTAATTACCAGTGTTAATGACTGTTGATTACAATATCAATATCTGTATTAGCCTGGCTGTAAATGAACAGTATTGCATCAAATGAAATGTCTAAGCGGCATGCAGTTCCATTAGTTGTACTGCTTTTAATGATAGGAGCACAATTCACTGAATGAATAGTTTTAATCTGGTAACAATTGCCTATCTCTTAATGAGAACAACTGCATTTTATAATGAATATGGCCAGGGAATAGAGAAAAATAGAGGAGCTCACATTTATTTTAGTTGTCAGACAGTTTGTGCTTTTGGCTACTACAGACTGCTGTACTTGATTTTTTCTCTTTTGCTGGTGATAACTGCACATACCGTTACAGTGTACAGGGTCAATTTGCTTAGCAGAAAATACGAATAATACTCTCTCGTAGGTCTTGGCGCAGTATTACAGACCTGTTTTGCCATTAGGTTCAGCTGAATATAAACTTAACTGAAATGTACTTTTCTTAAAGGGGTTATCCTGTGAACATTTACATAACCTATCCATAGGTCTGACTGCTGTGGCCTTACAGTGATAGGGGTATGGCTAGGGTCTCAAAAGATCCAGGGCCCAAGCTCCAATGCATATGTGCCATATTCTCAAAGTATCCCTCCTGCCAGCCACACACACATGACATATTTTGTTTGCTGGATGAAAGTTACATTCAGCGCTACCAAACATACTTGACTATACAGCACCACATACCTCTCCATTCCAATACCTCAAAGGTGAAGTCGTCTCTGACGTAGACGTTTTCTTACCTTATTTTTTCAATTTATCCCATGACAATTTCTTTACCATCTCTGCAGAGTTTATCAAACAGACATCTTAGGTTCCTCACTTTTCTATTATCATCATCCTCCCCACCCTACTGACTCAACAATATTATATATTGCGTCTCCTGCGATCTCCAATGCCTCCAAATACTCTACTGCTCAAGTTATACTGCCATACAGATTAGTCCTCCTATAGTAATATAAAAGTTCTACCAATAGCAATAATTTTCTCCCAGAGTGCTCTTATTAGTAATAGTGTCCCTACAATGCCCTCAATAATGATACTACTCTCCAAGAATGGTGGGCACTGTCGGCCCACTTAACTTTCAAATAGCAGGGGCCCCCTTTCAGAAAGGGTAAATGACAGAGTTGGTCAGCACTTGCTCAGTGCACACTGCACGGAAAAAAGGGAGGAATCCCCACGGTCAATTAGTTCACAAATTCCAGCAGCTGTGTCTTTGCGATATACCTTTATGCCAGAGATGTCCTACAACCAGGACGCGTTTCGGCAAACATGCCTTCATCAACAAGTACATCTTAATAAACATGTAACATATATATACATATAGGAAAATGTACCGCCTACAAGGACGTCCAATCCCCTCAAGTTGAGGGTGGAGCAATCAAGATGGATTTCAATTAAATTATAATGAATAGAAGCGTATTGGGAGAGAGCAAAAAACAAAAACAAAATAGTGACAAATTCTACCTTACATAGTTTCAATCACTGTCACATATGAATATCCACTCAAGGTTCCTCACTATATAGTTGAAGTTTAGAAAAAATATATACAAAAATGTAATTATTACTATCATAAATATATCTTACAGAAATACCTATAAGTACATAATTTCATAGTTCCTGTTGAGACCTTTTGGTAATGTAATGTACCCAAACTGTGGATCCAGTAAGCTTCTCTACGTAGCAGGAGCCTTTTTACATCACCCCCTCCTCTTGGTCTTTTAACCTGTTCCAAGACTTGAAATCCTATTTGGGCTATGGTATGTTTGCCTTTATCAAAGTGATTATGAATAGGTAGCATCAGATTCTTTGTCCATATAGTAGATTTATGTTTATTGATACGATCTCTAACTGTCTGCATCGTCTCCCCTGTGTATAGTAGGCCACATAGACATTTTATCAGGTAAATTACATTTGCTGATTCACATGTAAAAAAAGCCTTTTACTTCAAATGCACGTCCTGTATGAGGATGGTGAAATGTCGGGCCTTTGATTATGTGTGAACAGTGGAGACAATGCAGACAGGGGAACGTACCCTTACGTGGTGTAGATAATACTTTCTGACGTGAAATCTTTCAGAAAGGGGGCCCTGGGCAATTGCCCTGTTTGCCCCACCCTAACACCGGTCCTGGGTAGCGGGAACCTCAGCCAATAAGGTGTGTGGATTGGGCACAATGGGGGTGTTAAAAACTGTGACTTCATTGACAGCACGTAGGTCATGTACCATCCAGTACTGGGTGGGTTTGCCCTTCTCACTTTTCTTTTTCACAGGGTAAAAAAGAATGTTAGAAGGGTATACATTCTCCTTGATAACCCCCCTTTTTTCAAAAAGTCTCAGACTGTTTGAGATATGACATCTGACTGTGCCATACGCAAGAGATACTGCGTGGGAAGTGGGGCGCCAGTTTTCATCTCCTAACCACTCAGATGAACACCGTAAAAAAATAAAAAATAAAAACTGTGCTAAATAAACCATTTTTTTGTCACCTTACATCACACAAAGTACAACAGCAAGCGATCAAAAAGGCGTTTGCCCACCAAAATAGTACCAATCTAACCATCACCTCATCCCGCAAAACATGAGTTCCTACCTGAGACAATCGCCCAAAAAATAAAAAAACTATGGCTCAGAATATGGAGACACTAAAACATCATTTTTTTTGTTTTAAAAAAGCTGTTATTGTGTAAAACTTACATAAATAAATAAAAAATATACATATTTGATATCGCCGCGTTTGTATCGACCGGCTGTATAAAAATATCACATGACCTAATCCCTCAGATGAACACCGTAAAAAATAAAAAATAAAAACTGTGCTAAATAAACAATTTTTTTGTCACCTTACATCACAAAAAGTGTAATAGCAAGCGATCAAAAAGTCATATGCACCCCAAAATAGTGCCAATCAAACCATCATCTCATCCCGCAAAAAATGAGACCCTACCTAAGATAATCGCCCAAAAACTGAAAAAACTATGGCTCTCAGAATATGGAGACACTAAAACATGATTTTTTTTTGTTTCAAAAATAATATTATTGTGTAAAACTTACATAAAAAAAAGAAAGTATACGTATTAAGTATCGCCGCGTCCGTATTGACCGGCTCTATAAAAATATCACATGACCTAACCCCTCAGATGAACACCGTAAAAAATAAAAAATAAAAACTGTGCTAAATAAACCATTTTTTGTCACCTTACATCACAAAAAGTGTAATAGCAAGCGATTAAAAAGTCACACGCACCCCAAAATAGTGCCAATAAAACTGACATCTCATCCCTCAAAAATCATACCCTACCCAAGGTAATCGCCCAAAAACTGAAAAAATTATTGCTCTCAGACTATGGAAACACTAAAACATGATTTTTTTTTGCTTCAAAAATGAAATCATTGTGTAAAACTTACATAAATTAAAAAAAAGTATACATATTAGGTATCGCAGCGTCCGTATCGACCGGCTCTATAAAAATATCACATGACCTAACCCCTCAGATGAACACCGTAGAAAATTTTAATTAAAAACTGTGTTAAATAAACCAATTTTTTTCACCTTACATCTTACATCACAAAAAGTGTAATAGCAAGCGATCAAAAAGTCACACGCACCCCAAAATAGTGCCAATAAAACTGTCATCTGATCCCGCAAAAATCATACCCTACCCAAGGTAATTGCCCAAAAACTGAAAAAATTATGGCTCTCAGACTATGGAAACACTAAAACATGATTTTTTTTGGCTTCAAAAATGAAATCATTGTGTAAAACTTACATAAATTAAAAAAAGTATACATATTAGGTATCGCCGCATCCGTGACAACCTGGTCTATAAAAATATCACATGATCTAACCTGTCAGATGAATGTTGTAAATAACAAAAAATAAAAACTGTGCCAAAACAGCTATTTCTTGTTATCTTGCCTCACAGAAAGTGTAATGTAGAGCAAACAAAAATCATGTGTACCCTAAACTAGTACCAACAATACTGCCACCCTATCCCGTAGTTTCTAAAATGGGGACATTTTTTGGAGTTTCTACTCTAGGGGTGCATCAGGGGGGCTTCAAATGGGACATGGTGTCAAAAAAAACAGCCCAGCAAAATCTGCCTTCCAAAAACCGTATGGCATTCCTTTCCTTCTGCACCCTGCCGTGTGCCCGTGCAGCTGTTTACGACCACATATGGGGTGTTTCTGTAACCTACAGAATCAGGGCCATAAATATTGAGTTTTGTTTGGCTGTTAACCCTTGCTTTGTTGCTGGGAAAAATGGATTAAAATAGAAAATTTGCCAAGAAATTGAAATTCTGAAATTTCATCTCCATTTGCCAATAACTCTTCTGGAACACCTAAAGGGTTAACGACGTTTGTAAAATCTGTTTTGAATACCTTGAGGGGTGTAGTTTCTTACATGGGGTCAATTTTATGGGGTTTATACTCTAAGGTTGCATCAGGGGGGCTTCAAATGGGACATGGTGTAAAAAAAAACAGTCCAGCAAAACCTGCCTTCCAAAAACCGTATGGCATTCCTTTCCTTCTGCGCCCTGCCGTGTGCCCGTACAGCGGTTTATGACCACATATGGGGTGTTTCTGTAAACTACACAATCAGGGCCATAAATATTGAGTTTGGTTTGGCTGTTAACCCTTGCTTTGTAACTGAAAAAAAAAATTATTAAAATGGAAAATCTGCCAAAAAAGTGAAATTTTGAAATTGTATCTCTATTTTCCATTAATTCTTGTGGAACATCTAAAGGGTTAACAAAGTTTGTAAAATGAGTTTTGAAAACCTTGAGGGGTGTAGTTTCTAGAATGGGGTCATTTTTGGGTGTTTTCTATTATGTAAGCCTCGCAAAGTGACTTCAGACCTGAACTGGTCCCTAAAAATTGGGTTTTTAGAAAATTTCTGAAAAATTTTAAGATTTGCTTCTAAACTTCTAAGCCTTGTAACATCCCCAAAAAATTAAATATCATTCCCAAAATGATCCAAACATGAAGTAGACATATGGGGAATGTAAAGTAATAACTATTTTTGGAGGTATTACTATGTATTATAGAAGTAGAGAAATTGAAACTTGGAAATTTGCTAATTTTTACAGATTGTTTGTAAATTTGGTATTTTTTTATGCAAAAAAATTTACTTTTTTGACCCAATTTTAGCAGAGTCATGAAGTACAGTATGTGACGAAAAAACTATCTCAGAACGGCCTGGGTAAGTAAAAGCGTTTTAAAGTTATCAGCACTTAAAGTGACACTGGTTAGATTTGCAAAAAATGGCCAAGTCCTTAAGGTGAAATAGGGCTGAGTCCTTAAGGGGTTAAGATTGCTATTATTTTACACTATAACCATGTTCTATCGTAAAATAGTAAAATCACCCGAACACCGAATCCGAACTTCAGTGAAAAAGTCCGGGTCCCTGAACTCGCAAAGTTCGGTACGAAGCCGAACTTTGAAGTTCGGGTTTGCTCATCCCTAGTCACCAGCCTCTTTGACCAAGAAGTCACCCAGACTACTGAGCTAGCCAGGGTACCAGCCTTGAGAAAAATAGAGAGAGAGAGACACAGAGTGAGAGAGACAGTGAGAGAGACAGAGAGAGAGAGAGATAGAACCCTTCTTCTGCCACGGAAGAGACTGTAGAGGCCAGCCCTATGACTCGCCTATATTATTTTGCACCTGAATTCCTCCAGTAAAGAAGCACCATGGTTTACTGCAGACCCTGACTCTCTGGACTTATTTCCCATTGGGGTGCACCACGCCTTACCATCCCTTCCGGAGAGCAACAAGATGTGGTGACACCTCGACGGTGTTCAGGTGACCTAGCATACTGTTGGGGCCACCCCAAACCCAGCCACTGCATATGCGCAAAGACATCCTGCACCAATCTCTGTAAGAATGGTGTTCATGAGGAGACATGTAATACAGAGAGTAGGGTGTGGATAATGAGCAGCAGCTATGATATGCAGTTTCCATTATCACAGCCCACGATCTGTCCTGTCCGTCCTGTCTGTACCTCATGTCTCCTTATGAACCCCATTCCTACAGAGATTCAGGTGAACATCTAATTATCTGGATTGAGGGTCATAACCCCTGACATGTAGAGCAGAGATGGGGCAGCTCTTTAGCTCAATGAATTGAAGTAACTTGTGTGATCAGGACAGATTTTGTGTGTACTAACAGGACGGTGGCCATTTTGTTTCCCCTGATGATTGTTCCCTAGACAACATAAACCATTATAAAAAATGAAAGGTATTTGGGAATATATGTATTATAAAGTAATATTTAACCCGTTCATGACCCTGTCATTGTTCACCTTAAAGACCAGGTCATTTTTTGCAAATCTGAAATGTGTGACTTTATGTGGTCATAATTTTAAAACACTTTTACTTATCAAAGCCATTCTGAGATTGTTTTCTTGTCACATACTGTATTGTACTTCATGACAGTGGTAAATTTTCAAAATTTCAATTTCTCTACTTTTAAAACAGATAGCGATACCTCCTAAAATAGTTAGTTAATTTACATTTCCCATATGTCTACTTCATGTTTGGATCATTTTGTAAATTACATTTTCTTTTTTTAAGACGTTAGAAGGCTTAGAAATTTAGAAGCAAATCTTAAAATTTTTACGAAAATTTACAAAACCCAATTGTTAAGGATCAGTTCCGGTCTGAAGTTACTTTGTGTGGCTTACATAATAGAAACCACCCAAAAAAAACTACAACCCTCAAGATATTCAAAACTGATTTTAAAAACTTTGGAAAATGTAGATGAAATTTCGGAATTTCACTTTTTTGGCAGATTTTCCATTTTAACCCATTTTTTCCCAGTAACAATGCAAGGGTTAACAGCCAAACAAAACTTAATATGTATTGCCCTGATTCTGTCGTTTACAGAAACACACCATTTGTGGTTGTAAACTGCTGTACGGGCACATGGCAGAGTGCAGAAGGAAATGAACGCCATATGTTTTTGGAGGGCAGATTTCACTAGTATAATTTTAAGTTGCCATGTCACATTTGAAGACCCCCTGATGCACCCATAGAGTAGAAACTCCCAAAAAAGTTACCCCATTTTGGAAACTATATCCCTCAAGGTATTCAAAACTGATTTTACAAACTTTGGTAACCCTTTAGGTGTTCCACAAAAATTAAAGGAAATGTAGATGAAATTTCAGAATTTCACTTTTTTGGCAGATTTTCCATTTTATTCCATTTTTTTCCGCTAACAAAGCAAGGGTTAACAGCCAAACAAAACTCAATATTTATTTCCCTGATTCTGTCGTTTACAGAAACTCCCCATTTGTTATCGTAAACTGCTGTACGGGCATACGACAGGGCGCAGAAGGAAAGGAGCACCATGTAGTTTTTGGAGGGCAGATTTTACTGGGATAATTTTATGTTGCAATGTCACATTTGAAGACCCCCTGATGCACCCCTAGAGTAGAAACTCCCAAAAAATTATCCAATTTTGGAAACTACGGGATAAGATGGCAGTTTTGTTGGTGCTATTTTAGGGTACATATGATTTTTGGTTGCTCTATATTACACTTTTTTTGAGATAAGGTAACGAAAAATAGCTGTTTTGAGATCATTTTTATATTTAGTTTTTTCAGTGTTCATCTAACAGGTTAGATCATGTTCTATTTTTATAGAGCAGGTTGTTACGGATGCGACAATACCAAATGTGACTACTTTTTTTGGTTGTTTGTTTCAGTTTTATATAATAAAGCATTTAAAAAAGAAATTCTGGAAGCCATAGTTTTTTGTTTTTTTTTGGCGCCTGTCTTATGTAGGGGCTCATTTTTTTCGGTATGAGATGATGGTTTGATTAGTACTATTTTATTGTGCATATGACTTTTTGATCGCTTGGTATTACACTTTTTGTGATGTAAGGTGACAAAAAATGGCTTTTTTGAGACAGTTTTTATTTAATTTTTTTCACCTGAGCGGTTAGATCAAGCGATATTTTTATATAGCAGGTCGTTACGGATGTGGCAATACCTAATATGTCTATTTTTTTTTATTTTTTTCACTTTTAACACAATAAAAGCATTTTTGAAACAAAAAAATAACATGTTTTATTGTCTCCATATTCATATATAGAGCCATAGTTTATTTTTTTCCCGATTATTTCATGTAGGGGCAAATTTTTGCGGGATGAGGTGACAGTTTGATTGGTACTATTTTGGGGGGCATACGCTTTTTTGATGGCTTGGTGTTTTGCAATGTAAGGTGACAAAAAAAATTATTGTTTTAGCACAGTTTTATTTTTATTTTTTTCTACCACGTACAGGTGAGGGGGTGGATCATGTGGTATTTTTATATATTACAGAAGTGGAAATACCCAATATTTCCATTTTTTTTTTTTTACAATTTTGTAAAAAGTTTTGTTTTATTTTGGGAAATGTAATTTTTTTTATGAAAAACACTTTAACTTTTTTTTTTTTTACTTTTTTTTTGTCCCACTCTGGGACTTCAACTTCTGGGGTCTGATCCCCTCTGCAATGTATTACAATACATCCTGTATTAAAATACATTGCATGTCAGCTTGTATGCTGACAGCCTGCCTGTGAAACCCAGCCTAAGGCCTCATGCACACGACCGTTTTTTTTTTTGCGGTCCGCAAAAACGGGGTCCGTAGGTCCGTGATCCGTCACCGTTTTTTCTTCCGTAGGTCTTCCTTGATTTTTGGAGGATCCACGGACATGAAAAATTGAAAAAAAATCGAAGCCAAAATGTACACCAATGCCTCATCCAGCATGGAGGCAGGGCAGAATGCTGGATGTAGAGTGCTATCACATTTGTATTTTCCGTTTGTATATGTATTTCGCCATAGTGATGTGCACCTACATACAGGTTGTGCTGACTCAATCCCCCACATTTTTTCTTTGTAGTATATATTGGAGGCGTGGCGATCTCCTTGGAGTCATGCACACCTGACCAGTCAATCTGTCCTGGAGGCTGGTTTTAAAGTCAGTATAAAACTGAGTCTGCTTATATAGAACCTACCAGTAGCCATTTGGCTCCAGGAGAAGTGTATGGTGGGCTCAGCGTGCATGTTGGTACTTGCATCCCTGGATCCGATGAAAGCTGTAATGGCACCGGACGGGGTTAAAAGCAGAGTGTGCTTGGCGTGTATGCTGACCTGCATTCCCTGGACTTTGTGTGGCTGTAATGGCCCATGAACAGGTAGGAACTAGTGTTAGGGACCACTCATTAGAGGCGACCTTGACGTGGTGAGTGGCTTATTACGCTTTGGCCAAAATGTTCACTAATGCCTCATCCAGCATGGAGGCAGGGCAGAATGCTGGATGTAGAGTGCTATCACATTTGTATTTTCCGTTTGTATACAGTCGTATAGCCTGAAAATTCGGGGCCCTGGACAAAACATCTGGGGCTCAAGCCTCAAATGTTTGACCTGATGACACCCCTGACATGATCCTAAGATAAAAGAGATCCGCGAGTTCCCTAGCTAAATAGAGTGATAGTGCGCATGTCGGTCCACTACTCCATTCACTTCTATGGGGCTGAAGGAGCACTGTCTATGTCGAGAGGTGATAAATAGTTTTGGGATAAGTCATTTAAGAGTCAATTATTTGCCAATAGGTTCTGTTTAATTTGGGATACTCATTTTCAATGGTACCTAGAGTTTGTGTTACAAATTTCACAAAAATACTGCTGCTAAATGAATCCAAAGTTTTGGCTTTGGATATATTGCTAAAAAAAAAAATACTGTGAAAATTGGTAGGGAAAATGATAGGAAACAAAAGGATGGAGGAAGACATGACTATGGGGGAAGGGGGGGGGGGCAGAGAACTTGCCCTGATTGGTTTAGAGGCTGACAGACAGCCCAGCCTGATCAGCCAATCAGGTGTTAGTATTCAGCCAATTGTGAGTATGGTGGAGCAGTTTGATATTCACAGGGATTTGTAGTCTAATTGCCCTTGTAATTGAACTTTATATTGGATTATATTCAAAATAGACTTAAAGGGAGTCTGTCACCACAATTTGACATTATAGACCGCTTACATAGCGCTGTAGCATAACTATACATGAGTCAAATGGTACCTTTGTTGTGTTGTTCTGAAGTTCAACAGAGGCAAAACCCCTGTTTTATTTATATGTAAATGAGGGCTCGCAAGTGCCCAAGGGCGGCGTTTGGGCTGTAAGTGCCCAGGCCGGTCTGTCTTCTTCTCACATAACTCCTCCCCAGCCTGTTGCTTGGCCAGCCCTGTAAGCCTCTTGCATCATCCAGTGTACTGGGGAAATGTCGCTGCCCACAACGGTAATCACAGTGCGCATGCCTAGGGCAGCGGTGAACTGTGCACTTGTCGGATCTTGGCCAGTACACTGGATGACGCAGGGGGATTACAGGGCAGACCAAGCAAGAGGCTGTGAGGAGTTATCTAAGAAGAAGGCAGAGCGACCTAGGCATTTACAGCCCGAACTCCGCCCTTGGGCACTTGCGAGCTCTCATTTACATATGAAAAAAACGGCGATTTTGCCTCTGTTAAACTTCAGAACAACACAACAAAGGTACCATTTGACTTGTGTATAGTTATGCTACAGCGCTTTGTAAGCGGTCTATAATGTCAAATTGTGGTGACAGACTCTCTTTAAGTAGATGCATACTTTATATTTTAATTTCAACACAATAAAATAAAATAAATAAAAAAATAATTGTGGAGCAGTTCTGGACCGTCACCAGAATTTAATTATTCTCCAATATGTAATTCTTCTGTATACCATCAGTTGCAGTTTTTTGCCATATGCCTTTAGTCAGACTTTTGCCCAGGTGTCCGTAGTGGCTCGGTTACGCGCCTTCCTCAAAATTGGGAACTTTTTCTCAAATTTTTCTCTAAAAAGTCATTCTTTTACAGAATCAACCACAGTTTTTGTAATATCCCATACATTGGACTTTTGGCCAGGAAGAAGAAAAATGTGGCAAATCAGACACAAAACGAATTTCAGGAAGTTCACTTATCCCTACCATTCACGTGTTAAATCGCTTTAATGTACTGATTCTCTTTTAACTTATGACAACATTTTCCTCTGGTCTCAGAGGCACAATGATTCTTTAGAAATATTTTAAGCAACAAATAATATCAATTGTCCAAGCAATAGACTTTGTTGCAATAGCTACATCCTCTAGAAACATCCTCTGTCATTCACAGTCTAATGGCCTCAGGCTCATTAAACTGAATTAAATCAAAAGTATAGCTACCACAGGGGGCACAAGATAAAGTGTCTTCAAGAGACCTATTTAATATATTATTATGCATGAAAAGTTGAGTACATTATACTGTTTCTATGTCACAAACACTTTACTTTCACTGCTTTCAAAGCAAACATCACAACATTTAAATATCATCATTTTTAACTTAGGTATTAAATCACTTTCTGCTTTATTGTCAAAAGCTGAAGTGTACATGCTAAAATGTAGTCTTCTTATTGAAGTGCTATCTATCCACAAAGGGAGCCTGATTAGGAACATGCCTACAGTAATATTTAAGTATGAGCGAACCCCGGGACCCGAACTTGACCCCGAACCCAAACCCCGAACCCAAACCCCACTGAAGTCAATGGGAACCCAAACTTAATTTTATTATTTTCTGTTATAACATGGTTATATCGGAAAATAATAGCATTCTAAAGGCAGAATGCAAAAGAATATGGCCATTCAAGGGTAAAAAAAAAACTCACTTTATCACTGCAGCAATCTCTTTTATCTTCATTCAGCAGGACCTGTGATATACGCAATGACGTTACAGTGCTCTACCACAGGTTCACTCATCCCTAGTAATATTGTTCATCCATACAGTACATATTAGGACAACAGTTACATTAGTGTTTACATTAGTTTCCTCAGGGTTACCCAGTTTCCTCCGACACTCCAAAGACATACTGATAGGGAACTCCACACAATTTTTCCTTTCAGGGGGTGAATACTGTTACGACACCCCGGGCATAAAAGGGGTTAAAACCGTTTAGGCGATCTTCCCCTTGCAGAGCTACAGGCACAGCTACTTACAGAACACCAAACTCCCGAACAGCATACAGCATAGCACTCCAAACTCCCGAAAGGAACCTCACGAATAGCTGCTAGCAGACGAATAGGAAACGCACCCAAGCGGCTTACACTCCTAGCAATCAGTCTCTAACAGCATACAGTGAATCCCCCCAAGAACGAGACCAAGCTCTGTGTTGAGGGTAAAGCAGTGGACCACCAGAGCTGTGTGTTTATTGTTCTTATATGCACATTCTTACACATTAGTACCACCCACAGGGTTTTGTAAAACAACCAGTAACCCCGTACAATACACTCAGACACTCCCACACAAAATCCTCCCCTCTGCTTGTGATACAATTACCTTACACAATGGGTTAATATAATTATCACAGGCAGGAGAATACACAGTTTTACACAATGTCTTCTGTCCTGGAGACAATTGGGAAGTAATCCAATTTATCTCCAAGGGCAGAGGCAAAACTCCATTAGCAACATGGTAGCAAAAGACAATAAAAGACATATGAATATTTAACTGTGCAGCTATTGCTTAAAACATAGACATTTAACATATCCCCAGATAGCTCAGGTCTGAGTGCATATTTCACATAGTCTTGGCAGGGGAAAATCAAGCGTTTCAACATGGGGCAATATTCTAAAGGAAGCAGGCGGGCAACCAGGCTTCTCCAATGCAATGTGGCGAGATTGGTCTCTTCACAAATACCTACACACATTAAATTCCTTTGTTTTATTGTCTTAACCTGTCACCTGTATTTTGTGTATAGAGCTGAGGACATGGGTTGCTAGATGGCCGCTAGCACATTCGCAATACCCAGTCCCCATAGCTCTGTGTGCTTTTATTGTGGAAAAAAAACGATTTGATAGATATGCAAAGTAACCTGACATGAGTCAGAGCTTGAAAATATGACTCTTCTCTGGTCACAAGTAAGATATGACTCTTTTATGTTAATTTGCTTAAAAGGCGGGAAGTACAAAAATGCATAATACTTATTGAATTCGTCTGCAAATGAAATTAAAAGTGTAATTTATATGTTAAGGGTAACACAATGAACATTTAGAAACGCTCCGTGAGGGTAGCATAGTAGAGGTGACAGGTTCCCTTTAACTGTTTTTTGTGTCATAGTAAAAATAATAATTTGCACAGGCTGGCATAGACTTCAGCTATAACTTCTGCCACTTTCTGGCGAAAGTAATAACAAATCCAATGGGCTGAACGAAGCCTCGCCCCTCCTGATAAGCCACACCCCTTTTATCGGCAGGTCAGAAAAATGTCGAGAAGCTTAAATAGTTGCAAATTATGGTGCATATATGGCGTGCAACATAATTTGTGACTTTTTTACACCACAATTGTGGTGTAACCACATTGATAAATGTCCCTTTTAAACATGCCTTGAGACATGATTTGGATAATAATTAAGACAGCCCCTCAGCTGGAGACAGCTGTTTCAGGGTGAGAGGTCTAGGTCAGAGGGGCAGTAATTTTTAGTAATTATTATTAAAAAAATGATATTTTTAAATCAGTAGGTCATGGATGGAATAGAAAATGATGAAAACATGCATACTGATAGACACTGCAGGTTTTGTCATTTTTAATATACATTTAAACAGATTATTGAGCAAAATACGCAGTGCAAGAAGTGTGGAGATTTATCATGATGGGTGGTTTCTATGTCATTTTTGAGCTCCTGTACGTTGAAGTGAGATGCTCCTAATTTAGTAAAAGGCATATGCACGCCAACCCTCTGCATGCCAGAAACTCAAATCTATGCCAGCTAGGGACTGGTGTAGATTTGAACTATAATTGACAATAGATTGTGATGTAAAATAAACTATATAAGGTGAGAGCTGGAGGCTCTGCCTCCTCTAAAACGCACCCTTTTGGAAGCATGGCAAGAGGCTCAAAAAGTCACAAAATATGGCGCAAATATACTGAGTGGCATAAAAAAAGTAAGTAGAAGTAAATGAAGTAAAATTGCTACATTGTTTTATGTAAGCAAAATAAACATTTTCATTTAGGTTTAATGTTTTGTTTTGTCATTTTATCGTCTCTTATTGGGAGATGTAGCAGAGGTAGAAAATGAAAGGAATAACGTTTAACCATAGACAACATATCCACATAAATGTTTTTAGTATATGAATAAAAATGTTTATATTTATTGCACTATTCCTTAGCACAGTTGCTTCTGAAAGGCCTCATGCACACGCCCGTGGTAACCCGGCCGGGATTCCTTCTGACAGCAGGAGCGCACGGCGTCATTGGTTGCTATGACGCCGGACCGTTCTCGGCCGCGTAACACACGGCCGTGTGCATGAGGCCAAAAAGTAAAACTGGCTCACCCCTGTCAGTTTCACTACTTTACAAACCTGTTTAACCCTGCAAATGTGTAGCCCCTTTCTGACATCACGATTTTCCATTTTTGCATTTTTGTTTTTCGCTACCTGCCTATCATGGTCGGCGTGGCTATCACATACGTGACACAGAGGGAGGGAACGAGGAAGGCCCTGCCCAAGTGAGAGGGAAGATGGTGACCCCTGACTCACCTGGCGGCTGGCACCTGGCTGCCCTGACGTCCCTAGACGGGTTCCTCACCCGTACGCCGATCACGTGCCTAAAGCCCTGGCTTTCCCTGAGCTGAGCCCTAGGTAGTGAACAGGGCGATGGGAACACTAGTCCGCACCACTAACTCTAAGGGAAAACACCAAGGGGAGGACAGACAACACAGACTTAACATATATTCCCAGGTGGGCGACAACAGGAGACAACAATAAGCCAAACAGGGATCCGGAGGGTAGCACACAGGAACAACAACCAGGATTAACCACTCCAGTGGGTCAGTATAGATGTCCAGGCAGGAAGCTCTATAACTGGCAACTAGAGAAGTGTGAGGGGAGAATATAAGGAGGTAGGGAGTGGCAGACACGAAACAGCTGAGGAGGAGAAGCTACGGATCCCTGAGAGAGACAAAAAGGATAGCAAGGCAAACACAGAAAACAATAACTAAGAAACACCATGATCTTTAGATATAGAGCGCGCAGCCACCCGCTGCGACTTCCTGACCCCGGGTATAACGGAGTCAGACGTGGCTCTTGATACCCTCGTGACAGTACCCCCCCTTTCACGAGGGGCCTCCGGACACTCAGGACCAGGTCTCTCCGGATGAGAGGCATGGAAAGTCTGAATTAACCTGTTGGCGTTTACCTCTGACGCTGGAACCCACATTCTTTCCTCGGGACCGTAACCCCTCTAATGCACAAGATACTGAAGAGAGCGGCGGACCCGACGAGAATCAACAATTCTGGCTATTTGAAACTCCAGATTACCATCCACAATAACAGGAGGAGGTGGCAGCGGCGATGGTTCTAGAGGTGGAACATACTTCTTGAGTAACGATTTATGGAAGACGTTATGGATCTTAAAAGTCTGAGGTAGCTCCAGGCGAAAAGCCACAGGGTTAATGACGGCTACTATTTTATAGGGACCAATGAACCTAGGACCCAGTTTCCAAGAAAGAACCTTCAACTTAATATTCCTAGTAGACAACCACACATAGTCATTCACTCCTAGGTCCGGACCTGGCGACCGTTTCTTATCGGCCATGCATTTATATTTACCACTCATCTTTTTCAAGTTAACTTGCACCTTCTGCCATACCGATGAAAGAGATGAAGAAAACCTTTCCTCTTCGGGAACCCCAGAAGACCCCCCCTCTTTGAAAGTACAAAATTGGGGATGAAAACCGTATGCACCAAGGAATGGTGACTTGCCAGTGGACTCCTGATAATGATTATTTATGGCAAACTCAGCTAACGGTAAGTATGATGACCACAACTCTTGGTTTTCAGACACAAAACACCTTAAATATGTTTCTAGGTTTTGGTTGGTACGCTCAGTCTGTCCATTCGACTGAGGATGGAAAGCTGAGGAAAAGGACAAGTGAACCCCCAAACGGGAACAAAAAGCTTTCCAAAACTTAGAAATAAACTGGGTTCCCCGATCCGAAACCACATCGGAAGGGACCCCGTGAAGCTTCACGATTTCACTGATAAACACCTGAGCGAGAGTTTTAGCATTAGGAAGTGCGGGTAGCGCAATAAAGTGTACCATTTTGCTAAACCTGTCTACTACTACCAAGATAACTGTTTTACCCGCCGACAACGGTAAGTCAGTGATGAAATCCATAGACAGATGTGTCCATGGCCTATTGGGAATGAAAAGTGGCAATAAAGACCCTGCTGGACGTGTATGAGAGACTTTCGCGCGTGCACAAGTAGAACAAGTAGACACGAAATCCATTACATCCTGACGCAACCTTGGCCACCAAAAACGACGAGATAAAAGCTCCAAGGTTGCTTTACTACCCGGGTGTCCAGCAAGTGCCGAATTATGATGTTCTTTTAATAATTCAAGACGCAGGTTTAACGGTACAAACAATTTCTCTGAGGGGCAAGAGGCCGGGGCGTCCCCCTGAGCCTCTAACACCTTTCCCTCTGGAACAGAGTGTACAGCAGAGACAACCACTCCTCTTTGTAAAATAGGTACCGGATCACAAACATTACCCCCTCCAGGGAAACTACGAGATAATGCGTCTGCCTTGGTATTTTTTGCCCCAGGACGATAGGTGATTACAAAGTTAAATCTGGTAAAGAATAGCGACCACCTAGCTTGTCTAGGGGTGAGACGTTTAGCCGATTCTAGGTACAGAAGGTTCTTTTGATCCGTAATCACCGTGACTGCAGAAGATAATTTTTTGGAAAAGAAAGCGCAAGGACGCCATTTGCCAGAAGACGGACCCTGAGACAATACAGCTCCCACTCCCACCTCTGACGCATCTACCTCGACAATAAAAGGCTGGGAGACATCAGGTTGAATTAGAACAGGTGCCGAGGTAAACCTCTCCTTTAGAGAGGAAAATGCATCTTTAGCGGCGTCAGACCATTTGGAAAAATCCGTCCCCTTCCTAGTCATGTCGGTAAGGGGTTTAACGATCACTGAATAATTTTTAATGAACTTTCTATAGAAATTAGCGAAACCCAAAAACCGTTGTAGGGCTTTAAGGTTCTCAGGAAGATCCCAATCTAAAATTGCCTGGACCTTCCCAGGATCCATGCGGAAACCTGAAGCAGATAATAGATATCCCAGGAACTGTAATTCCTGAACAGCGAAGACACATTTTTCAATTTTCGCATATAATTTATTCGTCCGTAGGACCTGCAGTACTTGCCTGACATGCACCTCATGTGTTTTCAGATCAGCCGAATAAATTAAGATATCATCTAGGTATATGACTACAAACCTGCCGATGAGATGACTAAAAATATCATTAACGAAATGTTGGAAGACAGCAGGGGCATTGGTCAGACCGAAAGGCATAACAAGATTTTCATAATGCCCCTCAGGGGTGTTAAAAGCTGTCTTCCACTCATCCCCTTCCCTGATACGAATCAGATTGTAGGCCCCCTAAGATCAAGTTTGGAGAACCACTTAGAACCCGCAATCTGATTAAAAAGGTCAGGAATGAGAGGAAGAGGGTATGGGTCACGGATGGTTATCTGGTTTAACTCACGGAAATCTAAGCAAGGACGCAGGCCCCCATCTTTCTTTTTAACAAAGAAAAACCCTGCAGCCACGGGTGAAGAAGAGGGTCTGATGTGTCCCTTAGCCAGACTCTCGGAGATATAATCTTTCATGGCTTGTCTCTCGGGACCCGAAAGATTATACAACCTGGACTTGGGTAATTTTGCCCCGGGAATCAGGTTAACCGGGCAATCATAAGGACGATGAGGTGGTAGTTTCTGACAACCCTTTTCAGAAAAAACGTCCTCAAAGTCCGAAATAAATGTAGGTAGGGAAGCTATGGAGGCGATTAAGCAATTGTTATTTAAGCAATTCTCTCTGCAATGCTCACTCCACTCCAATATCTCCCTGGCCTGCCAATCCACCACTGGATTGTGCGCTACCAACCAGGGAAGACCCAATACCACCGGAGAGGGAAGGCCCTCCAGAACGTAACATGAAAGACACTCATTATGGTGGTCCCCTACCCGAAGGTGTAAATTACGAACAATGTGGGTGAGGTTTCTCTGAGACAGAGGAGCAGAATCTATAGCGAATACAGGAATAGGTCTCTGCAGCGTACAGAGAGACAAACCCATAGTGCGGGCAAAATGGGCATCAATCAAGTTTACCCCTGCTCCACTGTCTAGAAAAACAGAAATAGACTCCGTTTTAACACCAAAAACAATGACCGCTGGTAACACAAATTGAGATGTTCGTATGGAGGAAACGTATACCCCCCGGCTGACATCCTCCGCACAGCCCGGGGTTAGTAGTTTTCCGACGGTCTTTTGTTTTTGAGAAAGGAGGGACAGACATTAATGAAATGACCCCTCCCCCCACAGAAAAAACAATTCCCCCCCCTACGGCGAATCTCGGGAGGACGGACCTGACGAGAAGTTCCGCCTAGCTGCATAGGCTCATCTAAGTCAGTACAGGCTGACTGTTGCTTGGGAGAGGTAACCAATTGCTCCGGAATTTTCGATCTCTCCCTAAGACGTCTATCTATTCTGATAGAGAGGGACATAACAGCATCAAGGGAAAGGGGGGTCTCATACAGCGCCAGTGCATCCTTAACCCTTTCAGATAACCCAGAGCAGAACTGACTCCTGAGAGCCGGGTCGTTCCACTGAGTATCCGTAGCCCACCTACGGAACTCTGAGCAATATTCCTCTGCTGACCGATCTCCCTGTAGGAGTCTCCGTAACTTCGACTCAGCCAGGGCGACTCGGTCAGGGTCATCATATATGAGACCCAAAGCCCCAAAAAATCCCTCCACTGACCGAAGAGCCTGAGAACCAGGGGGTAACGAGAACGCCCAGGATTGCGGATCCCCCTGAAGCAGGGAAATGACAATCCCAACCCGCTGTTCTTCATGACCTGAGGAGTAAGGGCGCAACTTAAAATATAATTTGCAGGCCTCACGGAACGTTGCAAATTTGTCCCTTCCCCCAGAAAATCTGTCGGGAAGAGCAACCTTGGGTTCAGTGACAACCTGGTTACCCATAGCAACCGCTGGGGGTGCGGTCTGCTGCATTTGCTGCTGTTGTTGGAGAACAGACGCCTTCAATCCTGCCACCTCCAAAGACAGGCTTTGAAGCTGTTCTGCCAAGGCATCAATAGGATCCATATTGGATTCTAAGTAGAGAGAGAGAAAAAAAAACAACAAACAAAAAATTTAAAAAAAAATTTTTTTTATTTTTTTATTTTTTTTCTCTCAAAAAGTAAGGGCCAGTTATAATATCATGGTCGGCGTGGCTATCACATACGTGACACAGAGGGAGGGAACGAGGAAGGCCCTGCCCAAGTGAGAGGGAAGATGGTGACCCCTGACTCACCTGGCGGCTGGCACCTGGCTGCCCTGACGTCCCTAGACGGGTTCCTCACCCGTACGCCGATCACGTGCCTAAAGCCCTGGCTTTCCCTGAGCTGAGCCCTAGGTAGTGAACAGGGTGATGGGAACACTAGTCCGCACCACTAACTCTAAGGGAAAACACCAAGGGGAGGACAGACAACACAGACTTAACATATATTCCCAGGTGGGCGACAACAGGAGACAACAATAAGCCAAACAGGGATCCGGAGGGTAGCACACAGGAACAACAACCAGGATTAACCACTCCAGTGGGTCAGTATAGATGTCCAGGCAGGAAGCTCTATAACTGGCAACTAGAGAAATGTGAGGGGAGAATATAAGGAGGTAGGGAGTGGCAGACGCGAAACAGCTGAGGAGGAGAAGCTACGGATCCCTGAGAGAGACAAAAAGGATAGCAAGGCAAACACAGAAAACAATAACTAAGAAACACCATGATCTTTAGATATAGAGCGCGCAGCCACCCGCTGCGACTTCCTGACCCCGGGTATAACGGAGTCAGACGTGGCTCTTGATACCCTCGTGACACTGCCTTCCTGGAGCCATAAAGTTTTTATTTTTCCATTCACATAACCGTATGAGGGCTTGTTTTTTGTGGGAGAAGTTGTACTTTCTAAAATCACCATTTAATATTGCATAGGATGCAGTAGGAATCCAAATGGGTAGTGTTGACTGAACCACAAAAGTTCGGGTTTGAGTTCGGTGTTCGGGCATTTAATAAAGCTTGTTGAAAGGCTGCAGGGCAGCCAATCAACAAGCTTTTAAGCTGTGGGCACTTAGAATCCATCACAGCCATGCCTAGTAATGCCATCGCTGTGATTGGCCGGTGCATCATGTGACCAAGCCTCTATACAAGCTGGATCAAGTGTAGCCCCGCCCATCAGCTCTGTGTAGTGACGGGACAGGAAGCAGGCAGCTGAAGTGAGGGAGAGTGTTAGGAATTTCATCTGTCTATTTATTCTGTGGGTGACCTATAGTGATTTTTCATGGGTGCAGTACACCAGCTTTGCACCCCTGAAACAGAAATATAATAATTAATCTGGCTGTTTTTTCAGTGGGTGACCTATAGCAATTCTTTGTGGGTGACCCCTTTGTGACCCCTTTGTCTCCCTTTGTGACCTATAGAAATTCTTTGTACCCCTGACACAAAAAAAAATTGTTATTCTGTCTGTTAGTTCGGTGGGTGACATATACCCATTTTTGGTGTGAGAGACACATGCACTTTATCCGTGACAGGGAAATTTATATAGGTAATCCGTCTGTTAGTTCAGTGGGTGACATATAACCATTTTTGGTGTGAGGTACACCTGCACTGCATCTGTAACAGGGAAATTAATATAGTTAATCCGTCTGTTAATTCATTGGGTGACATATGCCCATTTCTGGTGTGAGGTACACCTGCACTGAATCCGTGACAGTGAAATTAATATAGTTAATCCATCTGGTAGATCAGTGGGTGACATATACCCATTTTTGGAGTGAGGCACACCTGCACTGCGTCCGTGACAGGGAAATTAATGTAGTTAATCCGTCTGTTAGATCGGTGGGTGACATATGCCCATTTTTGGTGTTAGGTACACCTGCACTGCGTCCGTGACAGGGAAATTAATGTAGTTAATCCGTCTGTTAGATCGGTGGGTGACATATGCCCATTTTTGGTGTTAGGTACACCTGCACTGAATCCGTGACAGTGAAATTAATATAGTTAATCCATCTGGTAGATCAGTGGGTGACATATACACATTTTTGGTGTGAAGTACACCTGCACTGAATCAGTGACAGGGAAATTAATATAGTTAATCTGTCTGATAGTTGGGTGGGTGTCCTTAAAGAATGAGGAGAGCATCAAATAAGGGATGTGGCGCTGGTCATGTTGCTGCTTGTATTGGTGGAGCTCCTTTTGTAGGGAAAGGATGTGGTTGATCTGTGCCAGCTACATGCCCAACTGAAACACCTTCATCAGGTGCATGTAGGCGATAGGACGTTCTGTGTCATTTTGTAGGCCTGAATACCGGTGAACGAATGATGAGGCCAGAACAAGTAGAGGCGGTAGTGGATTGGATGGCTGACAGTGCCTACAGTTCCTTTACATTGTCTACCACCCGGTCCCCTGCTGAAAGTGCAGAGTTGGTATCTGCAGACCATGGGCATCTGTCTTTCACCTCACCCCCTTGCAAATCAGCCAAGCAGTCTGAGCCCCAAGTCATGCAACAGTCTCTTATGCTTGTTGATGACTCTGCTGGCAGAGTTTCCCTTGGCCATTCACCTAGCCCTGCCCCAGAAGTGGAAGAAATTGAGTGCATTGATTCCCAACCACTTATTTTTCAGGATGTGGACATGGGAGGACCACCGAAGCACGTCTCTGATGATGATAACGAAACACAAGTGCCAACTGCTATAGCTTTATGCAGTGTGCAGACTGGCAAGGAGGGCCTGGGTGAAGAGTGGGTGGAAGATGATGTGGAGGATGATGAGGTCCTGGACCCCTCATGGAATCAAGGTCATGCGAGTGACGTGTGCAGTTCAAAGGAAGAGGTGGTGGTCACACAGTGCCAGCTGCACAGCAGAAGAGGTAGCAAGGTGCAAAAGTGGAGTGGCCATCCCCTAGCCAATACTGCCCACTGCACCCAGAAACTAAACACACCAAAGCCAGCTCCAAGGAGTTTCCTGGAATGGCAGTTCTTCAGACATTGTGCTGACGTCAAGACACAAGTGGTTTGCATTCTGTAATCAGAGCCTGAAGTGAGGCAGAAATATTCTAAACCTGAGCACCACCTGCATGACCAGGCATTTAAATGCAAAGCAAGAGCTGCAGTGGAGTGCACACCTGAAAAACCACAAAAGATCTCAGGCTTCTCCTGCTCCCTCTTCTGCTGCTATCTTGGCCTCTTAGTCCCCCTCTGGAGTGACAGTGGCACCTGCCACCCCACAAACAGAGGATGTGGCTGCAACACCACCACCTCCAACACCATCAACAAGCATCTCCACACTGTCCCATGGAAGTGTTCAGCTGTCCATCCTCCAAACACTGGAGAGAAAGAGGAAGTACTCACCTACCCACCCGCAATCCCTGGCCCTGAATGCCAGCATTTCTAAATTCCTGGCCTTTGAAATGCTGTCATTCCGTCTGGTGGAGACGGAGACTTTTAAAAACCTTATGGTGGGGGCTGTCCCACAGTACGTGGTTCCCAGCCACCACTACTTTTCCAAGCGAGCCATCCCTGCGCTGCACAACCAAATGGTGGACAAAATCAGGTGTGCACTGTGCAACGCCATCTGTAGCAAGGTCCACATAACCACCGATACATTATATCTCCCTAACTGCACACTGGGTAAATGCAGTAGCGGCTGGGCCTGAGGCGGATAGCAGTTTGGCGCATGTCCTACAGCCACCGAGGGTTGCAGGACGTTTCTAGTTGCCTCCTCCTCCTCTGATTCCTCTTATACTGCCTCCTCATCTGGTTAGCATTAACACCTGCACCATAAACTTCAGCACAGCCAAGGGGAAACAACAGCAGGCTGTTCTGAAACTCATCTCTTTGGGAGAAAAACTCCACACTGCGCAGGAGATGTGGACGGGCATGGAACAACAGACCGATGAGTGGTTGGTGCTGATGAGTCTCAAGCACGGCCTGGTGGTGTGCGATAACAGGCGAAATCTCGTAGCAGCTCTGGGCCTAGCCGGTTTGACGCACATTCCTTGCCTGGCGCATGTGCTGAATTTGGTGGTGCAGAGGTTCCTGAAAAATTACCCCGATATAGAAACATAGAAACATAGAATGTGTCGGCAGATAAGAACCATTTGGCCCATCTAGTCTGCCCAATATACTGAATACTATGAATAGTCCCTGGCCCTATCTTATATGAAGGATAGCCTTATGCCTATCCCATGCATGCTTAAACCCCTTCACTGTATTTGCAGCTACCACTTCTGCAGGAAGGCTATTCCATGCATCCACTACTCTCTCAGTAAAGTAATACTTCCTTATATTACTTTTAAACCTTTGCCCCTCTAATTTAAAACTGTGTCCTCTTGTGGTAGTTTTTCTTCTTTTAAATATGCTCTCCTCCTTTACCGAGTTGATTCCATTTATGTATTTAAAAGTTTCTATCATATCCCCTCTGTCTCTTCTTTCTTCCAAGCTATACATGTTAAGGTCCTTTAACCTTTCCTGGTAAGTTTTATCCTGCAATCCATGTACTAGTTTAGTAGCTCTTCTCTGAACTCTCTCTAGAGTATCTATATCCTTCTGGAGATATGGCCTCCAGTACTGCACACAATACTCCAAGTGAGGTCTCACCAGTGTTCTGTACAGCGGCATAAGCACTTCACTCTTTCTACTGCTTATACCTCTCCCTATACATCCAAGCATTCTGCTGGCATTTCGTGCTGCCCTATTACATTGTCTTCCCACCTTTAAGTCTTCTGAAATAATTACTCCTAAATCCCTTTCCTCAGATACTGAGGTCAGGACTGTGTCAAATATTCTATATTCTGCTCTTGGGTTTTTACGCCCTAGGTGCATTATCTTGCACTTATCCACATTAAATTTCAGTTTCCAGAGTTCTGACCATTCTTCTAGTTTTCCTAAATCCTTTTCCATTTGGCGTTTCCCTCCAGGAACATCAACCCTGTTACATATCTTTGTGTCATCAGCAAAAAGACAAACCTTACCAGCGAGGCCTTTTGCAATATCACTTATGAAGATATTAAGCAAAATTGGTCCCAGTACAGATCCCTGTGGAACCCCACTGGTAACATGACCTTGTTTTGAATGTTCTCCATTGACTACA
This sequence comes from Bufo bufo, assembly GCF_905171765.1. Lineage (NCBI taxonomy): Eukaryota > Metazoa > Chordata > Amphibia > Anura > Bufonidae > Bufo > Bufo bufo. The sequence continues at coordinate 274,962,803 of NC_053390.1, read as the reverse complement.
ACCCTCTGTTGTCTGTTCCTCAGCCACTGCCTAATCCACTCAACAATATGGGAGTCCATGCTCAATGACTGCAGTTTATTGATAAGTCTTCTATGTGGGACAGTGTCAAAAGCCTTACTAAAATCTAGATATGCGATGTCTACTGCACCTCCACCGTCTATTATTTTATTCACCCAGTCAAAAAAATCTATAAGATTTGTTTGACATGATCTCCCTGAAGTAAACCCATGTTGTTTTTCATCTTGCAATCCATGGGATTTTAGATGTTCCACAATCCTATCCTTTAATAGGGTTTCCATTAATTTGCCTACTATTGATGTCAGACTCACTGGTCTATAGTTGCTCGATTCCTCCCTACTACCTTTCTTGTGAATGGGCACGACATTTGCCAATTTCCAATCTTCCGGGACGACTCCTGTTACTAATGATTGGTTAAATAAATCTGTTAACGATTTTGCCAGCTCACCACTAAGCTCTTTTAATATTTTTGGGTGTATCTCATCAGGCCCCTGTGACTTATCTGTCTTCACCTTAGACAGCAAACTTAGAACATCTTCCTCTGTAAAGATACATGCATCAAACGATTTAATAGTCATTCTTTCTAGTGGAGGTCCTTCTCCTTTTTCTTTTGTAAAAACTGAACAGAAGTATTCATTAAGGCAGTCGGCTAGCCCTTTATTCTCTTCTACATACCTTCCGTCCTTTGTTTTTAATTTAGTTATTCCTTGTTTTAATTTCCTTTTTTCATTTATATATCTGAAGAATGTCTTATCCCCTTTTTTCATAGACTGAGCTAGTTTTTCTTCTGCCTGCGCTTTAGAAGTTCTTATAACTTGCTTGGCCTCTCTCTGCCTAATCTTGTAGATTTCCTTATCTTCATTGCTGACCTCTGGTGGAGTTGGAGTTGCTGTGGAGCTGTTGGAACTGGTGCTGTCGGATCTCCGGTTCCCCTTCGGGGATTATTTGTGTTGTTTGTCTTTTCCCTGTTGTTACCCTAGGTGCCAGTGGTAAGGACTAGTGCTCCCACCGCCCTACTCACTACCTAGGGCTTATTTCAGGGTAAGCCAGGCACGAGGCACGTGATCAGCATATGGGTTAGCAGCCCGTCTAGGGCGGTCATGGCAGCCAGGTGCCAGTGCTAGGTGGGTTAGGGGTCACCACTCCTCCCTCCCCTCTGCGCCGCATGTCTGTTACCTGCCAAATTAGATATGTGCACATGCCTACATGTACTGACTGATGGGTCTGCCCCATTCAACTTCTGGTTCTCCAAATTGGGCACATGCCCTGAGCTTGTCCTTTACGCCTTGGAGGTTCTGGCCTGCCTTGCGGCCAGTGTATTGTCTGAATGTGTGTTTAGCATGGCAGAGGGGGGGATCACAGACAAGTACAGCCGCCTGTCCACAGCCAAGCTCACATTCATTAAAATGAACCAGGCATGGATCCAACAGGACTTGTCCATACCTTGTGCTGAGTAGACAAGTATACCGGCCGCACCCAGCTATTGTTATACTCAAGCACACTTTCTCTTTGCGTTCTCTTTTCATTTTCCCAATGTTTTGGGGCCTTCTCAAATTTATATAAAAAAATATATATAACAAAAAACCAGTGTTGGCGACCTCTTCCTCCTCCTCCACCGCCTCTTCCACCTACACTGCCATGTCCACTTCCTCCTTAACCTCCTACTCTCCTACTTTGACCTCCGCCTCTCAGCTCTAGGTCTATTCTGTGTTATTTTAAGTCAATTCCCTATCCACATTTGTTTGCAGGGCAATTGTCCTGCTCTTACCCCCAGTTTGCTTCCTTTTGAAGCCCTCTAGCCCTTACTAAGACTATTTTACAGCCATTTTAACGCACCAACGTTCAGGTCCCCATTGACTTCAAAGGGGTTCGGGTCAAGTTTGGGTCCCGATCCCGAACTTTGACCCGAAGTTTGGCCAAACATGGTGAACCCAAACATACAAGGGTCCGCTCATCCCTACAAATAGGGTGTAATTTGAAAGAGAAAATGCAATTCTGCCTACAGTTTTACGAGTTTTTTTTTTATGGCGTTCACTATGCGGTAAAACTGACTTGTGCTCTCCATTCTCCAGGGCAGTACGATTACGAAGATACCACATATGTATAGGTCAGGGATGAGCAAACTGCGGCTCTACAGTTGTTGTAAAACGACAACTCCCAGTATGCCCAGTCTGCCTACAGCTATCAGCCTGCAGCAGGGCATGATGGGATTTTGTAGTTTTACAACAGCTAGAGAGACGCAGTTTGCCCATCACTGGTATAGGTGTTCTTGTATTTTAATACTAAAAAATAAAACTTTTGAAAGTTTTTTTTTTCTTTTCATTGTTGTATTCTGACCCCCATAACTTTTTTATAGTTGTGTCTACAGAGATGTATCTGGGCTAATTTTTTTGTGGGATATGTGTATTTTTTGACAATACAATTTTGGGTTGTGCATTTCTTTTTTATGACTTTCTATAAAAAAAATTTGGGGGCGGTAAAGTGATTAAAATGGGCAAATTGGCTATTTACATTTTTTTTTCTGTTACGCCATTCACCTTATGGGATAATTTTTAAAAGATATTTTAATAGTACGGGTATTTTCTCACATGGCGTCCATGATGTTGATTTTTTTTATTATTGTTTACCTATTTTTATTTTGGGGAAAGGGGGATTTGAGTTTTTATATATATTTTTTATATATTTTTTAAAACTTTGGGGTACATTTATTAAGACCGGCGTTTAGATGCTGGTCTTAATAAAGCTCTGCACTGGCGGTGGTGGATCCACCATAGTTATGTAGAGGCGCCAGCTAAAACAGGCATAAGCCACACCTATGCCACACCCACTTATTTAGACCTGGTGTAAGCGGGGAAAAGTCAGATTTTGTGCCGCAATCTACTCCAGTTTATAATAAATGATCCCTTTTGTTTTTTTTGTTTTACTTTTTATTAGGTTCCAGAGTGGACCACAACATGCAGATTGCAATTTGTATAGGGTAATAGAGGTTTTTCTGTGATCCTTTACAAACATAGGTATATTACAGTTCAGTGCTGCCACCTGCTGGCCTGACCTGTAATATACAATTAATGAGCCTGGATGCCTAATGAGGCTCACACTCACTATTTTGAATTAATGCCTCCGGGGAGGTCTTCTTGCTTGTGAAGCATGCACTTTCAGGTTTCTGGCTTCTCAGATGCCGTGGTTACATTTGAAGGAGTCGCTGTCCTGTAATAGTACTGTGGCTCTTTTCCTAATGACTGGAGGCCCAGGTAGCAATGCTAGACTTATCATCGAGTCTTGGCATATCCAAGTGTTTGAAAAATGTAAAAAGGTTTTCTGGGATTATTATTGTTTTTATCAGATTTTTCAGTTATATTACTGGGTTTGGAGCCACTGTGTTAACAAAAATATTTGGTTTTGGGCTAATCCTGAGGGCTTTATTTTGGCGTTTTCTGGTATTCATGGCATTCGCCCATTAACCCCTGTACAAGGATCTGGACTTTGTTGCAAACTTGCCAGCTGGCCGCTAGCTCCTGGAATAGTTGCTGTGTGGTTAACAGCTGACCGACAGGGGTCAGAGACATCAGTATAGGGCACTGGGAGGTCAGGCAAGATCGTAGTCAGGGACAGGCTGAGGTTAGGGCTGAATGAGTACTTCAATATAATAAATGGTCCCAGGGCAGAGCAGGCAGTGTAGAATCAATGCAAGTAACAGGCACAAGTCAGGTCAGGTAGCAGAGGAGAATAGTAAATGGGCAGAGTTTGGTACACAGGAAGACAACTAATTTTCCCTTTGCAGGGAACTTAGCAATCTACCTTTGGATCAGGTATTTTCTCTTTGTGGAAGGTACCCCAGGACTACTGGCTATTGGCTGGTGAAGATTACGGCACATGTGCGCTGGCCTTTTTCAGAGCTGGAGGGTGCATAAGTGCAAACTACAGGGCCAGGAGGAAGGGCCAAACCAGCAAGGACACCACAATATGCAAAAAATGACAGAGCAGACCCTGCAGAGAACCCGCCTGGAAGAGGACAGCGAGAGATTGGTCTGGGTCACCAGGCAGGGTGTGTGTGGAGCAGCAACAGCTTTCAGCCACCACTTTAACATTTTACTTTTCAATTTGGACTTTCCTGACCAGTTCTTACCATGTAAAACAATCACTCTGGTTTGTTTCCACCCAGTGTGTAGAACTTCCTGTTCCTATATGTAACCAAACCCATGATGCACTTCTGCTTTATCTGCAACAGTTCCAGTACCTTCCATAACAACACCCAGCTAATTTTATAACTCCTCCCATCCATCTAGTTGCACAGACACTCCCCTATCACAGACATGCCCATGGACATACCATCATAGGACATAACAAAGAACCACAAGGACACACAGCCCGGAACAGAAGATAGGAGCAATAAAGATGCAAGAAATACATTTACAACATTATAGCTACCTTCATCAATGATTATTTTGATACAAACTGGAAAACTCCTTTAAATGAATAATAGAGCAGTTTTTGTAACTGTTCACAACTATTGAAACCTTGGGACAACCAGCCATGATTGAGTAATAGTCTACTAAATGAGTGGTCCTTTCAAATAAGATGACCAGTATGCATAGAACTTAAAGGGGTTCTCCCATGAAAAATATTCTACAGTTTTAAAACTAGCACCTGGATCTGAATACTTTTTGTACTTGCATGTAATTAAAATCTTTGGTTCTTTTTCATTTTTCCTTCTCCTGATCACTGAGATGGCCGCACATGCTCAGTTTCATCCTTCAGCTGCCTCCTGAGCTGTGATAGGGAGAGAGCTGCAGCAGAATGCACACACACCCTTATCTGCAGGAGAATAGACTTTCCCCTTGAGCTGTCAGCTTGATATAAATCTAGCAGAGCAATGAATGGGGGGATCTCTGGATCCATGTGATGTACAGGGCTGGTTCTAGCTTTGTTAAATAGAGATTGTCATGTACTATATGATGTCTGATTTTCATTTTTTACATTAATCATGGTATAACCCCTTTAATGGATTTGAAGTTGTTGCACAAGAATGTGGTCTACATTAGGGGTGGTCTTTACAAATAGATAATATTTTAACATAGCTTCATTATGGATCTGATCTGATTTTTTTTTAAAACATTTTCTGTAGTATGATTCACATTACATTGATCAAATGAAGAAACAAAAACCGTACAATAATCTACTGTTTTTATATTAATGAACATTAGTATATTTCCATTTGCAGGCATTTGAATTAACCTTTAGAAATGCTATGTAAAGATTAAAGCTTGGCAACAGCAGATTATTTTTTTCCAGCTGAACTGAACCATGCCACTTGTTATTAGCTTTAGTGCTATTGGATGAGATGTTGTGTTTCATGTTTATTGTACACATCCTTACATGGTTGTTATGATATTTCGCTATCTCTCTCACCCCCATTATACTGTATGTGCTCCTCTCATACAATGTAAAGAACTGAAGGGTGTGAAATGAACTTATTATTGATCAGTGTCTTAAAAAGCCAATATACCATACTAAATTATATAATCATTTACCACATTAGTCTATCAATAATTATACTATTACTGTACTATTGGTATTATTTCCATTACATGGTTCATTATTCTAAATCACTATCGGTGCCCATTAATATAAATAATATGATAACAGACTCAAAACCTATTGTTCACCTCCTGTTGTCTATCAACATATGCCCTATCAAGTCCATAGTCATCTCTCATATTAAATTTTTTTTTTCGAGATTTAGATACTGATGATCTGTCCTTAGAATAGGTCATCAATATGAGATTCGATGGGGTCCGACATCTATGACCCCCCTCCCAATCAGCTGTTTGAGGAGGCAGTAGCACAAGGCCAATGACATCACATTGATCAGTCACATGGCCTAGGCGCAACTCAGCCCTATCCAACAGATGTGGTTGTGTTGGGAAAGCTGCAAGGCAGTCATATTGACACCCAGGACCCCTACTGATATGGTATTGATGACCTATCCTGAGGATAGGTCATCAATATCTGAATCTCGGAAACCCAATTTAAGTTAACCAGAAGCCTGGCTAAACACCCAAGGCAATAATTCAGTTCTGACGAATTGTGCAGGGCTGTTTATCTCTAAGCTCTCCCTGCTTCTCATTGACACCCCTACAGCACTCGGGGCACATGCCTTGAAACTGGCATCCCCTGCAACATCTGGGACACATACTTTTCCAGTCTAAGCTACTATGCTATGCCCCAACATTAATTCTTACATACTGTACCGCAATATATATTTTTATATATATATATATATATATATATATATACATATATACATATAGTGGATATAAAAAGTCTACACACCCCTGTTAAAATGTCAGGTTTCTGTGATGTAAAAAAATCAGACAAAGATAAATCATTTCAGAACTTTTTCCACCTTTAATGTGACCTATAAACGGTACCACTCAATTGAAAAACAAACTGAAATCTTTTAGGTGGAGGGAAGAAAACAAAAAAAAACTAAAATAATGTGGTTGCATAAGTGTGAACACCCTCTTATAACTGGGGATGTAGCTGTGTTCAGAACTAAGCAATCACATTCAAAATCATATTAAATAGGAGTCAGCATACACCTGCCATCATTTAAAGTGCCTCTATTCAACCCCAAATAAAGTTTAGCTACTCTAGTTGGTCTTTCCTGAAATTTTCTTAGTCGCATCCCACAGCAAAAGCCATGGTCCACAGAGAGCTTCCAAAGCATCAGAGGGATCTCATTGTTAAATGGTATCAGTCAGGAGAAGGGTACTAAAGAATTTCCAAGGCATTAGATATACCATGGAACACAGTAAAGACAGTCATCATCAAGTGGAGAAAATATGGCACAACAGTGACATTACCAAGAACTGGACGTCCCTCCAAAATTGATGAAAAGACGAGAAGAAAACTGGTCTGGGAGGCTACCAAGAGGCCTACAGCAACATTAAAGGAGCTGTAGGAATATCTGGCAAGTACTGGCTGTGTGGTACATGTGACAACAATCTCCCGTATTCATATGTCTGGGCTATGGGTAAAGTGGCAAGACGAAAGCCTCTTCTTACGAAGAAAAACATCCAAGCCAAGCTACATTTTGCAAAAACACATCTGAAATCTCCCAAAAGCATGTGGGAAAACGTGTTATGGTCTGATGAAACCAAGGTTGAACACTGCACATCACCAAAAGAACACCATACCCACAGTGAAGCATGGTGGTAGCAGCATCATGCTTTGGTGCTGTTTTTCTTCAGCTGGAACTGAGGCCTTAGTAAAGATAGAGGGAATTACGAACAGTTCCAAAAACCAGTCAATATTGGCACAAAACCTTCAGGCTTCTTCTAGAAAGCTGAACATGAAGAGGAACTTCATCTTTCAGCATGACAACAACCCAAAGCATACATCCAAATCAACAAAGGAATCGCTTCACCAGAAGAAGATTAAAGTTTAGGAATGGCCCAGCCAGAGCCCAGACCTGAATCCGATTAAAATTCTGTGGGGTGATCTGAAGAGGGCTGTGCACAGGAGATGCCCTCGCAATCTGACAGATTTAGAGTGTTTTTGCAAAGAAGAGTGGGAAAATCTTGCCAAGTCAAAATGTGCCATGCTGATAGACTGATGCCCAAAAAGACTGAGTCCTGTAATAAAATCAAAAGGTGATTCAACAAAGTATTAGTTTAAGGGTGGGCACACTTATGCAACAATATTATTTTATTTTTATATTTTTTCTTCCCTCTACCTAAAAGATTTCAGTTTGTTTTTCAATTGAGTTGTACAGTTTATAGGTCACATTAAAGATGGAAAAAGTTCTGAAATGATTTATCTTTGTCTCATTTTTTTACATCACAAAAACCTTACATTTTAACAGGGGTGTGTAGACTTTTTATATCCACTGTGTGTATATATTATATATATATATATATATATATATATATATATATATATATATAAAGAGAGAGAGAGTTTAGCTTTGTTAATCTTTATGACAATATTACGATTGGTTTCCTGCATTATTCCCTAACACATAAGACAAACCTTTAATCCAAACCATAGCATAAGATAAGATTTTATTAATGCAGAAAGAAATTTACAAATCTTGTTTCTGGAGAACAGACATAATGCATGATGTCAGGAGTAACCATGACTGATTTTAACTCTTGCCAACACTAATCGAATGTACAGCGAAACATCAAAGTGCTTCCGGTTAAATGACCCAGATCATGAATAAGGAGAACTTTTACTCCAAAATTCACATGAATGGTTGGAATAATGTCATATTAGGGAAGAAAGCAGTAAGCATAATGGGGGGAAGGGAGATCCAAAAAAAAGGGCTTACTGAATGGTAAGTATTAGCGTTGGGTGAGCATACTCGGCCGAACACTATTTTACTCGAGCATCGTGATGCTCGGCCCATCGCGGTGTTCGGCCGAACACCATGTGTGCTCAAGCGCGATGCTCGAATCTCCTCCCCGCACGTGTGCCAATAAACATGTGTGGAGGTACTGACACTCACTGTAATGCCGTAGCCATGTTGGTTACTGGCATTACAGTGATTGGCTGTCCGAAACGTGTCATCGGGATATATATAGCACCCAATGACACGTAGTTCGGCTCAGTCTTAGTCAGGTAGAGCTGCAGCAGAAGGGACAGATAGTGTAGGGACAGGAATTGTTCTTCTTTCTAGGCAGGGTTTACTGGTGAAAGGTGTTAGCGACCCAAAAGTCCTTTTAAGGACTATTGTTTTATCTGACTGCCATATATATTATTAGCGCAACCTGCGCTAAATTGTGCGCAATTGTTTGGACACTGCTGACAGTGACAAAACCTCTACTACATCTTTGTTACATGTTACATTTGCGCTGTGAAATGCAGCGCAATTGTTTAGCTGCTGGTGACAGCGACATTACCTGCGCTACATCTCCAGTATAACGCTAGCGCATCTGAAATGTCAGTGACATTTAGTGTAATTTTTTCGCCGTTGGTGAAAGCGACATTACCTGCGCTATATTTCCTGTATAACATTTGACCATCCTAAATATCAGTTACATTCAGTCAAATTTTTTCGCTGCTGGTGACAGCGACATTACCTGCGCTACATCGCCTGTATAACGTTTGCACATCCTAAATATCAGTGACATTCAGTTACATTTTTTTGCCGCTGGTGACAGCGACATTACGTGCGCTACATCTCCTGTATAACGTTTGCGCATCCTAAATATCTGTGACATTCAGTTTAATTTATTTGCGCATACACTTACAAAAACGGCGCTACTGTACGTGTGACATACTTGCAAGCATATATACCATTTAATATGCTCAAGGCAAGCAGTAAGGGACAAGGAAGTGGCCGTGATGCTGATGGTGCACGCAGAGGCCTTGGCCCTGGGCGCGGTGAAACTGTGCCTGCTGCCAGAGCACAAGAAACACGCTCATCCACGATACCTAGCTTCATGTCCCAGTTTGCAAGGCGGCGCAGGACACCACTCTCGAAATCTCAAAGTCCTCACCATGATCCTTCTTCCTCCCACCATGGAAAGTCTTGGCAAACAAGTTATCCCACACTCAGATATTCCGAGGAGCTCTTTTCATCGCCATTCCTTGATTTGGCCCTCTCGCCAAGTTCGCTTGAAGAGGGACGTGAGGAGATCTTGTGCACTGATTCCCAAACTCTTGAGCATCCACAGTCAGAGGAAGATGACTGTGGGGAACGGCAAATAGTGTTTCACGAGGTGGATGATGATGATGAGACACAGTTGCCAATAAGTCAATGGCAATTAGTGTCTCAAGAAGTTGATGATGAGGATGGGACACAGTTGTCAATAAGTGAGGTTCTTGTTAGGTCAACAAGTCAGGAGGATGACTAAAGTGAGGAAGTGGAAGAGGAGGTTATGGACGATGAAATCACTGACCCAACCTGGGAAGGTGGCAAGCCGAGCGAGGACAGCAGTACAGAGGGGGAGGGATTCGCAGCACCGTAACAGGCTGGAAGAGGCAGTGGGGTAGCAAAAGGGAGAAGGCGGGCCACACCAAACAGGCCCACAACTGTTCCATGGAGCACCCCCTTGCGGCAATCTCCCTTGCCAAAGGGGTAGGTGTTCCGCAGTCTGGGAAAGTGCAGATGATAAAAGAATTGTCATTTGCAACCTGTGCCATACCAAAATGAGCAGGGGCGTGAACACTAGCAACCTCACCAACACCAGCATGATCCGCCACATGGCATCAAAGCACCCTAATAGTGGGCCTGGGTCCACAATCAGTGTCTGTGGGTCACACCACTGCCTCTTCTTCTCCTGTGTTGCATGCTGGCCAATCCCCTGTCGAAGGCGCAGGCCCGGATGCCTCCCGCCATGCACCTGGACCTTTGCAAGCACCATCAGCGACCACATCCACTTCTGTGTCCCAGCGCAGCGTACATATGTCCATACCCCAGGCCTTTGAACGAAAGTGCAAATACCCAGTCACCCACCCACAGGCCATAGCACTAAATGCGCACCTTTCCAAATTGCTAGCCCTGGAAATGTTGCCATTTAGGCTTGTGGACACTGAGGCTTTCTGCAGCCTGATGGCAGCGGCGTTCTTTCGTTACTCAGTCCCCAGCTGCCATTATTTTTCCTGGTGTGCCGTCCCTGCCTTACACCAGCATGTGTCCCGTAACATCACCTGTGCCCTGACCAATGCAGTTATTGGGAAGGTCCACTTAACGACTGACACATGGACGAGTGCTTTTGGCCAGGGTAGGGACGCTATATTTTCCTGACGGCACACTGGGTGAACGTTGTGGAGGCCAGGAGCGAGTCGTACCCTGGGATGGCACAGGTGCCACCGACGCCAAGGATTGCGGGCCCTACTTCTATCAGGATTTCCACCACCACCTACATTAGTGGATGCAACCCCCCCTTCTCCTCCTCCTCCACTTCCACCTCTGAATTCTCATCTTGCAGCACCAGTCAGCCATCAGTCAGTAGCTGGAAGCAGTGTAGCACTGCAGGGTTAAGGGACCAGACTAAGCTGTGGCTCTCGCCACTCAACCTACTACCAGACATGGTTGTGTCTGATAATGGCCGTAACTTGGTGGCGGCTTTGGAGCTCGGCAAGCTCACACACATACCATGCCTAGCCCATGTCTTCAACTTAGTGGTTCAGCGGTTTCTCAAAACCTACCCCAATTTGCCTGAACTACTGGTAAAGGTGCACCATGTGTGTGCCCATTTCCAAAAGTCATCTACAACTGCCGCTGGTCAGGCAGCGCTGCAGCAGCGCTTGCAATTAACATCTCACCGACTGTTGTGCGACATGAGCATGCGCTAGAACTCCACGTTACACATGTTGGCCAGGCTTTGCGAGCAGCAGAGGGCAGTAGTGGAATACCAGCTGCAACATGGTCGTAGCCTTTCCAGTCAGCTTCCGCTCTTCACAAGCGACGAGTGCTCATGGATGTCTGACCTCTATGAGGTTTTTACGCAACTTTGAGGAATCAACAGAGATGGTGAGCGGCGATGTCGCTATTATCAGCATAACCATCCCACTTCTGTGTCTACTGAAACGCTCGTTGCTCACAATGAAGGTGGACGCTTTGCATGTGGAAGAGGTGGAAATGGGGGAAGACAGTACACAGGGTGATAGCCAGACCACCCTCCGTTCGTCTTATCAGCACGAACTGGATGATGATGATGAGGAGGAGCAGGAGATGGTTGCCTCCCCTACAGAAGATAGTACCCATAGCAGGTTTATTCCATCTGTTCAGCATGGATGGGCCAAAGAGGAGGAAGAGGATGAGGAGATTGAGAGTCATCCTCCTGATGAGGACAGCGAAGTCTTGTCTATTGGGACTCTGGCACACATGGCTGCCTTTATGTTATGCTGCCTTTCCCGTGACCCTCGCGTTATATTCATTTTGGCCAGCACCAATTACTGGTTGTTCACCCTTCCCGACCCCGCTACAAGGAAAACTTATCATCTCTCATTCCTGTGGTGGAGACGACTAGCAAAATGGTGCAATACCAGAAGGTCCTTGTGGAAAAATTGCTCCAAAAATTTCCATCTGACAACACTGACGGCAGAGTACGTAGTTCCTTGGGCAACCGAGGAGGGGATACAAGGGGAACACACAGCAGTTCCAACAGAGGCAGGGCAACACTCAAGGCCATGGACAGTTTCATGACACCCCGCCAGCACCCTCACCCTGATGCGCACCCTACTATAACAAGGAGGGAAAAGTTTTGGAAGATGGTGAAGGAGTACATAGCAGACCGTGTCAGCATCCTCAGTGATCCCTCTGTGCCTTACAACTATTGGTTGTCCAAGCTGGACATGTGGCATGAACTGGCGCTCTACGCCTTGGCGGTGTTGGCCTGCCCTGCTGCCAGCGTTTTGTCAGAGCGGGTATTTAGTGCTGCTGCGGGCATAATAACTGATAAGCACATCTGCCTGTCAACAAAAAATGCTGACAGGTTGACTTTTATCAAAATGAACAAGGCCTGGATTTCCCCTGACTTCTCTACTGAACCAGATGAAAGCGGCTGAACATAAAGGCACTTTACATGTGGCTTTTATGGTGTATTGAATACACTGTATTCCCATGCACCCCTTCCACCACACAAAAGGGTATATGGTTCAATCTCCCTTTTCTCGTACTCCTCCATCATATCAACATGCTTATTAGTCTGCCCTCACTCCTAATGTTTTAGAGGGTCACCAGCAGGCCCTCGCTCATAATGCTTTATGCTACTTTCACACTGGTGTTTTGGCTTTCCGTTTGTGAGATCAGTTCAGGGCTCTCACTAGCGGTCCAAAACGGATCCATGCATTCTGAATGGAAAAGGATCCGCTCAGAATGCATCAGTTTGCCTCCGTTCCATCTCCATTCCGCTTTGGAGGCGGACACTAAAACGCTGCTTGACGAAACTGAACCAAACGGATCCGTTCTGACACACAATGTAAGTCAATGGGGACGGATTTTCTATGACACAATCTGGCACAATATAAAACGGATCCGTCCTCCTTTGACTTTTAATGGTGTTCAAGACGGATCCATTTTGGCCATGTTACAGATAATACAAACGGATCCGTTCTGAACAGACGCAGACGTTTGTATTATCTGAACGGATCCGTCTGCACCAAACTCGAATGTAAAAGTAGCCTTAGATGATCAGATCTTCACATATAATTCAGTCGTGTATCATTTTAAGCATATTTTGATAGATGAGAAGAATACTACTCACATTGTACGTGCTACAACTTGGCGTTTTCTGAACATTTGGGCCCACGAGCCATGCAACATTTTTAATTTTGGAAAATAAAGTAATGAAAGTACCGAAGGTTCTTCAGAAGTGTGAGTAGTATTCTTCTCATCTATCAAAATATGCTTAAAATGATACACAGCTGAATTATATGCGAAGATTGTGAATACTGAGCCAAAGTGAGACTCTGAGTCAGCCTGGTGTTGAAAACACATGGGAGTATACTGATTGATTTTAGATGGTCATATCAGCAGCAGGCCCTCGCCCCAAATGTTTTAGAGGGTCAGCTCAGCAGCAGACCCTCACCCCAAATTTTTTAGAAGGTCAGATCAGCAGCAGGCCCTCGCTCCTAATGTTTTAGATGGTCAGCTCAGCAGCAGACCCTCACCCCTAATGTTTTAGATGGTCAGATCAGCAGCAGGCTCTCATCCCTAATGTTTTAGATGGTCAGATCAGCAGCAGACCCTCACCCCTAATGTTTTAGATGGTCAGATCAGCAGCAGGCCCTCGCCCCTAATGTTTTAGATGGTCAGCTCAGCAGCAGACCCTCACCCCTAATGTTTTAGAGGGTCAGATCAGCAGCAGACCCTCACCCCTAATTTTTTAGATGCTCAGATCAGCAGCAGGCCCTCGCCCCTAATGTTTTAGATGTCAGATCAGCAGCAGACCCTCAACCAAAATGTTTTAGATAGTCAGATCAGCAGCAGGCCCTCGCCCCTAATGTTTTCGATGGTCAGCTCAGCAGCAGGCCCTCGCCCCTAATGTTTTAGAGGGTCACCAGCAAGCCCTTGCTCCTAATGTTTTTGAGGGTCACCAGCAGGCCATCAATCATAATTTTTCAAGGGTGTGTAATTTTTGGCAGCCCTTTTACTTAGTACATAGGCTTTATGAGTGTAGGAGCCCCACTACCTGTACAACTGTACCACAATGTGAATGAGGCCCTCCTTTATGTGATATAGAGATTGTATCGGAGTGCCTCTTCCTTGTAATTTTTAGCAGCACTTGCACTTTATATACAAGTAAATATACAGGAAAGAATGCTTCCTAACAATTTTTCCTCTAAAATCGATTTTATCTTCGGTTTTGTGCGTATTATTGTCAGTCTGTAAAAGGGGCGTACTACTCGGACAACATCGTTGCCAGCAGCGACCTGGGAGTCCAAGATGCATCCAGACATCCTCCCAATGCGGTTCCTGAACCATTTCTGACCTTTTCCTATGAACCAGACACGCTCCCCTCTTCAGAGCAGAGGTTACCTGGTTGATTGCTCGGGTTCTCCCATTGACTTCCATTGTGCTCAGGCGCTTTGTAGAGCACCCGAGCATCCCAAAGTGTTCTACTCGAGCACCCAAGCACTTTGGTGCTCGATCAACACTAGTACGTTTCTCTTGATAGAGATGAAAGCAACCTAATAAATTGATATATTTAGAGCTTGCTATCTAAAACACAGAAACTATAACATTTGTGTTTAGTAGATAATGCCTATTTTTTACTATAAATACACAATGATACAATTGTCCTGCACTGTAGTTTTAAATCAGGAAATGTATTAATACTACAATTATTACCAGGCTCTTGAATTAAAACTCCCTGTGTGGCAGTTTATGTGATGGATTGATGCATAGATCAGACACTGTAGCCACTGCTAGTAGCTATTTTTACCCTCTCTATCCTATTGCTCAGTCCCCACTGCAGTTCCCTTTAGAGCATGCCTTCCCTTCCATGTGTCTGTGCCTTATAGCACTTTGAGCCTGCATTCTCTCACTGGTTTGCCTTGGATGTTATAATATGAATGCTTCCTAGCAGCAGCCTACCAGATCACAACTCACAGTCTGTCACATTAGGTTTGTACTGAAGATTTTGTTTCTTTGTTTTCCTGCAACCCCTGTCCCTTTCCCATCCCGTTTCTGTGCCTAAATTCGCCCTCTGTAGCATGTCCCTTCTTTGCTGGTCCTTGCTGTGTCTTCCAGTTTCCCCTTCACTCTTCTTTCTGTTTCTGCTGTCTCCATCCTTTCTTTCATAGTGTCTCTACTCCCTGCCCTCTCCCTTTCTTTTCTTTATCACACTGCCTTGTCTCTCTCCCTCCTTCTCCATCTCAGTACAGTATCATTCCTTTCATAAACAAGCACAGAGCCCTCTCTGTGCATTTCTGTGCTTCTCTTTCCTCTTCCCCTTTAATCAATAGCCACACCAGGAGAGTTGTTCACATGAATGAGTCCTTGTGAATCTCACCCTCAGACATCTTTCAGTGGATGTGCAGACCAGAGCTGGAAATCTTGCTCAACTACCCTCACTTATCCTGGTTTCCTTAGAGTCTGAGGTTCTGTCATGTTGACCCGTGGAATATCCCAGTCTTCTGGTCTCTCTGTCCAGCCTTTCATCCTCTTCTTCTTCATCCTGCTTCTTGGAGCACATGCTGAAGGTAAGATGTTCAGCATCACTGAATGCAGTGTATTTCCTCATTTTATTGCAAGCACTTTCCCTTTAAATTGTTAATGCATTGAGTGCTGCAAATGTTATAGAAAGGCATAAAGACAAGCGAAGTAGCAGCAGGGGATGTGCTATATCTTTCAAGGCTCAATCAATTAGGATTGTCTTGGTGCTGCAAGATATATGGGGATTTTAGGAAACTAGTATGTATGGCACAGAAAGCACATGCTCTCATGGTGTTCTTCTGAGAAAGTAGCATTGTGCTGTTTGCTGCTGCTCCTCTACTGTCAAGATGAGAATTATTATGAATATTTCATTTCTATGCATTAGAGAGTTTATTATTATGTGTTACTAGGTTCTTGGTATAGTATTTGCTGGTTTGGAGGGTTATGCTCAATACATCCCATTGAGCTTGCAGAAATGTGGATGTCCAATTGTATTTAACTTTCTCACTCTGGGACTTTGTATTCATTAGAATAACAGGGCAGTGTAAGTGCCCACATCTGATCCCACTGCACCTGGTGCTCTTCTGAAGCCAAATATTGTGCCAGTGAAAGTTAATCTTTGAGTAGGATTCAACTCTGTATCTTTTTAGTCAGGGTGGTGAGAATTTTTCCTTTTGATCCTTTGCTTCTAATTTTTGACTAATATTAAATGTGAATATGAAGTCTTTTAGATTTCAATCTTTTTGATTCCCTTTGCTGAGTTTCCTCCGCTGCTCTACAATGGTTTCATTCTTATATCTTGGCTACTTAGACCAGAGAAGATTTTCATACAGTATGTATTTGATGTCATTCGCTTTGTGGCTTCAATGTGTTTCTGTGCTATGAAATGTTTATTAAAAGATATGGTCCCTTGCTTCTTTATAATGTGAAATCATCCAAGATCTAGGGCAAAATAGATAAACTCTGTCATCTAGAATGTGCATTGCAGAGTAGGCTACAGATCAAAACGGGTTAGGGACGGGTTCTGTTTTTCGTTTTTATAGTAAGACACAATCACCCAGAAATGACATTTAATTGGGTTTGTAAATTATATATATCAAGCTTAATCTTATTGTAAATTAATTTATGACTATGGCCACACATGGGCAATTGTTACCTATTATTAACCAAGGATACAGAAACTGCTCATAGGGCAAGTACATCTTCAGACAGGTGGATAAGTGTTATAAAACCCATGTGTAATGTGACAATCAGCCATTACCTGTAATGATGTTAGGCTTGTGTGGTCAGAACTGCATAGTACATTTGTCATATACATTGAAATATAATACAGTACAAACTATACTAAACTATTGAAACATGTTCGTTAGAGTATGTATCTATGATCAAATAAACATTACTGATAAATAGCATCAAGAAGTCATCATTGCGTTCCATAATTCTTGATTTTTATAACAAAGATTTGCTTGATGTTAATGTGATCCAATGAATCTTATAGATAAATATACAGAATTCCATAGTAACATATCAAGAAGATGTGAAAGTAGATTAAATTGAAGGTTAATAAGGAAATATCAGATCATTTTCTTTATGGATTACTCCCCCTCATTGATAGATTTTTCTCCAGACTACCTACACTTGTTATAAACTGTGCTTTTTGGTAAAGTCTTTGTGTAGACCAAACTGGTTCTGATCCTCAGTGTTTCCACTTTTTTCCCCCAAGAATTCAATTCCTAGACTTAAATTATGTGTTATTTGTAGCACATCTGACGTTTCAAGGCAGCATCAAGGATGTGTGTCTAATAGTATCTTAGATACTGGATATGGTGTTAACACATAAGATCTAAGTAATGATACCATTGTATCCACCTAACAGGGTTGACTGCTTCTCCAGAATGGCAATGTCATGGTTGGGTTTTCAGAAAAAGGTTTATATCGTAACTGAGAGAAAGGCAAACTTTTCTGACATTGGGTCTCATTCTGTTAGATGTTTTGTCTGTGAGCTGGGGAAAAAAATTAAATAAAATTATATATATATATTTATCAGTGACCACTTTCAAACAGTGATTTCACAGGTAATTAAACTCCAAGTGAAATTTTGGATCAAAGTAGACAATTAGTTGTAGTGCTGTTTTATCAGCATTTAGCTTGGGGTTTCTGGTACAGCAACCATGTTTGTATTTTCAATACGAGTTATCCTTCAGTCGTTCCAGTACAACACAGTGGTCTATGGAGTGATCTTTTGGCCGTGAAAGGTTCCCTACATGTTGCCATTTCAGATATACCATCTGTCTGATACTACTGCTGGTTCAGTGCCCAATGGATTAGTGTACTGTAGGGTTGGCACAGTTCTCGGCTAAAATCATAGTTGTGGATTCAATAAAACAGAACAATGGATAACATAACAAATATCCTTAAACAATGAAGTGGAAGACTCGGGTATACTTATTGGCAATAATTTGATTACTGTACTAATAACATTTCCATTATTCTTAAAGGATTTCTTCAGTGCTAGTGATGTACTTGTTTACTGACAAAAGTTCGAATCTCATTGTGGAAAACACAAGTGGCAGATAAGGCAGTATTGTTGCCAAGGTAACCATGCAATTAACAACAAAAAAGAGTGTGTAAAAATGGTACACATGCTCATATTTGAGTGTTGCCAAGGCAACCATATTATACCGGAATCCTCTTTGGTATAGCAACTTTGTACGAGAGGCTTAGGCACGGTATTATGTAATCTGCTAGGTGTTTCTGCTGCTGCCAGAAGTTGAGTTTAATTCATACTTTAATTCAACTTTTGATCTTTGTATACTTGTGTACCAGGGATGAGTCTGATGACGCTGCCTCCCATCTTCACATACAGTTTAAGTTCATGAAGGACGACTTTCCAGGGGAAAGACTTTCCAGGCCTCCATTAGGTGCCCAGGAAATGTTCAAGCTCTTCTGGGAATT
This sequence comes from Bufo bufo, assembly GCF_905171765.1. Taxonomy (NCBI): domain Eukaryota; kingdom Metazoa; phylum Chordata; class Amphibia; order Anura; family Bufonidae; genus Bufo; species Bufo bufo. The sequence continues at coordinate 274,944,217 of NC_053390.1, read as the reverse complement.
CAGAATGTTACCCCTTTATCTGGATGTCCCTATGGACATTTGTGAGAGATTTGGCAATTATGCTTTAACCGCAAGTTATTTATTTACTATACAGTCCCCAAATCAAAGTTTCAAATACTGCAACCCTAGAATTGCCTATTTATTACCATGACAACCCACTGAAGACCAATTTCAATTTAACGGCTTCAAATACGTTAATTGGTGCAATATGACGTTTCATACATATATCATATATGAAACTCAAAAGAGTTTTCCAATATTCTTTTTTACTATTGACCTTTCCTCTGAATAGGTCATTAGTATCTGATCAGTGGGGGTCTGATCAGTTGTTTTAAAAAGGGAGTGGCACTCCTGTGAGAGCAGCTGCCTTCTCGCAGCTTACCAAGCACAGCACTGTACATTATATAGTGGCTGTGCTTGGTATTGGGACTGAGCTGCTCCTAGGCCAGGTGATCGATGAACTTGTCATCATTGACCCAGGAAAAGCAGTGAGAATGCAGCGGCGCTCACAGGTGTTCCTTCTCAAACAGTTGATCATGTGAAATTTGGCCAGTAGTGGCTCTTCATGCTCTTTCTTCACAGAATTAGACTTTTACACAACATGTCCCACAATTCTAACTAATGGAGTTTGCAGTGGTAGGCCAAGTTCGCATGCATAGGCGTTCTTTATTTCTTTTATTCTGATCTCTTATAGGAGCAGAACAACAGAATGAATGGTGCAATATTTTGTTCTGTATTTTATTGCATTTTATTAGTAATGGAGGCCCCTAAAGGAACCACAATGCAGATGTGAACATGGCCCTACTTTAATATTCATGACATTAATTTATGCTAACCATTGTGTGCTGGACTACAGTAATTTTACTGAATTAATAGCTTGCAAATGTACCGGTAGTTTAGTAAATCTATGTAAACTGGCAATTTGCACGTTTACCATAATTTACATATGTGTGCAGGCACGCTTTCCTACCGATTGTGTAACTTTTAGTTTGCCTTTATTTTCTAACTAATTCAATCTCATACAACAGCTGCTTTAAAATGAGACATGTTTAACACCTTGAGGAATGATTACTTAAAAAGAACACATGGTAAGAAACATGACGGTTCTACCATATGTGTTTAAATAGCAGAGATGCAGGGAAAAGCTGCAACAATTAATCAGTGCCTTATGACACTGGACCTGTGCCATTCGTGAATCTATGGGCCTGGAAAGTAGCTTGTAATTTTATTGTGTCCCACAATATCCTTCTATGTTATCTATCTCCTTGAAAAAAACTTTCTTAACTAACTATGTTGAAAAAATGTTCTAGAAGATTTCACGCCATTATTATTTTGCTCCTTGCATTGTTCCTTTGAACATTGCAAGGAGAAATTGGTTGCTTTCTAATTGGTTGCTTTGAGCAACTAAGGTATTTCCACATTTACATCAGTTTTGATAAATCTCCCCCATTGCCATCGCTCCCCAGTGGGTCTCACAATCAAGATTCGCTATCGGTATGTCTGATAGCGGAGTATATGGAGGAAACCCACACATACAGGATCCTATAACCCCAGAATTTACAAGCACCAGTGCTAACCACAAGTTCACTAAGCCACTGTGCTGCCCAATAACTCAATTTAGTTGGCATAATGATACTTTGCATGCCATAGTGCCAGGAAATCCTAATGATTTATTTAAACCGGGGTGGACAAGGTATTTTAGAATTTTGAATCCATTTGGACTACTCCAAAAGTCAACTTGACTTCAAGGGGTATTCTATTATGACATGTTATGCACTAACCAAAGGATAGAGTAAAACTGTTAGATAAGTGGGTGGTACCCCCACTGATCACAAAAATGGGGACCATGTACTTCTCAGGGCCCGCAGTGATGTACAGTGTTGCAGTTTGGGCATGTGCACTGCCTCTCCTACCTTTTCATTCATCTCTACAGGATTCCACAGACAGAAGAGTACAGTGCTCAGCTATTTCTGGAAAACCAATAGAGAACAATGGAGATCAACCTGCCGCTCCATGCGTTTTAGGGGATGCAGAGGGATACAGGGTACCTGTTCTTGTAATTATTGGGGGTCCAAGTGGAAGAAACCCCACCAATCTTATAGTTATTCCCTATCCTGTGGATTGGAGATAACTTGTCACAACCGCAATACCCTTTAAAAACTTAAAGACTAAAAGCAAATTTCAAGGCTCTTTGGCTACCTGGCTCCTGAGATTTGTTCTGCCCTGATTTAAATGAATAGGAAGGAAAATGTATATGCACCATAGAGGTAGCCCATGTTGTTACTACTGACACTTAAAGAAGTAGGGTATTATTTTTGGTGGCTTATCTACACTTCTCTACACTGTTGTACTGCTGTACTGGCAGACAAGAGAGGAGGAAACTGGCTAAGAGTCATGCAAACTGTCTCACATTCAAACATTGGAAACTTTTTCCTTCTCCATGCTCACCAAACACATCATAGCATAGCTGCTGTGCTTGGTATCACGCTCAGCCCCATTCACTTCTATGGGGCTGAGCTGCGCCTAAGTCAGTTGACTGATGAACTTGTCGTCACTGGCCCATAAAAAGCTGAGAGAAGGCCGCAGCACCACTGCCAGTGCCACAGCCTTCTCAAAAAGCTGATCAGAGGGGGGTCCTGAATGTTGGACCCCCTCTGATCAGTTACTGATGACATATCCAGATGAAAACCCCTTTATCTGACCATGCTACTCATTGTGTGGCATCCTGTAATCTGAACACATAGATTTACTAGTCCTATGGATGGAGTAAACTTAGACAGGTTGTCTAGACATTCGCCAAATTTATCACAGTGGTTCTTACTGGATAATAAATTTGATGCATGGCTTGACACTTCTGCCAAACTGTATACCAAACACTTACGCCAGAATGGTGGCGAAATTTTGGAACAAAGTGACATATCTTAGGTAATGCCCTTTTCCTGTAATGCCATGTTGCTTCCTGTTAAGTCACACCCTTTTCAAACTAGACACAGATAACTTCTTTCAAGCTATTCACATTAATAAATATGGTCCATGATATCCTCCTATCTTCCCCTCTCTGTAGGGCAGAATCACATATCACTTCACTGTTCTCTCCCTGCAATCTCCATTGCTCTCTGGCTCTCTCCCTCATCCCTTTCTCTGGAGGCATTGTGTTTGACGTGATAGGCAGCAGATTAGTCTAGCAGCAGAGGAGTGTCAGTAGCAGAGCAGAGTCTAGCAAGAGAGTTGTGTTATGTGTGATTGTACCACTATTTTATACCTTATCATAGAGGAGCATTCAGACAGCAGTAAACAGGGGAAACATACAGTATGTGAGAGGGGAGAGAACTCATGGAAACTACAATCACTACAATCCTATCCACAGCAAGAACTGGGAGCATCAAAGTAAAAGTGCTACTTAGAGCTGGGAAAAACAATGAAAATGAAAAATTATTATTTCTGAACTATGGTGTCATTATTTTGTGATCATTTAGACAAATATAGGCTCTGTATTTTTATAAGCTTGGAAAAACCTTTTAATAAAAATTTGGCAAATGTGGCATTTGTTAAAAAAAAATCTGTGTCTTTCATCTGAGATACAATAAAAACAATAATATAGGAGTCTCTGACTCAGAGCAATAACCTGGCAACTGTTTCCAATTCTAATTTCTTGAGTGATGAGTGGTTCTTTTTTTATTGTATCTTGGGGGTAAATTGATATGGTTAGTACCTACAGCATCTAAATGTTTCAATTCAATTAGTAAATGTTATATAGGCAGATATACAGTAGATGTGTAACGTGTATAACCTTCTTTGGGAAGTTAGCTATGCATGAGTTTTCATAGATAATTTATTCTGTTCTATCTACAACGTGCACATGATTATGCATGGGCGCATTTATTATTATTATTATTATTATTATTATTATTAACCACTTCCCGCAACTGTAACGCCGAAAGGCGTCATTGCGGCGGCTCCCCCAGGCTACGCTAACGCCAATAGGCGTCATCTCGCGTGAGCCGAGATTTCCTGTGAACGCGCGCACACAGGCGCGCGCGCTCACAGGAACGGAAGGTAAGAGAGTTGATCTCCAGCCTGCCAGCGGCGATCGTTCGCTGGCAGGCTGGAGATGTGTTTTTTTTAACCCCTAACAGGTATATTAGACGCTGTTTTGATAACAGCGTCTAATATACCTGCTACCTGGTCCTCTGGTGGTCCCCTTTGTTTGGATCGACCACCAGAGGACACAGGTAGCTCAGTAAAGTAGCACCAAGCACCACTACAGTACACTACACCCCCCCCCCGTCACTTATTAACCCCTTATTAGCCCCTGATCATCCCTGATCACCCCATATAGACTCCCTGATCACCCCCCTGTCATTGATCACCCCCCTGTCATTGATCACCCCCCTGTAAAGCTCCATTCAGACGTCCGCATGATTTTTACGGATCCACTGATAGATGGATCGGATCCGCAAAACGCATCCGGACGTCTGAATGAAGCCTTACAGGGGCATGATCAATGATTGTGGTGATCACCCCATATAGACTCCCTGATCACCCCCCTGTCATTGATTACACCCCTGTCATTGATCACCCCCCTGTAAAGCTCCATTCAGATGTCCGCATGATTTTTACGGATGCACTGATAGATGGATCGGATCCGCAAAACGCATACGGACGTCTGAATGAAGCCTTACAGGGGCATGATCAATGACTGTGATGATCACCCCCCTGTCATTGATTACCCCCCTGTAAAGCTCCATTCAGATGTCCGCATGATTTTTACGGATGCACTGATAGATGGATCGGATCCGCAAAACGCATCCGGACGTCTGAATGAAGCCTTACAGGGGCATGATCAATGACTGTGGTGATCACCCCCCTGTCATTGATTACCCCCCTGTAAAGCTCCATTCAGATGTCCGCATGATTTTTACGGATGCACTGATAGATGGATCGGATCCGCAAAACGCATCCGGACGTCTGAATGAAGCCTTACAGGGGCGTGATCAATGACTGTGGTGATCACCCCATATAGACTCCCTGATCACCCCCCTGTCATTGATTACCCTCCTGTCATTGATTACCCCCCTGTAAAGCTCCATTCAGACGTCCGCATGATTTTTACGGATCCACTGATAGATGGATCGGATCCGCAAAACGCATCCGGACGTCTGAATGAAGCCTTACAGGGGCATGATCAATGACTGTGGTGATCACCCCATATAGACTCCCTGATCACCCCCCTGTAAAGCTCCATTCAGATGTCCGCATGATTTTTACGGATGCACTGATAGATGGATCGGATCCGCAAAACGCATACGGACGTCTGAATGAAGCCTTACAGGGGCGTGATCAATGACTGTGGTTATCACCCCATATAGACTCCCTGATCACCCCCCTGTCATTGATCACCCCCCCTGTCATTGATCACCCCCCCTGTCATTGATCACCCCTCTGTAAGGCTCCATTCAGACATTTTTTTGGCCCAAGTTAGCGGAATTATTATTTTTTTTTCTTACAAAGTCTCATATTCCACTAACTTGTGTCAAAAAATAAAATCTCACATGAACTCACCATACCCCTCACGGAAACCAAATGCGTAAAAATTTTTAGACATTTATATTCCAGACTTCTTCTCACGCTTTAGGGCCCCTAGAATGCCAGGGCAGTATAAATACCCCACATGTGACCCCATTTCGGAAAGAAGACACCCCCAGGTATTCCGTGAGGGGCATATTGAGTCCATGAAAGATTGAAATTTTTGTCCCAAGTTAGCGGAACGGGAGACTTTGTGAGAAAAAAATTAAAAATATCAATTTCCGCTAACTTGTGCCAAAAAAAAAAAATTTCTATGAACTCGCCATGCCCCTCATTGAATACCTTGGGGTGTCTTCTTTCCAAAATGGGGTCACATGTGGGGTATTTATACTGCCCTGGCATTCTAGGGGCCCCAAAGCGTGAGAAGAAGTCTGGTATCCAAATGTCTAAAAATGCCCTCCTAAAAGGAATTTGGGCACCTTTGCGCATCTAGGCTGCAATAAAGTGTCACACATCTGGTATCGCCGTACTCAGGAGAAGTTGGGGAATGTGTTTTGGGGTGTCGTTTTACATATACCCATGCTGGGTGAGAGAAATATCTTGGTCAAATGCCAACTTTGTATAAAAAAATGGGAAAAGTTGTCTTTTGCCAAGATATTTCTCTCACCCAGCAAGGGTATATGTAAAATGACACCCCAAAACACATTCCCCAACTTCTCCTGAATACGGCGATACCACATGTGTGACACTTTTTTGCAGCCTAGGTGGGCAAAGGGGCCCATATTCCAAAGAGCACCTTTAGGATTTCACAGGTCATTTACCTACTTACCACACATTAGGGCCCCTGGAAAATGCCAGGGCAGTATAACTACCCCACAAGTGACCCCATTTTGGAAAGAAGACACCCCAAGGTATTCCGTGAGGGGCATGGCAAGTTCCTAGAATCTTTTATTTTTTGTCACAAGTTAGTGGAAAATGCAGATTTTTTTTTTTTTTTTTTTTTTTTCATACAAAGTCTCATATTCCACTAACTTGTGACAAAAAATAAAAACTTCCATGAACTCACTATGCCCATCAGCGAATACCTTGGGGTCTCTTCTTTCCAAAATGGGGTCACTTGTGGGGTAGTTATACTGCCCTGGCATTCTAGGGGCCCAAATGTGTGGTAAGGAGTTTGAAATCAAATTCTGTAAAAAATGACGAGTGAAATCCGAAAGGTGCTCTTTGGAATATGGGCCCCTTTGCCCACCTAGGCTGCAAAAAAGTGTCACACATCTGGTATCCCCGTACTCAGGAGAAGGTGGGGAATGTGTTTTGGGGTGTCATTTTACATATACCCATGCTGGGTGAGAGAAATATCTTGGCAAAAGACAACTTTTCCCATTTTTTTATACAAAGTTGGCATTTGACCAAGATATTTCTCTCACCCAGCATGGGTATATGTAAAAAGACACCCCAAAACACATTCCTCAACTTCTCCTGAATACAGAGATACCAGATGTGTGACACTTTTTTGCAGCCTAGGTGGGCAAAGGGGCCCATATTCCAAAGAGCACCTTTCGGATTTCACAGGTCATTTTTTACAGAATTTGATTTCAAACTCCTTACCACACATTTGGGCCCCTAGAATGCCAGGGCAGTATAACTACCCCACAAGTGACCCCATTTTGGAAAGAAGAGACCCCAAGGTATTTCGTGATGGGCATAGTGAGTTCATAGAAGTTTTTATTTTTTGTCACAAGTTAGTGGAATATGAGACTTTGTAGGAAAAAAAAAAAAATAAAAAAAAATCATCATTTTCCGCTAACTTGTGACAAAAAATAAAAAGTTCTATGAACTCACTATGCCCATCAGCGAATACCTTAGGGTGTGTACTTTCCGAAATGGGGTCATTTGTGGGGTGTTTGTACTGTCTGGGCATTGTAGAACCTCAGGAAACATGACAGGTGCTCAGAAAGTCAGAGCTGCTTCAAAAAGCGGAAATTCACATTTTTGTACCATAGTTTGTAAACGCTATAACTTTTACCCAAACCATTTTTTTTTTACCCAAACATTTTTTTTTTATCAAAGACATGTAGAACTATAAATTTAGAGCAAAATTTCTATATGGATCTCGTTTTTTTTGCAAAATTTTACAACTGAAAGTGAAAAATGTCATTTTTTTGCAAAAAAATCGTTAAATTTCGATTAATAACAAAAAAAGTAAAAATGTCAGCAGCAATGAAATACCACCAAATGAAAGCTCTATTAGTGAGAAGAAAAGGAGGTAAAATTCATTTGGGTGGTAAGTTGCATGACCGAGCAATAAACGGTGAAAGTAGTGTAGTGCCGATTTGTAAAAAAGGGCCTGGTCTTTAGGGGGGTATAAACCTGTGGTCCTTAAGTGGTTAAAGTGCCATTCATTTCATAGCGCTGTACATATGAGAAGAGGTATACATACATAATACAGACAATTGCACTAATCATAAACAAGACGAGTTACAAACTGGTACAGAAGGAGAGAGGGCCCTGCCTGTGAGGGCTTACAATCTACATGGTATGGGAGAAGGACAAAGTAGGTGTGGGTGAAGTTGGTCATGGAGGCAGCAGGGTCACTGGTTGTAGGCTTGTCTGAAGAGGTGGGTTTTCTGGTTTATTTTGAAGGATTCCACTGTAGGTGAGAGTCTGCTATGTTGGGGTAGCGAGTTCCAGAGTATGGGGGATGCACGGGAGAAATCTTGGAGGCGATTGTGGGAAGAGGTGATAAGAGGAGAGGAGAGAAGGAGGTCTTGTGAGGATCAGAGAGTGCGTGTGGGGGTGTATCGGGAAAGTAGCTCAGAGATGTATGGAGGGGACAGGTTATGGACGGCCTTGTATTTATTTGTTAGTACTTTGAAGTGAATTCGCTGGGGGGGGAGCCAGTGAAGGGATTGGCAAAGGGGAGAGGCAGAGGAGTAATAGGGTGAGAGGTGGATTAGTCGTGCAGCAGAGTTGATGATAGATTGGAGGGGTGAGAGAGTGCTAGATGGAAGGCCACAGAGGAGTGTGTTGCAGTAGTCTAGGCGGGAGATGATGAGGGCATGTACAAGCATTTTCGCAGATTCAAAGTTAAGGAAAGCACGGATGCGGGAGATGTTTTTGAGTTGAAGGCGGCAGGTGGTGGAAAGTGCTTGGATGTGCGGTCTGAAGGAGAGGGCAGAATCCAAGGTCACTCCAAGGCAGCGGACTTGGTTGACCGGGGAGAGTGTGCAGCCAATGATCGTGATAGATAGGTCTGTTGGGGGGGTTGAGCAAGATGGGGGAAAGAGGATGAATTCTGTTTTATCCATGTTAAGTTTTAGAAAGCGAGAGGAGAAGAAGGATGATATAGAAGATAGACATTGTGGGATTCTGGATAGTAAGGTGGTGATGTCTGGACCAGAGAGGTAGATTTGTGTGCCGTCAGCGTAGGAGTGATACTGAAAGCCATGGGACTCTATGAGCTGTCCCAGGCCAAAAGTGTAGATAGAGAAGAGCAGGGGTCCTAGGACAGAGCCTTGCGGGACACCAACAGAGAGGGAATGAGACGAGGAGGTGGTGCGGGAGTGGGAGACGCTAAACGTCCGGTCTGTGAGGTATGATGTGATCCAGGAGAGGGCCAGGTCAGTGATGCCAAGAGATGAGATTTATATACAATGCATCATGCCACATATTATATAAAATATATTGCAGATTTGCAAAGCATTGCCTGAGCCTATTTATGGAGTCATTATAGAGCTCTGTATAGTGGAAATGTGTCTGATAGATATTAACTGTACAATTATAATTAACGATGTGGCTTATCTTTTTTGTCTCTACTTTTTAATACTGAATGTTTTTGTGCATACAATATTTAAAATATTGTTAAAAAACCACTTTGCTGCTTTCATCATAGTGATGTTTTCTTTTTCCTTGAAAAACATAGACACGTAGGTGGAAATTTGTCAAGACCAGTGCTTTCTCTAATTAGTGCTCTCCTTGCCTGGGCTGTCAGTTTAGGTGAGCGGCCATATCTTGGTAGGTTTGCAGTTGTGCCATACTCTTTCCATTTTCGGATGATGGATTGAACAGTGCTCCATGAGATTTTCATAGATTTTTATTTATAACCTAACCTTGTTTTACACATCTCCACAACTTTTTCCCTGACCTGTCTGGTGTGTTCCGTGGTTTTCATGATGCTGTTTGGACTAAGGTTCTCTAACAAACCTCTGAGGCCTTCAGAGAACAGCTGTAGTTAAACTAAGAATAAATTACACAAAGGTGGACTCTATTTACTAAAAAGGTGACTTCTGAAGGCAATTAGTCACACTTGATTTTATTTAGGGATGTCAGAGTACAGGGGACTAAATATAAAAGCACGGCAGACTTTTCAGATTTTAGTTTATTAAAACCTTTTTAAAACCATCTTTCTTGCTCATTTTACTTCACATATACTTGCTAATTTGTGTTGGTCTATCATGTAAAATCCCAATAAAATACATTTTAGTTTGTGGCTGAAACATGAAAACATATAGAAAAGTTCAGCGGGTATGAATACTTTCTTAAAGTAACTGCATTTTTTTAAATTAGGCAAAAAGGTTTGGGTTATAATTAGTGTTGATCCAGCACCAAAGTGCTCGGGTGCTCTGGCCGAATACATCGGGATGCCCGAGTATAATGGAAGTCAATGGGAGAACCCGAGCATTAAACAAGGCATCCCCTGCTCTGAAGAGGGGAGGGTGCCTGGTTCATAAGAAAAGGTCAGAAATGTATGGAACCACCATCAAAATGGTTCGGGAACAGCATGGGGAGGATGTCTGGATGCAGGTTGCTGCTGGGAACCATGTTGTCCAAGAAGTACGCCACTTTTACAGACTGACAATAATACGCACTAAACCGAAAATGTTAAGAAACATTCTTTCCTGTAAATTTACTTGTATATAAAGTGCAAGTGCTGCTAAAAATTACAAGCAAGAGGTACTCTGATACAACATGTATACCACATAATGGAGGGCCTCATTCACATTGTGGTACACTAGTTCAGGTAGTGGGACTCCTACACTCCTGAAGCCTATGCACTAAGTGAAAGGGCTGCCAAAAAATTACAAGGAACCGACACTCCAAAACACCCTTTGTTACACATAAAGGAGGGCATCATACACACCCTTGAAAAATTATGATTTGCTGGTGACCCTCAAAAACATTTGGCGCAAGGGCCTGCTGATTTTACCATCTAAAACATTAGGGGCGAGGGCCTGCTGCCGCATTGGTGACTCTAGATAACCTCTGGGCGATTGCATGTCCCCGTGATAGTGACGATTCATTCAGATGTCTGCCCTGTCAACATTCGATGTTCTTTTCTGCGACTACCATGGTGATCACGGGTAACGTGGATTCAGGGTTCGATGCCGGAGAGGGAGCCTGAGAAACGGCTACCACATCCAAGGGAGGTCAATAGCTGAAATCTCATTAGCTGTTATTGCCTTGCCCCTTATTTCTCCTAATTGTGGGACAAGTTATTAAAGCAAAAGCGTCCAGGGAAGGCAGCAGGCGCGCTGCAATTACCCACTCCCGACTCAGGGAGGTAATGACGATAAATAACAATACAGCACTCTTAAGAGGCCCTGTTATTGGAATGAGTACACTTTCTGTTAACGAGGATCTATTGCAGGGCAAGTTTGGTGCCAGCAGCCGACTTGCTCCCGGCCTCCACAACGTTCACCCAGTGTGCCGTCATGGTGAGGATTGTGTTGACCAGACTCTTGGCTACTGAGACTGGACTTGTAGGTGAGAGCCTGCTGCTCCTTTGTTGATTCTAGATAACTTCTAGGCGATCGTACGTCCCTGTGACGGCCATGATCCATTTGGATGTCTGCCCTATCAACTTTGGAGCGATTTTTCAACAAGGACCTTCTGGTATAGCACGATTTTGCTTGTCCTCTCCACCAGAGAAATGAGAGATGTGAAGTTCTCTTTGTAGCGGGGGTCGAGAAGGGTGAACAACCCTTAATCCGTGTTGTCTAAAATGCGTATAACGCGCGGGTCGTGGGAAAGGCAGCCTAACATGAAGTCAGCCATGTGTGCCAGAGTACCAACAGGCAAGACTGTGAGCTAACCCTGTAAAACATTATATGCGAGGGCCTGCAGGTGAGCTGACCCTGTAAAACATTATATGCGACGGCCTGCAGGTGAGCTGACCCTGTAAAACATTATATGAGAGGGCCTGCAGGTGAGCTGATCCTGTAAAACATTATATGCGAGGGCCTGCAGTTAAAATTTCACTTATATTTTTTCTATCTCTGGCCTTGAAACACAGAAGGTATTACATAGATGTCAGAAGTCACTGCAGACACCCTTCTATAGCAAAAGTACGTAAAAGTATGGAAAAAATATACTAGATTTCACTATACTAGATTTTTTCTATCTCTGGCCCTGACACACACACAAGGTATTGCACAGATGTCACAAGTCACTGCAGACACCCTCTATAGAAAAAGTATGGAAAAGTATGGGGAAAAAAATTGATGGCTATATTATATTGCTGCCACCACACACAATAGTCCTTAATAGGACTTTTGGGTCTTTGAAACGTTTTTAAACTAAATTGATTGCTATCACACTCCCTACACTATCTGTCCCTTCCTAAGCGCAGCTCTCCCTGACTAATAATGAGCCGATCATGTGTTGCGGCCAGCCAATCACTGTAATGCCAGTAACCAACAAGGCTACGGAATTACAGTGATGGCAGTATTTACCTGCATGTTTCTTGTCTGCATAGCAGCCAAGAAACATGCGGGGAGGAAACTCGAGCATGGCGCTCGAGCACATGTGGTACTCGGCCGAGTACCGCCATGTTCCAAGCATAGCGATGCTCGAGCCGAACAGCTAGTTATAATGGTCTGGAGTGGACATGCATGAATAGCATTTGCCCTTTGAGGCATGTGCTGTTCGTGCACATGTCACAGAAGAGGCCCATGACTGAATGGCAGAAGTCACAGAAGCGTATACACAAACCTACTTTTCTAACTTTTTTATTTCCTGATAATACTCATGGTCAGTGAAAGAGTACCTCAAGTTACATTTCTCCATCTATATCCCAGCACCTAATAGTTTCATTAAATGTACCATACAAAGTTGCCTTCAAACCCTCCTCAGCTGTAAATGGTCCTGGAATATTTTCCTATAACTTCTTCTATAGCCACTTTAATAAATTGCTTTCCCAAAGTACTTACAAACTGTTCTCTAAATGCTTCACTAATTTAATAAGTCTTTTCAAGTTCTCTTCTAAGTGCTCCACTCAATTGTCCTTCTCTTAATTTTTATTATAGTTGTTCCCTCTGTACCATTTTTCTGTGTGGTCTGATAAGCACTCAATCAAATGATTCTGTGGCTGATTATATAGTTAATCTCCATTATCCTTATCATTATAATGATATAGCTTCAGCTATAAAGGAAAAGTTATATACAGTACTGTCCGCTAAGTATCATACCTATCAAAATGAATTATCCTTCCTTTTCCTATTCTACCAATGAACTTTTCATTATACGTGGGGCAAAGTCATTCTTAGCAACAAATCGCAAGCCATCTCTTATTCATACCGGTTTTCAGAGGCCCTTCCCAGCGCCTGCTCCCTGCTTCTTCTCCTACAGGCCCGCGATGCTCGGCTGGACTCCCTCGAAGTCAACATCTGGTTTGACATCACCGCAGTCAATCACTGGTTGTGGCGTCTTCCCTGAATTCATGACAAATGGTCACATGACACAAGGGGATACAGTCTCCGCCATGGCCAGTTATTGGCGGGGGAGATGTCAAACTGGAGTTTGACATCAAGGGAGCCCATAAGAGCATCACAAGCCTGCAGCAGAAGGAGGGGGTGTGCATGCACCAGGAAGCAGGTAAGTAATATTTCTGTTACATTTCTGACCAAGTGGGGACAGTTGGCAAAAAACTCCATTCTTGCACAACCCCTTTAAAATGTTCCTTCTTTAGCTGCAACATGGAAGAATTCTCTTGGAACAATAACCCCTGCCCATATGCCCCACTAGGGCATATAGACTTCATAGACAGTTTGCTCAGGACTACATCTACAGTATGTGCCGGAATGTCTTTGGCTCTGTTGAAGCTGGTGCATTTTTACATGACATTGTCAGCAATCACATCTAATCACCAAGGATAGAGAAGCCAGACCCAATGTACCACACTGGTTTCTTTTTTTTTTTTTAAAGGCATTGTCTTCATAAGAGGCCAACCAACCATAATAAGTGCAAGAACATTAGTTCTTCTCCACTAAATTTAACAGCTTACAACGAGGCACTGGCTTTCACAGAATCGGTATTTGCAAATCAATATGCAGAGTCTCCAGTTGAAGCTTGATATATCACTCCAGAGCATGTGCTTCCATTGGTCTAGAGTCCAATACAAGTGTGTTTTCCATCACTCCAGCTGACTCTTGACAATCATGATGAATGCAAGCTTCTGTGAAGCTGCTCCCTAATGGAAACCCGAACTAAAAAGCTTCCTATAACCGTTAGTGTGTTGAGATGCTTCAAGACATGTCCACATGACAATAACAGTACTTACATATCTAGCTGGCAGAACTTCGACAAACTGACATGTTGGAAAAATTGTATATTATGACATTGCAGAACATTGTACTGCTAATATACAGTACAGACCAAAAGTTTGGACACACCTTCTCATTCAAAGAGTTTTCTTTATTTTCATGACTATGAAAATTGTAGATTCACACTGAAGGCATCAAAACTATGAATGAACACATGTGGAATTATATACATAACAAACAAGTGTGAAACAACTGAAAATATGTCATATTCTAGGTTCTTCAAAGTAGCCACCTTTTGCTTTGATTACTGCTTTGCACACTCTTGGCATTCTCTTGATGAGCTTCAAGAGGTAGTCCCCTGAAATGGTTTTCACTTCACAGGTGTTATAAATGGGGTTGGGACCATCAGTTGCGTTGAGGAGAAGTCAGGTGGATACACAGCTGATAGTTCTACTGAATAGACTGTGTGCAAAGCAGTAATCAAAGCAAAAGGTGGCTACTTTGAAGAACCTAGAATATGACATATTTTCAGTTGTTTCACACTTGTTTGTTATGTATATAATTCCACATGTGTTAATTCATAGTTTTGATGCCTTCATAGTCATGAAAATAAAGAAAACTCTTTGAATGAGAAGGTGTGTCCAAACTTTTGGTCTGTACTGTATATCTAAGGAGATTGCACATGGTTTGATGCTTGTTTTTTTTTTTTTCATCCGTTACTAGCATAAGTGTGGCTAAAATCCCCATACTTAGAAGAGACCGAAACTAAAGTATAATGACAGCATCCACAATCCAAATAAAGCTGCAAAAAACTAAAAATTATAATAATAATTATAGATGAGCAAATCGAATCCAACGAAGCGGAATTTCATCTGATATTCAGGATAAATTAAATTTGCTGCAAAGCCGAATTTCTTAGTGCTTCGTGGTAGCGATTCAATTTTACCTGAAATAGTGTAAAAAAATAAAAAATAAATCATACTTACCTTCTCCATTTGCTCGCGATGGGCTGGCTGCTGCCATCTTGCTTGAAGATCTCGGACAAGATCCTGTGCGTGGTGACGTATGACGTCACCACGTCGGCTTGCGTGACAACGTCATCTCGGGCCTCGCAAGATTTCGCGCCAGATCTTCAAGCAAGATAGCAGTGGCTGTTTTTACTCTCAGGTGCCATGATCATGTATGAACACGGCATCTGAGGGGTACAATAATGGGGAGCGGCACTATCACAGCTCCCTTTCATTGCATCTGCTACTTGGAAAAAAAATGCTCTTTGTGACAAAGTAATTCGAGCCGAATCGAATTTTCCAAAACTTTGCTCATCTCTAATAATAATAATAATAAAGCTGATTGTCCAGGAGAGTACATTCCAGTTGGTGCAGCTCGAGAAAGGTCTAGGATAGGAGTGAGAGGTTCGAATTATGGCGGGTGTTAATCTTGGATCATTGGTAGAATGGGGAACACAAGTAGTATGGTAGACACTGTGGAGAGCTGTGGAAGGTGAGAATGTTGAACTGTATTCTCTGGTAGATGGGCAACCAGTTAAGTGATTGGCACAGGCTAGAGCAGGGATGGGCAAACTCGGCCCTCCAGCTGTTTTAAAACTACAAATGCCATCATGCCCTGCTGTAGGCTGATAGCTATAGGCAGACTGGGAATGATGGGATTTGTAGTTTTACATAAGCTGGAGGGCCGAGTTTGCCCATCACTGGGCTAGAGGCATTGGTGTAGTAGTTTATTCCAATCTGTGACATTTTGACTACAGAAAACATTTTTATCAACCTGTCTGTAGCCAAGATGTTGCATATTAGAATATTCCTTCACGTTTTGTAGCTGTAATTGGATTTCAAGTGATGTTGCTACAATATATTTGGGACTTGTATATTGAATGCGGTTTGCTTGGACTGAGGCTGAGCCCACCAAATGATGTGACTTTAACTGAGGTGCCGTTTCTTGCGGTCTACAAATTGCGGATCCGCAAAACATGTATACCGGCCGTGTAGGTTCCTCATTCTGCATTGATTGCGGACAAGAATAGGACATGCTCTATAATTTTTGCAGGCCACGGAACAGAACTACGGATGTGCTGTCCGCATCTTTTGCAGCCCTATTCAAAACTGCGGAACGGATGCGGACCCATTCATACAGTCGTGTGAATGAGCCCTTAAGGTGGCCATTTCAACTAAAAGGAAAGCTTGTTGGTTGAAATTTAACAAGGAATGATTGTTTTAGCTGACCAATGACAGACCATTATCATTTGAAAAGAAGTCGGCCACATTTAATATTCCTGTCCAATATTTGGACAAAAGATCTTTCTTTCTCAAAGAAAGAGGGCTTGTGAATGAAAAATCTTTCTTTGAAAGAATCATCCCAGAAAGATCTTTTGCCCATCAACCGGTTTCATTGGCCAGTTTGAACAACTGTAGTGGCCAATATGGACTATAATATGTATGGCCATTGCTGTTCAATCATTGATGAACTTCTGTCTAATGTTTTTGGGGCATCCACAGATTTTTGGACATCTTGTATGTAGATTTAGGTAAAGTACAATATAAAAATGTTGGCAGTATAACAGTTTGTTACTATCTACAAAGCTGAGATGCTCAGTGATTGATGAGTGTTACCTGGGGTGAGAGACACTTTTAATTAAGCTTAAGGTTTGAGTTTGCATAACTGAAAACTGGCTGCACATGATAAGATTTTGTCTACAGATTCTATTTAATCCTACTTTTCATTTCAGTCTTTGTCTTTCTGTGAAAATTGTGTTTACTCTATGCCTCATTTTATGAGCTACAAGACATGTTAGATATCATACTATACTTTGAGGGTAACTTTGGGAGTGCAGCGTAAAACATCATCATATTAAAAAAATGTAAAAAGGGAAATGTTGCTTCTTCTGAAACCACAATTATGTTCTTAATATATGTTCCACACCATGTCAGGTCATACTCACAGAGGCTGCAGGAGATTATGCTGCTGTTTCCATAGTTTTCAAGGGAGTACCGATATTGATGTCCCATTGTCCACTAAACTAATATGTGGGTAACATGTTGAAAGTCAAAAATTATTTTGAGAACCTATTGATCCACAATAAATAGGAGTACTACAAACAACCTGCTCCTTCCATTGGCTCCGTCAATTTAAAAAAGAGTAGTTGCAGCTCCTAGTTGGTATTGGTGGTGGCGGAGTTCCTAGAGGAAAGACTCCCATACTTTTATATCTGTTTAAAGATCACCCTAATAAATTAGAAGAGGGTCAATACAGTACATGTGAATTCTACAGAAAAAGGCACATCCCACAGAGTACGTGACATCATGAATGATGATCTATGGGGACTAACATATATATTATTATATAATTTAAACGTAGATCCACGTTGATGAAAATCAATATTTAAAAGAGCTTGTACCGGATTAAAGTGAAAATAGTTTATAGCTCTTGCAATGTTTACCAAACATGATGATGATGAAGATTATTGTGCGTCATCATCATGAGTTTAATTTACTATGTGGTATACGTATGTATAATTCAGGAAAGGTCACAATCCACGGTATGCAACAAATGTAAACTGTTAAGATTTATTTCACAGTATATACACACAATGTAGATCTCATCTATCAGAAGAGGAAATTAAATTGTCCCTGCAGACTACAAGGTCAAAGAATTCAATCATGATACATCCTTCCTTAGTGAAGCAAAAATATTTGCAGTTGTGTGTGCAGATTTCCCATACATATCTTTGTTAGGCTTGGAACTGGAATCAATGAACATACATCAGTTTGACTGCATATGTTCAGTATATTTGATACACATCTTTATTAGGACTATTTATGTTTTGTTAGTCACTTAGTTATAAAGTCTACAATTACTTTCACTTTACTTTTCTTTTCTTTACAGGGAGTCTGTCAGCAAGAAATTCACTGTTAAAGGGAATGTGTCATCAGAAATTTGCTTATTGTTTAAATCATGTTTTTACATATTTTTTAACGAATTTTTGATGAGTTTTATTTTAAATGTATGTAATTTTACAATTTTCACAGTGGCCACTAGGCCTAAAATATGTTAAGACTTAAGACTATGGGAGGGTTTTCTAGGCATGCTGTGTGACCTGTTCAGAGGTCAGGACGGAGTAGATAAGCTGTGATATTACCTATTTTGAATGGTGGATTTGGTGTTATTTATATAGAGTTGTTACTTGTGATTGAAATTCTGCTTGTGGTACTAATAGTGATAGCTACTGAAGAAAGAAATCATGACCTATTATTAGACCTAGTGGCCAGTGTGAAAATTGCAGGATTGTATACATTTTTAAATATAGATAGTGGTTTGAAAATTTTTGAAAAAACTCCCAAAAATGTTTAACATAAAAATGTGATTAAAACATAAAAAATTGCTCCATTTCTGATGACACATTCCCTTTAAACCAGACATGATACCCTGTAGGTCTAGCTCAGTTGAATGTAATGATACCTTTCACTTAGGGGGCTGTTGCTTCATTCTGGACAAAAAGTAAATTTCATTTGTATGCAAATTAGCAGTTAAAGGGCTTGTCCCGTGAAAAATATTCTACAGTTTTCAAACGAGCACCTGGATCTGAATACTTTTATAATTGCATGCAATTAGAAATTTAGCATAGCCACTAAGTTATTCAATAAAATGTATCTGTATAGCGCCATCTACTGTTTGTTTTTTTCTTACTTCTTTGACCTGCTCACTAAGATAGCCGCACATGCTCAGTTCCATCCTTCAACTGCCTCCTGAGCTGTTATAGGGAGAGCTGAGACACGCCCCCTTAGCTGCAGCAGAAAATACACTCATCTGAGGTGTCAGCTCGATATAAATCTAGTAGAGCAATAAATGGGGAGATCTCTGTATCCATGTGATGTACAGGGCTGGTTCTAGCTTTGTTAGAAAAAGGTTTGTCATGTTCTATATGATGATTGATTTTCATTTTTTACATTAGTCATGGGATAACCCCTTTAAGTGCACCACGGGTGGGCCAAAGCCACTCTCTACACCCTTGCTCTTCTTGCTTCCTTCACCAGCTCCTCCTCACCTTTTTGGTTGACAAAGCCAAGTAAGTTGATTATGTCAGAACTTCTCCATCTCAAGCAAGAAGAAGAGGGAGGATAAGAGGAGCAAGCATGCACAGAGTGGCTTCGTTCCACCACAATATCATAGCAATCAAACATTATTTTTATTGCACCAACATAAATGTTGACCATACTAAATAACCTAGGCATGGTTACTTATATGTATCCCACCACATATAATACATAAGGCTGCCTTTAAAATTTTAAAAATGGATCCTATGTGAAATGGGATGGATTGCACCACATAGCCATAATCCCAATATAAATACCTTATTTTATGAGATAATATGACATGAAGATACCAAATATGAGCATCCTTCTCAAGAATAGTAAAAGAATAGTAAAATGCAAAATGACACAGTATGTATGAACTGTCCCACACACTCCAAAGCAATACTGATAGGGACCTTATATTGTGAGCCCCATTGGGGACAGGTTGGTGCTAATGTCTGTAAAGTGCTGCGGAATATGTCAGCGCTATAAAAGTAAGTATAATAAATAAAGAATAAATAAACTCTTGTCTATGTGTTCCATACAAATATCAAGCTGCCACCTTGAGTGATAGATGAGGAGTTTCTTACATAGTGATAGTTATATTGCTTCTCCTCAACTTCCCTCATGATATACCATAAATCTATTAATTTATTCATTTTATCTTTACATACTTGTTGACATTTGTGTATTCCATAAGTATTGCAGCGTCCCCAACCAGATGAAAAATATAGTTTTATTCACCTGTGTTTCCATTCATGCAATTTTGTAGGACGAGCTTTAAACTATTTTGCCATTTTAGGAGGGGCGTTGCTAGGGTCTCAAAAGATCCGGGGTCCAAGCCCCAATGTATATGGCCCTAGTCAATGCCGCCCACCCACACTAGCACTAAATAACATCACTCCACGTGTAAATTACACCACTCCCTTTAGCCCTAACATACAGAGGTGGTGTAAGAGAGGTGAACTACAGCCCCCAGGATTACTCTTCCTCTGCCTCTCACACTGAATCTATCCCTTCACTTCATGTCACAGAAGTCATCCCAGAGTCTTCTCCACTAGTTCTCCACTTCACAGCTGAGCTCCGACCCCTCCAGCACTGATCACATGACGGTGACATTATCGCAGGTCCTTCTCCACCCCGGAGCTCTGCCTCTAGCACAGATCACCTGACTGTGATGTCACGGGTCCTTCAGCTCCTGCAGTGCGTCCTAGTCAGTAGTAACCCTTGTTTTTCTATTAGCAGGCAGTACATTCAGGGCCTGGGACAAATCATCCGGGGCCCAGGCCCTGAATGTTTTAACCTAGTGACGCCCATACATTTAGCACACTCTATACAGGGACGGGTTTGGATTAAGTGCGTCAGAGACGTTTGGGAAGTAGTAGATTCCACTTCTACTTGGGTTTCAGCTGACATCAATGTAGTTGGCGATCAGAGAGAGAGAGATAGATGAATGAGAGAAGGATAAGATTATAGGACTTCATAGGGTATTCCAGCCATGATCTTAGATGAACTATACATAGACAAGGTGATACTGAATTGTTAGATCAGTATCCGACTGATTGCTAGAATAGGTAACCTCAGTCCCCTTTCCCCTTCTGCCAGCATGATCACTTTGGAGATGAGTGGTGGCCAGGATGCACTCTGCTTCGTTATTTCTATAGGGGTATGCAAACAGCCTACAGTATGCCCAATTACATTTACAGTGATTACAATATGACTTTGAACTATACATACTGTATTTGCTGAACAATTATGTCCCTTCCTACATGCTTGCAGATCCCAGCGTGGCTTCTATATAAAGAGAGCAATGATGACTATGTATTTTCAAACCATTCAAGCATTATGATCATAAACATACTGGTGTTCCTGAACACATTCTGTGAAATTAGGAACGGTTTTACATACTGTATCTTGACAGTCAGCTGTATTTTACATTACCTAAGGTCACTGGATAGATTCAGCTGCTGTTTTATATTTTACAGCATGCTTTGAATTTTAGGATTTAAGAAAATTTACAACTACATGCATTGTCAAAAGCCAAAAATAATAGCTTAATAGAAGCCAGCAGGACTTATCGATAGGGATACAGACATAGCAGTCACACTTGGACCATGGTGTCTGATGGAGTGCATAGATCTCATGGCCACATAAGTAGAATGGGACTAGAAGTGACATTTCTGCAAACATATACCTAAATAACGATATGTGTAAGAATGGTGGTTATGCAAAGGGCTTAACTCAAACTTAAACCTTAAATCCTATAATACAAGCATAGTGCAGATAAAAAATTACATAACAAACGATAAGAGCATTGTGTTGGGCTGTGTTCACATATCCAATAAACTTAAATGGTAAAATCCGTAGCAGATAAGGTATGCTGTGGAAAATCCCATTCACATGAATGATGGTATTTTTGATTCAGATTTTAAGAATAATATCCCTGTTAAACCTGCAGTTGGTGAACTTGTTTTTTATTAACCACTTGCTGACCTCCCATTGACTATAAACGTCCTGGGCGGTTGGGTTTATCTCTGATCGGACGTTTCTGAAAGTCCTTTCAGAGATAGCAGCTGCACGCTAATTGTGCAGCTGCCGAGTGGGGAGCCCGCTGTTCCTGGGTGTCCCTGCCTTCTAGTTCGCTGAATACACAGCGCTCAAGGAGCGCTGTGTATATAAGATCAGGAAGCGCTATGCCGCTTCCTGTCCAGGCCGGGGCCAGGGGAGTGCAGGAGCTGTCGGGTCTTCCATAGACCTTGATCAGCCCTGCACTAAGGCTGTACAGCGCAGTATTATGCTGTACAGCCTCTCTGGGGGGGTGTATTTCCACTGTAACTGAGGCTACTATGTCAGCCCCAGTTACAGGAGAAATCAATAGTTTAAAAAAAAATTAAGCTAATTGTCCCCCAGAGGTCTTGTTAGACCATATGGAGGACACAAAGTGTAAAATAAAAAAATTTAAAAATAAAGTGTTTATAAAAAAAAGTGTCACATTTGAAAAAAAAATCTGTTATTTAAAAAATGTAAAAAATAAAAGAAAAAAATTAAATGGACATATTTGGTATCACAGCGTCCGCAACGACCAGCTCTATAATAATATTATATGATCTACCCCATCAGGTGAATGGCGTAAAAAACATAAAAAATTTAACATTACGCCAAAACAGTTTTTTTTTTGTTAGCTCACCAAAATGGTAGCAATAAAAACGTCACATCATCCCGCAAAAAATAAGCCCCCACATAAGAACATAGCCATAAAGAAAATATGGCTCTAAGAAAATTGCAACACAAAAACATGATTTAAAAAAATATATATACTATTATTGTGTAAAACGTAAAAAAAAAAAATTGACATATTTTTTATTGCCGCATCGATAACAATTGCCTCTACGAAAATATCACATGGTCTACCCCATCAAGTGAACGGTTTAAATAAACTAATAAAAATGATGCCAAAACAGCTTTTTTTTTGTCACCTCACCTCACAAAAAACATAATATCAATCAATCAATCAAAAAGTCATATGTACCCCAAAATGGTAGCAATGATAACGTAACCTCGTCCCACAAAAAACAAGCCTTCACACGAAACTATAGCCAGAAAAATGAAAAAATATGGCTCTAAGAAAATGCCAACACAAAAACATGATTTTTTGTATAAATGTAAAAAAAAAAAATTTTTTTACATATTTGGTGTTGTTGCATCCATAATGACCGGATCTATAAAATAAAAATATCACATGATCTAACCCATCAAGTAAACGGCATAAAATAAAAATAGAAAAATGACACCAAACAGTTTTTTCACCTCCCAAAAATTAGATAAAAAGCAACCAGAAAGCCAAATGTACCCCAAAATGGTGCCAATAAAAACTCCAGGTTGTCTCGCATAAGCCCTCACGCAGCTCATTCAACAAAAAATTATCGCTCTTAAAAACCCTGACAGAAAATCCAATGTTAGAAAATCCAGGTGTCGCTTGCTCCCTTCTGAGCCCTGGTGTATCCCCAAGTAACAGTTTACGAGCACAGTTGGGGTGGGTAGCAAATTGTAAGGGGATATTCTCCTGTTATCTTTTGTGAAAAAGAAAGTTTGGGCCTAAAACACAATTTTCTTGTAAAATAAAAAAATTTCATTTTCGCACCCAAGTATTAAAAATTCAATGAAACACCTGTTGAGTGAAGTACTTGCTACATCCCTTAAAAATTCCTTGGGTGGTGTAGTTTACAAAATTTGTGGGGGTTTGACTGTTGTGGGAACCTCAGGGTCTCTTCAAATGCAACATGGTGCCCAAAGACCATACCAGCAAAATCTGCCCTCCAAAAACCATATGGCACTCCTTGCTTTCTCTGCCCTGTCGTGTGGCCAAACAGCGGTATACTTCCTACCACATATGGGGTGTTTCTGCAAACTGCAGAATAATAAATATTGAGGTTTGTTTTGTTATTAATCCTTAATGTGTTCCAGATTTTTTTTTATTAAAATGAAAAATATGCAAAAAAAGTGAAAAAGCTATATGGGATTGATACTTTTATGCTTCATTCGTTTGGGCATTTTCAGACTCAGCAATATCAATTATTTTTTGTTTATTTTTATTTACTTATTTGTAAAATAGAGAAGTATTTTTTTAACTTCACTTTTGACCCCTCCTAGGGGACTTTATACCATAAACTGCAATAGTTAACTATTCTAGTCTATGATAATAGTGTTATGTTCCTGAAGCAGCTCAGGAGGAACTTCATAATGGCTGGCCAGAGAGTCTTCAAAAGGCTGCTGACTGCAATAGCATCTGAATGGCTCTCACCATCTCATCACAGGGGGAGGAGCCAACTCCCGGTAAATGACCTCTCAGATGCCCCGATCATGGACACTGTAGGCAGATGTCTGCTATGTAAAAAGTGTAAAACATCTCCTAAGTGGTGATATTGCATAGGGGTTAAAACGAACAGCCCAATCCTTCTGTCCCTGACTTCTGATGTTAGATAAAAGTCGAGGAACCTCTTTACACATTAGATGGTTGACCAGTCAGAAAACATAAAACATGTAAGCTTGGGAAGGCCTTTAGGCAATTCAATTGATATTTAGAAAAAAAATAATGGTCTTTCAATATTTAAATTCAGTCCAGTCTACATCAGTGGAGCAGAGCTATGATACTAGAGACAACCCATGTGTATGTGTGGTTCTGCTTGGTGAAAAAAGCAGCCATGGTCTTGTACAACTGCATACATCTTGATGTTTGTGTGCCATTTAAAAAGTGTAACTCACCTCACAGATCCTGAAAGTTTCTGTGTGGGGAGGGACAAGGAATTAGAGACTGGAAAAAACAAGCTTACTCTTTTTTTTTTATAAAAAAAATGTTTTTGACACTTTCCAAAAAAAATTAAAAATCACTGGTAGAGAACCTGTTTAAAAGTATTGCAGACACTTGGTCGTATGAAACATGTGAAAGGCTCTGTTCACATCTCATTTTCCCCTACAATTGACAGTATATGTCTGGAACCAAAGTGTATCCAAATGTATGCATTCAGTCTATATACTTTATTGCAAAATAAAACATAAAGTCAAACAATAATACAGTATCATTTTTCATAATGGAAGTCCACTTCCCCTAAAACCCTTATCAAAAATGCAACTCTGTACCAAATGTATATTTTTTGACAGATCTCTTGCTCTTTCTAACATCTGACTGAAGCTAGCTTCAATGATAATAAATAGGGATGAGCGAATTTCATATTTTGAAATTCATGTTCGGTTCGAGTTGTGGTATAATGTGAATTGCGTTATGGATTCCGTTACCATGGACCATAACGCAATTCCATGATGGAATGCATAACGGAATGCCTTTAGAGGCATTCCGTCATAATAGAAGTCTATGACCTGCATAACAGACCCGTACGATTTCCGTTATGCAGAAGAGGACTCCCCTGCATAACGGAAAAGGGACAGATCCGTTTTTCAGCCCATAGACTTCTGTTATGACGGAATGAATAACGGAATGCCTCTAAAGGCATTCCGTTATGCATTCCGTCATAGAATTGCGTTAAGGTCTGTGGTAACGGAATCCATAACACAATTCACATTATACCACAACCCGAACCGAAAACAAATTTCAAAATATGAAATTCGCTCATCCCTAATAATAAACTATCCAGCGGAAGAATTGGTTTTTTGTGCTTTCAGCACCTGGCACTGGACAGTTCCCAACACTAAATGCAGTTCTAATGCACTAATTTTTCATACATTCATGTCCTCCTGCCTTTTATGAAACACTGAGCTTCTTGACATTCACAAAGCAGGACTCAGAAACAGAAATAAATAAATGTGCTCCACAACAGATGAAGACAGAAAGGCCTCTCGCCAGGTGATCAATGATCCATTTTCCTGAGCAAACAGCAATGACAAAGAAAATATTGTATTTTTTCTTCAAATGAAGTAGTGCCAATAACCCAGAGTTACCGTGGAAGCAGTGCTTGCATTGAAAGTTGATAGGTAAAGATTTCAAGATCTCCTTTTCTACATTTAAGTCACAGAAGCCTATGGGTTATGGGAATTAGATTTATTGTTTGTACCATTGTTAAATTATTCTTTCCGTGCAAAAAGGAACATGTTCTCACATGCAGTGCTAATCAACCCTGACAATTGGGATGTAAGCAGATGTAGTAGAGCTAAATCTGTGGTTTTGTGCCATTTATAATGATATCTTTGTAGTTTTACACAGGACTGCACAACCAGAGTAGAAAAAGAAATAAATTACAGTATGTACTCAGCATATATATGATTTATCTATCGGTCTATCTATCTATCTATCTATCTATCTATCTATCTATCATCTATCTACTATCTATCTATCTATCTATCTGTCTGTCTGTCTGTCTGTCTGTCTATCTATCTATCTCTATCTGTAAACAAAACAAACACTCCTGGGCAGCACCACCAACCAAACGTATAAAGTGGAGTGCCAGCGGCTGAGGCAGTGGTCCTACCGCCTATACATCCAATAAAAATAAGAGTACCCCGGCACTTCCATAAAGTGACATGTGCTTTATTCACCATAAGGCGCGACGTTTCGGTTCACTCCATGGAACCTTTTTCAAGCAGTGATAAAAAACACTAGTGCCAATACATGTATATAAAGGGGTGCAATAATCAATCATACAAATCATCCAATTAATACAAAACAGTCCATAATTTACAAAAAGTAAGCATAAAAGTGGGATCGTAACACATATGCATGATCCAATGTAACAAAAGTGCTCAAGTGCGAAATATAAAGTTCATACATAAGTGTAAATATATTTCATATACTCTAATTCCATGATTGTTGATGATTACATCATTGATATACATAGTGAAAGTGACAGGTGCAAAAGATTAAAAACATAATCATGAAATGAATGAGAGGGAATCTACGAACCAGCGTAGAGGACATCGGCGTCTCTCAGTAAAGAGTGCGCATGCTCCTTTCCAATACCGGAAGTGCCGCGGTCACGACATATCCAGCTCCTCCCTCGCAACGCAGAGAAGTGACGCATGCTCAGAAGGTCGGAAGGGAGACGGGCCAATAGAGATCACACGGCTACGCATGGCCACATGATCGCAGCGTGCCCACCCCCACCCCCGACGTCACCAGCCCACATCGCAGCCTCAGCGTCGCAAGGAGGAGCAGATCACGTGATAACACGTGACTGCATGGGTAAAGGGCAAAGACATATCAAATGTCTATTATACCCAAAGCTGCAAAAAACTCCACATAGATTACATAAATAATGTGCCGCATGTTTCTCACCATTAACTATATCAGAAATTTAATCTTTTGCACCTGTCACTTTCACTATGTATATCAATGATGTAATCATCAACAATCATGGAATTAGAGTATATGAAATATATTTACACTTATGTATGAACTTTATATTTCGCACTTGAGCACTTTTATTACATTGGATCATGCATATGTGTTACGATCCCACTTTTATGCTTACTTTTTGTAATTTATGGACTGTTTTGTATTAATTGGATGATTTGTATGATTGATTATTGCACCCCTTTATATACATGTATTGGCACTAGTGTTTGTTATCACTGCTTGAAAAAGGTTCCATGGAGTGAACCGAAACGTCGCGCCTTATTGGTGAATAAAGCAATTAAGTGCCGGGGTACTCGTATTTTTATTATATCTATCTGTAAGATAGATTTGTTATAATTTACATATCTATGTATCTATTGATGATTTATGATTCCCTCAGTCCCATTGCCACAGATGTATAAAATCCAGCATCTAGCCATGCATTGTCTTTACAAACATTTGTCAAAGAATGGGTCATTCTTTAGAGCTCACTGAATTCCATGGTAGTCCTGCAATTGGATGACACTGTTGCGACAAGTCAATGTGTGAAATTTCTTCCCTCCTAGATATTCCACCATTATCTGTGAGCGGCATTATTGAAAAGTGGAAGCAGTTATGAAACACAGCAATTCAGCCACAGAGTGGGGTCCTCAAGTGCAGAGGTGCATGCCATAAAAGTCACCAATGCTCTACTGACTCAATAACTGCAGCGCTCCAGACCAGGCATTAATATAAGCATAACCACTGTGCACTGGCAGCTTCATGGCATAGGTTTCCATGACTGAGCAGCTGCATGTAGCTTCACATCACAAAACACAACGCCAACTGTCTGATGGAGTGGTGTAAAGCATGCCTCCAGTGGTTTCTGGAGCATTGGAAACATGTATTGTGAAGTGACAGATCTTTTTCTGCCAGTCTCATGGTGATGTCTTGGTTTGGTGAATGCCAGGAGAACATTTCCTTAACATTGCCTGACTGCATTGTACCAATTGTAAAGCTGGGGGGGGGGGGGGGGCATGAGCCTGTTTTTCTGGGGTTGGCCTAGACCCTTAGTTCCAGTGAAGGGAAATTTTAATGCTTCTGCATAACAAGACATCTTGGACAACTGTATGCTTCCAACTTTGTGGGAACACTTTGGGGAAGGCCCTTTTCTGTTCCAGCATGACTGTACCCCATTGCATAAAGCAAGATCCATAAAGGCATGGTTGGGTGAGTTATGTGTGAAAAAACTTGACTGGGCTGCACAGAGCCCTGACCTCAACTCAATTGAATAAACTAGAACGGAGATGTTGAGCCAGGCCCTATCGTCCAACATCAGTGTCTGATCTCACAGACACATGAATGGGTAAAAATGTAAAATAAAAAAATCTGTAGGTTTTCCAAGACCTTTGTCAATATTTATATATATATATATATATCTTACAGGGCGCAGGACACAGGTGAATCCCCCGATGGGCCCCTAAGGAAGGTGGGGCCCTAGTCTCGCATCCCCTACACAAGTGACACATGACGCAGTACACTGCTTGCACTACATATAGACAGGCAGCATACAGCACCTCAAGCAGCCTATGTTCATATAAAAATTGGGTAGATTATTTAACAAACTACTCAGTTTATTATTATAAAAGCATCGGAAGGCTGAGGTGACTTGTAGGTACAGAGGCAGGTGAGTCAGTATCCTCTTTTTCCCAAGGACCCACCTTCTCGAAATTACTGCTGGGACCTCTATAATCTATCATCTTCTAACATCTAGCTGCTCTCTGCCACCATGTGAAAAGATAATATTTGCATGTATCTGTACAGTGGGCAGCCAGAATTAATTTTACTGGTGGGTCCTAGGCACAACACTAAAACTGTCTATGCATTTCAGACCCTTTCCTATTATAATTAAAACCTCCAATAGTAAAACCAGCATTCTTTCCCTTCTTTACTCCATTTAGAAACACTTATAAAACAACACAGCTATCCATACAAGTGTTTCTGGAAATTCAGCGCCTGAAAAATAAAATATGCCAGATTGTTAGTTTTTAGTTTGTCACTTTTCCCCATCATGGTCTGTTTCTTTACTGAAACTTATTGATATATACCTTTAATTATTTCTTCAAACAGGCTTTGTTCAGTGTCATAAAGCATGGAGGTTGGCCCTCCTGTGGTTTAACTACATGAAACATAAGATGAAATTACTAGGATGATTGCAGCTGTCTCACTGCATGACAGGAATCCTAATACAAACATCAGAACTCTCTTTTAACCACAAAGAAAATGCATTTGTTGAGTTCACTAACAAGGAGGGAGAGAAGAAAACTTTCCACTTTCTGCCTTCTTGCTGTGTATTGGTTTAATCAATGGCTGAAAACCTTGTGTGTTGCTCCATATGCTGAAAGAAAAGAAGTTAGGCTACCTGTGTAAATATATAGAAAGATAGATCCCCCATGCCCGCTCTTCTGCAGTAGTTCTACACAGAGTTATCTCCTTTGTCTAGAATATGATTGCTCCTATACAGTTCAATAGGAGTAGCACTGCAGTAACTAGCTCCATCCAATACTCTGAAACAGCTGATTGGTAGGGTTGTGGGGTGATGGACTCTCGATGATCAGATGATCACACGAAAGGTAAAACGTCCCAGCATCCAGAGCTTTAGAAGGTTGCTTCACCTTTATTCGGATTCATAAAAGGAATACATTCAGTATACACCTCACCCACCACCGTTTAGCCAACTACGGTGGTGGGTGAGGTGTGTACTGGATGTATTCCTTTTATGAATCCGGATAAAGGCGAAGAAACCTTCTGAAGCTCTGGATGCTGGGACGTTTTTCCTTTCGTATGTTACATAGAAGGCTGGTCCGGTCTTGTTCCGTGCATCCTCGTCTATGGTGAGCTGGAAATCGCAACTCAGATAATCATAGTCTATCCTTAGGATAGGCCATCAACATTAAAACCCCTGGAAAACCCCTTTAACCACTTCACATACGCCCATAGGATAGAAATGTCCTATGGGTGGATGTTTATCTCTGAATGGACATTCTGGAACGTCTATTCAGAGATGGAAGCTGCACACTAATTGTGCAGCTGCCGAGCGGGGGGCCCACTGTCAGTGACAGCAGGGCACCCCAGAGAGAGGGCAGGGACAGTTCCCAGGTGTCCATGCCTTCTAGATCGCTGTATACACAGCGCTCAATGAGATACAGAGAGTGCAGAAGCTGTGGGGTCTTTCACATACCACTATCAACCCTGCACTGAGGCTGTACAGTGCAGTATTCTGCTGTACAGCCTCTCTGGGGGCTGTATTTCCACTCTAACTGGGGCTACTATGTCAGCCCCAGTTACAGGAGAAATCAAGAGTGGAAAAAAAATAAATGTATTTGAATGTCCCCCAGAGGTCTTGTATGACCTTATGGGGGACGCAAAGTGCAAAAAAAAAGAAAAAAAAAAGAATGTGCTTAAAAAAATAAAAAAAAAGTTTCACATGTAAAAAAACAAAACAAAACCATAGTAATTAAAAAAATTGCTAGAAAACAATAAATAAAATAGACATATTTGGTATTGCCGCATCCATAACGACCAGCTCTATAAATATATCACATGATCCACCCTGTCTGATAAACACTATAAAAAATTAAATATAAAACTGTTTCAAAAAATTAATTTTTGTCACCTTACATCACAAAACGTGCAACTTCAAGTGATCAAAAAGGCATACAGTATGTCCCAAAAAATTGTGCCAATAAAACCTCCACCTCATCCCGCAAAAATAAGACATAATACATAATGCAATTAGTCAAACAATAAAAAAAACTATGACTGTCAGACAATGGAAACACTAAAATATGTTTTTGTTTTTTTCTTCAAAACTGCTATTATTGTGTTAAAGTGAAATAAATAAATAAAAGTATACATAATAGGTATCACCGCATCCGTAACAACCAGCTCTATAAAAATATCACATGACCTAACCTCTCAGGTGAACACCATAAAAAAAACTGTGCCAAAAAAGCTATTTTTTGTCAACTAACATCACATAAAGTGCAACACCAATGCGATAAAAAAGGCGTATGCCCCCCAAATTAGCACTAATCAAACCGTCACCTCATCCTGCAAAAAATTAGATAGCTATGGCTCTCAGACTGTGGAGACACTAAAACATCATTTTTTTTGGTTTCTAAAATGCTCTTATTGTGTAAAACTTTAATATATAAGAAAAAGTATACATATTAGGTATTGCCATGTCCGGAACAATCTACTTTATAAAAGTGTCACATGACCTAACCTCTCAGATGAACGCTATAAAAATAAATGAATAAAAACTGTGCTAAAACAATAAATTTTTTGGTCACCTTGCCCCATAAAGTGTAATAATGAATGATCAAAAAATCATATGTACTAAAAAATGATATCAATGAAAACGTCACCTCTTCCTGCAAAAAACAAGCCCCTGCACAAGTCGATCAGCAGAAAAATAAAAAAAATTATGGCTTTCAGAAAATGGAGACACAAAAACATAATTTGTTTTTCAAAAACAAACAAAGTAGACATATTTGATATCATTGCATCCGTAACAACCTGCTCTACAAAAATAGCTCATTATCTACCCTGTCAGATGAATGTTGTAAGAAAAATAAAAATAAAAACAATGCCAAAACAGCCATTTTTAGTTACCTTGCCTCACAAAAAACGTAATATAGAGCAATTAAAAAGCATATGTACCCCAAAATAGTATTAATAAAACTGGCCCATTATACCCTAGTTTCCAAAATGGGGTCACTTTTTGGGAGTTTCTACTGTAAGGGTGCATCAGGGGGGCTTCAAATGGGACATGACATCTAAAAACCAGTTCAGCAAAATCTGCCTTCCAAAAACCCTACGGCCCTCCTTTTCTTCTGCGCCCTGCCGTGTGCCCTTACATCAGTTTACGGCCACATGTGGGGTGTTTATGTAACCCGCAGAATCAGGGTAATAAATATTGAGTTTTGTTTGTTAACTCTGGATGTGTTAAAGAAAAAAATGGATTAAAATGGAAAATCTGCCAAAAAAGTGAAATTTAGAAATGTAATCTCCATTTTCCTTTAATTCTTGTGGAATATCTAAAGGGTTAACAAAGTTTGTAAAATCAGTTTTTAGTAATTTGAGGGGTGTAGTTTCTACAATGACCCATTTATGGGGGGTTTCCACTATGTAGGCCCCACAAAGTGACTTCAGACCTGAACTGGTCCTTAAAAAGTGGGTTTTGTAAATCTTCTTTAAAAATTTAAGAATTGCTTCTAAAAGCCTTTTAATGTCCTAAAAAAAAAAAAAATAACAGTTGCAAAATGATGCCAACATAAAGTAGACATATTAAGTAATAAATATTTTATGAGGTCTCACTTTCTGTTTAAAAGCAGAGAAATTGAAATTTTGAAAATTGCGAATTTTTCAAAATTTTTGGTAAATTTTGGATTATTTTATAAATAAAGGTGAAATATATCGACTCAAATTGACCACTGTCATGAAGTACAATTTATCATGAGAAAACAATCTCAGAATGGCTTGGATAAGTAAAAGCGTTCCAAAGTTATTACCACATAAAATGACATATGTCAGATTTGCAAAATTAAGCCTGGTCAGAAAGGGGGTAAATGGCCTGGATGTAAAGTGTTTAAAGGCTATGTACACCTTTGGAGTCAATTTTTTTTTTAATGATTGCATTTAATTTATTGTTGGCCAAATATCATATTTACAATTTGCCTTTTTTAATAATATTGAGCTGTTCAGTTACAAAGGGTTAACTGTTTTTCTAACCATGTGACTGGTACTTTCACTTTTTGCTGGTCATCTAATTAAAAAAATCACTGAAATATTGGATAATTACTGGGGTAGTTACAAAGTTAATGTCACTGAGTATTATAATCCTAACCCTTAAAAACTGCACTTTTAATACTTTAATTAAAATATGTACCCACAATCAAACAAACATATTAATGTACACAAAGTCAATATAAGTTGGAGGCAATAGATCACCTAGGGATGGGGCATGCAGATACTAGATAAAGGTAGTCACCGAAATTGCGGTTACTCACGGTACTGTAAACTTAGGATACAGGTAGGGCTAGGTACAACATTGTAACAGATCAAAGTTCTCCAAGACAATGAATGGAGTAGAGCTGGTAGGTATCCTCTGCTGTGATGGAGCAATTTATCAAGGAAGTAGAGGTGCTTGTATATTCAGTTATATAGGGCACCAATTCTAGTAATAGTCCACTTGTAGGCAAAGGGAAGCTATCCCTATCAATCTACCATTTACCTGCCTACAACTTATATTGACTTTGTGTACATTAATATATGTTTGTTTGACTGTGGGTACATATTTTAATTGAAGTATTAAAAGTCACATTTTAAGGGTTAGAATGGTAATCTAATTACCCTTATCTCTGAGAGGTCATAAACACGTATTTAAGCCACAGGATTGAGCTGTAATGAGTGTTTATGATTTGAGAGAACACAGATAAGAATGACACAAAGGACAAAAAATCCACAGGCAGCTAGTAGAGCATGTCAACTCTGTACAGAAAAAAAGGAATCCATATTGTTAATAAAGACCAATTGAAAACATGATTTTTTTAGTTCAAAATAAGTATAATGCAATAATTTTAAAAAAATTGCCCCCAAAGATGTACATAGCCTTTCAGCCCTATAGCATTAACACTATTTGAAACATATGTCAACCAACCCCTCTAGACATTCCAAAACTCCGGATTCAGCTGCTCCTTCTTATGCTTTCTGCAGCCAAGTGCTTACTTGTTCTACGTTGGTGTTGTGTACGTCCCCAATCAGTTTTAGGCTTCCATAAACGTGTCCAAGACATCAGTGTAATTAAATATATTACTGCTATGTTAAGTAACCAGTTGGATAAATATTGAGCAATCTGGGAACCATGGAATTCCTACTGTAGCCAAATTGATCCAGACAACCTTTCTTGATTGATTCTTTCTTGATTTGTGCTCTCTCCTCAGATTTTTTTCCTTTCCTCTTTCCTTTTACCCCTTCTCCTCAGTCTATTTGTTTTTCGGCTCTGCTGATTACTTGTGGGAGGATTATATATGTATTTTTCATTTTTCCTTGCTCTATAGCAATGTTTTTAGATATGATCTGATTAGATTAATTGTGCTTTTTATGTTCCATTTTATTACCAGATCATATAAGATAGCAATTGATTCTTCTAATATGACCTTTCATACTGCCTGCCTTATGTTATGTAAGATCTACCTGCATTGTTAGTCAAAAGGTTACATTGTTTATTGTTGCTCTTTTTCTTAAAAACTCTTAAGATTACTGCTTTTTTTAATATTACCTTTATTTATCATTTTTCTTACTTGTAATGAAAAACTTGCTAAGAAATAAACAGTTTAAAAAAAAGATAAAAAGAAAGAACAATATTGCAAATATCTGGTTTTCGGGTATGATAAGTCTAAAATGTTCATTTCCACTAGGTACCTCGGTCAGTCTCCCTCTAGCAAAGTGTATACATGTGTCAGTAGTAGTCCTACAATGCAGAAATCTACTCACAAGAGTTGGTGTCATGTTGGCTTCTTTTTCTATCTCATTAATGAATTCTACTAATCTGCCCACAAGTACCATACATGTTTGAGGGCTGAAGGATTGCAGGTCAGTTGTCCTGGGCTGATGTCCTAATTAGCTGTGCGGTGTGTTATCATCGACAATCTTAACTAGGGACACTCATTAATTGAAGGCAAATTAATTCCTTTCCCTAGATAATGCTGTGGTTCAAGTTTTAATTTGTCTACGGCAGGTTAGAGAAATGCTACAACAAAAGGTCACTTCTTGAGGTTGGAGGCTTCAATGCTGCTCTGCTCTTAGGAATATGATATTTATGAGAAGACAAATGCAAATGTCCAGGATATATACACACATATATATATATATATATATATATATATATATATATACTGTATATATAAGGATAGCAAAACATTCTATTTTCAATATGCTAAAGTGCACAAGTTTAATAGAATAACCCTGCTAAGAACATAATTAAGTGATACCACTAATATCAAGAGATATAAAAATGTAAAACATTGACACATTGTGATATCATAGTATAGAGTATAAAATGGCAAGCTCAGGTCTGTCTGTTTTTCTTGCTATACTATAGGTATCTCCTGGAAATTCATTTTGAAAAAAAATCTATATTATCAAAGGAGTAATGACTATGTATATTAGGTGAGGTGGCCTGGCCCAATCCACTATAAGAAGAGCTGCTCTTGGTTAGTCACTCTTGCTAATAAAGGAGGGTCATGAATGGGGGATCCCTCACTATGACATTCATAATAGGGCTTGAAATAAAAAAACAAACATATGCTTAAACAGTAGCAGCTACAGTATAATTTCTATTATTTGCATGTAGTAGATCTTACTGTATCGTTGAGCTGTTTGTTTTGTGCATGATAATGACTAAGTAATTTCTATGAATTGCTAACAATGTCATAATATTAATTCTTATTAATTTTGTTTAAATACTACTCACAGTGATATATTTCATGATCAGCTTCTAACCTTACAAGCTTCAGACTGATACACCTCCGTCTGCTTCAAAAGGAAGAACATACTGGCAGGGGGCGAAGATTAAAAAGCAAATGGATGTTTTGATCCTAGC
Source organism: Bufo bufo (assembly GCF_905171765.1). Lineage (NCBI taxonomy): Eukaryota > Metazoa > Chordata > Amphibia > Anura > Bufonidae > Bufo > Bufo bufo. The sequence goes on along the minus strand of NC_053390.1, from coordinate 274,908,577 downwards.
AAATGCCCATTAAGAACTTGTATCAACAAGATAAAACTGTACACGATTATGTGAGCTGTGAGATTATCAGAAAGTCTGGAACCAAAGTATGTTCCAGTTTCATCTTCTAAATATGTGGTAGCCCAGCTCTATCAATAATCTATACAATTCCTACAGTACCACTATGAGGAATATGTACAATTCCTACAACACCACTATGAGGAGTACATATGTACAATTCCTATAACACCTCTATAAGGAGTATGTACAATTTCTATAACACCACTATGAGGAGCATGTACAATTCCTATAACACCTCTATAAAAAAATATGTACAATTCCTATAACACCGCTATGAGGAGTATGTACAATTCTTATAACACCGCTATGGGGAGTATGTACCATTTCTATAACAACTCTATGAGGAGTATGTACAATTCCTGTAACACTGATGTGAGGAGTATATAAGATTCCTAGAACACCGCTATGAGGAGTATGTACAATTCCTACAACACCACTATGAGGAGTATGTACAGTTCCTACAACACCACTATGAGGAGTATGTACAATTCTTAGAACACCGCTATGAGTAGTATGTACAATTCCTATGACACCGCTATGAGGAGTATGTATGATTCCTAGAAGACCGCTATTAGGAGTATGTACAATTCCTATAACACCGCTATGAGGAGTATATAAGATTCCTAGAACACCGCTACGAGGAGTATGTACAATTCCTACAACACCACTATGAGGAGTATGTACAGTTCCTTCAACACCACTATGAGGAGTATGTACAATTCTTAGAACACCGCTATGAGTAGTATGTACAATTCCTATGACACCGCTATGAGGAGTATGTACGATTCCTAGAACACCGCTATTAGCAGTATGCACGATTCCTATAACACTGATATGAGGACTATGTACAATTCCTATAACACCGCTATGAGGAGTATGTACGATTCCTAGAACACCGCTATGAGTAGTATGTACAATTCCTATAACACCGATATGAGGACTATGTACAATTCCTATAACACCGCCATGAGGAGTATGTACAATTCCTATAACACTGCTATGAGGGGTATATGGATAATGCTTGCATAGAGGATCTAAAAACTAGTGATGGACGAACATCGGCCGGGATGATTCGCGTTCGCGATAAAATATACACGAACCGCGTGTTTGCGATGGACCCCATTGACTTTAATGACAGGCAAACCTGAAAAACCTTCAGGTCATATTTTCAGCCACCAAATACTTACTAGAAGTGCACAAATAGTCCAACAACATGGAGTGTGACATACCAGAGGGGGATCAATGGCAAAAATTCCCACAAAAAATATGTATTTAATCAGGGGCCATTTTAATGCGCCTTAAAGGGAAACTCTCAAAAATATGCCCTGCTGGAGCCTAGAAGCATTTTATTTTAGGCCACTGGAGTACAGGCCCCAAAAATTAGGCATTCACCTGACATTAAAAAACAAGTGATTATGTGGCTTGAGGTACATTAGGCGTTCACTGAATAACAATTTTACTGTAGGCCAGTGGAGTATAGGCCCCAAAAATTAGGCATTCAATGGACAGAAAAGAACAAGTGATTATGTGGCTGGAGGTATATTATACGGTCACTGGATAACAATTTTACTGTAGGCCAGTACAGGCCCCCAAAATTAGGCATTTACCTGACAGAAAAGAAAAAGTGATTATGTGGCTGGAGCTACATTAGGCGGTTACTGAATATCAATTTTACTGTAGGCCTGTGGAGGATAGGCCCCAAAAATTAGGCATTCACCTGACAGAAAAGGCCTTTTATGCAACTGTATATACATAAGACAAGGACCATTCTTTGTTCTGGGTGTTGGCAGATATGTGTGGGCTGGCATGAGGAAATTTAATTACACGTGGTCGTCATAGGTGTTGAATTCCTCCGAGATCCATGCCTCATTAATTTTTAGAAATGTGCGGTAGTCCACACTGTCGTGAGCTAGGCGAGTGAGCTTATGAGTCACGATCCCAACTGCTGCGCTGAACGTCCTTTCAGACAGGACACTCGACAAGGGGCAAGCCAAGGGTTCCATGGCAAATTGTGCCAGCTCTGGCCACAGGTCAAGCCTGCACACCCAGTAGTCCAGGGGTTCCTCGCTTCTCAGAGCATCCACATCGATCGTTAACCCAATGTAGTCAGACACCTTTCGGTCTAGGCGTACCCTGAGGCTGGATCCCGAGGGCGGCTGTCGATGGGTTGGCTGCAAGAATGATCTCATATCTGAAGGGACCAACACATCTTTTCACAAAATGGCGGACATGTTACCAGCATCACAGAGGGCTGTCAGAATGCAGCATTTCCAGGATTTGCTGCAAGAGATGCTGCATTCATCTGTTGCGGGCGCTGGCGTGGTAGGATTTGTACCCACACCTGTTTCGCTGTAGGTTGAAATTCCTCTGCCAGCACCCGCAACAGCAAAATGCAGCATCTCTTGCAGCAAATCCTTGAAATGCTACATTCTGACAGCCCTCTGTAATGCTGGTAACATGTCCCCCATTTTGTGTTTGTTCCGGGGGTCTAAGTACGTTGCCACCCAGTACTGGTCCTTGCCCTTTATGCTTTTTATATGGGGGTCCCTCTTCAAACACTGGAGTATGAAGGCCCCCATTTGAACTAAATTGGAAGTGGTGGAGCGCCCTGGCTCCTGCTAATCGCCCAGGAGAATGTCGTCCTCGGTCTCCTTCCCCCAGCCACGGACAACACCAGGGATCCCTGAAAATTTTAAAGTCCCCATCAAAGCCTGCTCTTCTTGCTCCTCCTCCTCCCCTTAGCCACCATCCTCCTCTGACTCCTCTTCATACTCATCTTCAGACGTCTGACGGGCAGGTGGTGTCGCCGCTGAATGTCAGCAAGCCGAGCCATGGCTGTATAAGATCTTCAAAAATGGCCAGAATTTTCCTGCATGCCACAAGACGTCCTGGACCACGGGGTATTTGGCAACGAATCGCTGCACAACTAAAATCATGATGTGTGCCATGCACGGCACGTGTGTCATTTTACCCTGTTTCAGCATGCTCAGCAGATTGGCATGATTGTTGCACACCACTTTACCAACTGTCAAATTGAGCGGGGTTAGCCACTGATCGGCCTGTGACTGCATAGCTGAAAGCAGTGCAGTACCAGTGTGGCTCTTGGCTTCCAGGCACAACAGTTGCAGCACAGCATGGAAACGTCACACCTGGCACGTCAAATAGGTTCTGCGGAGCTGGGAAGGGTGCAGCGGAAGAGGCGGTAGCAGTGGAAAAGGAGGAGTCAGCTGAGGAGGAGATGGAAGATGCAATGCCACTGCCACAGAGGCCATTTTTATACCACTGCCACAGAGGTCCCCTAGAAATGGAAGATGGGTTACTGCAGGTTCTGGTAGACTTAGAGTTGTGGATAGAAGATGTGTCCCACAGTATGTGGCTCTCCATAATTCATTTGCAGCACTTTCAGAGCGCAAGAGCTACATGGAGAATGGCTCAGGCACAGTGGCTGAGGAACAATCATCTCCTATGCCTAAAGTATGCAAGACTGCAGCCAAAGACAAAAAAGATAAGGTGAGGACTGATAGTAAGTATCTGTTGGTGGGCGATTCTATCATAAGAGGTGTGAAGTTTGAGGAAAATGGTTTTGTGAGATGTCTCCCTGGTGCTATCAGGGACAGATGACGTATCCTTAATATTGTTAGGCAAGCAAAGAAGGAAAGGGAGGTGGATGTTATTGTCCATCTTGGGACAAATGATCTGGCTTACAATGAGGTTTCAAAGGTGAAGGAAGCTTTTCACACCCTTGGTATTGATATACGGGAGGTTGCATCGACTGTTTCATTCTCTGCAGTTTTGCCTGTGCATAACCTTCAGCATGACAGGAAGATGCGCATTAAGGAATTCTATGTATGGCTTGGTGAATGGTGTCTGAATTAAGGGTTTGGCTTTGTGTCTCATGCTAGCTCTCGTTGGAATGGAAAAGAACTGTACAAGAAAGATGGTTTGCATCTTTCTCTCAAGGGAACGAATGTCCTCAGTGAACAGTTCAAAGTATTTGCTCAGGAACATTTAAACTAGAAAAGGGGGGCAAAAGAGTGATAATCCAGCAGTCTGACTGCCCCCCAGAACAATGCCAGAAGATGCCAGTAGCACATAGGTTAGGAAATGACAAGCTCAGAGTCTTGTCTACAAATGCTCGCAGTTTAGGGAATAAGATCAATGAACTTGAGTCTATAATGGCATCTGAAAATATAGATTTAGTGGCTATAACTGAGACATGGTTCAATGGGAGTAATGACTGGGATATAACAATACCAGATTCTCTCTATATAGGAAAGACAGAGAAGGCAAGAAAGGGGGAGGGATGACCCTGTATGTAAAATATAGCATAAAATCTAATTTAATACAAGTTAGCGAGACCAATTTAGAGTCAGTTTGGGTTACATTGCAGCTTTTCTAATCATAAGGTAACTCGTGTAGGTGTGATATATAGACCACCTAGCCAAGTCAAAGAATTAGATGGTTGAGGAAATAGCTAAAATGACATTAAAAGGGGAAGTTATTATTATGGGAGACTTTAATCTTTCTGAAGTAAACTGAAAAACCAAAATAGCTAGTTCTGCCGGGAGTACAGATAATCTAAATTCCCTACTGGGATTATCTCTACAGCTAGTAGTTGAGGAGCCAACCTGGAAGGAGGCCATTTTAGATTTAGTATTCACAAATGGGAATTTGGTATCTGATATTACTGTAGGGGAAAGCTTGGGATCTAGTGATCACCAGTCAGTGTGGTTTACTATAAGTACAGTGACTGAGTCACACCACACAAAAACAAAACTTTTAGATTTTAGAAAAACGGAATTTTCTAAAATTAGATTAGTGGTATACGAGTCCCTATCAGATTGGAACAGTTTCAATGGAGTCCAGGAGAAATGGGACTACTTAAAAATGACACTATTGAAGGCAACAGATAATTGCATTAGGCTTGTCAGTAAAAGCAAAAAAGGAAGAGACCACTGTTGTACTCAGCAGAAGTGGCCAAAATCATTAAAAACAAAAAGATAGCATTTAGTAATTATAAAAAATAAAAAAAACGAGGATGACAAGCTAATTTATAAGATTATAGAAAAAGAGATTTCTGATCAGGCGCAAAATCACAGGCTCCAATATGTCTCTTAATGGTGAATCTTCTTTAATTGCATAAAAGATGAAGATGTATAGAACAACGCGTTTCGGGGCTCAAAATGTCCCCTTCATCAGGTTGACAGTAGTCACAGTAAAGAATAGTGGATACAGGTATATATAGAGGGAGAAAAACCGCCAAAAAACAGGTTACCTGTGAGCTGCCCATAGATGGGAGGGGCTAGCCATAGGCAGAATATCACAAATAAGAATAAAGCTTTTCAACTGATGAATCATATTATATACATTGCTGCTTATTGCTGGTGGTGTGTAGGTGAAAGAAGTACAGATAATGATAAGCGATTCTGTACTGTACAATAGTAAACCTAAGATCGATAAGCTGAGATCACATGACCGCTGCAGTGCGGTCATGTGACTAGAGCAGATTGGCTACTAAGTGAGCGCTCGGCGCATGCGCTCTGCTTCCCTGTATTTTCTCTCTCAGTGGCTGGTCATGTGATCGCAAGGCTCGCGATCATATGGCCAGTATCCATGACTACAGAGACGCCGCTCTGCAGCTTGGACGGAGCCCAGAGCATGCGCTCTGCTTCCCTATGCTTCTTATCTGGGCGGCTGGTCATGTGATCGCATGGCTCGCGATCACATGGTCAGTGTCCATAACTACAGAGACGCTGCTCTGCAGTTTGTACGGAGCCCAGTGTCTCTGGAATAGGCGTACCAAGCGCTATAGGGTAACAGGAACGGCATTGGATACATATGTTAGGTGGATGAATATACATATGAATCTAGATATAGACATGCTTTGTACAAGATAAGAATAAATATGTGCATTGAAGCTAAAGGGGCTCATAAACATGGAGCATTATGTGCACCTATAATGTGCAAATAAATAAATAGATAAATAAACTTATAGATATATACACAGATGTACACATAAAAACGGCATATACATATAAATATAGGATATAATCACAAGAATTTATAAGATTAGGCAGACAGAGGACAAGCAAGTTATAAGAGCTTCTAAAGCATAGGTATAAGAGAAATTAGCTCAGTCAGTGAAAAAAGGTGATAAGACATTCTTCAGATACATAAATGAAAAAAGGAAACTAAAACAAGGAATTACCAAATTAAAAACAAAAGAAGGAAGGTATATGGAAGAAGATAAAGAACTAGATGACTGCCTCAATGAATACTTCTGTTCAGTTTTTACAAAGGAAAATGAAGGAAATGGACCTCAGTTAGGAAGGACGAATAATGAATCTTTTGATGCATGTGTCTTTACAGAGGAAGAGGTTCTCATTCAGCTGTCTAAAATTAATACAAATAAGTCACAGGGGCCTGATGGGATACACCCAAAGCTATTAAAAGAGCTTAGCGGTGAACTAGCAAAACCATTAACAGATTTATTTAACCAATCACATCACTGGTAACAGGAGTCGTCCCAAAAGATTGGAAATTAGCAAATGTTGTGCCCATTCACAAGAAAGGTAGTAGGGAGGAATCGGGCAACTATAGGCCAGTAAGCCTGACATCAATAGTGGGGAAATTAATGGAAACCATACTTAAGGAGAGGATTGTGGAACATCTAAAATCCCATGGATTGAAAGATGAAAAACAGCATGGGTTTACTTCAGGGAGATCATTTCAAATTAATCTTAGTGATTTTTTTTGATTGGGTGACTAAAATAATAGATGGCGGAGGTGCAGCAGACATCGCTTATCTAGACTTTAGTAAGGCTTTTGATACTGTCCCACATAGAAGGCTTATTAATAAATTGCAGTCTTTGTGCTTGGACTCCCATTTTGTTGAATCGATTAGGCAGTGGCTGAGGGACAGGCAACAGAGGGTTGTAGTCAATGGAGTATATTCAGACCATGGTCTTGTTACCAGTGGGGTACCTCAGGGATCTGTTCAGGGACCCATATTGTTTGATATCTTTATTTTGCTGATGACACAAAGATTTGTAACAGGGTTGATGTTCCTGGAGGGATACACCAAATGGAAAAGGATTTAGGAAAACTAGAGGAATGGTCAAATATCTGGCACCTAAAATTTAATGTTGATAAGTGCAAGATAATGCACCTGGGGTTTAAAAACCCAAGAGCAGAATATAAAATCAGTGATACAGTCCTAACCTCAGTATCTGAGGAAAGGGATTTAGGGGTCATTTTTTCAGAAGACTTAAAGGCAGGCAGACAATGTCATAGAGCAGCAGCAAATGCTAGCAGAATACTTGGGTATAGAGGGAAAGGCCTCACCAGTAGAAAGAGGGAGGGGCTCATGACGCTCTACAGAGCACTAGTGAGACCTCATTTCGAGTATTGTGCGCAGTACTGGAGACCATATATCCAGAAGTATATTGATACTTTGGAGAGAGTTCAGATAAAAGCTACTAAACTAGTACATGGATTGCAGGATAAAACTTACCAGGAAAGATTAAAGAACCTTAACATGTATAGCTTGGAAGAAATACGAGACAGAGGGGATATGATAGAAACTTTTAAATACATAAAGGGAATCAACACGGTAAAAGAGGAGAGAATATTTAAAAGAAGAAAAACTGCTACAAGAGGACATAGTTTTAAATTAGAGGGGCAAAGGTTTAAAAGTAATATCAGGAAGTATCACTTTACTGAGAGAGTAGTGGATGCATGGAATAGCCTTCCTGCAGAAATGGTAGCTGCAAATACAGTGAAGGAGTTTAAGCATGCATGGGATAGGCATAAGACCATCCTTCATATAAGATAGGGCTATGGGCTATTCATAGTATTCAGTATATTGGGCAGACTAGATGGGCCAAATGGTTCTTATCTGCCGACACATTCTATGTTTCTATGTTTCTATGTTTCTATGGAGTAGAAGGAGGAGAAGAAGAGGCAGGTCTGCATGCAATACGTGGCAGTAACACCAAATCCACACGGGTGCCTCGGGTTACATGCTTAACCGCCTCACGTCCGCCCATAGGATATAAACGTCCTATGGGTGGACGTCTATTTCTGACAGCACGTTTTAAAACGTCCTGTCAGAAATAGCAGCTGCACGCTAATCGTGCAGCTGCTGATCGGGTTGCCCGCTGTCAGTGACAGCAGGGCAACCCTAAGACAAGGCAGGGACAGTTCCCAGGTGTCCCTGCCTTCACGATCGCTGCAGACACAGCGCTCACCGAGCGCTGTGTCTGCAGAGAAGGAAGCGCTGTGCGCTTCCTGTTCCGGCCCGGCGGTCATGTGACCGCCGTGACCGGAGAGTGCAGGGGCTGTGTGAGGTCTCTCAGAGACCTCGATCAGCCCTGCTGTGAGGCTGTACAGCGCAGGATTGCTGCTGTACAGCCTCTCTAGGGGTGCATTTGTCCTGTAACTGGGGCTACTATGTCAGCCCCAGTTACAGGAGAAATCAACTGTGAAAAAAAAAAAGAAAAAGTGAAGCAAATGTCCCCCAGAGGTCTTGTATGACCTTATGGGGGACGAAAAGTGTAAAAAAAAAAAAAATAAATAAAGGGTTGAAAAAATAAAATAAAATAAAGTTTCACATGTAAAAAAAAAAAAAGTTCCCAAGTTAGGAATAAAAAAAAAAAATTAAAATAGAAAAAATAAAGTAAAATAGACATATTTAGTATTGCCGCGTCCGTAAAAACCAGCTCTATAAAAATATCACATGACCTAACCCCTCAGATGAACACCGTAAAAAATAAATAAAAAAAACTGTGTCAAAACAAGCAATTTTTGTCACCTTGCATCACAAAATAGGTCCCACAGAGTATATAGATAACTGCATATAAACGATACAATGGACTTATGCAGAGTAGGGCTCAGGGTATATAAACAAACAATAGAGAGCACAGTTTTGGACTAAAAAGTCCCCACTCACGGTTTGATGATTTTGTTATGGAGATAACTCGTACCACAGCAGGATGTAGATGTTTGTGGTGGGGAGGTCCGCAGGAACAAAATAGATGGGTGTTCACTGCAAATATCATATAAAAGATGATGTCATCACCGGCTCTTCTTGTATAGGGCAAAAATGAGATTGGGAAAGTAATATCCCTAGCCGACTAGTGAGGCCCTGCCTAAAAGCGGAGAGGTCTCCCGCCTATATGCGGGAGAATCACCCCCAGGAGAGCGACCCCACTTATCGACGGCTATCCCTATTATCCTGTCCCTGAAAAGTGATTTTTCCCAATGTCAATGCAGCCAAAGAGAATAATGAAGTAATCCCAACGCGTTTCCTCCGATGAAGATATATGTATCACCGGATTCATCAGGGGATGTAAAAAGAAGGTATACGGATGGATCAATGGCACGATAGCCGTCAGCCCAATAGCTCTCTGTAGATAATCTCCAACTGAATAATGCAGTCCAGAGTAATATCTGCAACTGCCCCCCTATATATACCAATGCCAATTATCATAATAGATAAGAAACAAATACCTCATGGTTTGTGGTCAGTGGCGTGCGTTCCACCATCGCCAGTGCCGAAACCGGAAGTGCGTCATTGGTATAGGCGCCGACCGTTATCATTGGCTGTCGGTGGAACGCAAACCACAGATGGAACGCATGGATGACCGGAAGTAGGCAAAATAAGCCGGAAGTGACAAAAAAGAACGCTGGAACGCAAATTAAATGCGTTCCAAAGCGATCCGGTCATAAATATGCGCCAAACATTGTAAAGATTATAAATATAAGGCACATAATACTATTACATACTAGAACATTGCTCAAGATAGTTAATCAGCATAGTTTGAAGTTATGGCTCACAGAGGTAAAGAATTAATTAATCCATCTATCATAGTGGCATATATATAGAGTATTGATAAGTTGGAGTAAATAATATGGGACGACAAATGGAGGCAAGGGGAGGACATTCTATTGTTTCTACTAAACTAATGATTTCATCCTACCACCTGATACTTGTACCATTTGAATATAGATAATAAAATAAAGACCTATTCCGGTCTGATATTATCATTTGTTAGGTCCGATTTTGATACTTATTATTCATGATCATTTGAATTAGATACAACAGATTTTCAAAAAGATAAATATATGTGTAGATACAACAGATTTTCAAAAAGATAAATATATGTGTCAAAATATGGTACAATATAAAAAACAAAAATAATAATAAAAATAATAATAATAGTCTTACAAGGGGGAGGGGAATGGTTAAAACCATTTGGGAAAACACCTCCTTTGTGCCGACCACCAAGTACAGCTCCTTTTCCTGGGTGAAGGATGTCCATCTGTTTTGTCGTAAACTTAAATGGCAAAAATTTTTTAGACATAGTGACCTAGAGGAAAGTATCAAATTAGGGATTCCCCTGAATGAACTTCCTCTGGTTAAAACTATGGCCGACCTTCTCTCAGAAGGGGAAAGAAAAATAGGTGAGGGCCCTTTCACTAACCTCAAACCTAAAAGCACAAAACCTCCTCCGCCAATGGAAAGTAGTTCTATAGATTTATTCTTGACCATAGTCAGTAAAGAACTAGAAAAACTAGGTTATAAACAGTCCAAAAATAGCTCGAATTTGGATAAGAAAGAAATAGAGGCTATGATTAAAATCCAATCCAATCATGACATCATTTTAAAACCATCTGATAAAGGTGGAAATTTAGTGGTCATGAACCATCAAGAATATAGACAAATGTGTACCACCATTTTAAATGATAAAAACTGTTATCAGATTCTTGGGGCTGATCCTACAGATAATTTCGCTAGGGACTTGGAAACCATCCTTCTAGAAGCTCTACAGAATAAGATAATATCTAATGATGAGTTTAAATTTATGCTTATGCCACACCCTCAAACTGCTACATTTTATACCATCCCAAAGATCCATAAAGGATTAACCCCATTGAAAGGACGCCCAATTGTTGCAGGTATTAATTCCCTCACTCAAAATGCCGGTATTTATGTTGATAAGGTCCTTAGAAATTATGTTACAGCACTTCCTTCTTACATCAGGGATACCTCGGATTTATTGAGTAAGATAGATGGTATACAACTTGACGATGATGTCCTTTTAGCCTCTATAGACGTAGAGGCTCTGTATAGTAACATCCCACACGACAAGGGACTATTCGCCATTAATCACTTTCTCAAAACCCGCGGTACACAATATAGTGCACATAGTAACTTTGTTCTTCAACTTATGGACTTTATCTTGAGACATAACTTCTTTCTATTTGATTCCAGGTTCTTCCACCAGCTCAGGGGTACAGCAATGGGGAGCTCTTGTGCCCCCACCTATGCTAATCTGTTCCTGGGCTGGTGGGAGGACACGCTGGTATTTACAGATGAGAGTCCGTGGACGTCGAGGATAGTCTTCTGGGGCCGCTATATCGATGATATTCTGATATTTTGGAGCGGCCCCAGACGACTATTCTCTGACTTCCTGGCCGACCTGAATAATAATCAAATAGGTATGCACTTCACATCAGAAGTGTATAATCAAGGTCTTGCCTTCTTAGATTTATACATCACCCTAAGGAATGGCGCAATTACTACAAAAACTTATAGAAAACCAACAGCAACAAATAATCTGCTTAGGTGGGAAAGTCATCACCCAGAAAACCTCAAATGCGGCATCCCAAAAGGGCAGTATCTGCGTGTCCGCAGAAACTGCACTATGCAAAAAGATTTCTTTAGTCAGGCAAAAGACCTTAAAATTAGGTTCAACCAAAGAGGGTATCCTGATTATCCACTTCAAAGGGCTTTCAGGTCGGCTTTGAGTAAAAATAGAACGGATCTTTTATCACCCAAACCAAGTAATACAGACACGGACTCCATCTTTCGTATAATTGGCACATATGACACCTGCAATAGAGAAGTTAGATATATCTTCCAAAAATATTGGGATATGCTTCTATTGGACCCAGACATACGTGACATTCTTCCACCTAAACCTGCCATAACATACAGAAGAGGTAGATCGCTAGGTGACAGGTTTGTTCATAGTCATTATACAGCAGTCCAAAAACCCGGCACCTGGTTAGATAGAAAACCTTTGGGTACCTTTAAATGCGGTTCTTGCATAGCTTGTCCATACATACATCAAACGAAAAATTTTACCAGTAATACCACTAACAAAACTTATACTATTCGAGATTTCGCTAATTGCAAGACTTCTGGGGTGGTATATCTTTGTACATGTTTATGTCAACTTCAGTACGTTGGGAAGACCAAGCGGGAATTTAGAAGAAGAATTGGAGACCATCTAGGAGACATTAAACATAAAAAAGATACCACTCTCTCTAGACATATCCATGACCATCACGATGGAAATCCCAAATGTTTAAAATTCTGTGTTGTTGAGGTGATTCGTCCATCCCCTAGAGGAGGCGACCTCGACAGGAGAATTTTACAAAAAGAGTCCGAATGGACCTACCGATTAAAAACGGTGAGCCCACATGGGCTTAACGAAATCCTGTCCTTTGGTTGCTTCATCTAAATTTGTTTTCCCAAATGGTTTTAACCATTCCCCTCCCCCTTGTAAGACTATTATTATTATTTTTATTATTATTTTTGTTTTTTATATTGTACCATATTTTGACACATATATTTATCTTTTTGAAAATCTGTTGTATCTACACATATATTTATCTTTTTGAAAATCTGTTGTATCTAATTCAAATGATCATGAATAATAAGTATCAAAATCGGACCTAACAAATGATAATATCAGACCGGAATAGGTCTTTATTTTATTATCTATATTCAAATGGTACAAGTATCAGGTGGTAGGATGAAATCATTAGTTTAGTAGAAACAATAGAATGTCCTCCCCTTGCCTCCATTTGTCGTCCCATATTATTTACTCCAACTTATCAATACTCTATATATATGCCACTATGATAGATGGATTAATTAATTCTTTACCTCTGTGAGCCATAACTTCAAACTATGCTGATTAACTATCTTGAGCAATGTTCTAGTATGTAATAGTATTATGTGCCTTATATTTATAATCTTTACAATGTTTGGCGCATATTTATGACCGGATCGCTTTGGAACGCATTTAATTTGCGTTCCAGCGTTCTTTTTTGTCACTTCCGGCTTATTTTGCCTACTTCCGGTCATCCATGCGTTCCATCTGTGGTTTGCGTTCCACCGACAGCCAATGATAACGGTCGGCGCCTATACCAATGACGCACTTCCGGTTTCGGCACTGGCGATGGTGGAACGCACGCCACTGACCACAAACCATGAGGTATTTGTTTCTTATCTATTATGATAATTGGCATTGGTATATATAGGGGGGCAGTTGCAGATATTACTCTGGACTGCATTATTCAGTTGGAGATTATCTACAGAGAGCTATTGGGCTGACGGCTATCGTGCCATTGATCCATCCGTATACCTTCTTTTTACATCCCCTGATGAATCCGGTGATACATATATCTTCATCGGAGGAAACGCGTTGGGATTACTTCATTATTCTCTTTGGCTGCATTGACATTGGGAAAAATCACTTTTCAGGGACAGGATAATAGGGATAGCCGTCGATAAGTGGGGTCGCTCTCCTGGGGGTGATTCTCCCGCATATAGGCGGGAGACCTCTCCGCTTTTAGGCAGGGCCTCACTAGTCGGCTAGGGATATTACTTTCCCAATCTCATTTTTGCCCTATACAAGAAGAGCCGGTGATGACATCATCTTTTATATGATATTTGCAGTGAACACCCATCTATTTTGTTCCTGCGGACCTCCCCACCACAAACATCTACATCCTGCTGTGGTACGAGTTATCTCCATAACAAAATCATCAAACCGTGAGTGGGGACTTTTTAGTCCAAAACTGTGCTCTCTATTGTTTGTTTATATACCCTGAGCCCTACTCTGCATAAGTCCATTGTATCGTTTATATGCAGTTATCTATATACTCTGTGGGACCTATTTTAAATGTTCATAACTAAAAGTTAAGTTTTAGTGGGAAAATTATTCAGTGATATACAGTTCGTATTCCCACACTATATATATTTTTTCATACTGTGAATTACTTGCATCACAAAAGGTGCAACACCAAGTGATCAAAAACGCGTATGTCCCACAAAATGGTACCAATAAAACCGTCACCTCATCCCGCAAAAAATGAGCCCCTACATAAGAAAATCTCTCAAAAAATAAAAAAACTATAGCTCTCAGAACATGGACACATTAAAACATAATTTTTTGGTTTCAAAAATGCTATTATTGTGTAAAACTTTAATAAATGAGAAAAAGTATACATATTAGGTATCGCCACGTCCGTAACGATCTGCTCTATAAAAATGTCACTTGACTGAACCCCTAAGGTGAACGCTGTAAAAATAAATAAATAGAAACTGTGCTAAAACAACCAATTTTTTGGTCACCTTGCCCCATAAAGTGTTATATTGAATGATCAAAAAATCATATGTACCCAAAAATAGTACTAATAAAACTGGCACCTTATCCCCTAGTTTCCAAAATGGGGTCACTTCTTGGGAGTTTCTACTGTAAGGGTGCATCAGGGGGCTTCAAATGGGACATGGCATCTAAAAACCATGTGGAGTTCCTTTCCTTCTGCGCCCTGCCGTGTGCCCATACAGCAGTTTACGACCACATGTGGGGTGTTTCTGTAAACCGCAGAATCTGGGTAATAAATATTGAGTTTTGTTTGGCTGTTAACCATCGATGTGTTAGAGAAAAAAATTGATTAAAATGGAAAATCTGCCAAAAAAGTGAAATTTAAAAATTTGATCTCCATTTTCCTTTAATTCTTGTGGAACGCCTAAAGGGTTAACAAAGTTTGTAAAATCGGTTTTGAATACCTTGAGGGGTGTAGTTTCTACAATGGGGTCATTTATGGGGGTATCCACTATGTAGGCCCCACAAAGTGACTTCAGACCTGAACTGGTCCTTATAAAGTGGGTTTTGGCAATTTTCTTAAAAATTTGAAGAATTGCTTCTAAACTTCTAAGCCTTCTAACGTCCTAAAAAAATAAAATGACATTTCCAAAATGATGCCAACATAAAGTAGACATATGGGGAATGTTAAATAATAAATATTTTATGAGGTATCACTTTCTGTTTTAAAAGCAGAGAAATTGAAATTTAGAAAATTGCGATTTTTTTTAAATTTTTGGGTAAATTTGGGATTTTTTCATAAATAAAGGTGAAATATTTTGACTCAAATTTATGACTATCATGAAGTACAATGTGTCACGAGAAAACAATCTCTGAATGACTTGGATAAATAAAGGCGTTCCAAAGTTATTACCACATAAAGTGAGATATGTCCGTTTTGCTAAATTTGGCCTGGTCAGGAAGGGGGCAAAGGGCCCAGATGGGAAGTGGTTAAAGGCCGTCAGAAGGTTCACCCAGTGGGCAGTAATGTGGGCACTAAGTTATGTACCCGTGTTTGCTAGACCACATGTCTGTGGTGAGATGAACCACTGAATGTGGCCATACAGCTCTGCGATGCCCTTCTGGGAGAAATATTTCCTTCCGAGGGACCTTCCATTGCGGTGTACCAATGGCCAAAAATTTTCTAAAGGGCTTTGTGTCCGCCAGTTTATATGGCAGTAATTTTTGGGCTAGCAGTTCCGACAAGCCAGCGGTCAGCTTTTGGGCAAGAGGGTTATCCGGCATCATCAACTTTTTACTTTCGAACAGTTGGGCCATGGAAGCCTGCCTTGTGCCAGATAAACGCGACGACGGCACGGTGGAAGGTGGAGTGGAGGACAAATGGGAGGAGAGAGGAGAAGGAAAAGAGGCAGGACGTGGAGCGCCGGGAGTGTGGCTTTGTGGGTTCTGACGGCGTTGCTATCACTGGGCTCGGTGATGGGAGGCCAGGTGCCTTCTTAAGGTGGTCATCCCTAGGTGAGTGTTGGGCTTATCGAGACTTATGCGTTGACAGCACAGGCTGCAGGTGGCAACACTATTGTCAGCAGCTGACACATTAAAAAAAGCCCACACTGCAGAGGCATGTGCCGGCATCCTGGTAGTGCAAGATGTGACCAAGCATGGTGGATGGCTCGCTCCAAATACATTTGCAGTATGCTTTTTGACTCTTGCTCTGCGAGTTCTGCCTGCTTCTCCTCCCTATCTGCTGCTCCGTATCTCCCTCTGAACTCCCCTCTTCTTCCTCTCTTGTGGGCACCCACGTAATGTCCATCGACACGTCATCATCGTCACCTTCACCACCACTGACATTAGAAATCTCAGAGTTGGCAGCAACAGCGGGGACCACCCTCCGTGGGCTGATCTGGGTACTGTCGTCAGACCGCTGGGTGGCGGCCGTTGCTACCTCCTCTTCCTCATCCGATGCCAAGAATGGCTGTGCATCGGTAAGGTCTGGGAATAGATGGGAAAATAATTCCTCTGACTCGAGTGGAGGGACTATGGTGGTGTCTTTGGGGGTGCACACAGCAGAGAGTGAGGAGGGTGCAGATACAGAGGATGAGGAGGGTGCAGAAGCGGAAGGCTGAGTGAGCCACTCAAGCAACTCTGGTGTATCCTTTGACGTAATCGCACGCACCTTCTCCAACTTCCCACTTAGGATCCGTCCATATGCACCTGCCTGTCCCCTAACACCCTGCGGAACAGCCTGCCTCTTCCTCTGCCTGTTATTTTCAAAATGACCCTATGCCGAAGTCCCTAGAGAAGAGCAATATTTGTGGAAGCAGGTATATCGCAGGCCTCAATCAGCATTTGGTTAAAAAAGGTATATCAGTATTTTGTGGTAGCAGGTATATTGCACCACTCAATCAGTATTTTGTGGAACCAGGTATCTCGTAGGCCTCAATCAGTATTTTGTGGAAGCAGGTATATAGAACCCCTTAATCAGTATTTTGCGGAAGCAGGTGTATCGCAGGCCTCAATTAGTATTTGGTGGAAGCAGGTATATCAATCCCCTTAATTAATATTTTGTGGAAACAGGTATATCGCACCCCTCAATCAGTAGTTGGTGGAAGCAGGTACATCAAACCCCTTAATCAGTATTTAATGAAAGAAGGTATATCAAACCCCTTAATCAGTATTTAATGAAAGCAGATTTATCGAACTGCTTAATCAGTATTTTGTGGAAGCAGGTATATCGCACCCCTCAATCAGTATTATGTGGAAGAAGTTATATAGAACCTGTTAATCAATATTTGGTGGAAGCAGATATATCGTACCCCTCAATCTGAATTTTGTGGAAGTAGGCATATCAAACCCCTTAATCAGTATTTTGTGGAAGCAGGTATATTGCACCCCTCAATCAGTATTTTGTGGAAGCAGGTATATCAAACCCCTTAATCACTATTTTGCGGAAGCAGGTATATCACACCCCTCGATCAGTATTTTGTGGAAGCAGGTATCTCGCAGGCCTCAATCAATATTTTTTGAAAGCAGGTTTATGGAACCCCTTAATCAGTATTTTGTGGAAGCAGGTGTATTGTGTATCAGTATTTGGTGGAAGCAGGTATATCAATCCCCTTAATCATTATTATTGATAGGTATATCAATCCCCTTAATCATTATTTTGTGGAAGCAGGTATATCACACCCCTTTATCAGTATTTGGTGGAAGCAGGTATATCGCACCCATCAATCTGTATTTTGTGGAAGCAGCTATATAGAACCTCTTAATCAATATTTGGTGGAAGCAGGTATAACGCACACCTAAATCAATATTTGATGGAAGCAGGTATTTCAAACCCCTAATCAGTGTTTGGTTGAAGCAGGTATATCAAACCCCTTAATCTGTATTTTGTGGAAGCAGTTATATAGAAACCCTTAACCAATATTTGGTGGAAGCAGGTACATTAAAACCCCATAATCAGTATTTTGTGGAAACAGGTATATCGCACACCTCAATCTGTATTTTGTGGAAGCAGGTATATAGAATCCCTTAATCAATATTTTGTGGAAGCAGGTATATCGCACCCCTCAATGTGTATTTTGTGGAAGCAGGTATGTAGAACCTCTTAACCAATATTTGGTGGAAGCAGGTATATCGCACCCCTCAATCAGTATTTTGTGGAAGCAGGTATATCGCACCCCTCAATCAGTATTTTGTGGAAACAGGTATCTCGCACCCCTCAATCAGTATTTTGTGGACGCAGGTATATCAAAACCCTTAATCTGTATTTTGTGGAAGCGGGTATATACAAACCGGATTCCAAAAAAGTTGGGACACTATACAAATCGTGAATAAAAACTGAATGCAATGATGTGGAGGTGCCAACTTCTAATATTTTATTCAGAATAGAACATAAATCATGGAACAAAAGTTTAAACTGAGAAAATGTACCATTTTAAGGGAAAAATATGTTGAATCAGAATTTCATGGTGTCAACAAATCCCCAAAAAGTTGGGACAAGGCCATTTTCACCACTGTGTGGCATCTCCCCTTCTCCTTACAACACTCAACAGACGTCTGGGGACCGAGGAGACCAGTTTCTCAAGTTTAGAAATAGGAATGCTCTCCCATTCTTGTCTAATACAGGCCTCTAACTGTTCAATCGTCTTGGGCCTTCTTTGTTGCACCTTCCTCTTTATGATGCGCCAAATGTTCTCTATAGGTGAAAGATCTGGACTGCAGACTGGCCATTTCAGTACCCGGATCCTTCTCCTACGCAGCCATGATGTTGTGATTGATGCAGAATGTGGTCTGGCATTATCTTGTTGAAAAATGCAGGGTCTTCCCTGAAAGAGATGACGTCTGGATGGGAGCATATGTTGTTCTAGAACCTGAATATATTTTTCTGCATTGATGGTGCCTTTCCAGACATGCAAGCTGCCCATGCCACACGCACTCATGCAACCCCATACCATCAGAGATGCAGGCTTCTGAATTGAGCGTTGATAACAACTTGGGTTGTCCTTGTCCTCTTTGGTCCGGATGACATGGCGTCCCAGATTTCCAAAATGAACTTCGAATCGTGACTCGTCTGACCACAGAACAGACTTCCATTTTGCCACACTCCATTTTAAATGATCCCTGGCCCAGTGAAAACGCCTGAGCTTGTGGATCTTGCTTAGAAATGGCTTCTTCTTTGCACTGTAGAGTTTCAGCTGGCAACAGCGGATGGCACAGTGGATTGTGTTCACTGACAATGGTTTCTGGAAGTATTCCTGAGCCCATTCTGTGATTTCCTTTACAGTAGCATTCCTGTTTGCGGTGCAGTGTCGTTTAAGGGCCCGGAGATCACGGGCATCCAGTATGGTTTTACGGCCTTGACCCTTATGCACAGAGATTGTTCCAGATTCTCTGAATCTTCGGATGGTGTTATTCACAGTTGATGATGATAGATGCAAAGTCTTTGCAATTTTTCGCTGGGTAACACCTTTCTGATATTGCTCCACTATCTTTCTGCGCAACATTGTGGGAATTGGTGATCCTCTACCCATCTTGGCTTCTGAGAGACACTGCCACTCTGAGAAGCTCTTTTTATACCCAATCATGTTGCCAATTGACCTAATTAGTGTTAATTGGTCTTCCAGCTCTTCGTTATGCTCAAATTTACTTTTTCCAGCCTCTTATTGCTACTTGTCCCAACTTTTTGGGGATTTGTTGACACCGTGAAAATTGGAATCAAACATTGGAATTCCTTTAAAATGATACATTTACTCGGATTAAACGTTTGATCTGTCATCTACGTTCTATTACAAATAAAATATTGACATTTGCCATCTCCACATCATTGCATTCAGTTTTTATTCACAATTTGTTTAGTGTCCCAACTTTTTGGAATCCGGTTTGTAGAAACCCTTAATCAATATTTGGTGGAAGCAGGCATAGCGCACCATTCAATCAGTATTTTGTGGAAGCAGGTATATAAAAACCCCATAATCAGTATTTTCTGGAAGCAGGTATATTGCACCCCTCAATCAGTATTTTGTGGAAACAAGTATATAGAACCTCTTAATCAATATTTGGTGGAAGCAGATATTTCGCACCCCTCAGTCAGTATTTTGTGGAAGTAGGTATATCGCAGGCCTTAATCAATATTTTGTAGAAGCAGGTATATCGCACCCCTTAATTAGTATTTTGTGGAAGCATTTATATTGCACCCCTCAATCAGTTTTTTTGGGCAACAGGTATATCACACTCGTTGCAAATAGTTGTTCCAATAGCGCTTGTCCCTATATATACATGCGTTATGGTAGCAGAACCGCACAGAACTGCTGCACAATACAAATGTATTATATACTTTCTATGTTAGTATATGAAAGTATATTATAGGTATATCACGCCACTCAATTAGTTTATTTTGTGGCAACAGGTATATCACACCAGTTGCAATTAGTTACTCCTATAACGCTTGTCCCTCTATCTAGCTGCGCTATTGCAGTAGAACCGTACACAACTGCTGGACAATACAAATGCACTATAATATACTTTCTATGTTAGAAAGTCTATTATAAGTATATCACACCCCTCAGTATATCACACCTATCGATAGCACACCTATACCAGTCCTTAAAATGACTTTTGTGGCCCTACTAGCTAGTGTTTGGTGTCCCTAACAGTATGTCGCTGCTCCACAAAGCAACCTCTCTCTACACTGGCAAAACGCAGAATGTAAAATGGCTGCCATATCGGGTTCTGTTATTGGGTGGGGGTGTGTCCATATGCTAAAACGTCTCAATTGGCTTTCCTGTCCCACCTGATGTGTGTGTCATGGGTCAAACTTGGGCGCAATGCAAAAGAATATGGCACCGGCGGACATCGACATATGTTAGCATGTTCAGCGAATCGTGAACACGCAAAGTTCGCAGCGATACGACCGCCGGGCAAACTGCAAGGCCATCTCTAATAAAAACCTGTAGAACTGAAGCAGGCCAATTTCTGAGGGTAAGGGATACACATGCACATTCAATGTAAATCTGCCAAACTCACTAATATTGACATGCCTGGCACTATCTATTGTGTATGGGGTGACCCAACTCTCCCACAAATGCAGATGCTGAGAGAAAGAGGGCCTGGGCATGTTACATTTTAACATGCCCAATAATTTATTCCACAGGAGATAAACCACTGGCAGAAGTTTGTGGCAGGAGCCTATTCTGTTTTCCCCATTTTATAACACATGAATGTATATGTTGGAGACAGGAAAACTAGCTGCAGGCAGCTATCTAAGATGAACAAGGACTAGATATCTCCAGCCAGGAGTAAGTCCATCTGCCATAACATCCAAAGGTCATATGTGGAATAAGATACAAAATAAGATATTTGGTGACCCTCCTATAAAAGCCAACATAAACAAACTTTAGTTGGCCCCACTCAGTAGGACACTGGTACAAAATGGGGTTATTTATGTTAGGGTTCCAACCCTAAAACCCCATAATCCTATTAAAATGTAAAGCACACTTACAATTTGGCTCCTGAATCCCACAACTAGTTCTTTCCTCTTATCTCACCTCTGTGGCTCTTAAATTTTCTTTTCACTGATATCGTAAAATGGGCAGTCCATTGCAGTATGTCATGTGACCCCATTCCAAAGTGATTTACTACATTACCTATGATCCCCACTTTTGTTTTGTGATGCATGTTTTTCTCTGTGATAACCATGGCAATAGGAGGCCAGCAGATTTAAAAATGGTGCGTTCTCTTTTATAGCAGTACAGGGATGCGGTGCCTTAGCTATGCTACTCATCTTCACATGATCATGGAGCATTTATTAGGTTTACATTGCTTTTCTCCAACTTGTACTCTTTGCTTGGAAACAGGGCATGCACAATACTATGAACCTGTACTGAGCATGCTGACTAGTGCTAGTGTCTGAATTTAAATCATGAATATCGGCACTTCGAGAATTGGCAAATATTTAGAATATAGTTCTATATATTTGTTTTTTAGAATATTAGTAATTTTTTTCCATCTGAACACATGATTCCTCCCTGCTTCTTGCTTGTGGGCCAATGAGTCATTGGCCTACAAGCAAGAAGCAGGGAGGAATCATGTGTTCACTTCAGATGGAAAAAAATTACGAATATTCTAAAAACTAATATATAGCACTATATTCTATAGTGCTATATATTCGTTTTTGACCCACGCCTGTATTGAGCGCGTAACATTCGCATATTACGCGATAATTACCTTGCCGATTTTTGCGTAAAAATAAAAGAATGTAGAATATAATGTACATATGAATTCGCGAATATATGACGAATATTCGACAAAATATTTGCGAAATATCACGAATTCGAATATGACCCCTGCCGCTCATCACTAATGCTGATGGCTGGAAGTTCACATGTGCATACGCGTCCTGTAGAAATAGAACAGGTTCCAGTGTTCAGAGGCGGAGGAGCAGAGCTGGTCTTCACAGAGCCTGGTTTTGCAAGATTAGTTACTTATTCTATGCTCTGTCCTCTATGATGTCCTTGTATCAAAGAGATGCTGTGGACACTGCTCACGTTTCAGAGAGCTGGTCTATGCCCCTCTGGACTTTGCCTTTCTATTAGAATATAGAGCATCAAAATGTATTGGGGGCCATATCTACAGAATGGACAGATGGATTAAAAAAAAAGAAACAAAAAAAATCACAATGATTGGGGACCCGTAGAAATCATGGCATGTACTCCATTTTGATTTAAAAAACTAATTACAAGTCATCTTTAAACATCTACTGATCCAACTAAAAGGAGGTTGGAGGTAGATTGTGATAAGCTGTCACCTCCAGAAACTCAAATATTGAATTTATATATTGAGAGGTGCATCAATAACTTGTACACAAAAGAGAAAAATGTCAGGAAAAGTGTCTTTGCCATATATAAAACCCCAGTCAGACACTGACCAGAAAACAGTAAATAATCAAAATCAGTATCTTCTGACATGTATTCTCCATCTGATGAGTTCATCAGGGGGGCAAAACAGATATGCTAGGAATGAAAAAATTTAAAATTAGGATCATAAAATATATTAGAAACCAAAAACGATCTGGTCAACATGTCCAGTACACATCAAGACTGATTGTGGTACACCACAGTACCATTTACTAAAATCACAATGTAACATTTAAAAGGAGAATAGTAGTGACATAATGGCCAGAAAAGTGTGCAAGGAAAAAAAAAAACAAAGCTGATATTCAAGCAGAACTTGTAAGAATACAGAAAAACAATAACAAAATTAATACCAACAGAGCATTTAGGTGCAACTCCTGAGTCAATATCTATCATTAAAGTCAATGATGCCATTACTCTACAGCTATGCATAAGACCATGTTCGACATCATTTTCTCATATCCCTGAGGGTAACTGGGTTTATCAGAGATATAGCAATGATGAAAAGATACATTTATTTATAAAGACGTTTAGAGGGCTTCTTAATTTCTAGATAGGGGTAGGTTAAAAACAAATACCTAGGTTTCTTGTTCCTTAGGCTCGATTCTCAGTTATACAGTATGGCAGTTTTCTCTTGATCTTCTTCTCGCTAGTTGCATGTTATGTACTGTATAATCATTCTATACTTGCGATAAAGGGAATAATGAACTGATGCCCTATCTTCAGAATATGTTATCAGTTTGAGATTGGTGGGGATCTGACTCTCGCACTTCTGCCAATCAGCTGTTTGAAGGGGCCATGTTACTAGTGCAGCTATTGGAGGGTAATTGCAATTTCCTCCCATTCACTTGAGGATGGCCCTTTAAAACTGTTGATATTTGGAGTGCGAACAGTTGGACCCCAACCAATCTAACCTGAGGATAGACTATCAATATTGTCAAGCTGGAAAACCCCTTTAAAGGATGCTTCTAATGTGTTGTATTGAAATGTCAGAACTTTTCATTGGTGAAGTTCTAGCTTTTGAGACTCACTTGCATGGCAGCTTGAATAGTTCATCCAAACAGCTCAGTTTGGCTAAGACAATCCATAGACTTATATTAGTGTATGTTTTAGGCTACTTTCACATCTGCGCTTTCCATTCCGTTATTGAGATCCATCATAGGATCTCAAAACCGGAGGAAATCCCTTAAGTTTTAACCTTATTCATTATCAATGGGAACAAAACTGAACTGAATGCATTCCGTTCCATCTCGTTGTGTCCCCATGTTGCACACAAAAACATTGCAAGCAGTGTTTTTGTGTGCGTCATGGGATACTGATCAAGACGGAGACGAAAGAAAAAGGATCCAGCGCCCATTGACTTAGAATGGTTTTAGTGGCGGATTCATTCAGAATGGATGCAGCTGGTTGTATTATGATAACAAAAGCGTTTTTGATGATACCTGCCAGATCCAACAAAAACTCTGATGTGAAAGTAGCCTTATTGGTTGTTTTCAGCTTTTCCAGAGAAGAATGATAAAGGTAAAAAAGCTGGAAGAAGTTGATGGTCTTTAGAATCTTCTATCTATAGTCTAATGGTATTCTCCAAGCCCATATCCCAACCAATAAGAACATCTGACTTGTCTCTATGAATTGAGATAATTTCTATAACTAGAGGAACTCTTACATAGCACATAGTACTGTATTCTTATCTAGAATACACCCGTCTTGAGACAGGTGCATGTCAAGTAATTCTATGTCTATAAAACATGATATTTTATGCTCTTTTGATATATAAAGAAATAGAATAGAAAAAGTTCTGAAGCCTGAGTAATGACTCACTGAATACAGATCCTTCACCAAACAAAACCTAATTTTCATTTGAAGTACAGTATAAATAACCAGACTGAAGCTGCCTTATTACCGTATTGTATTATGAGACAACTTGAAATACTGTACGAGTTATGCTCATAGGATAAAGTTCTAGGGGTCAAAAATACAGTACCCGGAAAAGAAAATACATTTTAATTGTTCAGAGCCACAACTAGGACCTACATTGACCACTATTATGGCGATCCCAAGCCCCAAATTTCTCCATATCCTCAGGAGTGCAATGCTCTGCCTCCTTTAGAGCTTGTATGGCTGTCATGTGGGTGGGAAGGAATGGGGAACTTGGCTTCCCCATACTAATGATCAGTGGTGGGGTTCCCAGCAATCTAACATTTATCACCTAGTGTATCCTGTGGCTAGATGATAAATGTTTATTGTGCGGGAAGTGGGGGCCTCTTTAAATTTAAGGTCACAATGTTCTTCTATGCCGTGGCTTTCCGGTACCATGTTCCTTTACAGGTAACACATAATTAATATTTGATTTCATTCCGCTGTGTTCTGCCTGTTTAACCATGGATCAGATCTGTGTGTTACCCCAGAGGAAGCCACAGAGCCTGGCATTACTTGTAGGAATATTCCAGACTTGATCACCTGTGTCTCCTGATATTTACATTTTGATTTTAGGTCACTATTGATAGTTTGGTAGTTTATTTTGATTATAATTTTGTTTTTGGGTACCTTGACACCTATGTATATTCATTGATATCTCTATTGAAGAAGCTATATAAAGTGGAGGAATAGGTCTGGGGGCAGGTCACTTATCATGGTGCATGCCCCATTGTATCATGACAATGTTTGCCTTTATAATTTTTTTTAACTGTGGCCCTGTATGTTGTTCCTTTTTGTCTATACTAAATAAATTGCCTTATTTATTTGTCCTCTATCTCATGCCAACTATTGTTCTTTCATTTATCATTCGTTGTCTTCGGCATAAGGGACGAATTTATATTATTTGAATAGCGGAGCCTGCCTATTTTCCCCTTGCAAATTGAGTGTGCAAGCTGACTGATCAGGGGGAATCTCTTGGCTGCCTCCACAACCCCTTTCCAGTAAGACTGCTCAGAACAAGCCACATGATTCCCTATGGCTAACCCTTTCAGGAAGAACATGCTGATTAAAATATAACCCACTCTGGCATTTGTTCAATCTTTGAAAGACAAGGGGTTCAGTGGAGTACCTTACTTATATTAGGGTATCTTATAGGGACTCTATTTTCTCTCATTTCTCTATTAATGGTTGTCATGATTCTAATAATAATGAATGTAAAAGGTTTTTAGTAAGTACTTGCCCACCGTATGCAATAACAGCTCTTTAATAGCATTTTTCTTTATTACTCCTATTTTATGAATACGGGTACAACAGGGAGATATTACAGTTTGACACTGTCCAGTCAGTTCTTCTAGTGCCAGACTGTGCAGGGGGACCCCCCCCCTCAAACTGGAAACACCCAGTTGTACTTTTCTAGCAGGAATACCAGAATCATAAAATAAATGTTTACAAATTGTAATTTTCATGTGGAATGCAAATATTTCCATGTCTAGTCCTCTATAAACCTATCTGTTGATCTTGAGACTATAAAACATGAGGACATGTAGGCTTCCAGGTATCAGATCTGTAATGCCTTCTGTACATGTTATTGTCACTGTAGAAAATATAGGGGACGTTGTATAATCCATGCACTGGGATTTTCCTTACAGACAGGAATATTAGTGGGGGTGGACATGTTTGTGCATATTGAACAAACCAGATATTATCCAGCCTTATGTCAAACAAATATATGTACTGCATGTTGCAGAAAATGTTCCTTATTACCAGCACTAGTGATCATTCAGTCATTTATTTTCTGCCCTAATACCAGTATGAGCTACATAGACAATATGATAATAATAAACTTTGGCACAGCGATTAGTCGTGGGTTTGCTTTAAAGTGTCGTATCCATTTCAGCACGTGAGAATAAGAGAAGAAAGCGGTAGATGTGGCAGTTTATCAATCAAAGCAAAACAATTGCTAGTGTGGTTAGCGCCTCTTAATAAATTCAGTATCCATAGCAACTACTGCAAGGCTCTCAAAATTGTCCTTTATTGTGAATAAGTCACTCACCTGATGCTTGCCTGACAAATCCAAAGGATATGCCATAAATCTCAACATTAATGCAAAAAAAGAGCATGTGAGACGGATTCAGCTAGCACGATGCATGAGTAGAGCAGAGCTATAGTATACAGCTAAAGTGACAAGCTACAATCAACATGTTTTCAATATTAGAATTTATCATTTTTATTCTCAAAATATCAATACATTATTTTTAGCCAGGATTTTAAAAATAATAGTTTTATCTTAGAATATATGCAAAATAGATTTTTTTTCATTGGGCAGTGTTTAATGACTAAAAATATTAAGCATAATAATAACCACAACAAAGACTTATACAGTAAGTCCCCATCCACAGGATATATTTTGTAAGAAGAATTTGGTGCAGATTCCACACCAAATAGTGATCAATGGGAGGTTATGGTTTATGTCAGTGACTGCTCCAAGAATGGACATGTCCGTCAGCAGAACGGCAGTGTAGCCTCCCATTTGAAAGCAATGGGAGGTGAATCCCGCACATCTGCTGGTGACTTTTTGGTGTGGAATCCACACCAATTTCCACTCTTAAAACATCCACTTAGTGTAGCAAGTTTTGATGAATCTTGAATTGGAATGGTTGAGAGGATGGTTTGGAGGGTTGGAAGGTTTGCTGGATATAATTTTTTAAGTCTCTTCCTGCCCTGGCTCTTTAATTTATCAAATTTTTTTTTTTTACCTTTAGCAAGGAAGACAGTCTAGCTTAACTTTCTCAGTCACACAATTACTGCGACCCATGTACTGACTCAGTTAGAGCATTACACATTACCCTATTCAATGCATTGTTCTTTTGTGGGTAACTTTATCCAGACCTAGAACAATAGAGTTATTGTATCATGCTGCTATCCCAATCCTACACCTAGTATTATAATGAAGGCTAATCTTTAGATAACATCTTCCCTTCCCAGCAGCTGTAAATTGTCATTAGATGACTGAACAGGGGCATAGCTATAGGAGGTGCAGAGGTAGCAGTCGCTACTGGGCCCAGGAGCCTGAGAGGGCCCAAAGACCCTTGTGGTGCACAAGAAGACACCAGTATTATAGAAAGTGCATGCTGGTCAAGTTACACCTCTGGCTCAAGGGAAGGGGGTTAAATCAAGAATTTGGCATGGATGCGAGGGTGCCGTTTCAATTTTTGCCTCGGGCAGCACGAAGGCTATGCGCTTCCTGTCCCTTGGCCACAAAGCACTGAGGGAAGGGGGGCCCCAAGTTGAACTCTTGCACCAGGGCCCATGAGCCATTAGCTACGTCCCTGTGACTGAACTATATAGGAGTTTTGTCTCTCTGTGCTGTCTGTCCAAGAAGGACAGTATTTAGTATTTAATTTTCAATGGCAAAATAAAAAAATTACTTCTATGTATATCACGTTTAAAAAACATAGCTTTTTGATGGAAGTGCAACGTTAAAAAGCTGTACATTTATAATAAAAGTTTAATTCAGACAGGAAGTTACTGTACCTTTAGCAAAGGAGGAACTGAACATCAGGAGCAGGCACCATGGTTATGACTGCACAGGCACTTTAGTAATTGCCAAGTGGTGTAGGTAGGCAAGATCATGGTGGAACAGACAATGGTTGACAATATGGGAAATAATTATGTAAAAATGGCATGTAGAAGAAACAAGGTATAAAGAAATAAATTCAGTAGGACCAGACAGTGGGGGTACTGGAACAGACTTGAGATAATGAACAAGAATGGTGAATTGGGAGGTCTGGGTAAGAATCAAGAACACAGTGAGAGCAGGTCACCAAGAGCAGGGAATATACTGTATCACAAGCCTGAATACAAACAATAAGTTGCAGGTTCAAGATCAGGAACATTTTGTTTTTGATTATTGTGTTTCAGAATTTTTATTTGCTTCTACTTTAGTCTGGTTCACACCTCTTACTGTTCCTGTTTGCCAAAGGCCTCTCTGCCACAAAGGATCCCAGCAGGGGCTTAGCTATAGGGGATGCAGGGGAAGCGGCTGCTTTGGGGCCCTGACCCAGAAGGGGTCCATCCAGGAGGAGGAGGACTAAAAGATTTAGTCAGGGTCCCCTCAACAGTATCACACAATGAAATTATATACAGTGACAATATAGACAGTGTAGAAAACTGATGGAACAGCTGCCGGGCCTGGTCTGAGAGAGCGTTCTTTACTAGCCACAGGAATGGGGGCGGCATGAAAGGAAGGGGTTGCGAAAAAATTACTGGGGGAGGGGGACCCCCTTTTAAAAATTTGCTCTAGGGCCCAGTCATTTCTAGCTACGCCTCTGGATCCCAGTATGCTTAATAGGTGCACTGAAAACTATAGTAAAAATATTTTCCAATAAAGGACTATTTTAAAAGACTGCAAAGCAATCTTGGCAAAGCTGTATAGTCATATACTGTATTTCTTTTCATTTTGTTATGAGAGAAATGCGAATATATTTCTAATTTTACAGTGAAGCCACAGCCATGAGTTCATTATGCAAGGGTTGATTAGGGGTGGAGAGGATATGTTCTCTTCATGTTCACTCTGCAATATCACAATAATTTTATCAACACATCGGAGGTAACAGATGTCAAAGCCATTAATAAAATTATAATAGCAAGGACAAGAACAGAATTTTGAAAGGAGGGAAGTCCAAAATATAAATGGCAGCAGAATGGGCAAAATGACGGAGGCAAGCATTCAGTTTATAGTCTCCTAAACTGAATACAAATAACATGTTGTGATATATACTGTATACATATATAAATATAGCTATAGTTGTATAGGTAACAGACTTTTCTGCTATTCCGCTACATAAGAACATTATACATTTTGCATATATGCCTAGCAGGAGCACCAGGGTTCACTGGCAGATGCGTAGTTTCTCTGACCGTAGGAGAAACTACACATGACCCTGCTGATTACTTAACTGTACATCCCGTGTAGTTTGCCCTCTCAGCACTTTCTTTCAGGATAAATATTTAAATATTTAAATAGAGATAAGTAGTGTTGATCGAGCATGCTCGGCCGAACACCAGTTCGGCTCGAGCATCTCGATGCTTGGCACATGGCGGTAATCGGCCGAATACCGCATGTGCTTGAGCGCAATGCTCGAGTCTCCTCCCTGCACGTTTCCTGGCTGCTACGCAGATAATAAACGTGCAGGTAACTACTGCCCTCACTGTAATGCAGTAGCCATGTTGGTTACTGGCATTACAGTGATTGGCTGGCTGGAACGCGTCATCTGGTGCTATATAGAACCTGATGACGCGTGTTCGGCTCAGTCTTAGTCAAGGAGAGCTGTGCTGAGGAAGGGACAGACAGTGTAGGGAGTGATATAGGAATCATTTTATTAGAAAAGCTTTTCAGAGACCCAAAAGTCGTTTTAAGGACTATTGTTATGTGTGGCAGCAGCAATATATAATTTTAACACAACCTGCGATAAATTGATAAAACTTAACAAACCCAAAAGTCCTTTTAAGGATAATTGTTGTGTGTGGCAGCAGCAATATCTATTTTTAGCGCAAACTGCGTTTAATAGCTGAAACTTTACAGACCCAAAAGTCCTTTTAAGGACTGTTGTGTGTGGCAGCATCCTGCGCTAAATAGCGTACAATAGTTAGGCCGCTGCAAAAAAAATATCTGTGACATCCAGTGTACGTTTTTTCCGTAGATGGTGTCCGCTGCGGACAGTGACATTAGCTGCGCCGCATCGCGAGTGTAAAGTGTGCGCATCCCAAAAATATCTGACATCCAGTGTACTTTTTCCGTAGACGATGTCCGCTGTGGACAGTGACATTAGCTGCGCCACATCTCCTGTGTAAAATGTGCGCATCAAAAAAATCTGTGACATCCAGTGTCCTTTTTCCGCAGAAGGTGTCTGGTGCGGACAGTGAGATTAGCTGCGCCACATCTCCAGTGTAAAGTGTGCGCATCCAAAAAATATCTGTGACATCCAGTGTACTTTTTCCGTAAACGATGTCTGCTGCGAACAGTGACATTACCTGCGCTATACCTCCAGTGTAAAGTGTGCACATACAAAAAATATCTGTGACATCCAGTGTCCTTTTTCGGTAGACAGTGTCTGCTGCGGACAGTGACATTAGCTGCGCCACATCTCCAGTGTAAAGTGTGCGAATCCCAAAAATATCTCTGACATCTAGTGCACTTTTTCCATAGACGGTGTCGGCTGCGGACAGTGACATTAGCTGCGCCACATCTCCTGTGTAAAGTGTGCCCATCCAAAAAATATCTGTGACATGCAGTGTACTTTTTCAATAGACTGTGTCCGCTTCTGACAGTGACATTGCTAGTGCCACATCTGCAGTGTAACATATGCGCTGAAAAAATGTATCTATGACATACAGTGTACTTTTTCAATAGACTTCTGACAGTGACAATAGCTGCGCCACATCTCCTATGTAAAGTGTGCGCATCCCAAAAATATTTGTGACATCCAATGTACTTTTTCAATAGACGGTGTCCGCTACGGACAGTGACATTAGCTGTGCCACATCTCCTGTGTAAAGTGTGCACATCCCAAAAATATCTGTGACATCCAGTGTCATTTTTCCATAGACGGTGTCCGCTGCGGACAGTGACATTAGCTGCGCCACATCTCCTGTGTAAAGTGTGCGCATTCCAAAAATATCTGTGACATCCAGTGTACTTTTTCCGTAGACGGTGTCCGCTGCAGACAGTGAAATTAGCTGCGCCACATCTCCAGTGTAAAGTGTGCACATCCAAAAAATATCTGTGACATCCAGTGTCATTTTTCCATAGACGGTGTCCGCTGCGGACAGTAACATTAGCTGCGCCACATCTCCAGTGTAAAGTGTGGCATCCAAAAAATATCTGTGACATCCAGTGTACTTTTTCCGTAGTCGGTGTCCGCTGCAGTGACATTAGCTGTGCCACATCTCCTGTGTAAAGTATGCGCATCCCAAAAATATCTGTGACATACAGTGTACTTTTTCAATAGACGGTGTCCGCTTCTGACAGTGACATTACCAGTGCCACATCTGCAGTGTAACGTATGCGCTGAAAAAATGTATCTATGACATCCAGTGTAATTTTTGAATAGACTGTGTCCGCTTCTGACAGTGACATTAGCTGCACCACATCTGCAGTGAAACGTGTGCGCTGAAAAAATTTATCTGTGACATACAGTGTACTTTTTCAATAGACGGTGTCCGCTTTTGACAGTGACATTAGCTGCGCCACATCTCCAGTGTATGTAGAGATAAAAATGGGAGAGTAGAGCGCCACATGTGCATTAAACGCTTCCTTATTGTGTTAAAAAGCTTACGAGTCTGCTTTTCAGATGTTGTTGTGAAGAGTCACAACAACTGTAGATCGCTTTGCTGGTTATTTGGTGTCCCGACCAGCGTGCGGTTGTCTTGGGCTGCAGCCGCGGTCCTCTGCGCGTGCTCAAGGCAGGTGGCAGATGAAGAAATAACCTTTAAAAAACATTGTTGTGGACCCCTTTGGCGCTGCCTAGACCTTGATTGAATGAACTTCACAGTTGAAGTGTCTGGTATTAAGAGATCTTTTATTATTATACAGTATAGTCAACGTGTTTCTGGGGCAGGCTTACCCCCTTCGTCAGGACTATTTTGCCGCTGCCGGCAGAGTCGGTAGTTCCTTGGGCAACTCAGGAGGAGAGACAAGGGGAACACACAGCAGTTCCAACAAAGGCAGGGCAACACTCTCCAAAGCCTGGGACAGTTTCATGACACCCCGACAGCACCCTCACCCTGGGCCTACTGTCAAAATGAGGCAAAAATCTTGGAAGATGGTGAAGGAGTACATAGCAGACTGTGTCAGCGTCCTCAATGATCCCTCAGTGCCTTCCAACTACTGGGTGTCCAAGCTGGACACGTGGCACAAACTGGCGCTCTACGCCTTGGAAGTGCTGGCCTGCCTTGCTGCCAGCGTTTTGTCTGAGCGGGTAAAATGAACAAGGCCTGGATTGACCATGACTTCTCGACTCCACCAGAGGAAAGCTGATGAACATAAAGGAACTTTAAATGTGTTGTTTATGATGTACTGAATACCCATGCACCCCTTCCACCACAAACAAGGGTATATGGTTGAACCTTCCTTTTCTCATCCTTCTTCTCCTCTTCCATCATATCAACATGCTTATTTGTCGCATATAAT
Source organism: Bufo bufo (assembly GCF_905171765.1). Lineage (NCBI taxonomy): Eukaryota > Metazoa > Chordata > Amphibia > Anura > Bufonidae > Bufo > Bufo bufo. The sequence continues at coordinate 274,875,596 of NC_053390.1, read as the reverse complement.
GCCCTCGCATACATGCCCTTCGCATATAATGTTTTACAGGGTCAGCTCAGCTGCAGGCCCTCATACAGTTGTGTTCAAAATTATTCAACCCCCACTGAAATTGAGTGTTTTGGCCAGTTTGACATTGATTTTGATCATTTCAGTCATCTTGTTTACAATTAAATCAAAGAGGCACTTGTAAGTCAGACAAATATAACATAACATTTATAATGAAATAACCACAAATGTCTTTTCTGTGCTCACATCATTATCAGTTTTATTCAACTCCCAAGTGACATTCAATCTTAGTACTTAGTACAACATCCTTTTCCAGTTATAACAGCTTTTAAACGTGAAGCATAGCTTGACACAAGTGTCTTGCAGCGATCTACGGGTATCTTCGCCCATTCTTCATGGGCAAAAGCCTCCAGTTCAGTCACATTCTTAGGCTTGCGCGCTGCAACTGCTTTCTTTAAGTCCCACCAGAGGTTCTCAATCGGATTTAAGTCTGGTGACTGCGATGGCCACTTCAAAATGTTCCAGCCTTTAATCTGCAACCATGCTCTAGTGGACTTGGAGGTATGCTTGGGATCATTGTCCTGTTGAAAGGTCCAACGTCTCCCAAGCCTCAGGTTTGTGACGGACTGCATCACATTTTCATCCAATATCTCCTGGTACTGAAGAGAATTCATGGTACCTTGCACACGCTGAAGCTTTCCTGTACCTGTAGAAGCAAAACAGCCCCAAAGCATGATTGACCCCCCCGCCATGCTTCACAGTAGGCAAGGTGTTCTTTTCTTCATAGGCCTTGTTCTTCCTCCTCCAAATATAGCGTTGATCCATGGGCCCAAACAGTTCTAATTTTGTTTCATCAGTCCACAGAAAACTTTTGTGGTTTGTCCACATGACTTTTGGCATACTGCAGTCGACTCTTCTTATTCTTTGGAGACAGCAAGGGGGTGCGCCTGGGAGTTCTTGCATGGAGGCCTTCATTACGCAGTGTGCGCCTTATTGTCTGAGCTGAAACTTCAGTACCCACATCTGACAAATCTTTGTTCCTCAGCAGTCACACGGGGACTTTTCTCCACTTTGCGCTTCAGGTAGCGCACAGCAGTCGAAGTCAGCATCTTCTTTCTGCCACGACCAGGTAGCGTTTCAACAGTGCCCTTTGCCTTGAATTTGTGAATGATGCTTCAAATGGTGTCTCTTGGTATGTTTAACATCTTTGCAATCTTCTTATAGCCATTGCCCTTCCTGTGAAGAGAAATCACCTCTTCTCTTGTCTTCCTGGACCATTCTCTTGACTTCATCATGTTTGTAAACACACCAGTAAATGTCTAGAAGGAGCTGAGTATCACAGTCCTTTTAAATCTGCCTAATTGGTGCTTATTATGCTTGATTGCTGCTCCTTGACATCCACAGGTGTTTTCAATACCTGATCGAAAACACTTGAATGAACCTCTGTTCTTAAGAGTGGTAGTCTTTAAGGGGTTGAATAATTGTGTCAATAAAGAAATCACAAAAAAACCATTTAATACTGTATTACAAGAAAAATTGATGTCATTTTAGTTGCATTTGGTTCTTTAAAAAGTCCTTGTAAGATTACATTCTGAACACAATTACAAATGTACACTAAATTCCCTAAAACCCTTTACAGCATTGGGGGTTGAATAATTTTGAACACAACTGGTATATAATTTTTTAGAGGGTCAGCTAACCAACAGGCCCTCACCTATAATAATTTACAGGGTCATCTTACCAGCAGGCCCTCGCATATAATTTTTTAGAGGGTCAGCTCCCAAGCAGGCCCTCGCATATAATGTTTTACAGGGTCAGCTCACCTGCAGGCCCTCACCTACAATGTTGTACAGGTCAACTCACCAGCAGGCCCTCGCATATAATGTTTTAGAGGGTCAGCTCACCAGCAGGCCCTCACATATAATGTTTTACAGGGTCAAATCACCTGCAGGCTCTCGCATATAATGTTTTACAGGTTCAGCTCACCTACAGGCCCTCGCATATAATGTTTTACAGGGTCAGCTCACCAGCAGGCCCTCGTATATAATGTTTTACAGGGTCAACTCACCTGCAGGCCCTCACCTACAATCTTTTACAGGGTCAGCTCACCTGAAGGCCCTCACCTACAATCATTTACAGGGTCAGGTCACCTACAGGCCCTCACCTACAATCTTTTACAGGGTCAGCTCACCTGCAGGTACTCGCATATAATTTTTTAGATGGTCAGCTCACCTGCTGGCCCTCGCATATAATTTTTTTGAGGGTCAGCTCACCAGCAGACTCTCACCTACACTCTATTACAGGGTCATCTCACCTACAGGCCCTCGCATATAATTTATTAGAGGGTCAGCTCACCAGTGGGCCCTAACCTACAATCTTTTACAGGGTCAGCTCACCTACAGGCCCTTACCTTCAATATTTTAGAGGGTCAGCTCATCTGTAGGCCCACGCATATATTATTTTAGAAGGTCAGCTCACCTGCAGGCCCTCGCATATAATTTTTTAGAGGTTCAGCTCACCAGAAGGCCCTCACCTACAATCTTTACAGGGTCACCTCACCTTCAGGCCCTCATCTACAATCTTTTACAGGGTCAGCTCACCTGCAGGCCCTCACATATAATGTTTTGCAGGGTCAGCTCACCTGCAGGCCCTCACCTTTAATATTTTACAGGGTCAGCTCACCTGTAGGCCCTCGAATATATTATTTTAGAGGGTTAGCTCACCTGCAGGCCCTCGCATATAATATTTTAAAGGGTCATCTCACCAGCAGGCCCTCACCTACAATCTTTTACAGGGTCATCTCACCTGCAGGCCCTCGTATATAATTTTTTAGAGAGTCAGCTCAGCAGCAGTCCCTCACCTACAATCTTTTAAAGGGTCAGCTTATCTGCATGCCCTCACCTACAATATTTTACAGGGTCAGCTCACCTATAGGCCCTCGCATATATTATTTTAGAGGGTCTGCTCACCTGCAGGCCCTCACATATAATTTTTTAGAGGGTCATCTCACCAGCAGGCCCTCACCTACAATCTTTTATAGGGTCAGCTCACCTGCAGGTCCTTAACTGCAATCTTTTATAGGGTCATCTCACCTGCAGGCCCTCGCATATTATGTTTTACAGGGTCAGCTCACCTGCAGGCCCTCGCATATATTGTTATACAGGGTCAGCTAACCAACAGGCCCTCACCTACAATCTTTTACAGGGTTAGCTCACCTGCAGCCCCTCACCTACAATATTTTACAGGGTCAGCTCACCTTTAAGCCCTTGCATATAAATTTTTAGAGGGTCAGCTGACCTGCAGGCCCTCGCATATAATTTTTTTGAGGGTCAGCTCACCTGCAGGTCCTCGCATATTATTTTTTTAGAGGGTCAGCTCACCAGCAGGCCATCAATCATAATTTTTCAAGGATGTATGATGCCCTCCTTTATGTGTAATAAATGGTGTATTGGAGTGCCGGTTCCTTGTAATGTTTGGCAGCCCTTTCACTTAGTGCATAGGCTTTATTAGTGTAGGAGTCCCACTACCTGAACAATTGTACCACAATGTGAATGAGGCCCTCCTTTATGTGATATATAGGTTGTATCAGAGTGCCTTTTCCTTGTAATTTTTGGCAGCATTTGCACTTTATATATATAAGAATGTTTCCTAACAATTTTTTCTCTAAAATCTTATCTTCGGTGTTGTGCGTATTATTGTCAGTCTGTAAAAGTGGCGTACTACTCGGACAACATCGTTCCCAGCAGCGACCTGGGAGTCCAGACATCCTCCCCATGCTGTTCCTGAACCATTTCAGTGGTGTTTCCATCAATTTCTGACCTTTTCCTGTGAACCAGACACCCTCCCCTCTTCAGAGCAGGGGGTGCCTAGTTTAATGCTCGGGTTCTCCCATTGACTTCCATTGTGCTTGACCCGAACACCAGAGCACCCGAGCACTTTGGTTCTCGATCAACACTAGAGATGAGCAAATGAGTTCTAAATGAATCTGAACGCCAAAAACTTCCAATCCGGATAGGAAACAATAAATATCTTTATTCACACATATTACATAAAACACGGTTAAAATTACGTTGGTGGTGTGACTACACATGGGGCAAAAAAATTGCCACACAGGGGATAGCAAGAAATATCAATATATGTAAAACAGACATTAATAAAGATGTGGGGTCACTGCAAAACATATCATGAAATCATTACATAAAGTGCCAAGTGCTATACTGCGTATGGATAATTCCAAACCTCCAAAGTCTCTACATATGACACAAGTGTACCTGTGAATAAAGTCTGTATCTCCCTCGTCCCGACGCGTGTTTCGCCTAATATGCTTCATCAGAGCACTACACCCTGATGAAGGATTAGGCGAAACGCGCGTCAGGACGAGGGAGATACAGACTTCATTCACAGGTACACTTGTGTCATATGTAGAGACTTTGGAGGTTTGGAATTATGTCTGTTTTGCATGTATTGATATTTCTTGCTATCTTGATATCTCCTGTGTGGCAATTTTTTTGACCTATGTGTAGTCGCACCACCAACGTAATTTTAACTGTGTTTTATGTAATATGTAAACTGCCTGTCCAAAAAAATAGTCACCACAAAAAAAAATAAAGCCTTTAGCTTTGATTATGGCATGCATTCACTGTGGCATTGTTTCGATAAGCTTATGGTAAATAACAAACATATTTGGCACCCCAATAACACTATCAACTTGTACAGCCCAGGGACCATATTATGGTTGGTGCCACACAAATATAGTAGCACAATTGTTTCTGTATTTCACCCATAATAAAATGTTTGTATAAATTAAACTCCTATTTATGGCTTGATTTTGTACAGAAAAAATATAGCTTGATCAGAATGGAAAGACAAAAATAAAAACATTATAGCTGCTGGAATATGAGGGAGGCAAAAACAACAACAAGAAATCTGGCTATCTACAGAAGTACTGTACAGTACCCAAATTTTCCAGCCATAAAATGGGCAAATAGTAACTCTGTGGCATACAGCCGCCATTTTAGGCTACTTTCACACTGGCGGTCTCCAGTGGGGGAACAGCCTGCCGGATCCGTGCTACAGCACTGCAATGATGGCGGGCCAGTGGTCCAAGAGGCGGCCGGAATAAAATTACAGCACGCTGCCATGCTGCGGCCGGAATGGGGAATAGAGAATGGGGCCGGAGCGGACTTCCGCCAGCATGGTGAACTTGCGGTAGCATGGATCCAGCACGCTATTCCCCCACCGGAACAGCCTGCCAGAAAAGTCTACTTCTTATGGTATGTTCACAGGTGATGCTTTCTTTAGGTTTTCTTTGTTAAAAATAACAGAAAATAAATTAATGATATTTTTACAGAAAAACGCTAAAGAAACATGACAAAAACATTGCTGCCACTATTACTGAAGTATTGTATACTAGGTGGATGAGAGAAGCTGAGAGTCAATGGTGTTTAGACTAGATTCTTCTCTTTCGTCACAGCCCTTTCATTGCCGAGATTCATCATAGCTTTTAAATACAAAAGGCAGACACATGTCTTCAGATATTGCAAACCATTATATCTTGCTTCCTAAAGTGCTGCATGTCTCATAACAGTGTCCTGCTGGCATGAGGCTATTATTTCCTAGCTAATTAGCTGTTTTTTACATACTGTATTTTGTTCTACCAGAGGAACAATGGTCTATCCATTTGATCTGCTTACCCTATGTTTGAGTCTCAGTTGTTACAGGACCCTTGTCAGCGTGCAGATTAGACGTTGAATGGCTTTGTGATTTTATTTTCAGGCTTATAGTCCAATAAAACAGTTATATGTTTTCAATTAATCAGTTTATCTGCTCTCTACCAGACTTGTTCTATCTCGCTGTCCACCATAAGAACATATCCTTAGATCCCCCTGTCATCCCCCCCACACTGCCAGGAAGCCCTTACTTCTGCTTCTATACTGACCCAGACACTGGAGAAGCTCTGTGACTTCAGAGCTCAGGAAGGAGGAGACAGTTGGTGGCGAGGGAGGCGTTTAGGTGGCACAATGCATGAAGCAAGTCTCTAGTATACAAGAAGTAGGTCATGCAGGCAGGATAGTGACCCCTGGTTGCTGCATAGAAAGCAGTAAGATACATGAGGTCACCATAGTGTCATGTCACCTGAAACAAAAGAAGCAAGGCATAGTTTTAAGGGAGAATGGAGTGTTTTTTTTTTTTTTTAAAGTAATAGACAGATCTATCTGTATGATGATAGTGCATGATCAAATTTTTCATCACAGTGCTTCTTACATTTTGACATATGCCTGAGACTTGTCTTTTAAAAGTGTTGCTCAGCTTATGATACATTTCCGTAATACCATTAACTATACTTTAAGAGCACCTGCTGTGATATCACTGGAGAAAAAAGGAGGCATGATCAGGACAGGGACATTTATTCTTATTCACACTAGTTTTCTGGCATGAATAAAGACAGAAGTCTACAGCAGCTAGGAGGCTGCTATATATTTAGGTCTCTCACATGGCCTGCTGGAGAATGCAACAAGTCTATGAGAGGCTAGCTCCTCTCCATAAATTTGGCACATCTTTCTGGCTGCACAGGAGAAGTCAAACACCAGCGCGTTCCCCTAAGTCTTTTTCTTGGGAATCGAATCTAAGATCGAATAGCACTGAATATACTAAGGCCCTATAAAAGCATGACAAAACCTTGGTTGGGCTTTCCAGGACATCTGGTTGTATCATATACGTGTTTTATACAATATCCTGTAAGTATAATAAATATCCTTGGCTGAACCTAGTGTTGCAGTACTTCACTATCTTGGATCTTCTCTGGTTTGTCTCTGAGAGGGATTGCAGGAAGAGGAAACCAGGAGAAAGAGAGGCAAAACGACCAGTTTGCAGTGATTGTCTGGCTTGCAGTGATTGTCTGTTTGCTCGTGTGGAGAGGAGGAGCTTGGTCTTCCCAGCTGCTTTGGATTTCTGGTGCAGGATATCGGCAGCGCAGATCTTAATGCCATAAACACAAGATAGGTATCATTTTAATCAGCGGGATCAACCTTACCAGGCAGTATACCTGGTTTAATATAGTTGATTGTGCTGACAGATGCTCTTACAACAATTATAATCCCAGTGCTAGCTCTGACCTGGCATGTATTTACTCCACTCATTAGATTCTGCCCCCATCCATTTCTTTAGAAATCTGTCTCTGTTGGATACAAGACCAATCTCTAAAGGATCCAGTGACATTAGTGGGATCTGTTTAGGGTATGGCCAACCATGGAGTTTTTTGGATGCAGGTTTCTCAAGCTAAAATAAGGAGTGCATTATAAAAAGAGGGAAAATATATATTAGACAGTTTTTTTAATTTAAAAAACAACAAAAAAATCCTACACTTGGGTCCATAACCATAGGTTTTTCTTTTTTTAATTGGTGGAATGAGGTAGCTGACTATATAGTTATGCCAAAAGCAAAGAAACCTGATGGAGAAGATGTTAGCTGAAGACAACTGTCTGAAAATCCTGTTCACACCAATGGGAACAGAGTGTTTCCATATCTTTCTACACACTGTAGAATTACATAGAGACCCTCGCTGCAGCCCCTCTCATGCATTTTCCCATATGTTTGCTCAGCTAAATCTCTTTCCTACAATTGATGTTTTAGTTTTGTAAACTTCAGAATAAACATTTTACAGCTACTGATGCTCGGGATGTGAATAATAGCTTACTAAGCATATATTTTTTATTTCCAGTACATGATGCTCTAGTCAGTTTTTAAAATATGCTGATGGTTTTGACATAATCATACAGTGAAGATCTTGTGCTGTAGGGCTGCAGGTTTGCTTTCTTATAGCAATGAAGCCGTGTTCATCTTTTTCCATTTAGCTATTGTGTTTCTGCATGTTGTTAACGCAATGGAGCATGTTAACTAAAGACTGACGTTTCATATGCCAGTAGTAGTAAAAGGTCCAATGGTCTTTTGCACCACGTTTATTAGAGGAGTATGTATGTATGTATTTTAAGCTGTCCGTGCATCATAAACAGATATCTATGACCTGGCGTAGATTTATGTTTTAATTTACACCCCCTTTGTTAATCGCTGCCCATTGTCATGAGCAGCAGAAAATCTCAAAAAGTCACACATTTGTGCACAAAATGTTGCTTGCACAAAGTATGTGACATTTTTATGCCAGGACAGCAATATTATATTGAATTTTAATAATTCACAGATGTTAAACTGAAAGGCATTGTCTGGCTGGTAAAATTTGTTTAAAGTAGAGTCAGAATGGCTTTTAAAGTTAAACAGGTCATTCTCACCTCACTAAAACCCCACTGCTCCCGTTTCCCCAGTTCCTTGGTCCTCTGCTGGTTTTCACTTTCTGGTCTTGCTTGGCATAGCAGTAGTGACCACCGAGCAAAACTGGCCGTCAAGTTTAACACTTTTTTTTAAAATGAAATTGTGGCTGGACAATCTTTTTAGGTTTGGATCAGGGTCCAAGAATAGTCAAATGCCAATTCCCAGATTCCCGTAAGGCTGGTATCAGTGATTTGCAGATCTGTGGTTTGTGGACCACAAAACACGGTCATGTGAATGCCCCCTTACAGTTATATTATAGAACCTGGGTAATGCACTCACTGATATACCACCGCAGATATCATTAATACAATGATGTCACACTACAGATAAAATAAATACAGTGATATCAAAGCGCAGATGCAATAAATACAGTCACATCTCAATGGATATAATAAATGCAGTGATGTAGCAATACAGATATAATAAATACAGTGATGCCACAGGGCAGATGCAATAAATGCAGTGATGTAACAATACAGATATAATAAATACAGTGATGTCACAGTGCAGACATAATAAATGTGAGCCCCTTCCACAACAAAGTTGCTAGTGCTGTCTAGTTCCAGCACCGACTTCTGGAGATAGAACTACACTCAAACAGCTTATCAGACTCTCCACCTAGCAACCTGAATAGACTTGCAACATTTTGTGTGAAACTTTCCAAATGTTGGAAGTGATGAATCTGGCTAAAAATCTAACTCCACCCACAAGCCATCTGCCTGCCCCTTAGAAAATTCAAAATGCCAGGTATAGCACAAGCCACGTAAAATATGCCACAAACACATACATTTGTTGCGAATCCTACTCCACTGAAAAAACAGCTAACAACACTCCACCTTTCTGGCCAAGGCCTTTCATATATTACACCATAAAACTTTTGCCTTAAGATGTTACTTTACTTTCTACAACTTTTTATTAATATAGTAAGAGTGTGAGAAGTTTTGTGAATTTTAAAAAGTAACAGTTGAAAATTTTGGATTAAATCAGCTCAACAGGCTAACCGTATCCACCTTTCCTTTTATATTGTCTTCTTGGATACCTATATATATATATATATATATATATATACTGTATAGATAGATAGAGTTGTTGTCTAAAGGGAAGTTGTTTTTTCTGACTCCATTTAAAGTGCTTGCCTTTTAACACAAGTAAATTACATAATATAAGTAAAATCAGATCATCAGGGACTGGGGGGGAGGGTAATTACACTATAGAAGGGGAAGATAGTGCAGATAGAGACCGGGGGCAAGGTAGTGGGACTGGGGGAGGAATGGAAGGAGGGACTAGAACAGTTCAGAAGGAAAGGTGTAGGGTAAAGAATATACATAAACCTCTCAAATGTATGTATACTAATGCCAGAAGCCTGACTAATAAAACTGGTGAACTGGAATTAGTGATGTGTGAGGAGGACTATGACATAGTGGGAATAACTGAGACATGGCTGGATGATAGCTATGACTGGGCAGTTAATGTACAAGGTTACAGTCTGTTTAGAAAGGATCGTCAAAACCGGAGAGGGGGAGGGGTTTGTCTTTATGTAAAGTCTTGTCTAAAGCCCACATTCCGTGAAGATAAAAGTGAGGGACATGAACATGTGGAGTCACTGTGGGTAGAGATACATGGAGCTAAAAACAACAATAAATTACTAATAGGAGTTTACTATAAACCACCTAATATACCAGAGTCCACAGAAAATCTACTACTAAATGAGATAGACAAGGCGGCAAATCATAATGAGGTGCTTATTATGGGGGACTTCAACTTCCCAGATATAGACTGGGAAACGGAAACTTGTATATCTCATAAAGGAAACAGATTCTTGGCAATAACTAAAGACAATTACCTCTCCCAACTGGTTCAGGACCCGACTAGAGGGACGGCAATACTGGACTTAGTATTAACCAATAGACCTGACAGAACAACAGACGTGCAGGTTGGGGGACACCTGGGAAATAGTGACCATAAAGTAATAACCTTCCAATTATCATTCAAAAGAGCGTTTCTACAGGGAGGAACAAAAATACCAAACTTCAAAAAAGCTAAATTTAGCCAACTAAGAGAGGCCATAGGCCTAACTAACTGGGACAAAGTCCTCAAAAATAAAAATACAGCCACAAAATGGGATATCTTTAAAAACATCCTAAAATCTCATTGTGAGAGCTACATACCGTATGGGAATAAAAGGTTAAGGAACAAAAAGAAACCAATGTGGATAAACAGAACTGTAAAGAAAGCAATAAATGACAAAAAGAAAGCATATAAAACACTAAAACAGGAAGGTGGCACGGAAGCACTGAAAAACTATAAGGAAAAAAACAGAACATGTAAAAAACAAATAGAAGCGGCCAAACTAGAGACCGAGAGATTAATTGACAAAGAGAGTAAAACTAACCCTAAAATGTTCTTCAATTATATAAATGTTAAAAAGTATAAATCTGAAGGTGTCGGCCCTTTAAAGAGTAAGGAGGGGGGAGTCGCAGAGAGCGACGAGGAGAAAGCAAAGCTGTTAAATATTTTTTTCTCCAATGTATTCACTGAGGAATATAAACTGTCAGATAAAATGCTGAATGTTGAAATAAATTCCCCATTAAAAGTGTCCTGTCTGACCCAGGAAGAAGTACATCAGCGACTTAAAAAGATCAAAATAGACAAATCGCCAGGACCGGATGGCATACACCCCCGTATCCTAAGGGAATTAAGTAATGTCATAGCCAGACCCTTATTTCTGATATTTGCAGACTCTATACTGACAGGGAATGTCCCACAGGATTGGCGCGTGGCATATGTGGTGCCAATATTCAAAAAGGGGCCAAAAACAGAGCCTGGAAACTATAGGCCGGTAAGTTTAACATCTTTTGTGGGTAAACTGTTTGAAGGTTTTCTGAGAGATGCTATCTTAGAACATCTTAACGGAAATAAGCAAATAACGCCATATCAGCATGGCTTCGTGAGGGATCGGTCATGTCAAACTAATTTAATCAGTTTCTATGAGGAGGTAAGTTCTAGACTTGACAGCGGCGAATCAATGGATCTCGTGTATCTGGACTTCTCCAAAGCATTTGACACTGTACCACATAAAAGGTTAGTATATAAAATGAGAATGCTCGGACTGGGAGAAAACGTCTGTAAGTGGGTAAGTAACTGGCTCAATGATAGAAAACAGAGGGTGGTCATTAACGGTACATACTCAGATTGGGTCACTGTCACTAGTGGAGTACCTCAGGGGTCAGTATTGGGCCCTATTCTCTTCAATATATTTATTAATGATCTTGTAGAAGGCTTGCATAGTAAAATATCAATTTTCGCAGATGACACTAAACTGTGTAAAGTAATTAACACTGAAGAGGACAGTATACTACTACAGAGGGATCTGGATAGATTGGAGGCTTGGGCAGATACGTGGCAGATGAGGTTTAACACTGACAAATGTAAGGTTATGCACATGGGAAGAAATAATGCAAGTCACCCGTACATACTAAATGGTAAAGCACTCGGTAACACTGACATGGAAAAGGATCTAGGAATTTTAATAAACAGCAAACTAAGCTGCAAAAAACAGTGTCAGGCAGCTGCTGCCAAGGCCAATAAGATAATGGGTTGCATCAGAAGGGGCATAGAGGCCCGTGATGAGAACATATTCCTACTACTTTACAAATCATTAGTCAGACCACACATGGAGTACTGTGTACAGTTCTGGGCTCCAGTGAACAAGGCAGACATAGCAGAGCTGGAGAGGGTCCAGAGGAGGGCAACTAAAGTAATAACTGGAATGGGGCAACTAGAGTACCCTGAAAGATTATCAAAATTAGGGTTATTCACGTTAGAAAAAAGACGACTGAGGGGAGATCTAATTACTATGTATAAATATATCAGGGGTCAGTACAGAGATCTATCCCATCATCTATTTATCCCCAGGACTGTAACTGTGACGAGGGGACATCCTCTGCGCCTGGAGGAAAGAAGGTTTGTACACAAACATAGAAAAGGATTCTTTACGGTAAGAGCAGTGAGACTATGGAACTCTCTGCCTGAGGAGGTGGTGATGGTGAGTACAATAAAGGAATTCAAGAGGGGCCTGGATGTATTTCTGGAGTGTAATAATATTACAGGCTATAGCTACTAGAGAGGGGTCGTTGATCCAGGGAGTTAGTCTGATTGCCTGATTGGAGTCGGGAAGGAATTTTTAATCCCCTAAAGTGAGGAAAATTGGCTTCTACCTCACAGGTTTTTTTTGCCTTCCTCTGGATCAACTTGCAGGATAACAGGCCGAACTGGATGGACAAATGTCTTTTTTCGGCCTTATGTACTATGTTACTATGTTACTATCATAATGAATCATTCATCTTTAAGCTGAATTTTCATATGAAAATAACCTACCCCTATGCTATGTATCAGTTTATCCCTCTAATTGTATCATGCTCATGTTTCAGCACTTTGAGGATATTTGCATAAGCAGATGGTGTAACTTTTTAATGATCTAGAGAAACCGAGCTAATCTAATCTCTTTAGAAAAGTCATCTCCAGCTTTTAATATCTTCATAAAAACAGAGGTTTTAGGCTTAGAGATACAGTGCTAAATCTGTATTTGTTCTTATCATGAGCAATATGTGTGCACTCCTCCTACTTTCTAAACCACATGATCAATGCAAGATGACTTGAAATGATTGCTAGTACTAGTGCCCTTTATAGGGCCCTAAGGTCAGCTTGAGATCTACCTTGTCTCCAGAGTTAGAACTCAGGAAGTTGGGGATGTTGGGGCACAGTTACTAATCCTACAGGTGGTATAAACTTGGGGAGTAACGTATGAAATGCGCTGCTCCAGAAAAGTAGAGTGATTTTGCCTGTTTGGTCAGTGCAGTAGGCATTTCCACCAAATTCATGACATATTTTCACAATTTCTAGGGTGGTTTCCACCATGCCAAGCGGTTTATATTTACTATAGGTGGAGGGGGGGGGGCACAGATATTTTGTGGGTGGGTTACATTTTTACCCAGATTTATTATTGCGGGGGGGGGGGGGGAGTTGCATGTCTTCTCCAGTCCTCTGGTGACATACAAACTGACTGTTTCAACCTTTTTTTATTAATATGATTAGACTTTAGACTGAAAAATTTGGTGCAAGGATAGACACTTTTGTCTAACTTCATTCCAGCTATTGATTTGTTTAGTTTGAAATGGAATTTGACACCATAATTGTTGCGCAATTTTGGCAATAGATGTCGAATATTAGCGGATACCCCCTTCCCATGAAGCCACTCCCCTTTTCTGTTAAGCCACGTTCTCCTATCGGACTAGACACAGATCATTTCTTTGAACATAGATGCAAACATTTTGGTGCAATTTATTGCAGAATATAGCTGCACTTATATTAGTAAATGTGGGTCCCAGTGTCTACGTAAAATGTAATTTAAAGGGGTATTCCAGTACTTAAAGGTGTATCCCAGGTTTTATTTTTCTTACTTGTTTATATAATAAGAAATTATAAAATTTTCTTATATACATGTATTTAAAATTAGGCAGACATACCTTTTTAATATCACCCCTATATGCAATAGAATGGTATAGCCTATGTATCAATCCTTTGTAATATATCCATGACCTAACTGAAACATGGTATCAGTCATGTGACACCCTACACATCATATAATCCCTGACATTCAGTAAGCAGTGTTATATGACATACATGTGCTGGGTCAGCACACAGGACACATTTATGTGATAAGCAAATAAGACTAGTGGCGGAATCATGATGTTATTGTGGTTATTACAGTAACTACATTGCTGTGTTTATTTACATGGCTGTCTGTCTCTAGGTGATGTGATGTTTTCATATTGTTAATAAGGCTTAGTGTTAAAAATAAAAAAACACATATATGTGCTTCTACACAGACACTGACAGATATGATGTGATACTGCTGCAGGTAGCAATACTGTATAATGCTTTGCTCCTCAATATACTACTAGTGTTGAGCGAGCATGCTCGGCCAAATACCTCATGTGCGATGCTCGAGTCAATGTATTTAAACCTAATTTAGCCTCTATTTCTGAAAACAGTCTGCCAGTATTTGAACTCACAACCTTCTACATTAGAGGAAATGACTTTAACCACTCAGCTATAAACCTGAATGATAAACTGTGTCAGAAAAACCTCATAGTAGTTTGTCATGTAGTACAGTGGGATGCGAAAGTTTGGGCAACCTTGTTAATCGTCATGATTTTCCTGTATAAATTGTTGGTTGTTACGATAAAAAAATGTCAGTAAAATATATCATATAGGAGACACACACAGTGATATTTGAGAAGTGAAATGAAGTTTATTGGATTTACAGAAAGTGTGCTATAATTGTTTAAACAAAATTAGGCAGGTGCATAAATTTGGGCACTGTTGTCATTTTATTGATTCCAAAACCTTTAGAACTAATTATTGGAACTCAAATTGGCTTGGTAAGCTCAGTGACCCCCTGACCTACATACACAGGTGAATCCAATTATGAGAAAGAGTATTTAAGGGGGGCAATTGTAAGTTTCCCTCCCCTTTTAATTTTCTCTGAAGTGTAGCAACATGGGGGTCTCAAAACAACTCTCAAATGACCTGAAGACAAAGATTGTTCACCATCATGGTTTAGGGGAAGGATACAGAAAGCTGTCTCAGAGATTTCAGCTGTCTGTTTCCACAGTTAGGAACATATTGAGGAAATGGAAGACCACAGGCTCAGTTCAAGTTAAGGCTCGAAGTGGCAGACTAAGAAAAATCTCGGATAGACAGAAGCGACGAATGGTGAGAACAGTCAGAGTCAACCCACAGACCAGCACCAAAGACCTACAACATCATCTTGCTGCAGATGGAGTCACTGTGCATCGTTCAACCATTCGGCGCACTTTACACAAGGAGATGCTGTATGCGAGAGTGATGCAGAGGAAGCCTTTTCTCCGCCCACAGCACAAAAAGTGCCGCTTGAGGTGGGCTAAAGCACATTTGGACAAGCCAGCTTCATTTTGGAATAAGGTGCTGTGGACTGATGAAACTAAAATTGAGTTATTTGGCCATAACAAGGGGCTTTGTGGCCAGTGCAGGTACTGGGAATCTTGTCAAAGTTGAGGGACGCATGGATTCCACTCAGTATCAGCAGATTCTGGAGACCAATGTCCAGGAATCAGTGACAAAGCTGAAGCTGCGCCGGGGCTGGATCTTTCAACAAGACAACGACCCTAAACACTGCTAAAAACCACTAAGGCATTTATGCAGAGGAACAAGTAGAATGTTCAGGAATGGCCATCTCAGTCCCCAGACCTGAATATAATTGAAAATCTGTGGTGTGACTTAAAGAGAGCTGTCCATGCTCGGAAGCCATCAAACCTGAATAACCTAAAGATGTTTTGTAAAGAGGAATGGTCCAAAATACCTTCAACCAGAATCCAGACTCTCATTGGAACCTACAGGAAGCATTTAGAGGCTGTAATTTCTGCAAAAGGAGGATCTACTAAATATTAATACGGTGTTGGACCCCCTTTTGCCTTCAGAACTGCCTTAATTCTACGTGGCATTGATTCAACAAGGTGCTGATAGCATTCTTTAGAAATGTTGGCCCATATTGATAGGATAGCATCTTGCAGTTGATGGAGATTTGAGGGATGCACATCCAGGGCACGAAGCTCCCGTTCTACCACATCCCAAAGATGCTCTATTGGGTTGAGATCTGGTGACTGTGGGGGCCATTTTAGTACAGTGAACTCATTGTCATGTTCAAGAAACCAATTTGAAATGATTCGAGCTTTGTGACATGGTGCATTATCCTGCTGGAAGTAGCCATCAGAGGATGGATACATGTTCTCATTCTGTTTACGCCAAATTCGGACTCTACCATTTGAATGTCTCAACAGAAATCGAGACTCATCAGACCAGGCAACATTTTTCCAGGCTTCAACAGTCCAATTTTGGTGAGCTCGTGCAAATTGTAGCCTCTTTTTCCTATTTGTAGTGGAGATGAGTGTTACCCGGTGGGGTCTTCTGCTGTTGTAGCCCATCCGCCTCAAGGTTGTACGTGTTGTGGCCTCACAAATGCTTTGCTGCATACCTCGGTTGTAACGAGTGGTTATTTCAGTCAACGTTGCTCTTCTATCAGCTTGAATCAGTCGGCCCATTCTCCTCTGACCTCTAGCATCCACAAGGCATTTTTGCCCACAGGACTGCCGCATACTGGATGTTTTTCCCTTTTCACACCATTCTTTGTAAACCCTAGAAATGGTTGTGCGTGAAAATCCCAGTAACTGAGCAGATTGTTAAATACTCAGACCGGCCCGTCTGGCACCAACAACCATGCCACGCTCAAAATTGCTTAAATCACCTTTCTTTCCCATTCTGACATTCAGTTTGGAGTTCAGGAGATTGTCTTGACCAGGACCACAACCCTAAATGCATTGAAGCAACTGCCATGTGATTGGTTGACTAGATAATTGCATTAATGAGAAATAGAACAGGTGTTCCTAATAATTCTTTAGGTGAGTGTATATATATATATATATATATATATATATATATATATCATTTATATCTATAATATATAGATCTAATAAAGGTCTGCAAGCAAAATTTTAAACAGATATATATTATAAAACTGTTCAACATCCTATTCTCTAAATAAATAAATGTAATCATTACATTTACACAAACTGGAATATCTATTTAGATACTGAAGCAAGGGTGCTAAATAAACCATATCATGCATCTACCACTACATTATATATGCAGTGAATACTTTAATACTTTAGAGGTCTAGAAGGATGAGAAAAGCATTTCATTTGGGAGAAGTCTTAGGTTATTGTTAGTGTTGTTCGAGCACCCAAGTGCTTGAGTGCTCGGGTGCTCGAGTAGAACACCTCAGGATGCTCGGGTGCGCACAATGGAAGTCAATGGGAGAACCCGAGCATTAAACTAGGCACCCCCTGCTCTGAAGAGGGGAGGGTGTCTGGTTCACAGAAAAAGGTCAGAAATTGATGGAAAAACTACTGAAATGGTTCGGGAACAGCATGGGGAGGATGTCTGGATTCATCTTGGATGCTGATGGGAACGATGTTGTCCGAGTAGTACGCCACTTTTACAGACAATAATACGCACAAAACCGAAGATAAAATCGATTTTAGAGGAAAAATTGTTAGGAAACATTCTTTCCTGTAATTTAATTGCATATAAAGTTCAAGTGCTGCCAAAAATTACAAGGAAGAGGCACTCTGATACAACCTGTATATAACATAAAGGAGGGCCTCATCCACATTGTGGTACAATTGTTCAGGTAGTGGGACTCCTACAGTCATAAAGCCTATGCACTAAGTGAAAGGACTGCCAAAAATTACAAGGAACCAGCACTCCAATACATCCTTTATTAAACATAAAGGAGGGCATCCTACACAACCGTGAAAAATTATAATTGTTGGACTGCTGGTGACCCTCAAAAACTATTGGAGCAAGGGCCTGCTGATATGACCATCTAAAACATTAGGGGCGAGTGCCTGCTGCTGGTCTGACCATCTAAAACATTATGGGCGAGGGCCTGCTGCTGATGTGATCATCTAAAACATTAGGGGTGAGGATCTGCTGCTGAGCTGACCCTCTAAAACATTAGGGGAGAGTGCCTGCTGCTGATCTGACCTTTTAAAACATTAGGAGCAAGGGCCTGCTGCTGAGATGACTCTCTAAAACATTAGGGGCGAGGGCCTGCTGGTGACCCTTTAAAACATTAAGAACAAGGGCCTGCTGGTGACCCTCAAAAACATTATGGGCGGGGGCCTGCTGGTATCCCTCAAAAACAATGTGGGCGAGGGCCTGCTGGTGACCCTCTAAAACATTATGAGTGAGGGCCTACTGCTGAGCTGACCCTCTAAAGCATTAGGAGCGAGGGCAGCCTAATAAGTATGTTGATATGATGGAGGAGGAGGACGAGAAAAGGGAGATTAAACCCTATACCTTTTTAGTGGTGAAAGGGGTGCATGGGAATACAGTGTATTCAATACACCATAAAATCCACATTAAGAGTGCCTTTAAGTTCAGCTGCTTTCCATTGGTGAAGTAGAGAAGTCAGGGGGCAATCCAGGCCTTGTTAATTTTTTGCTCATCCTCTCCACCACAGGAATGAGAGATGAGAAGTTCTCTTTTTAGCGGCGATCGAGAAGGGTGAACAACCAGTAATCGCTGTTGGCCAAAATGTGTACAATGCGAGGGTCACTGGAAAGGCAGCCCAACATAAAGTCAGCCATCTGTGCCAGAGTTCCAACAGACAAGACTTCGCTGTCCTCATCAGGAGGATGACTCTCAATCTCCTCATCCTCTTCCTCCTCTTCTACCCATCCATGCTGAACAGATGGAATAAAACTTCCATGGGTACTACTCTCTGTAGCGGAGGAAACCGTCTCCTGCTCCTCCTCCTCTTCCTCCTCATCATCCAATTTGTGCTGAGAAGACGAACTGAGGGTGGTCTGGCTATCACCCTGTGTACTGTCTCCCCCATTTCCACCTCTTCCACATGCAAAGCGTCCACCTTAATTGTGAGCAGCGAGCGTTTGAGTAGACACAGAAGTGGGATGATTACGCTGATAATAGCGTTATCGCTGCTCACCATCTGTGTTGATTCCTCAAAGTTTGTTAAAACCTCACAGAGGTCAGACATCAATACCACTCGTCGCTTGTGAAGAGCGGAAGCTGACTGGAAAGGCGACGACCATGTTGCAGCTGGTATTCCACTACTGCCCTCTGCTGCTCACAAAGCCTGGCCAACATGGGGAACGTCGCACAAGAGTCGGTAAGCTGGCAATTGCAAGCGCTGCTACAGCATTGCCAGACCGGTGGAAGCTGTCGATGACTTGCGGAAATGGGCACACACGCAGTGCACCTTCACCAGTAGCTCAGGAAAATTGGGGTAGGTTTTGAGAAACCGCTGAACCACTAGGTTGAACACGTGGGCTAGGCATGGTATGTGTGTGAGCTTGCCGAGCTCCAAAGCCGCCACCAAGTTACAGCCCTTATCAGACTCAACCATGCCTGGTTGTAGGTTGAGTGGCAAGAGCCACAGCTCAGTCTGGTCCCTTATCCCCTGCCACTGCTCTGCGACGGTGTGCTGTTTGTCACCTAAGCAGATCAGTTTAAACACGGCTTGTTGCAGCTTCCCCACTGCAGTGTTACACTGCTTCCAGCTACTGACTGATGTCTGACTGGTGCTGCAAGATGATAATTCAGAGGTGTAAGTGGAGGAGGAGGCGGAAGAGGAGAAGGGGGGTTGCAGCCACTAACGTAGGTGGTGGCGGAAACCCTGATGGAAGTAGGGTCAGCAATCCATGGTGTCGGTAGCACCTGTGCCATTTCAGGGTACGACTCGCTTCCAGCTTCCACAATGTCAGGGAAATGTAGCGTCCCTGGCCAAAAGCACTTGTCCATGCGTCGTTAAAGGACCTTCCCAATAAATGCGTTGGTCAGGGCACGGTGATGCTACGGGACACATGCTGGTGTAAGGCTGGGACTGCACACCATGAGAAAAATTGGTGGATGGGGACAGAGTAACACGGGACGGCCTCAGTATTCACAAGCCTAAATAGCTGAATTTCCAGGGCCAGCAATTTGGAAAGGTGCGCATTTAGTGCTATGGCCTGTGGGTGGGTGGCTGGGTATTTACGGTTTCGTTCATAGGCCTGGGGTATAGACATCTCTACGCTGCACTGGGACACATAATTGGATGTGCTAGATGATGGTGCTTGCCAAGGTCCAGGTGAATGGTGCGAGGCATCCGGGCCTATGTCTTGGACAGGGGGTTGGCCAGCACATAACACAGGGGAAGAGGAGGCAGCGGTGTGACCCGCAGACACTGATTGTGGACACAGGCATTCGGCACACCTATTAGGGTGCTATGATGCCATGTGGTGGATCATGCTGGTGGTGGTGAGGGTGCTAGTGTTCACGCCCCTGCTCATTTTGGTACAGCACAGGTTGCAAATGACAATTCTTTTATTGTCTGTACTTTATCCAAAAAAGCTCCAGACTGCAGAACACCTATCCCTTGGCAAGGGAGATTGCCGTAAGGGGGTGCTCCAGGGAACAGTTGTGGGCCTGTTTGGTGTGGCCCGCCTTCTCCCATTTGCCACCCCACTGCCTCTTCCAGCCTGTTGCGCTGCTGCGGATCCCATCTCCTCTGTACTGCTGTCCTTGCTCAGCTTTCCACCTTCCCAGGTTGGGTCAGTGACTTCCTCGTCCTCCACCTCCTCTTCCACTTCCCCACTCTGGTTATCACTTGTTGACCTAACAACAACCTCAGTTATTGACAACTGTGTCTCATCCTCATCATCAACCTCTTGAGACAGTAATTGCCATTGACTTATTGGCAACTGTGTCTCATCATCATCATCCACCTGCTCAAGAGTTTGGGAATCAGGGCACAAGATTTCCTCATGTATCTCTTAAAGTGGCCTTGGCGAGAGGGCCAAATCAAGGAATGGCGCTGAAAAGAGCTCCTTAGAATATCCGAGTGTGGGATCACTTGTTTGCCAAGATGGTGGGAGGAAGGAGGATCAGGGTGAGTATTCTCATGACCAGACTCTTGGCTACTGAGACTGTACTTTGTAGAAGACAGGGTGGTGCTTAACCAACTGGAAGCATTATCTGCTGCAATCCAACCGACCACCTGGTCTGAACTGGTCTGACTTTGAGAGTGGTGTCCTGCTCTGCCCTGAAAACTGGGACATGAAGCTAGGTATCGTGGATAAGTGTGTTTCTTGTGCTCTGGCAGCAGGCACAGTTCCGCAGAAAAAGTACACTGGATGTCAGATATTTTTAGGCTGCGCACACGTTAGACAGGAGATGTAGCACAGATAATGTCGCTGTCACCAGCGGCGAAAAAAATTACGCTGAATGTCACTGATATTTCGGATGCACTAACGTTATACTGGAGATGTAGTGCAGGTAATGTCGCTGCCACCAGCAGCAAAAAAATTAGACTGAATGTCACTGATATTTTGGATACGCAAACATTATACAGGATATGTAGCGCAGGTAATATAACTGTCCGCAGTGGACACCATCTACAGAGAAGTACACTGGATGTCACAGATATTTTTAGGCTGCGCACACGTTACACAGGAGATGTAGCGCAGTGAAGGAGTTTAAGCATGCATGGGATAGGCATAAGGCCATCCTTCATATAAGATAGGGCCAGGAGCTATCCATAGTATTCAGTATATTGGGCAGACTAGATGGGCCAAATGGTTCTTATCTGCCGACACATTCTATGTTTCTATGTTTCTGAATAATGTCGCTGTCACCAGCAGCAAAAAAATTAGACTGAATGTCACTGATATTTCGGATACGCAAACGTTATACAGGAGTTGTAGCGAAGGTAATGTAACTGTCCGCAGCGGACACCATCTACGGAAAAAGTACACTGGATGTCAAAGTTATTTTTAGGCTGCGCACACGTTACACAGCAGATGTAGCGCAGATAATGTTGCTGTCTGCAGCGGCCAAACAATTGCAAGCTATTTTGCGCAGGTTGCGCTAAAAATATATATTCAACAAATAAAGCCTGTTTAGGCTATTAACCTCGCTTGTCCCAGATATTAAAACTTAAATTTTAATGAATCTGCTAAGAATTGCTGAGTGAAAAGAATGTGAGCTAAGGAAAGGATTAAAACTATCTGATGCCCTGTCAGTACTGAAGCATGTATTATAGCTGCAATATGAGCCGGGGGTGCATTCCTCGTGCCAACACACACTTGGATATTGTATTAACAGACCTGTACAGCAACGTTCTATCTGTATTGCTATAGAAGATTCTATGTGCAAACACTGTTCAAACTTGGGCATGCTCTGCTAATCATAAGTTCACTAGTAGCTGGAACTGACATGGACCTCAGAGTCTAAAACACTAAACTGTCCCTCAACATGTTTCGCCAGCTAATCTGGCTTCATCAGGGGTAACGGACAGAATTGAATAAAGGCGCTGTTTGAGGACCTTATAAGGGCTGTCTCCACCTTGGAAACAGACTAAAGGGCCAATAGGTATGAGGAATACGAGTAGGTGAGTATCGAGTAAACCCTGTCACCAATAGACAACCTGCAGGTAACGATGACACTGCACCACCGTCATTCAGGTGGGAGTGTTCAGAGTCAGATGCGCATCCGGTACATGCGCCAGGACTTATCTACTTGGAGCGCCACTGCAGGGCACTACGGCTGCGCAGGAACTTTAAAGTACACGGAGCGCCTCTTCTCACAGTGCGCCTGCAATTCCACGCAATTTACACTTAGTCTTCAAGCGCCTTACTGCGCCTGCGGGTACATTTGTATATTAATAAAAACCCTTCCCAGATAGGGTCTTGTATTTTGTAAGTAAAAATATATATTGCTGCCAGATACAACAATAGTCCCTTAAAGGAATTTTGGATCTCTCTAACAATTCCACGCAATTTAGCACAGGTTGCGCAAAAAATTATATTGCTGCCAGATACAACAATAGTCCTTAAAAGGACTTTTGGGTCTCTAACAAGTTTTTTCGATAAAAATATTAGTATTTAACTCCCTACACTATCTGTCCCTTCTTCAGCACAGCTCTCCCTGACTCTGACTGAGCCGAACACGTGTCATCGGGTGCTATATAGCACCCGATGACGCGTTCCGGCCAGCCAATCACTGTAATGCCAGTACTGGCAGTACTTACCTGCACGTTTATTCTTGAGTAATAAAATCGTGATCTTTCTGTAGCACAAACTTCTACATTATTATGTCTTTTTACTGAACTAAGTCAGAACATCTTTTCCCATGGCTAGTTTAACCTTGCTTATGACAAGAAAGGGGAGATTGAAATGAGCTGTCACTTTATCTGAAGTGTCTTCAAAATTAAATAGGTGATCTAAGCTGTTCATTTATCTGGTCAACATAAGTGAGCAGACACTGTCACGCAGCACCCCAGGGCTCATTTATCATTCTACAACAGTGACACAGGATCCAAAATCTATACAGCCAACACTACATGCTGATGACAACTACACGTCTCATATATATACCTCATGGATCGAGCCACTTTAAAATAAGGATTGCTTCTTCCATTTCACTTAAAGGGGTTATGCCATGATTGGTATGAAAAATAAAATTAAGAAATCGTATAGTACATGACAATCTTTTTCTAACATAGCTGGAACCAGTCCTGTACCTCATATGGAACCAGAGATCTCCACATGCATTGATTCAGTTGCTCTGCTAGCTTTATTTCAAGCTGGCACCTCAGTGGGCATGTTCTTTCTGTCGTAGTTCTTTCATTGTAACTGCCATAGCTTCTAACACAAGATATGTCTGGTTACAGTTGAAGCTTTAAACTGAGCATGTGCGACCACCTAAGTGAGGTGGACAAGAAATAAGGACAAGAACAAACAGCAGGTGGTGCTATACATTTTATTGAATAACTTATTTGTTATACTAAATTTTTAATTATATACAATTACAAAAGTATTCAGATCCAAGTGCTGATTTGAAAAATTGAGAATATAATTTGTGGCTCTTTAATAAAATAAGCTGGAACTGCTACATGAGTATTAATAGCAATGCCCCACAGCCGACTATGAAATGAAACCAAGCAGAGGAAGTCGGTGTGTAATGGGCAACAAAGGAATTGCCTAATCCTAATTTATTTGTAGCATGTATGGTACACACATTTAAAACGCACATAAAGTGCATGACGTAAATCCTGTACCATGATATACTCTCTTCACCAAATCTTATACTCCAATTGCCAAAAACAAATACAAAGCTACAGAAGAGCTATAATTTAAGTATAGATAATCTGTATGAGTTTGTATCCATCATGCAAAACATGAACGGACAATAATCGCATAGTTCTGTAGAGAGGAGGGCCTCAGGCCCCACGTGTACTGTCACAGACTGTGGCTTCCACAGGCGTGGAAAATACCTTTGTATCCTTTCTGTGTATAGCTGCATAACACTGGCTGATCACTTAGATCTACTGTAGGGACAAGTAAATGGATTCTTATAAATCGATTTGTCTAGTCAACCAGAGTTCTTCATCTATGAGGGGCTGTTCCGTGTTCCATGTAAACAAATCCATTTGGCTTCCTTACATCTGGTATATAGCTCTTTCTGTTGTTGTATCCAACCAAACCTACAATGTACTTCATCACTCTCTGCCACAACTCCATAACCGCCTCTAATAACACCCAGCTAGTCTATAACCCCTTTGATTATGAAGTGGTGTCTGCCTATTCTGTATTTGACCACATCAACTCCAGAATAACTGGATTTAATGTTCAATTACTAAAAATATTACAGTGATCGGCAACATATCATATTATATATTTTATTAGCATATGTTTTATATATTTTATTAGACAACTTTTTATTTTCTGGTATGTGCATTTAAATTGTACTTTACTTTAATGTGTACATATATTTAAGCTTACATACATGCCTGGTACTCATCCTGTCTCTAATTAATTTACATTGGTGCAGTTAATAGGCTGATTTGAAGAAATAGGGCAGATAAGTTATCAAGTTCAACTAAGACAGTAAGAGAGATTGCAGCATATTCCAGCCACTTACATTAATGTATGCCTTTCTGCTGAATTACAAAAATGCAGTAAACACATAGAGTAACATACAGTATTTGGCATGTCAGAAATTGTACAAAGCTGTACAAACCCGTTGACCGTTAGTAAGGATTTGAAGAATGACAGTATACATTTACCTATTCATCAAGTTGGTTAGCATTCTATATTGCACAAGAGCATAAGGGTTAATACAGGAACAAATTAAATATATGGCCCAATAATTAATTTCTTGCTAAATGATTACTGCTTGGTAATGCGTATCAGCGTCCGTTAAGTGATTAAGTACTGCATACATGAGAGAGCGCAATGTAATGTACAGAGTCTATTAATCGTAGATTGAAACATTAAGGGTGCATTCACATCAATGTTTAGCTTTTCGTTCTTGTGATCCGTCAGAAGAAGAGAGAGAGAAAAAAAAACAGGATCCTGTAAAAAAAAAATGGATCCTGTTGTATCAGTTGCCATCCGTTTGAGCTATTTCCGTCTGAGATCATCATACGGAAATAGCTCAAATGGATAACAACTAATGCAACAGGATCCGTTTTTTTACTGGATCCTGTAAAAAAATTAATCCGATGCAATCCTATGTATAAGGGCTCATGCACACGACCATATGGCTTTTTCAGTGTTTTGCGGGTCGTTTTTAACGGATCAGTTTTTTGTTTCAGTAGTGTTTCAGGTTCCGTTCCATTTTTCCGGTCCATTTTTCCATATGGCATATACAGTATGCAGTAATTACATAGAAAAATTCGGCTGGGCATAATATTTCCCTATACGGATTGGTTCCACAAAAACAGAAAAGATACGGAAGGCATATGGAGTACATTCCGTATGTGTTCCGTTTTTTTGGCGGACCCATTAACTTGAATGGAGCCACGGAACGTGATTTGCGGGCAATAATAGGACATGTTCTATCTTTGAACGGAGCGGAAAAACGGAAATACGGAAACAGAATGCACACGGAGACACTTCAGTTTTTTTTGCTGACCCATTGAAATGAATGGTTCAGTATAAGTAATGCATACTGAACTCAAAAAAGGGCCAGTATACTGAACGCAAAAAAAATTTGTGTGCATGAGCCCTAACTGATGCAACAATCCGTTTTTTTTCTCTCTCTCTCTCTTTTCCTCTGACGGACCAGAAGAACAGAAAGCTAAACGGTGATGTGAATGCACCCTAAGCTGGAAGTATAAAGTACTAAATAAAGTCTTACTTTTAATCCTGTCATTTAAAATCGGTGTGTTCATAGGTGCAGAAAGGTTTCTGTTGTTTTGAGGTTGATTAAAAGTGCAGGGTAATTATCAGACTGCATCAATGGGCATACATAATGAAGAACAGCATAAAGTGGATAAAATTGGGTAAAGTAGTGTAAAGACCTAAAACACATTCATTAGTACGCTAATGAATATTTCATATCTTATACAAACCGGATTCCAAAAAAGTTGGGACACTATACAAATCGTGAATAAAAATTGAATGCAATGATGTGGAGGTGCCAACTTCTAATATTTTATTCAGAATAGAACATAAATCACGGAACAAAAGTTTAAACTGAGAAAATGTACCATTTTAAGGGAAAAATATGTTGAATCAGAATTTCATGGTGTCAACAAATCCCAAAAAAGTTGGGACAAGGCCATTTTCACCACTGTGTGGCATCTCCCCTTCTTCTTACAACACTCAACAGACGTCTGGGGACCGAGGAGACCAGTTTCTCAAGTTTAGAAATAGGAATGCTCTCCCATTCTTGTCTAATACAGGCCTCTAACTGTTCAATGGTCTTGGGCCTTCTTTGTTGCACCTTCCTCTTTATGATGCGCCAAATGTTCTCTATAGGTGAAAGATCTGGACTGCAGACTGGCCATTTCAGTACCCGGATCCTTCTCCTACGCAGCCATGATGTTGTGATTGATGCAGAATGTGGTCTGGCATTATCTTGTTGAGAAATGCAGGGTCTTCCCTGAAAGAGATGACGTCTGGATGGGAATATATGTTGTTCTAGAACCTGAATATATTTTTCTGCATTGATGGTGCCTTTCCAGACATGCAAGCTGCCCATGCCACACGCACTCATGCAACCCCATACCATCAGAGATGCAGGCTTCTGAACTGAGCGTTGATAACAACTTGGGTTGTCCTTGTCCTCTTTGGTCCGGATGACATGGCGTCCCAGATTTCCAAAAAGAACTTCGAATCGTGACTCGTCTGACCACAGAACCACAGAACAGTCTTCCATTTTGCCACACTCCATTTTAAATGATCCCTGGCCCAGTGAAAACGCCTGAGCTTGTGGATCTTGCTTATAAATGGCTTCTTCTATGCACTGTAGAGTTTCAGCTGACAACGGCGGATGGCACGGTGGATTGTGTTCACTGACAATGGTTTCTGGAAGTATTCCTGAGCCCATTCTGTGATTTCCTTTACAGTAGCATTCCTGTTTGTGGTGCAGTGTCGTTTAAGGGCCCGGAGATCACGGGCATCCAGTATGGTTTTACGGCCTTGACCCTTACGCACAGAGATTGTTCCAGATTCTCTGAATCTTCGGATGATGTTATGCACAGTTGATGATGATAGATGCAAAGTCTTTGCAATTTTTCGCTGGGTAACACCTTTCTGATATTGCTCCACTATCTTTCTGCGCAACATTGTGGGAATTGGTGATCCTCTACCCATCTTGGCTTCTGAGAGACACTGCCACTCTGAGAAGCTCTTTTTATACCCAATCATGTTGCCAATTGACCTAATTAGTGTTAATTGGTCTTCCAGCTCTTCGTCATGCTCAAATTTACTTTTTCCAGCCTCTTATTGCTACTTGTCCCAACTTTTTGGGGATTTGTTGACACCGTGAAAATTGGAATCAACGTATTTTTTCTTTAAAATGATACATTTACTCGGATTAAACGTTTGATCTGTCACTAGCACAGCTCCATACACTGGGATGGAACTAGCACAGCTCCATATAATATGTGATGGAACTAGCACAGCTTCATACCCTAAGTGATTGAACTAAAACAGCTATCATCTATATATGCGGTGATGGAACTAGCTTTGCTCCATATGCTGTGATGGAACTAGCACAGGTCTATACTCAATTTGTTGGAACAGGCACAGCTTCCTATACTATGTGATGGAACTAGCACAGCTCCATACACTGTGATGGATCTAGCACAGCCCCATACACTATGTGATGGAACTATGGTAGCACAGCTCCATAAAATATGTGATGGATGTAGCATAACTCCATACACTGTGATGGAACTTACAACCCCATATACTGTGATGGAACTAGCACAGCTCCATACAATATGTTATGGAACAGGCACAGCTTCATACCCTATGTGATGGAACTAGAACAGCTATACAGGTGAAACTCGAAAAAATTAGAATATCGTGCAAAACTTTATTTATTTCAGTAATGCAACTTAAAAGAAGTTGCATTAATGCAACTTAAAATTAAAATATTGTGAAAAGGTTCAATATTCTAGGCTCAAAGTATCACACTCTAGTCAGCAAATTAATCCATACCCCCTGGGCAAAGGGTAGTGTACCTGAGTTTCTGACTTTGGGGTTTTCATAAGCTGTAAGCCATAATCATCCAAATTATAACAAATAAAGGCTTGAAATATCTTGCTTTGAATGTAATGAGTAGTGTTGATCGAGCACCATAGTGCTCGGGGGCTCGGGGGCTCGGGCCGAACACATCTGCATGCTTGGGTACTGAGCACCCGAGCACAATGGAAGTCAATGGGAGAACCCGAGCATTAAACCAGGAACCCCCTGTTCTGAAGAGGGGAGGGTGCCTGGTTCATAGGAAAAGGTCAGAAATTGATGGAAACACCACTGAGATGATTCGGGAACAGCATGGGGAGGATGTCTGGAAACCTCAACCGGCCCGGAAAGGATTGACAGATTGATAGCTCCTTCTCGATTCTGTGGGTGGTGCTGCATGGACGTTCTTAGTTGGTGGAGCGATTTGTCTGGTTAATTCCGATACCAATGTGTTCGGCCCGAGCACACGAGCACTTTGGTGCTCGATCAACACTAGTTATAATGCCATTAGCAACACTAAATACAGGGCAGGCCAGCACCTCCAAGGTGTAGAGCGCCAGTTCGTGTCACGTTTCCAGCTTGGACACCCAGTATTCGGAAGGCACTGAGGGATCATTGAGGATGCTGACAAAGTCTGCTATGTACTCCTTCACCATCTTCCAAAATTTTTCCCTCCTTGTGACACTAGGCCGCGCATCAGGGTGAGGGTGCTGGCAGGGTGTCATGAAACTATCCCAGACTTTGGAGAGTGTTGCCCTGCCTTTGTTGGAACTGCTGTGTGTTCCCCTTGTCTCCCCTCCTCGGTTGGCCAAGGAACTACGGACTCTGCCGCCAGCGTTGTCAAATGGAAATTTTTGGAGCAATTTTTTAACAAGGATCTTCTGGTATTGCACCATTTTGCTCATCCTATCCACCATAGGAATAAGAGATGAGAAGTTCTCTTTGTAGCGGGGGTCAAGAAGGGTGAACAACCAGTAATCCATGTTGTCTAAATTGCGTATAATGCGCGTTTCGCGTGAAAGGCAGCCTAACATAAAGTCAGTCATGTGTGCCAGAGTATCAACAGGCAAGACTTTGCTGTCATTGGATGACGGAATTAAACTTCTATGGGTACTACTCTCTGTAGCGGAGGCAACCGTCTCCTGCTCCTCCTCTTCCTCTTTAAAATTCACGCTGAGAAGACGAACTGAGGGTGGTCTGGCTATCACCCTGTGTAATGTCTTCCCCCATTTCCACCTCTTCCACATGCAAAGCGTCGTCCTTAATTGTGAGCAGCGAGCTTTTGAGTAGACACAGAAGTGGGATGGTTATGCTGATAATAGCCGCTCACCATCTGTGTTGATTCCTCAAATTTTCTTAAAACCTCACAGAGGTCGGACATCCATGCCCACTCCTCTCTTGTGAAGAGCGGAAGCTGACTGGAAAGGTAATGACCATGTTGCAGCTGGTATTCCACTACTGCCCTCTGCTGCTCACAAAGCCTGGCCAACATGTGGAACGTGGAGTTTCAACGCGTGCTCAAGTCACACAACAGCCGGTGAGCTGGCAATTGCAAGCGCTGCTGCAGCATTGCCAGACCAGTGGAAGCTGTCGATGACTGGTGAGTGCACCTTCACCAGTAGCTCAGGCAAATTGGGGGAGGTTTTGAGAAACTTCTTAAAGGGGTTATCCCATCATAATGATCACTGTTAAATCTGTTAATGATTTGACAGTGATCATTTTTGTAAATATACTTTATTAACAAATTCCCACCGATTAGGAGAAAATTCATCCCCACTTACCTTATTGTTGTGACTCGGTCTCCCCTGGTTACGACCACCGCTCTTCCGCAAGATCCCGATGGTCGCGCTTGCCCAGAAGACTTCTTCTTTTCTCCCGGCCGGGCCACTCGCTGTCCTGAACGCGCACGCTGCCGCGCATGCGCGACGGTGACTTCTTCCCGGCCAGAATAGTACAGAGCTGCGAACGCGCACGCCGGCTCTGTACTATACTGGCCAGAAATAAGTCACATTGCGCATGCGCGGCAGCGTGCGCGTTCAGTCCAGCGCGCGGCCCGGCCGGGAGAAGACTTCAATCAAGATGAAGCCCGCCCCCAGCCAGAATCCAGGAAGTGAACGCGCGGTGGCAGCAGGTAAGTATGAAACTGCTAAGTGGGATAACCCCTTTAACCACTAAGTTTAAGACGTGGGTTAGGCATGGGATGTGTGAGCTTTCCGAGCTCCAAAGTCGCCACCAAGTACGGCCATTATCAGACACAACCATGCCTGGTTCTTGTACACTACTTCCATTACACAGTGTACAGGGCTGAGCTAGTTCCATCACACACTACTTCCATTACACAGTGTACAGAGCTGCGCTAGTTCCATCACACACTAGGTCCATTACACAGTGTACAGGGCTGCGCTAATTCAATCACACACTAGGTCCATTACACAGTGTACAGGGCTGAACTAGTTCCATCACACACTACTTCTATTACATAGTGTACAGGGCTGGGCTGGTTCCATCACACACTAGGTCCATTAAACAGTGTACAGAGCTGAGCTAGTTCCATTGTACACTAGTTCCATTACACAGTGTACAGGGTTGAGCTAGTTCCATCATACACTACTTCCATTACACAGTGTACAGGGCTGAGCTAGTTCCATCGTACACTACTTCCATTACACAGTGTACAGGGCTGAGCTAGTTCCATCGTACACTACTTCCATTACACAGTGTACAGAGCTGAGCTAGTTCCATCATACACTACTTCCATTACACAGTGTACAGGGCTGAGCTAGTTCCATCACACACTACTTCCATTACACAGTGTACAGGGCTGAACTAGTTCCATCATATACTACTTCCATTACACAGTGTACAGAGCTGGGCTAGCATTGGAAATATTTACAGCAGTGGGATTTGTAATATAATTAAGATGTTCTAGTATCCTGTTTTTAAGTGTACGTATGGTGCTTCCCACATACATTAGGTCACATTCTACGCAACGGATAACGTACACCACACCAGTAGTATTACAATTGATATAGCTTTTAATATTCTTTTTGGATGAAACTAGAGAAGGCGACAGGGTGTTAGACAAGGTTGGAGCCTTCCTTGGAACTATATGGCATCCAGATTTCAGCGCATCATATAATATCTGATCGTCATACAAAATTGCCAAACAGCTATTGACTATATTCCGCCAAATTGTTTACTGAATGTTAATATCAAGGTGGGCAAATTGTCCCGCTCCCCGTCGCCTTAATTCTTTTTCCCATTCACCCGATTTTTACCCTGTTTTTGACTGTCAGTGCAACCAAAGAGCATATTAGATCTAGTTCTCTGTAATGCTATATTTTTGCCTCTATGGAGCATCCAATCTGGATAATTTCTATTTCTTAATCTGTTGTCAATCAATGAACATTCTTCCTCAAAAGAAGAAGTGGAGCTGCAGTTTCTCTTAGCCCGAATATTTTCCCCCACACGGATCGCTTTAATGACATGCAATGGGTGGTGACTCCTTGCATTGAGGATGGAATTACCAGCTATTTCCTTCCTGAAAGTTTGTGTGTGCACTATCTCGCCTGGATAGCCAGTTAGTATCAAATCCAGAAAATTGATACTTGTATTCTCCACAGTACACGTGAAGCGTAAATTATATCCATTATCATTTAAATAGCCCTGGAGGTCAGGTATGGCAGACACATCGCCAGCCCATATAAGGAGCAGGTCATCGATGTATCTGCCATACCAGACCAGTCCAGAGCCAAACGGATTATTCGGATTGTAAATATATTTTCTTCCCAATAGGCCATAGTTAAATTTGCCAATGAGGGCGAAAATTTCGCCCCCATTGACACTCCACGTGTCTGGGGAACATACACTCCATCAAACATGAAGTAGTTGTGCACCAACAAAAATTCAGTGATTTCACATACATAATCAATGAAGTCATCATTATATCCTGTATATTTATGGAGATGAAACTCCATGGCCAGTAATGCGACTCTGTGGGGGATAGATGGATATAACGCCACGACGTCTGCCGTAACCCATTTGTATTCTGTCTGCCATTCTAGATTGTACATAGCTCTCAGGACATCTGCTGTATCCCTTAGGAACCCTGGTACACACCTGACCATTGGTTGCAGAATGTTATCAAGCCAATTGCCCAGGCGCTCTGTCAAGGACCCTATTCCTGATACTATTGGCCGCAGGGGGGGGGAGGGTGGATCAGCTTATGAACTTTGGGCAAAGCATGCATTATTGGTGTCACTGGTGCATCCATGCATAGATACCTGTATTCGGCGTCCTCAAAGACACCCATGTCCCGGCCTTTATGTAATAACATCAGATATTTTCTGTTGAAATCCATCAAAGGATCTTTTGCAAGTTTTCTGTACGTGGATGCATCAGATAACATATCCAACATTTGTTCATTGTACATGTCCCTGTCCAGAACAACCACCGCTCCCCCCTTGTCTGCCATTTTGATTACAATCTCCTCAGATGTTTGCAGTTCTGATAATGCCTGTATCTGAGAACGAGTCAAATTATCCAGAGTTCTGGCATCATTTGTCTCCTTCTGCAGTCTCCTAAGCTCTTTTTCTAGGACTTCCTGGAATATATCCATACTGGTAGTACGTGACATTATGGGGTAAAACCGGGGATTGCGTGTTTTCAGTTTTTTGCCTACTTTGGCCGTCTCCAAAATTCCCTGCTCATGCTGAAGCCCCGCAAGACAACATAGTGACAATTGTGTTCCTTGTACATGAGATCCTTGTACATATTCTCTTCATAAGTTATTTCTTGTGTCAGCGGGGGATCAGCAGGAGCAGGGACATCGTGGAAATGCCTAGAAACCGTCAAATTACGAACAAATTTGTTAGCATCCAAAATAGTATTGAAAATATCAAATTGTGCAGTAGGTGCAAAATTTAAGCCCAGCGATAATATATACTCCTTTTCTCTACTTAATTTTATGTTAGATAAATTCAATACATTTGAAAAGTCATTTTTGTTGACATTTTTCACTTTTGTTTGGTCTGAAGCCGAGTAGACCTCGGGTGCAGCTTTCTTGTGTTTCCGTCCTGCTCTTTTTCTTCGTTTTTTGCACCATTATCAGCACTAGTTTTGTCCCTATTGATTTTGTTTCTTTTAAAGTAAGACGGCTTCATAGTTTCGTTGTCAAGCTGCTGGGGGGGAACAGAAACCTCCCCTATTGACTCCTGTGTAGTTTCTGGATAGTCCGGGATATCCACCTCAGATGAAAAACTAACTCTCTGTAATTTTCTCTGTAATATATTTTTCTTTCGATTCTTTAGAATAGATTTCGGCGTAGAGCACAGGTTTTCTCGTCTCCCCCATTCATAAACTTGGTCTTTGGCGTAATCATGAAGATCTCGCTGAAATTTGGTATGTTTTATTTGCATAATATTATCCTCCAGCTGTTTGATCGACATCTGCATTTTTTGTTCTATGTTTGAAAATTTGGTGCATTTATCGTGGGCAGCAAGGGATTCTCTGCATATCTGTATTTCAGATTGTAAGGCAAGCAGTTTCTCATTTTCATGTTGAATGATTAGTCCCATTAGTTCCAATGAGCATTGAGATAGAATGTTATTCCATTTCGTCACAAATGTTTCCGAAAAAATGGTTGTCTGTATTTTCTTTATTCTAAGTCCACGTGGGATCATTGACTTTTCAGTGTATTTTACCAGGGTAGTATAATCTCTTGAGATAATAGTCTTTCCAAACTGGTCATTTTGCTTTTGAGATCTAGGTCTTTCATAGCAGTTAGATCCTCTGTGGAAAAGACCGAGTCTCCCTTAGACTGACGGTCCGGCGTAGTAGAGAAGGCCATATTGTGGCAGGCACACGTACATACAAATCAGTGGAGGTCCGCAATATGAATTCGCAACGTAGCACAAGAGGTAATTCGACAAACTGGGGACCAGCGGTGTAGCACGGTATCAACACTTCATTTGAATTTCACACATACTTTTCCAGCTCACTGTCTGGTCTTTGTTACTCCCGTATTCTGATGCCTTGGGTGAGTCCCAGGTACGGCAGTGCAAACATTTTTTAGAAAGACGGCTTCAGAATGGAATGAAAATCCTCTTAAAACTTCTCCTTTATTGCACTATATATAACAGCAGACACAGACACATCGTATGCAGTGATCGTTAACGCGTTTCAGACATCTCGCCCAAATCGTAACAATGTATCAATATGGAGAGCTGTATTTAAATGTATACTAACCCTTCCTCTCAGAGACCGAGGGGAGGGAAGAAACTACTCCATTGGTCACTCCATCATGATATCACCTGTTACCTATATACACGTTAAATTTCAGGTTCTCTTCACACTGAGCTCAGGCTTCCCACCCGGTTAACCCTTGCCTTCAATTAATCTCTGAGACATGATCTATAGTCTCCACATTCGGGCTTCAATACCCTGGCTAGAAAACAATCGCACAGTGTGAACGGCAACATACCATACTATAATAAAAAAACATGGTAACTAACCCTTCAATGACCTAAATCTACACCATATAAACTCACATGTGGATCCATATAACCAGCTTGGAGCAAATTTTCTTGCATTTATTTCAAATTATTGGTATACATACATGAGTTCTTTTTTCAAGTTCAAGCCTGCAGGAACCCTGGTATTGAGCCTAAAAATCCAGTACGCCTCACGAAGGAGGCGTTATTTGCGGTGGTCTCTACCTCACAATGGTGCAGAAACCATTTCCACCGCAAAGGCGCAAAAAGCCTTTGTCCTACGAGCGTGAACCTGAATGAAATGTCTAGCTACATTGGAAATATTTACAGCAGTGGGATTTGTAATATAATTAAGATGTTCTAGTATCCTGTTTTTAAGTTTACATATGGTGCTTCCCATATACATTAGGTCACATTCTACGCAACGGATAACGTACACCACACCAGTAGTATTACAATATATATAGCTTTTAATCGAAAATATAGAAGAATATTGGGAGTAACAAAGACCAGACAGGTGAGCTGGAAAAGTATGTGTGAAATTCAAACTAGTTTCATCACACAGTGTACAGAGCTGAGCTAGTTCCATCACACACTACTTCCATTACACAGTGCACAGGGCTGAACTAGTTCCATCATACACTACTTCCATTACACAGTGCACAGGGCTGAACTAGTTCCATCATACACTACTTACATTACACAGTGTACAGAGCTGAGCTAGTTCCATCATACACTACTTCCATTAAACACTGTACAGAGATGAGCTAGTTCCATCATACACTACTTCCATTACACAGTGTACAGGACTGAACTAGTTACATCATACACTACTTCCATTACACAGTGCACAGGGCTGAACTAGTTCCATCATACACTACTTCCATTACACAGTGTGCAGAGCTGAACTAGTTCCATCATACACTACTTCCATTAAACACTGTACAGAGCTGAGCTAGTTCCATCATACACTACTTCCATTACACAGTGTACAGGGCTGGGCTAGTTCCATCGTACACTACTTCCATTACACAGTGTACAGAGCTGAGCTAGTTCCATAAAACACTACTTCCATTACACAGTGCACAGGGCTGAACTAGTTCCATCATATACTACTTCCATTACACAGTGCACAGGGCTGAACTAGTTCCATCACACACTACTTCTATTACATAGTGTACAGGGCTGGGCTAGTTCCATCACACACTACTTCTATTACATAGTGTACAGGGCTGGGCTAGTTCCATCACACACTACTTCTATTACATAGTGTACAGGGCTGAGCTAGTTCCATCATACACTACTTCCATTACACAGTGTACAGGGCTGGGCTAGTTCCATCACACACTAGTTCCATTACACAGTGTACAGAGCTTGGCTAGTTCCATCACACACTACTTCTATTACATAGTGTACAGGGCTGGGCTAGTTCCATCATACACTACTTCCATTACACAGTGTACAGGGCTGGGCTAGTTCCATCACACACTACTTCCATTACACAGTGCACAGGGCTGAACTAGTTCCATCACACACTACTTCTATTACATAGTGTACAGGGCTGGGCTAGTTCCATCACACACTACTTCTATTACATAGTGTACAGGGCTGAGCTAGTTCCATCATACACTACTTCCATTACACAGTGTACAGGGCTGGGCTAGTTCCATTACACACTAATTCCATTACACAGTGTACAGAGCTGGGCTAGTTCCATCACACACTACTTCTATTACATAGTGTACAGGGCTGGGCTAGTTCCATCATACACTACTTCCATTACACAGTGTACAGGGCTGGGCTAGTTCCATCACACACTAATTCCATTACACAGTGTATCGAGCTGGGCTGGTTCCATCACACACTACTTCTATTACATAGTGTACAGGGCTGGGCTAGTTCCATCATACACTACTTCCATTACACAGTGTACAGGGCTGGGCTAGTTCCATCACACACTAATTCCATTACACAGTGTATCGAGCTGGGCTGGTTCCATCACACACTACTTCTATTACATAGTGTACAGGGCTGGGCTAGTTCCATCATACACTACTTCCATTACACAGTGTACAGGGCTAGGCTAGTGCCATCATACACTAATTCCATTACACAGTGTATAGAGCTGGACTGGTTCCAGCACGCTGTGGACGATGCTGTGCTAGTTCCACTGCATTATGACTCAAACAGCTAATCAGGGGTTGCTGGGACTTGGACCTCTGCCAATCTAATACTGATGATTTTAGTCATAGGCGATCAAAATTAAAGTCCATTATTAACTCTGGAAGAACTAAGTCACTGGTAATACATAAAAGTTAAATATTTTTACATACTGTATGTATGTCTGCACACCTAGATCATTGGAGAAAATGTGGCCAGGAAATGAGCACCTAACATGACACAGGTAAAATAAATCAAAGAAAGTAATCCTAATGATGTCAAGAGAGGAAGGCTTGCTGTAGTAGAGAATGAGAAGATCTATAGATATAATATATCCTTTAAAAAGGTTGTCGCAGCAAAGACATTGGTGCCATATAGCAATAATATGCAACCAATGTACTATATGGGTATCTATTAAAAGGATATTCTGGCTTCCCAATAATGATGGTCTATTATTAAGTAGCTTATCAATATCAGATCGAAGGGGTTCTGACTCTTGACACCCCAGCTTATCAGCTGGTTGAAGGGACTGTGGCGCTCACATGAGCACTGCAGCCTATTTAGTGTTTACATGCACGCCATCTACATAGTAGCAGCAGTACAAAGTAATGCAGCTCCAACTATTCAAGTGAACAAGTTCAAGCTGTACTTAGCCTGCATTGCTACTACTGTGTAGATGGCATACAACTGATTGACAGGGGTGCCAAGAGACGGACTCCAAAAGATCTGATATTGATGCCCTGTCTTGAGGATAACTAAATACCTCAATTGGTAGCTTATAGTGTACGTCCCTAATTTCACAACCTCTATCTATACCTGTATAAATTTAAACTTTTTTAGCTGTCTTGAGGATAAGCGATCAATATTCTGAAAAGTGAATGCATTTTTAAGGGGGTGACAATATGAATAAAAAACTGAAATGAACAATCATGATGTACAGCTGTCATAAAACCATAGAACAGGAACAATGCATATTCAATGAATGGTTCTTTACACCGAGAACATTTATTGAGAAAATGGCATGTACAGTATTTGGCTGTACACTGCCTCGAATAATAATCACATTTACTTTATGGAGATTGTATTGCATAGCATAGTAGGCCAATATCTATATTCTGTTATAGAGTATTCTGAAGTATTTCCACCTACTGTAGGTATGAGACATTCAATGGGACCACTTTTCGATGCAGTGTGTTCGAAAAGTCTTCAGGCCCTTTCACTTTTTTCACATTTTAAGTTGCGTTCTTGTGCTAAAATAAAAAAAAGTTTTTCACTATTAATCTACACTCAGTACGCCATAATGAGAACGTGAAAACAATACTCTAAATTTTTGCTAATTTATTTAAAACAAAAAACTAAAATATTGCATTGACATAAGTATTCAAAATACAACCCTTTACTCAAGACTATTGGTGGGCACTAAAGCCTCCAGTGTCAAGGATTGCGCACCTGGAATTGGAGATTTTCTGCCATTCTCTGCAGATCCTCTCAAGCTCTCTTAGGTTGAATAGGGACCCTTCGGTGGACAGCCATTTTCAGTTCTCTCAAAAGATGTTGAAGTGGGTTCAAGTCAGTGCTCTGGCTGAGTAACTCAAAGACATTCACAGAGCCATCCCTAAGCCAGTCCTATGTTGTCTCGGCTATGTGCTTAGGGTCATTGACTTTTTGGAAGGTAAAACTTTTGCCCAGTCTGAGGTTCAGAGCACTGTGGATGAGGTTTTCATTCATAATGTCTCTGTACTTTGCTCAGTTCAGCTTTCCCTCAATTCTGACTATTCCCCCTGCCCCAGTCACTGATAAACACCCCCACAGCAAGATGTTGCCACCACCATGCTTCACTATAAGGATGGTATTGGGCAGTGCCTGATTTCCTCCAAACACAGGACCAAAAATTCAATATTGGTTTTATCAGAAGATCTTATTTCTCACAGTCTGAAAGTCCTTTAGGTGTTTTTGCAAACTTTTATGTGTCTTTTACTGAAGAGAGGCTTGTTTCTGGCCACTCTGCCATAAAACCCAGATTGTTGGAATGATGCCATGACGGTAATCTTCTGGAAGATTCTCCCATTTGCACACAGGATCTTTGGAGATCTGCCATGTCTTTTCTCCTCCAATTACTTAGTTTTGTGGGATGGCCAGCTCTAGAAAGAGCCCTTGTTGTCCCAAATATATTCCATTTAATAATAATGGAGGCCACTGTGCTCTTGGGTACTTTCAGTGCAGCATAAATAGTTTTGTACCTTTCTCCAGATCTGTGCCTCCACACAATCTTGTCTCTGATCTCTACAGGCAGTTCTTTCCTCCCCATGGCTTGGTTTTTGCTCTGATATGCATTGTCAGCTGTGAGACCTTATATAGACAGGGGTGCATCTTTCCAAGTCATGTCCAATGAACTGAATTTACCACATGTGGACTCCAGTCAACGTGTGAAAAGATCTCAGTTATGATCAAGAGAAATGGGAGGCCCCCAAGCTAAATTTAAAGTGTCATAGCAAAGGCCCTCAATACTTTAGATTTTACCTTTTAACTTTTCTAAAATTCTCTTTTCACTATTATGGTTATTGAGTGTAGAATGATGGGCGGGGGACTTAATTTTTTTTTATATTTTAGCACATTACAGCAACATAAGAAAATGTGAAAAAAGTCAAAAGAGCTAAATACATTCTGAATGCACTATAGGTACAATTTATCTCTCTAATATAAAACTACAGAGGTTGTAACAAGTGACAGCCCTTCAAATTGCAAATTCATTATTCCATAACCAAAATATAAAATATAACGACCTGGATTGCAAATCTGGAATGAATGAAAGTCATCCTGGATCATGACCACAGACTTCTTGCACTTTTTATTTCCATTATCGTATTCAATATAAGAAATGTAACTGTTCAGATAAAAATCCTTGTGACAAATGTTCAAGCTTGCAAAATGAAGCTATGTAATTGTATGAACTGACACAATTGATTTCCATTGAATGTTGAAATATAAGGAGATTTTTAGAAAAATGAAGCTGCAGATCTGCTGATTAATGCTGTCTGTAGTTCTTACTGTTAATACCACTCATTTCTACAATGCATGTCAGATAACTGTTGACTGTACCACCATATCTTTAGATACCAGAGGACACATTGCTGCTGTAGCTAGTGAATAAGTATAGTAAACAAGACATTTACAGAGTAGGGATAAGCTACATGCAATTTTTTTTATTAAACATAAAATGTTTAAGTGAATTAACATTATTTGTACATGATAATAATGATTAGATCATACAGCAGGTTTAGATATTATAGCAGATAACAAATTATAATGTAACAAAAAACATACTTACCAACATTGCAGTTGGTAAATTTGGTGCATGTAAGCCCTGCCCCAGGGAAAGTCCCAAACCCACCCCCCGAAATAAGCCTCTCCCATTTTGATTTAGGACACTCTAAATTTGCCAGAACTGTTTCTGAAAATTAGGGACAGCCCTGCAAATTTGGGACTTTTGGTAACTGTGGAGAACTGCGAAATATTTAGACTCTACTATTTGTGTTCTTGGGGGTAGTTCATACCATGCACTTGCATACTACAACTGGAAATGAGTCCCACTGGTTCAAACATAGTAATGTCCTGTGTCCTTTTATAGCTTCCTTTTCCAGCATCACTTTGCAATTGGTAGACATGTAGTTAACAAATACATGGGCAAATTACGAAGAGCATTATGCAAGCAAAACCCTTCTTTAAAAAATGGACTGTGGCACATTATCATGTGCTAGAGCATACTACATAAAAGAAAATGGTTACTAGGGGAAGAGATTTGTAAAGCATAACAAGTGGGCAGAGTCTTATGTAAGAAGTGTAAGTACATCTGTGCTGTGAGCGTGTCAAGAACCAGAATATGTAGCAAATACAAGAGACAATGGAAATAGTT
Organism: Bufo bufo; assembly: GCF_905171765.1. Lineage (NCBI taxonomy): Eukaryota > Metazoa > Chordata > Amphibia > Anura > Bufonidae > Bufo > Bufo bufo. The sequence goes on along the minus strand of NC_053390.1, from coordinate 274,834,569 downwards.
TGGGACAAGTGAGAGGACAAAGGCAGCCTTCAGGTTCATATGTGGTGTACTCCAATGCAATGGAGCCTGCATGTGGGTTGCATCGCTTCCGAGAACAGTTGGGTCACCAAAGTGGATCAAAGATCCAGTGACTACCGATGCCCCGTGTGGCCAATTCGGGCATCGGTAGTTGCGCTGAATACTTTCAGCCTTGCTGATGAGGCTGAGAGTATTCATGCTGCAATTCTTATTTTGGCCAGGATAAGAAATGAGCATATTAGGGTTTAAATGTCACTTTAAAAATCCCTGATAGAACAAAATTAAAAACATTTTTATAAGCTCATATATGAGCTTCAAAATTATCACAAAAAATGTTTCATAGTGACAGTGAGTACAGAGGCGGCCATGTTATCAATAGGAGAGAGCTTGTTTTACACACTAGTAAAATACTTTACACACAAAGCCAGTTATGTGCGCAGTTTAGGACACATGAGGGGACACATAGGGCCATCAGGGGGACCAGCATAAGATGCTATATGTACCCTAGTCTTATACTCGAGTCAATAATGTTTCCCATTTTTTTGGGGTAAAATTAGGGGCCTCGGCTTATATTCGGGTCGGCTTATACTCGAGTATATACAGTATGTGTCTGACAGTATTTGCTTTTGCTGTCATTGAGTTCAAGAGCTTAAAAGGGGATGGGAGAAGAAATAAAGTGTACAAATTCACACAAAAAAATTAAAGTCCAAGTAGACCTCAGAGTGTCATATACCAATTTTCAGGGCAATTGGAGCATATTTGAGTCGTGTAAAATCGATTCAGACACTATTTGATTTTTTTTTTTACATTTCAACAAATCGGGAAAAAAAAGAAAATTTCTAGAAATTTGCTCATCACTAGTGCCAACATATTCCACAGCACTTTACAATGCAGCGGGTGCATGTACAACAAAATCGCACATAGCAACAAATAAATCAACCTAGAGGAGAGCTTTCCCCACAAGAGCTCACAATCTATGAAGAAATATGTGTGACACAAGGTAAAAAGTGCTTGCTTTGTACAATGGTCCAGCCATATTAATATGGGTACATTCACACGACCATATTTATTTTGCGGTCCACAAAATACGGATCTGCAGAATAAGGTTGATGTCCGTATTGTACCAGTTTTTTTGTGAGCCCATTCACTTCCATGGGTCCGCATTTCCATCCAAGAATAGGACATGTTCTATTCTTTGCAGAGAGGACATAGGGATACAGTAAGCCTTGTCCATGACCTGTGCCTGTTATTGCAGTTCAGCACCATAGATTTGAATGAGGCATAAGCTCATAGACAAGAGCAGCCTTGTTTTTGAATCACATCTAACCTCGTCCAATTAATTGTTTAACCCTTACATGACCTGTCAGGCTCTTACATCCCATAGAAATCAGATGCTGGTATTACTGTGGCATTGCCCTCTTTACTATGTATCACTACACTGGAGGTGAAGAATTAGTTTGCATTGTTAAGGTTTTAGAGGTATTCCTCTAGTTAGTGGTTCAACTATAATTGAAATCAATCATGACATGAAGTCAATGCCATCTAAGGATAGTTCATATTTCTTGGCCTAAAATCTGTTCTAGTTTTTATGATAATGCATTTCCTGTCAAACTACAAGGATCTTGCAATGTCACATACATTTAATATGTATTTAATTACATCGGTGAACTTTTGTAAAGGTACATTGTGTGCCCAGGGCTAAGGATAAGCACAGCAACATCAGCTCAGCTATTTAATAAGCTGTTTTGACAATTCAGCTCTAATTTGCACAGGCTCTGAAATGCATACTTTTAAATTCTCCATGCCAACCCTACACAAGCTTTGTAATTGGGCGCGGAGACAGCCTTGCTTAGTGGATGAGTTCTTTGAGAGCTTGCTTCACATGGTGGATGCAATATTTGAGAAATTTCCTTGCGAACACATCTGTATTCCTTCAAGCACACAACCCAAAAGACCCTAACTATTATTGTCAGCATTATCTTCTTGTAATGATCTTTGTTAGAGCCAGGAAATGGCATCCTAAGGCACCTATGTGGCACCACTTAGAATTTTCTGATGTTTTTGCAGTTTTGAAGCTGTTAAGGTTTTGCATTAGTGACACTTTGTTCTGGACGCTGTGTGACCTGAGGAGACCGTTGTGTCTCTATTACATGTGTCACTCTACAATATAATATCAGTAGTTTACACATTTGTTTTTGCACTGTAGTTTTGCTTTATACTCTTTGGTAAAAAGTCCCTACTGAAATAGGTGCGAGAAAAGTTGTCGCTTTCTTATATAGAAGCATTAAACGTCAAAATGATAATTGTTAAGAGAGTATAACACCTAAGCTGGCTTTATACAAAGTTGCTAATGGAGGCTTCCATTCCCAGCAGATAAGAATGGTTTTGCAAGGAGAGGAAAAGATTGGAGGAACACTTTACATTTCTGACTTTTTGGACTTTTTTCCCCTAAATTTTCCTAAATAACACAAGTGGACATCACAAATAAATACTAGTATAAAAATCTGCTAAATAACAGCATTATAATCTGCCCACTGTACTCTCACTTTGGGTATTTTATGCTGAGTCTCATAATAGCTTATTTTTTGTAACAACTGCTACACTATCAGAATTTCTAGACTATTGGATAGAAACAGTATATATTGTATTATATTGGATATATAGTGTATATATTGGATAGGTATATTCCAATGCTGGCCTGTAGGTGGCAGAACTGTATTGGAATATAGAGTATTCTGTATTCTGTAATGGATAGATATCCATTACAGAATACAAGTGACTAATAATTGCATGTTATAGTCACCTAGGTCACCTAAGGTGACTTAAGAAAAGTAAAAAAATAAAATAACTGTCTAAAAAAATCACCCCCTTTCCCTAGAACAGGGATCAGCTACCTTCGGCACTATAGCTGCTGTGAATTCCCAGCATGCTTTATTAATTTTTATGGAAGTTTGGAGAAGAGCAGGGTAAATATGCATGCTGAGAGCTGTAGTTTCACAACAGCTAGAGTGCCGGAATGGAGCCTTACAGGGGGGTAATCAATGACAGGGGGGTGATCAGGGAGTCTATATGGGGTGATCACCACCCTGTCATTGATCACCCCCCTGTCATTGATCACCCCCCTGTAAGGCTCCATTCAGAGGTCCTTATGTGTTTTGCGGATCCATGGATCCATGGATCGGATCCGCAAAACACATACGGACGTCTGAATGGAGCCTTCCAGGGGGGTGATCACCCCATATAGACTCCCTGATCACCCCCTTGTAAGGCTGGCTCCATTCAGAGGTCCGTATGTGTTTTGCGGATCCACGGATCGATGGATCGGATCCGCAAAACACATACGGACGTCTGAATGGAGCCTTACAGGGGGGTGATCAATGACAGGGGGGTGATCAGGGAGTCTATATGGGGTGATAACCCCCCTGTCATTGATCACCCCCTGTAAGGCTCCATTCAGACGTCCGTATCTGTTTTGCGGATCCGATCCATGGATCCGTGGATCCGCAAAACACATACGGACGTCTGAATGGAGCCTTACAGGGGGGTGATCAATGACAGGGGGGTGATCAGGGAGTCTATGTGGGGTGATCACCACCCTGTCATTGATTACCCCCTGTCAGGCTCCATTCAGACGTCCGTATGTGTTTTGCGGATCCGATCCATGGATCCGTGGATCCGCAAAACACATACGGACGTGTGAATGGAGCCTTACAGGGGGGTGATCAATGACAGGGGGGTAATCAGGGAGTCTATATGGGGTGATCACCCCCCTGTCATTGATCACCCCCCTGTCATTGATCACCCCCCTGTAAGGCTCCATTCAGAGGTCCGTATGTGTTTTGCGGATCCACGGATCCATGGATCGGATCCGCAAAACACATACGGACGTCTGAATTGAGCCTTACAGGGGGGTGATCACCCCATATAGACTCCCTGATCACCCCCTGTCATTGATCACCCCCTTGTAAGGCTGGCTCCATTCAGAGGTCCGTATGTGTTTTGCGGATCCACGGATTCATGGATCGGATCCGCAAAACACATACGGACGTCTGAATGGAGCCTTACAGGGGGGTGATCAATGACAGGGGGGTGATCAATGACAGGGGGGTGATCAGGGAGTCTATATGGGGTGATCACCCCCCCTGTCATTGATCACCCCCCTGTAAGGCTCCATTCAGACGTCCGTATGTGTTTTGCGGATCCGATCCATGGATCCGTGGATCCGCAAAACACATACGGACGTCTGAATGGAGCCTTACAGGGGGGTGATCAATGACAGGGGGGTGATCAGGGAGTCTATATGGGGTGATCACCACCCTGTCATTGATCACCCCCCTGTCAGGCTCCATTCAGAGGTCCGTATGTGTTTTGCGGATCCACGGATCCATGGATCGGATCCGCAAAACACTAACGGACATCTGAATGGAGCCTTACAGGGGGGTGATCAATGACAGGGGGGTGATCAATGACAGGGGGGTGATCAGGGAGTCTAATATGGGGTGATCAGGGGTTAATAAGGGGTTAATAAGTGTCAGGGGGGGGTGTAGTGTAGTGGTGTTTGGTGCTACTTATTACAGAGCTGCCTGTGTCCTCTGGTGGTCGATCCAAGCAAAAGGGACCACCAGAGGACCAGGTAGCAGGTATATTAGACGCTGTTATCAAAACAGCGTCTAATATACCTGTTAGGGGTTAAAAAAATCGCATCTACAGCCTGCCAGCGAACGATCGCCGCTGGCAGGCTGCAGATCCACTCGCTTACCTTCGGTTCCTGTGAACGCGCGCGCCTGTGTGCGCGCGTTCACAGGAAATCTCGCCTCTCGCGAGAGGACGCGTATATGCGTCCACCCAGAATAACAGGGCCGCCGCCATGGACGCAATCCTGCGTACGGCGGTCCTGAGGTGGTTAAAGTGGTTGTCCCACATAAATAATATTCTACAGTTTTCAAACCAGCAACTGGATCTGAATACTTTTGTAATTGGATGTAATAAAAAATTTGTATAGCCGCTGAGTTATTCAATAAAATATATCTGTAAGGCTTTTGACACTGTCCCACATAGAAGACTTATCAATAAACTGCAGTCATTGAGCATGGACTCCCATATTGTTGAGTGGATTAGGCAGTGGCTGAGTGACAGACAGCAGAGGGTTGTAGTCAATGGAGAACATTCAAAACAAGGTCATGTTACCAGTGGGGTTCCACAGGGATCTGTACTGGGACCAATTTTGTTTAATATCTTCATAAGTGATATTGCAAAAGGCCTCAATGGTAAGGTTTGTCTTTTTGCTGATGACACAAAGATATGTAACAGGGTTGATGTTCCTGGAGGGAAACGCCAAATGGAAAAGGATTTAGGAAAACTAGAAGAATGGTCAGAACTCTGGCAACTGAAATTTAATGTGGATAAATGCAACATAATGCACCTGGGGCGTAAAAACCCAAGGGCAGAATATAGAATATTTGACACAGTCCTGACCTCAGTATCTGAGGAAAGGGATTTAGGAGTAATTATTTCAGAAGACTTAAAGGTGGGAAGACAATGTAATAGGGCAGCACGAAATGCCAGCAGAATGCTTGGATGTATAGGGAGAGGTATAAGCAGTAGAAAGAGTGAAGTGCTTATGCCGCTGTACAGAACACTGGTGAGACCTCACTTGGAGTATTGTGCGCAGTACTGGAGGCCATATCTCCAGAAGGATATAGATACTCTAGAGAGAGTTCAGAGAAGAGCTACTAAACTAGTACATGGATTGCAGGATAAAACTTACCAGGAAAGGTTAAAGGACCTTAATATGTATAGCTTGGAAGAAAGAAGAGACAGAGGGGATATGATAGAAACTTTTAAATACATAAAGGGAATCAACTCGGTAAAGGAAGAGAGCATATTTAAAAGAAGAAAAACTACCACAAGAGGACACAGTTTTAAATTAGAGGGGCAAAGGTTTAAAAGTAATATAAGGAAGTATTACTTTACTGAGAGAGTAGTGGATGCATGGAATAGCCTTCCTGCAGAAGTGGTAGCTGCAAATACAGTGAAGGAATTTAAGCATGCATGGGATAGGCATAAGGCCATCCTTCATATAAGATAGGGCCAGGGGCTATCCATAGTATTTAGTATATTGGGCAGACTAGATGGGCCAAATGGTTCTTATCTGCCGACACATTCTATGTTTCTATGTATAGCGCCACCTGCTGTTTGTTCTTTTTCTCATTTCTTTTTCTTACTGATATGGCCGCACATGTTCAGTTTCATCTCTTATTTGCCTCCTGAGCTGTGATAGGGAGAGCTAAGACACGCCCCCTTAGCTGCAGCAGAAAAGACCCTCCCCTTGAGCTGCCAGTTTGATATAAATCTAGCAGAGCAATGAATGGGGAAATCTCTGGATCCATGTGATGTACAGGGCTGGTTCTAGGTTTTTTAGAAAGAGATTGCTGTGTTCTATATGATGTCTTATTCTTTACATTAATCATGAGATATACTCATAACTATTTATTTATCTATCTTATCTTTCTATATATCTATCCTATCTCCTATCTATCTATCTATTAGTTGTAAGTTGGATACCAAAGCCATGTGTGTTCTTTTATTACATGAACATGAATAAGACACGTTCACCAACATTTTTTGCTTACATGTCCTTGAGCTTACTTCTAACGTGGATACTGACAAACAAGACGACATCTGGAGGAGATAGGTTTGCATATAATTTAATATACCAAGATGTTATCCAGTCTCCTAATTGCCTATTTTTTCTCTGCCTTAGCAGACAGGGATTTAATAAAAAGTGAGAATGCATGGACAGAAACAAACATCTATGCAGTCTTTCTGATGTCGTCTGTAAACATGCACTTTCTTATGAACGGCTGTAAACAGTTTATTCTACAATTACGGCAGACCAGAGATCAGCATTGCGTTTCTGTTTATTGTCAGCATGCTACATTTTAATGAGGAGGAAAATGTCTTTGTATTTACATCGGGGAGTGTATTTGTGGAAAAAGTATTTTGCATTCATTTGGTTGATGGGTGGCATACAATAAACTGGAATTTAGAAGGCCCTAGCGATTAAAACTGTGTGGGTAGGTTTCCCTGAGATTCCTGATGCTACTCCCCACCAAAGGTCGATAGATTCCCACATCCTACTTGAACACGGTAGCCACAGTCAGTAGCCACTGGTAACCCCACAATATGACTGCTAGATGGCAATATTGACTATGGCAGCCAGGGGGCCGAACAATAGTCTCTGGATCTTTGAAGTGTGGTAGCCTACAGTACCTGTCAGTAGAATGCTGACAGGCTGACATAATACACTGCACTACATAAGCAGTACAATGTATTGTGTAAGTGGTAAAAGGATCACTTGTTAAATTTGCTTGTGGGACTACTAGATAGCAAAAAGTGTATTTAAGTGTATTTTTTTTTTTTTTTAAATGGCAATTTTATCAATAAAAGTCTTTATTTCTGAAAAAGAAATCTAAAAGAATTGCAATCACTGAATCTATAATGGCCAGTCAATTCTGTATTTATAATGCAAAAGTAGTAAGACATTAATAAAAATATACGGTAGACATTTGGTATTTCCATAATAATATTAACGACACCGAATAATGAAATACAAAATTTATGGCGTACGTTGAACGCTGCAAAATTTACAATGCAAAAAGCAATGACTGTGTTTTTTTTCCATCCTCCTTCAAGAAAGAGTTAAAGTTAATCAGTTATAATGGCACCTCTGAAAAAATGCAAAAGATCCTGCAAAAAACAAGTCTTCGTACAGTTACATCAATTGAAAAATAACAATGTTATAGGTTTTGGAATGTAACAATGGAAATTTTTTTTTAAAAAAAAAACACTTTTTCCTAAAGGTCCTAAGGTCTTAACATTGTGGGTTCCCACAAGGTCCCAGATCTGTTTCCATATTTGTGCCCCTTGACAACACTGATGAAAATACATACACCAGAACGATGGGTCAGCCCAAATACTCATCTTTCTAAATGATTCATTAAAGATCCATGGCCTTTTAGGATTAACGATAGCTTTGTGTCCACTTTTATAGCTTTTAAGTCCTTATTGTATTTATTTTATTTTTTTACTGCTTGCGCGTTAAATTAATTCATGTCTCCTTCGCTGCTCCAGTACACTAATCCCTATGGGGAGAAGGTCCTGTGGAAATGAATATAGGTGACACAATTAGCATAATGATTAATTACAACAAAGTATAATAATCTGGTGTCATAAAGGCAGTTCAATTCAATAAGCCAAAAGTTACATTGTGAAGTAAGCAGGGTAAATGTCAGCAGTTGCTAAATGTTGCTCCGTTTTCTCTTTTGCTGTGACCTTACCTAGCTTCTTCTATGTAATGCTTCATTAGCTATACAGGACAGCGAGCTCTTCATTGGTGCGCAGTGCAGTTAATCTTTGTCAGTGTCTCAGAGACAGTATGTTCCAGGCCGTTCAATATCAGTAAACCTATTAAGGGCGTGATTTACTAAAATATGAATATGTTGCGTGCAGTTTAATCGTGCACTTAAATAAACTATTTGTCTTCGACACAGTATAGTGAATGTCTTTCCATGCCTACCATGGAGTACGTCGTAGAGATTTCATATTTATAAGGTGCACATTTCATTTCAGAAATAAATGTTAGAGCTGACAATTCTGCCTCTCTTTTTACATTCCTGTTATAGTATAGGCATACGATACGTAGATCGCATTTTATTAGAATGAAGATTGTACTGTATATCCTCACGCTTACTATAATATTGTGCTCGCTGGACTTTTTCTTCCATCAAAAATAATGTATCTCTGACGGAACTGACACAAATGGATCCAAAATTAGCACAATGGATGCTTAAAATAAAGGATCCGTTTTTCTTTCTGTTCGTTTGACAGATTAGATAAACGGAAAACAAAACGATGAAGTGAACATGGCCTTAGCTGTTCTTTCATGTCTGCATCTCCCATGTACGGTACTTTGTGTAGCTACAGTTAGGTCCATATATATTTGGACACTGACACAATTTTTTTTTTATTACCTGTTTACTAAAACATATTCAAGTTATAGTTATATTATGGGCATGGACGTAAAGTCCAGACTTTTAGCTTTCATTTGAGGGTATCCAAATTAAAATTGGATGAAGGGTTTAGGAGTTTCACTCTGTTTTTAAAATGACCCAAAGTAATTGGACAATTGACTCAAAGGCTGTTTCATGGGCAGGTGTTGGCAATTATTTCATTATTTAATTGTCAATTAAGCACATAAAAGGCCTGGAGTTGATTTGAGGTTTGGTGCTTGCATTTTGTTGAGACGTGAACATGCGGTCAAAAGAGCTCTCCATGCAGGTAAACAAACAATCCTTTATCTGTGAAAACAGAAAAAAAAAACTCCAATAAATAGCTACACTATTAGGAGTGGCAAAATCTACAGTTTGGTGCATCCTGAGAAAGAGAGAAAGCACTGGTGACCTCAACAATACAAAAAGACCTGGACGCCCACGCGAGGCAACAGTGATGAATGATCACAGAATAATTACTATGGTGAAGAGAAACTCATTCACAACAGCCAACCAAGTGAACAACACTCTACAGGATATAGGCATATCAATATCCAAATCTACCATAAAGAGAAGACGGAAAGAATGATGTTGAATGAGATAAGGAAAGAAAAAAGTGTAGCGAAGGCATGGTACAGTTCATGATCCAAAGTATACCACATCATCTGTAAAACACGGCGAAGGCAGTGTAATGGCTTGGGCATGCTTGGCTGCCAGTGGCACTGGGTCACTATTATTTATTGATGATGGGACACAGGAAAGAACCAGCCGGATGAATTCTGGGGTTTTCAGAAACATACTGTATGCTCAGATCAAGCCAAATGCAGCCAAACTGGTTGGTCGGCCTTTCATAATACAGATGGACAATGACCCAAAACATAAAGCCAAAGCAACCCAGGAGTTTATTAAAGCAAAGAAGTGGAATATTCTTAAATGGCCAAGTCAGTCACCTGATCTGAACCCTATAGAGCATTTCACTTGTTAATGACTAAACTTCAGACAGAAAGGCCCACAAACAAACAGCAACTGAAAACCGCTGCAGTAAAGGCCTGGCAGAGCATTAAAAAGGAGGAAACACAGCGTCTGGTGATGTCCATGAGTTCAAGACTTCAGGCAGTCATTGCCAAAAAAGGGTTTTCAACCAAGTATTAGAAATTCAAATTTTATTTACAATTATTTAATTTGTCCAATTACTTTTGAGCCCCTGAAATGAAGAGATTGAGTTTAAAAAATGCTTGAGTACCTCACATATTTATGCAATCATTTTGTTCAACCCACTGAATTAAAGCTTAAAGTCTGAACTTCAACTGCATCTGAATTGTTTTGTTCAAAATCCATTGTGGTAATGTACAGAACAAAAATTTGAAAAATGTTTTCTCTGTCCAAATATATATGGACCTAACTGTATTTACTCTTTAGTTAGTTGGCATGCAGATGTGTTCTTCATTCGCCATCTAGAATAGGAACTGCTGGCCTTCGAGTACTAAGACAACCATATAAAAAATTGTCTGTGTACTTTAGACAATTGTCGAGTACTTTAGACAACCATATAAAAAATTGTCTGTGTTGCGACAAACGGACAATTTTTTATACATAGTTTGTCCTCAATGGATTATAATCTACATTGATCATATACTTATACTATATATAACTATATAGTATACTATATATATTTCTCTAGTATAACAGGTCAACCCATTGGATAACTATACATTATTAGATATACCGTACATTATTTATGTACAGCCATGACAAACAGTACAATGAGAGTCAGATTAGTTTCCTATTGAAGTCAGTACCTACTGTAGGAAAACACAAGGGGTCGTCATTGATGGAAGATATGTGTCACCGAGGTTCCTGGCCTCAGTGAGGTAAGAGCCGGTAATTTTAAATGTCAGCAGCAGCTAGTGCTGACTGACACTATTGATTATTTAGTGTGGCTGTAAAGCCAATCCGGGCCGGCTCTTACTGGGAGCAGCCAAAGTGCAGGGTGGGTGGCTGTTCCCCACGTTCCAGGCCGAGTTTTGGTTTGGGATAAAAACCCAGCCAGCAGTTTCAGCTGGGCGGATTATCCTCCATCTGATACTGGAGCTTTATCAGTCTGGGTGTTGGAGCCTGTTTGGGCCGGGACTAAGGCCTGCTACATTGTTTGGGGAAAAAGCACATGGATTTCTGCTTCACCCAAGGACTTATGTGCTGCAGCCTTGTGTGAACAAACACCAGACTCAAGGTGACTGTTTTTCCTTGAAACAGTTTTTTTGTTGTTACTTTACTTATGTGTGAATAAAACACTGCACTGTTTGAGTTAAAGACATTGTCATTGCCTCTGTACTGCATCCGCAAGCCGGTCTACCAGAGCAAATCCCCACACTACATACAGTACTTATATTCATCATTGATTTTTTTAGAACTTACTTTTTTTATAGATTATTATTAGGGTTTAGTGATACGACTTCGGATGAATAACTTTGGCTCATCGAAGCCAATGCATATTCTCAAACTGTACAGAGCGCTCGCTCCATACAGTATTCTAACGAAGTTTTATGCAAATCGACTTTGGATGTTTCATCCAAAGTTGAATCGCTTATCCCTAATTATTATATCAGACTGAGGTTTGCATTAAAGAGAATCTGTCACCAGCGACCTCCCTATCAAACTGTTTGCATACACACATAGCCCTGGTTCACCTGATTAAAATGCTGTTTTTCTTTTGTAGATCCGAGACTCCATTCCCGAGTTATAATACTTTTTCTTAATATGTAAATTGGGCCTTTGGTGCAATGAAGGCATCACCATTGCTTTTGTTGTCCCCAAGCTGCATTCTTTTCTGTAGCCAGTCCCTCCCTCACTGCTTTTCCACTACCTGGCCCTGTCAATCAAAGCAGCCAGGGAGGGGCTGACCACAGAAAGGGACAGAGGTTGGGTGCAACAAGAGCAATGGTAGGATCCTCATTGCACTGAATGTCTGATTTAAATATAAAGAAAAAGTATCGTAACTCAGGAATCAACAAAAGAAAAACATTATTTTAATCAGGTGAAGCGCAGCTATATGTCTATGCAAACAGTCTGATAGGGAGGTCGCTGGTGACAAATTTATTTTGCGCCTGTACTGCATGCTAAATGCAACAAATACATCTAGCTGTCCTCTGTGGGTAGGGGCTACATTTATTTTTAAGTTTATATACATTGAAAACTTTTGGCCCTCACAAAAAGTATTTTTTACTTTGTGTATAACATGGGGATTCAACACTTTGTTCTCTGTAAATAAGCAGAAAGAAGGGGCCATGATACTCAGTGGAGCACCACGACTCTTTTACTGCAGGGGCTTGCTGCAGCGAGAGGTTCTGCACTAAAGGTGGCAAAGTGGCCATTTGGTTCTGCTAATCATAGATAGGGAAAGAAGGGAAAGAAATAAGGAAATGCAGTAATTTTATATGCTAGAAAACCATTCAAGCACATATAAGTTAAGTTTTAAGAATTATAATTTTTTCTCAAGTCAAAAAGCTATAAATGTGTGACCGTTGTGTAACATGTTAAAGGGGTTGTCCCATGAAAAAATATTCTACAGTTTTCAAACCAGCGCCTGGATCTGAATACTTTTATAATTGCATGTAATTAAAATATTAGCATAGCCACTGAGTTATTCAATGTTATCTATCTGTCCAGCGCCACCTGCTGTTTGCTCTTTTACTTATTTCTTTGTCCGGCTCAGCAAGATGGCCGCACATGCTCAGTTTCATCCTCCAACTGCCTCCTGAGCTGATAGGGAGAGCATGGACACGCCCCCTTAGCTGCAGCAGAAAAGACACTCCCCTTGAGCTGTCAGCTTGATATAAATCTAGCAGAGCAATGAATGTGGAGACCTCTGGATCCATGTGAGGTACAGGGCTGGTTCTGGCTTTGTTAGAAAAATGTTGTCATGTCCTATATGATGTCTGATTTTCATTTTCTACATTTATCATGGGATAACCCCTTTAAATTTGGTGTGAGCATTTAAAGGGGCTAAAATAGTTCTGGAAAGTAAGTTTTGGAACCATGTCAGGTCTGCTGTGTCTCCCTACCTTTGTGCAAGTTTCAAATCCCAAATTAGCATCATCGTATTCTTTGTGGCATAGAAAAGGGTATCAAACTAAATTGTATGAGAAGTTTCCTTAAAATACTGGTAAATGTTATTAATAGTTATAGTAATAAGAATATTGAGCAATATTTAGAGTTTACATTTCCATGTGTATTCAAATCACAATCCATACATCATTATCCAGATTTCTGAGTGTATTCCAACATCCCTGAAGTCAAATATGCCCTTGGAGATATAGTAAAGCTAACCGGAGACAAATTTACTGCATCTAATAGGGAATATGAACTTTAACTAATTCAACTACCTTCCATCTCTACATTTATCACCCACCTTCTGTCTATTATGTAAATGAAACATCTGCCTATTTGCTCCAGGTCTAATGAATTTCATTGGCTTTCACGTGTCCTACTAAAATAGGGACTGGTAATCATTAAATAGGCAAATATGATTATTCTGCCATAAAATATTATTTAATATTGTCACAAATGGTGATTTAATGCAAGGATTTGCTTGACCCGTTGTAAACAGTTATTATCTGTCCATCTTTCTCCCAGGAACTTTATACTGCATATGGCAGATGGCAGGACTCGTTCCATTCAGAAAGATACTAAATGGCAAGTAGCATACGTCCATTTTATGTCATGGGCAGAACACGGTAATTAATTCTATCATATAGTTTCGATGGGAATAGGATAGCAATGTGTGTGCTTCATTATGTATAATCACTCTATACCAAATATGAAAATGTAATTGTTAAAATACTGTTGCAGAAAAAAAATCAGTAACATACAGTAATAATATCAATGTATAATAATAATAATGTTCCCTTTTAGTCTGTCTGTACTTTAAGTGTTTGTGCTTTGTCCTTGACCTTCACTATGGGACAATACACCTCCATTGTTTTTTGGTCATATGCTGTTTTTGTCAGTCTTGCTCCATAGCTATAGATATAGATCATTCACATCTAGAACATCATATATAGTAAACACTTAATAGAGTACAATAACAGTAACACAGTAAAAGTGCTGAAAAGCACTGAATAACATCTTTAAAGGGGTTCTCCCAGGGTTTGGTGAAAATCCTCCTGCGTGCTGACCTGTGGAGGGAAGATAGTCCACTCAGCACTTAATCCTCAGTTGTTCCACCAATTCCGCCATCTACACTTCATTCAGGCCAAACTGATATCTTTCTGAGTTTTCCTATTTAGGTGCAGTATGTAGCTGAACATGGAGTCTAAGGAAGACATCCAACTTGGACCTGAGTGGAGGAGCCCACATCCAGTTCCAGTGGGCACGTGAGCTCAGTGGAGTTGGTGGAGTCAGTGGAGCAATGGAGGTATACATACTGAGTGGACTATGTTCCCTTCGCAGGTTAGCATACAGGAGGATTTTCACCAAAGGCTGGAGAACCCCTTAAAGTGCATCAACAATACTGTTATACGGTCTCCACACAACAGCACCTACATAATAGAGCATTAAAGTACCCACTACTGCTTTACAGTGCAACACAATTCAGTTGCTCAAATACTACTGTAAAGCTACATTCACATGACCGTAGTGTTTTGCAGATCCGCAAACATGGATACCGGCCCATGTGCGTTCCGCAATTTGCGGACTACACATGGCCACCGCTATCATAGAAAATGCCAATTCTTGTCCGCAATGGCGGACAAGAATAGGACATGCTCTATATTTTTTGCTAGGCTGCCGAACAGAACTACGGATGCAGACCGCACACGGTGTGCAGTCCGCATCTTTTGCAGCCCCATTAAAATGAAAGGGTCCGCACTTGTTCCGCAAAAGTTTCTGCACAATTCATATGGTCATGTTGTCTGGCATAAGAAAAACAATATTAACAACAAGTAATCTATAAAATAAAAACACAATTGCACTGGTGGCCCCTGACTTGGTTCAGCGATCTAGTTCAGTCAATGGCGTTAGTAATCTCATGCCTTATGCAAGATTCACTTCTGATTACAATTATTGGCTGCAGCGGTCATGTCATTGTATGGTATATGACTGCCATAGCAAAGTAACTGGAAATGTGTGGACCACTGAAGTGATTGAGGATTAAACCGGTATTTTTTTTTATAGCATTCTCTGTTATTTTTGTTGTTTTTTTAAATCCTAGAAACATACCACCATTCATGAATAAAAAATAAAAAAAGACACATGCATATTCCCACCTACTGTAGACTAGTGATGAGTGGCAGGAGCAATATTCTAATTCACGATATTTCGCGAATATTTGGGCGAATATTCGTCATAAATTTGCGAATTTGCCATTATTTTCTTGATTGCAAAAATCGGCAATGTAATATGCGCGTATTGCGCGTATTGCGCGTGCAATACAGGCGTGGGTCACTTTTGCTAAATTTTTCAAGCTGCTAGAAGTTTTCTGAGACTGGAGAAAATGGTTGGCACAGCAGAACATTACAATAGCTTTATATGCAGATAGAGTGCTCCAATATATTCGCGATTGCGCAAATCGGCAATAAATGTTGCGCATATTTTGGCACAATACGTGCAACTTCACATTTTAGCAGGTCTGACTACATATTACTGATAGGTGCAAGTATTGTTGTGAACTTGTGACATCACAGCACTATGTCTGTAGCATGTATGTATGTATGGACACTACATAACACCCTGCACTGGAACCTATCAGCTACACTATATCACTATCTAACCTACACTGACCATCTCCCACTAACTATCTGTATTATATATATAAGCTAACTAACTAACTATCTAATGTAATTAGATAGTAATTAACAGTAAAGCACAGAGCACAGCAATGACACTGCTGGCGATATTCACGATTAAAATTCGTAATTTGAATATTCGCTCCCAACACTACTGTAGACTCCTACAGGACAGTCAGTTTCTGACAGACAGACATAAATACACAAGGACAGATTTAAAGGCTATGTTTACACTCAGAGGCAATTTTTTTATCATTGCATGTTACTCATTTTTGGCTAAAAATCTTTTTTTCAATTGGCCTTTATTTAAAATATTAAGCTGTTCTGTCACAAAGGGTTAACTGTTTTTCTAGTTGTGTGACTGGTACTTTCTATTTCACTTTGTGCTGGTCATCTAATAAACCTTTAATTTAATAAACACTTATTTTAGCCACATTGTTATTAGTAAGATAAGGATTGAGCTTTGATGAGTGTTTATAATGTCAGAGAGTAGAGATAAGGAGTCTGTCTGCTCCTGCTCTGAGGGAAAAGACAGAAAATCCAAAGGGTGCTACTAGAGCATCTCAGCTATGTACAGAAAAAAGGACACCATATTTTTAATAAATTCCAATTTAAAAAAATATTTTTAGCTGAAAATGAGTACAATGCAAAAATAAATAAATAAATAAATAAATAAAAATTCCCCCAAAGGTGTACATGTGTACATAGCCTTTAAGGCCCTATCACACTGGGTAGGATGATAAACACATCCAACAGCCTATTACACAGGCTGATGCATACTGACTGTAGGATGCATGATTGCTCCTGCAGTTTTATTGATCATTGGCAGCACAACCTTGCTTACACATGGAGATGTCCTGCTGATAATCATGTATGTTTCATCCAGATTAAAGATGCTAGTCAGACGACAAATGAGCGCTTGCACGTTCATTGGCTGATTGGCTGCACGATGATGAGCCAATTATTAGGAATGAGTGTTCCCATGATCGCTTCCTCTCCATAATTGGCCCAAATATTGTTCCAACTAATAAGGCCTTTACTCTATCAGTAAGCTGTCACATGAAGAAAGAAAGGATATAATAATTGATCAACTTTCTGTAATCTTTACAACTGCTTTGATTATCATTGGGTCTGGAGTGTGATATACTGTAAAGGACCTTTGTACTATAATGCATAATCTTCAAACATCTCCATATGAAAAGAGGTTCACTGTATATATCTCATTATTAAAATCACAGTTTAGGTAGATAGATACATCGATCGATCGCCGAATATACAATCTTTCATCAGTGGCATTTTCATCAAAAATAAGTAAAAAGGCTACATGACATTGTCATCTAATATACAATATACCAGCTGACCATATTGGCATTTTTATTAAGCCTACAACAAACAAATAATTTTTTTGTTTTTTTGCTTTTTTTTATTTACCTAGCTTACTATATTTAAAATGTTAGTAAGTACTTTTAAACTCCTGGGCAATAATCATGAACTAACAAATGCTAACATGGACTAACTAAACGAATCGAATTGCACAAATTATACCAATCAGGTTTTGATTTTCCATTGATTTTTCTATAGATTTGCAATAATTATGTTATGATTTTTATAGTCTTTTTATTTGCAACAACCATTATTTTACTTGCAACAATCATGTTATGATATTTATATATTCATCGATTTTCTATAGATTTGTACTAATCATGCTATGTTTTCACGAATGTATCTATAAAGTAATAGTGTGGTGGTCACTGTTCTATGGGGATCTCAAAAAGAGCCTCATAGACCACTGACGATTTACACATACATTTGCAGTATATAGGTGAAGTCTAATATTGCATTTAAATAGGTATTCCATTTACGTATTATTTATTTTTATATGCTTTATAATTTTATTTATATATAATAAATGTTATAGTAAACATCAACAATAGTGATTCCTGAATGCAAGTGTGCCTACCAATAGAAAAATTTGAACTGTAATATTTGGCATTGGATAGGCCATTGGTTAGAGCACCTTTATCCATTGGACCCAGAGGGGTGAGCTACTAATCACATTATTTCTCGATTGATCGATCAATCGACTGATACGTGGCTGTTCCATTAACAAGGATGTAACTGTAATAGGTCATATGGGAAGACATTGTCCTAATCAACATAAAGGGAACCTTTCATGTTTAACAAGCACTCTGATCTGTCAGCATCATGCTACAGAGAGGAAAGAGCTGAGCAAATTGATACATAGTTTGGTGGGAAAAGATTCAGTATATGTAGTATTGATTCATTTAAATGTGTTATCTCATGATTAATATAAAAACTGATAATCAGACATCATATAGGACAGGATAATCTCTTACTAACAAAGCTAGAACCAGCCCTGTACCTCACATGAAACATGAGATTGCGCCAATTGATCTACTAGATTAATTTTAGGTTGGTAGCTCATGGGTCAAGTTTTTTCTTATGGTTGTGTTCTTTTTGCTGCAGCTCTCTGCCTATGTCGGTTAAGGGGCATGCCATTTCTGATGCAGCACTCTCCCTGTAACTGACACAGCTTCTAACAGTAGATATGGCAAGTTGTAGTTGACGGATGGAACTGAGCATGTGCGACCACTTCAGCAATGTTACTGAGGTGAACCGAAATATAACAGCAAACAGCAGGTGGCGCTAGACATACACAACTCAGTGGCTATACTAAATTCTTTGCTTTGTAGAATATTTTTTGTGGTAAAACACCTTTAAATCTCTGCTCATTCTGAACTTAGTCCCTAATATAATTGACACGCTGGGCTACTGACAGCTATCTCTGTATGTACACTCATACAGGGAAGGCTGTCAATCACTGAGTGAAACCACGCACTGGTCTTCTAAGCCCAGAATGAGCAGGGATTTCAGTCAATATGATACTGAATCTTTTTACATGAAACTATACAGTATATTAAAAAGGTCATGATTGGGAAAATGAACATATGTATGACCATTCATTCACAGTTATTGCCCAGTGTAAACATTATGATCAGCTAAAAAATAGCCAACTGCTTGTTTCTTGGCTGATCATAGGATTTAAAGTGAACATTACAATTGTCTGCAGCAAATCACCCCCTGTAAGCAGGGAGACAACTGACTCGCTATATCATCAATCAGTGACCGTTAAAAGCAAAAATCTGCCAGTGTAAATGGGCCATAATTTTGCCTACCTGAAATTGAACTTATTGGTGTAACCCATGAGTGCAAAACTAGAATACCTTTTTTTAGTTTACTATTACTCACTACTAGGGTTGAGCGAACCCGTGGAAGTTCGGGTCCGCCGGGTTCGGCCGAACTTCAGGTCAAAGTTTGGGTTCGGGACCCCATTTAAGTCAAGGACCTTCTATCTTCATTCACCACGTGTTGAGCCGCAGGTCCTTTTGCAGGTCCTTAAGAAAAGAAGATACCGACTGTGCGATCAAGTGGATGCGGTGATTTATTTATTTTTTTAACCCCTCAATAGACATTTTATTTAGCATTCTGTTGTAAGAATGCTATTATTTTCCGTTATAACCATGTTATAACGGAAAATAATAAAAATCACCCAAACACTGAACCCGAACTTTAGTGAAAAAGTCCAGGTTCGGCTCCTGGTACCCGAACTCGCAAAGGTCGGTACGAACCTGGGTTCACTCAACTCTACTCACTACAATTCCAATATCCTAGAATAAATCCAACATATAGCTACACTGGATAATGACTTCTGCATTGCTTCAGCCTGCTATCTGAGTTGTGCATTCACATGTAGGTTGTATCCTAATGGTGGACATAGAAGTTAGTTACTTGAACAGCAGTTGACAGTGGCATCACTAAAGACTTATGAGCCCTGGTACAAGAGTTAAGCTTGGGGCCCCCTTCCCTCAGTGCTTTGTGGCCAGGGGCAGGGAAACACATAGCCTTCATGCTGCCTGAGGCAAAAATTGAAAAGGCACCCCCCCATGCCAAATTCTTAACCTAACCCCTTTCGCTAACTTGACCAGCATGCACCTGGGCCCAGTAGCGACTGCTACCTCTGCACCACCTATAGCTACGCCCAGGGACATAGCTATAGGGTAAGCAGGGGAAGCGACTGCTTTGGGGCCAAAACTCACAAGGGGCTCCCTCAGGAGGAGGACTGTAAGATTTTATTTTCAAGGAATCAGCTTTTCTCCCTCTCTCCATTAAATACACATAGACATTTGGCCAAACTGAACATGTATGTGTATGGAGAAGATGAGAGAGTCTGAATGTGTATGGCCGGCTTGAGACATCCAGATAGTTTACCTTCAGCTGTGTAGATGCGTTCTACTGAAGATAAAGGATCCCTATAAGTATAACCTTTTTTTTTTACTTTCACGGTAGATGAATTCTGAACAACATTTTGCCATTAATCATCTTCTCATGTTTGTCCAAGTTTATCTTCCAAATAGATGGAATAGAACAACCTGTATCTCATCAGATAACCAAAATGTTCACAGCAGCAGAAGATAAGAGTACTGATCTTCAGGAAGGCAGAGACTTGTCAACTTGTGTCATTATGTTAGTAAGGACAGGTCTATAAGTAAAGGGTCAGAGCTATAAATCATGATGCAAAATGAAGTCAAGTGCACAGCTGCATAAAACATGATCCAAAGTTCTTATACACAGCTTTGGGTGTCTATCAGCAAGGCACATCTAGTATTGCATATCTCAACTTGGTTGGTTCTTATTTAAAGGTTTAAAGGGGTTCTTGCCCTCTGTGAACATTTTCTACAGACCCTACAGCAAGGCCAGAACTGTGGTGGTAATCATACTATCACATGACTCAGTGACATAACACATGGGTGAAATATCACTGCTGCAGCCTAGTCAGTGGCTGAAGCAATCACATGACCCAACATAAAACTAGGTGTTGATGGGGATGCCCAGGACCTGCAGAGCCAGAAGGGGCAGAGATAAGGTGGAGATCAGGTAAGTTTGATTATAACTAGTAAAGTAGACTTCGATACAAATTTCAGGAAAAATGTAATTCAATGCGAAGCTGAATTTCCTTGTGCTTCACGGGTAGCGAATCGATTTAACCTTAAATAGTGTAAAAAAAAAAATATAATAATTATACTTACCTGATTCATTTGCTCGCAATGGGCTGGCTGCCACCATCTTGCGGGCCGGACAAAATCCCGCTCGTGGTGACATATGACGTCACCACGCCGGCTGGCGTGACGATGTCATCTCGGGCTGCGTGAGATTTTCCGCCAAACCTTTAAGTAATGAGCAAATGGATCAAGTAAGTATTATTATTTTTTTTTTATATTATTTTATTTATTATTTTTACGCTGTATTATTTCTATCAGATGCCGCGATCAGCTATGAACGCGGCATCTGAGGGGTACAATGACATGCTGAATCGAATTTTACAAAACTTTACTCATCTCTAATTATCACCACAGGTCTGGTCATAAACAAACGAATCCAGCAGAAATA
Organism: Bufo bufo; assembly: GCF_905171765.1. Lineage (NCBI taxonomy): Eukaryota > Metazoa > Chordata > Amphibia > Anura > Bufonidae > Bufo > Bufo bufo. Next base: position 274,813,250 of record NC_053390.1, on the reverse strand, counting down.
CCTCCATATAGAATCAAAGGTATACAGAGGTACAGTACAGGCCTCATGTAAATGTATGGATGCTTTATTATGGTTCTGCAGAAGACAAGACCAAAATACTGCCATGAGCATAACTGTTCCTATTCCTAATTTTTTTTAAAAATAAAAAAATAAGAAAACTCAGTTGAATCTATTCCTGGAATGTCTTTGACGGGTTACATGGGACACATTATGTGACTGGAGATTTCTATACCGCTGTCATATTATGATGTATGCAAACCATATCTCAGGTGTAATACACCTAATACTGAGTGAAAGCAAAATAAGTAGCTTATTAACTCGTCAGATATTCTCAGCAACAGCTCAAGATCATCTAGAAACAGGGGAATACAGGACTGAGTTATGGGACTGATTAGAATTAGGGATGAGCGAATCGACTTTGGATGAAACATCCAAAGTCGATTAACAATAAAACTGCGTTCTAATACTGTACGGAGCAGGCGCTTCATACAGTATTAGAGTGTATTGGCTTCGTTGAGCAGAAGTTATTGCTTTGCGAAGTCTCACGAGACTTCAGGCAATAACTTCATAAATTAATTTGTACTGTAAAATAACATTTCCCAAACTCGTGTTCGGTTCCAGTTATCGCGAAACAATAACTTTGGCTCATCTGAGCCAATACATTCTAATACTGTACGGAGCTCCTGCTCCGTACAGTATTAGAACAAAGTTTTATGCAAATCGACTTCAGATGTTTCATCCGAAGTCGATTCGCTCATCCCTAATTAGAATCGTATGATTAGAAGTAAGTTTTCGTAAGCACTATGCTGACAAAATAACATTTCTATATTTAAAACGGCACTATTACCGAAAATTCACTTTTCCACGGCTTCTTCATTCTGTGCTGAAATAAAAAATATATAAACTCAGATCATTAACTGTATAATAAAAGAATGCACAAATTGGATTTAAAATAATTGCAGACACTCAAGATTTTTTTGATTATTAAGTACTGAATCCAATGCTCTAGTCATTTGGCTTGTGTTCTAGCTGGAGATAGGTTGATACCATGGAAGAAAAAGCTTAATATCAGCATCTTATTAGTTATAGCTGGTGGGAAACATCTGTCTCACTTCTTTGCAGCTCTAATTGTGACTACTCAGTTGGGAAAGTGCAGGCAGGATATTAACCAGAAATGGTTTGGTCCTCGGCACTTACTGAACTCTCTCCATATCTTTTTTGGAAGATTAGATGACAAAGCTTAAGGGGATAAAACACAATCTGCAACCTGTTAAAGTGATTTTTACATCAGGAAACCATAGGATCTATACAGAAAACCAGCCTAAACAGACAAGCTTCTCTTTAGATATTGCAAGAGGTTAAGACTAACATATATTTCAAGTGATATATTAGCATATTTGCAGCTGAGCACCTGAAGAGATCAAATGGATGTGTTATGATAAATTATTGATGAGCGATTTCATTTGAAGCCATGCTGTATATGTTCTGCAACTTAAGTTTCCATATGTAAAGGAAAGCTATGTCAAAAAAATCAGATATCACATAGTGTTTGCATTTTGTTCTGTATCTTCTGTGTCAGATGTTCAGGGATGGACTGGGAACTTAAATTGGCCCTGGAAAAATACTAAAAGTGGCCCAATTTTGTAGTTGGGTCCAAATTGATGGAAAGTGGGGTCAACACAAGTAGGCAGGCCAGCAATACCATATTGTGGCACATTATACCACCCCAACAGAGCCAAATACCACAGTCCATAAAAAAATACTACCAGAAGCACAAAATACATCCTGAAAGACTTCCACGGGCCGGCTGTGAGGAGGGCTCAGACAGCCCCCTGTGCATCGGCCCATTGGGAAATTTCCCTGTAAGGTCTATGGCCAATCCGCCCCTGCAGATGTTACATTACTATCCCAATGGTGATTTCTGTGTTGTAGTAACATAGTGTGCTTGAACAAAGCCATACTGTATGTTCATCGATTTCAACCAATAGATTGGAGAGAATGTGTGTAAAGGGATGAGGTATGAATACACTTTAAAAAATAGTTTCCCTCCATTGATCCAGAAGGTAAGAAACTAATAATTAGAGATAAGCAAGGTCATGGAAAATTCAATTCGGCCCACAAAGAAATCCGCTTCGTGAAGAGGTACAGTAATACAAAGCATTTCTTTGTATGTAGTGGGCGTAATGATGAGGAATGGCAATCACGCCACTCCCCCTACCAACCACCACTGTCATTGAACCCCTCAGATGCCGCATTCATCACTGATCGTGGCATCTGAGGCTACCATCATGGTAACAAATAGTGATCAGCGGGAGGTGCCATATTCGATTTTGCGATATTTCATGAATATTCGATTGAATATTCGTCTTATATTCGTCGAAATAGAATATTCGTCATTATTCTATTTATCTCGAATAATATGCGATTTAATTATTCGCGTATTGCGATTTTATTTTAACTGTATAAGGCAACTTTCATATTGGTTGGCTATGGCTAATATGTGTATTTTATGAATATTCGCTGTATTGCTATAACTTCGTTTTTTAGAATATTACGAATATTCAAAAATACGAAGTTATAGCAATATAGCGAATATTCGTAAAATACACATATAGACTGTAATTTAGCTAATATAGTGCTATAATCTTTTTTTTTATAGTCAAATTTTTTTGTCTCTTCTGAACTTCATTTTTGCAAAAAATTTACACTATTAAAAAAAAATACTATAGCACTATTAGCTAACTTGCAGTCTTTATGTGTATTTTGCGAATATTCGCTATATTGCTATAACTTAGATTTTTAGAATATTACGAATAATCGAAAAAACTAAGTTATAGCAATATAGCGAATATTCGTAATGTACATATATAGACTGCAATTTAGCTAATATAGTGCAGTAGTATTTATTTTTTTAATAGTTCAAAAGAGACAAAAAAAATAACTATAAAAAAAAGATTATAGCACTATATTAGCTAAATTACAGTCTTTATATGTGTATTTTACGAATATTCGCTATATTGCTATAACTTTGTTTTTTAGAATATGACGAATATTCTAAAAAACGAAGTTATAGCTACATAGCGAATATTTTCGTTATTTAGAATATTCGTCAATTTGTTTTTTTTATATGAAAAAATGATTCCTTCCAGCTTAATTTGCTTGTGGGCCAATGACTCATTGACCCACAAACAAGAAGCAGTGAAGGATCATGTTTTTTCATATGTTTAAAATTTACGAATATTCGATATAGCGAATATATAGCACTATATTCAAAATATTTGCGAATTCTTGAAGTTGCGATATTCGATAAAAATATTCGTTATTCGAATATTCACGCTCAACACTAGTAACAAAATAAGGAAATACTCACCTTATCCATTTGATCGCGTAGAGGCCGTCGTGGCCATCTTGATTAATAATAATAATAATAATAATAATAATAAAATGTATTTATATAGCGCCACCATATTCCGCAGCACTTTACAAGTTCATAGGGTTTATAATTGAAGACACTGAGCAAAATCTTGCGCAGTGACGTGATGAGGTTATCACTCTGGCTGGGAATCACGATGGCCACAATGGCCTCTTTGCATTCAAATAGATGAGGTGAGTATATTTTTTGTTGTTTTTACCACCATTTCAGGGAAAATTGATTAGTTACCAGGAAACGCGAAGAAATTCGGAATTTCGAATTTGTCCTAAAATTCGGATTGAAGTCAATCCATTTGATTCAACCTCACTCAACACTACTCATAATGCATGAATCAGTTTATTCTAAAAAGGAAACATTTCCTTACCAACCCCTAGTGGTGAGCAGACTGGATCAACATTAAAAACAAGAATTGAAGGCAGCGCCCCTTGCCTTTTGAGGGGATTTTACATGGAACAGTTTTTCAACATATTTTTTGTATGAACCATTTATATATGGACTGGTGCCCAAAACTGAACTGCAAATTGCATACTAAAGGCTGCACCAAAGCTTTGTAAAGTGGTAATATTACATCCCTGTCCCACAAGTCCATGCCTATTTTAATATATTAAACTATTTTGCTGGCCTTAGAAGAAGTTGATTAACACTTCATGCTGTTACATAGTCTATGTTATGTTGGCATTACATGCCCATCAACATTCCACTCCTCTCGTTGGGCACAATTGCTGCCTTGCTCACCTGCCCCATCAATCCTGGCCTCTGGCAGTCCAGACCCGCTGGTGTTGCTCTCCTACTACCCGGTGTGCCCGGCTGTTGGAATAGCACTTCTCCAAATAGGCTGAGGCATTCTTCCTGCTTTGCCCGTAGAGCACATGCCCTCCCTCTAGATCTTAATGGGCTAGAGCATTTACCCTAATCTTACAAAGCCAATGGCTGGCTACCCTGCTGTAATTAAGGCACTTTCCTTTGTGGGAGGTTGTCTGAGCAATAGGTTCTAGTACTCTAGTATCCTGTAAAGGTGTGCCATTAGCTTGTTTGCTTGTTCTGTGTATGACTTCTGCCTCACTTCTGGATTTGAACTTTCACTGCCTTAACGGACCTCTGTCATCTCCATATTGATCCTGAGTTGCTGGCCCTGACCTTGGACTGCTTATTGGACTGCACGCTCTCCACCTTCCCTGACCTCTGTCCCTAAATATGGTTTTGCCTGATCTTTTGGTGTTCCACACAAATGTTTCTTGACTCATGCGGGTCGGCAGTCACTTGTCAGCAGCCATTACAGAGACTACTCCAATAGGTAGCGGCCTGGTAGTTCCCCTGCAATAAAGTCCAGATCCCTACACAGGAGATAAATGGTGAAGACCAGGAAGGTTGCATAGATAATGCCCTAGGAGTAGACCCAATCCAAATCTGTTCAAACTACAAAACAGATCCACATATGCTCTGCAACAATGATCTTCAAGTACATTCAGATCCTTCTTAATAAGTAACTTTCCCAGATTTTTCCCCTAGGACATGTGGTGCATGCATCACTGAACCAGTGAAAGAGTTCAGCACTAAAATAGACTAAATAGAAAATATATATTATGGAGTTTTCATGCATAAACTACTAAATAAACCATCCACATAAATACTATTAAATTGCCAAATATATATTAATACATAAATAAAAAATTAAAGAATTTCAGAATGGGACATAACATGAACAAGAAATGAAATAAAGTGCAGGAGCATGAAGTTGCAAATATTTGGTATACCACACAATCTGCTGTGAGAAAAAAAAAACTCTTTCAGAGTACTGTGTGACTAAACTCCACAAATACCGTCACTTTGAATTATACAGCTTCATCAGGGGTAATCTCGCTAGTTAGAATAGCACATTAAATAGCCTGAATAATTATTAAATACACAGGTAGAATATAACTTACATAAGAAATATATATGGTGGCATATCAGCGTCCACACTACTCATGCCCATGGTGGAGTGCAGGGAATGGAAGTAGGTTACAGAAGAGAAACAAAAGCATGCACAACACACAATGCACAATGTATGTAGTAGAGATGAGCGACTTTTTGAAAAATTCTATTCGGCCAATTTGCTGAATTTTTTAAAAAAATTCGGTTCGATCCGAATTTATTTGGGGTGAATCGCGTCAAAAAACGACTATTTCCTGGCTGCAGATAGCCTTTATAATGGTGTAGAACACTGTGCCTTGCAGTTACACGCATAGGGAGTCTGCTATGGTAGTGAAATAATACTGTGTCAGTATGACATGCAGATAACAGACGTCGCTCTTAGAATCACTGCACACTTCACTTATTTCGGCAGTCACTGGGCCAAAACTGATCAAATAACTCAAGTATGAACTCAGCCTTACTGGTCGATGTTATCGCCAAGAAAAAGCGCACTCCTTTTACACCATCGTCAACTGATTCCACATACCGTCTACAGAACCTGTTCTATTAAACACTTATTCAAGTAGAGCCCCCCCCCCGACAGAGTGGAGAGGGTGTCAGCATTAAGTTTGTGTTGATGACACTGATTGACTGGGGGTGTCTGATGTCACTTGAGACGAAGTAGATGACCGAGTCAACCATTCAAGAACCGCTGGGTTGCTGATCAAGACACGACTGCTAAATGACACTGGGAACTCTTGCCTCTCGCTGCGACTCCTGGTGCCATGCCCCCTTACTCTGCTGTGACCTGTGCCTGCGCCAGAAACATTTAGGCCTATGCCACTCCCCTGCGAAGGGCCTGGCACTTCTCTGTATGACATACTTTTAGATCAAATAAATAAAAGGGAAATTAAAACACCCCAAAAAGTCAGTAATTTTCTCACTTCACCACACAACGGCTAATAAGCCTTTTTTTCCCCACTAATACATGTCAAAAAGGGCTGTAATTTTCTCACTTCACCACACAAGGGCAAATAATTTTGTTGTGTGTCACTAATACACGACAAAAAGGGCTTTAGAACATATAACTGCACCGCTGAACGGCAAATATATTTTTATTTTGCCACTATTACATGCCAAAAAGGGCTTTAGAACATATAACTGCACCGCTAAACGGCAAATATATTTTTCTTTTGCCACTTATACACGCCACAAAAGGCTTTAGAACATATAACTGCACTGCTGAACGGCAAATAGGCCCTTATTTTATTCCACTTATACACATCACAAAAGGGTTTAGAACATTAACTGCACTGCTGAATGGCAAATATATTTTACTTTTGCCACTAATACACGACAAAAATGGCTTTAGAACATAACTGCACTGCTTAACTGCAAATATATTTTTCTTTTTCCACTTATACACGCCACAAAAGGCTTTAGAACATATAACTGCACCGCTGAATGGCAAATATATTTTTATTTTGCCACTATTACATTAAAAAAGGGCTTTGGAACATATAACTGCACCACTGAACAGCATATATATTTTAGTTTTGCCACTAATACACGCCACAAAAGGCTTTAGAACATATAACTGCACCTCTGAACGGCAAATATATTTTACTTTTGCCACTAATACATGCCACAAAAGGCTTTATAACATATAACTGCACCGTTGAATGGCAAATATATTTTTCTTTTGCCACTAATACACGCCACAAAAGTCTTTATAACATATAACTGCACCGCTGAATGGCAAATATATTTTTATTTTGCCACTATTACACAACAAAAAGTGCTTTAGAACATATAACTGCATCTCTCAACAGCAAATATATTTTACTTTTGCCACTAATAAACACTGCAAAAGGCTTTAGAACATATAACTGCACTACTAAACGGCATATATATTTTACTTTTGCCACTAATAAACGCCACAAAAGGCTTTAGAACATATAACTGCACCGCTGAACGACAAATATATTTTTCTTTTGCCACTAATTTAGCCTCTATTTCTGAAAAGTTTCTGCTGGGATTTGAACTCACAACCTTCTAGATTAGAGCCAAAACTTTTAACCACTGCACTATACAGCTTCATGTTAACCTGCAGTGAAATATGAAATGATACTGTATAGGAATATTTACTACATGACATGACTACTATGAGGTTTTTCCTGACACAGTTTATCATTCAGCTTTATATCTGAGTGGTTAAAGCCCTTGCCTCTAATGTAGAAGGTTGGGAGTTCAAATCCTGGCAGAAACTTTTCAGAAATAGAGGCTAAAGTGGATTTAAATACACTGACTCGAGCATCGCGCTCAGACAAACAAGGTATTTGGCCGAACACTGCGCTGTGCCGAGCATCGCGATGCTCAAGCCGAATTGGTGTTCGGCTGAGCATGCTCGCTCAACACTAATGTTCATTTCTCTACAATAAGTCGTCTCCAAAGGCGATTCAGAGAATTTGGCAGTACATCCAACTGGCCTTACAACCGCAGACCACGTGTAACCACACCAGCCCATGACCTCCTCATCCAGCATGTTCACCTCTATGATCGTCTGAGACCAGCCACCCGGACAGCTGCAGCAACAATCAGCTTGCATAACCAAAGAATTTCTGTCAGAAACCATCTCAGGGAAGCTCATCTGCATGCTCGTCGTCATCATCGGGATCTGGACCTGACTGTAGTTCGTCGTTGTAACTGACTTGAGTGAGCAAATGCTCACATTTGATGGCATCTGGCACTATGGAGAGGCGTTCTGTTCATGGATGAGTCCCGGTTTTCACTGTTCAAGGCAGATGGCAGACAGCGTGTGTGGTGTCATGTGGGTGAGTGGTTTGCTGACCTCAACGTTGTGGATCGAGTGGCCCATGATGGTGGTGGGGTTATGGTATGGGCAGGCGTATGTTATGGATAACGAACACAGGTGCATTTTATTGATGGCATTTTGAATGCACAGAGATACCGTGACGAGATCCTGAGGCCCATTGTTGTGCCATTCATCCACGACCATCACCTCATGTTGTAGCATGATAATGCACGGCCCCATATTGCAAGGATCTGTACACAATTTCTGGAAGCTGAAAACATCCCAGTTCTTGCATGTCCAGCAAACTTACCGGACATGTCACCCATTGAGCATGTTTGGGATGGTCTGGATCGGTGTATACGACAGAGTGTTCCAGTTCCTGCCAATATTCTGCAACTTCGCAGAGCTATTGAAGAGGAGTGGACCAACATTCCACAGGCCACAATCAACAACCTGATCAACTCTATGCGACGGAGATGTGTTGCACTGCGTGAGGCAAATAGTCGCCACACCAGACACTGACTGGTTTTCTGCCCCCCCAGTAAGGCAAAACTGTGCACATTTCAGAGTTGCCTTTTATTGTGGGCAGTCTAAGGCACACCTGTGCAATATTCATGCTGTCTAATCAGCACCCTGATATGCCACACCTGTGAGGTGGGATGGATTATCTCGGCAAAGGAGAAGTGCTCACTAACACAGATTTTGACAGATTTGTGAACAATATTTGAGAGTAATGGGTCTTTTGTGAATGTAGAAAATGTTTCAGATCTTTGAGTTCAGCTAATGCAAAATGGGAGCAAAACCAAAAGTGTTGCTGTGACGGTAGCGACGGTAACGTACACTACACAAAGGGGGGAGGATAGTGACCACTGCGCTCCACCCTCACCCCTGGCCCTGCCTACTTGCCTCGCAAGTCCTAATGACAGGGGACAACTAGACGGCAGTCCCTAACTTAGGATACGTGCTGGGAAGACAGATAAGACAAATAACGGAACGTGAACGGACCGGGTCAATACCTAGAGAGCTACGCAGTACGAATGAGCAGAGAATAGTCAGGAAAAGCTGAGGTCAAATACCAGGAGAGAAACGAAGTACAACAGGAGTCCGCAAAGAATTGTCAGGTGGAAGCCGGGGTCAGAATACCAGGAGAGATGCGCAGTGCAGGAGGAGCAGGCAGAGAATCGTCAGGGAACACAGGATCAGGTAAGTATGCAGGAACAAAACAATCACCAGATACCTAAAATTAACAGGCAACCTGTGGCCAGCAGGCTGCCTGTATTTATAGTGGGGAGTGAGGGTCATGTGACGTTGCCAGCGTCACATGACCGACAGACAGACAAATCGAGCACTGAGTGATCAGCTCGGCGCTCAAGGCAGACCTAGGAGCAGGGAGCCTCCCAGCTAGCACAGCTGCCCTGGGAACGAGGCCAAACACAGATCCTCGCTCCCGAAGCTAAGCAGCAGGTCTGCGGGCGATGGGAGACCGACTGCGCCTTTGGCTCCCCGTGACAGTTGTGTTTATATTTTTGTTCAGTGTATTAGAGTGCTAAAAATGCAACATTAATACAATATATAAAACTCCAAATGAGGTGATCAAGAATGCAAATCAAAGATAAGGACTGATACCTGATATAAATCTGAATTAAAAAATGAAAAATAATGATAAAGATGATCATATAATGATGGCAATTACGACAAAGATAATGCATAAATGTAAAGAGACAAATAGAGCCAGCACTTGCGACAAAGTATACCTAGATAGATGTATTGCAAAATCAATATGATGCATGCACAATGTGAAAATATTAAACCAACGCTTATGCTGAGTGAATGAGGAAATGCCCTATATAAATATCAAAATAATTAGTGCACAATTAAGGCCCCTACATTATGTCAAGATGTTTAGTAGGAGAAAATCAAAAATAAGGACCAATGCAGTTATGACAAACAAAATATGCAAATAAAAGCAAAAATAATAATAATCAAAATAAGAATTATGGCGAACATAATGCATACCTATCACAAAATTGTGAAGCAACAAATATAGACCTAGCTAGCGTATGTGCCAAAATACCCCTTAACAAGATATAGTGCAAGAAAATGTGGTCCATGCGTTATGTAAAAATAATTATAGTTAACAAGCGCTTACAGTAAGAAGGTAAGATAAGGCCCTATATAACCATCAATAAAATTATTGATAGTAACGTAGTGCATAACAAATACAGCCCCCTTATGTAACATTGTTCGGTAGGGCACGCTGAAAATACTAAAATGTTATATAAGGTTTAAAAATAAAATAGTGGGCCCCCATAGGACTCAAAAAGAACAGAGCGCATCTTGTTCCACACTCCACCATCAGAACTGACATAAGGAAAAAGAGAGAAAAAAATGTATAAACAACAATTACAAATGATCATCATGGAACTTGAAATGCATTTCAGTTGTAACTTCTTTTAGTATCTCTATCTCAGCAGAGTAACAATTTACACCTCTGGATCATTGATTGCGTGGGTGATCAGGTGATCAAGAGCAAAAGCGCAATTTCAAGAATGTTTTAGTCTATGATCTATTATTTATTAGTTCTTCTTTCTCAGAATTACCCATTAGAATTATATTGGCACTTTTTATGACCATAAGGGTCTTTGATGCTTTCAAAAAAAATTCAAAGCGAAATCCAATATTTATTAAGCAAGCCGCACTGAAGGTGGGATAGAGTAGATGAATTTCTAATGAATGCATGTACCTTTTATTGAAAAATCCTTATCAGAATAGTATAAATTACAGATATTACATATTCAAGTAGGTTAGACATTGCCACATCACAGCAATCTGAGATGCGCCTAATAATGATTATAACTTAAAGGGGCTGTCCGGGTTCAGAGCTGAACCCGGACATAACTCTATTTTAACCTAGGCAGCACCCTGACTTGAGCATTGGAGCAGTTCATGCTCTGATGCTCTCCTTTGCCCTGCTTTAAATTGGGCAGGGCAAAGACATTTTCAGGAGTTCCGCTGACGAACCGGGCTCTCCATGGGGCTTCCAGGAAGCCCTGTGACGTCACCGGCCCTGATGGGCAGGCTTTAGCGCTGCCCTAGCCAGTAAAACGGCTATGGCAGTGCTAAAGCACGCCCATCAGAGCCGGTGAAGTCCCCGAACACACTGCCGGGCGGATTGAGAAAGACCATTACGGTCGAAACATCGCATTTTTTGCTGGTGAAATAAATTCCACAGAATTGAAGACAAGTGAGTGCTGCGGTTTCTACATATACGACGCATCCAAGGGGGAACTCCAGACACGACTGGCACCACCACAAGATAAGGCTTTAATTTTCTGCTGTGCTGCTATACGCATTTTTTTCCTTATGACTATCCATAGGATAGGTCATCAATATTAGATCAGTAGGATTGGGAGCCATGGCGTCCCACTGATCAGTGAGTACTGCAGCCTCTTCAGTGTTTCAGGGTCTGTCTACCTGGTGCATTGTATTGTAGGAAGATGCTACAATGCCCGGCACTGCTTCTACTATGTGTGCAGTGAGCAGATAGATAAACGGAGGTACCCGTGCTCTTTATACAGCTGATCACTGGGGTACTGAGAGCTGCACTCCACCAATCTGATATTCACCTATCCTAAGTAAAACCCCTTTAATATAGTTTTTTCTCTCACTACGTACATAGCTGCAATAAATTGCAGTGAATGTATCAATTCACACTGTTCCCTGTCCATCCTCTGGGATTCACATTCTAATACAGGGGTGTAACTATAGGAGGGGCAGCAGTAGCGCTAGAGACCTAGTGCCTAACAGGGAATCCATGGCCTCTCTGCCACATAACGGAATACCAGGCTTTACTGTAACAATACTGAAAAAATGGTATTTCAACATTATCGCTGTATTTATTTCCCCTCTTCTGTTACTGTCAACTTTAGCCATTAGGTGTGATATCATCATTTCTATCATCCCTGTTTTGTGATATTATTCCAGTTCTGTGACATCACTGTGCCCAAAAACATTCAGTATTCACTTTGCTGTGCCTATTATACACTTGCTGTGACATCATTCTCTGCATCATCGCTATGAACCATAGCTGTTAGCTGTGACATCATCATTTCTATTTGTGACATTACCATATGCAATAAATCTCCCTATCATTTTATAGGGCTTATTATCCATATCGATTCTCCTGCTTCACTGAAGTTCACAAAGAAATTTGTTCATTACTAATTACTTTGTCACGAATCGTATTCCATTGTATGTAGCGGGCGCAATGACGAGGAATGGCGATACCCTCCCCCCCTGTCATTGAATCCCTAAGATGCCGCGCTCAATGCAGATTGTGGCATCTGACAGTCATATTGAGGCCTTTCAGGGGTTAATATGGGATTAAGAACAAAAAATACATACTCACGCTGACGTGATTATGTCATGACCGTGACCGTTTCTCCGCAAGCAAATGGATTAGGTGAGTATGTATTTTTTATTTTAAAAAATTGCCGGCATTTCAGGAAAAAATTGATACCACAAAGCGTAAGGAGATTTGGCTTCATGACGAATTGAATTTTTCCTGAAATTAGAATCGAAGTCCACTTCATTAACTTTGATTCGCTCAACACTAATTGTGACATCACATCGTGTTTTCATTGTCACATCACTATAACCATTATTTCTGTGCTGATACTTGACTCATCATCCCTGTGTTGTGACATCACCATCTGTATTACTCCTGTGCAGAGATATCGCTGTTTATCGTCTCTGCGTTGTGACAACTGTCACTGAATTTATTAAATCTGTACTGTCAGATAACTGTATTTATTATGCCAGCACTGTCACATCTCTGTATTTAGTACCCCGTACTGTGACATCACTGTACTTATAATATCTGTACTGTCACATCACTTGTGTTAAGAATTATTCTTGTCAATGGTGGTCCATGGATCCCTCTGCCACATTAGACGATGCTTGCTCTATAAACTACATGTAGAGGTGTGAGATCTTGTTCTAGACCAGGCATGCTCAACCTGCGGCTCTCCAGCTGTTGCAAAACTACAACTCCCAGCATGCCCGAACAGCCTACAGTTATCATCCTACAGCAGGGCATTGTGGGAGTTGTAGTTTTACAACAGCTGGAGGGCCGCAGGTTGAGCATGCCTGTTCTAGACTTTGTGTCAGTGCCCAGAAACTTTATGCCATGATTAAAAGGGTTCTCGGGCTTTTAGTATTGATATATATAGGTCATAAATATAAGATTGGCGTGGGTCAGACACCCAGAACCCCCGCCAATCACCTGCACCATCTCCATTCTCTCTTCCTGCTTGCCATAGACGTAGCAGCAGCGAGCAGGAAGAGAGAAGGGAGACGGCATGTGCGAGCCTTCCCTTTATACAGCTGATCGGCGGGGGTTCCGGGTGTCATCAATATTAAAAGCCTGGAGAACCCCTTTAATGAAAAAAACATGAAAATCAGACATATAGTACATGACCATCTATTTCTAACAAAGCTAGAACCAGCCCTGTGCCTCACATGGATCCAGAGATCTCCTCATTCAGTGCTCCAATTGTTCTGCTAGATTTATTTCAGCAGATGTGTCCTCTTTCTGCTGCAGCTCTCTCCCTGTAGCTGTCACAGATAATAACAGTAAATACGGCTTGTGGTGGTTAAAGGATGAAACTGAGCATGTGCGACCTCTTCATTGAGGTGGACAGAGAAATAGGGAAAAGAACAAACAGCAGGTGGCGCTATACAGATACATTTTATTGAATAACTCAGGGCTATACTTAATGTTTAATTACAGTGCCTTCCATATCCAACTTTTTGCATAGATGCATATAGTATATATGGTTCACCTGAATAAAATGCTGTTATTCTTTTATTGATCCGAGGCTCTGTTCCTGAGTTATAATACTCTTTCCTAATATGCAAATTAGGCATTTTGTGCAATACGGGGTGTCAGCTTTGCTCTTGTTGCACCCAAGCTCCACTACTTTAAGGGCTAGCCCCTCCCTATCTGCTTTGATAAACAGAGACAGGCGGTGGGAAATCAACGAGGGAGGGGCTGGCCACAGAAAGGAATGGAGCTTAGGTGCAACAAGAGCAACAGTGACGCCCTTGTAGCACCAAATGCCTAATTTGCATATTAGAATAAAAATATCATAACTTGGGAACGGAGGATCAGATGAACAAAAGAAAAACATTGTTTTAATCAGGTGAACTACAGTTATGTGTTTAAGCAAATAGTTAGATAGTTAGGTCACTGGCAGATGCCTTTTAAGAATGTAGGTTATTTTTTGTGGGACAAGCCCTTTAAAGTTACGTCCTTGGGCATGTACATGTTAGTTTCATAAAAAAATATATATATATTTCTTTTTGAGCAGAAATATAAACAAAGTATAGAAAGCATGCAACTTCTTACAAACTAGATGCTGCAATGAGGGCTCATGGATATGAACGTAAGGGTTCCGTGCCCGTATTGTGGATCGCAAACGGCGGGTCAACAATATATGGGCACTGGCCGTGTACACACCGTGCTGCGGATGTTAACCCGCTGACTTGAATGGGTCCACGATCCACAAGATATGGCAAAAGCTAGAATGTTCTTTCTTTTGTGGAGTGGAGACATGGATCTGAAGCCCACGGAAACACCCTAATGGTGCTAGGACTGTAGTAATAATAATAATAATAATAAGTCAAACTGTCAAAGTATTGTCAATGATAAAAAAAGGTTTGCCTCAAATAATAATTTTTATGCTTTAATAACTGTAAAGAAATCGGACTATTTTTAATCTGAAAGTTTGCAGTAAAGTTTTAACAGTGCCTTGTGATGAAAGCTGTAAATCTCTAAAGCAGTCACGTACCTGTCGTGAACTGCTTTATGATACAATGCCGTTGCTTGGTACTTTGTGGTTTGCCTACAGGAAGGAGAGGACATTTGAGATGTCATTGAGATGACATTGCGATGTCACGAAAAAAAAAAACTTTACGGCTGTATGTGTAACTATGCAGCATTTATAACCGTCTGCATACAGATTTAGCACACTCTTTGGATTCATGCAGCTAAATTGATGTGGAAGCGCAAATTTGGTTTGATTGAAACATTAACCTCACACGCTCATATTGGCTGCTTTGAAAAGGATGTGGGAAGGCCTGAGATCATTCAGCTGCAATAACTAGAGCACTAGGAGACACCCACGCAATAGTAAAATTATCCCTGTTGTCAGTGGAAAATTAGACAATTGTATTTCTGTTTTTCGGACTCTCAGATTTTTCCAATGATATAAATCATTTTTGTACACAGCACCACAATGTTATTGGCAGAGATAGAAACGGTGCCCTCATTTTTCCATTGGCAGCAATGGCACAGATATGTGAGAAAAAAAATCTCTCACACAAAGGTATGATATGGGCTGAGGGATTTTTATGAGCACCATACCACATTGCACGATTGTAAAGGCTACAGGATAATACAAATCTACCAAAGAACTGTCACAATAAGGGCTCATGCACACAGCCGTAGTTTCTGTCTGCATACGATTCATATTTTTTGCACACACCGCGTGCTGTCTTTATCTGCATGTCCATTCCGCATCCCTGCTCAAAAATAAAAAAAAATTAGAACGTCTTATTCTTCTCCATTTTTGGACAAGGATAGGAAATTTTTAAAAAATGGTGGCATGCGCTCTTCCAGGATTTGAGGATCTACACCCGTGTGCATGAGCCCTAAGTATGATAGCTATGTGTGGCGAGGATACACCTAGAATATTTGTTTTCTACATAATACAGAGGGTCAATTATTAACCTAAAATCTGCCTAAGGCCTCATGCACACGACCGTTGTGTGCATCCGTGGCCGTTGTGCCGTTTTCCGTTTTTTTTCGCGGACCCATTGACTTTCAATGGGTCCGTGGAAAAATCGGAAAATGCACCGTTTTGCAGCCGCATCCGTGATCTGTGTTTCCTGTCCGTCAAAAAAATATGACCTGTCCTATTTTTTTGACGGACAACGGTTCACGGACCCATTCAAGTCAATGGGTCCGTGAAAGAACACGGATGCACACAAGATTGGCATCCGTGATCCATGGCCGTAGGTTACTTTCATACAGATGGATCCTCTGATCCGTCTGCATAAAAGCTTTTTCAGAGCTGAGTTTTCACTTCGTGAAAACTCATATCCGACAGTATATTCTAACACAGAGGCGTTCCCATAGTGATGGGGACGCTTCTAGTTAGAATATACTACGGACTGTGTACATGACTGCCCCCTGCTGCCTGGCAGCACCCGATCTCTTACAGGGGGCTGTGATCCGCACAATTAACCCCTCAGGTGCTGCACCTGAGGGGTTAATTGTGCATATCATAGCCCCCTATAAGAGATCAGGGGCTGCCAGGCAGCAGGGGGCAGACCCCCCTCCCTCCCCAGTTTTAATTTCAATGGTGGCCAGTGCGGCCCCCCCGGGCCCCCCTCCCTCTATTGTATTATTTTCATTGGTGGCACAGTGTGCGGCCCCCCCGCCCCCCCTCCCTCTCTCTATTGTATTATTTTCATTGGTGGCACAGTGTGCGGCCCCCCCTCCCTCCCTCTACTGTATTATTTTCATTGGTGGCACAGTGTGCGGCCTCCCCTTACTTATCAATATTAGAAGCATCATACTTACCTGCTACGCTGTCTGTGACCGGTCGGGAGCTCCTCCTACTGGTAAGTGACAGATCATTAAGCAATGCGCCGCACAGACCTGTCACTTACCAGTAGGAGGAGCTCCCGGCCGGTCACAGACAGCGCAGCAGGTAAGTATGATGCTTCTAATATTGCTAAGTAACTATGGCAACCAGGACTGCAGTAGCGTCCTGGTTGCCATGGTTACCGATCGGAGCCCCAGCGATTAAACTGGGACTCCGATCGGAACTCTCCGCTGCCACCAATGATCGGGGGGGGGGGGGAGAGGGGAGGCCGCACACTGTGCCACCAATGAAAATAATACAATAGAGGGAGGGAGGGGGGGGCCACACACTGTGCCAGCAATGAAAATAATACAATAGAGGGGAGGGGGGCCGGGGGGGCCGCACACTGTGCCACCAATAAAATTAATACAATAGAGGGAGGGAGGGGGGTCTGCCCCCTGCTGCCTGGCAGCCTCTGATCTCTTACAGGGGACTATGATACGCACAATTAACCCCCCTCAGGTGCAGCACCTGAGGGGTTAACTGTGCGGATCACAGCCCCCTGTAAGAGATCGGGTGCTGCCAGGCAGCAGGGGGCAGTCATGTACACAGTTCTTAGTATAATCTAACTTGAAGCGTCCCCATCACCATGGGAACGCCTCTGTGTTAGAATATACTGTCGGATCTGAGTTTCACGATCTAACTCATATCCGACAGTATATTCTAACATAGAGGCGTTCCCATGGTGATGGGGACGCTTCAAGTTAAAATATACCATTGGATTGGAGAAAACTCTGATCCTATGGTATATTAACTCCTGACTTTACATTGGTCAATGGGGAACGGATCCATTTGCAATTGCACCATATTGTGTCAACATCAAACGGATCCGTCCACATTGACTTGCATTGTAAGTAAGGACGGATCCGTTTGGCTCCGCACGGCCAGGCGGACACCAAAACGACTTTTTTTTTCATGTCCGTGGAACCTCCAAAAATCAAGGAAGACCCACGGATGAAAAAACGGTCACGGATCACGGAAAAACGGAACCCGTTTTTGCGGACCGCAAAAAAAATGGTCGTGTGCATGAGGCCTAATACCGCTAAGACCGCTCACACCAGGTCTAAAAAAGTGGGCATGGCGCTGGCTTGCATTTAGACCATTTTCTACGCCTAAAACAGGCATAGACAATGATGAATGAGATGGGCCTGCCGGCCTGTCCCCTTCCTGACCCACGCCATGCCCACTTTTTTAGACCTGGTGTGAGCGGTCTTAGCGGTATTAGGCAGATTTCAGGTTAATAATTGACCCTCTTTATTATGTAGAAACAA
Source organism: Bufo bufo (assembly GCF_905171765.1). Lineage (NCBI taxonomy): Eukaryota > Metazoa > Chordata > Amphibia > Anura > Bufonidae > Bufo > Bufo bufo. Next base: position 274,795,127 of record NC_053390.1, on the reverse strand, counting down.
ATATTCTAGGTGTATCCTCGCCACACATAGCTATCATACTTAGGGCTCATGCACAAGGGTGTAGATCCTCAAATCCTGGAAGAGCGCATGCCACCATTTTTAAAAAATTTCCTATCCTTGTCCAAAAATGGAGAAGAATAAGACGCGCTTCATAACTTTGGCGTATCCACTTTGGCGTATCCACTGCCAGTGCAGGGGCTTTATTAAGACTGGATGCCAGTATTAATAAATGATCCCCTATGTGTCTGGTCACACAACATGGAGACTCCAGTGCGGCTTTATGATATGGCAACTAATGACAAATTGTCAATGTGGTTGCATTACAGTAAGCAGCATGACAAGACCGCAATGCGACTGCTGACCAAAATCCAGACATGCTGCAGTTTTGGCTACAGGTCTCAAATCTTTGCCACCATAGCCCAGTGGAAGTAAGTCACATGCAACTGCAATTTACTTCATACAGATCTTCATATAAATTTTAGTTTGCAGTTGGCCAAATGCTTATTTGCTCCCAAATGTCTCCACCTCCCCTATACACATCTACACTTGGCTTGAATGTGGTTATTATCTTAAAGGGGTTGTCTCATCATAGACAATGGGGGAATATCGCTAAGATATGCTCCCATTGTCTTATAGGTGTGGGTCCCACCACTGGGACCCACACCTATATCGAAAACGGAGCCCTGCAAGGTGGTGGCTGGAGGACTCCGGTCCGGTCACCACTAAGTCGCCTCCCTATAGAAGTGATTGGGAGCACACCGCGCACGACCAGCCACCACTCCTATTCACTTCTATGAGCTTGACGGAAATATTCGATTTCCGCCGGCCCCATCGAAAATTTATAAAGGGCGGCTGCGCATGCGCAGTGCGCCCTCCTACACTTTTGGGGCTCTGTTCTTGATATTGGTGCGGGTCCCAGCAGTCCTAGCGATATGCCCCCATTGTCTGTCATGAGACAACCCCTTTAATAGGGAGAGGGGAATAAGCTGCTGCAAGACGTATTAAAATCCAACATGACAGACCGTTGTTTCCCCCAACATCTGCCATTGAGGCAGAGTTTGGACACCAACATTAGATGGTCAACCAGTCCCACTAAAATCGGCAAGTTTGTCCGACATTCATCTGTTGTGTATGGTTACTTTAAAGGGTCACTGAGTTTTCAGAAAACTAGAGATATATTATAGAGACATATCACAGGTTTTGATCGGTGGGGTTCTGAGTGCTAAGAACAATCTCTAGAAGAAGGAAAGAGAAGAGCTCACATATCACAGTCTCTCCTCGCTGCAAGTGAATTGAAATGGCCTCAATAGTAAGTCTACGGGCTGGTCTCAGTTCTGTCTCCTTTTGTCTCCGGTAGCGAAGAGAAAGCACATTATGTGAGTTATGTGAGTGCTTCTCTCTCCTCGTTCTAGCGATCAGTGGTGGTCTTATCATTTAGACCCCCACTGATCAAAACTTAGAATATGTCTTTATGACATATCAAAAGTTTTCTGAAAACCCAGTGACCCTTTAAAGGGCATCTGTCAGCAGATTTGTACCTATGACACTGGCTGAGCTGTTACAGGTGCACTTGGCAGCTGAAGGCATCTGTGTTGGTCCCATGTTTATATGTGCCCGCATTGCTGAGAAAAATTAAGTTTTAATATATGCAAATGAGCCTCTAGGAGCAACAGGGGCGTTGCCGTTACACCTGGAGGCTCTGCTCTCTCTGCAACTGCAACTCCCTCTCTACTTTGATTGACAGGGCCAGGCAGTAAAAACGTCATCACATCCATTAGAGAATTTTTTCTTTTTTTTTAACTCAACATTCATAGAAAACAATGTTTTAAGAAATGTTACCAGTATTAATTTGGCAATACTATACCACAGAAAATAAATAAAAAAAATTCGGGTGTTCGATATTGATAATCTATCCTTAGGATAAGTCATCAATATTTAATCAGGATGAGAGGGGTCCAAATCCTACACCCCCCCCCCCCCCTACAATAAGCTGTTTGAAGCGGCCGCGGCGCTCCCTTATGTTTCTCAGCCTCCTCACAGTTTTTCTAGCACGGTGCTGTACATTGTATTGTGGCTGTGCTTGGTTTCACAGCTCAGGCCCATTCACTTAAATGGGATTGAACTGCACCTGAATCGCGCAGGGCAAGGGATTTTTTAGCAGATCTGGTGATGTATCTGGACTCTGCTAGATGGAGGGTTGCGCTAGAGCAGCGGTAAAGCCCGCCTAGCAGTGTACAAATATAAGCAAAACAGCCCTTGCCTTACGCGATCCAGCGCAGGGCAAGGGAGAGCATTGGAGCATGAAATTAATGACATCAAGTTAATGACATCTGTTTTCTACATCTGTATCCTCCTGTGTGAAGTGGAAATCCCTTGACTTATAGCTGAGAAGCATGCATAAGACACTTACTTGCATCACTTAACCTAATCCGTCACGCCCGAGTGAAAGGGATTCACGCTCCGTGTGTGAGTGTGATCCTCTGCTCTGGACTTGCAGGAGCACACGGCATTATCATGATTTATAATGCTATGTGTCTCTGCTTGACCTTATTTCCACAGAATCATAGTGACATAAATCGGTCAAAATGATTCTGTAGAAATAAGGTCAAGCAGAGGCACATAGCATTATAAATCATGATAATGCCGTGCGCTCCTGCAAGTCCAGAGCAGAGGATCACACTCACACACGGAGCGTGATTCCCTATCACTCGAGCGTGACGGATTAGGTCCGGATGCGTTCAGGTTGCGTTCAGTGAAACTCGCACTATTTTGCAAGCAAGTTCAGTCAGGTTTGTCTGCGATTGCGTTCAGTTGTTCAGTTTTTTCCGCGCAGGTGCAATGGGTTTTGATGTGTTTTTCACGCGCGTGATAAAAAAACAAAGGTTTACAAACAACATCTCCTAGCAACCATCAGTGAAAAACACATCGCACCCGCACTTGTTTCCGGATGCTATGCTTTTTTCACTGAAGCCCCATTCACTTCTATGGGGCCAGGGCTGCGTGAAAAACGCAGAATATAGAACATGCTGCGTTTTTCACGCAAAACACAGAACTGATGCGTGAAAAAAAAAAAAAACTCATGTACACAGACCCATTGAAATGAATGGGTCATGATTCAGTGCGGGTGCTATGCGTTCACGTCATGCATTGCACCCTCGCGGAAAACTCGCTCGTGCGAAAGGGGCCGTACTCCTTAGAAAAGGAAAGGAAAACTTGTCTGTTAACCTGATCCATTCAAATAATATTTCCTAGCTTATTGAAAGGACAATGAAATGATTTTATAAAATATGAAAAATGCATTTATTGCAGCCGGCAATTAATAAAAAGGTATCAGCGTTAAGTACATGATTGCAATAGGGAGATTGTAATTTGGTCCTATTGAATTATGTAACGCCTGTCTCAAAGGCACTTTGAAAGTAATGCTCAAAAACCTTGTAATTGGGAATGTAATAAATTGAGCTTATAGCTAATATTTGTTCCTTATGTGGGGAAATGGAGCCCATTTATTCTTGGGATTCAGTGCTCCTGTTTCCATTACATGACATCAGCTTGGTACATTCAAAAAAATAACAATTTGCCAATTTAAATTCTGTCGACACTAAATCCAACTTGCTGAAAAGTGTGACACATTTATAACTTTTATTTTCTCCCTTGATTGAAATTAGTCACCAGAAATAGTTGGTCGTCTCATTGATTATTATATGGAGCAGACGCGAGGCGTCCTTCTGACCAGCTAATTACTGAGCGTCACGTTATCCATCCCGGCAGAAAATGATGCTCTTGCTTTCCAAATTTGAAAATCAATTACCCCTTGACTTGTGCGGGTGTAAGTCATTGCAGCAGCTGAGTTATCATTAGCTCTTCTATTACTAATGACATGAGGGTCTATTTAATGAAAACCCTACATGTTCGGGCCCCGCCTTTGAGCAATTTTATGTTATCTTCTTGCAGTGATTTGTCATTCAGGTCCAGACTAGCTTTATTACAATAGACTGATAACTTTTTACACATTTTCTTCTTTAAACCCTTATTAGAAATCAGTATTATGCCCTGATTCAAACTGAATGTAAAGTATTAAAGGGAATGTGTCATCAGAAAATGACCTATTGTTTAAATCATGTTTTTATGTTAAACACTTTTTTTAAATAATTGTTTTGTCATGTTATTTTTAATTTTCCATGTCAATATCTATATTTAAACAAAAAGCATAACAGCCTGCAGTTTTCTCCGTGGCCACTAAAGGTACCTTTACAGAAGGCGATGATCGGTACGATTGATCGTTGCTTGGTGCAGTGAACGTTTTAACAATGACTCTTTAGACGCGCCGATTATCCTTCACAAAATTATCATTTCCATTGCATATTCCATAGTTTGTAAAGCAAATTGTTGCATTTACACAAAGCGATAACTGGAGCGGCCTGCTTAAACTGACCCACAGTGTAATCGTCTGTAGTCATGTGTGCAGTGAATGATTCCTATTTACACGTATGAAATCATTAACGTCCAACAATGATTTTTGTGCCCACACAAATGATCGAACAACGATAAATCTACGGATTGACAGTTGTCGCGCTATCGTTCATCGCTTTTACACTGCTGGGTAATTGTGCAGTTTTGCTCAATTGAGCGATAATTTACACGATAATCGACTGATGTAAAGATACCTTAAGCCCGAAAATAGGCACCACTTCTTGGTCTGTACAGATGATTTTATTACAGTTATCCTCTTATCATTACAGGCAAGTTTAGAATGACAGATATCACCTTTGTGTATAGATAATACAGGATCCACCATTCACAATAGTTGATTGTCAAATGTTATCTATCCTTTACTTGTACAATGATCTCTGCACAGGTCACAGAGAATGCCTAGAAAACTCTCCCAGGGAAGTCAATGAGGTTAGCTCCTTTCCAGTGTGGCTCTAGCCCACGGGGCTGCTATAAAGCAATTATTTAAATGCTTTCTAAATGCTGTTAAGAACAGCTTAGGCAAGATGGCTGCCTCCATAATCCTGTTCAGGAAAGAGAATAAATCTGTCATCAGAAAAAAAAAGGATATGTGTTGCTATCTATTTTTAACTGGCAGAAAAAAAAAATCCCATTAAATGCTAAGGCCTTCTATTCAATCATACCACAAAGACCTCAGTTACTTTTTGTGTTTCCAACTTTCTCCAACTGCCTCCTCTCCAAGCACAAATCTCACCCATTGCATCACTACTGCCAAATATCAAATAGGATAGATGGAGTTATGAACCCTATTTGCTCCCCACATTGGTTTGCACTTCCAGTGTGTGGTGGGAAGTTTACATGTTATGAAGATAGCAAGTTACTGCATATATTTCATAATAGGGTCAGTGATGAAATAGAAAACAGAGGGCTATATAACCAGTCTGTAGAAGGCTGATCATCAGGGCTCAGCTAATGGACATTTTTGGGGAAGTTTTAGGAGCTTCATAAAAATGTTATTTAATGCTAATGAAGACATAAAATGTTGCTCCAGGTCCTTCAAACAAGAGTCATTCTGTGTAATAGCCCTCTCCTCTGGCTAACTGAGGGGCCCCCACTTTACAACAGTTGTGACAGTGGAATACTTTTTTCCCTACTGGGTGGTTATCTACATGTGATATATTTTTTTTAGACACACCATGCAGTTGTGTTTTGAGTATCATGGGTGTGCAGCCCCTCCTCCCCACCGACTGTAAAGCTGGGGCTATACCATGACTTTGGTCGTGACAAGCACTGTACAACCAAAGTATTTTGTAGTAGTGCATGCTCCAAATATAAATGAACTAAATGGGGTTGCAGCTCGACTTGCAGGTTGCCCCCACCGTGACCCCAGGTTTTGCAAAAAATTCTACACTGGTGTTGTAGATGCAGCAATTTGCAACTTACACCGGTACTCCATTCAGTTCAGTGCTGCACAATGCTTTTTGGTCAGGTAACATGTAGCTCTAACTTTATCAACCACTACACACCATACCCTTGGTGGAATCCTCCCTTTGACTTATCCTGTTAATGTAAGGGGCACCATGACTAGAGCGGAGTTTAGGGTCAATCTTCTAAGGTGTTAAAGTGGCATTAGGGTATAACAGGGTTGATGACTTAAAGATATTTACTATTTAATTTGTAATTCATTATCTTTTTTACATTTTTTTTCCTCTAAGATTCTATACAGTGTACAGTGTAAATTGTAAGACCTCTGGATTTTGCATTTGGGTTTTTAATATTCAAAATTATTTGTTCTGTCATTTGATTATAATCTGAAACTCCTAGTATTGTTTCAATATACGCTACTATTGTAGCTTTTTCAAAGGAGTTATGAAATTTGTTTGATTTGAGCACCACTGACACCAGTGGCGTAACTACCGGGGAAGCAGGGGAAGCAGCTGCTTCGGGGACAGTTTATTTTCAAGTTCTATTGATGTCTTAACTGTTCAGGGCCCCTTCACAGCAGCTGACCAGGCTCCCTCGCTAATCTAATCTTTCTGTCTCCTAAAGTCTTCTGATGTGTCTGGGATTCGAACCCACAACCTCTAAAGTCTGAGTGTATCAGAGGCAAAGCATTAACCCTCACAACCATAAAGGCTGCATTACAACTGACTGAAAAAAAATACACATGACAGCTGCCCCAACACACCCAGCACAACTATATCTCTATATGACAGCTGTCCAAGCACACTCAGCTCTGCTATATCTCTATAAATGAGCAGCTGTCATGTGTATAGATGTACACTTAGCCAGCTATAACAGTAGAAGTCTCAAATTTTTTCAGTCAGCAGCAAGGTGTCTCCTATGGTCTAGTGGTTAGATGCTTTGCATCTGATACCGAAGGTCGTGGGTTCGAATCCCAGCAGAAACCTTTTCTGAAATATAAGCACTGACTCCATATATGGACATACAGGGCGGGACACAGGAAGAGGCTGCATCGCATCGCTGACATGGAGGTAAGTAGAAGTGTTTATATATTTTTTTTAAATACCCGACTGTTACTGCAATGGGGGGAGCGGGGGGCACTTGATACTGGCACATAGGGGGAGGCACCTGATACTGGCACATGGGGGGGGAAGAGAGGCACCTGATACTGGCACCTTGGGGGGAGGGGGGGGTTGGCACCTGATACTGGCACATGGGGGGAGGCACCTGATACTGGCACATGGGGGGGGAAGAGAGGCACCTGATACTGGCACCTTGGGGGGAGGGGGGGGTTGGCACCTGATACTGGCACATGGGGGGAGGCACCTGATACTGGCACATGGGGGGAGGCACCTGATACTGGCACCTGGGGGGGGAGGAGAGAGGCGAGAGGCACCTGATACTGGCACCTGGGGGGGGTTGGCACCTGATACTGGCACATGGGGGGGGGGAGAGAGGCACCTGATACTGGCACCTGGGGGTGGGGAGAGGGGTTGGCACCTGATACTGGCACCTGGGGGAGAGGGGGGGTTGGCACCTGATACTGGCACATGGGGGGGGAGAGAGGCACCTGATACTGGCACCTGGGGGGGAGAGAGGCACCCGATACTGGCACATGGGGGGGAGAGGGGTTGGCACCTGATACTGGCACCTGGGGGGGAGGGGGGGGTTGGCACCTGATACTGGCAAAATGGGGGGGATGCACCTGATGCTGGCACATGGGGGGAGGCACCTGATACTGGCACCTGGGGGGGGAGGGGGGGTTGGCACCCGATACTGGCACATGGGGGGGGGAGAGAGGCATCTGATACTGGCACATGGGGGGGAGAGGGGTTGGCACCTGATACTGGCACCTGGGGGGGAGGGGGGGTTGGCACCTGATACTGGCAAAATGGGGGGGATGCACCTGATGCTGGCACATGGGGGGAGGCACCTGATACTGGCACCTGGGGGGGGAGGGGGGGTTGGCACCCGATACTGGCACATGGGGGGGGGGAGAGGCATCTGATACTGGCACATGGGGGGGAGAGGGGTTGGCACCTGATACTGGCACCTGGGGGGGAAGGGGGGGTTGGCACCTGATACTGGCACATGGGGGGGGGAGAGGCACTTGATACTGGCACTTTTTTTGTGGGGGGGGGTGGCACTATGATACTGGGACATGTGGGGGGGGGGAGGAGAGAGGCACTTGATACTGGCACATGATGGGGGGGCATTATGGGGGACACTAGGCCGGCAGCCTATCAGAGGCCGGACACTGAGGGGCATCTACTGGGGCACTATATATGGGGCATTTTATACTGGTACATTATGGGGGGCACTAGCAGGAAGGGGGGAGAGGAGCACTAAGGGGCATTTACTGGGGGAACTATATAGGGGTATTTTATACTGGGACATTATGGGGGCACTATGGGGACATTAGCTGAACTGGGGGCATTACAAGGGGGTATTTTTGCACTGTCACATTATAAAGAGAATTATTACTACTGGGGGGGGCATTATGGTGGGCTTTATTACTCCCCCATGGTATGACCCCCTAGTAGCAGCACCAGCCTCTCCCTGCTCTGCGACCCCACTGCCCCTTCTCCAAATCCTTATTATGAAATCTTTCTCATTAGGATAAAACACAACATCAGCTCCACCGAGCCCCCGGCCAAAGTGTTGAAGTGGCGTCCGAGATCCCCAAGGGCCAAGCCAAGTAACTGTAAGTTTTCATGTGAAATATGTTTGTTATACACATATAGCCTACACTGTGCCACACAATATACAGTATACCGCTACACTGTGCCCCACAATATACAGTATACCGCTACACTGTGCCACACAATATACAGTATACCTCTACACTGTGCCCCACAATATACAGTATACCTTTACACTGTGCCAAAGGAGTGGGGTTTACACAGGAGGAGGAAGGTGCGAAGCGCGCTGGGGGGGGGGGGGGCCCTTAGCAATCACAAATATAATGTCACAGGACAAGAAACAATTGCGTGGGCACAAACAACTTAATTTTCTTCTTTGGATCAGTGTCAAGTCATAGTTTCTTCTTGGAGAGTCTATAATTCTGGATAATTACAGACAAACATGCCCCTGCATTCTCAAAACATTACAGTAAAACTAAACTGTTTCACTTAAAAACTTTGCCGTTTGACAAAATAATGGACAGTAGATTTATCAGTAAAAACATTTTGCACCATACATAGGAGAGACAATGTTTAAAACAAATGAGATGACTCAACTTGGTATTCCTCTATTCATCTCCAGTTAACATACACCAATAACAGATGAGCAAATTACCCAAAATTCAATTTGGGTTCTATTAGGCCAAAAAAGTAGACTGATTAGATTCAGGTCTATATCGATTCTACCCGGATTGAAAGTACTCTAATCAGTCTGATCGGTTGTGTATGAGACTCTGAGTTCTCCCAGGACTCATCATTTCGCTTCTAGTCTCTCACTTTTTTAAACATTTATTATTGTTTTCTCTCTCTCTCTCCAAAATTTGCCTGACTCAAATAACCAAAAATTTGGATGGAACTCGAATTTTTACAATTTGGATCAAATTGAATTAGTTTAGAATCAATTTGCTCATATTTATACAGTATGAATAGCTGCTGCATTTTTTAGCATCCAAAAGTGATCCAAAAAAGGCATCTAAACTTGAATTAAAAAGCATTGGTCAGCTTGATAAAGTCTGGTAGGGTTCATCATGCTTATTAAAAAAAAAAAAAAATTTTTTTTCCTCTTGTCTGTATGTTGAATCATTGGACAGATATCTCCATCTTTATTTATATGCAAATGAACAAGTTCGAACACCAAGGGGCTGGCCAGAGCCCTTGAAGCACCACTTTGATAATGTCTCTGTGCTTTGCAAATTCCCCCCTCCACATTGTTTGACAGGGTTAGACCTCTTGTCTAGCCCTGTATTCTCGCTCTTATGCCAAGTCAGCTCAGTGACTGGCCGCTTGCATACTGGACCTGATTCCTGATCACACAGGTATTAAAAAAAGCAGTGCTCAAAAAAGGCAGTGGTCTTCCCAATGGCGCTCAATGTTGCTTATTTACATACAATAAAAAAGGAGAAATTTCTGCAGCTGTTCAAGATACAGACAAAAAACAAGTACTTTAATCAGCATGATCAGTCCTACAAGGCATTATGACTGGTTTATTAGGGCTGATCATGCTGACAGATGCTCTTTAAACTCTATAACTCCAGCCTGATATTCAAATGATGGTCAGATAACGGAATAACCAAATGATGTATAATGGCAGTTGTTTTACAATATTATTGGTTTGTGATAAAGATGCAAAATCTGCAAAAAAAGAATCGACTATGAAATGAACTTGAAATTATAGCAGCAAGAGCATCATTGCCTTAATCTCCGAGCAGCGGGAACTGTGATGGTTAAATATAACCAACTGTTAGGGAACCATATTCTGAAACGACAGACTTGGGAAGATGAGTATGAAAAGCGCAAGCTCTGCAATTCTGCTTGCATTCTAGCTATGCACATAAACTGTTGGCAGGTTTCCATGTAAAAATTAACATAAAGTACTAGTTACTGTGGGAGTCCCAAGTCACCTGTTATGGCAATATTCATAATAATAAATAAGGCAGATTCAATTATGTTCAATTTATTGATTATGAGCATGTTTCATTGGAGATGCAGAGTTCAATGTATTGTCCATACATTTGAGTTTATCTGTTCCAGTCTGTGTTGATTGCTAAAGGGTATTGACAAAATAATTGCACAGCAAATGTATTCAGTGCCTTAGGTGCAATAACCTTTATGATAATATCTTTCCATAAATTATAACATCTTGCGCAGGTGAAAAATCCCTGTAGCATACGCTGGCTTCAGGTTTTCGCTCTATTCCCTTTACACTTTCTTTAACTTTGGATAACTTTTGGGCCAGTCACAACTGTAGTTGTCCAAGTGGATTAACTATTTCCTTTGTATAGGCACCAGAGAAACAATCACATTCACAGTCCATGCACTGGTGCAAGCCTCTATGATCATATTATTATTCTAAGCATCTGACATAACATAAAAGTTGGGGTATTATATGCATTTTTCATCGGCCTGTGAAAAGTCCTTTTGAACGAATATTGATCAACTAGTTTTATCATTGATTGGTGCTCATTGTGGCCCAGAATGGGCCCGTGTACAAGGACCCCTAGACTCTGTTCCTATTATTGTCATAGGCTCCTTTATTTATGGTGCCATGACAGTTATAAGCATGCGTCTACATGGCGATTTTTGGTCATGACGGCTGTCATGCAACTAAAGATCGCAGTGTAGAAGAGCAGTCATAGGAAGGAATGTGGTCACAGCGCAACTCACACTGAACACTGCTGAATTTTTCGTGATTCGTGTGTCACTCACAGAAAATGTGTGAGTTGCTCTACAACCCCACTCATTTCTATGACTGCCCTTCTATATCGTGATACTTGGGCGCTCGAGACTTGTCATGTCCAAAATTGCCATGTAGACAAACCCTAAAGGATCATTTGAAAACTGTATCCTCGGGATTTCCAATTGGTCCATCAGGTTTCAGCTTTTTTAGTGCTGCTCTTTTTGCTATCAAAAAGCAACAGAAATCCAATGGAGCAAACAATAATCGAAGTGTGAAAAGAAACAAAGTTGTCTAGGAAAAAATAGCGGTCATTTTGAATATTTTTTGGAACAGAGGTCAAAGAATAACTGCACTGGTGCCCAGAAATATACTGCAAATGTGCTAAATAATTTCTTAGAAGCATTTAAAGGGGTTTACCGAGATTTTAATACTGATTACCTATCCTCTGGATAGCTCATCAGTATCTGATCGGTTTGGGTCTGACACCTGGGTCGCCCACAGATCAGATTTTTGAGGAAACACCAGCGTTCACAGTTGCGTTGCAGCCTTCTCTCTGCTCACCAAGCACAGCGTTGTCCATTTGATAACGGCTGTACTTGGTATTGCAGCATTGACTACAATGGGGCTGAGATGCCCCTAGGCCATGTAAACAATGGTCATGACATCACATGGCCTAGGGAAAGGTACCAGAAGGCTGTGGCACTCCTGCAAACACTGGTGCCTTCTCAAACAGCTGATTGGTGGGGTATCAGACTGCCACCAATCAGACACTGATGACCTATCAAGAGGATAGGTCAACAGTAAAAATATCTCTGAAAACCCCTTTAAAGAAAACTCATAAGTTATTTACAACCTGATCATGTAGAGTTGCACAAAGGTGGATTTAGCTTTAACATATATATAAATGTAATGAATGAATATATATGAATATAAACTCAGCTATTCAGTCGATCCCTTAAGGCCTCCATACACATTATTGCATTGTCAGCTAAACCTGACTAGAACGGCGAGTTCAGCCAACAGTTTAACATATATGGGGAACTCTCTAGTCTCCCCCAATAGATGATAACGAGGGAGATAGCCAGGGAGATAAGCCACCACCAGAAGTGTCTGGCAGCTGCTTTCTCCTCTCTCCCCATTGAATATATATACACATTCAGCCAAGCCAAACATGTATGTGTGTGGGGGAGTCGGGAGGGAATTGGGGGAGATAGCTATAGGCTATAAGTATGTGTATGGCCATACTTGGCTAATGATAGTGGATTATTTTTAATGCATTATGCATGATTATCATTTAACTAATCCAATTGTTTTGTATCAAGTTTAATTCTTTTGGTACCAAAAAGCCACAGTAATCATGCAATTTTATGGTGACTTGCAGCGGAGGGTACCACGGGTTAGCAGAACCATAGCCGTAGGTCAGGTTCCCACAGCTCAGTTCACAGCAATGTTTAATCTTATTTTTTAAAGGGGGGAAAAGTATAAGAGAGTATAGCCACACTATCAGGTTTCTGCATGCAGTTTTAGAAGACAAAATCAGGAATGAATCATAAAAGGAGAGAAGTATACAGGACATATAAGACTTCTCCTCTTGTTATATTCGCTCCTGGTTTTGGCTACCAAAATTGCATGCAGAAACCTGTGACCGCATGGTCGTACCCTAATACTACACACAGATTTTTGTAACAAGGTTCTTCAATTTTTATCAAGCTACTGCTGCAGTCCAGATGCATACAGAAGTGAACATCGACAAAAGTCTTTGTGTAGCTTCAGAATTATGTTTTATGGATCCACTTCTAGTTTAAAAAATAAGTAAAAAATTCACTATAACTGCATTCTGTAAACCTGGCCTTAGACCTTGAAAAAAATAAAACTAACAAAGGCTTTCCGTTATCAGCGTAGAATATACCTAATAGATAAATAAGTAGAAAACAAAACAGCTACTCAACCACAAAATGTTATAAATGACACTTTATAATCTTTGTCAGTTTTTGCAAGCTTCCAGGCGCACCACAAAGTGAATAACGCTCGCCAGATAAAACCACAATAATAGTGTTGGAACTGTCCCCAGAAATGTTGGAGGACAATTGTCTTGTCATATATAATGCCTGAGTGTTATTGTTGGTCAGTCATAAAGAATAATATGCTGTGACCTGCATACCCAGAGATAATCATTCATGTAATTAGGCACGGTGTACAATTTCCATATAGTAAAAAAACAGGAATTTTATTCACATTGGCAGAACAGCTCTTACAATCTATTCCATGTTAAATTCAGGCTTGGCCCTAGAGTTTGTAATCCTGCCTCTCTTGCTAGCAGAATCTAGATTTTCATCCTTTTACCCCTATACAGGAATATTGTCTTTGCTGCTGCAAGTCTCCAGGTTCCACCAAATGGAACCAACATTCAATACCAAGTAAGGCCTCTTTCACATGACCGTTTTTTTTTTCGTTTTGCGGGCCGTTTTTTTGCGGTCCGTATACGGTCCGTATACGGAACCATTAATTTCAATGGTTCCGCCCAAAAAACAGAATGTACTCCGTATGCATTCCGTTTCCGTATTTCCGTTTTTCCGTTCCGTTGAAAGATAGAACATGTCCTATATTTGGCCGCAAATCACGTTCCGTGGCTCCATTAAAGTCTATGGGTCCGCAAAAAAACGGAATGCATACGGAAATGCATCCGTATGTCTTCCGTATCCGTTCCGTTTTTTGCGGAACCATCTATTGAAAATGTTATGCCCAGCCCAATTTTTTCTATGAAATTACTGTATACTGTATTTGCCATACGGAAAAACGGAACGGAAAAACGGAACGGAAACGGAAACACAACGGAAACAAAAAACGGAACAACGGATCCGTTTAAAACGGACCGCAAAACACTGAAAAAGCCATACTGTCGTGTGAAAGAGGCCTAACAGAGAGAGAACACCTAAGCCACGCAAGATCCAAACTTGGAGGCATGGAGACAGAGTCAGGCAAGAGTGCAGCTACCAGTTACAGAACATCAATCAAATGGGAAATCAGACAGTTCAAGGTCAATATTAACTCAGGAAAGGGTTAATCCAAGAGAGTGTTCAAGTGAGAGCAGAGTCAGTATGAATAACGAAAAAATGCAATCACATAGCACCATAATGTAGGACAGGTGATAGAATTAGTCACCCTTGGTTTCCTGATTGGCTGGGTACCCATACCTCCTGGTTGGTAAAGCAACTAAGTCCTATGACCTATAGGACTCTGTGCATGTACCACCTGATATCCCTACCAGAGACAAGAAGACTGGAGAGTGGCAACTGGTATGGACTGAGCGGTAAGCAAGTTATAGAGGTATATTGACCCTTGCTCACCACCTCAAACATAATCAGTCATCAGAAAATTCCTGTCAATTTTCAACTTTTGTTGTTTATCCTATGGGCAGAAGTCATATCAATATCATCAGAGGAAAGGATTATAATGAAAGATACTGTAACTCCTTTAGTATAAAGCTTGATGCAAATAACACAAAATCACACAATGGACAGTAGGTTAGACAACTCCCCGTCTCTCCTCCCCCTCCCTGCATAGTGTCTGCTACACATGCCATAGAGCAGGGATGGCCAACCTGCGGCTCTCCAGCTGTTGCAAAACTACAACTCCCAGCATGCCCAGACAGCCTACAGCTATCAGCCTACAGCAGGGCATGGTGGGAATTGTAGTTTTACAACAGCTGGAGAGCCACAGGTTGGCCAGCCCTGCCATAGAGCATGCTCACAGCATTCTACTATAGAAGTATGTTACTTTTTCACTTTAGTGTGTAGTCTATTCTGTCTAGTCTATTGTGACATATTAAATTGGAAAATATACTTAGTCAGTACTTTACTAGGCTGGCAAACCAATAAAATGTGCATATTTTATTATGTCTTATTATAAGCAGGAACTTGAAAGTTGGCAACAACTTGCTGAGCAGATAAGAAAAAGGATGTTTCAGCAGTTATATAAAGCTTAAAATTAGGACAATAATAACATGCTATTCCTATCATTCATTAATATGTAACACACTGAAGGTTGCTTGTTAAATAGGCCAAGGTGAAATTTAGTACATAATGTTGCTCAGATTTGCCAAAGAGAACAAGTCTGAATGGGTGTTAATTATTGTGCCTATTCTAGCATTCTACTTTGGCATTTACAGAGGTGAGCGTTAATGCCGAGATTCTCTTCCTTCATCAGTATGACTGAATTGTGCAGAAAGCCCTGGGAAATCTGCATTCCGTAATCAAATTAAGATGTTCCACACAAGCAGAGCTCAGTTAAGCTCAGCATGAATTTAAAGACATGGTTCTGAATGCAACATCTTTGTGTGAATGTTTTGTAGAGATCTTTATCTTAATATCTGATAATAGGAGGAAAGATGTGTTTAGTATTCTCAGACCATGAGATGCTCAAAATGTTATTACAGGCATTTAAGGTTACATTTTTTTGTGGCTTTCAGCACTAGCAAATGCAATATGATCAGGTAGACAAAGGATAGCCTGTTAGATGTAAAGATGATATTCAGTTATGAATGCATGTGGCAAGCCACAGTAGTATAAGCACCCGTTGTGATATTTAATCATTAATCATATTTACAATTAGTCTTTTATGACTAGTGGTTGGCTTATTATGTCTGTTACACTTAATCATAAAATGTGACTTTTAATACTGGCTTAATAAAATAGTTCTTGTAACTAGAGTTGAGCGAACCCGAACTGTAAAGTTCAGGTTCGTACCAAACTTTACTATTTTTGGCACCCGGACCCAAACCCGAACCCGAACATTTCCGTAAAAGTTCAGGTTCGGTGTTCGGCGATCTCTTGGCGATCTCTTGGGGAGCCAATCAACAAGCGTTTAACTACTTTGCCCTAAGAGGCCATCACAGCCATGCCTACTAATAAGCTGGTCACATAGCGCCGCACGTCACTCTGCTCTTGTCAGTGTGGGGAAAGCTGCTGCTGCTGCTGTGAGGGACAGATTAGGGCAGAATTCTGGTGTTGCACAATCTGCAAACTACAGCGATAATTGAGGTGCTATGCTACAATATTGTACCCAGCCCTGAGCCCAGTGATACTCCAAAATAATTTCTAATCCATCTGCTAGTGAGGTCGGCGTCGGCGGCCATTTTGTTAAATGCAGTCACCTTGAAACTGTATGTTAACTGCCTGTGTGCCAGGGACATTAGTCTACTTCTGTTCTGGTAGCTCAGTGGAGGTGAAATTCCCTTTTTTGGCAGGTCAAGTACCCCCACAGCCAGCAATGCATACCTGGCATTGAAAATGATTCAATTACATTAGTCTGTCAGACTGGCAAATATTTTTGGGACCTAAAGCGAGTTTTTTTTTATCTGTCTGCCATAGGCACTGCATATCTCACAGTCCAATAAAACCGTTAAATAATGCCGTCACCTTGCTGCTGTAAAAAAGTGAATTTTTTTGTGCTAGATAGCACTTTTGCGTACAGCGCAGTATTACCTATTTTATAATTAAGCAGTGAAATAATGCATTTCTACAGTTGTTTGCCTAAAAATCTGTTCTAGTGCCACAGAGCACTTTTGCGTACACCTCAGTATTAATACCTATTTTATAATTAAGCAGTGAAATACTGCATTTCTATATCGGGTTGCAAAAAAAAGTGTTTTAGTGCCCCAGAGCACTTTTGCGTACAACGCAGTGTTACCTATTTCATAATTAAGCAGTGAAAAACTGCTTTTCTACAGTTGTTTGCAATAAACTCTGGTTTCGGCCTACATAGCAGATCTGAGGCCTACCCTGTATTTCTTTCAGGTGAAGTAACCAGTGGAACTCTGCATTTACACAGTTGGTTGCCTAAAAACACTGTACTATTGCCCCAGAGCACTTTTGCGTACAACGCAGCATTAGCTATTTTAGAATTTACCTTTGAAATACTGCATTTCTACAGTTGTTTGCAATAAACACTGGTTTTGTGGTAGGTTGGACATTTTCGCTGTACGCTGCGTTTCTGACAGTCAAATTAAACCGTTATCTTCTGCAGTTAAATTGTTGGTTTGAAAATTTTTACTTTTGGTGATAGTGAGGTAATTGTATCCAATTGCTCTGTTACACTGTTGTGTGACCTAAAGAAAAGTATTCTGTTTATGACACAGGCACTGCCTTACTGTTAAGGAAATTAATTGTTGACTATTGGCAGTTTAATTGACACCTGGTGGGTGAACGCAAATAATGAGGAGAACATCAAATAAGGGATGTGGACATGGTCATGGTGGTGTTAGTGGAACTCCTGTTGCAGGGAGAGGACGTGGCTGTTCTGCGCCAGCTACACGTCCAAGTGAAACACCTTCCTCAGGTGCGAGTTGGCGCCAGAACCTGCAGCGTTATTTGGTAGGCCCCAATGCCGCTCTACGAATGGTGAGGCCAGAACAAGTACAGGCGCTAGTAGATTGGGTGGCTGACAGTGGATCAAGTTCCTTCACGTTATCTCGCACCCAGTCCTCTGCAGAAAGCTCAGAGTTGGCACCTGCAGCCCATGCCCATCAGTCTTTCACCTCACCCCCTTGCAAATCAGCCAAGCAGTCTGAGCCCCAAGTCATGCAGCAGTCTCTTATGCTTTTTGATGACTCTGCTGGCAGGGTTTCCCAGGGCCATTCACATAGCCCTGCCCCAGAAGTGGAAGACATTGAATGCACTGATGCCCAACCACTTATGTTTTAGGATGAGGACATGGGAATACCACTGCAGCACGTCTCTGAGGAAGAAACACAGGTGCCAACTGCTGCGGCTTTCTGCAGTGTGCAGACCGACAAGGAGGGCAGGGGGGAACACTGGGTGGAAGATGATGTGGAGGACGATGAGGTTCTAGACCCCACATGGAATGAAGGTCATGCCAGTGACTTTCATAGTTCGGAGGAAGAGGCAGTGGTCACACCAAGCCAACAGCACAGCAAAAGAGGGAGCAGGGTGCAAAAGCAGAGTTGCCGTCTCGAAGACAGTACACCTGCTACTGCCCACTGCACCCAGGGACTGAGCACACCAAAGCCAGCTCCAAGGAGTTCCCTACATGGCAGTTCATAACACAATGTGCTGGTGACAAGACCCGAGTGGTTTGCACGCTGTGCTATCAGAGCCGGAAGCGAGGCATTAACATTCTGAACCTGAGCACAACCTGCATGACCAGGCATCTACATGCGAAACACAAGCTGCAGTGGAGTAAGCACCTTAAAAACCAAGAAAGGGCTCAGGCCCCTCCTGCTCCCTCTTCTGCTGCTATCTCGGCCTCTTCCTCCACCTCTGGAGTAACATTGTCAACTGTCGTCCAGCAAACAGAGGATGTGCCACCAACACCACTACCTCCGTCACCAAGCATCTCCACTGTGTCACATGAAAGCGTTCAGCTCTCCATATCCCAAACCCTGGAGAGAAAGCAGAAGTACCCACCTACCCACCCTCGATCCCTGGCCTTGAATGCCAGCATTTCTAAACTACTGGCCTTTGAAATGCTGTCATTCCATCTGGTGGAGACGTACTGTTTCAGACAGCTGATGGAGGTTGCTGTCCCACAGTACGTCATTCCCAGCCGCCACTACTTCTCCAGGCGAGCCGTCCCTTCCTTGCACAACCAAGTGGCGGATAAAATTAAGTGTGCACTGCGCAACCCAATCTGTGGCAAGGTCCACCTAACCACAGATAAGTGGACCAGTAAGCATGGGCAGGGACGCTGTATCTCCCTAACTGCACACTGGGTAAATGTAGTCATGGCTGGGCCCCAGGCGGATAGCGGTTTGGCGCTGGTCCTTCCACCACTAAGAATCGCAGGGCATTATTCTTTGCCTCCTGTTGCCTCATCCTCCTACTCGGATTCCTCCTTCTCTTCTACCACCTCCTCATCTCGGCATAGAAAGTCCTTCACCACCAACTTCCGCACAGCCAGGGGTAAACGTCAGCAGGCGGTTCTAAAACTGATGTGTTTTGGGGACAAACCCCACACCGTGCAGGATCTGTGGAGGGGTATAGAAGAACAGACTGATGAGTGGTTGCTAATGGGCGAAATCTCGTTGCAGCTCTGGGCCTAGCCGGTTTGACGCACATCCCTTGTCTGGCGCATGTGCTGAATTTGGTGGTGCAGAAATTCATTAACAACTACCCCAACATGTCAGAGCTGCTGCATAAAGTGTTGGCCGTCTGGGCGCGCTTTCGGCGTTCACATCCTGCTGCTGCTCACCTGTCTGCACTGCAGCGTAATTTCGGCCTTCCCGCTCACCGCCTCATATGCGACGTGCCCACCAGGTGGAACTCCACCTTGCATATAGTAGAGAGACTGTGCGAGCAGCAGCAGGTTCAGCTGCAGCACGCATGAGTGGGTCTCTATGCGAGACCTGTGTGCCATGTTGCGCTGTTTCGAGTACTCCACCAACATGGCCAGTGGCGATGATGCCGTTATCAGTGTTACAATACCACTTCTATGTCTCCTTGAGAAAACACTTAGGGTGATGATGGAAGAGGATGTGGCACAGGAGGAGGAGGAGGAAGAGGGGTCATTTCAAAGGGTTTCAGGCAAGTCATTTAGAAGTGGCTCAGAGGGTGGGTTCCTGCACCAGCAGAGGCCAGGTACACAGTTCTGGAGTAGGAGAATGAGGAGGAACCGTGTTAACAGCAGGGTGGCACCCAACGCAGCTCGTGGCCATCACTGGAGCGTGGCTGGGGGGATATGGAGGACACAGACGATACACCTCCCAAAGAGGACAGCTTGTCCTTACCTCTGGACAGCCTGGCACACATGAGCGACTACATGCTGCAGTGCCTGCGCAACGACCGCAGGGTTGCCCACATTTTAACGTGTGCAGACTACTGGGTGGCCAGCCTGCTGGATCCCTGTTACAAAGACAACATGCCGTCCTTAATTCCCTCACTGGAACGTGATAGGAAGATGCGCGACTACAGGCGCACGCTGGTAGACACGCTCCTAAGAGCATTCCCAACTGACACCGCGGGACAAGTGGAAGCACAAGGCGAAGGCAGATGAGGAGGAAGAGGTCGCCAACGAGGCTGGGTCACCGCCAGCAGCTCAGAAGGTAGGGTTAGCATGGCCGACATGTGGAAAAGCTTTGTCACCTCGCCACAACAACCGGCACCACCAGCTGATATGGAATGTCTTAGCAGGAGGCAGCATTTGAACAACATGGTGGAACAGTATCTGTGCACACGCCTACACATACTGACTGATGATTCTGCCCCATTCAACTTCTTGGTCTCCAAATTGTCCACATGGCCTGAGCTTGCCGTTTATGCCTTGGAGGTGCTGGCCTGCCCTGCAGCAGGTGTATTGTCTGAATGTGTATTTAGCACAGCAGGGGGCGTCATTACAGACAAACGCAGCCGCCTGTCCACATCCAACGTAGACAAGCTCACGTTCATTAAAATGAACCAGGCTTGGATCCCACAAGACTTGTCTGTACCTTGTGCAGAATGGACACGTATACAGGCCTTACCCAACCATTGTTATTCTACAGCGCAATTGCTCGTTGTTGTATTTTTGATATTTCCCACTCTTTTGGGGTGTACCTTAATAAAAAATAAAAAAAAAACTGTGTTGGCTGCCTCGTCCTCCTCCACCGCCGCTTCCACCTACACCGCTACGTCCAACGCCTCCTCAACCTCCTACTCCATATGGACCTCCAACTCATAAATCAAGATTTTTTTTTTATTTGTTCGTATTTTATTTTATTTTATGTCATTTCACTAATTTGTCTGTTACATTTTCGGGTGAAATTCACCAAATTTTGGCAGTAATTTACCCCTGCTCTACCTAGTAGACAGGTAAAAACATTTCACTAATTTGTCTGTTACATTCTCTGGTGAAATTCACCAATTTTTGGCTGTGATATACCACTGCTCTACCTAGTAGACAGGTAAAAACATTTCACTAATTTGTCTGTTACATATTCGGGTGAAATTCACCAATTTTTGGCTGTGATATACCCCCTGCTCTACCTAGTAGACAGGTTAATAAATTTCACAAATTTTTCAGTTACATTCTTGGGTGACATTTTACAACTTTTGCCGTGAATAAACCCCTGCTCTGCATAGGTAACAGGGCCCGAAATATTTAAAAATCATCTGTTCCATTGGTGGGTGACATTAACCCATTTCTGGTGATGAAAAACCCCTGCTCTGCATAGGTGACAGAAAAGAACATCGAAAGTTGATAGAGAAGATATCCAAATGGATGGTGGATGTCACGGGGGCACCTCTGCATAGGTGACAGGAACATAAATTTAAAAAAATTGTCTGTTACATTTTCAGGTGATATTTTACAAATTTTTCCGGATATAAACCCCTGCTCTGCATAGGTGTTCGGGAATTAAATTTCAAAAATTCTTCTTTAATTGATGCGCGCCACCTCCTTTCATTCAATGCTTACACTTTAACAAGTTGTCCCACATTTGCGCTTCAATAGTTTGTCCCACATTTCCGCTCTATCATATTTAATTTGAAACAATTAACCTCCCTTGGATGTGGTCTCCCTTTCTCACGCTCCCTCTCCGGCGTGGAACCCTGATTCGCCGATAACCGTGATCAACATGGTAGGCGCAGAAAAGAACAATGATAGTTGATAGAGAAGATATCCAAATGGATGGTGGACATCACGGGGGCACCTCTGCATAGGTGACAGGGACATAAATTTCAAAAATTCATCTGTTACATTGTCAGGTGACATTTTACCATTTTTGATGGATAGAAACCCTTGCTCTGCATAGGTGACAGGGACTTAAATTTCAAAAATTCGTCTTTAATTGGCCCTTTCATTCAATCCTTTTGCTTTAATAACTTGTCCCATATTTCCGCTCCATCACATTGCAGCCATTAACCTCCCTTGGATGTGGTCTCCCTTTCTCACGCTCCCTCTCTGGCGTGAAACCCTGATTCGCCAATAACCGTGATCAACATGGTAGGCGCAGAAAAGAACATCGAAAGTTGATAGAGAAGATATCCAAATGTATCGTGAACATCACAGGGACGAGCGTCATGGTGGGGCAGTATATGTGCACACGCCTATACGTACTGACTGATGGGTCTCCCCCCTTCAACTTCTGGGTCTCCAAATTGGGCACATGGCCTGAGCTTGCCCTTTACGCCTTGGAGGTGCTGCCCTGCCCCGCAGCCAGTGTATTGTCTGAATGTTTGTTTAGCGTGACTGGAGCGGGTTATCACAGGTTATATTTCCCAATGTTTTGGGGTGTACAATAATTTAAACAAAAAATAATAATGAAAATAAAAAAAACTGTGTAGGCCTCCTCCTCCACCGCCACTTCCACCTACACTGCCACATCCACTGCCTCCTCAACCTCCTACTCCATATGGACCTCATCCTCCTAGATCAAGATTATTATTTATTATTTTTATGTATTTTATGTTATTTTAAGTCATTTCCCTATCCACATTTGTTTGCAGAGCACTTGCCATGCTCTTAACCACATTTTGCTGCCATTTGCCATTTGCCCTCAAGCCCTTTCCATTACTTTTTTAGAGCCATTTTAGTGCTCAAAAGTTCGGGTCCCTATTGACTTCAATAGGGTTCGGGTTCGGGGTCAAGTTGGGGTCCCAAACTCTAACTTTTTTGTGAAGTTCGGCCAAACCCGTCGAACCCGAACATCCAGGTGTCCGTTCAATTCTTCTTGTAACCAAAACCCAAAATAAAGATTAAAAAGTATCAGTGGTGTTGCTTAATTTTATCTATCTCATTAGTTAAGTATAACACTGTTATTTGCACAGTGTTACAATAGTAGCAGGGTACTGAGTGAGCTGGTAACTGCGCGCTTACTCCAGCCTCTATCTCTTCCTCATTCTGTCACTCGCTACAACTATTAATTACTGTTGTCTCAGTTAGAGATGAAGCCTCACTCCTGTGCTAAAAACTCCCTGAAACAGGGGAACAGGCAGTGAGTGTTTGGAGGGGGAGGGGGACGGATACTTTATAGCCTTCTATGATGACATCATAATTTAATACTCTTATGATATCAGGTGTTATTGCCACCATCACATACATATCTAGGTCTAAGCCCATTGATTGGGGCTAGGCTTGAGATTTCCTCCTTACCGATGATGTACTCGTACCTCCCGCTCACCGTGCCGCCCTTCAGTGCTTGCTTCAGCACATGTCAGCTCAGTTAGCCTCCGCTTCTCTCGCTAATGTTACTGCACATGTCCTGGGACTTATACTGTGCTCGTACCTCGCTTCATTACTGCGCATGCTTCAAAACTTAAGCTGTGAGTGATACTTTTTAATCTTTATTTTGGGTTTTGGTTACAAGAGCTATTTTATTAAGCCAGTATTAAAAGTTAACTTTTATGATTAAGTGTAACAGACATATCTTACAATAAGGCAATCACTAGTCATAAAAGAATAATTGTAAATAATTATGTTAAAGTGCCTTTACATATGTCTAGGGTCTTTTGTTATGAGAATTTAATCATATTATCACTGTAGCTTGAGTTTTATACTGTTTCTGCACTAGACTCAATTGACATAAGGCCGGTAAGTGGTTAGTATTTCATTAGGTAAAAGCGCAGCGGTTGCGAGGTGGCACTACACTGAATCCAGAAGTTGGACAACTTTCTATGCAAAGGACCAGTAGAAGTCAAAGATAAAGTCAATGAATCTATATTGCGATGCTCTTCTTAAAACATGTTTCAGTGTGTTACATGTTCCAACCAAGTTATACAGAAGCATTAATTTGATTCATTTTGAGTGTCTCTGCACATCCTTATGATTCCTAGACTTCATTTTCAAAGCCCTTTGCAAGTCCTTTGCGCCGGAGGCTGTTTAAATTTGGGATTCAGGGTAGTGCCATCTCCCAACCACCATATCTCTGCTACCCTTCTTTAGGGAGGTGGGCACTTCAGAGAACATCTGCATATAGACCTTGGGATACTGATTGTGACTGGTCTGTTCTAGAGTTGTGTCTATGTTAGCCCAATTCCACAATGTGAGCCCCCGACTTAATGAGTGTGTGGTTCATGTGCATTAGATGTACTGACTCAATGATGTTCCTTTTACTCTTCTTTTCTCTATCCATGATTTCACAGTATTATGTATATTATGGGCACTGCAGAAGCATGCAGAACCATGATCACTTTTATTGGAGCTATTGTATTCACACTACTATGTTACTGAAGATTGCTGAAAATTTGATGTATAGGCAAGTTCTGCAGGATAATACAGTTAGACATAAAGGTGGCCACACAAACATGCTTGTTTGGCTGGTTTCTCATGTTAATGGATTATTCCTACTGTGCTGTAACAGGAGATGTCAGGAGAAGAGGGATGAGTCATGTTGAAATTTATACTGTGTTCCAAAGAAGATAAGCCTATGGCAGAGGTGGGCCGTGGCCTATTCCGTTGTCTCATTGAAAAGATGGATGACGAGGGCAGAACCGCTTTTGGCTGTACATCAGCTGTTAGAAGTGACTGAGTTCCTTTAGGCTTTAATAAAGAGTAGCTCACATCATTGATTCACATTATTATGCTAGAAAAAGGCCAGTATGATGAAAGTGATAACAGTCATTATATATTGCTGTGGACTGTGTTGACACTGTAGAAGCAAAAGAAATATAAGAAACACAAGGAAATATTTCTAAGTTAGGCTACTTTGACACTAGTGTTTCTATTTTCCAGTAGTGAGATCTGTCATAGGATCTCGATACCGGAGAAAAACGCTTCCATTTTGTTCCCATTCATTGTCAGTGGGGACTAAATGTAACTGAACAGAACGGAATGCTCCAAAAAGCATTCCGTTCTGATGGGTTGCATTCCCATACCGTAGAGCAAACCGCAGCAAGCTGCGGTTTTCTTTCTATCATGGGATGCGGAAAAAAACGGATCCGGCATGACCCACGATGCAAGTCAATGGGGATGGATCCAATGGGGACACAATCTAACACAATAGAAAACTGATCCATCCCCCATTGACTTTCAATGGTGTTCATCACGGATCCGTCCTTGCTAAGTGGAAGATAATACAACTGGATCCGTTCATAACTGATGCAGATGGTTGTATTATTGGTAACAGAAGCTTTTTTGCTGATCCCTGCCGGATCCAGCAAAACCATTAGTGTGAAAGTAGCCTGAGAATAGAAATTTCATCATAAGATGATTCATTAACTTAAATTTTTTAAAATCATATGACATTTCATAGAAACACAGCAGCAGGCAACATCAGTAGGGATCCTTGAGCTGGTACCTGTAATGGTCACGTCCACACACACACACAGGGGGAAGGGTAGTGACCACTGCGCTCCACCCTCACCCCTGGCCCTGCCTACTTGCCTCACGAGTCCTGATGACAGGGGACAACTGGACGGCAGTCCCTAACTTAGGATATGTGCAGGGAAGACAGACAAGACAAAATACGGAACATGAACGGACCGGGTCAGAACCAAGAGAGCTACGCAGTACAACGGATTAAGCAAAGAATGGTCAGGAGAAGCCGGGGTCAAATACCAGGAGAGTAGAGAAGTACAAGAGGAGTCCTAAGAGAGTAGTCAGGTGGGAGCTGAGGTCACAATACCAGGATGTATGCGCAGTACAGGAGGAGCAGGCAGAGGATCGTCAGGGAACAGGATCAGGTAAATATTCAGTAGTCCAACAAATAGCCAGGAACCTAGAAATTAACAGGCAACCTGTAGCCAGCAGGCTGCCTGTATTTATAGTGGAGAGTGAGGGTCATGTGACGTGGCCAGCGTCACATGACCGACAGACTAACCAGTCGAGCACCGAGTGATCAGCTCGGCGCTCAAGGCAGACTTAGGAGCAGGGAGCCACCCAGCTAGTAAAGCCGCCCTGGGAATGAGGTCAAACACAGATCCTCATTCCCAAAGCTAAGCAACAGGTCTGCGGGCGATGGGGGACCAAGTGCACCTTCGGAACCCCGTGACAGTACCCCCCTTTTACGAGGGGCCACCGGACCCAAGACTTCAGGCGATGGCTTTTCAGGGTGTTCTAAATGAAATTTACGAACAAGTCTAGGAGCATGAACCTCCCTGGCAGGTACCCAAGATCTCTCTTCAGGTCCATACCCCTTCCAGTGAATCAGGTACTGCAAGGAATTACGCACCTTCCTGACATCCACTATTTTAGACACCACATACTTGACAGCATCATTAAGAAGAACCGGCGGAGGCGAGGCTTTTGATGGTACTACCGGTTCAAAATATTTTTTAAGCAGAGATTTATGGAACACATTATGAATGTGGAATGACTCGGGCAGCTCCAACCTAAATGATACCGGGTTAATCACCTCCGTGATCTTATATGGTCCAATAAAACGAGGAGCAAATTTTCTAGAAGCTACCTTGAGAGATAGATTCTTGGAGGACAACCATACTTTATCCCCAACCTGAAAGTTCACCCCCGTTGAACGTTTCCTATCGGCCTTGAGTTTTTGAGAACTTTGAGCCTTTTCTAGGTTCGATTGAACCCGGGCCCAAACTGTGCACAGTTCGGAGGAGAGTTTATCAGCTTCAGGGTTAGAGGAGGAGACGGACGACCCAGAATGAAAACGGGGATGAAAACCATGGTTACAAAAGAAAGGGGAGACCCCAGCAGAAGAATTGACACGGTTATTCAGAGCAAATTCAGCCAACGGAAGGAATTTGACCCATAATTGCTGGTCATCAGCAACATACAACCTCAGGAATTGTTCCACAGACTGATTAAGGCGTTCAGTCTGCCCATTACTCTCAGGATGGTAGGCGGAAGAAAAAGACAACGAAATTTTACATCTTTGACAAAAGGCCCTCCAGAATTTGGACACAAACTGCACACCCCTGTCCGAAACAATATTTTCCGGGATGCCATGTAAACGAACAATCTCTCTCACAAAAATAGACGCCAGGGTTTTAGCATTCGGAAGTTTAGACAGGGGAATGAAATGAACCATCTTGCTAAACCTATCGACCACTACCCAAACCACAGTTTTACCCTCCGCCAGCGGTAGGTCAGTTATAAAGTCCATCGAGATATGGGACCAGGGTCTACTGGGAATGGGTAGGGGTCGTAGGTTACCAGCAGGACGAGTCCTAGGTGTCTTAGACCTGGCACAAACCTCACAGGCTGACACGTAGGACTTGACATCCCTGGTCAGAGTGGGCCACCAATAAGATCTAGAAACCAGAACCTTAGTGCCCTCAATACCCGGATGTCCACAAAAGGCAGATTTGTGACACTCACCCAACAGCTGGAGACGAAATTGTACGGGAACAAACAACTTATCTGTTGGGATGGATGCCGGTGCCAGATGTTGTTCAGCCTTAATGCGAGCCGAGATATCCTGGGTTAGAGCCGCTAAGAAGATGTTTGCTGGTAGGATGGATTCAGGCGGCGTCTCAGTGGGTTGAAAAGCATGGAAGCTCCGAGATAATGCGTCTGCCTTCACATTTTTACTTCCCGGCCTGAACGTAATGGAGAAATCAAAACGGGTAAAAAACAGAGCCCATCGGGCTTGTCGGGGATTCAACCTCTTAGCGGACTCGAGAAACATTAGGTTTTTATGGTCAGCGACAACAGTTACTCGATGCCTTGCCCCCTCCAAAAAATGTCTCCACTCCTCAAATGCCCATTTAATGGCCAACAGCTCCCTATTCCCTATGTCGTAGTTTCTCTCCTAGAGAAGAAGGCACACGGTCTCAGGTTAGTGAGGCTAGCAGGACCTTGTGAAAGGACTGCTCCTGCGCCGTCCTCGGACGCATCCACCTCCACAATAAAGGGTCTCTCCTGATCAGCCTGGATCAGAATGGGAGCGCTACTAAATGCCCTTTTTAATGTTTCAAATGAAGAAATGGCCTTGGTAGACCAATTCTCCAAATCCGCCCCTTTCTTAGTAAGGTCGGTCAATGGCTTAGCAATTACAGAAAAATTCATGATAAATTTACGGTAGTAATTAGCGAAACCCAAAAACCGTTGTAAAGCCTTTAAGGATGAAGGCCTTACCCATTCCTTAATTGCTAAAACCTTACCAGGATCCATCTTAAAGGCGTGAGGAGTCAAAACATGCCCTAGAAACAGTATCTCCTGTACACCAAAGACACATTTCTCTTGCTTAGCAGATAGCTGGTTCTCCCTCAACACCTCTAATACTTGTTTGACATGGGACACATGAGATTCGAAATCAGGAGAGAATATCAAAATGTCGTCAAGATAGACAATAATAAATTTGCCTAAGAACTCCCTAAGAATATCGTTCATTAAGTTTTGGAACACAGCTGGGGCATTGCTGAGTCCAAAAGGCATCACCTGATATTCAAAGTGTCCTATCGGAGTATTGAACGCTGTCTTCCATTCGTCTCCCTCCTTGATTCGGATTAGATTGTAGGCCCCTTTCAGGTCAATCTTGGAAAACCAGGTTGCACCCAAAACCTGGTTAAATAAATCCGGAATCAATGGGAGAGAGTATCTATTTTGGACAGTGATTTTATTTAATCTCCGGTAATCAATACAAGGCCTAAGACCACCATCCTTCTTTTTAACAAAGAAAAACCCTGCTCCCATAGGAGAGACTGAAGGTCTAATATGCCCTTTAGCAAGGCTCTCCTTAATATAATCTTCCATAGCCTTGCGTTCGGGCCCTGAAAGATTATAAATTCGACCTTTAGGAAATTCGGCACCCTCAATTAGCTCTATGGCGCAATCATAAGGTCTATGGGGGGGGTAGAACCTCTGGAGTAAGGGACGAGAACACATCAGAATATTCCTTAATAACAGAGGGTAATGTATTAGACCTTACTGAAACCCCAGCCTGGACCACGGACAAGCATGAGTCACACTTAGGTCCCCATTTCACCAACTCTCCTTTGGACCAATCAATTGTGGGGTTATGTAAACGGAGCCAAGGCAACCCTAGTACCACCTCAACCGGTAGGTTCTCCAGGACTAGAAGAGAACATCTCTCAGAGTGGCACACACCCACGGACAGAGAAATTTCAGAGGTACATGACCTCACCGTACCACCAATCAGGGGAGTAGCATCAATAGCCATGACATGGATAGGTGTAGGTAAAGCAAACATTGGAATACCCAATTTACAAGCAAACTCAAAGTCAATAAAGCTGGCCGCTGAACCGGAGTCAATAAAGGCCTTACCTGGCCACTTATTAACCCCCAGAGAAATTGTTATGGGTACCAAAAGCTTACCTTTAGAAAAATCAGGGTGTACCTGGTCTTTAGGTTGTCTTGCCTTAGAAGACTTGTCAGAGAGGTCCCTCTTAGGACACTTGTTGATCCAATGGCCAGGATCTCCACAGTAGAAGCACTCTCCGTGTCTGCGACGAAGATTACCCGGGTCATGCCAACCTGCATGGGTTCCTCGGTGGAGACCTCAGTGTTGTCCCTGGAAAAGGCCTCTGGCTGGACCACCATCTGAGAACAGAACTGTAGTTCTTGTCGTCTCTCTCTAACTCGTCTGTCAAGTCGGACAACTAGGGTCATCACCTCCTCTAAGGTCTCAGGAATTTGGTAATTGACCAATAGATCTTTTAAATTATCAGATAGACCTGACCTAAACTGACTCTTCAGGGCTGGTTCATTCCATCCTGAGGGGACACACCACCGTCTGAATTGGGTGCAATACTCCTCCGCAAGGAGATGGCCCTGAACCAGTGCCCTAAGAGCTGTCTCGGCTACCAGGGCCCTGTCTGGTTCGTCATAGAGGGTACCCAGGGCCTGAAAAAACCCCTCCACAGAAGTTAGACAACTGGCCCCAGGAAGTAACGAAAATGCCCAGTCCTGGGGATCACCCTGTAGTAGAGAAATGATAATCCCCACGCGTTGGCTCTCGGGACCGGAGGACACGGGGCGCAAACGGAAGTAGAGTTTGCAATTCTCCTTAAAGGAGAGAAACCTCTTCCGGTCTCCAGAAAAGGGTTCTGGGAGCTTGATCTGGGGTTCAAAATATGGACTGGAGGACAGAGGAGTGGAAGAACCTTGCCCTAACTCACAAGAACGGAGTTTCTCTCCTAGCTCCTGCACCTTCTGTGTCAAGTTAGAGACATGGTCAGTCAGGGTAGTAAGAGGATTCATGATACAGTGGTTATTGGGCCTGTTAATCTGTAATGGTCACGTCCACACACACACAGGGGGAAGGGTAGTGACCACTGCACTCCACCCTCACCCCTGGCCCTGCCTACTTGCCTCACGAGTCCTGATGACAGGGGACAACTGGACGGCAGTCCCTAACTTAGGATATGTGCAGGGAAGACAGACAAGACAAAATACGGAACATGAACAGACCGGGTCAGAACCAAGAGAGCTACGCAGTACAACGGATTAAGCAAAGAATGGCCAGGAGAAGCCGGGGTCAAATACCAGGAGAGTAGCGAAGTACAAGAGGAGTCCTAAGAGAGTAGTCAGGTGGGAGCTGAGGTCACAATACCAGGATGTATGCGCAGTACAGGAGGAGCAGGCAGAGGATCGTCAGGGAACAGGATCAGGTAAATATTCAGTAGTCCAACAAATAGCCAGGAACCTAGAAATTAACAGGCAACCTGTAGCCAGCAGGCTGCCTGTATTTATAGTGGAGAGTGAGGGTCATGTGACGTGGCCAGCGTCACATGACCGACAGACCAACCAGTCGAGCACCGAGTGATCAGCTCGGCGCTCAAGGCAGACTTAGGAGCAGGGAGCCACCCAGCTAGTAAAGCCGCCCTGGGAATGAGGTCAAACACAGATCCTCATTCCCAAAGCTAAGCAACAGGTCTGCGGGCGATGGGGGACCAAGTGCACCTTCGGAACCCCGTGACAGTACCTCCACAAATTGTTAGAGCAAATGCCATTCCTAATCCTCTTAGGCCAATGGTGCATAGGACTGAAGATCACCAACCCAAAGTTGACAGTGCTGTTATACTGTAGGATTCACACGACAAGCCCCTTACAGCCTCATTCAACTTTATCCAGAATCCAAAAGAGCTAGTTCTCCAAACAGCCCATGAGCAGCTTGCAATCCCGTCCACATATTCCCTCTGACATTTCTGTATGACATATCAGAAAATAGTTTAGACTTGAGGGTCACTTCAGTCATTGCACACCTTCAGAGATGTACAAGGTGGCCCACGATAAAGTAGCCCGCCTCCAGCGATAGTATGACAAGATGAACGAGCAAGTGGATTGTTATCTTTTAATTACCCACAAGTCAGAAATGATGCTGAAAGTGGTCCCCATTCACATCTATGCATCTTTGGGCAGGTCAGATTATGTTGGCTGATACTGCTTGTGATGCTGCGAACAGTGTTTGAGATGTTTTCTTTTAGTTCATCAAGGAGATGGGGATTGTTAGCAGACACGTTCTGTTTTAAATTACCCCACAGATAAAAATCGCATGTGGACAAGTCTGGGGAATGTGGTGGCAATAGCCCCTCGCTCCCAGTTCACTCCTCTGTAAACAGTTCATGAACCCGTGCTAGTGAGTTTTGTTCTTCTGCTGTTAGTTGGTTGTATAGCTGGTTGTAAGACTGTTTAAAGATGTCCAGGTAAATTGCGGCATTCACAGTTGATTTGAATAAAATTGGGCCAACTATTCATGTTTCTGAGACTGCGCACCAAACGTCAATTTTCTGGTCGTGAAGTGGTGTTTCGTGAGTTAAATGGGGATTTTCAGCGAACCAGTACCTCGCATTCTTGAAATTTATGTGACCTGATAAATTAAAACCAAGCTTCGTCCATCATGAAGTACAGCAATGGGTCCAAATGTCTGTCAGCAATTATAGTCAGCTACTAAGTTCAGTAATTTACGCTGTGATACTCTTTCCGTTCCTGGACACACGTTATTTGGTACGGTTTCAGGTTCAGAGATTTCAGCACTCGCTGACACGTCGTTTGTGATACGCCAACTTGCTAAGACAGTCTTCGCGTTGATTTTTGGGGGCTACTTGCAATCCGCTGCTGAATTTCATTTACAATTTCAGCTGTCCTGATCGACGGAGGCCTCGGTTTCTTCATGTTTGCAACAGAGCCAGTTTGATGCCATTTCCAAACCAGACTCTGAATACAATGTTTAGCTGGTGGTTTTGTTCCTGGGTACTTGTTGGTAAAGGTCTCTTAATGGATCTGCTTCGCACATAGCCTTCCACAATCACTTTTCTGGGATAACACCATCTTTCTGACACAATAGGCCACTTTAATCAAACTGAATAATAAATTAGTCTTAGTTGCCCATAACAACCAATCAGAGCTCAGCTTTCAGTTCCTACAGGGTTTTGAAAAAATGAAAGCTGAGCTCTGATTGGTTGCTAAGGACAGCTAAGACAGATTTACTATTAGACGGTTTGTTTTGTAGATATTGGAGACGGGCTACTTTTTCGTGGGCCACCCTGTGGAAGTGCAACTAGTTCTTATCACAATCTTCTATATGTTAGAGGTTTTGCCAACATTTTTTTAAGACTACACAATACTAAATTATTGCAAGATAAACTGGCTGCTGTATCTCATCCATGCACAATTATTTTTAATCTCATAATTAAAAGTCTTATTTCCGTTCAGTTGCAGATGTTACACGGCTGTGTAAGATCCGGTATGAGATAAAATAGTATGGATTACAGGACAGATAATAGGATTTCTTCTTTCTACAGCAGAGCCAAGATTGCTGAATATTGCGTGAAAGTCTGTGTTCAGAGGTGTTAAATTGTATAAAGTAGGATCAAACTGACATTTCAAAGTGACAGTGTTTGTTGTGTGTGTATTTTTACTCTGCACACAAAGTGCTGATTGCAGAGGTACTGTTCTAGAAATCTACTATAACTGAATCACAGTTATAACTCTGGCAAGACATTCTTTATGCCAGGCCAACATTTTTCCTTTGAATTTGCTGACCCATTACTTGCTGAGAAACACAGTGCCGGTGTTTCTCCAGAGGATATTAAATTGGCAGACTCTGCCACCAACATATACGTGATTAACACACACAACGCTCTGACCTTGACAGAACACGGCATTTCATTTATGCTTGGACCTTCACCAAATAGATACAACTATAGCTACTTATTTGAGGGTGATTACAACTTTTGTCCAAATAATTAAGTTTTTTCATTAATCAATTTTATTCATACATTTTACGTTAAATAATATATTGATTTTAGCAGAAAATGAAGGCCCAGTGGATATGTTATGTATTTGCTGAATTAAATGGTTTGTCCAGGATGTAAAACATAAATCTGTTTCTCTTGGAGAAACATTGCTACTTTTGTCCATGGGGTTTATCTGGTGCAGTTCATGACAGGTAAACATGGCTGAGCTACAATATTTATAAGGTATTGCACTTCATCCCTATTCATGGAAATATGATTTCAATGCAATGCCAGACACAGGTTATGAAGAAGAGTGGCTCTGTTTTTGTGAAAAAAGAACCTTTTTCTAATCCTAGGCAACCCTTTTAACAATCCCTTAATATATTTGTCTTCCTAGGAGTTGGAGGGCTAGGTGGCTATCATGCTTGTAGCTAGGCAATAATTTGAATCTATTTGAATTTTCATGAGCAAGTTCAAAACTCATAATTTCTTTGGTAATTTTAACTTCTATTAAGAAAGGACACTGTTTCATTTGAACTCTTAGATTTCTGTCCACTCATGTCTTTAAGTGTGTAACCACCGAATATGTAGATCTATATTGGCTGCTAATAAAGGGAACTAGAAATGAGCAGATTTCTTGAAATTCATTTCTCATCCAATTCCCAGAAATCAGTCATAACAGTTTATTTGAATCTGAATAAATCCGACCTGAATCAAAAGTTTCTTGATTGCCCTGAAAAGTCATGTATGACACTGAGAGGTCTCCTACTACTGTCTTTCAAGCTCACTAATGCCAAAACATTGCAAGTACACTGTAAATGTCACTATAAAATGCAGTTTTTTAGATACAATAGACTGCGATCAACTGAATTGTTTTTAAGAACCTTTGCAATATAAAAAAATGGCAAATTGGACATAATTCAGAGCACCAGATTAATATTGTAAAAGGTTTGTTTCTGTGATTGTGAATTATGTCATGTACATTTAAGGTCATATACTTTACTAAAAAAATGAATGGTATAGCGTTAAATGTGGATGTAGCACTCACTCAAAATGGCTGGCAGCCTGACTGAGTTACACACTGACACACTGTCCCTAGCTAAATACATTTATCTAACTATCTAGCTATTAGGGCACCAAACTCCCTGACATTAGACAAGTTGAATTCTCTGTTTAAAGATAAGATTCATTCTCTCTCTCTCATATCCTATATAGTATAGTATAGTCCCTCCTGACTGGCTGAGGCTGACTGCAAGGCATTATGGGCAAACCGGCTGGCCAGGGCACTTCCTTGGGTCATGTGATTCTCCTACTTTATCTTCCCCACCATGTTGGGCTAGCTTCTGATCTGTGAAATGTCGGATGCCATTTTAGCAGAAACAAACCGCATAAGATTTGGATTTCCGGGAATCTGTATTTTTTGGGAAGTTTGTAACTTATTCAATTAGATTAGAATCAATTAGATCTTTATATATTTTAGAATATTTAGACATTAGACCTGTAATCATCCATTTTTCGGGTAGCATGGTAAATCTTAAAATTTATTTAGTCTCTTCACCTCTTAGGAGTCACTTGCAGCTTCGTGGACTATTTTATATTTATTGTGGCACTACGTTGTTTATTGACTATTAAGTGATGAAATAAAAGCCAGATTTTAGACAAACAGTTTTCGTCCCAAAGATTTTTCTCACCCCCCAGTCATGTATTTACTGCACAAACAAGAGATGAGTTGACAAGAAGGGAAATAGGAGCCGTTTAATATTAGAATAGTAGAGATAGCTAGGAAATAAACAGGAGAAAATGTAACAGAACAGATGGGTTAAAATCAGCTATGTAAAATTTGCCAGGTAGAAGTATGGTCAGTGGAAGCTAGAAAGTGGGAAAATTGAATGTTTAATCAGAGGGAAAAATGGGTGATGGTTGCCAACAGTGTAAAATAATTTCCAGGAAAACTGTAGAGCTGAGCTGGCAATACTGTCTCGGAAAACGATACCGGTACTATATTCTTCTGTACTGAATTTTCATTACACAATGTATTTTTTATAATAATCAATACTCATGTTTAATAACGATTAAATTAAAAAGAAGCCTTAGAAACATGACATATAAGATATTAACTGAATTTATTAAACTGAGAAGGCATTAGTTGAAGATATTTTCGAGGTTTGTCAAATTCTTCTAGATAGTAACTCTTCTGAGATAGTAACATGTACTGTATATACACACCTGCTATATTAGAGCCTGAGTGCATACCTGCATGGTACCATTTGGAGAAACCACTTTTCAAAAATGGAAATAAAATAAATAAATAAAGCTTTAACAAACAATTAATATTTAGACAGTAAATACAATACAACTACAGTGAAATAAATACATTCCCAGTAAATATAAACCCATATTGTTATATATTATACCATAGTCCTTGGAAAGCTGGTGACAATTAATATGACGGAAATTCCCCTCCTACCTGGGTTGTCATCAAGTTAGCCAAAATTCACAAATAATAAATCTACTTACTCATTCAATGATACAGTATATCCTCGCTCCTGTATTGCTGCTAAACAAGGCAAACTTAGCATTCAGACGTCAGGTGTGCTGGGCACAAAGCAGAGAAGTGAAGATCCAGCATATAGCTTGGCTAGAATCCAAGAGTCTTCATTAGTTTCACAAGCAACAGAAGCCATTTAAAAGGGTTTTCTCATGAAGACAACTCCTTTCCATAAATTTAAGGCATCTGTTAGGGCTTATAGAGGTTTGTTAGCTGTGACTTGATGGCCTTCAACAGACGTATCTTTCACTAGCAGCTAGTCATGTGTTCATTTGAATGGCATACAATACAACATTTCATCTGCAGACAGTAAGGACAGTCAAATGTTATCCCAGTCACAACAGTCAATCATCCAGGGTTTCTGAAGCTAGACCTTTGGTTCTGAGTAGTGATGAGCAGCATAGGCAATAGAATTCATGATCTCCAGTCATTATTTTCGCGATTGCGCAAATCGGCACTAATGATGCACATATTTTTTTGTGCAATACAGGCAACTTCACATTGTATCAGGTCTGAGTAGATACAGTTCTGATCAAAAGTTTAAAAAATCATATTTAGCATGGCTGGATCTTAACAAGGTTCCAAGTAGAGCTTAAACATGCAACAAGAAATGGGAGTGAGACAAAACATTTTTTGAGCATTCAATTTAATGAAAACAACGAATAAACTGAAACAGGCTGTTTTTCAGCTGATCAAAAGTTTAGGACCACACCTCCAAAAATAAAAAATAAACTCCCCCAAAACAGAAATCCAACTTCCAAACATGAACTCAGTAATAAGTAGCTCCGCCGTTATTGTATATCACTTAAAAAAAAAATTTCGGCATGCTTGATGCAAGCGTTTCCATGAGGTGAGTGGGAACATTTCTCCAAGTGGTGAAGACGGCCGCACGAAGGCCATCTACTGTCTGCAACTGTTGTCTATTTTTGTAAACTTCCCTTGCCATCCATCCCCAAAGGTTCTCAATTGGATTTAGATCAGGGGAACACGCAGGATGGGCCAAAAGAGTGATGTTATTCTCCTGGAAGAAGTCCCTTGTCCTGCGGGCATTGTGTATTGTAGCATTGTCCTGTTGAAAAACCCAGTCATTACCACACAGACGAGGGCCCTCAGTCATGAGGAATGCTCTCTGCAACATCTGGACATAGCCAGCGGCCGTTTGACGCCCCTGCACTTCTTGAAGCTCCATTGTTCCACTGAAGGAAAAAGCACCCCAGACCATTATTGCGCCCCCTTCAATGTGGAAAACATCTCAGGTGGGATCTGCTTGTCATGCCAGTAACGTTGGAAACCATCAGGACCATCAAGGTTACATTTTTTCTCATCAGAGAATAAAACTTTCTTCCACCTTTGAATGTCCCATGTTTGGTGCTCTCTTGCAAAGTCCAAACGAGCAGTTCTGTGGCGTTCAAGGAGACAAGGTCTTTGAAGACGTTTTTTGTTTTTTAAGCCCTTCAGTCTCAGATGCCGTCTGATGGTTATGGGGCTGCAGTCAGCACTAGTAAGGGCCTTAATTTGAGTCGAGGATCGTCCAGTGTCTTGACGGACAGCCAATTGGATCCTCCGGCTCAGTGCTGATGACATTTTTTGGGGTCTTCCACTTGACTTTTTTGTTGCATAACCCTCAGGATCATTTAAGAATTTAAGAAATTCCAAATCACTGTCTTACTGCGTCCCACCTCAGCAGCGATGGTGCACTGTGAGAGACGCTGCTTATGCAGTTCAACAACCCGACCATGTTCAAAAAGGGAGAGTTTTTTTGCCTTTGCCATCACAACGTGTGACTACCTGACAGAAAAGGACAATGAATCCACATCTTTGCACAGATTTGGCCTTTTAAAGGCATGTGGTCCTAAACTTTTGATCAGCTGAAAAACAGCCTGTTTCAGATTATTCGTTGTTTTCATTAAATTGAATGCTCAAAAAATGTTTTGTCTCACTCCCATTTCTTCTTGTTGCATGTTGAAGCTCTACTTGGAACCTTGTTAAAATCCAGCGATGCTAAATATGATTTTTTGCCATTTTTCAAGTGGTCTTAAACTTTTGATTAGGACTGTATTACTGATTGGTGCACTAAGTATTGTTGTGACATCACAGCACTATGTATGTAGCATGTATGTATGGACAGCAGAACCTATCACCTACACTATATCACTATCTAACCTACACTGACTATCTCCCACTAACTATCTGTATTATATATATATGAGCTAACTAACTATCTAAGGTAAATGGATAAGGAATAGGATCCAGATGAAAGCACAGAGCACAGCAATGTCACTGCTCTCTCTCAGAACTGCAAAAAAAAAAACTGTAGAAAATGGCTGCTGGGGAGGTTCTTTTATAGTAGGGGTAGGCAACTTTCCTATTGGTTGCTAGGGATGTTGCTAAGCTCTGACAAAGATATTGCAGCGTTCTTATTGGCCCACAAGCAAGAAGGGAGATTACTGATGGAAATTCGCGATTATGAATATATAGCACTACATATTCTACATCTTCGCAAATTCTCAAAGTGCCGATATTCACGATAAAAATTTGCGATTAGAATATTCGCGATCAACACTAGTTCTGAGCTAGCTTCAATCAAAAATGATGTTGTCTTGACAAGACAAACATTTTATTTGGAAAGTTCTTAATTAAATGAACTGTGATCATCAACTTCATTGGACCCAGTGATGCCTCAGTTGGACCTGTAATGGTGGACATGTCAACTTTCCAAAAACAAATAGTATAGAGACATTGCCTTTAACAACTCAGCAAAAGAACACAACTCAATTATTTATATTTAATGGTGTTTTTTTTTTTCAGTTGATAAGAAAACGGTGATTAATAAGTTTGTGAGTCAAAGACAAGTAAGGGTTTGCGTTATACTGCAGATGGACGTATGGTTATTCTTCAATTAAATAACTTACAGTAAGGGCTGGAAGGCTCATGTGTTGTGTGCAACATGTTGATTGTCATATGAGAAGTGCATGATCTTCTGGGATTGCAATGAACAATGTATTAATTTACAATGTTGTTAACCCCTAAAATGTTGTATTTAAAGCGAACCTGTCAGGACAGAAATGAGAATTTATCTGCAGGCAACATACTATAGAGGAGGACAAGCTGAGCAGATTGATACATAGTTCTATAGGAAAAGATTCAGTCCTATGACTGTGTGTCTATAATTGTACATACAGAGATACCTTTCAATCACTGATAGGACCATCTCCTTGACTTGAAAGCCCCAAATCAGCAGGAATGCAAAGAAATAAATTACAAACTTTACTGAATGTTTTCCCATGAAATTTGAGTCCTTTATGAAATTTGTAAAAATGTAAGGATGGACATATCTGCAAGTCCTGTTAGTGTTCTGGCAGTGTCAACAAATGTATTCTACTTCAAACCTGAGCTATAACACTCGATTTATTTGTATTCTGGGCTATCAACTTTATTTTACCTCAGAGCAGAGCTCCTCCATTTCATCTTTTACCTTAAAATGTCCATTCAGAATTTTATGCTCAATGGCTTATCCTCAGAAAAAGCCCCCATTCATTAGGTATATATTGCTGGTTACTGCAGTGCTATTCCTGTTCACTTCAGTTGGAGCAACATTGTGGTTATCAGTTCTATCCACTACACAATAGACCGTATACAATGGATGGAGCTAGGTAGTTCCAGTGCCGACTTCCTGCACTGGAGGAACTTCAGAACACCTGATAGACAGGGGTACAAGGTGTCAGACCGCCGCCAGTCTGATATTGATTGCCTATTCTGAGAAAAATACCAAATTTGAACCGTACCTTAAACAGTCTAATCTTTCAGAATCTCTAACCAAGGCGTATTATACAGTACTGCAAGAGATAATAAAATATAAAGTACCAATAAAAAAATAGCAATGCTTTCAATAAGGATACTGAAGACAGAAGCAATTATTTCACACCAAGGAACTTCATTATAACTTACTGAGTCCTGTAACACAATTTGTATTCAAGCATTATTGGATTTGCAAAACCATAAGCTAAAGTAATAAATGCTACTGAATTTGTGATTTATGAATGAAACAATTTTTGTCAGATACGCCGTACAATCCAGACTTTGAATGTTCACAGATTTATTTGCTGACAATGTCCTTATTAAAATCATTTGTAGTTATTGCAGGTCACCAATACTGGTTACTGTCTGTTTCTACTTTTGAACTTTATTTAAATATATTTAAAATATATTTAAAGGGGTTGCCCCACAAACACTATTGTACATTTTTCGAACCAGCACCGAATACTTTTGTAATTTCACGTAATTAAAAATTTAGTGTAGCTACTGAGCTATTCACTGAACTTTATCTGGATAGCACCACCTGCTGTTTGTCCTTTTGTTAAATTCTCTGTTCAGCTCTCTGAAGTTGACATACAGTTGCAAGAAAAAGTATGTGAACCCTTTTGAATGATATGGATTTCTGCACAAATTGGTCATAAAATGTGATCTGATCTTCATCTAAGTCACAACAATAGACAATCACAGTCTGCTTAAACTAATAACACACAAGGAATTAAATGTTACCATGTTTTTATTGAACACACCATGTAAACATTCACAGTGCAGGTGGAAAAAGTATGTGAACCCTTGGATATAATAACTGGTTGAACCTCCTTTGGCAGCAATAACTTCAACCAAACGTTTCCTGTAGTTGCAGATCAGACGTGCACAACGGTCAGGAGTAATTCTTGACCATTCCTCTTTACAGAACTGTTTCAGTTCAGCAATATTCTTGGGATGTCTGGTGTGAATCGCTTTCTTGAGGTCATGCCACAGCATCTCAATCGGGTTGAGGTTAGGACTCTGACTGGGCCACTCCAGAAGGTGTATTTTCTTCTGTTTAAGCCATTCTGCTGTTGATTTACTTCTATGCTTTGGGTAACATGGTAACATTTAATTCTTTGTGTGTTATTAGTTTAAGCAGACTGTGATTGTCTATTGTTGTGACTTAGATGAAGATCAGATCACATTTTATGACCAATTTATGCAGAAATCCATATCATTCCAAAGGGTTCACATACTTTTTCTTGCAACTGTACATGCTCAGTTCCATCCTTCAGCTGCCACCAGGAACTCTGGGAATGAGGGATCACCCTTAATGCCATGCATGCAGCAAATCAGCAGCCAGCCATCTCTGTGATGTCACAGACCTATAAATAGCCTCAGCCATCTTGGATTCAGCCAATTTCCAGTGTACTTAGTGCAGGGAGAGACGGCAGCAGGCGCTAGAGACAGTGCTAGAAAAGACTAAAACTTTTGTTGTATAGAAGCTCAGAGAAAGGATAGGGACTAATCATTCCACAGTATTGAAGCAGAACAGGGTTCAGTATGGGGAGGTTACAGCCTGGGTAATAGGAACAATCCTATTACACCTTGCTGCACTGACTGGGAATTCAAATTGCTATTATACAGCTCTGTAATTCCAGCAAACCGTTCTTGATATTGGGGTGCAAGTGCTGTTTGATACAGCCATTAACAGGGTTTATTACAAGAAAATATTTCTATGTCTTATTTTCCCTTGTGCGGTGCAGTTATATTTTCTAAAGCATTTTTGGCTTGTATTAGTGGGAAAAAAAGGGCTTATTAGCCGTTGTGTGGTGAAGTGCGAAAATGACAGCCCTTTTTGTCGTGTATTAGTGGCAAAAATATATATATTATTTGCCTTTCAGCTTTGAAGTTATATGTTTCTAAAGCCCTTTTTGGCGTGTATTAGTGGCAAAAAGATATATATGCGTGACAAGTGTTATCTGTTTTTAACCTGTTTATGGAGCGTCATAGGTTACGAAGGTAACCGTGAGTGATGACTGTAAAAGAGGGCGCAGACTTGCACACTAAGTCAGTGGCCTAAGGAAGCACGGTAGCGCGAAACGGCCGTCGCCATTCAGCGCCCTGTGTAGGAATAGTCTGCCCCAGCCCTGATGTATGTACTCGGCTTGTATTCAGCATGATGCCAAGAATAAAGGAATGAACTTTACAGCGGGGAGTGCCGTCTGCTTTTTTCTATCTATTCGTTTGGGATTTTACATGTCTACATGAATGGACTGAGCACCACATTGCGATATGTATGACAGGGTGCATGGAGAGCCATCAACTACAGTGAAACATTTAGCAGTGATGCTCCGTTTTAATTATTCTACTTTATTGCTAAAAAATATATATTATTTGCTGTTCACTGGTGCAGTTATATGTTCTAAACCCCTTTTTGCCGTGTATTAGTTGCAAAAAAATATATATTATTTGCCGTTCAGAGGTGCAGTTATATGTTCTAAAGCTCTTTTTGGAGTGTATTAGTGGCACAAAAAAATGTATTTGCCGTTGCGTGATGAAGTGAGAAAATTACAGCCCTTTTTGGAGTGTACAAGTGGCAAAAAAATATATATTTGCCGTTCAGCGGTGCAATTATATGTTCTAAAGCCCTTTTTGGCGTTTATTAGTGGCAAAAAAATATATATTATTTGACGTTCAGCTGTTCAGTTATATGTTCTAAAGTCTTTTGTGGCGTGCATTAGTGGAAAAACAGGGCTTATTAGACTTTTTTGGGGTGTTTAAATTTCCTTTTTATTTATTTATTTGATCTAACAGTATGTCAGACAGAGAAGTGCCAGACCCTGCACAGGGGAGTGGCAGAGGCCTAAATGTTTCTGGCAAGGCACAGGTCACAGTAGAGTAAGGGTACTTTCACACTTGCGTTTTTCTTTTCCGGCATAGAGTTCCGTCACAGGGGCTCTATACCGGAAAAGAACTGATCAGTTTTATCCCCATGCATTCTGAATGGAGAGTAATCCGTTCAGTTTGCATCAGGATGTCTTCAGTTCAGTCGTTTTGACTGATCAGGCTAAAGAGAAAACCGCAGCATGCTACGGTTTTATCTCCGGCTAAAAAAACTGAAGACTTGCCTGAATGCCGGATCCGGCATTTTTTCCCATAGGAATGTATTAGTGCCGGATCCGGCATTCAGAATACCGGAATGTCGGATCCGTCCTTCCGGTATGCGCATGCGCAGACTGAAAAAAAGGTGAAAAAATAAATGCCGGATCCGTTTAAGACGGATCCGGCATTTCAATGCATTTTTTCGACTGATCAGGCATTTTTAAGACTGATCAGGATCCTGATCAGTCTTACTAATGCCATCAGTTAGCATACATTTTGCCTGATCCGGCAGGATCTCTCTGCCGCAAGTGTGAAAGTAGCCTAAAGGGGGCATGGCAGCAGGAGTCGCAGCAAGAGGCCTGAGCTCCCGGTGTCATCTAGTGGTCGTGTGTTGACCAGCAACCCAGCGGTTCTTGAATGGTTGACTCGGTCGGTCATCCACTTCGTCCCAAGTGACATCGGACACCCCCAGCCAAGAGATGGTGGGTTCGTCAGACACAACCCTTAGTTGGCATGGCCCGGGAGCAGGCCCTGTGCCCTCACCTATCCTCAACCTGCCTATGTCTTTTTTTGTTCCCTCAGCCAGAGAAGTATTATATGCTGTGGGCTCAGCTCCTCTATGCAGCAAGGACGAGCTACTTGAGGACAGTCAGTAGCTACTGGCCAGCCAAGATGAGGAGACATCTGCTACTTCCTCTGGTAGGAGGGCAAGTAGTGATGAGGAGAGTGGCGTGGGAGCTGGTGTCACGAGCGGTCAGGCTCC
Source organism: Bufo bufo (assembly GCF_905171765.1). Lineage (NCBI taxonomy): Eukaryota > Metazoa > Chordata > Amphibia > Anura > Bufonidae > Bufo > Bufo bufo. The sequence goes on along the minus strand of NC_053390.1, from coordinate 274,751,620 downwards.
TGACCCAGAGACCGTTGAGGAGGACATCTGTGACATGCAGACAGTACTCGATGATGAAGATATTGCTGATCGCACTTGGGAGACTGCTGAATTAGGGGCTTCATCATCATCAGGAGAAGAGGGTGGCACCTTGCTCGTGAGGCAGCGGCGGAGCCAGCAAGTCACTAGTGTGCACAGGAGTCAGCAGGGTGGCAGCAGTGGGAGGTCGGGAGCCAAACGTGCCTGGGGTAGACCACCCACTTTGCAGGAGCATACCTGCCCGGAAAGTAGTGGTGCAGGGGTTCACGGAAGCAGCGGCAGTAGCTGTCAGTCAGTGCGGAGTGTTGGGGGTAAAATCACCTACTCGGCGGTGTGGCAGTTTTTTTTTAAGCCGCCGGAGGAGGTGAACATGGCCATTTGTAGAATCTGTGGGCAGAAGGTGAAGCATGTCCAGGGTGCCAATGTTGGCATCACGGCCCTGCGTTAACATATGTAGCATCACCATAAAGAGGCCTGGGAGAACTGTGGTTCAAATGTGGTGGTCCAGCCTGCCACAGCAACCGCTGCATCACCCAGTGGCACGCACCCGATTTCATGCAGTCAAGGCTCCACCACCTCAGCTGATGGGAGCTGTCTGTCCTTCCCTCTATCTGCTGGTCCTGATGCTCCTGCTCCTCCTCCTACTCCTCAGTCATTCCGTCAGCAATCGATCACCGAAGTGATTGCCAAGAGACAACAGTATGCGTGCACTTATCCAACGGCGCAGAAGCTAAATGTGCTCCTGGCCAAGTTGCTGGTGCTGCAGTCCCTACCTTTACAAGTGGTGGACTCTGCACCTTTCAGAGAACTGATGGCTTCTGACGAGCCGAGGTGGAGAGTCCCAATCCACCATTTATTTTCCAAAAAGGCAGTACCAGCCCTGCACACGTATGTGGAACAGAAGGTGGGCCAGTCCTTGAGCCTGTTGGTGTCTGCCAAAGTGCACAGTCAGCGCTGACGTGTGGAGCTGTAACTACGGTCATGTACAATACATGTCCTTTACGGCCCACTGGGTGAATATGGTTCCTGCACAGCCAAACCAGCAACTTGGCCAGGTGACGCCGCTTCCACCTCCACGTTCTCACACCGTTGGTCCTGCGACAATGTCGGTTTCTGTGTCCTCAGCCTCCACTGCAGGGACAACTCAGTGCCCCTTCAGCATACCACATGTGAAGGGCACGGCGGTTTCATGCTGTTCTGCACCTCCTTTGCCTGGGCGAATGGAGTCACACAGGGGAGGAACTGCTCCATGTCCTTCATCAAGAAATCGAATCCTGGCTTTCTCTGTGACAACTGAAAATCGGAACTATGGTGACCGACAACGAGAAGAACATGGTGTCGGCACTGCGTCAAGGAGGGCTGAGACATGCACCCTGCATGGCACATGTGATCAATCTGGTTGTCAAGCGTTTCCTGAAGTCTTCCACCCATCTGCAAGACATCCTAAAAATGGCCAGGAAACTTTGCATGCACTTCAGCCACTCGTACACCTCAAAGCACACCCTCCTTGAGCTGCAGCGGCAGAACGGTATCCCCCAACATGGGCTGATATGCGACATTTCCACCCATTGGAACTCCAACCTCCATATGTTGGACTGACTTTACGAACAGAGAAAGGCCATAAATGATTTTTTGATGATCCATGTGGACAGCAGTACTCCCCTGTGTAACTTCCATGTCAGACAGTGGCAGCTCATGCATGACACCTGCCTTTTGCTCAGGCCCTGTGAGGAGGCCACGTTATTTGTTATTTGTCAGTTGCCAGGATTATGGGTTGAACAACGTCATTCCACTGCTTCATGTTCTGGAACAGATGCTGATAAATCTGGCTAGTCAGGGGACTGGAGACGTGATGCCTAGATCTCACGGCCACATGAGCCCTGTGGGGGATGAACTGGAGGAGGAGGATGAGTACATTGGAGCACAAGCAATGTGTAGCGAAATGGGTGGTTTTTCTACACAGGTGACAGGAGAGGAGGAGCAGCCAGAGGAGCTACAGGGCAATGAGGAAGACGAGGCAGAGGATGCAGACACACCGTGCCAGTATGCAGTGGAGATGAAGGCAGGAGGTCCCTCCGAGTCACTTGCATAAATGGCCCAATGCATGCTCACTTGCTTGCATAGTGACAGCCAAAGTGTCACCATTTGGCAGAGGGATGACTTCTGGCTCTCCACCTTTTTTACACCCTTTTTTACACCCGCTGAGATGGAGGAAAAATTGAGCTACTAGAGACATCCTATGTAGTCAGTTGTCCGCTGCCTATCTGCGCCATCGTCCATCCTATCGCAGGTCTGACCAGGGGGGCCATCTGCGCTCACATTTCTCTGTGATGGCTGCTGTGGCAAGGTGGGGGGATAAGAGCAGTTCCAGCTCTATCAGCAGCAAATTGAGTCTCGAGTCGCTGATTAGTGTTGATCACGAATATTCGAATCGTGAATATCGGCACTTCGAGAATTTGAGAATATTTAGAATATAGTGATATATATTCGTAATTTCGAATATTCGAGATTTTTCGTCATTAACCTCCCTACTTGCTTGTTGGCCAATGAGAAGGCTGCAATGTCTTTGTCTGAGCTTAGCAATATCCCTAGCAACCAATAGAAAAGTTGCCTACCCCTTACTATATAACCTCCCCAGCAGCCATTTTCTGCAGTTTTTTTTAAAGTTCTGAGAGAGACAGCAGTGTCATTGCTGTGCTCTGTGCTTTCCACATTACAGTAGATAGATAGTTAGATAGCAGGTGGTGGCATACTTGGACAGCACCCTGCCACCCCACATTGAAGATCCGCTGGACTACTGGGCAGCCAAACTGGATTTGTGGCCACAACTGGCAGAGTTTGCCCTGGAAAAGCTATCCTGTCCGGCCAGTAGTGTGGCATCAGAGCGGGTGTTTAGTGCGGCGAGGACCATAGTTACCCCAAGAAGAACTCGCCTGTCCACCCAAAATGTGGAGAGACTGACCTTTGTCAGCCAGGTTTTCCACCCACCAATGCCTGATGCATCAGACTAGATCATCCATGGTGCCACACCAATACTTTGACAAAAGTGACCGGTTTCTTTTGGCTACCTGCCTCAGCTACTATTCTGATGCTGCCACCCGCCTGATGCCACACATCTGATGCCAAGTGCTCCTTCTTTCACTCACCATCTTCAGCTGGTACTGGTATTGCCACCCACCTCCCCACTATGTCACCTTGCCACTCTGTGGTCTCCTGATGCTGCTGCCACCTCCACACTATACATTGCAACATTTTCTGACCTTAAGCACATGTCAAGGCATTTTAATTACTTTTGTTATTTTCAAATTGTCAAAAAGACCAAAAAAAGACTTTCTAGTACATGTGCTATTTACTACATACTGAAACATAACTTTTATTATTGCTTTTGTCTTTAACCACTTCCAGACCGAGTCATTTGCCCCCTTCCTGACCAGGCCTAATTTTGCAAATCTGACATGTGTCACTTTATGTGGTAATAACTTTGGAATGCTTTTACTTATCCAAGCCATTCAGAGATTGTTTTCTCTTGACTATTGTACTTCATGTTAATGGTAAATTTGAGTCAATATGTTTTTCCTGTATTCATAAAGAAAAAAAAAAAAAGTTAACGAAAATGTGAAAAAATCACTGTTTTCGAAATTTTAATCTATCTATTTTTAAGACAGATAGCGATGCCTCATAAAATATTCATTAATTAACATTCCCTATATGTCTACTTTATGTTGGCATCATTTTGGCAATGTAATTTACATTTTTTAGGACGTTAGATGGTTTAGAATTTTAGAAGCAATTTTTTTAATTTTTAAGAAAATTTCCAGTCAACTTTTTTAAGAACCAGTTTAGTTCTGAAGTCACTTTGTGGGGGCTTACATAGTGTAAACCCCCATAAATGACCCCATTGTAGAAACTACACCCCTCAAATTACTCAAAACAGATTTTACAAACGTTGCTAACCCTTTAGGTGTTCCAGAAGTATTAAAGGAAAATGGAGATGAAATTTCCAAATTTCACTTTTTTGGCAGATTTTCCATTTTAATCCATTTCTTTCTTTAACTTATTGAGGGTTAACAGCCAATCAAAACTTAGTATTTATTACCCAGATTGTGCCGTTTACATAAAAACCCCACATGTGGTCGTAGGGCAGGGCGCAGAAGAAAAGGAGACCCATATGGTTTTTGGAAGGCAGATTTTGCTGAACTGGTATTTAGATGCCATGTCCCATTTAAAGCCCCCCTGATGCACCCTTACAGTAGAAACTCCCAAAAAATGGCCCCATTTTAGAAACTAGGGGATAAGGTGCCAGTTTTATTTGTGCTATTTTGGGGTACATTTGATTTTTAATTGCTCTATATTACTTTTTTTTTAGGCCAGGTAACCAAAAAATTGCTGTTTTGGCACAGTTTTTATTTTTTATTTTTTACAACATTCATCTGACAGGGTAGATCATGTGCTATTTTTTATAGAGCAGGTTGTTACGGACGCAATGATATCAAATATGTCAACTCTTTTTGTTTGTTTCAGTTTTACATAGTAATGCATTTTTGAAAGAAAATTATGTTTTTGTGTCTCCATTTTCTGAACGCCATATTTTTTTCATTTTTCTGCCGATTGTCTTTTGCAGGGGCTCGTTTTTGCAGGAAGAGTTGACGATTTTATTGGTACCATTTTTGGGTACATATGATTTTTTGATCATCCATTATTATACTTTATGGGGCAAGGTGACCAAAAAATTGGTTGTTTTAGCACAGTTATCATAATTTTTTTTTATAGTGTTCACCTAAGGGGTTAGGTCATGTGACATTTTTATAGAGCAGATCGTTACGGACGTGGCAATATATAATATGTATACTTTTTCTTATTTGTTTTACACAATAATAGCATTTTTGAAACAAAAAAATTATGTTTTAGTGTCTCCATAGTCTGAGAGCCATAGATTTTTTATTTTTGGACCGATTGTCTTAGTTAGGATCTCATTTTTTGTGGGATGAGGTGAAAGTTTGAATGGTACTATTTTGGGGAACATACTCCTTTTTGATCGCTTGGTGTTGCACTTTATGTGATGTTAGGTGACAAAAAATGGCTTTTTTGTCACTGTTTTTATTTTTTACTGTGTTCACTCTGTGGCCTCCTGATGCTGCTGCTGCCACCTCCACACTGTCATTGTGCCACTCTGTGGCCTCCTCCTGATGCTGCTGCCACCTCCACTCTGTCTCCTCATGCTGCTGCTGCTGCCACCTCCACACTGTCATTATGCCACCCTGTGGCCTCCTCCTGATGCTGCTGCTGCCACCTCCACACTCTGTCATTGTGCCACTCTGTGGCCTCCTGATGCTGCTGCTGACACCTCCACACTGTCATTGTGCCACTCTGTGGCCTCCTACTGATGCTGCTCCACCTCCACTGTCATTCTGTGGTTTCCTCATGCTGTGGTTTCCTCATGCTACTTCTACCTCACCACTATGTCATAGGGTCACTCTGTGGACTTCTCATGCTGTTCACACCCTCCCCCACTTCATGACTGGGCCACTATTTTGTCTTTCTGCCTGGCTGACATCATCATTTATTTGACTCTTCTTCTGATCTGTCAGAAAGAAGAAAAATGAGACACACAATAGATCCTGTCTATGTAACAGCTGTAAGGCCTGCATGACATGGTCCCTATTTTGCATCAGAATTGGCTTATAATTTGGTAGCCAAAAGCAGCAATGGATACAAAACACAGAAGACATGCAAATATTCTATTCACGTGTCATCTCTGTTTTGGATCCACTCCTGTTTTTTTGGGCTTTAGCAATACTGATGGATTACTGACCAAATGCCAACCGAGTGAAGGCGGATTCTCCACAGACAGGATCCGTTTTTTGTGGGTTATTGTTCAGTGACGTCAACAAAACTTACTGCTGACACTCTCTCCACTTTGTCGGGGGGGGGGGGGACTCTACCTGTGTAATTGTTTAATAGAACAGGTTTTCTGGACATCTATGTGCAATCAGCTGCCGACGGTGTAAAAGGAGTGCGCTTCTTCTTGACGCTAACATTGACCTATAAGGGTTCACACTTGAGTTATTTGGTCAGTTTTTGCCCCGTAACTGACCAAATAAGTGAAGTCTGCAATGATTCTAAGAGCAACGCCTGTCATCTGCATGTCATACTGACTCACAGTATTGTTTCACTACCACAGCAAACTCCCTATGCGTGTTACTGCAAGACAATGTGTTCTACACCACTATAAAGGCTGTATGCAGCCAGGAAATAGCAGTTTTTTTATGCGATTTGCCATGAAAAAATTGGTATCGAACCAAATTTTTTAAAAAAATTCTGCAAACTGGACAAATCAAATGTTTGAGAAATTCGCTCATCTCTATTTGAGGCACTGTGGTTGACACTTTCTGAGGTTCATTTCAGCTGATCACTGCCTGGAGGGTCATTATGGCTGGTACTGTATGAGGCACATTGTGGCTGGCACTATGTGGTTTACTTTTTTGAAGGCAACCAATGAAAAGTGGGCATTTTTTGGAATGTTTACTCAGGTTGGCACTATTTGAGGTTGAAACTGTTTAAATTGTACCATGGCTAGCACTGGTTCTTGGGGGAGAGGTATTGCGGCTTCATTCTTCAATAGCTGTACATGATACCAAAAAATATATCTGCTGCAGAATCTTCACTGCAAATTAAATATGGGCTCCCCCTTTTTTGTCCAAAGACCTGTGGTCTCATCCACTGAGGCCACTGATTGGCTGTCAGTGGTCACAAAAGTGCATATGGAACATCATTACTTCCAGTCTGGGCAGCAGGGACCAGAGCTGGAGTGTTGGAATGATAGGACAGTGCTTTTGTTTTTTTGTTTAAAAGCATTTCCCCCTGAAAGCCTTTCAGGCAGCTACACAGCATGGCCAGACCTGTCTAGGGAATCATACTTACCTGATTTCTGTCCTTGGGTTCCAGCTCCTTTGCTGTCCTGCTATGGCTGCAGGTCTCTGGTCTCCCCTCATCAACATCTGACTTGACATGGGTCACATGTTAACTGCAGTCATTGACTGGCCACAGTGGTGACGAGATCCTCATGTGTTACGTCAACTATGACATGAAACATGGGGGAAAAATCACTACTGTGGCCAGTCATTGACTACACTGCCCCAGGGGGTGAACAACCCAATTAAAAACAGTCCAGCTGCTCTCTCCTTTTTATTGTTTTTATTGGCTTTGACAACCCATTTAACTACTGTAAAGCTGCAATTTTTAATGAACTTTTGTGAACTTCCTTCTTGCTTACACAAGGTGTTTTTGGGGCATTACTTTTTTGTACACTTTACACACAAGTTCCTTTCGAACCTGTCATTTTAAGTTCTTACAATTATCAAAAATAGTATCATATATTAAGCCCTCCATAGAAAGATGCTGTGAAAAGATACAGTAATTATACCTTTTCACTGAACTAGACACAACATCCAGAACCGTAATACTGTTTTACAGATACTCACATTTAAATATTAAATCAGGGGTTTGCAGTGCAGTATAAGTAGATTTTCGGAGCGCTATATTTCTTCAGTTATGGTTCCGGTTTTTGCATATTATTCACTGTAATTCATTTTTAAGAGTATAGGGTGAAAATATCTGTGAGGAGCTTAAACAAATATGGACAATACCAGTCCACTTATTATTGGCAATGATGGGGGAAATAAATTTACCAGGGTTGATATTAACAGTATATTGAGGAATTTGTCTTCTGAAGAATCAATAGAGAGCAGAATTTTCAAGATCTCCTCATATATAGACAGTATTACTGTACATTAAAACTTGGTATAGTGAAGAGTGTCCCCATATATACTAATCTTTCGTATCTCCAGGTATTGTGGGGATTCGCTCTGGTAGTCAGGACAAGCGGACGCAGTATAGAGGCAAAGACCAGTTTGTAACTCAAAAACTTCAGTGTTTTATTCACACTTACAGTATGGCAACAAAACAGTACGACAGTCCATTTGTAGTTTTGGTGTTCGTTTACACCTAGACAGTTAATACAGCAAAAGAGTCACCTGTTATCCTAGGTGTTAAGTTCACACCCGATCGGCATTGCTCAGGACAGAGCAGAACTCCTAAACTCAGGCCTCCAGCCTAGCACACGGTTCAGATCCCAATCCAGCGGTTGCCAGAGCTCCTCTGTCAGAGAGAGAGAGAGGTAATTACCACCAGCTGACACTGCTGTCTGAGTTTTTTATATGTCAGTCAAGACCCGGCCTGGAACGTGGGGAGTAGTCACCCACCCAGCACTTTGACTACTCCCAGTAAGAGCCATCCCGGATCCACTATTACAGCTATACTAAATATCAAGGTGTCAAACAGCAACTGCTGCTGACACATGAAAACTGCCTCTTACTCCACCTCGGTGACACATACCTTCCATCAACGATGGTCCCTTGCACCTTCCTACAGTACATATGAATAAATTACCAAGATTGGAAAATAATACTCTAATCAGTAGATCAGATAAGTATAGCAGCAGAGTTATCCAGTGACAAATCTATAGTTGGTAAATAGACTGCAGTCCCCGGTTGAGACCTAGTTGCCACAAAGAAGATCTATCTGATACATGGTAGGTGATGGTGATTGGACACTTGCACAGATTTTGTAATGGACACAGTCTGTTTATATTAGTGGTAGAATAATTGAGATTTCTAATGAGTTTATGACGTTAGTTGCTATCTTGAGGAATCAATTAAAATAGACATTGTGAATACATCTGTATCTGGGAGAACTGATTCGCCAGATATTGCATTGGATTTTACTAATATACTCTAAGAGGATCAATACAGAAGAAGATGTTTGAAGACTCACCTCTAATCTGGAGCTAGCAAAAGACTTATTTCATTGTTTATTGTATATGTACAGTATATTACTAGAGGATATTATTTTCTTTTTTGTAGGTCAATGCCTTTCAGAGGTTACAATCAGCAACGATCCATGTACTATGTTCTCAGAAATTTCCTCCATTGCCAATATAATGTGATATTTGTTCATGAATACAACTGAAACTACTGTATGTATTGCATCTCTCATAAAACACATAATCATGAACCCAGTTTTTCATACCCCAACAGCTCCTCGGAGAACTTTCAGATGGTGCCCCATCGTATACTGTAATTTTTAATGATTATCATCAGGCTCGAGTTGAGGTCATTAACCATTAACAACCCTTCACCTAAGTTTATGGTCCATTACTGGCTTCTAACGATGTGATAGTTCACAGTCTGTCAGGAACATTACATTGTAAGTCCATCGTGTTAACAATATGCCCTTAGGGCCCAGTGCAGAGCAGAGTGGCACTGTGCTGACAATGGATTACTGCCCAGCCTCACTGAATCTCTTTCAAACAAAGCCAATATTCAGGAAGGATGAATCATATTTTGTCAATGCTTTAAATCATACAATATGATGTACTTTGTAACATAAAACATAGCATATTAAACACCATCTTTCTTGTTTAAGAGAAGCTCTTTCCCATTCATTTTTGAAAAACTGGTAAAATATGTTTATTAATTTTGGCAAGGTGATTTGATACTGTTCATAGTACTTTGCATATTATTAGACAAGTCTATTCTGGTTCTTACTTTACTCGTTTTGCTACTTTTGTGACAGGGACTACACTTCATTTCTAGTTTAAAGAAGACTGCAGAGTTCTTAGCACATACATGTGTAAATAATTAATTTTGGTCTTGAGACTCTTAACATTCTCTGGGCTCTTTTAGCACGAATAGGAGGCCACAGCACATACTAAATAATAATAAGGAGAGAAAAACTAAACAACTACCAAATTAACCTCCCTTAATTAAAATATACCTTTTAATAAATATACTTTAAAATTTGAAAACCTCTTCAAATAGTGCAGTATTATATCGTACAAATTCAAATTATACCATAACAGGTCTATATCATAAGAAAATGTACTCAAAATACAATCAGGATTGTAGGCAGGTCTATCAAGAGGTGGGACATTAGATGTCCTTCTTTACTCACGATTTGTTGATGCAGGATGTCACAGGAGGATAGGGTTCAGCATATCTTTTATAGTCACAACTTTTGCTGTCCAGTGTATCCCACAAAATTCTTCAAATCCAGGTGTTATTGGGAATAACTTATATATCCTTATTTGGTCCCTTAGTCTGTCTCTGCCTACAGGCAGAGCACCCACCCCAAAAGGGGCGACCCCACCTCTCGGTGGCTGAACCCTTACAATCCCTACAATCCTGAAAAAATTATGTTATTTCCAAAATAGAGAATAAACTCTCATACAAAAATGATGTCCCATGAGAACCCTACAGATGATATAGTCCTTTAAAGTAGATTCCAGGGGACATAAACAAAAAACTAAAATATCCCCAAGCTGCGTTTTCCCAGTATTCTCACTGGTTCTTCAGGGGGTAGTGTAGTATATGGGAGTCAGTCCGATGATGATCCTATAGTCCAATTCTTCGGTCTGATGTCTCCTCCAAGCAATATTCATGTGATTAGGAAATAGACCCTAGATAATTTTCAGTGATATGGCGTCTATATGTTATTCAAAAGTCGCGCCTTATAAGGGAAGCATCCCCCCAAACTCCTCCACCCTATTTCCTGTCTTACAATTAATCTCCTCCATCTAATAGACCATAAATGCCTTACCTTATATATATATAAACTCATTCCCCCTATAGGGGGTTTCCCTCCTACGTTTCTATCCATTCCTCACACCCCCAGCAATGTAGATCACCCGATTATATGAAAGATGCCGCTTTGGAACGCATATGCGTTCCACTGCGCGGCAAAACCGGAAGTGACGTCTCAAACTGGAAGTTACTCATGGACAGCAGCGCGATATACGTCAGTCGATATATGTGGAACGCACAAGGCAGGAAATATATCGGGATCAACATTAACACATGTTTTTCGGACCAGAAACATTATATTTATAAATAATTATTTTATGTAGGGGACAAAACATTATATGTATATTGCCTAAATGAAACAATCCACTATTTGCAGGATGAGGGAAGTTTTTTTTTTTTTTTTACTATAATAAAGTAGTGGAGGACGAGGAATAAAAGACAAAGTGGGGGGGGGGGGAGAGGGAGGCGGATAAGCTTCAAGATAGAATACTTCCCTTTCAAACATACAGTATTTAAAAGAGGTTATCTAAAAGTAGATATGCCCAAAGATGAATGTGGGCACACATGATAAATGATAATTAGGCAATGGACCTATTTCAATCTGATATGTATTGGTCAATGACTAGTGATAGAGATAATCACAGGAAACCACTAATATTAAGCACAGCTAGAACAAACGGAAAGGGGTACATATTCTTTCTCTTTCATAAGAAGCAACTAAAAGAGAGTTGTTCATTTAGCCCATCAGGATGAATTGTATTTAGAAAATAAATCCATCTTGCTTCTCTCTGCAAGATATTCCTTATCCAGGGGATAAGGGGAGTGGTAATCACTTTGATTACCTGAAATTTGAGGTAATTTGGTCTACCATTATGGGCTTGCATAACATGATTGGCTACAGGGGTGTCCCTCTTATGTTTAATGTCTCCCAAATGATCTCCAATCCTTCTCCTCAGTTCACGTTCTGTTTTCCTGACATAGTTTAGTGGGCAGCTACACATTATTAGATATATCACCCCAGATATTTTACAGTTAGCATAATTCTGCATTTTGTATATTCTACCTGTTGACTCACTCTTAAAGGTTTTAAAGACATTGATATAAGGGCAGGCGATACAGCCTCCACATTTATAAGTGCCCATTGGTTTGTAATCCAACCAAGTCCCCATATCCTTAGGTTTCATATACATACTGTGTACCAAACAATCTCTGAGGGACTTTCCTCTCCTAAACGCCCAATTTGGCAATTTCCTCTCTATCATTGTTCTTGTAAAATTTGTACCACTTTAACCTGCGCGCAAACAAATTAATGTCTTTCACGCAGGAAAAGGGGTCAAATCTCACCATCGGAACAAATGAGAGACCTCTGGAAAGTACTTGTAGTTCATCATATTAGAGAGTTTTCCTTGAGAGGTTTACCACTTGATTTTTATTTATTTGTGTTTGTCTTCTCGTTGTAGAGTATCCCTGTCTCTTAAATAATAAGGAGGGACTGTTTGATTCCCCCCTCCCCTCGACAAAAAACTGGAAGAGGAACCACCCAATGAGGAGCCATATGAGGTTTCTAGAGTGTCTTCCTGTGATCTCTCTTGGCTTCGATGGCTTCCACCCCTATTTCCCATACTACGTCCTTTTCTTAGGTTCTTGTTATAGTGCTTCTATCAGTGTCTGATAAATCAGCGTCTGTGGTAGAAAATTATTTATTAACGATAGTGGATTTATCCTCACTTTTTAGGAATTCAAAAGCTCTTTTTCACGGAAGGTTGTAAGATCCCTGATAAATTGTTTATGTTTTCTTTCCTTCAGTATCCTTTGAAAACGTTCAACAGATGTTTGTAAAATTGTTTTCTTCCTAGTGAAATCAGGGTTACTTTTGTATGTTAGAGCTAATTCAATCTGTTTATTAAATTTTTCACAGGTGTTATTAAAGATCTCCTTTTCCTCTTCTAACAATAATTGCATAAAACGGATAGAGCTATCCACTAATTACTTTTCCCATTTTTCCAATCGTTTTGGGGACTGGGATCTTGCAGCATAATTTTTATATAATTTTCTAGGGTACGTATTTCCCACCAAGATTTTAAGTTATCTTTATAATTCTCGCATAGTTCCTTAAATATCACCTTCAGTGTTGGAGTATTTTTATATAATTTTCTAGGGTACGTATTTCCCACCAAGATTTTAAGTTATCTTTATAATTCTCACATAGTTCCTTAAATATCACCTTCAGTGTTGGAGTATTTATACCAAATTCAACATCCTCCTTCTCAGAGAAAACCTCCTCCCCCTCCTCCAGCCAATGATCTACATTTATTGGTCCCTTCAGAAAACCAGCCATGACCATCCACATACAACTTGAAAACCACAACACATACTCAATAATAATCAGGAGAGAAAACTAAACAACTATCAAACTAATCTTTTGATTTTTGTTTATGTCCCCTGGGACCTACTTTAAAAGACTATATCATCTGTAGGGTTCTCATGGAAAATCTTTTTTGTATGAATTTATCCTCTATTTTGGGAATTTTCAGGGTGATTGTAGGGATAGTAAGGGTTCAGCCACCGAGAGGTGGGGTCGCCCCTTTTGGGGCGGGTGTTCTGCCTGTAGGCAGAGACAGACTAAGGGACCAAATAAGGATATATAAGTTATTCCCAATAACACTTGGATTTTTGGAGAATTTTGTGGGATACACTGAAAAGCAAAAGTTGTGACTATAAAAGATATGCTGAACCCCATCCTCCTGTGACATCCTGTGTCAACAAATCGTGAGTAAAGAAGGACATCTAATGTCCCACCTCTTGATAGACCTGCTTACAATCCTGATTGTATTTTGAGTACATTTGCCTATGATATAGAGCCGTTATGGTATAATTTGAATTTGTACAATATAATACTGCACTATTTGAAGAGGTTTTCATATTTTTAAGTATATTTAAAAGGTATATTTTAATTAAGGGAGGTTAATTTGGTAGTTGTCGTGAATAGGAGGCACTGAAAATTAAGGTTCACTGAACCGAGTCATGAGCACTTTCTCATTATACACAGTAAAGCTGAGAAGTTGAAAACAATGATTCTGAGGGAGGCTTCACACTATGTTTTTATAAGAAGTTTCTGTTGATATTTATCATAAAATTACCGTGTCCTAATAAATACTCTACACATATTTTAATCAATGTACATTTTCTTTCTACAGATGTAGCCAATATTATCTTGACTGGCATAACACATTAATACAACAAAATCACTTTAGAGTAATACAACAAATCAAGGTAAAGGGACCATCCATGTGAGCCTTGAGTCAAGATAATGCTGACTACATCTGTATTTGTCTAGATTACTTATGTGGGAATATGCTCTAAATGTAGAGCGTATAAATCTGCTAGATCATGGACAGGATCGTGGAAAGCATGGATTTTCTGGGCTAGTTTTAAAGGCCATGCAGAATCATGTTATAGCAAGTTCTCCAGGTTCTCCATATGCAAAGTGCTTCCTGTCTAAGCAAAGGTCCGACTCCTAACTTAGAAGGGTTTTCTCATCACAGATATTGGTAACATGTCGCTAGGATATGCCAGCAATGTCAGATAGGTGTGGGTTCCACCTTTGGGACCCACTCCTATCTCCAGTACAGACCCCCTAAAGTGAGGGTGAGAGAACCGTGCAAGTGTGGTTGCTAGTGTTGAACAAACCAAAGTATCTAAAGTGGACTTTGATCCAGATTTCAGGAAAAATTAGATTTCCTGTGTGTGGTGACATCACCTTGCCAGCTGGCAATGATGTCATCACGTCACCGTGCGAGATTTCGCGTGGTGTCTTCAATCAAGATGGCTGTGGTGGGCTCTTCACGATTAAATGGATAAGTGTTTTTTTTTATTAACCCCTGCAAGCCCTCATTTTCAATCTCAGATGCCGCAATCAGCGATGGACGCAGCATCTGAGGGGATCAATGATGGGGAGGCGGTGCAATCGCCATTTCCCATCATACACCCGAGATACAAAGAAATGCGCTTTGTGACAAAGTAGTTTGTCACAAAGCAAATTTCTTTGTGAAGTTTGGTGAAGCAGCTGAATCGAATTTTCCAGAACTTCGCTCATCTCTAATAGTCACCATCTATTCACCACTACTGTATATGAGTGGCTTGGCTATTTCCGGCAGTTCCATAGCGGCGAATGGAAAGGTGACCTTGCGTGCTCTGTGCACTTTCTATTCATCACTATTCAACTTCCGAAAATAGCCAGCACGGTCTGAGGACTCCCATAGAAGTTAATAGAGGGCAATGGAGAGCTCAGAGGTGGGACCTGCACCTATCTGACATCTCACTAGGATATGTCACCAATGTCTGAGATGAGACAACCTATTTAATGAAACTTTGCCTGCTCTGGGAAAATAATAATGCACACTTTGCAACTCCAAATTATTGCTGTTGATTATTTGTATTTGGCTAGGTTCATCCATCCATTTTTCTTTCAAGCTGAAATCAGCAGGTAGGACAAATATTCAAATTTTACAGCTTTTTTTGAAACCACTCCTGTTTACTGGTGAAATAAAAAGCCTTCGCTAGAGCAATCCCATATTTGGCTCACAATATACAAATCTTGCAATGGGTCTTAGGTCTCATGCACACTGACATATTAAGACCCCAGTTAGCAAGGAGCCGCAATAGGGTTCACATCGAGATGTATTAGGCCTCCATTGTTCCACTGTATGACTCCAGTTTCATATAAAATGTGATTTTGAATCTGATTTCATTCAAATCTAGCAGAAAACATGGTAGCATGCTCCAATGGGTTGCTAATATAGTTCAGTACTTAAAGAAGCTTCCATTGTGTGACTGTTGGAGCAGAGAAATAAATTCATAACATTAATTCTGCAGAGTTACCCTTACCTGTTGTAATACTGTAAAGAAGATTACATCTATAATTAGGCTGTGTGAGGAAGTACAATTTATAGAATAATTTCAGAAATTCCAATTTTGTTTCAGTATTAGTCCATGTAGTTTTTAAATTATCCCAGTAGTTCCATAATGTTATTTTCTTGTTCTGCAGATTCCCTCCAGCCTCTTATTTCCATTTATTATGCTTAATGTGTGAAAATACATAATACTTTGGCTCTTTTGATTTACCAGCAACTTTGATAATGTATTGCAGATGGCTTTTAAAGGCAAACCTATGAGAATCCCTATACCCACAGGTTATAAGGTGCAGAATAAACACATGGCATGTTAGAGGACAGTTTTGAAATTGGCATAGAAGTAACTCATGTTATTTCTTTTATGGTCCATGATTCAATAGAGATGAGAGAAGTTTTTAAAAATTTGATTTGGCAACTTTGCAAAGTTTGCCGAGAAATTCGATAAGTTCCAAATTAATTTGTCACGATTCGCTATAAATCAGATATACCCAGGACAGGCCACTCTGCCTCAAGGTAAGGCCAGACTGATCGGCTGTGGTGAAGAACCACGCAGCCAATTAGCTTGCAGCTGCCTTTTATTTAATAATGAAGACTGCACCGTATAGTTCTTCTTCATTATTAATGGCCTTGCAGCTTTAAACAGGGACATTTGCTGTCATGGGGTTTGTATGGTTAGGTGGGGGGACAATATGCATATTATTGCTGTTCTTGCCTGCAATCTCCTGCAGGTTATTTTTCAGTAAGCACAGAATATTAATAAACTCTGGCATACCCACTTCTCCAACTCCATAGCTCTCCTTCCCTACAGGTGGTAACTCTTCTTCTGCCATCTGCTTTTCCTCCTTTTCCACATCATCTAATATCGATTAGAATATGTCATCAGGAACATCCAGCTCCTCCTCTCTCTGCATCTTGCTGACTTTTCTAGGACAAAGAGACTTTGAAAGATAATTTGGAAGAAGTAAAGCCAGCAAAAGATGAGGATGGTCATCATTAAGACCTGCCCCCCTTAAGGGGGGCAGACTGGATGGTATTGGTTGGCATACTGACACCAGAATGATAAAGACTTCCATCTTATTGGTATTGAATTACATATCTTAGTTTAAGGCCGATGTAGGAATAAGTAACTGTAGGAATAAATAAATAAAACTGACACAGAATAAGTCTCCCTGCACTCTCCCTGCACTCTCCCTTTGCAATCTTCTTCTATTAATCATTTTCAGCAACACTATGCCTAGCACATGAGTGCTTGCCACATCTCTCTGTTTTCTCAGCTCACAGGACAGTGGTGGAGACCGCTCGGATGAGGGTTTTAAAGGGCTGTGACGTCACAGGGGATGCTATCTGCTGATTGGCTGGCTGCACGGCATTATGGGTGATCATGCATTCCTGGGCTTGTCTCCTCTACACTTAGTTTCACTTTGTAACACGTGCAACTAGCAATTTAGGAAAACCTGATTTGTTACCACATAGCACAAGAAAATTTGGATTCATTGCCAAACGAAGCTTTCCTAAACTTCGGGCCGATTTCTATTCAAGCTATATTTTTGCAGTAAACTCAAGGAAATAAAGGAAATAACTGTTAGGTTTCACTGAGAAGTGCATTAACCATATAACCATAATTCTCTTGTGCATTTCATGTTCTTGCTGAAATGGACTACACTGTCAAAGAAAACACATGAATCTAACTGGGAATCAACTACTGTATATATTCAAGAAATAATCTGCTTGGATAAGTCTCAAAGAAGTAAGGGCGAGTTTGCATTGGTGTTAAGGAATTCTGTTATAGTATGATGTTTGATTAGGCAGGTAACAGATGTGCAGCGCAGAGGGCAGGGAATGGGAGTACCCTACCACTAGGGAGAGGGAGTGGTGACCTCTAACTGACCTAACACTGGCACCTGGCTGCCCTTACTCCCCTAGATGGGCTGCTAACCCGTACACAGATCACGTGCCTCTTCCCTGGCTTACCCTGAAATAAGCCCTAGGTAGTTAGTAGGGCGGTAGGAGCACTAGTCCTCACCACTGACACCTAGGGTAACAACAGGGAAAGGACAAACAACACAAAAAACCACAAAGAATCACCAAAGGGAGACAACAAACAGGAGAGAACCGGAGATCTGACAGAACCAGTTCCAACAGCTCCACAGCAACTCCAAATCCACCAGAGGTCAGAATAGAAGATCTGGAAAGAAGGTCTATATCTGGCAACAAGAGAAGCAGAAAGGGAAAATATATAGTAGCTGGGAGTGGCTGACAGAGAACAGCTGAAAGAAAAAGCTACAGATTCCTAAATGGGACAAAAAGGATCGCAAACCTAAGCAGGAAAACCTGGACCAGAATTCATTCCCACCACTAGGTCATGGAGTGATCTCTTGAGAAACTGAGCGAGTAGCCACCCGCTGTGACCTTCTGACCCCAGGCACAACCGGGTCAACGATAGGTCGTGACACCCTTGTGACATATAGGTTTCATTATAACAGAGTTATAATAATAATGAAATATAACTGAATTTTAGGACAGAAAGCAAAACGGAAGCCTTTAAGAGGCCAAATAACAGTTCCGTTTGGTTCCATTATGCATGACGGAAAAAAATATTCCTGTCGACAGGACTATTTTTTCCGTGATACAATGTAAAGTAGTCAGTGTACAGCTTGTAGAACAGTATAAATTTGGTGTGCCCTCAAAATAACTCAACACACAGCCATGTGTGTGAGAGCGATAACACCAATTTTAACACACCTGCTCCCAATTCACACCTGAGACCTTGTAACCCTAACAAATCACATGACACCGGGCAGGGAAAATGGCTAATTGGGCACAATTTGACAATTTTCACTTAGGGGTGTACTCACTTTTGTTGCCAGCGGTTTAGACATTAATGGCTGTGTGTTGAGTTATTTTGAGGGCACATCACATTTACACTGCTATACAAGCTGTACACTGACTGCTTTACATTGTATCAAAGTATCATATCTTCAGTGTTGTCCCATGAAAAGATATAATACAATATTTACACAAATGTGAGAGGAGTACTCACTTTTGTGAGACACTGTATGTTTATATCTCCCCATACCTCTCCTTCTCTATCTCACACAGTCTACCTGGATCTAATGATCCATCAGTGAGACACTGATAAGCTTCATAAGCATTGCTTTTTCAGTGAGTAAAGAGATTCTGATCAGTTACAAACAGTGTAAAAGTCATAAGGAGATAAAGGAACTTTAATAAGATATCAACATTTGTTATCTTTACATAAACTATTAATTCATACAGAAAGAATATATATGTTAGGTACAATTTGAAATCTGAAAAGTCCAGCTCACTTAATAGCAGGTACAGATGTTGTCAGCATTAAAGTTGCGCCAAGTGCATTATGACACTAGCTTTTTGTGAAAAGCTTATAAAGCTTAAAGTTGGTATTTAGTTACACTCTCGGGATGACATGCTAACCACCACTGATTTTGGTGCTTGCTCTTGAGATACATCTTTATCTCAATAACAAAAGGATTCAGGATCCAGCATGAATAAAACTTCTCAGGCTTTAGTGTCATCATTTGAGTTCCAGCACAGGAAGTAATGCACTTAAAATAGGGCTTCCTGTAGCCCTTACTCTAAGCCCAAAATGCGTTAGCCATGCATTATCCCCTGTTCTAGATATTAAAGAGGACCTTTCAAGGTTTTGTATTAATTGAGATAAATACCTTTACCTGGGGGGTACCCACCGCTGATGCTGCCACACTGCCTTATTTGTTAAACTATCGCTCCTGCACCCCGCTATGCCCCCCGCAGTTTTCCTGCTCAGTATGCTAATACTGAGCATTGGTACAGGGAGGAGGAGACCCCAGGGTTTTTCAATGGGCATCTTCTTCTCCCTGGCTGTGCTGCGATCCAATCATAGTGGAGAGCGTCACAGCCAAGGAGAAGGTGAGGTTTTTTTTTCTCCCTGGCTGTAATGCTTTCCGCTGTGAATGGATCGTGGCACAGCCAGGGAGAAGGAGATGACCATTAAGAAACCCTGGCGTCTCCTCCTCCCTTTACCGATGCTCAGTATTAGCTTACGGAGCGGGAAAACTACGGGGGGAATACAGCGGGGCACAGGAGCGATATTTTAAAAAATCAGGCAGGGTGGCAGCACCAGTGGGGGTGCCCACCAAGTAAAGGTATTTATCTCAATTAATACCAAACTATGAAAGGTCCTCTTTAACTGGTGACCGTAAAGTCTGAGAAGTTTTATCTATATCAGATGCTGGATCCTTTTGTTCACAAAATGTTAGGCACGCTTTAAAGAAACTACATTTAGGGTACAGACTAAATGCAAATTCATTTGACACTATGGTTTGACACAATGGTCAGTGATAGCTTATATAATTAAGTGTTCTCTCCTTTATAGCAACAGATACTTCACTTTAGTAAGAACATTTTTGCATAAACAGACAGTAGAAAAATGAATCTGAAAAGATTTCAAAGTAATGATGTGTTTCTATGGCAACCTTTCTTTGGATGTCTTGTAATGTCAGATAGAGACATCTACAGTTCCCCTTTTCTCTTGTTTTCAGTGAATCTATAACATAATTTCAATTCTCTAGAAGTGGTTTGAGAAAAACAAGGAGACTAACTAAATGATTGTGAGATTGCAGCATGTGTTGTTAGCAATCAATGGACAGGGCTGTTTAGCAGGAGCATGGCTTATGGCTTAAACTATCTGGACAGGGCATTGTTTCAGAAATGGATGTCTCGCTGAAGCTGAAGTTGTGTTTTTAAAGGTATAGTTCTGATGCTTTCCAGAAGAGAAACAATATAAAATATTGTAATTTGATACCCTTTAATGGCTAACAACAGGGGTTTAACTATAGGGGAAGCAGGGGAAGTGGCTGCTTTGGGGCCCTGACCCAGAAGGGGGCCCATCCAGGAAGAGGAGGACTAAAAGATTTTGTCAGGGCCCCCTCAACAGTATTACACAATGAAATTACAGTGACAGTATAGACAGTGTAGAAAACGGATGGAACAGCTGCCGGGCCTGGTCTGAGAGAGCGATCTTTACTAGCCACAGGAATGGGGGCAGCATGAAAGGAAGGGGTTGTGAAAAAATTACTGGGGGAGGGGGCCCCAGTCAAATATTTGCTGTGGGGCCCAGTCATTTCTAGCTATGCCACTGGCTAACAAAAATACATGATGTTATCAGGCAAACTTTCGAGACTCTGAGGTCCCTTCTTCAGGCCAGGAATGAAAAAAATCTCTAAATAAACATGAATATACACAGGAAAGAACAGAGAGGTGAGTAATAAATTGCAAAACACCAACAAACAGAGGAATGGTCTTGGAGAAAGAGTCCTTGATTAGTTCACAGATAAGCTGTGTGAAAGTTTGTTAGTCACTGAGTTTACAGAGGAGACAACCCCTCTTTCTCCTCAGATGCTGTAGCAGGCCATAAAACCTTGAGACTGTTGACCCTTTAATATCAATACTTGGAGGTCTGTAATGTTATGGCCAGGATCAAAAAAATGTTTGGCAACAGGTAAAGTTGTCTTTTTCTCCTCTATAGTATGACGGTGAGACCTTATCCTTTCTCTGAGTGTCTGCCCTGTTTCCTCCAAATAAAGACCCTGAGTGGGACATTTTGCTCACATAATGAGGTAAACCACATTGGATATAGAACATGTGAATGTTCCAGGAATCTTATAGCCCTGCTGGGTGTTGGGGATATGTATCCTGTCTGTGGTTAGTATGTGTGGACAGGTTTTGCAGCACCTCACATTGCAGGGAAAAGTTCCTTTCTGTATATTGGATGGTAGTGAGCTCCTGATCATCAGATTTCTTAAATTTGGAAGTTGTCTGAAGCATAGTATGGGAGGGTCTGGGAATATTGTTCTGAGACGTCATGTTTGAGTAGGGTGTGGTGTAGTTTCCTTGCGGTTTTTCTTAGTACCTCTAGTTGTGGGTTGCAAGTCACCACTAGAGGTACACGGTTATTGCCTTCTTTTTGTTTATATTCCAGGAGTTGGTTTCGGGGGATCCTAGTGGCTCTGTTGATTTGGTACTTAGTTGTGGTAGGATGGTAGCCCTGGTTTAAAAATGTCCTTTCAAGGTGTCCTAAGTGTTCATCCTTGTCTGTTGAGCTGGAGTAGATACGATTGCATCTTATGGCCTGACTGTAGACAAGGGATTTTTTAATGTGCTTGGGGTGGAAGCTATCCCATCTCAGGTATGTAGGGCAATCAATGGGTTTTCGATAAAGGGATGTGTGTACTGAGTTGTCTTGAATACTTATGGTAGTGCTCAGAAAGTTGATTTCTGTATGTGAGTAATTCAATGTCAGGTTTATGGTGGGATGAAAGTTGTTGAACCTTAGTAGCTGTTCCTCAGAGTCAGTGCAGACAATTAGTACATGAATATAGTGGAACTAGGCCAAGAGTTTTGTGGAGCCGGACGCCAGGAAATCACCTTCTAGTTTTGCAATGAAAAGATTGGCAGACTGCCCATAGAGGTTCCTATATGCAGGTATATCTCCTCAACAGTTGTATACAACACTACGGTCATTTCTAATAACCACCAAGATAAAGAAACTCCACAGACTGTGTCTGAAAGCAGGGAGGTACCCAAGCACCAATCAAGTACACCCCAGATCTGACGGTATGCAGCAGAACTCCCAACAAGACGTAGGTAAAGTCAACTATGTTATGAATCTATCATCACCTGCCTTTTGCTCAGGCTCTTTGAGGAGGCCACGTAATTTGTCAGTCGCCAGGACTATGGGATGAACAACGTCATTCTACTGCTTCATGTTCTGGAACAGATGCTGATAAATCTGTCTGGTCAGGGGACTGGAGACGTGATGCCTAGATCTCACGGCCACATGAGCCCTGTGGGGGATGAACTGGAGGAGGAGGAGGATGAGGACATTGGAGCACAAGCAATGTGTAGCAAAATGAGTGGTTTTGCTACACAGGTGACAGGAGAGGAGGAGCAGGAGCAGCCAGTGGAGCTACAGGGTGATGAGGAAGAGGAGGCAGAGGACCCAGACACACTGTGGCAGTATGCAGTGGAGATGGGGGCAGGGAGTCCCTCTGAGTCACTTGCACAAATGGCCCAAAATATGCTCACTTGCTTGCGTAGTGACAGCCGAATTGTCACCATTCGGCAGAGGGATGACTTTTTGCTCTCCACCTTGTTGGACCCTTGCTACCGGTCCAAAATGGGGACCTTTTTTACACCCACTGAGAGGGAGGACAAACTGAACTACTGTAAAGACACCCTATGTAGTCAGTTGGCCGCTGCCTATCTGCGCCATCGTCTATCCTCTCGCAGGTCTAACCGGGGGGCCATCTGCGCTCACGTTACACTGCCATGGCTGCTGGGGAGGGGTGGGGTGGCAGGAGCAGAACCAGTTCCATCAGCAGCAGCCTGAGTCTAGAGTCACTGATGAACAGCTTTCTTCACCGGCCTAGTGAAGAAACTACTCACCAGCAGCTAGACATACAGCAGAAGCTGAATCTGCAGTGGTGGCATACTTGGAGTGCACCCTGCCAGCCGTGATTGAAGATCCGCTGGACTACTGGACAGCCAAACTGGATTTGTAGCAGCAACTGGCCGAGTTTGCCCTGGAAAAGCTGTCCTGCCCAGCCAGTAGTGTGGCATCAGAGAGGGTGTTTAGTGCGGCGGGGGCCATAGTTACTCCAAGGAGAACTTGCCTGTCCACCCTAAATGTGGAGACTGACCTTTGTCAAGATGAATCAGGCGTGGATAAGCTAGGATTTCCACCCACTAATGCCTGATGCATCAGACTAGATCATCCATCGTGCCACACCAACACTTTCACAAAAGAGACCGGTTTCTTCTGGCTACCTGCCTCAGCTACTATTCTGATTCTGCCACCCGCCTAATGCCACACATATGATGCCAAGTGCTCCTTCTTACACCCACCTTTGTCAGCGGGTACTGTTATTGCTACCCACCTCCACACTCTGTCACTGGGCCACTCTGTGGTCTCCTGATGCTGCTGCTACCTCCACAATATGTCACCTTGCCACTCTGTGGTATCCTTATGCTTCTGCTACCTCAACACTATGTCGCCTTGCCACTCTGTGGCCTCCTCATGCTGCTACTTTTCACCTCCACACTGTCACCTTACCACTCTCTGGTCTCCTGATGCTGCTGTTACCTCCACAATATGTCACCTTGCCACTCTGTGGCCTCCTGATGCTGCCGTCACCTCCATACTCTGTCATTCTGACACTCTGTGGCCTCTTGATGCTGCTGCCACCTCCACGCTCTGTCATTGTGCCACTCTGTGGCCTCCTGATGCTGCCACCACCTCCAGACTCTGTCATTGGGCCACTCTGTGGTCTCCTCATGCTAATTCCACCTCTCCACTATGTCATAAGGCCACTCTGTGGACTTCTCATACTGTTCCCACCCTCCCCACTTTATGACTGGGCCACTATTTTTCCTTTTTGGCTTGGCTGACATTATAATTTTTTTGACTCTTCTTCTGATCTGTCAGAAGGATGGAAAAATGAGACGCACAACGGATCCTCTCTGTGTAGCAGCTGTAAGAATTGGCTTATGATTTGGTAGCCAAAAGCAGGAGTGGGTACAAAACACAGAAGACATGCAAATATTCCATTCATGTGTCATCTCTGTTTTGGATCCACTCCTGTTTTTTTTGGCTTTAGCAATACTGATGGATTACTGACCAAATGCTGACCGAGTGAAGGCAGATGCTACACAGACAGGATCCGTTTTTTGTGGATTATTGTTCTGACGGATCAGAGGAAGGGCAAAATAATCAGGGACGTCACGTCAACATAAACTTACCGCTGACACCCTCTCCACTCTGTCGGGGGTCTCTACTTGTATAAGCCTTTAATATGACAGGTTCTGTAGACATCTATGTGGAATCAGCTGACGATGGTGTAAAAGGAGTGAGCTTCTTCTTGGTGCTAACATCGACCTGTAAGGCTGAGTTCATACTTGAGTTATTTGGTCAGTTTTGGCCCCGTGACTGCCCAAATAAGTGAAGTGTGCAGTGATTCTAAGAGCGACACCTGTCATCTGCATGTCATACGGACGTACAGTATTATTTCACTACCAAAGCAGACTCCCTATGCGTTTTGCTGCGATGCAGTGTTCTACACCACTATAAAGGCTCTCTGCAACCAGGAAATAGCTGTTTTTTAACGAAACTTCCCACAAATATATTTGGATCGAACCAAATGAAAAATTCGGCAAACCGGAGAATCTAATTTTTCAAAAATTTGCTCATCTCTAATCCTGGCCATAACATTACAGACCTCCAAGTTGTCCTATGGACAGATTCTCCCTCCTAAGCTGTGGATCTCTGCAGCTTCTCCAGAGTGACTACGGCCTATTGGCTGCTTCCCTAATGATTTCTCTTCTTTCCTGGGCTGTAAGTTTAAGTGGACAGCCTTGGGGCTGGGATGACAGGTAAGCAAGGTTAGGAGCCTGTCTTGGGCGCCACCTCTCTACCCATAAGAGGGGGCACATTTATGGCTGCATCTGTTCAGTATCATAGGCTTCAGGTCACTAGGCCTAAAGCCTATAAGGCAGTAGAGGGCGCAAGAGGTAGTTTTTTTAGGAAGTAGTGCCACTTTTAATTGATTCGTGGTGGTGGTGGGGCACAGTTTGCCTACTCCACCTAGGGTGTCGAAATACCTTGGACGGCCATGTCTTGGTAGGTTTGCAGTCGTGCCGCACTCCTTCCATTTCACCAGTGCTCTGTGAGATTGTCAGAGCTTGGGATATTTTTTTATAACCTAACCCTATTTTACACTTCTCCACAACTATATCCCTAACCTGTCTGGTGTGTTCTGTGGTTTTCACAATGCTGTTTTATCACTAATTTTCTCTAACAAACCTCTGAGGCCTTCACAGAACAGCTGCAGTTATACTGAGAATAAATTATACACAGGTAGACTCTATTTACTAATTAGCTGACTTCTGAAGGAAATCGGTTACACTAGATTTTATTTAGGATTATCAGAGTACAGGTGGCTAAATACTAATGCATGCCACACTTTAAAGATTTTTGTTTATTAAAATTTTTGAAAACCATGTATCATTTTCTTTTCGCGTCACACATACGAGCTACATTGTGATGGTCTAAATTTCCAATAAAATACATGTAAGGCCTCTTTCACATGGCCGTAGTGCTCCCATGTTCGTATTGCAGAACGGATGGATCGCGGACCCCATTCAAGTGAATGGGTCCGCGATTCGCATGCGTCTGCCCCACGGTCGGTGCCTGTGCATTGCGGACCGCACGGGCCCAGCCAGTACACGGCCGTGTGAAAGAGGCCTAAGTTTGTGGGTGTAACATGAAAAAATGTGGAATTGTTCTCATTGTTCTGGGTTGATTACTTGCAGATGGGGTGATTAAAAGTGGACCTACCACACTTCACCTGACTTTTATTTCTGCTTCTTTTTTTGTGTTTTTTAGTTGAAGACCCAGAGCCAATAGTCTTGGAGAGATTGCACCCACTTCACAAGTTAACAGTGCTACTGTTTTTTATTTATGATAGATAGATATGAGATAGATAATAGATAGATAGACAGATTGTACCGATGCAATCAATGATGATCATCTGAAAAATTTACTTTCAGAATGATCAAATGCAACCAAGCAATAGGCTAGCATTTTTAAAATGACTGATGTGATTGACAAATTCACAGATGGGCTTTATAGGCACAGCAGAAATCCAGCATGCGATAACGACAACAGAACTGTAATTATTATTGCTATGATAATTATTATTGTATTACAATGAGTAATTATTCTACTGGGCTCTTTAAACAAAACAGAAATTAAAAATAAAACTAAATGATGTAATAAAACGTTAAGCAGTCCAAGAGAACAGCAGCTGCAACTGTGTGAATAGGCTTTAGTGGAGCAGAACGTGTGTGCTTGTTTTTTCGCTTTCAGCCCTGAAGTTCCATCTGGTTTCAGTTACAGTTGAACTCTGCCTGTCATAAACCAGTGACCAACGATTGATTCTTTTGTAGACCTAATAACATTGTGATTATTTTGCACAGTTGGGTTAATAGACTAATCTATTATGATGCTTACACAGAACACATATAGAACAAAAGCTACTACATGTTTTTTTTGCTGGACATCCATATTTATTGATTTGTAGCAATTTCAAAAGAATTCTCTTTCGCATCTGTTCATATGTCAATGGTTGGATGTAAAAGAGAAAGTTTGGATACCATGTGCTTCCTTACTAGGAAGCCATATGCATTCTATTTTGCCACCATACAGTGCTTTGTACTGTGCTGTATTACACAGATATTCTCTCCTAGGAGCTAAAGAAAGAGTATCATGGCACTCAATAAAGCATGTAATGATTAATTAGCTGCCAGATGTATATAGAAATGGAAGGTCTTATATGGGCACCAAATTATGACTCCAAACAAGTCAGAGGTTGTGTGAAGCCATAGTAATCTGAGCCTTGTGATATATATTAGAGGGATATCTATGGTATTTTGTGATAGAAGTTATGTTGATTGTTGATGGTCGATTGATTTTAATAGATATTTTTATTGCTGTCTGCATCATTCTGAAAGGTATGATATAGCATCAATTATATGAAACTACCTGGTAGACTAATATAAATTCTCAAGTACTAATGGGCTGGAAGAATACCCCTTGCTACTTGAGCCAGATGAAGATTTTCAATGTCTTTGCTCTTTATCTGTGCATTGCTTTTGAGAATAACTGATGAAATTTGTTGCTTCACAAGTTGCCAGGTAGCCACACAGTACATTAAACTGATATCTCCATGTTTTTCATGCATTATGATTTCACGATCAGGAAATATTTTTCTAAGGAAATGATTACCTTTTGCACAAATAAGTATTTAGCACCACCATATGGAAGGTATTAGAAGGTAGTACACTTTGGTCATTATAACACAAGCATTACATTATATAGCGGATTGGCCATTGCTACAAATTGTGTAGGTTTACAGTTTATAGTTGTATCACTGATAGTTCTAGCAGAAGAGGTAGAAAGCAATGCTTGTTACAGTGTCCCCAATTGTTTTCAAATGTCAGCACATAAGTAATGGCTCCAGAAGAACAAAGGCAGCCTTCAAATGTCAACTCTTATTCAAGCAACCAATTAAAGTATACCTGTCATGTAGTCCTTTGTCCTTTTTGTGTATGGATGACTTGCACCTTTAGTACTTGTCAAGACTGGTGTATTGTACTGCGACTTTGTGTCTGACTATAGAGGATCAAGTTATTAGGAATTATACAACTGTTAGAAGACTTGCAGCAGAAGAGCTTGAGAGTTCATTCATGTAATATTGATGTTATGACTAAAGTCCATGTAGATGCATTTTCATGTGTTCCCCCAATGTTGTTTTAACCAGTTAGTTTTGCAATAATGGATAGTACATCTACATAAATATGTAAAATCTTCTCATCAAGATGCTAATTGGGGCTATGGGGTGCACATAAGGTCATCCATTAGTAACCTTATTTGTATAAAACTTTATAACCACTTAACGAAATAATATACACCTTACCGATCTTCTGCTTCTCCATTTCTGGTGCTTCCCAGTTACTCTACCAGTCTCTATATCCTGCTCCTTTTTGACTGCTCCAGTTCTGATGATCCTATCAGCTTCTATTTCCTTATCTCTCTTGATATGTGACTACTCAGTCAATCAATGGCCACAATGGTGACCCACTATAGTCAGTTTCAGTTATTAGCTGCACCGGTTATAAGTCTGCATCCAAAGAGAGAAGAAAATAGATAGTGATTGGGAAACCTGTAAGCATCGGAACTGTAGTAGCGTTGGATCGTTGAGGTTAGTATTACATTTTCTGTTAAACATTTCAAGTGGTGGCCTTCAATTTTTTTTTTCACGATTGGACATCTCCATTAAATTAATTCTAAAACTATAAGATCAGAAACCATCTAGTTCCTTGTCTAGTTACTTCATAGATGTGTAGTTTGGTTCTCGTGAGTACTTTATAGTCTAATCCTTGTTTCTGAGTGTTCTGGCTTGTAGTTCATATTTCCTTGTTTTTATCTGCCATGTCTTATTTTAAGTTCAGGTCTGCTCAGTTTTTGGTTTTGTATCTGGGTCCTAGATTCCCCTAGCTTTAGTGTAAGGGCAGTATTGCAGATTAGGGTTTTCAATATGGATATCTTCAGGATGAGTGAGGATCAGTAGTGTTGGTGTTAGTGCCAGTGTTTAAGGAAATATGTAAGGAAAGATTCAGGGAGAATTAGGGTTAGTGGCTGTTTGTTCATCTCTGGTTATCATTATCCATTTGCTCCATTACCTGACTGTCATCATTATTATCCATTTGGGCCATCATCAGTTACCATCACCATATGGTTAATGTTATCTATTGGTGAGTTCCAATGCTGTTGCCCCTGCTAGTGTTGTAATACATACAGGACATGCTTCATATTATTGCACAGTCTAGCTGTTACTCAGTTCGGCCTTACTGTAAATCATGGGGTAATTATAGTACTTGGAGACACCATTATTACCCGGGCATCTAGGATAACTGCTATAGGTAAAGGCAAATTGTAACGTTTGCTGACTAGTCAACATAATTACAGAAAGACCCTTTGCTGAAACACAAAATTTAATGTACAAAATGTGCTGTCCACAGAAAAGAGAAGAGTGACGGTATATAATTATGTAACAAATGAAAATTGATTAGTAACGTAATTTGAATTAAAAAGAATTGAGAATAAATAAGCTTACGTAGGCTAAGTGAATAAATATATTTACTAAGTGATTAAATATACGATAACACAAACAAATCACATACTGAATAATAAAAAGTAAATATGCATCACTAGAGCCTAAATATGCAACATGCAATATGGGTTGGCACATCGGTCGCTATTACGTAGCACATGGATGACTACCCAGGGTGTACAAGAAATAGGGCAAATCAATACTTACATCCTACCTACTGTAGAATAAAGTCTTCAATGGAGTGCCCTAAGGGAATGTGTATCACAGAGTTGAAACATTTTGGCCCTTCCTCCAGTGTGCAGCAAGCATGTCTCTGATATCACTCAGGAATGTGGGTCTTATCAGCACAAAAGGAGATGGGTGCTAGATTACAAGGCACATCATAACACAAAATGGTAATAATAAAAGGGAACAGAATTAAAGGTGCAGAACCAATCAGCATTTAAAAAAATACCCTTATTATACAGGATTGTTAACAGTTGTACAGAAGCAAATGTATAGAATTAGAGTAATCTGCAATTAATATTTTCCCCATGTGCAGTACTATGCAAAAAGTCGAGATCCTTCAAAAACTGTGTGCAAGTGTACCTAGAATCATTTATGCTTTTTTGAAAGCAAGAGTGGTCACAGAAAATATTGATTTGATTTAGAGTTTGTTCATTCACTTTGCATTTTGTTAATTAAAAAAATAAACTTTCTTACTTTGCAGCATTTTTCCCACACTTTCCTAAAACGTATGCACGGTACTGAATGTCATCTGGACAAGACATCACGACTTGTGCTTTCTTATTTAATCATAATAATCCTCTAATCCATGTACAAATGTTTTAAAATAATTTTAAATAATAATATTTCCCTTTGCATCCCTTGTATTCATACGGTATGTTGCAACTATACTGTCGTGCAAACATGACCATAGAATAGCCAAAGTGACCTAGAGACATATATAACTCATAAAATATAGAGCAGAACCTAAGAATTTGATATTTTTAAACATTTGCTATTTTTACCCTGTTGCTGAAATTACAACAGAGATGTTTCTATGGTTACCAAGAGTCTGTGTATCACCAGCATCACATCCATTGGTCAGAAACCATAGTATTGTTCAGCATTCTCCGGCAGGAGGAGTTGTCCTGGAAGCTGTATCGCTATGATGTTTTCACTTCTAGACAAAAACACAGTTATGGCTCAAAGGTCTAGTATAGAAAGTGTCTACATATTTAAGTTCATTTAACAATAGGACACGTTTCATCAAACCAGACAAAAAGAGGAACTTTTCATATTAATGATAGATCATCGATATATCATTTTCAAAAGATATAACATTTCTGAAAATATATCTGATACACAAAGGCACTGATGCATAAAGGAGTAATAAATCATATGGAAGATGGAAGACGCAAAGAATGAGTATGAGAACATATTCTGCAGGACTTTTCAATTCAAAGGGTACGTGTACAAACCGAACAACAGAGTTAGAACTAATACACAATTCAAACGCTAGGAGTGAGGGCTCTGTTCGCAAGAGCTTACAATCTATGAGAAAATAGGGGTGACAGCAAAAAATGACTTGTCTTCTATGGTGGTTCAGCCATCTCTGTACTAGATAGAGTAGTGCAGATAAAGCTACATGAGCCAGTGCGTTGAGTTAGCGGGATTACTGTTACATAATGGCATCTGTTTCTGAATATTGAGGGGTGGGAGGTGGGGAATATGATAAATTCTACCTAAAAAGATGTGTTTTTAAGGCACATTTAAAACTAAAGGAATTGGGAATTAACCTGATTGTTCAGGGTAATGCATTCCAGAGAGCTGGAGCAACTCAAGACGTCTTAAAGCTGCCATATTGTTTTAAATTAAACATGTCATTACAGTTTGCCTTATGCAACTCAATATATTGCACTGTCGATCACATTACAGCAAAATCTTTGCCCTATCTTTCAAAACTATCAGCCTCAGCATTTTAATGTAATAACACTATATGAGTGTACTTTCCTATATGTCAATGCTAGGCCTGGAGTCATCAGGGCATCTTCTTACATTGTTCAAGTCATGAAGTCCCTGCCATAAAAATGCCCATGTCACTGCGTTTAACAATCCCCCGCTTTCTCCAAGTCACTCCAGCATGTGTGAAATCTCGTAAGTTGAGATGTATACACTCAGTGTCCGATTGGGGTTCCTTGGGTCCACCAGAAGAAATTATTCTCGGGGCCAATCCGCTATATTTTCAATAATGTCTAACAGTTTTTGAATCAAAGAAATTGACTGTAATGGGAAGTGATTATTTCCAAAGGCAGCTCCAAATGGAGGTTTCTCCTGGACCATTGGGGCCCACTATTAAATCAGAACCTCGGCCCACTGGAGAATCCTATAGTACTCTTGTGGGCCAGTCCGACCCTGTATGCACCAGAGAAGAAGGCAAAGAGGATTTACCTTGCATGCATGAGATTTAAGACTTGCTGGGATAACTCTCCAGTTATGATTATTAGATTCTATCCGGTCATGAGAAAAATGACAACACTATCAATGTCAATTTTCATTGACGCATTTTTGCAATTAGTGGATCCTCATTGATCAGACTAATTTAAATCACATCTTATCCATAATTACATTTAATAAAGTATATAAAATAACAGTAGCAGGGTGCAAATCTAACATCCAAGCTTGCTGAATTGTTCAGTGTTTCTCCTGTAAACTTTTACAGATTTACTTTATGCCTTCAGGTGACCATCTGCACAGAAGGCTCAGCAGTCTGGACTTTCCCTCCCTTGCCTGAATTATAGCAATAGATCCTGTTTGGTGACAAGTGACAACACATCCCGCTGATATCAGTGTGAGCACATATTCTTAAAGAAGCGTGGAGGTGAGAGTAGAGGGGTAACAAAACATACTTGGACAATAAGGAATAGATCAATATCAGATGGATGGATGAATGGAAGGACGGATAGACAGATAATATTTGGATGGATAGAGATAGATAGATAGATAGATAGATAGATAGATAGATAGATTTATTGCTTTAGCACCTTGGCAGTAATTCGTCATTTTAGGACTGCACTCAAGTTATCTCTGTATTTTTACACCATTTCAATCTTTAAATTGTTCTCCAGCAGAAACTCAAGCGCTTTATAAATCATAAAAACACAAAATTGTCTAATTTCTAAAAGAAATGTCAATTTCACAATTTCATTAAGGTGCAGATTTCATCATCTCATAAATATGGCTATATATTCTTACAGAGCGAGTATTTATACCTGTGCATTAGCCATAGTACAAGTAACGGAGGAAGTACATTATATATCGACACTTTATAAAAGCCATTCAACTCCTGCTAGAAGACATTGAAACACATTATGCAAGGACATCATCTTAAACTAGTGAAACTATTTTTTGTTTAATTATTTAAATAATTTTTGTGTAATTTTCCGGTGATCTATTGTGCTTTATACTGTTTTTGTCTTACTATGTTTTTATTTATTATATGAAATAGCCTATTTTTTCAATATATATTTTTTTTATAGCATAAAGTGTAGCTAAAATACTTCTTTTAAATTATGTCCCCTATCAGTTACAGTTATTTTGACATAGGGGATATATACTTTACAGTCGCCAAGGGCAGGATTATAAGCTGTGGTGTGGGCTAGTGGTGGTGTTCTTTTTTGTATCACTATTTTATATTTGCCTTTTTCATATTTTTTTTACTTTATACCCTCCATATGTACATGCAAGACCTTTACGGGGCGTTTAACATATTTTTTTTATTGTTGACTTCTCCTGTAACTGGGGCCGACATACTGTATTAGCCTCAGTTACCAGGGGTATATGGCCCCTGGTGGTTTTAATAAGGCTTTTGAGCCTTAATGCAGAGCTGCTCTGGATCTGCTAAGACCCAGAAGTTAGTGCAAAAACCAAGTCCCCTGTAATCAGTTGCGACTCTAGGAGCAATATATAGGGGGGGGGGGGCACATAAGATACCACAGTCAAAAATGGAAAGGGCACTAATAATTTTCACCACTTAATCATACTACTGAAAAAAACTAAATAAGTAAATTAATGGTGCAGGGATTATAAGGTATATTGTATGGCATGGTGTATGAAATATAATGAATATTGTACAGCAAATGTATGGAGGTTACACCATGCCAGACAATATAACCCCTGCGCCATGCTGTACAATATACAGTATAACCCCTACACAGTGTAGAGGTATACTGTATATTGTGTGGCACAGTCTACACATACTCCCCATGAAAACTTAATATACTTGGTTGGCCCTTGGGGATCTCACGCCACTTCAACGCTTTGGAGGCATGGAGGGGGCTGAGGGGCTAGGTCCAAGAAGATGCTGTCCCCTCTCTTCTTTTCTCCTATATTGCAGCGGCGTAAAATCTGTGCAACTGCTTACTCACTGGTCTGCTGAAGTTTCATTATTGTCTCCCAATAATCCATGGAGTGAATGCCCATCAACAACCCAGTGGACCCGTCTAGAAAACGAGACAATGTCCACATGCAAAGTTTGAGAAATTTAGTACATCTATTCTTGGACCACCTCGATGTATCATAAAAAAGAAGTAAGAAAATCAAGCACTAGGAAGAAATTATTAGGAGAGATTTGCTGCGTGCCATTATCAAGTAGAGAACAACTCGGCCAGCTTTGATAGCTAGTATGAAAATACAATGGGGGTCATTCATGATGGCGCTATGCCTGTTTTTGGCATAAATAAAATTACTAGACCCCATTTTGAGACTTAATGCGCCCATGCAGCAATAATTTGGAGGGGGCATGGCAGTAGCTGGGTCCAGGACATCCGGCCCGCCACATTTACTATATTTTATGCCTGAAAACATGCGTAAAAGTCATGGGCTGGAGTATTTTTTACTCCAGTTGCAATGTCTGCCGGCCGTGTGCCTAATTTATGAAGAGACCTGAAGAGAGAACAAAGGCTCTGCTTCCGCTACTGGAACAGGGACTGCATGCGCCACAAAAAAAACACATTTCTGTTTTGACCTGAACCCAACCTGATCCAGTGTTCTTTTTCCTGGGCAGCCCATGATGCTGCACTAACTTCTCCTCTTCCAGGACCAGCAGCGCGGCATGAGGAAGGAGGCGGGGCCAATGGGAGCGCCGCACAGGAACGTCCACTGGGTAATGTCACGTCAGGACACTGTGGGCAGTATGGTGGCCGGGTGGCCTGTTCCGAGCCCACCACAGCAATGCACACAGTGACAATGGCATGCATTGCCAGGATGGGCTTTATGGGGAACAGGCACATACCACATGAAATCCGGGCTGCGGCGGTGAGCGGGCCTGCATAGAGGCCCTGAGCGGAGGCACTGGCAGTAAGTAAGTACAGGGAACACTGCCCCCCGGCAACCCCCACGCTACGCCACTGTCAGCGGGGGGGCAAGGAATAACCTAGGAGGGGCAATTGCCCCCCCCCCCTTGCCCCCCCTGTGGCGATGCCAATGCCTGTAATCAAATGATTGCTGGTAGTGGTGCAGGAAGCAGCATTCCCATTGCCTGATCTATATACGCAGCACTCATTGTGTGCTGTGCATACAGAGCTATCACTGACAATGGGCTCCGCAGTCTCGCAGGTGCACAGTCTCTGTGCAGCTGCCAACTCTTTAAGGAACATCCCTGCAGAGTTAAATGTGTATCACCTGGAGTATTATGGTCTATGAAATATGATTACATATTTTATAAAATACATTCCACAGTGCAGTGTGGGAATCATGCCATCAAACTTTTACTTGCAACACTATGACAAGATCCCATGCTTTTTCTGACACTTTAATGGAAAGGAAAAACAAATTTGTCAGCTTTGTTTCAGTGACTGTCTTGTCGGGACAAAAATCTCATCAGGGACTGCAAGTAGTCAATACTGCATAAAAAACACCACCTACCATACTCCAACAATGTATGGAGTTTATGCTTATTAAAGAGACACATAAAATCATACAGGCCAAATACTGACCTACCCAAATTATAACAGTGCCCCCTACGCTACCTTCAACTTGCTTTATAGAAGATAATAATCCAGCTTCTATCATTCTTGACTGTAGAAATCATTGTTCTGAAAAGAAGACGAAGAGACTGCAGAGTTTGTGCAGCAGCATACATGTCACAAGCCGAGTTCGGCTTTAGCTGACTGCAGTATTATGTAGTAGCCCTCAATATGAACCTTCTTAAAGGAGAATCTGTGACAGCTGTAGAATATACAAGGCTGTGTAGGTTGGAATTTGTCACCCACTGCATCCATGATGCCACAGACATAATTATTCATGCACGCTTCAGCTCCTCCTCTGCTCTTCTTCTCTCCACTGTACCACAACATCCACTGTAACCCAACTTTGGCTTGTCTGTCTACCTTCCTTAACTACTCATAGATTGTAAGATCTTGCGACCAGGGTCCTTACTGCTAGTGCTTTAGTACTTTATTACTCTGTAATTTTATGATCTCTTGATAGGAATTTTAGTTGTTTCCTAAAAAGATATGAAATTGTACTTACCTCATCAATTTGGGCACAGAGAGGCCACAGCGGCCATCTTGCTTGAAGATACAGCATGACATTTTGCGTGGTGCGTGATGGCATCATCAAGATGGGCGCAATGGTGATGTCATACGTCACCGCGCATGTGATTTTGAACAGGATCTTCAAGAAAGATGGCCGTGACGGCTTCTTCACGAGCAAATGGATGAGGTAAATATGTTTTTTTATTTTTACCACCATTTCAGGGAAAATCAATTCATTACCACAAAGCAGGAGGAAGTTCGGCTTCATGGCTAATCGAATTCGGATCAAAGTCCACTTCTTGAACTTTAATTCGCTCAACACTACTCTTCAGCAATGAATTTTGTCTCAGAAACAATGATAGCTGTAGATTTATCTGGAGACCACGTGGGCAACACCATGTAGAGGCCTTTACAAGGGAACTTCTCAAAGGTCCTACTACCTGGATTATGGTGTGGGGTAGCATAATGAACAATAGCTGGACCGCTCTAGTCTTTATTTCAGGTACACTAACAGCTCAGTGTTACATTGTTCTGATTGTGGAACCAGGGTTATGACCATTTTTCCAAAGTGTCCCAGGAGCATTCAGCATGGCAGAACATTCCTCAGACAACCATTAATAACCTGATTGATGGTTTGCCAAGGCGTGTGGCGCATTTACTCTACACTGTATAAATCAGGATGCTTTGAATATTCTGTTTCCATTTTTTTACATTTGCATGTTATTAAAATGTCTATCGACCCTGTGATTTTCATAATTCCATTACTTTTTTTCTTGGTGTTGCAATTTCAATATTGAAGAGTGTATAGTCTAACTTTAACGTAACTGTATTATTCTGTAGCCTCACATTTTGAGGTTTCATGATATTCTATTCATCTCCTCTTTCGGCACTGGAGTAGAATGAACAAAAGGGCAAAGCAATAATTTAAATTGTCACCTTTATCTCGTTCTTGTTCTAACATTGCACAAAGGACAACGAATTTGCTTAATGCACATGGAAATTAATTAGATCTATGACTTATTTTTCTACAAGCCAAGGGTGACATTGCTAGGCTTTACAAGATCCTCTCTGATAACAGATCTATTCTGTTTGCACCTTTTCCTCTGGGTCCTATTGAAAGCACTGTAATGCCACCGCAAGTGCTGGTAATTACGGATATCCGTCTACCATGCATCAGGGATAAAACAAGGAACACTTCATATGATTTATAATGTACATTGTAAAGGTTATTTTCAAGAAGTAAGTCAAAAGGTGACTCCCTTAGATTATTCATAGAAGAATAAGTTTCTTTATTGCAAAATCAGGAAATGATGCTTGTATTTTGTTACTGTTTTCTGGTATATTGGTATATAGAATAGGTTATTGGTATAAGTTTTTATGGGAAATAGATGTCAGAGTGGAGGTCTCTGCTCAGAATCGCCCTCTATGATCTAAAACAGAAAACCATTACAGTGGTTTTGGTGGATGTGATCCATTAAATGGACTGTCTCCCAAAGACAATCCCTTTTCAGAATGAAGCCTCTGTGACAATCAACTGATTTAGGTACCGGCCAACACCCAAGTCATCCAGAAGTTACTGTTGGCCACAGATGTAGCAAACCTCCACTTGAAACATAATACATTAAATGCACATTTGCAGCGAACTTAAAGGGGTTTTCCGGGAGTAGAAAATTGGTGACCTGTCCTCAGGATAGGACATTAATATCTGGGTCCGACACCCAGCACCACCAACGATCAGTGCTTTGAAAAAGATATAGCCCTATTGTGAGAGCGGCAGTCTCCCCCACAGCATACCAAGTACAATGCCGCGCATTGTATAGCGGACTGAACTACAGCTATATTGTTACAAATAACAAAGTATTGTAATGTTGATTAGGAAAATGGCGAATGGCCCGACATTCCTAAAGACCAGTAATCTAAGTTTTGTCAGGGGATGTATCCATGCTACTGCAGAAAAAGCTGCCGTTAGGAAATTTGCTATGTGCCTGATACACAGCAATGACAGGGGTTATACATCAAGGCAGAAGTATTGTTATTTTCTCCTATTACCCTAATGCTGAAAATAATATTGGTGCACAACACAATAAGCTTCTTTTTCCTAGATATACGTTCCCGCTTCATAGGAAATGTGATTACTATTCTTCTCAGAAGCCAGCGTGAATACATTGCTTAGCTTGCTTTAACTAATCATCATCTGGTTATTCTGCCAACTACAGAGCAACAAAATGTTTTGTGAGAAATTATAGTGAATAGTTAGAGGCGCAGTTCAGGGAAATTACTTAAAGTGGCTATTGGTACATTTAACGCTGTTATTTAAGATTATGGTTACAGAAAAAGCTAGGAAATATTCTGCCTAAAATATTTTGTGAGGCTATTATTCTGTTCCGTTTTCAATTAGAATATGCTGCAATATGTTATTATGCCTGCATGCTTATACATCACAATACATAGCGCCGGTAGGGCATGTCATACACAGCTATTAGAAAGAGTCTTTTCATGATAATAAAGGGGTGAGTTCACATCACCGATATGAATTCCGCTATTGGTTTCTATTATAACATGGTTATAACGGAAAATAACGGAATCCATAAGATGAAAGTCAAAACAGAAGCCTTTAAAAGGAACTTGAAAACTTTATGCTGCCCGTACTAACGGCAGCATAAAGTAGAGACAGGTGAGTTAATTTCAGGGCTCTTTCATTTAAAAGTTAAAAGTAAGTGGTTACCGAGAACCAACTTCACAATGATTGCAGACTAGGCCTGGAAAAGAGTCACGGCCACCTGAGAAAAGTCCTGGTTATTCATAAATTCCTGCCCTCCCTGCCCACCTGCTGATGATTGACAGTCTTCTGCCTAGTTTTCTCCCTTTCTCTCTAGGAGAGAACTGCCAACCATCAGCAGATGGATGGGGAGAGCAGGAGATTATGAATAACCATGACTCTTATAAAGTAGATTTAACTCTTTTCCAGGCCTGGGCTGCAATGATTATGATGCTGGTTCTCAGAAACCACAGACTTTTAGTTCATGAGCGACACACTGCTGAAATCAGCATTTCTGTCACTAATTTATGCTGCCCTCAGTGAGGTCAGCATAAAGTTGATGACCGGTTCCCTTTAAGAGGCATTACAGTTTGATCATTCATAATACAAGTCTATGGGCAGCGTAACTAACAGATCCATCCTAGTTTCCGTTATGCAAGATGGAAAACAAAGTCCTGTCGACAGGACTTTTTTTCTGTTCTGCATAACGGAAACCAGACAGATACGTTATGCTTGCCCATAGACTTCTATTATGACGGAAAGCAAAACGGAATACCTTTTAAAGTCTTCCGTTTTGCATTCCGTCATAATGGAAGTCTATGGGCAGCATAACGGATCCTCCCTGGTTTCCGTTATGCAGGACTGGACTCCTGCATAATGGAAACCAGGACAGATCAGTTATGCTGTCCATAGACTTGTATTATGAAGGATCAAAATGGAATGCCTCTTAAAGGCTTCCGTTTTGACTTCCATCTTATGGATTCCGTTATTTCCTTTTATAACCATGTTATAACGGAAAGCAATAATGGAATCCATAACGGTGATGTGAACTCACCCTAAGGCCTCATGCACACAGCCATTGGCCGGGCGTGGCCGTATTGTGGCCCGCAAACAACGGGTCCACAATATGCAGGCACCGGCCGTGTGCTCCCCACATCACAGATGCGGGCCCATTCACTTAAATGGGTCCACAATACGGAACGGAGGCACAAAACCCCAAGGAAGCACTACGGAGTGGCATTTCTGTCCGTGCCTCCGCACCGCAAAAAAAATTATATTTTTTTGTGGTGCTGACAGATCACAGACCCATTCAAGTTGAATGGGTCTCGATCCGTCCTGGCCATGTGCATGAGGCCTAACATCCTGTTGACCATTTCATTTTCACATGTTCAGATCCAATTGATCCAGACCCAATCAACTGAATGGGAGCCGCACTGCAGTAAGTGCCTACAATAACCCAAAAACCGAACCTCACTCACCAACTTACTGCAACTTGTACAAAAAAAGAGCAAGGATTTAACAAGGTAAACAAAATCTCATTTTATTAATTATAAATCACATGGACATAACAGGTGAGACTCAAAAGGGACAGAACATGGAGACTGGGCCACAAAAGGGCTCTGCAATGTGTAGAATCACAATGGGGGATAATGTGACCATATACAGCAAGTAACAGACAATTAACAGAAGCTGTGAATATCCAGCTGACTACGCGGGCGGCAGAGTACGTAGTTCCTTGGGCAACTGAGGAGGGGAGATGAGGGGAACACAAAGCAGTTCCAACAGAGGCAGGGCAACACTCTCCAAGGCCTGGGACAGTTTCATGACACCCCGCCAGCACCCTCACCCTGATGCGCGGACTAGTGTCACAAGGAGGGAAAAGTTTTGGAAGATGGTGAAGGAGTACGCATGTCAGCATCCTCAATGATCCTTCTGTGCCTTACAACTATTGGGTGTCCAAGCTGGACACGTGGCATGAACTGGCGCTCTATGCCATGGAGGTGCTGGCCTGTCCTGCCGCCAGCATTTTGTCTGAGTGGGTATTTAGTGCTGCTGGTGGAATGATAACTGATAAGCGCATCCGCCTGTCAACTGAAAATGCTGACAGGTTGACTCATCAATATGAACAAGGCCTGGATTTCCCCTGACTTCTCTACTCTACCAGAGGAAAGCGGCTGAACCAGGGGCATTGCTAGGTTAAAACATTCGGGGCCTAGGCCCTTGATGTTTTGTCCCAGGCCCGAATGTCCTTCCTGCCAGATAGATGCAACTGTGTTGCCGTCCTCAGGACAGCAATACAATTGAATCTAATGCCCTGCAAAAGCTGAAGGACCTGTGGTGACATCACAGGTCATGTGATCAGATCTAACTGCAGTAGCTGAAAAGGACCTGCGATGATGTCACCATCATGTGACCAGTGCAGGAGAGGACGGCTCAGCAGTGAAGAGAAGTCCTGGGAAGAAGCTGTGGTGAGGTCTGCTACATGAGGAGAGGTAAGTGAAGGGAGAGGCAGAGCAATGCTGGGAGTTGTGGTTATTTAACTGGGACTATATGTTAGGGCTGAAGGGAGGGAAGTTATTTACATGGGACTGAAAATTGAGCACTTCAGGGTGAGCATTATAACAGTAGGGGGCGATATAAATATGGGGGCACTGTGGGGGCATTTTAAATCCAGGGGACATTAGGCGTTCTTATTACTACTGGGGGCTCTATAGGAGGGACTTATAGATCTGCATTATTTCTATTAAGAGTATTGTGGGGGCCTTATTACTACTGAGGGTTCTGTAGATAGCTTTATTACCACTGGGGGAGCAATAAAGGCCTTATTTCTACTGGGGGCTCTGTAAGGGCATTATTAATACTGAAGGGCTCGTCTACTAATGGAAGCACTCTTGAGGAGCACTATCACTGTTGGGGGCACTGTAGAGAGAAGTATTACTGAGGGCATTCTAGAAGGGAATTACTATTAGTGGGACTATGAGGAGCATTATTACTATGGGGAAGATTATCTGTATGGCACTCATTTTTCTTCAGAATAGTATTTGGGGGTACAGAAAAGTGAGGAACCTAAGATGTCTGTGTGTCACACTCTGCAGAGACGAGGCAATGCCCCTGGGCTGAACATAAAGGCACTTTAAATGTGGCTTTTATGGTGTATTGAATACACTGTATTCCCATGCACCCCTTCCACCACTAAAAAGGGTATATGGTTCAATCTTCCTTTTCTCGTCTTCCTCCTCCTCCATCATATCAACATGCTTTTTAAGCTGCCCTCGCTCCTAATGTTTTAGAGGGTCAGCTAGCAGCAGACCCTCGCCCCTAATGTTTTAGAGGGTCACCAGCAGGCCCTCACCCATAATGTTTTTGATGGTCAGTTCAGCAGCAGAACTTCACCCCTAATGTTTTAGATGGTCGGATTAGCAGCAGGCCCTCGCCCCTAATGTTTTAGAGGGTCAGCTCAGCAGCAGACACTCACCCCTAATGTTTTAGATGGTCATATCAGCAGCAGGACCTAGCACCTAATGTTTTAGAGGGTCACCAGCAGGCCCTTGCTCCTAATGTTTTTGAAGGTCACCAGCAGGCCATCAATTATAATTTTTCAAGGGTGTGTATGATGCCCTCCTTTATATGTAATAAAGGGTGTATTGGAGTGCCGGTTCCTTGTCATTTTTGGCAGCCCTTTCACTTAGTGCATAGGCTTTATGAGTGTAGGAGTCCCACTACCTGAACAATTGTACCACAATGTGAATGAGGCCCTCCATTACGTGATATACAGGTTGTATCAGAGTACCTCTTCCTTGTAATTTTTAGCAGCACTTGCACTTTATATACAAGTAAATATACAGGAAAGAATGTTTCCTAACAATTTTTCTTCTAAAATTGATTTTATCTTTGGTTTTGTGCGTATTATTGTCAGTCTGTAAAAGTGACGTACTACTCGGACAACATCGTCCCAGCAGCGACTTGGGAGTCCAAGATTCATCCAGACATCCTCCCCATGCTGTTCCCGAACCATTTCTGACCTTTTCCTGTGAACCAGACACGCTCCCCTCTTCAGAGCAGGGGGTGCCTGGTTTAATGCTCGGGTTCTCCCATTGACTTCCATTGTGCTCTGGTGCTCTATAGAGCACCCGAGCATCCCAAAGTGTTCTTTTTGAGCACCAGAGCACTTTGGTGCTCGATCAACTATAATGTGGACTAAAACTACGGCCGTGTGCATGAGCCCTAAGGCCTTCATTACACATAAATTTACTTTGACTCAAGTAAAAAGTGCCAGACAAAATACATGCATCTATGCATTTTTAAAAGGGTAGAAATGTCACTAGATCTTTATTAAAAAATAACCCTTTGGGGGGGACAAAGCACCTTGCAAAAATACTATTAAAAAAAGTCAAAACAGATTGAAGCATGCATTTTTTTGAAGC
This sequence comes from Bufo bufo, assembly GCF_905171765.1. Taxonomy (NCBI): domain Eukaryota; kingdom Metazoa; phylum Chordata; class Amphibia; order Anura; family Bufonidae; genus Bufo; species Bufo bufo. The sequence goes on along the minus strand of NC_053390.1, from coordinate 274,708,820 downwards.
AGGGCAAAAAAAAATTAAGCACAGGCAAAAGAAGCAATGGATGTCTATGGTACATAAATGCCAGCAAATGACAAAAAAATACCAACATCAAGGAGCCAAAAAACATCATGGACCCCAAGTAAAAAAAAAAACAACACTAAAAAAATTATGTTTATATTGCATATAAAAATGTGTAAACATATGTGACAAAAGTGGCAAAAAAACACAAAAATTATTCCAAAAGTGAGAAAAATAACTATGTGTGAATCCACCCTAATCTAAGCTTTTTGTCTTTGCCTTTTCCACTCAGTGCCAGCCTAGCTGCTAATTTTCTCAGAGACAGACTCTTCTTAGCTTTATTATTTCATCTAAGCATATGCAAAGAACAATGAATACTGCTTTAGTATTTTTTTCACTTGACATGCATTTTTGTAGAGTTTTTTTAGGTGTTTCTGGTGTTTTTGAGGCTTTTTTTTTTTTTTTCAAATAAAGGGTTTTTATATATGCAAGCCATGAATTTTTAAAGGGAAACCATCACCCCCCTCTGGTGTTACTTCCTCTTTAGATAACTTTAAAAAAAAAAAAAACTTTGTGCAAAAAAGTGCATTTAAAAACCCAGCACCATCCACCGATGCATGCATTTTTGGAAACAGGGCAAAAGGGCACTGGGTGTCTATGGCACATAAAGTCTAGCAAATGAACAACAAAATTCAAGAGCCAGAGCATGCTGCAATTAAATAAAAATGTCATGGACCACCAAATGCACTGCAGATGAATAAAAACGCATGTTTATACTGTGTTCAAATTTCTTACAATAACATTAAGAGGTGGTGTATTTTTTTTTTGAAGCACCAAAAATGCATTTAAAAAAGTGACAAGAAAAGCAAGAAAAAATTTGTGAATCCACCCTAACCCCAGCTTCTTGCATTTTCCGCTCCGTGCCAGCCTAGCTGCTAATGCTCTCAGGGACAGACTGTTCTCCGCTTTATTATTTCATCTAAGCCTATGCAAGAAGGAATAGAAGAACTAGGAATACTGCTGTAGTTCCAATAATAAAATGAGATGGGAAGCAATGAATGTTCTTACTAAAAACTGTTTACAGAAAAGCATGGGAGGGTAAATGACTAAATTAATGGTGTAGAACAGGGAGAGAACAGATTTGAATAGCCAGCCTTGAAATTACATGAGATGACCCATAAGGAATCGGCTTCCTTCAAAGCAGATATCTCCTCCTATTAGTAGAACATACCTCTCTGCTGCAATCATAATGAGATACAGTATATCTGACAATTAAACAGAGCAAAGTTATATTCAGCGCATCCTGCGCATGGACCTAGAAAACAAATTACGCAGTTGATGTTACATGATAGCACACCGAAAAATATAAATCTAATCATAGTCATAGTCACACGCTGAATAGATGATTGATGGCATAATAACCTAGGCACAACTGCATTCACCAGTCATTAACCATTAGACTGAATCCATCTGTAGTTATAGAAAACATAGATGCTTTAAAGGGGTAGTCTCATTTCAGCAAATGGCACTTATCATGTAGAGAAAGTTAATACAAGGCACTTACTAATGTATTGTTATTATCGATATTGCTTCCTTTGTTGGCTGGATTCATTTTTCCATCACATTACACACAGCTCATTTCCATGGTTACGACCACCCTGTAATTATAGCAGCAGCAGCCGTGCTTGCACACTACAGGAAAAAGTACTGGCCTCAATGGTAGCTGGGACTTGGGGAGTGCTCATAGGCCACCACTTTTTTCTATAGTGTGCAAGCATGACCACCGCTGCTGGAGTGCAGGGTGGTCGTGACTTGTAACCATGGACACAAGCGGTGCATAATGTGATGGAAAAGTAAAGCTAGCCAGCAAAAGAGGCAACACGGGCAATCAAAATACATTAGTAAGTGCCTTGTATTAACTTTGCCTACATGATAAACCCCTGATGATGACAGCAACTAATACTTAAAGCGGTTGTCTGAGTAATTTTTTTGTTCTTTGTAACAGTTTTACCATGCACTTACTTTATCTCCAGTTGCTGCTTTCTCAGATCTCACTGAGGGTCACATGACCTGTGATGTCAGCTTCTCTCCCTGCTGTGATGATGTTCGGTGCGCAAGCCTGAGAGATCAGATAAGGCTACTTTCACACTAGCATTTTGGCTTTCCGTTTGTGAGATCCATCATGGGCTCCCAGAAGCAGTCCAAAACAGATCAATTTTGCCCTAATGCATTCTGAATGGAAAAGGATCCACTCAGAATGCATCAGTTTGCCTCCGTTCAGTCACCATGTCGCTCTGGAGGCGGATACCAAAACGCTGCCTGCAGCATTTTGCTGTTCACCTGACGAAGCAGAGTCAAATGGCTCCGTCCTGGCACACAATTTAAGTCAATGGGGACCGATCAGTTTTCTGTGACACAATCTGGCAAAATAAAAAATGGATCAGTTCCCCATTGACTTTCAATGAAGTTTATGATGGATCTGTCTTGGCTATATAAGACATAATACAACCGGATCCATTCATGACGGATGCAAGCGGTTGTATTATTCTAACGGAAGCGTTTTTGAACATCCGTGACGGATCCGCAAAAAACGCTAGTGTGAAAGCTGTACATGCTGTACATGAGACGTCACTGTGCTGGCCACGTCCCCTGCACTGCCCTCTGCTCTGTGCTCTCTGTTCCTGGATTCTTCATAAAAAAAATGTACCCCCTTCAGCAGCACAGACTCAGGGCTGAAGGCTTTACTGAGTAGCTGCAGGCAGTGAGGAGACAAATGCTGGGCACAGGAGATGACAGACTAGAGGTGTTCTGCAGAGCATTGCACAAGAACAGGTAGGGAGAAAATCCTCTGTGTATCAGCAGTGTCATTGTACAACTGGAACTTGTAGTCCTACACATACAACATGATGCTGTGTATCCCAGCAGGCAGACATGTCACTCAGGGCAGCACTTGTATTCACTCCCTTTGCAGAGCAGGGGGGAAGGATGGGCAGAGATTGTTGTTATTGCAGGTAAACAAAGGGCCAGAAGAGAACCAGGGAAATGAGGAAATATAATTTTTTTGCCTAAAACTTGCTTAGCTTAGTTACATATTTCTGCCCATCAGATTTACAGTGCTATATATTATTTTTTTTCATAACTCGAACAACACCTCTAAAGGGATTGTCTAGGGCAGGCATGCTCAACCTGTGGCCCTCCAGCTGTTGCAAAACTACAACTCCCACGATGCCCTGCTGTTAGCTGATAGCTGTAGGCTGTTCAGGCATGCTGGGAGTTGTAGTTTTGCAACATCTGGAGGGCCGCAGGTTGAGCATGCCTGGTCTAGGATTTTGATATTGATGGTCTATTATGAAATTAGGCCATTAATATCAGGTGTCACCTAATGTGAATGGTGGATCCTGTGTTATCTATATATAATGGTTTTAGCTGTTAATATACACTCACCTAAAGAATTATTAGGAACACCTGTTCTATTTCTCATTAATGCAATTATCTAGTCAACCAATCACATGGCAGTTGCTTCAATGCATTTATGGGTGTGGTCCTGGTCAAAACAATCTCCTGAACTCCAAACTGAATGTCAGAATGGGAAAGAAAGGTGATTTAAGCAATTTTGAGCGTGGCATGGTTGTTGGTGCCAGACGGGCCGGTCTGAGTATTTCACAATCTGCTCAGTTACTGGGATTTTCACGCACAACCATTTCTAGGGTTTACAAAGAATGGTGTGAAAAGGGAAAAACATCCAGTATGTGGCAGTCCTGTGGGCGAAAATGCCTTGTGGATGCTAGAGGTCAGAGGAGAATGGGCCGACTGATTCAAGCTGATAGAAGAGCAACGTTGACTGAAATTACCACTCGTTACAACCGAGGTATGCAGCAAAGCATTTGTGAAGCCACAACACGCACAACCTTGAGGCGGATGGGCTACAACAGCAGAAGACCCCACCGGGTACCACTCATCTCCACTACAAATAGGAAAAAGAGGCTACAATTTGCACAAGCTCACCAAAATTGGACTGTTGAAGACTGGAAAAATGTTGCCTGGTCTGATGAGTCTCGATTTCTGTTGAGACATTCAAATGGTAGAGTCCGAATTTGGCGTAAACAGAATGAGAACATGTATCCATCCTCTGATGGCTACTTCCAGCAGGATAATGCACCATGTCACAAAGCTCGAATCATTTCAAATTGGTTTCTTGAACATGACAATGAGTTCACTGTACTAAAATGGCCCCCACAGTCACCAGATCTCAACCCAATAGAGCATCTTTGGGATGTGGTGGAACGGGAGCTTCGTGCCCTGGATGTGCATCCCTCAAATCTCCATCAACATTGCTATCCTATCAATATGGGCCAACATTTCTAAAGAATGCTATTAGCACCTTGTTGAATCAATGCCATGTAGAATTAAGGCAGTTCTGAAGGCAAAAGGGGGTCCAACACCGTATTAGTATGGTGTTCCTAATAATTCTTTAGGTGAGTGTATATAGTAAAAAGGATAATTAAAAATACCCACCAAACATATGTTTAAAATAAAAACTTGATTTAAACAATAGGTCATTTTCTGATGGCACATTCCCTTTAAGTGTAGCAACATATGAAATAAATAATGGCATGAGTAGGAATGAGTGAATGATGTTGTCATCACATGGTATATCTGTTTGATTGGCATGGGAGACTGCACTGAGAGAGGAGTTGTAAATTAGAAGCAAGAAGCATGGAGAAGTCTCCTGTATATAGTGCACACCTGCATTGTGATCTCACAGCCAGAGAGCAGAAACACTCCTCCATCTTTCAAGGACAAGATATCCTCTTTGGTAGCAGATAAAAAGTTTATGGCAGTTATCAAAACCTGAATTTGTTATTTAGGCATCAAAGAAAGATTTTTTTTCCAACTATAGTTAAGTATAGGACTAATTATAGTCAAGTATGTTTTGTGTCGTGTACAAAAAAAGTCTCCTCTTGTTACATGAAAAAACGTCAACAAGCGCTGATGAAGGATTTTTTGGTTTTCTTAGTGCTGTTATTTGAATGTCAATATGTTAGTTACCCAAGGTGTCTCAGCTCTGACACAAACTATAAAGGAATTGTGCCAGGTTTAGATGCTGTCCCCTATTCACAGGATAACTGATCATTGGTGGTCCCATCGAGACTGAATGGAGTAGCAGGGTGCATGCCCAGCCTAACGCTCTATCAAATTGGGTGACAGGACCCCCATTCTCAGGATCAGTGGGGATCCCATTCGTCAGAGCCTCCGAGAGAAGTCAGATATGCCCTATCATGTGGATAACGGATAACTTCTAAACTTAGCACAACCGCTTTAATAATAATTTAAAAAAACTTAAAAGGGTTCTCCAAAATGATTATGGATTTGTTATAGATATGCTCATGTAGTTGATTACCTCATGTATATATCTCCCCTATACTTTTTCTTTTGGGACTCTCCTCACCCGTTTTCACCATGTGAAAGAATCACTCTGGTTTATTACATCCCGTATGTAGCATGTCCTGTTGTATCCGACCAAACCCATGATGCACTTCTTCGTCTGCCATTGCTCCAGCACCGCCACTAGCAACACCCAGCTAGTTACATAGCTCCTCCTACCAGCTAGTTACATAGACACTCCCCCAGCACTGACACGCCCATGGACATATTACAAGAAATAAGGAAGAGCTGCATGGACATGGTCATGTGACCTCAGCCTAGAACAGAAGATAGGAGCAATATAAAGGTAAAAGAAATACATTATAAAATTATAGCTACCGTCATAAATGATTATTTTAAAGGATGTTGATTCAAACCAGTCAATGGCTATAATTCCTGCCAAGAGCAAATACCCAGGAGGACATCTACACTGCACAAGGTAAAAGCAAACAGTAATACAATGAGGCTTTATTATGAGGAATATTCCATTTCATATATTTCAGGCTTAGAATATCTCAGACTAAAACATGAATCTAAAAAGCAGTGAGAGCCGGTTGAATATGTACATTCTGCAGATGGAAAGGGTCTGCCTCCAGCTTACCGTTTTTAGAATCTAGCAGACAGCCTGGAGAACGGAGACAAAACTGTCCTAATGTGATCAGATCCAAATGACGTTAGGATAGTGCTTTGTTTCAGTGAAAAACATATTAGTGTAATGGCATGCTGTTGAATAGTCATATTATCTGTGAATAGCTTCATCGTAATGCTCTTCATGATCCTCACCATTATATGATAATATCATAACATACTTACAGAGTCCTCATCACTCTCCTCAATGTCTCTAGAAATAATGACAGCAGTTCTGCTTTTAGCTTTTCTGGCAGCTGATAAATGTTCTCCTGAAGCGGTGGTATCAGATGTCAATCCACGTTAACTGCTGCACAGAGAAGCTCACCAAGAGCAAGCTTGTCAGAAACATATTACAGATGGGCAGTAGTCAATATTGCTGTATTAAATGTAGTTTTTACTTTGGCACTAAGCCTGCCAGAGGAAGTCCTTAGGGGAACACTAACATCATTTTCTCCTCTTTAATTCCGTTTTTCTCAGGTCAGTGTGCATGAAATCCTTTTCTATTCACTCCGTGTGTACCAAAATGTATTGCCTAAAGTACATTTGAAGAATAGCGTGTACTTAGACCCCTGAGACTACATGCCTAGGATAATACCAAAGAATGAGGGAGAAATCTGGAAAATGGAAAGCGTTGGCATGAATGAATTAGGTTACAACTGAATACAAGTTCAGAAGTGCACAGCTTCATTTCTAGTGGTCACCTATCAGATATATGCATTAGTTTCCAAACCGTACTTGCAAAATTGCAATTTTACTTCTTTCCTTCGAACCATTCTGGTTTGAACAGGATTAGAATGGACAAAGCAATAGTCATCAGGACTAGAGTGCCTACATCATTTTGCTACCAAGATGTGAAATCTCTGCTGAGTCTTTTAGCCACCAAGGCGTGGACAATATTTAAAGGGGTTGTCCACATTTTTTAATGGTCCCCACTTCATGTCAGTAAGCACTTTAACAGTGATAGTTAGAGATGAGCAAATCGAATCCACTGAAGTGGAATTCGATCCAAATTTCAGGATAAATTTAATTTGCCTCAAAGCCGAATTTCCTCGTGCTTAGTGGTATTAAATCGATTTACCTGAAATAGTCAAAAAAACAAAAAAAAACATATTTACCTACTCCATTTGCTCGCAACGGGCTGGCCACCACTATCTTGATTGAAGATCTCGGCCAAAATTCTGTACGCGGTGACATATGACCTCACGACGGCAGCCTGCATGATGAAGTCCCCTCGGAGTGTGCCAGATTTTGCGCCAGATTTTCAAGCAAGATGGAGGCGGTAAGTTTGATGGGGATACAATAATGGGGAGCAGCGCTATCGCAGCTCCCTGTCATTGCACCTGCTACTTACAAAAAAATGCAAAATGAAGCAATTTTATTTTTTATTCGGCAAAGCAGACTAATCAAATTCTCTAAAACGTTGCTCAATTCTAGTGATAATGTTGGAAATATTCCAACCAAGCCAGCGCTGCGCTCCTTCATGTAATTAAGTTGCAGGCACTTGTTGCACAATGTACATGGGTTGCACTTGCGCAGTAAGGCAGCCTGCGCCCATTAGCTGTGAGTCCCACTCCTGCTAATTAACTGTTGACAATAGGTCATCAATTTATAAGGCTGACTGCAAAGCACTATGGGCAAACCCACCAGGACGTGGTCATATGACCCTCCTTATCCATCTTCCCATTATCCTTGTATTCGGACCTGCTCTCAACTGTCTCTGCATCCTTACGATGCAGAGACAGTTGAGTGCTATAGTGAAGCAAGGACCCATCCGCTCACTGGTTCACATTTCAACTGCTTGCACTCTCATCACACCTACGGGGAATGATGATGATTCCTTGATCCCTGTGCTCAGTCAGCGCAGCAAGTACGATGATGTCACGTCATAGCGCCTGCTGAGGAGGAGAGCATGTGTGCTCTATTCTTCAGGGGAAGGGGTTATTTTGTTAACAATTCAGGGGCCAGCACTACTGTAAAGGGCTACAAAAGGGGGCATTCCACTATGTGGGGACACTAAATGTGGGCGCACTAATGGGGCATAATCACTGTGAAGGGGAAATTAAGGGGGCATTTTACCGCAGGGGGCACAAAGAGGACATAACTACTGTGAAGGAGGCATCAAAGGGGCGATTCTACTGTGTGGGGACACAAAGGGTTCTAGCTGGGATTGGGCAGTGTATAGATATTAACCAGAGTTAGAGGCGTGGCTTAGCAGCAGTGCTTGTAGCTGATAATGTACCTCCTTGGGCATTTTAAAAGTGAAAAAACTGAAATGTGAATTGGACCACTTCTTTTAATAGGCCAGTCCGGATAGCACACGGACAGAAAATCTTACCTTCTGAATAAGGCATTAGAAGCATTAGAAATGATGAAACACAAACATAAATGTTATTGTGTCACTGACGTCTTTACATCCATCTAAAATAATCTAGACCCAGTTTCTGCATTTTGATCATAATGAAAGTTCCTTTCAGTGAGTACAAAAGTACTTGTTTAACAATTAGGAAAATAAAAGATATGCTATAGAAATTCAGTAGGTGGTACTTCAGGTTCTCATTGTGGAATTAGAATAATAAATGCTTCATTTCATGCTTTGTTAAAGAGGAGACCGTGCTAATGCTTCCCGCACAGCAGCAGAATAAGGTATAAGTCGAAATTCTGGAAGCAGAAAATGGATTTAACTGTAAAATGTATTGTAGAATAAAATATGATAAAGTGTTGTTTTACTGAAATGGAAACCCTAAAGGCTGATATATTTGATACCATCATGGTCTAAAATAATATCTTGAAATTATCATATCTTACATAAGGAATTTCTAGGCAAAACAAAAGATGATTAGGAGGACGAGAAATTAGCTATTGATTTAGAAATTAGAATTCTGCTCATGCTGGTATCATGTCTTTCATTATTAACAGAGCCATAACCATAATGATGGCGCCAAAGTGTGCCAAATCCTATTGGGCATTGGCCATCTAAAAGTAACAGAAACCCAGCAATTTGAACCCTAATGGTAGCCTAAGATGAAATATCTTTTTCAAGTATGTGATAGATAAAACAAACAAACAGTCTCATAGTACAGTCAGGATTTCATAGTCACTTCTGGGTTGTATTTTCTATGCCAAGGAGACCAGTTTTTTTCTGTTCCCCCCCCTCCCCCCCAGATAATTGCTAACTTTATTCACATTAACTGTACCATTGCTTCTTGCAGGAAGAGTATAGAAATGTATTCAACTGATCATTGGATAACTTGTGCATTTCCATAAGATCGCTTACAACCTTTAGAGAACTTTTTGAATTTGCATATCATGTCTACTGTAAGGGGTTATCCAACAGTAGAAACACCCCCACAGTGCCCAGGCTCCTCCTAATGAATATACTTACCTGGTCCCCAGCACCCTCATCACTCCAGATTCCTGCAAGGCCAATGCGACATCTCCCTATCTCGCAGACCAAAACATCCAGTGACGGGCGGCGGAGTTCAGCCCCCTTGCATCAAGGGTGATAACAACGGCGGCCGTGCAGGGATCTGGAGGGATGCGGGTGTCGGGGATTGGGTAAGTATCTTCCATAGAAGGGGCCCGGGCATTGTGGGGCGTGTTTATACTGTTGGATAACCCCTTTAATCATCAACTTTATGTTCACCACCTGGAAGTAAATAAGACTTCCTATATGGAAATAACTTTGCTTCTAAGTCACTCTGTGTTCTAATTAAATTCTAAAATTGCTTTCTTCATATTCTTTCAGTCTCTTTCCATCTCAAGAGGTCTGTCACAAATACGAGGAATCCCTTGAAACTAAGCACAGTTATTTTGATATAAAACACTACAAATTGCTTTTGGGGTTGTTTTGCAGTTTTAATTTGTTTAAATGATTTATACCCAAAACTTAAAGACAATCATATATTAGTAAATTCTAAATGACAACACCAGCAAATTGTGCTAATTATGCGTCATTACCATGTTTACTATGTATTATGTTTTTAGTCATTTGTAGCAGTCATTTTTGGTGCAGGAAGTGCCGACGTATTGCCCCTTTTGACGGTAAACATTTTTATCTACATCCTGACAGCTGATTGGCTTTTCCTGTGACCTCCCAGCTGAGCAACAGTGAATGTAATTGGTTGGACTAGTTCTTAAGTATATTTTCCTCATGGCTCTATGAGATAATAAAATGTGGAGAATTAAATAGAAGAAATAGTAACACAGAAAGGATAATGACTCAAAAAACAGTAACATATGTACTTTAAAATACAACTTCAAGTTTGAGAGAAATTGACCTTGATTTTATGTGAATTATCCATCTTTTTAGGAGTAATAATCCCTCACAGGGGATTTTGTCATTCCCTATAAGTATATTTACTGTGAAGTTCTGGCCTTCAAGAACACAGCTGTTCCTTGACAGAGCATAGCTCAGCAGAGAGCAACCCAAAGGTCAGAAGCCTACATCAGATTATAATCTTCAGATCACACAATACTCATCTATGCAATGACAAATAAAAACTATAAAAGATGTGAAATGTTAAAGTCTTTTGTGTTCCATAATAGACAGAAAGCATAAGCAATTCAAACTTCATAATTTAATATGTTAAATCCTCACCCCACACTCTCTGTCATACAGTGGCAACTATATAGATATAAATATCACAGAGTTAAATATTGGCTAATATTTTAAGATGATACCTACTAAAATATATGAACCTTCAGTTACCTTTAAATGGTCATTCTTTTGATTTTCATTCTGAGTATATAAAAAAATATATATATAATTACAGTATGTCTTGGTAAAAAGCTACTGAAGTCAGTGATACAGAAAAGAAATTCTTCAAAGTAAGTCTGGAGGTCATAAAGGAGAATAGTATCCTGAGGATTTTGAATACATCAGTCTTTAGAGGCAGGTTCTGAGTCAGTGGTTCTCCCACCAGGGGTCAGGGCCGGAGAGGCAAGAATAGAAAAATGGTTATATGTGCAGTCCTCACAGGGGTTCTTTGACATTTTAGTGTTTTTTTTTATTTTGTTATTCCGTATCTCTGTCAAGTGCTAAGACAGCCTCCTAAACACTGAAATCACTTATCATTTAGGAAACTTCATAGCCATAGCATTTATCTTCTACAAATCAATAGTGCAAGTGGTGGTACATTTTTTTTTAATATATCTTATTACAGTAGAATTTATCTTTCTCTCCTTATCAGACTCCTCACCCTTTCCTCCTAAACTAATCACTCCATCTTCAAAGATGAATACAAATATGTATTATCGGCTCACCTAGAGATCAGGTTATAGTTGTTGCCCATAAAAGTCTATGAGGCAGAGCAAAGGAGGGGGAGTAAGAAGCAATGCAGAGAGATAGAAAGCATAACCACACATAGATGCTGCTACACCAGTGCGGCTGCCTCTTCTATGTATGTGAGAGAGATAGGAATAAGTAATCATGTTCTCCTCTCGGTTTTCTGTGTATAGGAGACACCATAGCAGCTAGTCTCCACCCATTCTGGAACTGTAAATTAGAGATGAAGCCTGCAGAGAAGTAAAGCTGGTGATAAAAACAGATAAAAGTCATATAATGGGCAGAAGTTGAGTCACGCATGTACACACATGACAGTTTATTCTGAAAAGTCACATTGAATGGTAGCAACATTTCTTCTCCCGTTTGATCATTTTGTACTTGGGATCTTATACTGTGGAATTATTACTCCATCAACCTACCAATATAGTTATCTAAAGCTACCAGACAGAAAGCAAATAAAGCAAGTTTGAAGTTCTGAATTGTTTGCAAGCAACATTTTTGGCAATCAAAGAAAGTTTTTTTAATGTAACCAATGGCAATATATGAAGAAAGAAGTATATGGATAAAAATCATAAAATATCCCAAAAGTAGTGATGTCTAGGATATGGTAGTTCTATGTCATAACATTAATGATTAGTGTTTTTTTTTTTTTTTGCATCAATCAATGCAAAATTAGAAAGGTATTTTGTGGCTATATCCTTATATGTCTATTGAACAACTACAGTATCATCATTCTAATGTATTACCTGTGCAGTGAGTCAAGTATAAAGATAATGCTGAACATAATAGGGTAGATCTACTAATAATATAAAAGTGCAAACCTAAACGAGATACTCTAAAAATTTCGTTACAACTGCCATTTTTATGACAGCCTCGCCAGTTTACAAAAAGGGGGCATGGTGTTGGCACGGTGTGGGTGCCAAATCTACATCAGCCCTGAGTTAGAGTAGATTTCAGTTTGGTGCACAGACTGTCAAAGGAGGCATTCAAATTTAGTAGCGCAGGGCCCACCAAGATCAACTTAGCACACGCAGGTCATGATAAGGCCTAGAGTATATGCCAAAATTTCTGTGTGTCTAAAGACACAGCCCCTCCACCGCACCCCCTTTTGCTCCCCGTCAGCCTAGGCAAAAAAGTGTCTGTGATACAATATATGAGGCACACAGCTTCTGTCTATAGTATATTTACCTTAATGGCTGAAAACCTAGCAAAATTCTCTGTCTCACAATACTGATACAGTATTTGAGAAACACATGTGAATTAAAAGAAATTCCTACCAGATTAGTAGGATAACAGGTACATTAATGAGATTGTCCTGTCTTGGCCTTTCATGGCAGAGATGAAAATAACCCAGAGTAAGCACTGACTCAAGTGGCCTTGCTATGGGAGATACAGAAAATGCAGAGTGCCAGGTGTTTGGCTGTTTCTGTGAATCCAGGATACCGGGCCAGTACTTTAAACAAAAGACTAAAATGGGACAACCCCTTTAAAATTGAATTTATCTGTTAACCCTTTATGGATGCAGACTTTGTTACTCAAAGCTCAATTGTTTTTTCTTGTTTTTTAATGTCTGCATTTCAAAAGCCATAACTTTTTTTTATCAACAAATGAGGGGTTATTTTATGCAGGGCAGGCTGTATTTAATGGTAACATTTTGGGGTATTTCAGGTGAATTGTATAACATTTTAAAAGGTTATAGGGGCGACAGTCGCCTGTCGGGCTTCGGTGTGGGAGGGAAACACCACACTGAGCATAGGAGGGAAAGGGGGAACAGAATCAGGCCTGAAAACTAGGGAAATACAACACACAGAACCTAAACTAAATACAAAAGGGAAAGCAAAGACTTACAGTAACTTCAAAGAAACAATGGAAACACCAGGAACTCAGCCGAGATCCAACCACAATCTATCCAAAGGTCCAAACAGAAGCTATAAACCGCACAGCATTGTGGGAGAAGCAACTATAGAGAAGGTTAAATTACCCTAATAGCCACACCTGGGAAAAGAAGGTGTGGCAAGCACCGGAAACAACACAGACGTCATTTGATCCAAACAGAAAACATGTCAGATCAAACCACGTGTTGCCAGTCTCACCGATCTCCTGCCACCTGTTGCGGGAACGTCCGTGACACCGCCATTGTTTTTAGGGTTTTGTTTTTACTGTAATAGTGCATGGTAATAGTAATGTTTTGACTTTATTCTGCAGGTCATTATTATTATGGATATACCAAATTATTTTTTTTTTTGCTGTTTTACTACTTTTAAAAACTTAAATACTTTTTTTTTACTGCCAATGGAGGAATCACTTTTTTCAGGGCAAGCTATAGTTTTTGTTGATACCATTTTGGAATACATGGGACCTTTTGATATTTTTTTTTACAGTGTTTACCATGCAGGTAAAATATTAGGATACTATAATAAACTGGGTTGATGAAGATGTGGTAACCAACTATGCATATATATTTTTATTTTTCATAAATAAAATGGCTGTCATGATAAGTACACGACAGCCGACGGTTTTATTAGTGGGCTGGCTCCTTTAGGACATAGGGAGCTCGCTCTTTCTAACAGCTCTTATGCTATGATTGTTATTAACTGCAACATATAAGGGGTTAAACTGCTGTAATCTGAGATATCTCTGATCTCATCACTGAGACGCGGAACCCTGTGGTATGATACAGCTGGCACTTACAAGCAGTGGTGTGGGCCTTGCTCCTAAGCCCACACCCTCTCCATGATATACTGTTAAGGAAATTATGACACAGAATGTTACCATATTTTTCTCTTTATAAGATGAACCTGATTATAAGACACATCTAGGTTTTAGAGGAGGAAAATAAGAAAAAAATATATTTTTCATCACACCTCAGATTATACCCTGAATCTTTCTGCCCCCAAATCATCCACTCAATCTTCATTAGACCTTAGATCAGACTCCCAATCTTCATCATACGCCCAAAGCAGACATCAATATTTATCAGATCTTATATCAAACCCCCAATCTTTATCAGACTTCAAGTAAGACCCCCTAATCAGACCCCCAATCTCCATAAGACCTCATATCAGAGCCCTAATTTTTATCAGACCTCAGTTCAGACCCCCCAATCTTCATCATGCCCCAAATAAAATCACCAATCTCTATCAGACCTCAGATCAGACCCCCAATCTTTATCAGACCTCAGATCAAATCCCCCAATCTTTATCAGACCTCAGATCCCCAGTCACACCCCAAATGTCCATCAGACCTCAGACAGTAAAATAAATAAAACAATTTATCTTTCCTACTCTGGACAGCGTGCTCTTCCTGCAATCACCACCCCCTGGTCTTCTGCCGGCACTGTGCTGCACTGCGACCTGACGTCACACAGCGTCACGTCATAGTCAACGTGTATGTGCACTACATCCTGATGCTATGTGCAGTCAGAATACAGCACAACAGGAGCACGGAAGAAGACCAGAGAGCAGTGTGTAAAGCCAGTAACTACACTCGCCGCTCCCCACACCTCCTACATACTAATGAGCACTTCCATAATGGAAGCAGTCATTAGTATTTGCTTTATAAGATGCACTGACACCCCCATCACCACTGACACCCCATCACCCCCATCCCGACCCTACACACACACACACACACACACACACACACACTTTTGGGGAAAAAAAGGTGCATCATGTCAAAGATCTGAAAGGGGCAATACCCAATATCCAAGCATTAGGGTCACATTTTAGCTGCAAATTATAAATGGTTTACAAGGGAGAACAGGAGCCAAAGTTTCATAATTCTGTTTGTTCCACTTGCAGATGTGTCTGTTTTATTGTAACAAGAAGTCCTGCCATACTGGTTGTGACTTTTAAGTTTACTTCTTAGCAAGTATGAATTTTGTTATTGACAGAACATGCTGTCAAAATATTTTTCTGTTTCTGAGAAGCTAATTCAAAAGTTACAATTAGAGATGAGTGAATTTCTTTGATTTGGCTGCTTCAACGAATTGAAAAGAAAAAATTTGCTTTGTGATGAATTACTTCGTCACGAAGCGCATTTTTTTGTAAGTAGCAGGTGCAATGACAGTGAGCTGCGATAGCGCCACCCCCGTCATTGTACCCCTCAGATGCCGTGTTCATACATGATCGCGGCATCTGAGTTTAAAAACAGTGTAAAATTAACAATAAAAAAACAATTACATCAAACTTACCACCTCCATTTGCTCGCGATGGGCCGGCCGCCGCCATCTTCAAGCAAGATGGAGACCCGTCGCGTGCAAATGGAGGTGGTAAGTTTGAATTTTTAGTTTTTTATACTATTTCAGGATAAATCGATTTGCTGACCCGAAGCACGAGGAAATTTGGCTTCTAGGCGAATCGAATTCCACTTCATGAGATTCGATTTGCGCATCTCTAGTTACAATCAATATGGCTGTACTTCATCTTGTCAGTTTTGCAAAAAATATCTGCTAATAACAAGACAGAAAAATGGCAACAGGTCTGTATATCGAATAGACTTAATCACAAAAGTTTTGCAATTTGCTAATATAATGTTACATTCAGCAAAAAAAGAATTCCGGAAATTATTACTCTTCTTAGCTTTAATGACAGTTCTGCTAAGCTTAAATGAGATGTGACAAATTGGTTTTCATTCAGAAGTTTATGTTCATCAGTTACTCTAGTTCCCATTACTCATTGGATTTTTTTTTTTGTTTGTTTGTTTGTTTGTTTTATTCAGATTTTTTTGCAGTTTTCTCTTATCCCCCATGCTTGAATCCGGCTTTCAGTCATATGTCTGCTATTCCATCATACCTTAGGGTGTCCTGATATTAGCAGTACATACAGTACAGACCAAAAGTTTGGACACACCTTCTCATTCAAAGAGTTTTCTTTATTTTCATGACTATGAAGGCATCAAAACTATGAATTAACACATGTGGAATTATATACATAACAAACAAGTGTGAAACAACTGAAAATATGTCATATTCTAGGTTCTTCAAAGTAGCCACCTTTTGCTTTGATTACCGCTTTGCACACTCTTGGCATTCTCTTGATGAGCTTCAAGAGGTAGTCCCCTGAAATGGTTTTCACTTCACAGGTGTGCCCTGTCAGGTTTAATAAGTGGGATTTCTTGCCTTATAAATTGGGTTGGGACCATCAGTTGCATTGAGGAGAAGTCAGGTGGATACACAGCTGATAGTCCTACTGAATAGATTGTTAGAATTTGTATTATGGCAAGAAAAAAGCAGCTAAGTAAAGAAAAACGAGTGGCCATCATTACTTTAAGAAAAATCAGCCGAAAAATTGGGAAAACTTTGAAAGTAAGGGCTATTTGACAATAAAGGAGAGTGATGGGGTGCTGCGCCAGATGACCTGGCCTCCACAGTCACTGGACCTGAACCCAATTGAGATGGTTTGGGGTGAGCTGGACCGCAGAGTGAAGTCAAAAGGACCAACAAGTGCTAAGCATCTCTGGGAACTCCTTCAAGACTGTTGGAAGACCATTTCAGGGGACTACCTCTTGAAGCTCATCAAGAGAATGCCAAGAGTGTGCAAAGCAGTAATCAAAGCAAAAGGTGGCTACTTTGAAGAACCTAGAATATGACATATTTTCAGTTGTTTCACACTTGTTTGTTATGTATATAATTCCACATGTGTTAATTCATAGTTTTGATGCCTTCATAGTCATGAAAATAAAGAAAACTCTTTGAATGAGAAGGTGTGTCCAAACTTTTGGTCTGTACTGTACATGTGAACCTAACCACTCCTCTTGTTCTTACCAATGACGGTTTTGCATTCTACAGTACAAAGCTCCAATGCAGGACGTCACCTACAGCAACTTAAAGGGGCTCTCCAGGAATTAAAAAAATGAAAATACTTAAATATTATTTTATAATAAATATATTCACAAATGCCTTTCATTAGTTATAATGGCTTGTTTTGTCTAGGGAGCAATCATTAGGAGAAATAAAATGGGTGCCGTTCTATCAGTACACACAAAACATGTCCTAATCACACAGGAGGATAAGTTACTTCACAACACTGAGCAAAAGAGCTGCCTCATCCTCCTCTCTGCTCTGCTTGTCAGTGATTATGATCCTGAATACAGGTGAATCTCTATGGGAATGGAGAAAATGCAGAGACATGAGAGGAGGGTGAGGTGTGGATAATAAGCAGCAGCACTTGTATGCAGTCTCCATTACCACAGCAACACATAACCACAGCCTGTCCTGTCTGTCCTCCTCATGAATAGTGTTGATCGCGAATATTCCAATCGCAAATTTTTATCGCGAATATCTGCACTTTGAGAATTTACGAAGATGTAGAATATGGTGCTATATTCGTAATCGCAAAATTTCTGCTGTTTTTTTGCAGTTCTGAGAAAGAGAACAGTGACATTGCTATGCTCTGTGCTTTTACCTGGATTCTATTCCTTATCCAATTACATTAGATAGTTAGCTCATATATATTATACGGATAGTGGCAGATGATATAGTGTAGCTGATACTTAGTGCACAAATCAGTAATATCTACTCAGACCTGATAAAGAGAGATTCAGCTAAAGTTCTTATCATCTGTATTCAGAAGAATAATCCCTGACAAGCAGAGCAGAGAGGAGGATGAGGCAGCTCTTTACCTCAGTGTTGTAAAGTAACTTGTCCTCATGTGTGATCAGGACAGGTTTTGTGTGAACTAAAGGGACAGCGGCCATTTTGTTCCCCCTGATGATTGCTCCCCAGACAAAACGAGCCATTATAAATAATGAAAGGAATCTGGGAAGATATTTATAATAAAGTAATATTTAAGTATTTTCATTTTCTTAATTCCTGAAGAACCCCTTTAATATCAAAACAGATTAGCCACATGGCACAATAGTAGGTTGCTAGAATAAGGCAGTTTTGATAAATGGTAGTATTTGGGAAAACAGTGATATCTGTTAGGTGGGATATATTTATATTAGTGGCACAACCCCTTTAAAGAGGTTGTCAAGCTTATAATAAGTGATGGGCTATCCTCAGGTGATCATCTGTTTGGGTGTAGTTCTATTCCTGGAAGTCAACACTGGAACTACACAGCTCCATCAACTGTCTAGTGGACAGAGCTCATCACTGCAGTGCTGCTTCCATTGACTTCAATGGGAGCAGCACTGTAGAAGCAAGCTCTCTCCACTACGAGGTAGACAGTACTGTGCAATTCTGGCGCAGACTTCCCCGGTGATGGAGCTACTCTGGAACAGCTGGTCGGCAGAGGTGAGGAGTGTCGGACTCCTGTCAATTACCTAGTGATGGTCTATACTGACCATAAGCCTTTACTTAGTAAAAGCTGGACAACCCTTTAATAAAATAAGGTTAAAGATGTTGTCCAGGCTTAGGGCTCATGAACACGACCATATGTATTTTGCGGTCTGCAAAACACGGATCCGCAAAAATCCAAATTACGTCTGTGAGACATTCATATCGCATCTGGTTTTTTTTGCGTATCCATTGTAACAATGCTTATCCTTATCTGCAAAACGGAATGCACACTGAGTCTCTCCGTTTTCTTTGTGGAAAGTTTTTGGAAAAATCAAGATATGTTTTTCTAATCTTGTTCAACCCCTATAATGATAATAATGATCTATAATGATAATAATGATAAGCCCAAAAATATATGCACTCACTGTATGTGGGTGGTTTTTTGAAATATGATTGATGAATTACATTTGAAAAGATCTTAAGAACTGCTAAGAGTAAAAGAGACTGTAAATTCTGCAAATAAGCTTTTGGCAGATTATACTAATTCTCTTTGATACATTTATGAAATATCACATCAATCATTTCTAAAAAGAAAAAAAATAACTGGTAAAATAGTCTCACAATAGAATTTCTGAAAATAGAGCATTTTATATGTTCCATATTGATGTCCTTACCCTCTGGAGCTTTACCAGCTATGAGCAGTGAATAGTTCTTATGAGCTATTAATGGGCCAATAGGAAAAGAAATATGGCTGCAAGTATCTTTCTAATGATGTAGTGCCTTCTGAGGCTGCACTTGCTCCATGTAGCACTGGTGACATGGAACAGCTTTGCTAATGCATTACTCCGACCATGGGTAAGGCACAGAGAGGGGAATTATCAGCCACCAATCTTCCTCGATGACAGTGCTTTAACCTTCTTTTTTACCGTGAGCACCCAGTACACCAAGGTCAGTAGAACCAAAATGCACAAAAACAAGCACAACTTTTTGCATACCCCATTCCTTTCTTTTCTCAAACTATGCTGATAATAATTCACCTTTGAATTTCAATGAGGATCACTGAACTGAGGTTCTGGCACAATAATACAAGAGCACCCCAAAGTTCCAGCAGATGACCCCATTTGTGAAGACGATCACTCATTGCCATGGTGCGGTTCACTGTGACAGCTTTGACTGTGTAGGCTGGCTGCATGCCCTCTTGTGTACTGGCTGCAGGCTGATTCCTGTGTATGCTGGTTGCTTGGGGCTGCGTGATGGCTGTGGTGTCTTGAGTGTACTATGCCCATAAATGTGTGCTCTCCCCGTGTCTGTATCTCTGTGCAGTTCTTGTCACTGTTGCCATGCAGGCTGGCTGCAGGCTACCTCGCATACTGGCTATCTCCTGTGTATGCTGGTTACTTGGGACTGCATGCTGGCTGCTGCCTTGTGTGTGAACAGGGTCTGAATATGGTTGCATGTCTGTTGCATCACAGTGCGGTACTGTTACTCTCTTGTTGTTGTGTAGGCTGGCTGCCTGTAACTTCGTACTGGCCACATTTCTCCTGTGTATGCTGGTTGCTGTTCGGGCGTGCTGGCTGCAACATTCTGTGTCTGGTGTGAACTGACACTTGTGATTGTGTGTTCTGTGGTTCCGATGGGGTTAACTTTCCCTGATCTGTTCCAGGGTGTGTCTTATCAGGTGCCCTCATTATGCAGCTATATCTATCTGTGTGCTGTGGGGCTTGTGTCAGTCTGTCTTGTGTCTTTCTGGGTGCAGCACCTTGCTGCTCACTCAGGGTGTCAGTCTTTCTTCTGTCCTGTGCCTTACAAGGTGTAGCCCCTTGCTGCTGACCCAGGGGGTTTTGCCATCTGCCCTTGTTTGTGGTGTCGCCTGGTAAAGTGTTGTTGTTGTTGTCTTGTCCGATCTTCTTTACCTGTTCTATGATGTTGTTATCCTTGCCAATGCCTTGCCTGTTCTTCTGTACTTGTTCTTTGTCTGGATCCACGCTGTTCCATGTGTAGCCTAGCAGTGCTCTAACTGCATCTGATAGCCTGGCAGTGCCTACTGCTTCTGACCCTGTCCTATGTTCAGCCTGGCAGTGCCTACTGCTTCTGATCTTGTCTGTTCGTTGTCTATCCTGTAGTGCCTTACTGCTTCTGTTCTTGTGTTTGTCCTGCCTTCATTAGAGGGCTCCTGGGTTCTCCAGAGGGAGAATCTCTAGTCTGTGTGCAGCTCTGCCTGAGATCACCATGCTTCCATTCCGCTTGGGGTGCAGGCATCTGCTTCTGTGCTGGTTCCCGTTCGTCTTGTTGTATGTTCCATGTCCTGTGTTTGCTTGGGTTCCAGTTCTGTTGTTTGGTCCGCTGGTGGTTGCACCTGCGTGGTTCCTGGCAGGTAGGGGCCAAGTGTACCAGGACCTTCCTGGAGGTGCGACCAGTGAACCCTCGGCCCAGTTCATCTCCACCACCAGGGGCTCTGTGAAGAACAGGGCTCATTGGCTCTCTGCTCTCTGGGTTTTGCCTCTGGTCTGCCGTTGCCCTTGGTTCTGTGGTAGGTCTACCACTATTGTCTAACCTGCAAATAATTTACGGTCATGTTCTTATATTACATGTGTAATAAATCACTCTGTTGGTCCCTGGTCTGTATCTTGCCTGTGTCCATTTGAATGACGTCCCAGAGGTCTGCCTTGGGCCTCCGGCACATGACACTCATCATTAGTTTGTCTTCATTTGACTGATGAACTGTCCTGCATGTCCAATAAAAATAACAAAGCTAATGATGCAATTAAAAGTGGAGGTACACGTATTTCATAAAGTTTGTCGGTTACCCCTCAGAATAGTTTCCTCTAGTGGGCCCAAGAACCTTTTCTTTACACTGACACCACCTGTAGATATTGCATATTTTTAAACTGTGATAATCTTAAGAAATTCATACAAATCTATCAAATATAAATGGCAAATACGAGTAAAAAGCTACTTTTTGAATTCATATGCAATTTAAAATGTTTGCACTAATTACAGGTGAATGACCTTATGAATGCTTTGTTAGCTTCCTAATAAATTCTACTACATCTGTATCCTGTGCTTATTATTTCCAAAGCTTTGCTACTTTTTGCATTCCAACTGTGATTCAGCCTTATACAGTACCTGTGAAAAGTTTAGACACACCAGACTGATTGTTGGGTTCTCTTGATTCAAATACATTGTGATCTAAAGGCTTCTTAATCTGTAGATATTGATGACCTATCCTTAGGTCAATTGGGGTTGGACACCACACAATCCTGCCAACCAAGTGTCCTACAGCAGCATTGGTGCTGGAAGTCAGTGTTAGAAGTGGATAGAGCTGGTTACTTCCCCCATACATTTCAGTGCGAGCTGTGCTGCAGGTTCCAGTTCCTTCTGTTACACAGTGGACAGAGCTGTGTAGTTAAGGCACAACTTCCAGCAGCAGAACTACTACAGAACAGTTGATCAGTTGGGAGCAAAGTGTCGGACCCCCTACAATAAGATATTGGTTGCTTATCCTAAGGATAGGTCATCAATAGTGAACTCCTTGAATGCCCCTTTAAATACTTCATGCAGCAGAAAGGTGTGTGAATCAGACCTCCATGATATAATTACTACTAGAAAACCACTGCTAAAGATGATAAATAAGAAGAGACTTTATTGAGCCAAGAAACACAGGTAGTGGATACTACCAATAGATAATGTACAGTGTCTATCCTTTGGTCTGATGAGTCAACATTTTTGTCTGTAAGCACAGTGGTATGAAGAGAAGATGAATGGATGATGTCTGGTTATCTGATTCCCACCATAAGCATTGGGGAGGGGATGTGATGGTGTGGGAGTGCTTTGCTGGTAATACTGTTTATACAAAATAAAAAGCACAATTAAGCAACATGGTTACCACAGTATTCTGCAGCAATATGCCGTT
Organism: Bufo bufo; assembly: GCF_905171765.1. Taxonomy (NCBI): domain Eukaryota; kingdom Metazoa; phylum Chordata; class Amphibia; order Anura; family Bufonidae; genus Bufo; species Bufo bufo. Next base: position 274,686,353 of record NC_053390.1, on the reverse strand, counting down.
CCTTTTGGTTTTCTCTTGGTTGGGTATCCATTTCAATACATTCTTCCAGGTTGCCGTATCAGATGAGCTTGCCTCTACAGTCCCAATAGAGACAGGGTAAGATGAGTTAAACTAACAAGCAACCAACAAGCCACTGCCTTATCAAATAACTGATGACCTATCCTGAGTTGTCTCCCAGAGAAACAATAGGGAAAATACTGTAGGTAGAGAGTCCAGCATTTGTTAAAGGGGTTTTCTGAAATTGTTATACTGATGAATCATCCCAACATATCTATCTATCTATCTATCTATCTATCTATCTATCTATCTATCTATCCATCTGTTATATACAACATGCAACAAAAATATTTCACTTAATTCCCAGAAGATATTTGATAGAATTGAGCGGGACTTCGATCCAAATTTCAGGATAAATTCAATTTGCCAAAAAGCCTGAATTTCCTTATGCTTCGTGGTAGCAAATCAATTTAACCTGAAATAGTGCAAAAACAAAACAAAAACATACTTACCTGATCCATTTGCTCCCGACAGGCCGGCCGCCACCATCTTGCTTGAAGATCTCGCATGAATTCAAGCAAGATGGTGGCGGCTGGTCCATCACGAGCAAATGGAACAGGTAAGTATGATTTTCTTGTTTTTTATTAAAGTTTACACCATATTATGCATATTGGATGCTGCGATCATGTATGAACGCGGCATCTGAGGGATACAACAATGAATGGGAGCAGCGCAATCGCGGCTCCCTGTTATTGCACCCACTACTTACAAAGAAATGTCCTTTGTGACAAAGTAAATCTTTTGTAAAATTCAGCGAAGCAGTCGAAACTAATTTTCCAAGACTTTGCTCATCTCTAGTATTTTATATTAACAGGAACAATTAAAATATTAACACTATAAAGGTGATCACTGCATATGTTGTTCTCTAACATTTAATCAACTTTCTGATCTGCTAAATTAACGATTGCAGAACATGAAACACATGGAAATAAATTATAGATAATTTTTTATGTTGTTTTAATGATTTGTGATATTATTATACTCATTGTACCCCCATATTTATAGTAGGGTGAATGACAGGTTCGAAACCTGTGCTAAAAATAACCATCTGTTTGTTCGCACCACAAATAACATGTAGGTACAAAGCACAGAAGTCTTATTATTTCATCATCTGTTCTCATGTTAACACTTTTGAACATCGTCTGTTCTCTGATGTGAGACAGAGGGATGAGAATTCAAGCCAAATAAAATTGCTTTGCTTCAGAGGTAAGAGACACACATGTTCAACACAATACCGCAATAAGAAAAAAAAAAAAATAGGATAACGTAAGAAGCATAAAAAAATCCCAACAGCTGAAAAAGCAGTCACCGACTGGGTCATCTTTTCATCTGCATACCTTAATTTGCAAGTGACCTGTCACATTCAAATTAGGTAATGGAATATCAGCTGTATGGTCCATTTTAAGCACTAATTTGGGTGGCATTTTCAGTCTACGTTCACGCTAGTGTTGACACGTCATTTCATTTATTTCTACTCTCATTTGCATTAGTCTGCATACAATTAGAATCCAAAGTTTACCAATCTTTGTGTCATGTCACAAACCAAGAATGGCAAAAACACTAGTAGACTCAATGACTAGTGCTTCATTTAGGAAATTCTTCATGGCAAGATTTTCCCTTAAAAACCAAAGAATTTATTATAACTAGACTTGAGCCAATTGACCTTTGGATCATACATCTGAAGTCAATTCGTTCAAATGCTTACATTTTAATGCTGTAGCCGTACGCCATTAAAATGAATTGGCTCAGTGGAGTCATAGTTCTTCTTGTCCGAAGTCACCCGAGACTTCGGTTAATTCCTACTGTATTCATAGCTACGTATTGAAAAAGCAATACAAACTGGGCTTTGGTACCGAGGTACCAGCCGTTTTACTACTTTTTTAAATTAAAACACCTTTTTTATTAAATAAAAAAACTTTTTTTGCATTGCCGCTTCCCAAGACCCATAACTTTTTTTTAAGTATTTCTATGGAGTTGTGTGAAGGCTTAATTTTTGCAGGATGACTTGTATTTTTCATTAGTATCATTTTGAAGTAAATGGCACTTTTTGATCGCTTGCTATTAAGCTTTTTCGGTGGCAACTAAGAATAAGTCAGCAATTCTGTCATTGACCAGAAGGCTGCACCAGAGAGGCGCAGCCTGCTGGAAATTACTTAAGGCTGGTCTGGGGCCTACAAGAGACCCCAGCCAGCCTCCACAATTGCATTTGCAGGGTACCGATGGGGGACAGAGGGAGTCTGCTCCCTCTGTCAGCAATTTACATGCGGCGGGCGTCATTAGCCGTGGATCGGCACTCCTGCCAGTCCGAGCTGTTAGAGCAAAGGCCCCGCTCCCAGCTTCACGGGGGACCTGCGCAGCGCTTAGACTGGACCGATATAAAAAAGCTGCAGTCCAGCCTAAGGCCCGTTAGTGACCGCCGTAAAAAGGCATATTGGTGGTCAGTAAGGGGTTAAATTGTTTTTCAATACACAGATATGAATGCAGAATTCACAGAAGTCTTGCTCGACTTTGGGCAAAACAAACTTTCAATGTTAAAACTCAGACTAAAAATTACACTTCTATATACTAAAAGTCCTTGGGGGGGGGGGGGCTGTTGAGCCAATAAGTCCAAAGGCAATTATAACCCTAATATGTATTAGCAGCTATACTTGTGGGAGAGCACAATGTTCAATGGAGCAATGTCCAAAGAGATCAATATCATCCCCAGATTTTGACAAGTTGCAGTAATCCAATGCTATACTTTGTATAGGATATATAGAGTACTTTACCCCTCCTGTGTTCGGCCCGTTTGTGCACCAGTTTGTCAGATGCGGTGCTTTAAGCTTCCAGGACCTGTCAGTAAAGTCTATGGGGTTTACACCCTTGCCTGGATAGCAGTGTGATTTCTTTGCTCTGCTTTGACCTTCCAGGACCTGTGGCGTCCCACGTGGTTGGCTGGAGCGGTCAGATGACTTGAATTTCCAGGCGGGGTTTTCAAATTAGAAAGTTGAAAAGTTGAAAACAGACGATTTCCAAATGTTGTTCCTTGATGTTCCCTCACTGTCTTTACCATACGCGTTTCGGGGTAACAGGCCCCTTCCTCAGTGGTGTAGACAGTGATGGCTGGTGCTCTTTTTATATCGTCCATGATGAGCGCATTGCATGTTGGGACAGCGAGGGAATCGGAAATCATGGATATACATTCCAGTTTGTTCTTTCATGGATCATCACTTCATATGTTGTGCACTTTATACAGATACTTAAAAACACATATGCGGTTTATGCTACCATTTATGATTTTGGTGGAAGGTGGAAGTTGCATATATTAGCCCCACATTCTATTGGTGCAATAAAACAATACATATACTAGTAATACATTCCTAGGACCTTATAAGTTTTTTTGGGAGTTTTTATTATTGTTTTAGATATGCTTATCCTAAAATTGATATATAAATATAATAAAAAGTGATAAAATGTAATTAAGAACACCTAAAACGCATCAGGATTCAAGAAACGCATCAGGATTCAAGAAACGCATCAAAATTCAGAAAAAAACCGCTTTATTAGTCATATTGATACATTGTAACAAGTCTAATACATCACAGATACATATTCCGACTCATATAAAGTCACAATATATATCCCTGATGTATTAGACTTGTTACAATGTAGCAATATGACTAATAGACTAGTACCTAAAGCTTACGCAGTTAAAAACATTGCAGGATATTTTGTCTATGATCGTACATGGGGCCCAGGCAGTTCCATTGTAATCAGTTGATATGCCGCTCTAAGAAGGCTACATAGGGAGAATATTTCAATAAAACAGTCTCCAATGAAATATGCCACCATTATTTGTCTTATGGATTCATACATCTTTCTGTGGAAGGTACATAGATCTACAACATAGGCATATAGCAGTCTAAGGGTGTCATATTAGGTATCCGTATCATGGATCATTGTGATTAAAAGTTAGAGGCTTTATATTAATACAACTAAGGCTCTTTTCACAAATAAAGGGAACACACAAAAGGAAAGAAAACTGCCAATCATCATCTGGAAGTGGGGGCAGTGTGCGACATCGGACTCATCTTTCGCTGACACATACTACAGGCTTTGCCGGGTCAGTATTCTAAAACTCCTTTGTCATCAATGGAGTGACAGACCGGTAAAAATCAGTGGATCTATCACTAAACTATGCTGCCCTCAGTGAACCGACTGTTTCCCTTAAAGTGATCACGTCTCACCACAGATGTTAGATATTAAAAGACAACAAAGAAATAAAAATGTACAACAGAGGGAATTTTTTGATTTTTCTTCTGGTGGGTCTCCTTTAAGTATTTAGGAACCCAAATCTGGAGCCAATCGCCATTCTTTCATTGTACAATATAAACAAATGGGGTTATTTATCAAACTGGTATAAAGTAGAACTGGCTTAGTTGCCCATACCAACCAATCAGATTCCACCTTTCATTTTGGACAGCCCCTTTCGAAAATGAAAGGCGGAATCTGATTGATTGCTAGGGGCAACTAAGTCAGTTCTACTCTACACCAGTTTTGATAAATGACCTCAAAAGTGTGCATCTTTTTTACATTTCAAGTGAAAACCATAGCTCACAAGGAAGAGGCATCACTGATCCATTTACTACAGCTCTTCCAAAGACTGAAACTATAAAAATCATTTGATTTTGGACTATGCTGTAGAGAATGCGTCTTTTAAGTAATTTAAGTTTTTTGATTAGTGACAGACAAGTTCTAGAATCTTGTGCCATATGCTTTTACACAATTGATTCTGTGGCTGACTTACTTATATCTTTAGATAGAACAAAAGTGCTCCACAGAGAGTAGCCCTAGAATCTACATGACATAGGTGGAGTAGCCATAAGACACATCTGTCAGTTCCTCATTATATAATATGGATTATATTATAATATAGATTATAGAAATGATTCTAAAATTCATAAATTGATCACAGATTTTTTTTTTTAATTCTAATTCTAACAAATTCAAATTTTATTTGGGGAAATTGAGACAAAGAGAGAAATTCATTCATCCCTTGTCCACAGGTAATGGAGGTTCTGGTTCAGTACTATTAAAACTCAGTGCTAGTTTAGCTATTGGTATAATATTGCTATTCTGACTTAGCATCTCTTGCTCATGACTTATATATGAACCGTAGTGTTACATGGAGAAGGGCAATTGTCCCTGTCCAATGCCGGCAGTGTGAATGCCCTTCCAACACTTATCCATTGTAGCCTAAGTCATCTGGAAGAGGTCTGTACTTTTCTCTAGCAATAGCTCAGCACTACTAAAGGAACAATGACCCAGATACATATTAAATTTTGACACAGACAAAGTGGTACAGCTAAAGTCAGAAAAGTGCTGAGCTCAGTTTGTTTTGCACTGCCATAAAATATAGCTATGGTATTGCTATGTGTGAATGTTATGTTTTTATTTTTAGCATACTGTTCTCTAGTCCTACTTCATAGATAGACCTGAAATATGTTTTCAAGATATTCTAGAAGGCATAATTTTAAGAAACCACTATAAGTTCCATAACATACATTTTAGCAAATGTTACATACAGAGAAAAGTATTATGACACCGACACATTAGACCTATAGGAGCTTTTATGGCATTACATTCTAAATTTACAGGAATTAATATGGTGTCCATCCATCTTTGCAGCTAAAACAGTTTAGAATCTACAAGATTTTGGAGTGTGTCTGTGGAAATTTCTGCCCATTCATCCAGAAGAGCATATGTGAGGTCACACACTAAGGTTGGATGAAAGAGCTTGGCTCACAGTCTCTATTCTAGTTATTCCCAAAGGTGTTTGATGGAGTTGACGACAGGGCTCTGTGCAGATCAGCAAACGTCCCCAACCATGCCTTAATGGACCTTGCATTGTGCACTGTTTCCATAAACTTGGAAACATACAATTGCCCAAAGTATCTTGGTATGCCGAAACATTAAGATTTCCCTTCACTGGTACTAATGAGGCTGGTGGCTGTCTTTCACAGGACAAACCTTGAAATAAAAACCCATAACATTATCCCTCCTCCACCAAACTTTACAGTTGGCACAATACAGTCAGGTAGGTAATGTTGTCCTGACATTCGCCAAACCCAGACTCATCCATCAGACTACCAGATAGCGAAGTGTGATTCCTCAGTCCACAGAACACATTTCCACTGTTCCAGAGTGCAGTGGGGGTGTGCTTCACATCTGGCTCTTGATATTATGCTTGATTATGTAAGGCTTGCATGCAGTTGCTCCGCCATGGAAACCTATGCCATGAAGATCCCCATGTACCGTTTTTGTGCTGATGTTAATACCAGGAGGTTTGGAACTCTTCAGTTATTGAGTCAGGAGGGAGCTAGCAACTTTTATGCTCTATGGGGTAAAGGAAAACTGGCTTAGTTGCTCATAGCAACCAATCAGGTTCCACCTTTCATTTTTCAGAGCTCCTTTGGAAAATGAAAGGCGAAATCTGTTTGGTTGATGTAAGCAACTAAGCCAGTTTTCCTTTACAATAATTTGAGAAGCCCGTTCCTCAGCACTGGGCGACTCTCACTATAATTTTACGTGGTCTGTCACTTTGTGGCTGAGTTTCTTCGGTTCCTGAACACTTCTACTTTGCAGTAGTACCACTCACAGATGATGGTGGAATATTTAGAAAGGAAGATATTTCACAAACTGACCTATGGCAGTGGTGGCATCCTAATACAGTACCACGCTGGAATTCAGTGAGCACTCTAGACTGACTTATTCACCACAAAGTAATAATTCTGCATAGTGCTTTCATATGTTAATATTCCTTGAAATTTATGAATAAATTGACAACTGTCCGGACACAGTCTGATATTGTTCAATAAGTGCTGACTGTGTAAGGATGCAACCATTTAGCAAAGCTGGATGGTAGCACCTTGTTTTTTTATTGATAGAACAAATAACAGAGAAATGAAAAAATGCAGGGTTAAAAGAAAAAATGCTCCAGAATTCTAACTTCATGTGGAATGCAACAAATCAACCAAAAACTGCTATTTAGTTATTATGGTGTTCACTGTATGGGATAAATACTTTGACATTGTAATAGTTCTGGCATTTATTATTTATGTTTACAGTTAAACTGGGGAAATGTGGTAATCTGAATTTTGATTCTTTTTGATTTACAGTTACAGTCTTTGGGAAAATTGCTGTGTTATTATTGAGCCCTGTGGATGATAACAGGACATAATCTGCCAGGAATAAAAAAAAGTGTGGTAGATATAAGCAGTAGACAGGGCAACGAATATGTAACGAAAATAGGAGTTACAGATAAGTAGTTCCACACGGATACACTAAGATTAAAGATTTACAATTCATTTTGTTTGTGGTAAATAAATATGACATCACAAGTGTAGATTTAGTAAAGCTATTTCACAAATATATAATGCACTAGTGGTGGAATTTGTACAGAACATAGAGTTGCACATGACTGTAAAACAGACTAAAGTAATAGGTGATAAGTAGAGATCAGCAAAGTTTTGAACAATTAGATTCGGCAGCTTCACAGAATTTTCTTCATTACAAAGTACTTCATCACAAATTGCTTTCCATTATATGGAGTGGGCCCAATGATGGGAAACAGCGTTTGTGCCCCCCCCCCCCTCATTTAGCCCCTCATATGTCGTGTTCAACGATGATCCCTGCATTGTGACTCACATTAAGCTGCTCAGGGATTAATTAGGGGTAAAACAAAATACTCACCTTATCGACTTGATCGTGGAGAGGCTGTCTGCTCCCATCTTGATTGAAGAAAGCCTGCCAATGGACCTGCGGCAAGCATGATTAAGTCACCACGTGATCATGATGGGCACGCGCGGTGATGTCACTCCAAAGGCATATTGGTATAGAATTTCTCTAAACTGAGCCCCATTGGGGACAGTAAGTGATGGTATAGCCTGTAAAGTGCTGCAGAATAGGTCAGCACTTTATAAGCAAGTAAAATAAATTTAAAAAAAAATGGGCTCACGCTATGTAGCTCAATGTAATAGATGTGAGCTGTGAGCATATGTGATGGGAATGCAGGAAAATTCAGATATACTCAACCAATATCTTTGAGAAAATAAATCTGAAGTTTGGGATCCAAAATATGGATTTTAATGTGCAATATTATGTGATAAGCTCTTCTTAGGCCTTATTTATAACTCAGTCCCATTAAAGTGAATGGGCCTGGGCTGCAATGCCAAGCACAGCCACTATACAATGTATGGCACTGTTCGTGGCATATGTGAGGAGGCTGCAGCTCTTACCGGAGTGCCACAGCCTCTTCAAACAGCAGATCTGTGGGGGTGCGGGATGTCAGAACTTCAATGATCAGATATTGATGACCTATCCTGAAGATAAGCCATCAATATTGAACTCCTTTAAAGCTCCTTTAAATACAGGGTAAATATACAGTCAGGTCCATAAATGTTGGGACATCGACACAATTCGAACATTTTTGGCTCTTTACACCACCACAATGGATTTGAAATGAAACGAACAAGATGCGCTTTAACTGCAGACTGTCAGCTTTCATTTGAGGGTATTTACATCCAAATCAGGTGAACGGTGTAGGAATTAAAACAGTTTGCATATGTGCCTCCCACTTGTTAAGGGACCAAAAGTAATTGGAGAATTGTCTTCTCAGCTGTTCCATGGCCAGGTGTGTGTTATTCCCTCATTATCCCAATTACAATGAGCAGGTAAAAGGTCCAGAGTTCATTTCAAGTGTGCTATTTGCATTTGGAATCTGTTGCTGTCAACTCTCAAGATGAGATCCAAAGAGCTGTCACTATCAGTGAAGCAAGCCATCATTAGGCTGAAAAAAACAAAACAAACCCATCAGAGAGATAGCAAAAACATTTGGCGTGGCCAAAACAACTGTTTGGAACATTCTTAAAAAGAAGGAACGCATCGGTGAGCTCAGCAACACTAAAAGACCCAGAAGTCAACGGAAAACAACTGTGGTGGATGACCGAAGAATTCTTTCCCTGGTGAAGAAAACGCCCTTCACAACAGTTGTCCAGATCAAGAACACTCTCCAGGAGGTAGGTGTATGTGTGTCAAAGTCAACAATCAAGAGAAGACTGCACCAGAGTGAATACAGAGGGTTCACCACAAGATGTAAATCATTGGTGAGCCTCAAAAACAGGAAGGTCAGATTAGAGTTTGCCAATCGACATCTAAAAAAGCCTTCACAGTTCTGGAACAACATCCTATGGACAGATGAGACCAAGATCAACTTGTACCAGAGTGATGGGAAGAGAAGAGTATGGAGAAGGAAAGGAACTTCTCATGATCCTAAGCATACCACCTCATCCGTGAAGCATGGTGGTGGTAGTGTCATGGTGTGGGCATGTATGGCTACCAATGGAACTGGTTCTCTTGTATTTCTTGATGATGTGACTGCTGACAAAAGCAGCAGGATGAATTCTGAAGTGTTTCGGGCAATATTATCTGCTCATATTCAGCCAAATGCTTCTGAACTCATTGGACGGCGCTTCACAGTGCAGATGGACAATGACCCAAAGCATACTGCAAAAGCAACTAAAGAGTTTTTTAAGGGAAAGAAGTGGAATGTTATGCAATGGCCAAGTCAATCACCTGACCTGAATCTGATTGAGCATGCATTTCACTTGCTGAAGACAAAACTGAAGGGAAAATGCCCCAAGAACAAGCAGGAACTGAAGACAGTTGCAGTAGAGGCCTGGCAGAGAATCACCAGGGATGAAACCCAGCGTCTGGTGATGTCTATGCGGTCCAGACTTCAGGCTGTAATTGACTGCAAAGGATTTGCAACCAAGTATTAAAAAGTGAAAGTTTTATTTATTATTATTATTATTATTATGTCCCATTACATTTGGTCCCTTAACAAGTGGGAGGCACATATGCAAACTGTTGTAATTCCTACACCGTTCACCTGATTTGGATGTAAATACCCTCAAATTAAAGCTGACAGTCTGCAGTTAAAGCACATCTTGTTTGTTTAAATTTTAAATCCATTGTGGTGGTGTATAGAGCCAAAAATGTTAGAATTGTGTCGATGTCCCAATATTTATGGACCTGACTGTATATAGCATGTTCTCAGACTAATGAGAAAAGAGTGGATCGACTTTTACTGCAGTATGTGGCAAATATATTTCACCGAATGAGGCAAATGTATTTCTTATTATTATGAACTTGAAAACATTCTGCACAATAAAAAAGGAATTACAGCCCGGTATGAGGTGTATTCGCTGGAGTGTGATAGCTTGGATTGCTCATAAGCAGCAATTCAAGCGTATGTAGTACATATTATACCCAAATTATATGTTCTATTTATTTTATCAGTACTTGTACAGCTGTTTCGTAGTGTATACATATTGTTCTGAAACTTGACTAGAATTATGTTTTTGATGGAAGTATTAGGTCATGTTGGATTGGTTGTTTATGCTCTTTTTATAACAAATGCTGGGTGTAATTATGGCATGATAAGCACAGCAGCATATTAATGTGCTGTTAGGCACATGTGTAAAGTGTTTGGAGTGTTTCCTGATAATTTGTCGACAATTACAAATCTCTGGGAGGTGTTATTATTGCTAATGAATTACAGAAAAATAAGAAGTGTATTGGTACAAAGAAAATACGTTATATCTAGGTATATCAGCGGGACTAGAGGTATGTGATTTACTTTGAGGAATATTTAATGGCAATCCTACAAAACACATTTATCACCTATCCACAGGACAATTTGGAGGATGTATGGTTGCTGAGGAACCCCACTGATGGTACCCCCACAATAACTCGAAAAATTGGTTGTTCCTGTCAGTCCCATAGTCTGTAAATGAAGACACACGCCTCACCGTAGTTGCATTATGAGCTTGAATGTAGGATCTATTTTATTAATCAGTAGATCACTGTCCCAGCAGTGCCCCTTCACCAAATTATCACCTGTCCTATTGATAGGTAGCAATGTGTTTTATGGGATAAAGTCTTAAAGTTTACCTCCAGCTAAAAATTATAACTAGACTTCATACTTATGTTCAAATTGTGTTCTCAACTTTTCTTGCATTCAGTTTCTAAAACATAAATGTGTGTACCTACCATTGTGTTACAAGCAATAGGGATCATCTTGTTGCGTCATGTTCACCTAGTTGCCAATTTTGTTTGAGTAGTTGCTATATAACGGCTCAGCATCTAAATCTGGGTTACTGCCAGTGATGAGCGGCAGGGGCAATATTCGAATTCGTGATTTTTCGTGAATATTTGAGCAAATATTCGTCATATATTTGAGAATTCGTGATCTTGTCATTATTTTCTTGATTGCGAAAATCGGCAATTGGAAAATTTGCGATGAAAAATTGTGATACGAAAATCTGCGATCAACACTACTCCTAAAGTCAAAGATATTGCAGCCTTCTCATTTGCCCACAAGCAAGAAGCAGTGAGGGATCATGGGTACTGATGAAAAAAAATCAAGAATATTCGCGATTATGAAGATATAGCACTATATTCTAGATATTCGCGAATTCTTGAAGTGCCAATATTCGCGATCAACACTAGTTATCACCTAGCTTGGTCTGGTTAAATAGGGTGGAGTTGCTGATTGCTGAGGCTTTATAAATCTAGGCTTTACTCTGTTCTAGTTCCTGGGAATAGCTTTTGCTATGTTGATTTCGATCCTATGTTTTCTGTGTATTCTGTTATTTGCAGTTCCATGGTCTTTCCTTACTCTGTTTTGGAATTTGTCTGATGACGTGTTGCTGTATTGCCCTGACTGGCTTGCTGCATTGAATTTAAATAGGATCAGTTCAGTATTGCACAATTTTTGTTTACTGTCATTTATCGTCTGTCAACCTATATCCCATGCATCTGTCTTTCTTCCATTGCTGGATCATCTCCACCTGTGGCCCTCATTATTTGGTTCCTGTCATTTATCTATGACTTTATTTTAGTACCTTGCTTTCTTACAATGTTGATATGTGCTTTCATATATGGTATGTTGTTCTTGTGACTAGTTATTGCAAAATACAGCCCTACTGTAAAACTTTAGGGTATCTGAGTACCAAGAGACACAGTACTTAGGAAAAGCGACAGCCATACTGTAGGTCAAGTCCAATTTTGTATTCTTGTGAACAACTAGCGTTGTTACACATTGTCAACCCAATTAGCTCTTATGACCTTATTTTCTACATGACTTTGTTGCACAAAGGGCTCTCTATCACTTGGAGATTATCACTGTGAAAGAACCCATCCCTCTATGTTTTTCAAGACAGAGACATGCTTGACTGGGTCTAGCGTTTAGAGATTGCATATTTTTGCAAACAGAGGAGGTCAAAGAGCAGGGGTGAATTGGCCATAGACCCTACAGTGAAATTTCCCAGTAGGCCGATGCCCAGGGGGCCACTCAAGCCCTCTTGATGGCCGCAGGCTAGGTACATAATGATCTGATGCCCAACGGCCACAGGTGCCCTCCTGAACTCAACTGTATTACTGTCCTCATGATAGTGATACAGTTGAATACTGTGGTATTTGGTTCTGCAGCGGCAGTATTCTACACTGCACTACAGTATTTAAGGCCCTGCCTACTTCACTTGTTCTCGCCTACTTGTTTTGGCCCATCTTCTGTCAGTTTGAACTTATTTGATCTAAGCATGTGGTTAGACCAATAATCTCACCACAATATTAAAATTATGAATAATTTAAATGTACCAATTATTCTATATTCAAGGTTACAGGTTATTACAGATTTAGCCAATGTTATCTTGACTCCAGGCTTGCCAATATGGTCACTTTAGCACAATTTGTTGTACAACTGTAATTTGATTTTGTTATGTTAAGATATTAAACCAGTCAAGATAATGTTGGGGTTGGCTACATCTCTATTTAAAGGGCATCTCTTAGCAGATTTGTACCTATGACACTGGCTGAACTGTTACATGTGCACTTGGCAGCTAAAGGCATCTGTGTTGGTCCCATGTTCATATGTGCCAAATTCCCGAGAAAAATTATGTTTTTATATATGCGAATGAGCCTCTAGGAGCAACAGGGGTATTGTCATTACCTCTGCTCTCTCTGCAACTGATGTGCCCTTTGCACTTTGATTGACAAGGTCAGGCAAGCCCGATCACATTTACACTGCCTGGCCTTGTCAAAGTGGAGAGGACACAGCAGTTGCAGAGAGAACTGAGCCTCTAGGTGTAACGGCAATGCCTCTGTTGTTCCTAGAGTCTCATTTGTATACATTAAAACATTATTTTTCTCAGCAATGCGGACACATATGAACATGAGACCAACACAGATGCCTTCAGCTGCCAAATACACATTAGGTCAGCCCGTTTCATAGGAAAAAATCTGCTGACAGACCCCCTTTAAGCTACGGGAAATATGTTTAGCAATGTAAAGGTAAATAATTTTAATTTCACATGTGAGAATGTGACAAAGAAAGTGTCAGACCAAGAACAAATAAAAAACAAATGTGTTGTATTGAGTTCAGGAAAAAAATAACTTCCCAGAGGACAGAAAATCTATTCTCTATCCTAGAACATGATGGAAATGAAAATTAGAACAGAAATTTTTTACCTTTAGCATTTAAATTAGAAATATTTTCTGTTTCCGGAATTGCAGATTTCCAGAAAATTTTCTTTAATTATAAATAATATCCACAGGTTTAAACATAATTATATGCTATCCCACTCTGCTGTTTTTACATTAAAATTATTAAAATCTGGCATACTCAGAGCAATGTGATCTTGCATTGACCTTCAAACGGCCGCAGGGTAAAATGAAAAGTCTATAATAATATCAGTGTGTCTGACTTTATCACCAAGTAACAGAATAATTATTTGCATCTTTTAGACTTTTAGAACTTTCTGACCCATTTATGGATACAATTTTCAAGGAATGAATACATTAAATACATTAGCATTAAACATGGACAGGGACTTACTTACCATCATAGTAGTTTAAAGGCCATGATATTGGGCTGGTTGCAGTGTGCTTGTTGTAGGAGGTAGTGTGCTTGTTGTAATTTCTTCTAGAACGGGATGAAAATTGCATTACTATATTTCACAAGATACTTCTATAAAACTGTACTGAGCACTTTACACAATACATTTTATATAAAAAAAAAAACAATTTGATCAGTATATTGGGGTTGAATGATGGAGCAAATTATTGAAATTATTGTTGAGCGAAGCGAGCTTTGGTTGCTTCATCTGAAGTCTCTTCATTAAAAATTTCGAAATAATACTGTACAGAGATTCGAAAAATTGGAATTATTTTGAATGTTGGACTACCCATTTAGTTCATTTATTTCTACAACTGTGGTCTAGCAACTTTGTGATCACTTCAAACCTTATATAAAGATATTTTATTCATTGACTGAAGCACATTGTTAAATGAGGATGATGCAGATCAACAACAACAAAAACAATTAGCAAATTAGGAAATGCAAATATATAAATTTTGGTCCATAATTTTTTTTTTTTTTTACTGTAGACGTTTTTAAGCTTTTTTCAAGAACAGATTGATGTCTAGATCTGTGGAAAGGCCACAAGGATCCAGCATAGATAAAAAGATAAAAGGAACTGCATTTAATACGCTGCCACAAAAACTAAAGGAGAGTTATGGTAAAAGGGTGTAAAGGAGGCCAGGTCAGCAAAGGTCTGTTCCTCCAAGGTTAAAGTTTTTGATGAAATAGTATATAATGTATAAACTGATACAGGATTACAAAGAGCCAGAGAAGGAATGAAATACACATTGTCATATTATGCAGCTGGAAATTTACCTCTTAATTCATGATAGTAAAAATGTCAGATTTTGTGGTTAAGATCTATGTTCCCATGCATAACAGAAGCTATGTAACATTTTAATATTTATGACAATATTGAGCAGCCTCATTGATAACCCAACCACATGCGCAATGTCTTTCAGTTCCCCTTCAGCTGTATGAATCATAGCACAGAGCAGGAAAAGGGTGCAGGGTGGAGAGATTTCTGGACATGTCTTATGATCCCTTACTTCTCGCTGGGTAGCACTTATTTTTACAAGATTATATGGAGAATTTTTTAGAGAAAAATGTTTAATACATGGCTTTACCACATAAAGCAGTCATGAGTATATTATATTGTATATCATAGCTGCAGAGTCCCTGAAAACCATGATATTTACCTCATTTATCAGAATTAAAGTATGATGTTTGGACTTGGCTTTATTACAGGTCCATGAGGGCTCATAATGCACCTCTATGTGCCTCGGATTTTATATGTAGGCACATTGAACTTTTTCTATATGCTAAACATTATAATCACTTCTTGATTTTGCTCACTATTTAGTTTCATTTCTTAGAGACACCAGTTTATCTTATAAATGTATACAGTAGATGCCCATAATACACTGACATGTATATGAATCAATGTCTTTCTTTCATTTTATAGATGATAACATCAAACAAAGCCCCATT
The DNA here is from genome assembly GCF_905171765.1 of Bufo bufo. Taxonomy (NCBI): domain Eukaryota; kingdom Metazoa; phylum Chordata; class Amphibia; order Anura; family Bufonidae; genus Bufo; species Bufo bufo. The sequence continues at coordinate 274,670,845 of NC_053390.1, read as the reverse complement.
CCTACAATTACATTGGAATTGCACCCGGTAGAACTTGTCAGCAACAGAATTGGAAAAGAAAATTCCAATCTCAAGGAAACAGGATCACAAAGTGCCCCTCATTCTGGAGAAGAACTCTTTGACTCAGATCCAGAAAGAGAAGGATTGCTCCTGAGGGTGGTATCTCAAGCTCCAAGCTCCACTCCAGACTTTGCAGATAATCAAACAATACCAACCAGGAAAAAACCTCCATCCCTAAAGCAGTTAAATGTTGCAAGGAAGCGCTTGAGGCCACAAGCTATGCCAACTGTCTCGGAAAGACTAGTAGAGCCTCATCCCAGTGTTTCATTATCATTATCTTTCTTAGAAAAATCCCCTGTATTAAAGGACATTTCTTCTGAAACCAGAGAGGTAAAGGAACATATCCCAGAATTTCCATTGTGGGTAAACAGAAGACGACATAGTGGATTCATCCCTCAAATACCTTTCCAGTTAACTCCATATACAGCACAGCCATCAAACCCACACAATCCAGATTCTGTAAAGTTGTCTTTACCTGATATAAACACTTCAGTTCAAGCGGATGAGCCTGATAGGACACATTATGGAGACAATGATATGGTCGCAGATGAAAGCCAAGATACTACCACATCTACTATAATAACTACGACAGTGATAACAACTGAGCAGAGTCCAGGTATCTGTATAACATATTCACTCCAGGCAAGAGCAATGTCAATTGTCGATTTGTATTTGATAGTTGATGTATGATGGTAAAGAATAGCTTGTCGCAAGGACATTGTGTATCTAGAGAAAAGAAGGCTTCTACACCAACATAGAAGAGGATTCCTTACTGTAAGAGCAGTGAGACTATGGAACTCTCTGCCAGAGGAGGTGGTGATGGTGAAGAGTTCAACAGGGGTCTGGATACATTTCAGGAGTGTAATAATATTACAGGTTACAGTTACTAGACTTCTAGAGAAGGGTCTTTGATCCAGGGAGTTATTCTGATTTACTAATTGGAGTTGGGGAGGAATTGTCCCCCTAAAATCAGGGAAATTTACTTCTACCTCATTATTTTTTTTTTTTGGCCTCCCGTAGATCAACTCGCAGAATAACAAGCTGAACTGGATGGACGAATGTCTTTTTTCCGCCTTACATATTATGTTACTCTTACTATTACTTACACTTCATGTCTCACTGTGCGAGGTACACACATGCAACTTTGAATAGAAATTCCACTGTAACTAGTGTCTACAAACAGATCTTAGACAAACTCACGGTGAATCATGGAAGAAAACCAATATTATATTATTGCTTCTTTATTCAATTTCAATTAATATCTTTTTTGCCTTACTGCTTAAACATTTTATTTAATGAGCTATGAATATAGATTTCAAAAGAAATCATTGCAGTAGCATATTCAGCATATTCTAGTCATTTCGCTTTATGGTCCAAAACCAGGAAAAATGAATTGTCTGCTAGCGTATCTGTTGTAATTCCTTTCAAGTTCATTATTTGGCTATTTTACTGCAGAATGACGGGGCAATTACAGTTATTGATATCTTGTAAGGTATGTTATATGGCTTTAATTTGCTGGCTAAATGGTAATTCATCTCATTATAATATATGTTATGTCACACCACTGATTCTTTACAGCAGCCCCATTGACATGAGCTCTGAGATCTGTAAGATATAAGACAAAGGCACTCCTCTCTCTAGTAAGTGATGACACAAGCTGAAGGCCTGTGCTTGAACATCTATCTATGTCAGAAGATTGCTAAAACTGAAGGAAGATTTTAAGAATTTAACGCCTTGTCATTTTTATTTTATATCTAGTATATTTCTAATCTTTGTTCTTCTGACTAACAAGGATTTGTATGTAGTTCAATGCAGTGTGAACTTCATGGAACCAGAAGGATACATTGATTCAACAGACTACCCTCCACTTCCTTTCAAAAATTTCCTGGAATGTACCTACAATATCACAGTCTACATGGGTTATGGAGTGGAGCTACAGGTAAGAACATAATTTAGTTTCTTGCAAGTTAACTCAGGCAAAGTTTAATGTTTTGAAGATGTATATAAATTTCTGTGATGTTTGGCAATTTTTACATAGTATCATGCATAAATATTAACATTACATCTAAAAAAAACTTTTGCATTTTTCCTGGAGCTAAGGCTAAACTGGCCTAATAGGCTTACATTGACTGTTGTACAGTATTCTGTATTTCCTGCTGAATACATACATAGGTACATTGCTATGATTAGGTTTGTTGTGTATATACACTTCAGTAATCTAAGGGCTCATGCACACGAACGTATTTTCTTTCTGTATCCTTGCCATTTTTTTTGCGGACTGTATGCGGAACCATTCCGGAGTAAACGGAACTTAATCCGTGTGTATTCCGTTTCCATATGTCCCTATTTCCGTTCCACAAAAAAAGAACATATCCTATTATTGTCCCCATTACGGATAAGGATTATTATTCCATTGTGGGCCAGCTGTTCCGTTCCGCGAAATACGGAATGCACACAGACATCATCCGTATTTTGTGCAGATCCGTTTTTTGCGGACAGCAAAATATATATGGCCGATTGCATGAGCCCTAATTTGAGTGTATATAACCACATACATAATAGCTGAAGAGCAGTGAGTGATGGCAGGGAAGGGGGCAATCTTCTGTTAACTCATGTATAGCCAACTAAAATACAAAATCATTTTTTTTTTACATTGACAATATGGACTTAAAGTGTGGAGAAAACCTCGGAAACTTGCATGGGGGGGGGGGGGGGTGTCAGACTGAAATCATTTATAACAAGTGATTAATGGGCCCTAGTAGAAAATTTTACTATTTATGAAAATTTGCCCCAGAGTTAAACTTTGAGTACTAATATTAAATGATAAGAAGTATTTATTTGCCAATACTCTATAACAGGGGTAGGCAACCTCTGGCACTCCAGCTGTTGTGAAACTACAACTCCCATCATGCATACTTGCTCTGCTCTTCTAAAAACTCACATAGAAAATGATTGGAGCATGCTGGGAATTGTAGTTTCACAACAGCTGGAGTGCCGAAGGTTGCTGATCTCTGCTCTATAAGGTCATACAAGAAGCTATTGCAGGTATGTTGTTGTGACTGTTAATTTGCCATGTATTTACTCAAGTTCCTATTGCATTTTACATAAAGAGTCTTTCCACCTTAAAGGGAGTCTGTCATCAAAGTTTCACCTTTTTAACCCTTCCCATAGCTTTCTAGCAGCCTTACAGTTAATAAAAACGTTACCTTTATGAGCAATCCTGGACTTATAAAACAAGCAAAAAACAACTTAGTAGCATATGCAAATGAGGGCTCGCAAGTGCCCAGGGGCGGCGTTACCCTCGTAGGTGCCCAGCTAGCTCAGCCTTATTGTCGCTTCCCCCCCGCCCATTCTTTCCCTCTGACCGCCCATCTACTTACTTCTTGTTTCGCCAAGATCCCGCGCATGCGCATTAATTACTGTGATGCCGTACAAGGAATGGGCATCGCAGTGCGCATGCGCCGGCCGACGGACTGATTGCGCAGGCGCGGGACTCGCCGAAACAAGTAGTAAGTCGATGGGCGATCAGAGGGAAAGGCTGGGCGGGGGGGAAGCGACGATAAGGCAGAGCTGCCTGGGCACCTACGAGGTTGACGCCTCCCCTGGGCACTTGCGAGCCCTCATTTGCATATGCTACTAAGTTGTTTTTTGCCGGTTTTATAAGTCCAGGATTGCTTATAAAGGTAACGTTTTTATTAACTGTAAGGCTGCAAGAAAGCTATGGGAAGGGTTAAAAAGGTGAAACTTTGATGACAGACTCCATTTAAATAAAAAAGCACCACCTGTCTTATTCTTGTCATAGAATGTTTTGGTAACACGTTCCGTGTTACCAAAACATAGCCTATTGTTTAACTCCTTCCTGCCACTCCAAAATAAAATTAAGCAGCAGGCACCAGGGACTAATGTATGAGATCGATGATAACGTTGATCACATACATTTAACCCCTCAAATGCCGTGGTCAAAAGTGACTACCTCATCTTGGAGGTCAAAAACCGGGAGTGTGCTCCACGCTGTGCATCGGCTCCCCCAAACAAGCAGGCTATGACAGAAGCAATCTGATGATTGCTTGTTATAGTTTCCTAGGGGAACTTTTAAAAAGTTTTTTTTTTAAAGTTTTTAAAGATTTAAACAAAAATTTAAATATAAAAATTCTAATAACCCTCTTTCCCTGAAATTTAAATAAAAATAAATACACAAATAAATAAACATCATCGACATTACCAAGTGCAAAAATGCCTATAATCTTAAAAGGAAATTATCCCATAGGGCAAACAGCAAAACAGAAAAAATATTTTGGTCGCTTCAAGTCGAACAAAAAATAAATAAAAAGTGATCAAAAAGTCATACACAACATAGTGTCATTGAAAAGTACAGATCGCCCGCAAAAAATGGTCCCTAACACATCTCTGTAGACATTTATTGGGGTCAGAATATGGCGATGCAAAGAAAAAATTAATTTTTTCAAAAGGTTTCATTTCTTTAGTATTAAAATGCAAAAAAAACTATACATATGTTGTATAATTGCAATCGTACTGACCCGGAGAATGAAAGAAACAGGTCAGTGTTACCGCATAGTAAATTCGATTAAAAACAAAACTCATAAAACTATGGCAGAATTATGTTTTTTTTATATAATTTCACCCAATTTGGATTTTTTTTCCCCACTACATAGTATGGAACCGTAATTGGTGCCACTGTAAAGTAAAACCTGTCCCTCAAAAAACAAGCATACACATATACAGTACAGACCAAAAGTTTGGACACACCTTCTCATTCAAAGAGTTTTCTTTATTTTCATGACTATGAAGGCATCAAAACTATGAATTAACACATGTGGAATTATATACATAGCAAACAAGTGTAAAACAACTGAAAATATGTCATATTCTAGGTTCTTCAAAGTAGCCACCTTTTGCTTTGATTACTGCTTTGCACACTCTTGGCATTCTCTTGATGAGCTTCAAGAGGTAGTCCCCTGAAATGGTCTTCCAACAGTCTTGAAGGAGTTCCCAGAGATGCTTAGCACTTGTTGGCCCTTTTGCCTTCACTCTGCGGTCCAGCTCACCCCAAACCATCTCGATTGGGTTCAGGTCCGGTGACTGTGGAGGCCAGGTCATCTGGCGCAGCACCCCATCACTCTCCTTCATGGTCAAATAGCCCTTACTTTCAAAGTTTTCCCAATTTTTTCGGCTGACTGGACTGACCTTCATTTCTTAAAGTAATGATGGCCACTCGTTTTTCTTTACTTAGCTGCTTTTTTCTTGCCATAATACAAATTCTAACAGTCTATTCAGTAGGACTATCAGCTGTGTATCCACCTGACTTCTCCTCAACGCAACTGATGGTCCCAACCCCCAATTATAAGGCAAGAAATCCCACTTATTAAACCTGACAGGGCACACCTGTGAAGTGAAAACCATTTCAGGGGACTACCTCTTGAAGCTCATCAAGAGAATTGCCAAGAGTGTGCAAAGCAGTAATCAAAGCAAAAGGTGGCTACTTGAAGAACCTAGAATATGACATATTTTCTGTTGTTTCACACTTGTTTGTTATGTATATAATTCCACATGTGTTAATTCATAGTTTTGATGCCTTCAGTGTGAATCTACAATTTTCATAGTCTTGAAAATAAAGAAAACTCTTTGAATGAGAAGGTGTGTCCAAACTTTTGGTCTGTACTGTATATATAATATACTCACTCTCATACGGCATTATGAATAGAAAATAAAAAAGTTATGGCTTTGAAAAGGCTCGGAGTAAAAAAACCAAAATGACAAAGCTGAAAATTGTCTGATTCTGAAAGTGTTAAATTAAATTGGTTAAATTAAATTTTTATGTTAAACATATTTTTAAAGAATGTTTTGTGATGTTGGTGATGATTGAATCTGTTCGCCCTGCTGCAGCTCCAACGTGATTTGTTCAAAATATTATCTTTACTATGGACTCTCCCTAATGCGCTGTTAAAATGTATTCTTTCAGATGAGGCCATATTAAGATGGCTGCCAGTCTTGCGAGAACATTTAATCTTGCACATACCGCCATCACTGTGAGTAGCGGTGCATGTACAAATATACTTTATTATGAATCCAAACTAGGATTCATTATGATTGTGGTGTGTGCCACATCCTGGGTTCCGATTCATAATGAAGTATATTCGTTCAAGCGTTGCTAGTCATGGGTGCATGCACAAGATTAAGATGTTCTCGCGAGACAAGCTGGTAGTGGGACGAACCAATTTGCTCATCAATAGTGATGTTTTTTAATTTTCTATATCGCTATCCATATTTTAAGAAATCCTAAAATCCTGTAGTTTTTACATTGGTCAATTAATCTAATGATAGGAGCCACACCTATTGGCCTGTACAGATCACTTTTCATCATTATCATCATAGGCAGGATTACAAACAGAGATAGATAGATAGATAGATAGATAGATAGATAGATAGATAGATAGATAGATAGATAGATAGATAGATCCAAAGGAGCTGTGAAAAATGAAAGGGGAATCTGAATGGTTGCTATGGGCAACTAAGACAGTTCTACTTTACACCAGTTTGATAACTCTCCCCCAATGTCTTTTGCACTGGTCACATAGCCTGCTTAGAAAACTGTGCCCTAGAAGTCAATGAGTACCTTCAGACTATTGTGCCTATTGTACCATGGTGGCTTCCGCAAACCATATTTCTATGAATGCATGTTTATTTGTGTATGAGTCACAGTGTGTGCATGTGTATGTCACAGCATTCAGTATGTATATGAATGATGTGTGTATATATATATATATAAATACTGTGTGTATATATATATATATATATATATATATATATACAGGGAGTGCAGAATTATTAGGCAAGTTGTATTTTTGAGGATTCATTTTATTATTGAACAACAACCATGTTCTCAATGAACCCAAAAAACTCATTAATATCAAAGCTGAATATTTTTGGAAGTAGTTTTTAGTTTGTTTTTAGTTTAGCTATTTTAGGGGGATATCTGTGTGTGCAGGTGACTATTACTGTGCATAATTATTAGGCAACTTAAAAACAAATATACCATTTCAATTATTTATTTTTACCAGTGAAACCAATATAACATCTCAACATTCACAAATATACATTTCTGACATTCAAAAACAAAACAAAACCAAATCAGTGACCAATATAGCCACCTTTCTTTGCAAGGACACTCAAAAGCCTGCCATCCATGGATTCTGTCAGTGTTTTTGATCTGTTCACCATCAACATTGCGTGCAGCAGCAACCACAGCCTCCAGACACTGTTCAGAGAGGTGTACTGTTTTCCCTCCTTGTAAATCTCACATTTTGATGATTGACCATAGGTTCTCAATGGGGTTCAGATCAGGTGAACAAGGAGGCCATGTCATTAGATTTTCTCTTTTATACCCTTTCTTGCCAGCCACGCTGTGGAGTACTTGGACGCGTGTGATTGAGCATTGTCCTGCATGAAAATCATGTTTTTCTTGAAGGATGCAGACTTCTTCCTGTACCACTGCTTGCAGAAGGTGTCTTCCCAGAAACTGGCAGTAGGACTGGAGTTGAGCTTGACTCCATCCTCAACCCGAAAAGGCCCCACAAGCTCATCTTTGATGATACCAGCCCAAACCAGTACTCCACCTCCACCTTGCTGGCGTCTGAGTTGGACTGGAGCTCTCTGCCCTTTACCAATCCAGCCACAGGCCCATCCATCTGGGCCATCAAGACTCACTCTCATTTCATCAGTCCATAAAACCTTAGAAAAATCAGTCTTGAGATATTTCTTGGCCCAGTCTTGACGTTTCAGCTTGTGTGTCTTGTTCAGTGGTGGTCGTCTTTCAGCCTTTCTTACCTTGGCCATGTCTCTGAGTATTGCACACCTTGTGCTTTTGGGCACTCCAGTGATGTTGCAGCTCTGAAATATGGCCAAACTGGTGGCAAGTGGCATCTTGGCAGCTGCACGCTTGACTTTTCTCAGTTCATGGGCAGTTATTTTGCGCCTTGGTTTTTCCACACGCTTCTTGCGACCCTGTTGACTATTTTGAATGAAACGCTTGATTGTTCGATGATCACGCTTCAGAAGCTTTGCAATTTTAAGAGTGCTGCATCCCTCTGCAAGATATCTCACTATTTTTGACTTTTTCTGAGCCTGTCAAGTCCTTCTTTTGACCCATTTTGCCAAAGGAAAGGAAGTTGCCTAATAATTATGCACACCTAATATAGGGTGTTGATGTCATTAGACCACACCCCTTCTCATTACAGAGATGCACATCACCTAATATGCTTAATTGGTAGTAGGCTTTCGAGCCTATACAGCTTGGAGTAAGACAACATGCATAAAGAGGATGATGTGGTCAAAATACTCATTTGCCTAATAATTCTGCACGCAGTGTATATATATATGTGTGTGTGATTGTGTCACAGTGTGTATGTGTTATTTTGTGTACTTATGCATGTACTTTATCATAATTGTGGCATTTTCTAGGTTTAGCGTTACTGAAAAAATCAGCAATTATTTAGTTTGGCATAAATTTAATCATATGGCACGTCTAGAAATTTCTTTGAAACCCTGTAGATAGATATACTGTACAGGATATTTTTATAGAGTTGAGAGTAAAAGATAGCGTGAGTGAATAAGAGAGGTATAAGCAATGTAACTGACAAAGAGGAATTTTTTACTTACCTAGAGAAAATAAGACTGTCAAACATTTCAGCAAAATATGGATTCTAACATACAGTATAAAGACATTTTACTGGATGTAAAACAATGTTTTTATCTGAGCATAGACAGAACATTGACACATTAGCTTAAAAAAATAGCAAGCTATATAATACAGTTGATATATCAATTTAGGATGAAACTGACATATATTCAAAATTCTTTACTAACATTTCACTTAGACTAATCTACATCTGCAAAAAGGGAGATAAAGCAACATTAACAGAAAAAAAAATATCAAAGCTTGATACAGACGAAACACAGCATCAGTGGCAAGACGCTTCATAGATTCTTCAGGAGTCGTACAAATTAAAAGAGTATTTCGAGATTTAAACAATAATGACCTATCCTCTTTAAAGGTCATCAGTATCTGATCTGTGGGGTCCGACACCTAGGACCATCATCCCCCTCCAACCCCATTCACTTCTATGTGATCGGACCCCCACCTATCAGTTACTGGAGAGCTATCCTTAAGATACAGTAGGTCATCAGTATTAAAGTCTCGGAAAAACCTTTGTTTTTAGCTAGAAAGCTCCCATACACATTAGATGGTTGGCATGTCCTACTAAAATCAGAGCAGGCAGCAACCACTGACTTACTTCGCAAATGCTCATGTGGTTAAAGTGTATACTGAAAAAATTTTAGTAATTAAATAAAAAAAATTTGTCACTTCAATTTAAAAAGTCATTGGAACACATACATGAAGGCTGGTGGCTGGCTCAGTAAACTGACCTATTATGGACGCTGGAAGGAATAATGGATTAGTTGAGAAGCACTACTTCTGTGTTATCCAAGAGTGAAGGATTTGGGGTTCTGATTTATGACGGCTTCAAAATAAGTCCACAATTTAGGCATGCAATATAACCTGTAGAAAGAGGGAGATTGTGGTCCAACTGTATAAAGCGCTGGTGAGACCACATCTGGATTAATGTGTTCAGTTTTGGAGACCTCACCTACAGACCGGGTCTAAAGACGGGCCAAAAAATGCTGGAGACTCTTAAGAATTAAACTGATTAAGAAAGACTTCAACTTAATTTTCATGGCCTTGAGGAAAGAAGAGAAAGTGGTGACATGATTAAAACATTTAACCAGTTCAAGACCAAACCATTAATCCCCCCTTTTTGACCAGTTTTTTTTGAGTGTGTGAAGGCCATAACTTTTTTCTTTTGGCTTTGAAAATAATTTTGCACCTTCTTTTGGTGATTAATGGGGATTTTTTCATTTTTCACATCTTTAATCGCACAACGTACAACTAAAATAGTTTTATACATCATTTCTCTACCGGTCATTATTGATATAGGGGGATATATCATTTACTATCAGACACTATTGGAAGCTGCAATGTGCCATGTGATGGGGGTTTTATTGTTGTTTTCTTTTATTTATATTAATTTCTTATTTATTTTTTACACTGTGTACTCTCCATAAAATCATGCAAAAACTTTGTGGGGCATTTAAAATTACATTTTTTATGGCTTATTAGCCCCAGATACAGAAGGAATGCAACACCTAGAGACAGCACACAGATGTTCATCCTCATTGCAGAGCTGATTTGGGTCTGCAAAGACACTGCAGTTCCTGCAGTTGCCTGGCCCAAATGATCACATGTTCACTAGAACTGGAGAAGGAAGTGTCATTGTCACTTCCTGCTCTGTATACACAGTGCAATGCTAGAAAATATTATTTGATACAAAGTAGTAGATTTTTTAAACAAACTTCCAGCCGATATGGTTGTCCTGAAATAACTGTATATCTATACTATGAGAAATATAAAAAGGAAATAAATTAAGGGCTGACAAGATGGACAATGTATTTTTTGCCATCATTCTTTTATGTTTCTAGAAGTTATTCGCAAGTTATATAGTTGATTATCAAGGTTTATAACTATAAAATATCCCTTAAAGCAAAGTATAGTCACATATGCACCAAAGTGCAAATATGCCACCAAAAGAGGAACAAAACAATGCTAGACCAAGCAATTCCAAAGAATTAAAAATCCATCTATATTAAGAAATGCATTAATACACATATAGGCATTAAAACACATTTACCAAATATATAGTCAAAAAAATCACAGAGGGTGAGCCAGCAGCCATCACAGATTACAATAGTAATCAGCCACATACCAAAACAAATCTATACATATAATGAGTAGGTGTTGAGCGAATTTCCTCATGCTTCATGGTAACTAATCAATTTTCACTGAAATTGTGTGAAAAAAAAACCTTATCCATTTGGAGAGAGAGACTTCATGGCCATCTTGATTGAAGATACTGCGCAAAATCTCGTGCGCGGGTGACGTATGACGTCACCACACTTGGCCAGCGTAATGAATGCAATAAGCGCCATGGCGAGATTTTGCTGCAGGATCTTCAATTAAGCTTCCCCGCGCAGGCCCTCTTTGCATAAGGTGGAGTAATTTTTCTTTTCACTGAATTAACCCCTTGAAGGCTAATTTTTAATTCAGTTGCCACAATCAGTGGGGAAAGCAGCCAAATTGAAGATTTTATAACTTGGCCCATCTCTAATAATGAGAGACAGTGCCCTAAAGCCTAATATTGCATAATAAAGTTACACAATATTTAAGGGTACCTAATGTAACTCCTAAGCTCATCCACTTCACTCCATGTGCATTTCTCCAACAGCTTTGAGGTGGGTCAGACACCTAGTGTAAAGTGGCATCACCTCAAATGGTATATACCGCTTAGATTCCCTTGAAATAGCATTATTAAATGAAAAGTGAATTTTCTCACTCACTCCCTTAATACTAAGTTCATCTTTCAGATCTAATCAATTGCTGCTGAAGTTCACAAAATGCTAAGGAGAGATCAGAACTTCGCTTTAATGACCTTGTTGGTATTCTCCTTTGCTTTTACATAAGACATTATCAGATGAGACAAAATCTATAGAAACCCCTAAGAGCTAAAAATCTGTGCACACAACCTGAAGTAATACTCCACAGTCTGCAACGATAACACTGCCAACATTCATTTGGACATAGTGTATCAGGAAGCTTCACTTTCTATAGAAAGGTTGGACATTTGCCATGTGTACACAGAAGAGGACAGAGCTGCATTCAGAATAAGAAAGTATGTGAATAATAACAGCAAAGAACAGTAAAGTGTCCACAAAAAGGATTTGATTGTGTAGGAATGGGATGGTAATAATAACAGAAATGAGCAGAATGAACTATATTACCCTCAGAGCCCAACAAATCTTCCACCTAAAAGGTCTATATTTTCTCAAGAATCTGTGAGAATAGATATGGACAGATCAAGTTGCTGTACAGAGAATTAGCCAAGCATGTATCATTTTTATTTGGGCTTTTAGTACTTTGTTGTAGGTATTAACGCACACCACATTTATGTCTTTATTTCTAAACCAGAGTTTGGTAATTTTAGGGTATAACATGTCATTAAACTAGGTTCCACCAGCTCAGTATTTAAATTCACCTAATCCATTGTTTGTCCTCATTAATATATCATAAGTAGTGTTGGTCAAGCACCAAAGTGCTCAGGAGCTCGGAAGTCAATGGAAAACCCGAGCATTAAACCATGGCACATGAAAAGGTCAGAAATTGATTGAAACACCACTGAAATGGTTCGGGGAAGAGCATGGGGAGGAGTGTCTGGATGCATCTTGGACTCCCAGGTCACTGCTGGGAACGATGTTTGTCCGAGTAGTACGCTACTTTTACAGACTGACAATAATACGCACAAAACCAAAGATAAAATCAATTTTAGAGGAATAATTGTTAGAAAACATTTGTTCCTGTATATTTAATTGTATATATAAAGTGCAAGTGCTGCCAAGGAATAGGCACTCCGATACAACCTGTATATCACATAAAAGAGGGCCTCATTCACATTGTGGTACAATTCTTCAGTTAGTGGGACTCCACACTCATAAAGGCCTATGCACTAAGTGAAAGGGCTGTCAAAAATTAAAAGGAACCGGCACTCCAAAACACCTTTTATTACACATAAAGGAGGGCATCATACACACCTTGAAAAAATATGTTTGATGGCCTGCTGGTGACCCTCAAAAACTATTGGAGCAAGGGCCTGCTCATCTGACCATTAAAAACATTAGGAGGGAGGGCCTGCTGCTGAGCTGACCCTCTAAAACATTAGGGGCTAGTGCCTGCTGCTGATGTGACCATCTAAAACATTAGGGGTGAGGGCCTGCTGCTGATGTGACCATCTAAAACATTAGGGGTGAGGGTCTGCTGCTGAGCTGACCCTCTAAAACATTAGGGGCGAGTGCCTGCTGCTGAGCTGACACTCTAAAAAATTAGGGGCGAGTGCCTGCTGCTGATCTGACCATCTAAAACATTAGGGGTGAGGGCCTGCTGCTGATCTGACCATCTAAAACATTAGGGGTGAGGATCTGCTGCTGAGCTGACCATCTAAAACATTAGGGGTGAGGGTCTGCTGCTGAGCTGACCATCTAAAACATTAGGGGTTAGTGCCTGCTCCTGATCTTACCATCTAAAACATTAGGGCCGAGGGCCTGATGCTGATGTGACCATCTAAAACATTAGGGGTGAGGGTCTGCTCCTGAGCTGACACTCTAAAACATTAGGGGCGAGTGCCTGCTGCTGATCTGACCATCTAAAACATTGGGGGCAAGTGCCTGCTGCTGATCTGACCATCTAAAACATTAGGGGCGAGTGCCTGCTGCTGATCTGACCATCTAAAACATTAGGGGCGAGGGCATGCTGCTGAGCTGACACTCTAAAAAATTAGGGGCGAGTGCCTGCTGCTGATCTGACCATCTAAAACATTGGGGGCAAGTGCCTGCTGCTGATCTGAGCATCTAAAAGATTAGGGGTGAGGGTCTGCTGCTGAGCTAACCATCTAAAACATTAGGGGTGAGGGTCTGCTGCTGAGCTAACCATCTAAAACATTAGGGGTGAGGGTCTGCTGCTGAGCTGACCATCTAAAACATTGGGGGCGAGGGCCTGCTGATGACCCTCTAAAACAATAAGAACAAGGGCCTGCTGGTGAGCCTCAAAAACATTTTGGGCGAGGGCCTTCTAGTGACCCTCTAAAACATTATGGGTGAAGGCCTGCTGGTGACCCTCAAAAACATTATGGAGCGAGGGCAGCCTAATAACCATGTTGATATGTTTTAGTGGTGGAAGGGGTGCATGGGAATACAGTGTTCAGTACACCATAAAAGCCACATTTAGAGTGCCTTTATGTTCAGCCGCTTTCCTCTGATGGAGTAGAGAAGTCAGGGGCAATCCAGGCCTTTTTCATTTTTATAAGAGTCAATCGGTCAGCATTTTCAGTTGACAGTCAGATGCGCTTATCAGTTATTATGCCCCCAGCAGCAATAAATACACGCTCTGACAAAACGCTGGCGGCGGAGCAGGCCAGCACCTCCAAGGCGTAGAGTTTGTGTCACATGGCCAGCTTGGACATCCAATAATTGTAAGGCACAGAGAGATCACTGAGGATGCTGACATGGTCTGCTACGTACTCCTTGACCATCTTCCAAAATGTTTCCCTTCTTGTGACACTAGGACGCGCATCAGGTTGAGGGTGCTGGCAGGGTGTCATAAAACTGTCCTAGGCCTTGGAGAGTGTTGCACAGCCTGTGTTGGAACTGCTGTGTGTTCCCCTCATATCCCCTCCTTGGTTGGCCACGGAACGACGTACTCTGCAGCCAGCGTTGTCAGCTGGAAATTTTTGGAGCAATTTTTCCACAAGGACCTTCTGGTATTGCACTATTTTGCTCGTCCTCTCCACCACAGGAATGAGAGATGAGAAGTTCTCTTTGTAGCGGGGGTCAAGAAGGGTGAACAACCAGTAATCGGTGTTGGCCAAAATGCATACAACGCAAGGGGCACGGGAAAGGCAGCCTAACATAAAGTCAGTCATTTGTGCCAGTGTCCCAACAGACAAGACTTTGCTGTCCTCATCAGGAGGATGACTCTTAATCTCCTCATCCTCTTCCTCCTCTTCTACCCATACACGCTGAACAGATGGAATAAAACTTCCATGGGTACTACCCTCTGTAGTGGAGACAACTGTCTCCTGCTCCTCCTGCTCTTCCCCCTCCTCATCATCCAATTCGCGCTGAGAAGTCAAACTGAGGGTGGTCTAGCTATCACCCTGTGTACTGTCTTCCCCCATTTCCACCTCTTCCACATGCAAAGTGTCCGCCTTAATTGTGAGCAGCGAGCGTTTGAGTAGACACAGAAGTGGGATGGTTACACTGATAATAGCGTTATTGCTGCTCAGCATCTGTGTTGATTCCTCAAAGTTGCGTAAAACCTCACATCAATGTCCACTCGTCGCTTGTGAAGAACGGAAGCTGACTGGAAAGGCGACGACCATGTGGTATTCCATTACTACCCTCTGCTGCTCACAAAGCCTGGCCAACATGTGGAACGTGGAGTTCTAGTGCGTGCTCACGTCGCACAACGGTCGGTGAGCTGGCAATTGCAAGCGCTGCTGCAGCATTACCAGACCGGCGGAAGCTGTCCATGACTTTCAGAAATGGGCACACATGCGGCGCACCTTTACCAGTAGCTCAGGCAAATTGGGGAAAGTTTTGAGAAACTGCTGAACCACTAGGTTGAACATGTGGGCTAGGCATGATATTTGTGTGAGCTTGCCTAGGTTTAAAGCCGCCACCAAGTTTCGGCCATTATCAGACACAACCATGCCTAGTTGTAGGTCACCTAAGCATATCAGTTTAAGCACGGCCTGTTTCTGCTTCCCCACTGCAGTGCTACACTGCTTCCAGCTACTAACTGATGTCTGACTGGTGCTGCAAGATGATAATTCAGAGGTGGAACTGGAGGAGGAGGTGGAGGAGGAGTAGGGGGGGGGTTAATCCATTAGCGTAGGTGGTGGCAGAAATCCTGATGGAAGTAGGGCAGCAATCCTTGGCGTTGGTAGCACCTGTGCTATCCCAGGGTACGACTCGCTCCCGGCCTCCACAACGTTCACCCAGTGTGCCGTCAGGGAAATGTAGCGTCCCTGGCCAAAAGCACTTGTCCATGTGTCAGTCGTTAAGTGGACCTTCCCAATAACTGCGTTGGTCAGGGCACGGGTGATGTTAAGGGACACATGTTGGTGTAAGGATGGGCCTGCACGCCGTGAAAAATATTGGAGGCTGGGGACCAAGTAACGCGGGACGGCCACCGCCATCAGGCTGCGGGAAGTCTCAGTGTCCAGCAGCCTAAATGGCAACATTTCCAAGGCCAGCAATTTGGAAAGGTGCACATATAGTGCTACGGCCTGTGGGTGGGTGGCTGGGTATTTGTGCTTTCGTTCAAAGGCCTGGAGTATAGACATCTGTACGCTGCGTTGGGACACAAAAGTGGATATGCTAGCTGATGGTGCTTGAAAAGGTCCAGGTGCATGGCGGAAGGCATGCGGGCCTGCGTCTTGGACAGGGGATTGGCCAGCATGTAACACAGTGGAAGAGGAAGCAGTGGTGTGACCCGCAGACACTGATTGTGGACCCAGGCATTCGGCCCACCTATTAGGGTGCTTTGATGCCATGTGGCGGATCATGCTTGTGGTGGTGAGGTTGCTAGTGTTCACGCCCCTGCTCATTTTGGTACAGCACAGGTTGCATATGACAATTCTTTTATCGGCCGCACTTTCCTTAAAAAAGTGCCAGGCTGCGGACCACCAAGGGAGATTGCAATAAGGGGGTGCTCCGGGGAACAGTTGCGGGCCTGGTTGGTGTGGCCCACCTTCTTCCTTTTGCCACCCCACTGTCTCTTCCAGCCTGTTGCAGTGCTGCGGATCCCTCCCCCTCTGTACTGTTGTCCTTGCTCGGGTTGCCACCTTCCCAGGTTGGGTCAGTGACTTCATCGTCCACCACCTTCTCTTCCACTTTCTCAATCTGGTTATCCTCCTGACTTGTTGACCAAACAACAATCTCAGTTATTGACAACTGTGTCTCATCCTTATCATCAACCTCTCGAGATACTAATTGCGGTTGACTTATTGGCAACTGTGTCTCATCATCATCATCCACCTCGTGAAACACTAATTGCCGTTCCCCACTGTCATCTTCTTATGACTGTGCTAAAAAAGTATAAAAGTCTCTGATACGTTGCCTGTTGTTTCTGAGCTGCACTTTCAAAACTGAAGTGGGCAAAGTTCATGAGGCTGTGCGCCAAGTCCTCATTGACTACTGGGACATACTGAAATCTGACCCAGATATTGGCAGTATGATTCCGCCTAGACCAACAATTACCTTCCGACGCAGCAATAACCTACAAGATATGTTGACACATAGTCTGTATCAAAGCCCAAAACAACAGTCCTGGTTGCGCAGTTCTCTTACAGGTACGTTCCCATGTGGATCCTGTAAGTTCTGTGGCTACATTGACAAGACCAAAAGTTTTACCGACAGCACATCTGACAAAACCTATTTTATTAGGTCATTTTTTAACTGTAAGTCAGTTGGTGTGATTTATTTGATGACATGCATTTGTGGCATCAAATATGTCGGTAAGACTATTAGGGAGCTTAGGCGACGTATTGGTGAGTATGTCGCCGACATCACCAAGATGAATGACACACCAATTGCACTTCCTGTGTCTTAATGTCACAGCGGGAGAGGGTCCTCTGTAATTTCAGGGGATTGATCTTGTAAAAATTATATCAAGGGGCGGTGATTGGGACCACATCCTCTTGCAGAAAGAGGCACGGTGGATCTTCAGATTAAATACCATCAAACCTTTCGCCTTTAATGATGCCATCTCGTTTGTGCCGTTTATTTAAGACTGTATCTTGCCCCATGTATGTTAACTCTGCCGTGACATATGTAATCTCATTGAATGTATAATTCCATTCAGCTCCATATGTCTTGCACCCTGATGGTTAGGGGTATAAATATGCATTAATATGTATCTATTCCTTCTCCACTAGCCTTATTCTATAGATTGGTACTCCGATTTTACATTTATGTAGAGCCGCCTTGTAGTTCACCTTATACTGTCGGCGCATCTGCGCTTTCCCCGGGACTCACTTCGTTCCACCCGCCGTTCAGCTAATGGGTGTTTCCTAGTCATGCCTCTGGCCGGATTGCCTGTCAGTGCGGTGCGCCTGTCCGGCAGGGCGGGGTTATTGCTCTTTTAATCTCGGCGTTCTGTTAGCCGCTTCGCGGCTATCATAGTACCGATTGTGTTGCACACCAGCATGCCGCCCCTCAGTTTAGAGGTTGACGGCTTAGGCAGGGTTGTAGGTTCCAGCTACCATGCGTGCCTCACAGTAGAGGTATTCGGCTATAGGCAGGTTACCCTACATCTGTCCTTTGCTTTAGCTTCAAGTTATACCTTACACCAGAGGTTATGTGTCACGGCCTAGGGTGTACGCTGTGACACTGTTGCCACACTTGCGGTTGCCTGCGGCAATGGGTTGCTGTGTGAGCATGCGGTGGCAGTGTCTCGGCCTTCTGGGTGATTGCCGTGACATGGTTGCCATGCATGCTGTTGCCAGTGGTTACATGTTTGGTATGCTTGTGTGTGCATTTCCCCTTTAAGTTGTAGCCTCCCTCTGTCTGGTGCTGTAAGGGTTAACTCCCTGACTTGTACTTCAGCTGTTGTTGGTGCTGGAGCTCTGCTCCAGTCCAGGGTGTTCTATCTGTCCAGTGAGGGCCACCCTTGTGGTCTTCAATGTTATCCCGGTGTCTCCTTCCCTTCCTGTCCTTTATTTGTATGGAGTGGGTTATGTTCAGGGTGTTGGTATGCCTAATTTGGTGTTACATGTCTGGTGGTGTTTGGTGTCATGTTTGCTAGACATTCCCCTGTTTCATGTTTATTGCATCTATGGGTGTCCTGGGTTCCTGTGTGGTTTGTGGTGTGTGCTGTGTCCTTTAATGTTGGTGTGGACCGCAGCACTTGTGCACGGGTTCCAGTCAATGTGTCTGTGGCAGGTAAGTGTGTTATTGGTTTTGCTTACCTGCCATCTCCTTGAGCTGTATGTGTTCCCCTCTCCTTGCAGCCTGGCCTCAGATAGAGACTCCTGTTCCTCCTTGACTGGGATGAAGAGGTCGTCTCTTCCCTGCTCCTTGGTGAGGGATTACTAGGGTGACTTAGGGTCTCTAGGAATCCTGAGTATTACTCCTACCATCGGGGTCCGCTCATACGGTGAGGAGTCAGGGAGAGGATTAGGGACGCTGTAGGAGGCGACCTGCTCCCTTATTACTCCTTTTGGCCAGGCTGATCCCCTTTTACCCTTTGACACCGCACGGTGGGTGGTTTCCCCCACTCCCCGCCATGACATTATGGGCTTAAGCTATGGTGCATTCTGCTCCTGATGAAGTGCACTTTGGTGCACGGAAACGCGTTGAGCAAACACTATACGTGGCGGTGACCGGAGAGTCGGTGGTTGTTGGCATACCAGTCAATACAGCGGATCTTTTCTGTGCCTCAGTCCAGCACCTTAATTTATCCAGTGTAGTGATGGTTATGCGCGCTGCCATCTACTGCAACTGTTGGGATTTCTAGCACTACAGTCCTTTGTGCCAGTTATTCTGCTTTAAATTACCCCACTTTGGTCTAGTCACATGACCATGTGGGTTTAGCCCTTTAGTGTTGGTGGCTCTAGTTTGTGGGACCCAACTTTCACACTACTGTCATACATACACCTCTCTCTGAGTGGCGCCATTAGTATGTGAGGTCCCTCAATTTAGTGATATTTAATTCCTTACCCAGCTGTCAGCTATTGTTTGGGTATTTACCCCTTTATCTTATTCTAGCATCATAACAATAAAGATTTGTTATTTTGTTTTAACGTTCCTCTTCATATATATATTTTCAATTGCGTTACTGAGGACGTATACTATAATACCCATATTCATTATCGTTAGTTTTCTAATAAAAAATTACACTGAATAAATGTCACTGATATTTAGGGTGCGCAAACGTTATACAGAAGGTATAGCGCAAGTAATGTCACTGTCACCAGCAGCTAATAAAAAATTACACTGAATTAATGTCACTGATATTTAGGACGCACAAACGCTATACAGGAGGTATAGCGCAAGTAATGTCACTGTCACCAGCAGCTAATAAAAAATTACACTGAATTAATGTCACTGATATTTAGGGTGCGCAAACGTTATACAGAAGGTATAGCGCAAGTAATGTCGCTGTCACCACCGGCTAATAAAAATTACACTGAATTAATGTCACTGATATTTAGGACGCACAAACGCTATACAGGAGGTATAGCGCAAGTAATGTCACTGTCACCAGCAGCTAATAAAAAATTACACTGAATTAATGTCACTGATATTTAGGATGCGCAAACGTTATACAGGAGATGTAGCGCAAGTAATGTCGCTGTCACCAGCAGCTAATAAAAAATTTACACAGAATTAATGTCACTGATAATTAGGATAGGCAAACGTTATACAGGAGATGTAGCGCAGGTAATTTCGCTGTCATCAGCGGCCAAACAATTGCGCTGAATGTGACAAATATTTAGGATGCGCTAACGTTATACTGGAGATGTAGCGCAGGTAATGTCGCTGCCACCAGCAGCAAAAAAATTTGACTGAATGTCACTGATATTTCGGATACGCAAACGTTATACAGGAGATGTAACGCAGGTAATGTAACTGTCAGCAGCGGACACCGTCTACAGAAAAAGTACACTGGATGTCACAGATATTTTTTAGGCTGCGCACACATAGACATGAGAAGTAGCCGGAGATAATGTCGTTTTCTATAGCGGCCAAACAATCGCCAAGCAATTTAGCGAAGGTTGCGCTAAAAATAATATATTGGCTGGCCAGATTCAATTATAGTGCTTAAAAGGACTTTTGGGTCCTCTAACAAGTTTTTTCAATAAATGTATATATATTTCACTCCCTACAATATCTGTCCCTTCTTCAGCACAGCTGTCCCTGACTATGACTGATCCGAGCACGTGTCATCGGGTGCTATATAGCACCCTATGACACATTCCGTCCAGCCAATCACTGTAATGCCAGTAGCCAACATGACTACGACATTACAGTGAATGGCAGTTCTTACCTGCACGTTTATTGGCTGCGTTCAGCCGAACACTGCGATGTGCCGAGCATAGCAATGCTCGAGCCGAACTAGTGTTCGGCCGAGCATGCTCCCCCAACACTATTCATATGTATATGAGGTTCGCTAAATTCTAAGGAGAGATCAGAACTTCGCTTTAATGACCTTGTTGGTATTCTCCTTTGCTTTTGCATAAGATAATATTATTAGATGAGTATATGAAGTTCACAAAATGCTAAGGAGAGATCAGAACTTCGCTTTAATGAGCGAATTAGCATATTTCATATTTTGAAATTCATGTGCGGGTTCGTGTTGTGGTATTTACTGAATTGCGGACGGAACCATTATGCATGCCATAGACTTCTATTATGATGGAATGAATAACGGAATGCCTCTAAAGGCATTCCGTTATGCATTCCATCATAGAATTGCGTTATGGTCCGTGATAACAGAATCCATAACGCAATTCAGTAAATATCACGAACCCGCACACAAACTTCAAAATATGAAATCCCCTTATCCCTAATCATAAGCAATGCCATGAAAGGGTTTTGGCCAGGCTGCTGAAAGGGAGAATGAACAGTAACAAACATTTAAGAAAAATGAGATGGGCATACATGTAACGAGGTTGCGGTAAGCAGTACAGTATTTTTTTTTTTTTGCTTTTTATTTTTAATTTTCTTTGGTAAGGTTTCTCCCTCAGCTGTCACGGATGGTGTACAGGAAACAAGACAATACCATATAAACAATGTCTCTCTGGATCCACAACTAAGGAACAAAGGGAGACCCCTGCAATAGACCTGCCGCTCTCCCTCACTGCTAAGCCTATGCGAACACCCCAAAGGTGGATAGCCGCATATCCACGTTCCTCGGCTATCTATTACCTGAAGACCCTACAATAGTGAAGGGACACGACCACCGGCTCCCTACACTGACACGGAGGGAGTCAGGGTCACCTGGATCCAGAAAAGACAAAATCATAAATACATAAACAGCACTTATCTTGCAGACGACTGACGACTGAGGACTGGGAACTGGGAACTGGGAACAGCATGCACACACACTCCAGGAAGTTGTATCAGCCGCACACTACTGCATTATGGGGAGGAACTTAAAGGGTAGCAATCAGTCCAACTGCATGACAGCTGAGATAGACTAACGAGATGAGAAACTAAACCAAAACAAAGAAATTCAAGGAGGAGGATCTGAGAAGCTCCTGTGAGCGCTTCTCAGCTGTCTGGCTGTGACAGTACCCCTCCCTCTAGGAGTGGACTCCGGACACTCAGAGCCCACCTTCTCAGGATGGGACCTATGGAAAGCCCTGATGAGACGAGAGGCCTTAATGTCCGTCACTGGGACCCACATCCTCTCCTCAGGACCATAACCCTCCCAATGAACGAGGTACTGGAGGGAACCGCGGACAAGACGAGAATCCACAATCCTAGAGACCTGAAATTCAAGATTTCCATCAACCATAATCGGAGGAGGAGGCAAAGGCGAGGGTACAATAGGTTGAACATAAGGTTTCAATAAAGACTTATGAAAACCAATTATGGATCTTCCAAGTCTGAGGAAGATCAAGACGGTAGGCAACAGGATTGATGACAGACAGGATCTTGTAAGGCCCAATAAACCTAGGACCCAACTTCCAGGAGGGAACCTTCAATTTGATATTCTTGGTAGACAGCCACACCATATCACCAACATTCAGGTCCGGACCAGGCACACGTCTCTTATCCGCCACACGCTTATATCTCTCACTCATGCTCTTTAGATTATCCTGAATCTTTTGCCAAATAGATGACAAAGACGAGGAGAATCTGTCCAGAAGAGCCCTCTCCCGAGAAAGTCCCAAACTGCGGATGGAACCCATATGCACCAAAAAATGGTGACTTATCAGAGGACTCCTGACGACGGTTATTTAAAGCAAACTCAGCAAGGGACAAAAAAGAACACCAATCCTCCTGATTCTCCGCCCACAAAACAGCGCAGATATGTCTCCAGATTCTGATTGACGCGCTCTGTCTGGCCATTCGACTGCGGATGGAAAGCAGAATAGAATGACAACCGAACCCCCAAGCGAGAACAGAAAGCCTTCCAGAATCTGGAAACAAACTGTGTGCCCCTATCAGAGACTATGTCTGAAGGAATCCCATGCAATTTGACAATGTGGTCAATAAATGCCTGCGCCAGCGTCTTAGCATTGGCCAAACCAGGAAAAGGGATAAAATGCACCATTTTGCTAAAACAGTCCACCACCACCAGAATCACAGACTTCCCCGAGGAACGAGGCAAGTCCGTTATGAAGTCCATGGACAGATGTGTCCAAGGACGGGAAGGAATGGGCAAAGGAAGGAGAGGACCTGATGGCCGTGAATGAGGGACCTTGGCACGAGCGCAAGTCTCGCAAGCTGCCACAAAAACCCTCAACCGACTTACGAAGCGCAGGCCACCAGAATCTCCGAGCGATGAGATCCAGTGTGGCTCTTGCCCCCGGGTGCCCAGCAAGGACCGTGTCGTGGTGTTCTTTAAAAATCTTGTGTCTCAAAGCGAGAGGCACAAACAACCTCCCAGGAGGACAAAGATCAGGAGCTTCTGACTGGGCTGCCTGCACCTCTGCCTCCAATTCAGGAAAAAGAGCAGAGACCACCACACCTTCAGCCAAAATGGGACCCGGGTCTTCAAAATTCCCACCTCCCGGAAAACAACGTGACAGGGCATCTGCCTTCACATTCTTAACCCCAGGGCGGAACGTAACAACAAAATTAAACCTTGAAAAGAACAAAGACCATCTGGCCTGTCTCGGGTTCAGATGCTTGGCTGACTCCAAGTAGGCCAGATTTTTATGGTCAGTAAACACGGTAATAGGGTGTCTGGCTCCCTCTAGCCAATGGCGCCATTCCTCAAAAGCCAACTTGATGGCCAACAATTCCCTATCTCCCACATCATAATTTCTCTCTGCGGAGGAGAGTTTCTTTGAGAAAAAGGCACACGGTTGCCATTTGGCAGGAGAGGAACCCTGAGACAAGACCGCACCCACCCCTACCTCAGAAGCATCAACCTCAACTATGAAGGGTAACGAAATATCAGGTTGTACTAGGATGGGAGCGGAAGCAAAACTCTCCTTGATATTAGAAAAGGCCTTACGCGCCTCTACCGACCAGGAAGAAAAATCTACCCCCTTTCTGGTCATATCAGTGAGTGGTTTAACAACAGAGGAATAATTCAAAATAAATTTCCTGTAATAATTGGCAAAGCCCAAAAAACGCATCAGCGCCTTCTGATTCTTAGAAGCTCCCACTCAAGCACAGCGCGGACCTTCTCGGGGTCCATGCGAAAACCAGAAGCGGAGACAAGAAACCCCAGAAATTGGATTTCTGGAACCGCAAAACACACATTTTTCCAGTTTCGCGTATAATTTATTCTCCCGCAGGATGAGCAAGACCTGACGTAAGTGTTCCTTATGAGTCTTGAAATCAGGAGAAAAAATCAAAATGTCATCCAAATACACTAATACAAATTTTCCCATTAAATGATAAAAAATGCTGTTGACGAAATGCTGAAAAACGGCTGGGGCATTCATCAAACCAAAAGGCATAACCAATTCTCAAAATGGCCCTCAGGGGTATTGAAAGCCGTCTTCCATTCGTCTCCTTCTCTGACCCTAACCAGGTTGTATGCCCCTCTTAGGTCTAATTTGGAAAAGACTTTAGCCCCAACGACCTGGTTAAACAGGTCCGGGATCAGAGGAAGCGGATAAGGATCACGAATAGTGATACTGTTCAGCTCCCTGAAATCCAGACAAGGTCTTAAAGAACCATCTTTTTTCTTAACAAAGAAAAAACCAGCGGCAACAGGTGACTTCGAGGGTCGTATGTGTCCTTTTCTCAGACTCTCAGAGATATAAGCCCGCATAGCGACCCTCTCAGGTTGGGAGAGATTGTATAAACGAGATTTAGGCAGCTTGGCGCCTGGGATGAGATTTATAGGGCAATCATACTCCCTGTGCGGAGGTAAACCCTGAACTCCACTCTCAGAGAAGACATCCAAAAATTCAGAGAGGAAAGGTGGTACAGTCTTAGTAGAAACCTCAGAAACAGATGTTATGAGGCAATTCTCTCTGCAAAAGTTACTCCAACCATTTATTTGCCTCGCTTGCCAATCAATGGTGGGGTTATGTTTAGTGAGCCAGGGTAGCCCCAACACTAGAGGAGTAGGCAAACCGCTAAGGACGAAACTTGACACATCCTCAACATGAGCATCACTCACAATTAAACGGATATTGTGAACTATGCCCTTTAATGATTTCTGAGAAAGTGGAGCTGAATCAATAGCAAAAACAGGAATATCCTTTCCCAAAGTGCATACCTGGAAACCATGAGTTATTGCAAATTGATTATCAATGAGGTTGACAGCTGCTCCACTAGCCACAAAAATCTCACAAAAAATTATCTTGCTCTCTAGCGCCACCCTAGCAGGCAGGACAAAACGGGAACTACAAGCAAACGGAAAACCTTCAATTTCCGCCTCAACCCTGCCAATAGTAACAGACGGAACATTTTTAAAAGATTTTTTCCTTTTTGTCTATTTATTACTCCCAGAAAACTGCCTGAATCTCCTAGAGGGACAAACATTTGCCAGATGATTTATACCTCCACAACAAAAACAAACCCTCCCCTGCGGGCTGAATCTTCTATTGTCAGAGACAATCAACCCCAGCTGCATGGACTCCTGCTCAGAAGGGGCTGACAGCGACTGAGACCCCTGCGTACAGAAAGAGACCGCTGCACTGTCCCGGGACTGAGTATGACAGGAAGGAGAGATCTCTCCTCTCTCTCTAAGACGCCTGTCAATACGAACAGCCTGAGACATAGCAGAATCCAAGGAGGTAGGTCTTTCATGAAAGGCAAATGCATCTTTCAATCCCTCTGAAAGACCATAGCAAAATTGACTTCGGAGTGCAGCATCATTCCAACCCGTATCTGCTGCCCATCTCCGAAATTCTGACAGTATATCTCTGCGGATTGTTTACCCTGGCATAACAGACATAGTCCTAGACTCAGCCAGAGCAATACGATCCGGATCATCATATATCTGACCCAGGGCTAAAAAGAATTCATCCACTGAACGAAGGGGCCGTGCCCCCTCCGGCAGCGAAAAGGCCCAGGACTGAGCGTTACCCCTGAGCAGCGATATAATGATCCCCACCCTCCGTTCTTCATCACCAGAAGAATGGGGAAGAAGGCGAAAATGGAGTTTGCAAGCCTCTCTAAAACGCACAAAATTCTCACTACCCCCGGAGAACGTATCCGGGAGCGAGATCTTAGGCTCAGCACAAACTCCATGAACGCAAGCTGAACCGGTCACTTGAAACTGAGAAAAAGTCTTACGGAGATCAGCTACCTCCAAAGAAAGACCCTGAAAGCGTTCAGCCAAAAGTGAAACCGGATCCATGCTTGAGACGGTTTTGGCGGCTGATAATGTCACGGATGGTGTACAGGAAACAAGACAATACCATATAAACAATGTCTCTCTGGATCCACAACTAAGGAACAAAGGGAGACCTCTGCAGTAGACCTGCCGCTCTCCCTCACTGCTCAGCCTATGCGAACACCCCAAAGGTGGATGGCCGCATATCCACGTTCCTCGGCTATCTATTACCTGAAGACCCTACAATAGTGAAGGGACACGACCACCGGCTCCCTACACTGACACGGAGGGAGTCAGGGTCACCTGGATCCAGAAAAGACAAAATCATAAATACATAAACAGCACTTATCTTGCAGACGACTGACGACTGAGGACTGGGAACTGGGAACTGGGAACAGCATGCACACACACTCCAGGAAGTTGTATCAGCCGCACAATACTGCATTATGGGGAGGAACTTAAAGGGTAGCAATCAGTCCAACTGCATGACAGCTGAGATAGACTAACGAGATGAGAAACTAAACCAAAACAAAGAAATTCAAGGAGGAGGATCTGAGAAGCTCCTGTGAGCGCTTCTCAGCTGTCTGGCTGTGACATCAGCGCCCAATTGGGATGTAGTCGATCTGGTCAGTTCTATTTGGTTTCTGTTGCTTTTGAAAGCTACAATAGTATGGTCTGCTGTGCAGTTGGAAGCCTGACAAAACCTCATAGACCCATGACAAGGCAATGGGATCCTTTAGGTAATATTCAATATAACTTTCATGGCTGTATTAATAACAGAAGCCATGAACTAGTGTGAGTAGAGCCTAAACTTTTAGTATTTTGTAATAATGTTAGAGTCAGTGTGCTTTCACATGTGCCAATGAATCCAAATCTTTACCCCTTGTAAACATGCTGCCAATCATCCAACAAACATGCAAGCTAAAGTCATCAGGTGTCAGTTACCATTAAAAGACCTGGAAAAGTTTTAGAATGCATTTTATGGTTTTGAATATCTTTATGTTTAGTAGTTATTTTTTAGTTATTGTGAAATACAATTTGTCACTTCTTACCAAACTGTGGTATTGAATGAATCTTACATATTTCCAGTTGTATAGTTGTGAATGATATTAGAAGGCAATGATATAAGCATTGCTTCTAGATGATTTACATTTAAAGTTCATTAGTCATCTTCCCCTTTTGTTTCACCTTGCCAAACAGCTCTATTTCACCACTCTGATCTCTTCACTATCCAGTAATAAAAAATAAAGAAATTCATAACTTCCGACATGAAATTTTCTCCCCATCTCCAAGTATCATTGATCACCATCCCTCCCATACTTACTCTGGTACACTCTCTACATTAGACCAAGTAGTCTCCAGACTCATCTGTTCTTCTCGCCCTACTACCTGCAAAAGTGACCCTATTCCCTCACACCTTCTCAAGTCTCTCTCTGCAGCAGTCACCATTCACTTAACTACAATACTCAGCCTCTTTCTTGTGGTATCTTCCCTTCCTGTTTCAAACATTCTGTCATAAGTCCATTGCAAAAAATATATATCTATTTACCTGTCTTTGGCAACTACCGACCTGTCTCTAATCTCCTCTTTATTTCTAAACTCTAATGCCTGGTCTACTCTCACCTCATCTTTTATCTCTCTGTTATACAGTATCTCTCCTAGACCTCTTACAATTTGATTTCCTTAATCTACACTCTACTGTCCTTACCAAATTTTCAAATTATCTTCTTAAATCTAAATCTAATGCTGACTACTTTCTACTCATTCTAATGCTGACTACTTTCCACATTCTGGAGGATTTGACATGGTAGACCTCTAACTCCTCCTCAACATACTTCACATTATTTTCCTTAAGAACATTGTTAAATCTTGGTTTTCTTCCTATCTCTCTTTCAATGTATAATTTGCTTGATCTACTTCTTCTCCTCTCCCTCTTGCTGTTGATGTTCCGGTTCCTCAGGGTTCAGTTCTAGGTCCTCTCCTATTTTCTCTCTACATAGCCCCTATCAGAAAGAATATCAGTAGATTTGGTGTTCAGTACCATCTTTATAGAAACAACACCCAACTATATACTTCATCCAGTGACATTATCCCTGCACTACCGTAAAACACCATAATTGTCTGCCAGCTGTCTCTTACATCATGTCTTCTTTATAACTGAAACTAAACCTAAAAAACTGAACTATTAGCGTTAGTAGTAGCATCCTACCTACTAACCGACCTAAACCTGATATCTCCCTCTCCATGTGTGGCACTACCATAACTCCAAGACAACATGCCTGCTGTCTCAGTGTTATGTTTGAGACTGATCTTTCCTTCACTCCCTTTATTCAATCACTTGCTGACTCATGCTGCCTGCATGTCACAAACGTATCCAGAATCTGCCCTTTTCTTACTGAAACAAAAAAAACTCTCATTGTTGACCTGATCAATTCTCATCTTGATTACAGGAATTCATTACTAATTTGTCTTCCCCTTACCAAAATCTCCCCTCCCCAAACTATCATAAATGCAGCTGCCAGGCTTATTTATCTGTCCAACTGCTGCACAGATCTGTCCACCCTGTACCAGTCACTGCACTGGTTACCCACACAGTATAGCTCTTCACAGTGCAGCACCCCCCTCTATCTCCTCACTCATCTCTGTCTACCACCATACTCCTGCTCTCTGCCCTGCCAGGGATTTATGACTGATCTATGACTGATGATATTCCTCCATAATCTGAACCTTTCACTTCTATCTCCAAAATTTCTCTCAAGCTGCACTAGTTCTCTGGACTGTGCTATCCCAAGCAATTAGGTTAATTCCCAAATCCCAGAGTTTTAGGTGCTTACTAAAAACATTTTTTTAGGGTAGCCTATTACACTCCTAATCTATCTCTTCTACATTTACCCCCTTTCAGAACATGGTCCCTTTATCCACCAGTATCCACTACAATCCATGTACGCAGAAGCACTAAATATACCGACTGTTGACTGGCACATATAGCTTTATATGTACTCCCCAATTTTGATAAGATGGCTGTACCTTTGTCTAAAACGTTTGTGCCACCTTTATTTCCTCATATTGTTTGACTTGTCGATTAGTTTTTTGCTATGTAATGTCCAATTTTGTTTGCATATACCCTCTAATTATTATTTGCGAAATAACTATACTAAAAGCAACATGTTGTGTCTTGGCTCTAAACTGTAGCAGGAGACATTTCTGAATTGCATTTCCCTTATCTGAAAGTCAGATGTAGTAGGGTAATATCTGGCACTGAAAACTGCCTTAGATAAGGAAATTGTGGGCTCAAACTAGTAATTGAACTTAACAGGAATATAAAATATTCATTATCTAATTTGTTAACATCAGTCATATTGCCATTGTAATTGTTACAGATTATTATAAAGCATGTATTGTAAATAATTTAAACTGCTTTATAACTTTAGTCTAGAAATCACGGTAAAATCCAAGAGTACATAGTAGGCATCAAAGTATACAGAGGACAAACTCCCAATGGCCTCTTGCATGCTCACTTGGACCATATTGCAGATCCATTGAAGCTATTTCCTTGAGGCACCATATAAGGCCACATAGTGCATACAGTTCATCATACAAAAAATTGGAGACTCTGGTGTGCCGACATGCAGATATACAGACTCCATAGCATTTACGCTGCTTACCGTTAATTATGACGCAGATTGTTTGCTTTGGACAAGACCAAATGCATAAATATCATCTGATGTGTTGAGGAAAGTTATCTTCAACATTTTCTTCATTTATTTTGCCTGATATTTCCAATATAATATACTTAGCAAATCATACAAGCTTTACTATCAGATACAGCAAAGATTGTAAAACTAGAATTTTTGGAGCAATTATTTGTTATATAGCAAAGCAAAAAGATAAGTGAGTGAAAACTCCATAGAAGAAGGCATGCTGTGAACTATAATCATGTTATATTTATTTTCATAACACATTTTCTCAGAGAGCATTCATCTTTCTGGCACGCTTGGAACTCAACCCACCCTTGCTGTATTTGTCTCATTTCCATTGCTGTGAAATGAGGAAGAATGGTATACCATTTTTCTCTGATGCCTGCAGTGGGCTGCATTACTAATTGTCTGTCCCTATCCAAAGATTTCACTTGTACTTTGATGGCCAATTATGTTTAATATAGCTAGTATCTTTCCCTGTTATTTCTTGAGGTACCTGTGCCTATGTGCAGGGGTGCACCTAGCCTTTCTGCTGCCTGAGGCAAAAACTGAAAAGGCTCTCCCCCCTATGCCAATTTTTTAACCTAACCCCTTTACCACAATGAAAGCACTCGTTGCCCATGGCCCTTCTGCTGCCCCAATCTTGCCCCTTCCTGGTGCTGCCTGAGGCGATCGCCTCACCTGGCCTCATTGGTGGTGCACCCCTGCCTATGTGCTGAAAGTAAAACTAGCCTTTCCTTGGGATTAGTTAGTGTCCAAGCAGCAGGACCATGACTGGTCAGCTTTTTTATGACATGTCTTTTTGACACATTTATTTTTCTATATCTGGTCAATACATTTACCTTTTAGCTCTATTCATTTTGGAATGGCACAAACCACCATAGTCAATTTGTTTTAGTAATTGATGAAGCTGCCATGTTATCTTCACATTAAACGATATCAAATGGTTACTTCCGTTTCAACAAATGTAGGACAGGTAAATAGGACAGGTGAATATAAGAAAATGTGTAATATATCATATTACACATTTTATATATGTAACATATATGCAACTATTTATCATATGATTAGTTTAGTTAGCAGATTCATGTCATGTAACTGCATTGTTACTGTTTTGCTCCTGGTGGTGGAACAATCTTTTTCTTCTTGTATACTACAAATTACAACCTGTTCTCACATTCCCTAATAGCTCAGTGTGTTATTAGGCTGATTCTCATGCAAGAAGTCACTGGTTCGAATCGAGGAGCAGCCATAAAGATGATTTTATGAAGAAAAGAAAAACAGCATCATCCAGCTCATCAATAGCAGTATTTTGTCCAAGAAAATTGCCAAACTGCATGATGTGAGTGCCATGACAGTTGGAAGAATACAAAATGATGTCTGTCCATCCATTCCAAAGCCAAGAGGTAGACGTCCAGGCAAAATATCGGAGTCAATAAGTCGGCTCATCACAAGGTCTATCTGTTCTGACAGGACAAACATGGCAGTGGAGGTGGCTCATATGCTTCGTAATGGTGAGATCACAGACATCCATGCAAGCACCAGGTGATGCCCATTACACAAGTCTGAAATTGTGGCCCGAAAAAAGGTGAAGAAGCCTCAACTTCAATATAGCCATAAGATGCGTCAGCTCGAGTTTGCAATAGTGGACAGTAGAAGGTTGGAAATGGGTGATTTGGAGTGATGAGACAAAAGTCAATAGACTGGGCTCTGATGGGTGCAAATGGGTCTGGAAGAAACAAGGGAAAAGGGGGCTAATGGATCGAGAAATTGAAGGAACTGTCAAGTTTGGTGGTGGAAGCATGATGACATGGGGTTGTTTCACAGGTAAAGGGGTTGAATACTTGAGTAGGATCGATGGTGGTCTGAATGCTGAGCTATATATGAGTATCCTACAAGATGAGTTATTTCGTACAGTCGAGTACTATAGGTATAAAAAAAGGACGACATAGTGTTCCAGCATGACAACGACCCGAAGCATATGTCGATATTGGCAAAGAAATGGTTCAATGACAATGAAGTAAAAATGCTAGATAGGCCCCCACAGTCCCCAGACCTCAACCCAATTAAACACTTGTGGGTAGAGTTGAAGAAAAAACTGTGTTCGTACCCAAGTAAGTTAACCAGTGTGCACCAACATTGGGAACATGTAGAAGAGACCTGGGAACAGATTTCGGTCAAGACATGCTTGAATCTAATCGAGAACATGCCCAGAAGGATTCAGGCAATGTTAAAAGTCAAAGGTGGATTTACAAAATACAAAAAATCAACATTTAGAATTTTGGGTGCAAAACAGTAACAATGTAGTTAAATAACAAGAATCTGCATAACTAATCATATGCTAAATAGTTGCAAGTCCAATTTATGTATGAGATAGCCAAGATGATTGTCTGTAAAAATGAAGTTAGGGTCATGTTCAAAGCTGTAATGGATGTTGAGATATGGAGTCTCAAAAGTGCAAAACGTTGTTACCCTTTTGCTCATCAGTGTATCAAGGAAAAATGCTTCTTTCTCTCACCCACTCTCCCTTTTAACTAACACTGTCTGCTAAGTCTGTCTTGAGAGACAATATGACTGCCCATGCTGCACATATAAGACTATTAAAAGGGAAGGAGGAATGAGCTAGATGGAGAGGGAAGAGGCAAAAAGAGTTATTTAAAGACACAGAGACACACATGCTATAGGAACCTATGCAGAGGGAAGGAAGAATGGTGCTGGAGGGATAAAAGGGCATTTTTCTACCCTAAGGTTTTGGTTTTTTGTGCTTGCACAATTGATCTATGCAAAGTTTATTAAAATTAAAGTTAAATGTGAACATAAACATTAATAAGGAAGGTGCACTACTGTGGATGCAAACAAACAAGTCTGACTAAACCCTCAAACTGGTGTTAAAATTTAGAATTTAGCCAATATATCCTTATATGAAGGACATATCTGAGCCCGAGCACCGCGCCAAAGTATCTCAAGTAGCTCGGGACCTAACGCTAACCTACCTGTGCTGTATGGGCAATACCGGGAGCCAGTGGGCAAATTACACGAGTGTAAAGTCCGACTCACAGCAAACTCCCAGTTACTTCCAGCATGCAGCCATGCTTGCAATGGGAGGAGGGAGGAGGCTGTGAGTCCCACCCAAGAATGGCTAATAAGGCCCAGGCCTCATAGGTGCACCTAAATGTTGCTTGTGGATGAAAATCAGGCACATTTAAATATGGAGTTTACATACAGTACCTCCAAACATATTTATATATAAACTACAAAAAATGGCGTGGTCTCAAAAGGCAGGAAGTGCTCAACCCCATATGCAGTTTTGCATCTATACCCAGGGGAGCAGATTAGTGATGAGCAAGCACCAAAGTGTTCGGGTGTTCGGGTACTCGTTCCGAACATATAGCAATATTCGTGCGCTCAGCTGAGCACCCGAGTATAATGGAAGTCAATGGGAGACAACCAAGCACCCCCTACTCGGATGAGGGGAGGGTGCCTGGTTCATAGGAAAAGGTCTGAAAGTGATGGAAACACCTCTGAAATCGATCAGGAACAGCAGGGGGACCATGTCTGGATGCATCTTGGACTCCAATGTCGCTGTTGAGAACCATGTTGTACGCCACCTTTACAGACCGACAAAAAAACGCCCAAAACCCCGCCCCACCCCACAAAAAAAAACTTTTTAGTGGAAAATTTGTTAGGGAACAGTCTTTCCTGTATATTAAATTGTATATACAGTGTAGGTGCTGCCAAAAATTACAAGGAAGAAACACTCTGCTACAGCCTGTATATCACATAAAGGAGGGCCTCATTCACATGGTGCTACAATTGTTCAGGTAGCTTCCCAAAAATTCGGTGGGAGGGCATGCTGGTGACCCTATAAAACATTAGGGGCGAGTGCCTGCTGCTGAGCTGACCTTCTAAAACATTATATGTGAGGGCCTAAAGGTGAGAGGACCATATAAAACATTGTAGTGAGGGCCTACAGGTGAGCAGACCGTATAAATCATTAAGGGTGAGGGCCTACAGGTGAGCAGACCATATAAAACATTGGAGGTGAGGGCCTGAAGGTGAGCGGACCCTATAAAACATTGTAGTGAGGGCCTACAGGTGAGCAGACCGTATAAAACATTAGAGGTGAGGGCCTACCATTGAGCAGACCGTATAATACATTGGAGGTGAGGGCCTGAAGGTGAGTGGATCCTATAAAACATTGTAGTGAGGGCCTAGAGGTGAGCAGACCATATAAAACATTGGAGGTGAGGACCTGAAGGTGAGCGGACCCTATAAAACATTGTAGTGAGGACCTACAGGTGAGCAGACCGTATAAAACATTGAAGGTGAGAGCCTGAAGGTGAGCAGACCCTATAAAACATTGTAGTGAGGGTCTACAGGTGAGCAGACCGTTTAAAACATTAGAGGTGAGGGCCTACCGGTGAGCAGACCGTATAAAACATTGGAGGTGAGGTCCTGAAGGTGAGCGGACCCTATAAAACATTGTAGTGAGGGCCTAGATGTGAGCTGACCATATAAAACATTAGAGGTGAGGGCCTACCAGTGAGCAGACCGTATAAAACATTGGAGGTGAGGGCCTGAAGGTGAGCAGACCCTATAAAACATTGTAGTGAGGGCCTACAGGTGAGTAGACCGTATAAAACATTGGAGGTAAGGGCCTGAAAGTGAGCGGACCCTATAAAACAATGTAGTGAGGGCATACAGGTGAGCAGACCGTTTAAAACATTGGAGTTGAGGGTCTGAAAGTGAGCGGACCCTATAAAACATTGTAGTGAGGGCATATATACTATATGGAAGAGGAGGAGGAGAAAACAAGATTCAAACATATACCCTTTTTTTGCGGTGAAAAGGGTGCATCTGAATCTAGTGGATTGAGTACATTATAAAGCATACATTTAAATTGGGTTTTTGTTCCTCATTAGCTCAGCTTTCCTCTGGTGGAGTGGAGAAGTCAGGGGCAATCCGGGCCTTGTTCATTTTTATCTGAGTCAACCTGTCAGCATTGTCAGTGGACAAGCGGATACGCTTATTTGTTTTAATGCCACCAGCAGCACTAAATACACGCTCAGACAATACGCTGGCGGCAGGGCAGGCCAGCACCTCCAAGGCATAGAGCACAAGTTAGTACCACGTGTCCAGCTTGGACACCCAGTAGCTGTAAGGCAACGAGGGATCATTGAGGACGCTGACACGGTCTGCTATGTATTCCTTCAACATTTTCCAAAACTTTTCCCTCCTTGGGACAGTAGGCCGCGCTTCAGGGTGCGGTTGCTGGTGGGGTATCATGAAAGTGTCCCATGCCTTGGAGAGTGTTGCCCTGCCTTTGTTGGAACTGGAGTGTGTTCCCGTTGTCTGCCTTCCTCGTTTGCCTATGGAAGTACGGACTGTGCTGCCAGCTTTGTCAGATGGAAATGTTTGGAGCAATTTCTCAACAGAACCTTTTGGTATTGCACCATTTTACTTGCCCGCTACACCACAGGAATGAGAGATAAGAAGTTCTCTTTGTAGCGGGGTCGAGAAGGGTGAACACCCAGTAATCCGTGTTATCTAAAATGCATATAACGCGAGGGTCGCGGGAAAGGCAGCCTAACATGAAGTCAGCCATGTGTGCCAGAGTACCAACAGGCAAGACGTCTATGTCGACGTCAGGATGACTCTCCATCTCCTCATCCTCCTCCTCATCCCCTTGTGCTCATCCACATCGTAACCGATGGAATTAAAGTTCCGTCGGTAGTACCCTCTGTAGTAGAGGCAACTGTCTCCAGCTCCTCCTCCTCATGGTCCAATTCGTGCTGAGAAGACAAATGTGGGTGGTGTGGCTATCACCCACACTAAAGTCCTCCCCCATTTTCACATCTGCCACATTCACAGTGTCGTCCTTAATTGTGAGCAGGGATCGTTTGAGTAGACACAGAAGTGGGATGCTTACGCTGATAATAGCGTTATCGCTAGGGATGAGCGAACCCGAACTGTATAGTTCGGGTTCGTACCGAATTTTGGGGTGTCCGTGACACGGACCCGAACCCGAACATTTTCGTAAAAGTCTGGGTTCGGGTTCGGTGTTCGGCTCTTTCTTGGCGCTTTTTGAAAGGCTGCAAAGCAGCCAATCAACAAGCGTCATACTACTTGCCCCAAGAGGCCATCACAGCCATGCCTACTATTGGCATGGCTGTGATTGGCCAGTGCAGCATGTGACCCAGCCTCTATTTAAGCTGGAGTCACGTAGCGCCGCACGTCACTCTGCTATGATCAGTATAGGGAGAGGTTGCAGCTGCGACGTTAGGGCGAGATTAGGCAGATTAACTCCTCCAAAAGACTTCATTCTGTGATCGATCTGCAGCTGTGGATCATTGAAGTGCTATTATTGACTTGCTCACTTTTTTGAGGCTGCCCAGAGCGTTTTTAGATCACTTTTTTTCTGGGGTGATCGGCGGCCATTTTGTGACTTGTGGTGCGCCAGCACAAGCTATCACCAAGTGTATTTAACCATCGATAGTGTGGTTATTTTGTGCTATATCCTACATCAGCTGCAGGCTAAGCCTGTGTCACCGAAGTGCATTTAACCATCAACAGTCTGGTTATTTTTTGGCCATATACTACATCAGCTGCAGGCTGAGCCTGTGTCACCGAAGTGCATTTAACCATCGACAGTCTGATTATTTTTTGGCCATATACTACATCTGGTGCAGGCTGAGCCTTTGTCACCCAAGTGCATTTAACCATCAACAGTGTGGTTATTTTTTGGCCATATATTACATCAGGGGCAAGTTGAGCCTGTCACCCAGCGCCTAAAAAATAGACCTGACATTTCTATTCAACCAAATCTGTACTGTTTTAGCTGGTCAAGTTATTTGTAGTGACCGTAAAAGCACACTTTTTTTTCTGGGTTGAAAAACCATTCCCAAATTTGCCATTCTCAAAATAACTAGTTTCTGGTATTTGAGGCCTACTTGAAATCTATCCCAAAAAGAATATCTTACATTGAAGCTAGTGATAGTGTCATTCAGAAAAACCTAAGACACACGCTAGCGTGCTGATAGAAATCTGATTCTGTGATTAAACCTATACCTGTCACACAGCGCAAAAAAAAACAGGCCTCACATCTCTATTTACCCAAATCTGTACTGTTTTAGCTGGTCAAGTTATTTGTAGTGACCGTAAAAGCACACTTTTTTTTCTGGGTTGAAAAAGCATTCCCAAATTTGCCATTCTCAAAATTGTGGTGAACGGGAACAATGAGGAAAACATCTAATAAGGGCCGCGGACGTGGACATGGTCGTGGTGGTGTTAGTGGACCCTCTGGTGCTGGGAGAGGACGTGGCCGTTCTGCCACAGCCACACGTCCTAGTGAACCAACTACCTCAGGTCCCAGTAGCCAGCAGAATTTACAGCGATATTTGGTGGGGCCCAATGCCGTTCTAAGGATGGTAAGGCCTGAGCAGGTGCAGGCATTAGTCAATTGGGTGGCTGACAGTGGATCCAGCACGTTCACATTATCTCCCACCCAGTCTTCTGCAAAAAGTGCACAGATGGCGCATGAAAACCAAGCCCATCGGTCTGTCACATCACCCCCATGCATATCAGGGAAACTGTCTGAGCCTCAAGTTATGCAGCAGTCTCTTATGCTGTTTGAAGACTCTGCTGCCAGGGTTTCCCAAGGGCATCCACCTAGCCCTTCCCCAGGGGTGGAAGAGATAGAATGCACTAACGCACAACCACTTATTTTTCCTGATGATGAGGACATGGGAATACCACCTCAGCACGTCTCTGATGATGACGAAACACAGGTGCCAACTGCTGCGTCTTTCTGCAGTGTGCAGACTGAACAGGAGGTCAGGGATCAAGACTGGGTGGAAGACGATGCAGGGGACGATGAGGTCCTAGACCCCACATGGAATGAAGGTCGTGCCACTGACTTTCACAGTTCGGAGGAAGAGGCAGTGGTGAGACCGAGCCAACAGCGTAGCAAAAGAGGGAGCAGTGGGCAAAATCAGAACACCCGCCGCCAAGAGACTCCGCCTGCTACTGACCGCCGCCATCTGGGACCGAGCACCCCAAAGGCAGCTTCAAGGAGTTCCCTGGCATGGCACTTCTTCAAACAATGTGCTGACGACAAGACCCGAGTGGTTTGCACGCTGTGCCATCAGAGCCTGAAGCGAGGCATTAACATTCTGAACCTTAGCACAACCTGCATGACCAGGCACCTGCATGCAAAGCATGAACTGCAGTGGAGTAAACACCTTAAAAACAAAGAAGTCACTCAGGCTCCCCCTGCTACCTCTTCTGCTGCTTCTGCCTCGGCCTCTTCTGCTGCTGCCGCCGCCTCGGCCTCTTCCTCCGCCTCTGGAGGAACGTTGGCACCTGCCGCCCAGCAAACATGGGATGTACCACCAACACCACCACCTGCGTCACCAAGCATCTCAACCATGTCACACGGCAGCGTTCAGCTCTCCATCTCACAAACATTTGAGAGAAAGCGTAAATTCCCACCTAGCCACCCTCGATCCCTGGCCCTGAATGCCAGCATTTCTAAACTACTGGACTATGAAATGCTGTCATTTAAGCTGGTGGACACACACAGCTTCAAACAGCTCATGTCACTTGCTGTCCCACAGTATGTTGTTCCCAGCCGCCACTACTTCTCCAAGAGAGCCGTGCCTTCCCTGCACAAACAAGTGTCCGATAAAATCAAGTGTGCACTGCGCAACGCCATCTGTGGCAAGGTCCACCTAACCACAGATACGTGGACCAGTAAGCACGGCCAGGGACGCTATATCTCCCTAACTGCACACTGGGTAAATGTAGTGGCGGCTGGGCCCCAGGCGGAGAGCTGTTTGGCGCACGTCCTTCCGCCGCCAAGGATCGCAGGGCAACATTCTTTGCCTCCTGTCTCCTCCTCCTCCTCTTCTTCCACCTGCTCATCCAGTCAGCCACACACCTTCACCACCAACTTCAGCATAGCACGGGGTAAACGTCAGCAGGCCATTCTGAAACTCATATGTTTGGGGGACAGGCCCCACACCGCACAGGAGTTGTGGCGGGGTATAGAACAACAGACCGACGAGTGGTTGCTGCCGGTGAGCCTCAAGCCCGGCCTGGTGGTGTGCGATAATGGGCGAAATCTCGTTGCAGCTCTGGGACTAGCCGGTTTGACGCACATCCCTTGCCTGGCGCATGTGCTGAATTTGGTGGTGCAGAAGTTCATTCGCAACTACCCCGACATGTCAGAGCTGCTGCATAAAGTGCGGGCCGTCTGTTCGCGCTTCCGGCGTTCACACCCTGCCGCTGCTCGCCTGTCTGCGCTACAGCGTAACTTCGGCCTTCCCGCTCACCGCCTCATATGCGACGTACCCACCAGGTGGAACTCCACCTTGCATATGCTGGACAGACTGTGCGAGCAGCTGTGGAGTTTCAGCTGCAGCACGCACGGGTCAGTCGCACTGCGGATCAGACACACTTCACCACCAATGACTGGGCCTCCATGCGAGACCTGTGTGCCCTGTTGCGCTGTTTCGAGTACTCCACCAACATGGCCAGTGGCGATGACGCCGTTATCAGCGTTACAATACCACTTCTATGTCTCCTTGAGAAAACACTTAGGGCGATGATGGAAGAGGAGGTGGCCCAGGAGGAAGAGGGGTCATTTTTAGCACTTTCAGGCCAGTCTCTTCAAAGTGACTCAGAGGGAGGTTTTTTGCAACACCAGAGGCCAGGTACAAATGTGGCCAGACAGGGCCCACTACTGGAGGACGAGGAGGACGAGGATGAGGAGGAGGTGGAGGAGGATGAGGATGAAGCATGTTCACAGCGGGGTGGCACCCAAAGCAGCTCGGGCCCATTACTGGTGCGTGGCTGGGGGGAAACACAGGACGATGACGATACGCCTCCCACAGAGGACAGCTTGTCCTTACCTCTGGGCAGCCTGGCACACATGAGCGACTACATGCTGCAGTGCCTGCGCAACGACAGCAGAGTTGCCCACATTTTAACGTGTGCGGAATACTGGGTTGCCACCCTGCTGGATCCCCGGTACAAAGACAATGTGCCCACCTTACTTCCTACACTGGAGCGTGATAGGAAGATGCGCGAGTACAAGAGCACGTTGGTAGACGCGCTACTGAGAGCATTCCCAAATGTCACAGGGGAACCAGTGGAAGCCCAAGGCGAAGGCAGAGGAGGAGCAAGAGGTCGCCAACGCAGCTATGTCACGGCCAGCTCCTCTGAGGGCAGGGTTAGCATGGCAGAGATGTGGAAAAGGTTTGTCACCACGCCACAGCTAACTGCACCACCACCTGATACGGAACGTGTTAGCAGGAGGCAACATTTCACTAACATGGTGGAACAGTACCTGTGCACACCCCTCCACGTACTGACTGATGGTTCGGCCCCATTCAACTTCTGGGTCTCCAAATTGTCCACGTGGCCAGAGCTAGCCTTTTATGCCTTGGAGGTGCTGGCCTGCCTGGCGGCCAGCGTTTTGTTTGAACGTGTATTCAGCACGGCAGGGGGCGTCATTACAGACAAACGCAGCCGCCTGTCTACAGCCAATGTGGACAAGCTGACGTTCATAAAAATGAACCAGGCATGGATCCCACAGGACCTGTCCATCCCTTGTGCAGATTAGATATTAACTACCTCCCCTTAACAATATATTATTCTACTCCAGGGCACTTCCTCATTCAATACTATTTTTAATTTCATTTTACCATTATATTGCGGGGCAACCCAAAGTTGAATGAACCTCTCCTCTGTCTGGGTGCTGGGGCCTAAATGTGTGACAGTGGCCTGTTCCAGTGGTGGGTGACGTGAAGCCTGATTCTCTGCTATGACATGAAGACAGATTCTGCGCTGACATAAGGCCAGATTCTCTGTTACGGGACCGCTCTCCTCCGTCTGGGTGCCGGGGCCTAAATGTGTGACAGTGGCCTGTTCCAGTGGTGGGTGACGTATAGCCTGATTCTCTGCTATGACATAAATACAGATTCTGCGCTGACATAAGGCCAGATTCTCTGTTACGGGACCTCTCTCCTCTGCCTGGGTGCCTGGGCCTAAATGTGTGACAGTGGCCTGTTCCAGTGGTGGGTGACGTGAAGCCTGATTCTCTGCTATGACATGAAGACAGATTCTGCGCTGACATAAGGCCAGATTCTCTGTTACGGGACCTCTCTCCTCTGCCTGGGTGCCTGGGCCTAAATGTGTGACAGTGGCCTGTTCCAGTGGTGGGTGACGTGAAGCCTGATTCTCTGCTATGACATGAATACAGATTCTGCGCTGACATAAGGCCAGATTCTCTGTTACGGGACCTCTCTCCTCTGCCTGGGTGCCTGGGCCTAAATGTGTGACAGTGGCCTGTTCCAGTGGTGGGTGACGTGAAGCCTGATTCTCTGCTATGACATGAAGACAGATTCTGCGCTGACATAAGGCCAGATTCTCTGTTACGGGACCTCTCTCCTCTGCCTGGATGCCTGGGCCTAAATGTGTGACAGTGGCCTGTTCCAGTGGT